>NC_089824.1:207610391-209075116 GCF_035046505.1 Tiliqua scincoides | reverse complement strand
GGTTTTCTTTGTCACCAGTGATAGGCCAACACAAGTCTCATACGCCATTTCTGACAGCTGAATACAGGTGTGGAACGCAAGGTTGACTCTACATACCTATTGTGCCTGCTAGATGAATGCAAAGGTGAACCAGCATGGCTGCCCTCCATCTGATAGCAAGGCACTAACATGGGCATATACCCCCCCTTCCAAAACATTTTTGAGAACAGTCCAATCCTGAGCTGCCCAGAGCAAGGGGCTGTCATGGTGAAAAAATGGTGGCTGTGGCATCCAATGTGCCACCACTGCCTCTTCGGAAGAAGGGGGCTTTCGTCCCCTCCCCCTGCATTAGGAAAGTAGCCCTGCAATGGGGCTACTTGATTCTGTGCCCACTATTAAGCGGGCACAGAGTCACAGACTTCCATGTTGAACTGAGAAGGTCAACGTGGAACTCTGGATCCGGTGGAGCTGAGCTTCATCGGCCCCACCCCCTCTCCCCACTCCTTCCCCCCACCACATTCCTCTCTGCCCTCCAACCACTCTGCGTTCACCACCCCTGCCCCTTAACACCTCCCCCTACTCACTCTGAGCGGCAGCCTCCCACTGGCGCTGGCCCAAAGCGAGCTTGCTCCAGCTCTGGACCAGTGCTAAGTTCCACGAACATGCCTTATAGCACATTTTCAACAGTGTGCGCCGGGGTAAGCTCAGAGCTCAGGATTGGGATCTTATTTGCTGGTCAAGAAGAATACACAAGTTCTAAGAAAAACCAATTAATGTAAGGGGAAAGCCAGAAGTGACTTGCTCATCTCTACTTAAACTAGCTCATTTGCTCTCTGGTTGCTTTTTTGCGGTTAAATTCTGCATATATCTCACAATGGGCCTTTAACGCATGTTGTGCTCTCATCTTTCCAGCTCTTCCTCTGAAATTTCTGTTCTACCTTCTCAGTTGACATTTGTATATCAAGATCTGGGGCAATCGTGGATTCCTCAGTGTCAAGGGTCAAGCCCTTGTCCGACCCCTGCCTTACCTGCCTGCAGGCCAGGGGCAGAACTGCCTGGCCACAGAGCCACCACTGCCTCTCCAGCTGACCAGGCAAGATGCAGGGCAGCTGGGTGGGAGAGACAGCCCCCCCCCCGAGCTCACCTGACCAGAGCAGTGGGCAGGGCCAGGTCACTATTAACCACCAAAGAGAAGGGAAGCAGGTTAGGGTCAGGGTCCCTTTAAGCCTAGAGAGGGAGGAAGGGGAGGAGCCGAGGGTGTGGCTGGGGAGGATAAAAGCAGGGAAGCCCCCTGATGACAGGCAATTCTGGAAAGGGAAGGCAGGAGCTGGAGCCCCTGCCTGAAGACCAAGGGTCTCAGGTCCTGCCTCCAGGGAGGAGGACAAGGGCGTCGTGAACCCCCTCCCCCTGGCTTGGTGTCTGAGGCTTCCCCTGCAAGCAACCCCAGGGAGGTGGACACCCCACCCAGGGGTCCCATGAGACCATTCAGCTGACCCTCGGCACCCCGCTAGGTGACGCCCTGAGACCCCTCTTTTTGGGGCACCCCTCACACTCATTTTTTAATTCATCTCCTGCATCACCTGGGCCACCAATGAAAATTTAGACCCTCACATGGTCATGTGCTACACCCCTGATGAGACTATTTCTATTTTATCTAGGGGTTTCTGTTCTCTGCTGCTGATGAATATAATGGATGAATATTCCTAGCACCTGGAAGTGGTTGCAACCCAGTCTAGGGAAACTAGAGGATATTACACAAGCCATGAAAACCATGTGTACGTATTTATTAAAACTTATAAACTGCTTTTACAAAGCTCAGATTTGGTGATCATAAAAATCTATTAAAAAAGAAGCACACCCCCCCCCCCCGCCCTCAGGATGGTAATCTCATGTCATCTCCAAGAAGGCTGCCAAAAAGTTGTCAGGCAAGTGACAATTGTCTTTGTTCCTCCCAAAAGAAGATCCTTTTCATGTCATGATAAACAGATGACAATGTCACTGTTCTTACATGGCTAGTGAGGGAGTTATATAAAAGTCGATGGGAAACGGTTCCAGAGATCACAAGAGATTTTGTAGTCAAATGCTACTTGCTGTCATACAGACTTTGGAAGATGACAATGGGGGCCATTTCGGTGATGGTTCTGCACCACTGAAAGGGTTACCTTTGAATAAGATTTAATTCCACAGGCAGAGGGAAGCACTGCCTGATCCCAGCAAACTTCACTCTTGCTGTCATACATCCTGTCTCTCCAACTCATCAACAGAGGCTTGGTGAGAAGAGTTAGCTGAACTGTTTTTTCACTCAATGTCAGTTTCACTTCTTTCAAATGAAGCCAGTCCCACACTGCTGATACATTTCACAATGGGCATCAGATGAGGGAACACATGTTATAGCAGTGATTCTTATAGCAGGAATTAAGTCAGATAGAGGTTAAGAGAGATGTTTCAGACCTCACTGATAAATTAAAGATCAGTAAGTCACCGGGCCCTGTTGGTATCCACCCAAGAGTTATTAAGGAATTGAAGAATGAAGTTGCTGATCTCTTGACTAAAATATGCAACTTGTCCCTCAAAACGGCCACGGTGCCAGAGGATTGGAGGATAGCAAATGTCATGCCGATCTTTATAAAGGGAAAGAGGGGGGACCTGGGATACTAGTCAGTTTACTAGTTTACTAGTTTACTCGGCGTGTGGTTGGTCTGTGGAACTCCTTGCCACAGGATGTGGTGATGGCATCTGGCCTGGGTGCTTTTAAAAGGGGATTGGACAAGTTTCTGGAGGAAAAATCCATTATGTGTTACAAGCCATGATGTGTATGTGCAACCTCCTGATTTTAGAAATGGGCTATGTCAGATGCAAGGGAGGGCACCATTATGCAGGTCTCTTGCTATCAGGTGTGCCCCTCGGGCATTTGGTGGGGCCGCTGTGAGATACAGGAAGCTGGACTAGATGGGCCTATGGCCTGCTCCAGTGGGGCTGTTCTTATGTACTTGTGAACCACTCTATCCTCCAGTGATCTAGAGTGCGGTGCCCAAGCCCCAGCCCAGGGGCCATTTGAGGCCCTTGGGAACTGACCCATGAGTAGCCCCCAGTCTCCAATGAGTTTCTGGCCCTCTGGAGACTTGCTGGATCCCATGCTGGCCTGATGCAACTGCTCTCAGTGTGAGGGTGACTGTTCAACCTCTTGCGTGAGCTGTGGGACGAGGGCTCCCTCCACTGTTTGCTTTTTCACATCTGTGATGCTCTAGCAGCAGTGAAGGAAAGGCCAGACTTGCTTTGGGCAAGGCCTTTTATAGGCCTTGAGCGATTGCAAGACCTTCATTCATTTATATAAGTTCTATCTCTAATCTATTCATTTATGTAAATTTATTCAAATTTTAAATGTAAATTAATTCTTCCCCCCTCCCCCACTTCCAACACAGTGTCAGAGAGATGATGTGGCCCTCCTTCCAAAAAGTTTGGACACCCCTGATCCAGAGGCTGGAAGGATACTCTGCCATATGGACTGACTCCCTCTCAGGTCGCCCACTGCATGGGAAGAGGTCCATCATGGGGGTGATGCTCTGGCCTTCTGTACCGGTTGACACGAACCCTGGTGACACCACTGCACATGCATTCAAGTATAGCTGGATATGGTATAAATAACTCAAAGAGCAATGCAACCTTGAAATGTGGAATGCCCTTCTACAGCTTTGGAAAACCCTTGCCTTTTTCTGTGAACAAATCACTGTGAACCAATCACTTACCATATGTTGATTCAAACTTGGTAAGCATCACAGATCAGATAAATTTACTTAAGAGGTCAGGTCAAACCCACTGAGCAGCAGTTCACCACTCCTGGTTTAAAATTTAGTTTCTCATGTTCAGCCAAATGTGCTTACAATAAGATTTGTTCCACTGCTGGGCTTGTAACAATCTTTTCACACCTTTCCCTTTTTCAAACAGGAAAACCGTGAAATGGCTTTCCGTGCATGCAGTCAACCTATACAAGAGAACTGTTTTTATTAATAATAATCACTCTGTACACCTTTGTGTCTGCATTCACAAACGTTTCATATCCGTCATAATGTTTTGAAGCAAATTGGAGGAGCATCGTGATGTTTCTATGTTCCAATTGGATCTCACACAGCCTAGCAGCTGGTGAGATAGCAGGTTTTGGAGGAAGGGCCCAATAATGCTGAATGGTAGTTAAGGGAGAAGGGAGCCCTCCTGCTGTTCTGAGGGTCTCTGATGGCATTCTGAATGTGGCTCAGGCCTTCACAATGCCATGAAGACCCCAGTGGAGACCTTCAAAATGGTGTCCATGAATAGCTTTAAAATGTTCAAGGAAGTTTCAAAATGGTGCAGATAGCTTCAGAATGCCAGTGGAGACCTTCAGAAGCTTCCCATGGACATTTTAAAGCTACCTACACTATTTGTGGGCCTCATTTTGAAGGTCTCAGCTGCATTCTGAAGGTCTCTGGAGTTCTGAATGCTCCTCACTCTCCAGTGTTGTATCTCAGCACACCTTCACATTTTCTCTTCCTTTTTGTTCCCTCTCATTCTTTTCCAATCCAAGGAGTAAAAAAAACAAGGAAGAGCCATAGAGGCACATAGGCAGACAGGGATGACCCCCCCCCCATCTGCTGCCTGGGGCAATCTCTTCAGTTCACCTCTTGGATGGGCTGGCCCCTGAACAGCTCTTTCCACAAAATAGGGACTCTTCAATATATTAAGCTACCTCATACTGATTTCAGATCATTCATCCATCTAGCTTAGTATTACTGGCAGCAACATTTTATGGTTTCGAGCAGAGGTCTTTTTCAATCTTATTTGAAGATATGAGAGATAGAACTTAGGACCTGCATGTTCTCTGCCAATGACCTGCGACTCAGTAGCATAGCCAGAGGGGGGCGGCACGGTAACTACTGCGGGTACCACATTGCACCATGGAAGTGGCCACTCTCACTTCCCTTTGGAGCCATTCTGGGCTGCCTGGAATGGCTCCAATGGGAGGGTCCGCTCACATGACACATTCGGTGCCTAAGCAAGTTTTTTGATTAAGGGGAAAAAGCAGATTTCTCCCTATTGTTTCAAGATATTAGAATACTTGGTCAGGTGTTGCTAATAGAAATAATTATTTGGGGTATGTTGGATATGTTTGGTTCATTAGTGAAAACAGAAAATGCAGGGGAGGACTGATTTACAATCATCTAAGGAAAAGGTTTCCATTGCTTCCAGAATTTAGCTTTTCTAGTTACGCAACCAGTCATATATATTGTACACTTACTCTTTATTGTTAAAAAATTTATACCCTGCTCCTCTTTGGAAGACACCAGAGCAGCTTACAACCCAAAATAAAAGCACAATTAACAATAAATATATAATTACCAATAATAAAACCAGGAAACAGCATAAGGCAGCAAAAACCAAAGTTGGATGCTGCAATCACAAAAAAAAATAGCTATTTTTCAGGCATGTTACTTAAGCCCATGAGGGGGGAAAAACAGTACCACATATAAGCCCTGAATATTTTATTACTCATAAAATTCAGGTTCTGCAGCCAATAGCCTTCAACTCTGGCATTTAGGAACTGACATCCTCCCCCACCCACTGAATTTGGCGCAAATCTACTAAGACAGTGGTTCTCAAACTTCCCAGGAGAATTATTCTAGGGGTAAGTCTTTGCAGGGGCAGCAAAGCGATCCCCAGGATTGCGCCCCTGCGGGGGGAGGGGCGCTATTGTTAAACTACCCATACGTGCTCCCAGGGTCCAGGGGGTGCGGGGAGCCCAGCGCAGCGCTTGCAGGGCTCTCCGTGGCTTTTAAACAGTGAAAGTTCCAAGCGCGATTCAACTGGAAGCAGAATTTCCGGTTTAATGAAGTTTGACATCCAGCAGTTTAAACTCTTGTCTGGTTTGGGGGGAGTATGGATAGAGTTTGCAACTAAATTTCATAGGAGCTTTTCTCTGTCCCTGAGCCTTTTTTTCCTTGAAAAAAAAGTCAGATTTTTCAAAAAAAATTCTGGCTTCTTTTGTGATTTTGAAGAAAATCCATTAAGTGGTGTTTTTTGGTTTTTGTTGAGTTTTTTTGGACTTGGTTTGTATTTCCCAGTTGTCACCCATTAGGGCAAGAGTGGGCAGGAGAATGTTGAACGTGCCTGTTTGGGGTTTTGAGGGAATGCTCTGACCCTGAACAAACATGGCTTCAAAGTGGGCCAGCGGAAATGCTGGGTGGGTGCAGGGTATGGGACACCCCCAGACAACTTGCCCTTTGGCCCAGGCTGAGAAGACATTTTGAACTGGTCTCATGGCTGGGCTGGCCCTGTTGAAAAGGCCCAGCATTCCCAACTGCACTTTTGATGGTGATGGAATGTAGAAGAGGGTTTCCCCTGAAGCCTTCAACAGGTGGGCAGGATCATCCAGTCTTTTAAATGCCCCAGTTCCAAACCGCTTAAAACTTAAAGGTGATAACCCTTTGAATTGGAAACAACCTTGGAGCCAATGAAGATGGAATAATAATGGTGCAATCTGTTCTGAAAGCAGATCCCTGTTAGCCTTAGACTCTCCATATTCAATTAATAAAGATGGGATGTGCCTTGCTACACTTTTATTTGTTAGCATGCTTGCAATTACTCCTGGTTCTCCAAGGACATGGCCTGATAGATGATGTTGCAAGGAAACAAAATACAAATTTTGTTATTCTCAGCACCTTTCTGCATCTTAATGAGCCTGAGCAGGGACGGGGGAGGGGCCGGTAGGGCGAAAGCACAAGGAAGAGATGGAGAGAAGGTTAAGCTGAAACCAGAGTGCACAAGGCTTGCCTCTAGGCCGCTCATCAGGAACCTAAGCCCATAACAATTATATTGTTTGTTACTGAAATAATGAAAGAGAGTAATTAGAGTGATGCTGTTAAAATTACCTGCTCTTTGTAATATATGCTTCCTAAATTAGTTTGGCAAGTGTGCTTTGTAACAGTCGAAGTCTATATTAAAAAAGAAAGAAATAAAGAAACCAGGAACCACCACCGCTGCAACAGCAATTAGACAACCAAACTGCCGTGATGACAGCTTTTTAGTGGTGCTTTCATTTTTTAATCTTAAAATGTTCCAGTCCCATGGAGAACAATAACCTTGCATTGTAATTTTGTTGAATGTGATGATGAGGTGTTGTTAGCAATTAATTACAAAAAATTGTTCTCCCACTCCTGGGAAGTCAAGTGTCATAACTGTCACCTTTAAGTGGAACTCGCTCTGTAATTAACATAGCCATCAGTAGAGGAATTTGTCACAGATTAAGGAAAAACTGGAATGTCCATGCGGAAGAGACACATGCAACAGCCCCTGGAAAGGAGGTCATGCTGGGGTGGAAAGGGACCATCACTCTTCCCCCGCTAAATGCAAGAGGACACCACTTTCAACAGTGCTTCTCTGCCTAGTTAGCATGGATTATTTTTAGTGAGATGTGATCTGGATATGTGCAGAGAAACTTTCATAAGTTCAGGTCAACACTCCTAAATCCAGTGGAATGGGAAACTCAGATTGACTTCACCCTGTGCCACTGTCTATTTGTGGCAATGGCTTGAAAGCATAAGATGGCAGCCAGGTGTTCACACCACCATAAAGGGCCTTGTGTTGCTGGAATGTTAGGCCCTGATACAATTGGAACTGAAATTTCTTACTGAAATTATTTAAGTTCCCATGAAATTCTTTGAATGTTTTGTCTAGGCTGAAATCTCTATTGTTGTTGGCAACCTTCAGTCTCGAAAGACTCTGGTATCGCGCTCTGAAAGGTGGTTCTGGAACAGCGTCTAGTGTGGCTGAAAAGGCCAATCCGGGAGTGACAATCCCTTCCACACCGGGAGCAAGTGCAGTCTGTCCCTGGTCTGTCTCCCTGGCTATGGGCCTTCCTTCTTTGCGTCTTTGCCTCAGTCTGTTGGCCAAGTGTCTCTTCAAACTGGAAAAGGCCATGCTGCACAGCCTGCTTCCAAGCGGGCCGCTCAGAGGCCAGGGTTTCCCACTTGTTGAGGTCCATTCCTAAGGCCTTCAGATCCCTCTTGCAGATGTCCTTGTATCGCAGCTGTGGTCTACCTGTAGGGCGCTTTCCTTCCACGAGTTTTCCATAGAGGAGATCCTTTGGGATCCGGCCATCATCCATTCTCACGACATGACCGAGCCAACGCAGGCATCTCTGTTTCAGCAGTGCATACATGCTAGGGATTCCAGCACATTCCAGGACTGTGTTGTTTGGAACTTTGTCCTGCCAGGTGATGCCGAGTATGCGTCGGAGGCAGCACATGTGGAAAGCATTCCGTTTTCTCTCCTGTTGTGAGCAAAGAGTCCATGACTCGCTGCAGTACAGAAGTGTACTCAGGATGCAAGCTCTGTAGACCTGGATCTTGGTATTTTCCGTCAGCTTCTTGTTGGACCAGACTCTCTAAGAGACTTTGATAGTCTTGTCTCAGGTACCCCACAGTTTTTCAAAGGTTTTCCAAAGCCTCATCTCAAATGTTTTCCAAATTCATCTCAAATGTTGCTTGTGACAAAATGCAATGCGCAGTTATAGCTGTAAGCAGTTCTGATTCTGTTTTCATGCTCACTTTCCACTGACTAGCACATGAATGTTTGGGACACAGTAGAGGTGGGATCTCACAGCACCTTTAGGGGCAGCTCAGCTTTATGCAAAATCACCACCACAATAAATGACAATATGTGCACAGAATTCAATCTTGCCAAGAGTTTCTCCTTGACAAAAGTTTTATTTACTTGTTTATTTTGGCATTGCTGTTGTCACTTCAAGGACAGTCAGTAGAATGATGGGTTGCTGGAATCTATTCTTAGCTCTGCCTTTTACTGGTTGTGTGACCTTGGGCAAGTCACTTACCATACCTCTTCTTGATGCTTACTGTTTACAGGTAGAGCTTGCCTTGTGCCTTGTGGCAAGCAAGGCACCATCTTGGTGTTTAACCTTTAGCTTGCACCTTACATCGGTGGCTTAGAACATTCAGCTCTTGATTCTGATCTTCTCATCTTCCCCTCGAATCTAAAGGATCTTGTAATTTGGTCCATTTTGAGTCTTCAGAACAGCTGTGGGGTTTGGAGGCTTTGCTAGATGCATAAAAATGATAGCGCTACATTCCACGGAAATCAATCTGTTTGAAAAATGTGTCTGTCGGGGAGGGCATGACTTTCAAAAGAAAGTTAAACGCAGTTATATTTAGTGATGGGCAAATGTCCCTCGGCTTGATATGGAATTGGGCTTAGAAGTCAAAATAATTTATCAGTTTGAGCACAACTAGAAAACTTGTATTCTCTATGATGTCTTTTGGAGCACTTGAACTGTTCTCCCCAACACTTCTCTTGGGCCCAAGAGATTTCACAGCTCCCTGCAATGGGGGCCAAGAAGAGTGGATTGGACCTTGGAGGGTGGTGGAATTGGTGGTGCACCACATCCCATCCCCCCCCAGGTCTGATCCATCAACACAGGTGCATGTGGATGCGTGCCAGCCATATGACTCGAGCAGGTCTGGGCATTTGTTTTGGCATGGGGAAGTTGGGAAAGAAATGTCTCAAATCAATCAATGGATGGATTGATGGCTGGCTGGCTGGATGGGATGGCTCTGCACATGGGCAAATATAATTTGTGAGTTGCTATCATATAGCAAATTTAAATCAAGCTCTGGATTTCACAGGTTTGCTTGTGAGTCTCATTCATGCATTACCAGTTCAAACCTTATGTTCATCGGTTCACACAGACATGGGAAAGGGACCCTTGCGCTTTGAAATGCATTTTCCAAACCAGTTTTAAGGAATGTTCAGTGGGCTTTCCGGGAGGTAGAAGTAGGAATTGGTTCCTCTATGCAACCTCTTCATGGCTCTGCTAATAACATTACACGCTTTAGAGACAAATTTCCTATGTATGTTATGCAATATATTTTAGCCTGCTGCTCCAGGGCAGAATTGAAAAACAGCAGCTCCAGTCTTGAATTCTTGATTGCCTTCCTTAATACTTAGGCACACTTTCCTGTGTTATGATGCAATCATATGCCACCTACTGCCAAACCCCATTATTGACTGTCACTATGAGGGGTGGGGAAAATAGGAAATACTGAAATTGTGCCTAAGTGTGTTGGACAGCCCAGTCCACTGCAGCTGCGTGTTGGCCTCCAGAGGCTTCCTTGGGATAAAGGAACATTTGTTCCCTTACCCTGGGGTAAACCTATGATGAAACATTGAGTCTACTTGGACCTGCACCAGCTCAATAAGTGGTGCAAGTCCACATAGACTTGGGTCAGGGGATTGAGGTTGGGGAAGGGGTTAAGATATTGGCATGCACTGATGCCACAGAGTCACTAAGCAGAGGTGTTAAAGAATTTCACCAGGCTTGGGCTGGATCTAGATAAAGCCTTCTCCTCCTCCCCAAGAGGCAATAGTCTTAAGCTCCAAGCATTCTTTTGCATTCTGAGAGCTTGCACAAATTCCCCCCTCCCAACTCTGTACCCTTTTGCCTTTTCCAATAGGGGCAGCAGCAGAAACATGTTTCGGGGCAGGGGAGTGGAGGAGGGAGCAATTCCGGTCCACGGGTGTTTCGGGGCGGGGGGAGGGAGCAATTCCAGTCCAGGAGGGAGCGGGAATAGTGGAAGAGGCTTCCACCATATAGTAACCCCCATCCCGGGCCTGTAAGCCCTACACAGGGCTACTTGGACTTGCACCAGAAATTTTGAAGCAGGCTGGAGAGCTACATGGTGTAAGGGAGCAAACATTTCCTTACTCCACTGAGACCTTCAGTCTGCCCAATTTCAGCGCAGGATACGGCATCGGCCGTACAGCCCCGCTGCACCAGCGCTGAATAGGATTATGCTGCCTGTCAGTTTCAAATAAACACGGACGAGGGATTTCACCCATCGCGAATTGTGAGAAATCACCCTAAGAGAGCAGTGTGGTGCTGGATTTTAGCTGAGAAAAATAGCTCGTCGGACAGCACATGCAAAAGACTAATTTCAACATCTGTCAGAATGTGTGCATTAGTTTCAATGTTTTTATATTTGTACTTTTGTTCCGCACTCCGTCAAAAGAATCCGAGAGTTATATGATTGAAGGACCATAATTGATTTGTTCATGCACGATCTAAAGGGCTGTCATTGCTGTACACAATTACTGGTTGCAGACATGCAAGACAATAAATTTTTCCTTGCTCTCCAAACAGCGTCTTGTTAGAATGAATTCTTCTTGGGTTCTTTGTTCTCCAATTGGGCAGAATGCCTTTATGATTACAGTTTTCTCTTCCTCCAGCAGCGGTGTTTATAAGAATCAACCTGGACATCTTTTATTTCCTTCAAAGTACAGGATGCGGGAGGGGGACAACTCCCCAGCAACATCAGGATCCTCTGAACTGTCAAGGATTGATGTTTTTCTCAAATAATACAGATTACGCTTTCTGTTTCAAAATGCCATTTCCTGAGAATGATTTTGCAGAAGTGATAACATCCTGTCATTATTATTGTAGCACCCCCACAATTCATAGTCCATCAAGTTGAACGCCATCCTGGCAATGCAGGGCTCCACAAACCTGGTTTTGGTGCCTACTCAGGACTCCAAGAGCAAGAGACTTTCAGGTCTTTGGCACACTAATGGGTTGTATTCAGTTTGATGAGTCAATGGTAGGGTGGCCAACTCTGACATAGGGCACATTTGCAAGCCCTAGCACCAGTGCTCCTCTGGTGGTAGCCCGGCGCCAGTCGGTGCTAGGCTACCGCCGGGCAAGCACTGAAGCTCCACCTCTCAGCAGTCGTGCAGATCATCAAGCAATGGTAAGGTAGGTGGAGTCATATGGGGTGGTGGGGAGGAGGAGTTCCGGGGCAGAGGAAGGCAGAGGGAGGGTGGGGAGGAGGTGATCTGGGAGGAGGGAGCAGGGTGGGAGGGAGGTGGGACCGGTGGCGCATTGCTACACTGGATCAAGAGCCTCTGTTTCGGGCTCACCTCCCGACATTCAGGTTCTTGATTCTCCACCGAACTTTGGGTTGGTGGAGAATTGAGTAGTCCCATTGTGGGGGCTACTCGCTTTACCCCGGGGAATGGGACAAAAGTCCCCTTCTCCTGAGGAGCAGCCGGTGGCTGGCTGGAATGTTCTGGATGCGGCAGCACCCATTTTCCACACCGCTGCAACCCTGTGCACCAGGCAGCTCATGATTGGGCTGTTAGAGCCCAATCCTATGCATGTCTAGTCAGAAGTCAGTCCCATGATAGTCAATGGGGCTTAATTCCAGGAAAGTGTGGATAGGACTGCTGCCTGAAGCAATTCCTAGAGGTTGTTGGTTCAACATGATGGAAAGTTCTGGTGGCCCTGTTAAAATCTCCAGGAATGCTGTCAGTAGCCACCTGAAACTGATCTTGATTCCTGGAGACTCCATCCCAACACTGGAAGTTGGCAACCCTAGTCATAGGGAGGGCAGGCAGAGAATACTTTTTAACTAGAATACTTACTGACAGGGATTTAAGATGTACTGGTTCCCACTCTGAAAGACAGTCAGGGCAAAATTTATGTCTTCTTTTGTCCTGTTCCTACTTCAAAATGCAATCAGATTGCATGCAAATCATGCATTTTAGCAACAGATTCAAGCCACGTATACAAAATGCTGCTCTTAAACTACCTTTAAAAGCCAAAACTAAATGCCCAATGAAATGCTGTGGCACCTTCCTTATGAGGAAAGGCTACAGCATTTGGGCTTCTTCAGTCTAGAAAAAAGGTGCCTGAGGGGGGACATGACTGAGATATACAAAATTATCCAGGGATGCATAGCATGGATAAGGGGATGTTCTTTTGCCTCTCACACAACACCAGAACTAGGGCACATCCACTGAAATTGAGTGTTGGGAAAGTTAGGATAGACAAAAGAATTTTTTTTTTTTACCCAGCATGTAAATAGTCTGTGGAACTCCTTGCAACAGGATGTGGTAATGGTGTCTGGTCTGGATGGCTTTAAAAGGGAATTGGGCAGATTTCTGGAGGAAAAGTCCATCACAGGTTACAAGCCATGATGTGTATGTGCAACCTCCTGATTTTAGAAGTAGAGTACCTCGAAATGCCAGATGCAAGGGAGGGCACCAGGATGCAGGTCTCTTGTTATCTGGTGTGCTCCCTGAGCCATCTGGTGGGCCACTGTGAGATAAAGGAGGCTGGACTAGATGGGCTTTTGGCCTGATCCAGTTGAGCTTTTCTTATGCCAGATGCAAGGGAGTGGCACCAGGATGCAGGTGTTTTGTGTACTCCCTGAAGCGTCTGGTGGGCCACTGTGAGATACAGGAATCCGGAAGAGTCTTTGGCCAGATCTAGCAGAGCCGTTATGAATCAACCCATGTTACTACAATTTGTATCAGAAGCCTCCACCACTGTGGAGGTTGAAGATATATGGAACTTACCAAACCCACAGGTTCTACTAAGTCCTTGTATTGGTTCAGTGGGTGCTCTGTCTCAGCCTGAAATTATTTTCCATCACTACTGAAATACAAATTAATAGATTTGCTCATCTCTTCTATTTTGCACGCAATCTATTTTTTTTTTTGTAAGACGCAAAGACCTTTGTGCAAAGTTTACCTTGAGCTGTGTCATACTGCGCTCATGAAATCATTCTGTACTCTTCTCTGTCAATAACTATTGTCTTGTGGGAACAACATTATACCCTGAACCACTTCAGTAGTAAACCAGGACCTATTTATTAATTACAAAACTCTCTTGAAGGATTCAGGGCAGACACCTATACTGGTGTAATAAATAACACAAACACTTATCTCAGACCATCTCTCAGCTTGTCTTGTGAGCCCTGCTGAGACTCAGGTGTCCTTGAGATGATGATGCAGTAACTAACTATTGCCTGAAAGCGCTATGTATACAAACTGAATCCAAGTACAGCAGAACTGCAATAAAACTGCTTGAACTTTGTTTTGCTACTACGGGGCCTTCCGCAATAAAGAAATACTGCAGCAAAAGCAGTAAAACATCGTAAGTTTCAAAGTTTCACATGTTAGACTATTTCATCAATGCATGGCAAATTAAGCCAGCCTTCCTTACTAGGTGGGACTGCCCCATTTTTAGGGATCCAATTCTGCAGTCACCCTGTCCTGCAGAACTTGCATTCTGACAGCAGAGGGTAGTTTCTAGCATGGCAAAAACTGGGTTGCTGTTATGCAGTGCTGGGATGCTGCTGCAATGATGTGTGGGGCAACATGTGCAGCAGTGGCTCTGGGAGGTTCCACCAGACCTGGTAAGTTGGTGGTGGGGATGTGCCATTGGTGGGGAAGAAGACTAACTGGGCATGTTGGGGAGCGACTGGGGGTCATGACAAGGAAGTGAGGGGGTGGATCCAGCAGCAGTCGCATGCGCCAGATCCTATCCCCCATTTTCAGCCCACTCTGCCCTGCCACCTGGCTCTCCCCATACTAATGGTAGCTGGGGATGGAGCCCCTTAGGTCATCAGGGTCAATGGGAAGGAGTTTTTGTGGCACATTTATACCTGTGTGCACTGTACATGGTGCTGCATGCACAAGAGCAAGTGTGATTCAGGCCAGTCTCATGCTCTATAGCCGGTGGAAAATTAACAGTATTATTATTAACAAGTGCAAGTGGCATGGTCTGCATGCTGTCGGGGGGTAGCACTTTGCTATGTCACATCAGGTGTTCATGGGGACCAGTATAATTCTCCAGGTATAGTTGCAGCCTGCTATACCTGCCTGCAGTCCTGGAATGTGCTGGAATCCCTAGCATGTATTCACTGCTGAAACAGAGACGCCTGCGTTGGCTCGGTCATGTTGTGAGAATGGATGATGGCCGGATCCCAAAGGATCTCCTCTATGGAGAACTCGTGCAAGGAAAGCGCCCTACAGGTAGACCACAGCTGCGATACAAGGACATCTGCAAGAGGGATCTGAAGGCCTTAAGAGTGGACCTCAACAGGTGGGAAACCCTGGCCTCTGAGCGGCCCGCTTGGAGGCAGGCTGTGCAGCATGGCTTTTCCCAGTTTGAAGAGACACTTGGCCAACAGTCTGAGGCAAAGAGGCAAAGAAGGAAGGCCTATAGCCAGGGAGACAGAGCAGGGACAGACTGCACTTGCTCCCGGTGTGGAAGGGATTGTCACTCCCGAATTGGCCTTTTCAGCCACACTAGACGCTGTTCCAGAACCACCATTCAGAGCGCGATACCATAGTCTTTCGAGACTGAAGGTTGCCAATATAGAACATATTATTAACAAGTGCAAGTGGCATGGTCTGCATGCTGTCGGCTACGGGGGTAGCACTCTGCTATGTCACATCAGGTGTTCATGGGGACCAGTACAATTCTCCAGGTATAGCTGCAGCCTGCTATACCTGCCTGCAAGACTATGTGAGTATTTGCTTGTGTGTAGATGGACAGGTGGTGCTTACATTTAAGTGTGTGTTTTCATCCTCCAGAATTCTGAAGACCTTCTGAAAAAAGGAAATCTCTCTTTTAGCCACTATGAATACAGCAGAGTCCTTCTAAAAAATTATATGCAACATCAAGTAGATATTTGAAAGATCACTTTAGGTTATCTTGTAAGCCCCTTAAGAAGATAAGCCCATAATGGTTAACATGAGGTCACTGAAGTCAGCATAAGGGTGATAGTGATAATGATCATTCAAAACTCTATCTTGAGGCAGAGGAAATCTTGCATTTGAAGCATCAGAGACTTTTATTTATTTATTTATTTATTTAAATTATAGAGGGTCCTGTTCTTAAATCAAGTTCTCATTCTTCAAACTGAGGCTGTCAAGTCACAAGTTTAAAAAATCAAATTCTCCCCCTTCCAATTCTAGACAGGGTGAAGACCTGCTCTACATCTGTTGCCCCCATTTGGCTACAGGCCTTTGGTGGGCACCCTGAGGCAAAGACTTGCATTAACATCCTTCCATGGGCAAGATTGCTGCCAGGTTGTGCTGGACCCTGGAGCAAGCCACTGAGTGTGCACAAATTGCACATTTCAGCACGCCATCCATGGCTGGGCTATCTGCCCCATACACTGCCCCTCCCCATCTGATGCTAGTTTATCAATCTGGCTATGCCAACCAGGCAACAAGCCAGCCAACAAGTTATTTTAAAGGTTCCTCTGGATCAAGAGGATTGCTGGAAACAATCTGATTGGTCAGAAGGTGAGAGAAAGAAAGAATAACCCATGCAAGAGTTACATGGGCTGTTCTTCATTCTACCATCCCCTCACCAATCACATTCCTCCTTTTTAAACCTCTAGATCAGGGGTCGCCAAACCCTGGCCCGGCGGCCGGATGCGGCCTGTGGAGAGCCTCTATCTGGCCCGCCGGCAGCCTTTGATCCCCTGAGAGCCTCTGGCCCAGTTGACCAAACACAACCAGAGTTGTGCTTGTGGGGTGGGGGAATGGGGGTCCCTTTAAGTGTGTACTTTATTTCTTGGGTTGTGTTAGTGCTTGGAGAAATCCTGGGCATTTGAGCTCATTCATTCATTCAAGTTCCATCTCTAATGTATTTATTTAAATTTTATATTTGATTTTTTTTCCGGCCCTCAGCACTGTGCCAGATATTTGATGTGGCCCTTCAGCCAAAAAGTTTAGAGACCCCTGCTCTAGATGCAGAGGAGCTGAAAGGAGCAACTCAATTACCAGGTTGGGGGGTAGGGGTGGCAGGAGGTCTTGTTCCTTCCCCAACTCCCAACGAATCATTCTTGGCAGTTGCAGAATGACACATTTCGTTGAGAATATCACCCTACCACTTCCCATCATAAAAGGTGCTAGTGGACTCCTATTGGGATCAGCCAAGTGTGCCCTCAGGGTGCATGGGTCCTCAACCAGTGCCCACCCAATGAAGATTGGGTTCTTCCACTGCCAGAGAGGGTTCAGATGAGCCTGGAGGGCACTTTGATGGGTTTGAACCCTCGGCCAAGGCCCTCCTAATCAACACCAGATGGACAAACTAATTGGAATGATACTATATATTAAAGGGTGTTTGATGCTGTATCACTTTTTTAGCTCAGTGTCGCTAGCTAAACTATGGCATCTGAGTTTTAAATGTTTTACTGGGCACATCAGAAGTGTAAGCCCTTAATGGGTTTCTCCTCTTCTACTCTAGTATTTGTATAGTGCTTCCATTGCTAGTGGAATGCTTGCATGTCCAGAGCATGATATATCTACAGAGTCTTCAGTAGATGAAGGATGGGAAGGGGCTTAGTGTGAGCAAATTAAGTATGTATTTAACAGTAGTTTCTCTGCTATTAAAGTGCCTAAGAATGATGAAAATGTTTCCCTGTTGTTCTCATGTATACATTTATCCTATTCATTTAAGCCATTTCTGCCCAATGTTGAATATATGCAGCAGGGATCAAATGTGAGCTGGGCAGAAATGGGTTTTACCTTGGGGTCAACTCTGTGTTACACTAAACGCATAGCTTGGTCTCTATGCGCCCGTGTTTCTAATGGAAACAGCAGCAATGGGGAATGATCCAGATTGGAACTGTGGCATGAAAGGGGAAGGAAATTTGAGTTCTCTCCCCGTCATGGTCTCATTCTGAATTGCCTCCTCCCCAAGATGCTATTTCCAATAGCAAAAAAAAGCATGCAATGGTCAAATTACATGTTCAATGCACCATGCAGTTTGGCCCCTAACCAAGTATTTAAAAGCCTGTTTTCTGTGCAAATATGCTTGGAAATAAAACCCTGTACTTGTGTTAAAGCCAATAGATATGGGCTGAAGGTGTTGTTGGGATAGCCGTACTGAAAGCAGAGAACCCAGTCCACTGGGAAACACATCTTGACAAGCCACATTTGAAATGAATAAACACTTCACACAACACAGTTTGTGCTTGTAATTATCCCACTCATACCTGTGATTTATGATTTATATTGTACAAACTCTAGCTAATTGCCTCCTAATCTGTCATTTGTTTTAGGCAAATGCAAATAAGTGTATTCACTGTTAAAATAAAGGTTTTCTGGAATATTCTTCATCGTTTACACTGGGAGTCACATTCCAGACCCTGGTGGCATTGTGTGTATTGTGAATAAGAGTGTGAGAAAACCCTGCTGCATCAGGCCAAAGGTCCATCTAATCCAACATCTTGTTTCCTACAGTGGTGCTCACCAAATTCCTCTGAGAAGCCCATGGGCAGGACAGAAAAGCATAGCTCCCTAACGCCTCAGAGGCTCCTTGCAATTGGCATTCAGAGCCACACTGGTGCCAGACCTGGAGGCTGCATGCATACACTTCTGGTTCAGTCTTTCTTACATGGATTAGTCACTACGGGTGCAATCCTAACCAACTTTCCAGCACAGGCATAGCTGTGCCAGTGGGGTTTGCGCTGCGTCTTGAGGCTTTGAGGCTTGAGGAGGCCAGTTCAAAACAACTGGAAGTACCCGAGAACTGACGACACGCTGATATACTGATGTGCTGCCCTTAGGTGGCAGAGAGGAGTTGCCGTCAAGTGGAGCGTGGGAGGCGAAGGGCCAGAGAGAGGCCAGACCAGGAAGGAATCCAGCTGGAACAAGGAGTTCTATGAAAGACTAGAACTACGTATTGAATTGTAAAAATCCCTACGGGGATTTAGAACAGCCTGCCTATGTAAACCGCCTTGGATTAAAGTCTGAGGAGAAATCTGAGGACCAAAGAAAGGCGGTATATAAATACCTGTATAAATTTTGCAGTTGAGGGGCAGTCATGGCTGTCCCCTCAAGCTAAGGCAGCATTTGTTCTCTTACCTTGAAGTTGCATTGCTCTTACCTAGGTGCTGGAAAGTTGGTTCAGATTACACCCTACCTCTCTTTCCTTAATAAAAGGAGAAAAGAAGGACTTCATGAATGAGATTTGTAAGGAAGGCAATTTGGACTTAAAGGAGCTAAAAGCCAAAGACTAGGACTTCCAATTGAATGGGAGGAGGAAGAACCAATAATCAAAGTTACTTAATGAAAGGATTCTTATGGGGAACAGTATGAAGAGGGAAAGACAAAATTAGTCCCATTCTTTTGAACATGCTGCAATTTGGCGACAGAATGGATAGAGGAAGAGGGAATGAATGGAGGAATTTAAAGCAATGGGGTTGAGACTGGGGGAAGCCATGAGCAACAAAAGATGGCATTGATTCCATTCTTCCTGGCTGTCCCTGGTCCCTAGCAGTCTTTTGAAAGTAGGAGTATCTTCATTTTGGAAAAAATAATGCGGGCAGCACTAATATTTCATGCAGATTACATACAATCTCATAGTGGAACCACTCCATTTCTGCCCACCCATAGATATTGCAGTTACACTAATTAAGTCATTTTCTATTGATTATAGAACAGTCCAATTCACTGTAACTCACAATGATGCAGGGGCACGAGTGTGGCATCTGTTGAATCCCACAGGAGAGTTTTGGCCTCCAGAGGCCTCCTTGAGGCAAGGAAACATTTGTTCACTTGCCCTGGAGTAAGCCCCTGCCAGCCTGCTGGGTCTCCTTGGACCTGTGTCAGCAGTATCAATGGCACAAGTCAGCATGGACCTGTGAAGAAAGATCAAGCCTAGGAAGGGGAATTGAATTTGATGAATCCTGCTTCAATGTCAGTAAGTGTAAAGTCATGCACATTGGGGCAAAAAATCAAAACTTTAGATATAGGCTGATGGATTCTGAGCTGTCTGTGACAGATCAGGAGAGAGATCTTGGGGTGGTGGTGGACAGGTCGTTGAAAGTGTCGACCCAATGTGCGGCGGCAGTGAAGAAGGCCAATTCTATGCTTGGGATCATTAGAAAAGGTATTGAGAACAAAATGGCTAATATTATAATGCCGTTGTACAAATCTATGGTAAGGCCACACCTGGAGTATTGTGTCCGGTTCTGGTCGCCGCATCTCAAAAAAGACATAGTGGAAATGGAAAAGGTGCAAAAGAGAGCGACTAAGATGATTACGGGGCTGGGGTACCTTCCTTATGAGGAAAGGCTGCGGCGTTTGGGCCTCTTCAGCCTAGAAAAGAAACGCCTGAGGGGGGACATGATTGAGACATACAAAATTATGCAGGGGATGGACAGAGTGGATAGGGAGATGCTCTTTAGACTCTCACATAACACCAGAACCAGGGGACATCCACTAAAATTGAGTGTTGGGAGAGTTAGAACAGATAAAAGAAAATATTTCTTTACTCAGCATGTGGTTGGTCTGTGGAACTCCTTGCCACAGGATGTGGTGATGGCGTCTAGCCTGGACGCCTTTAAGCGGGGATTGGACAAGTTTCTGGAGGAAAAATCCATTACGGGGTACAAGCCATGATGTGTATGCGCAACCTCCTGATTTTAGAAATGGGTTATGTCAAGGGAGGGCACCAGGATGAGGTCTCTTGTTATCTGGTGTGCTCCTTGGGGCATTTGGTGGGCCGCTGCGAGATACAGGAAGCTGGACTAGATGGGCCTATGGCCTGATCCAGTGGGGCTGTTCTTATGTTCTTATGTTCTATGCTGCCACTGAAATATTTCTTTACTCTTGCCTAGATGCCTTTAAAAGGGAGTTGGACAAATTTCTGGAGGAAAAATTCATCACGGGTTACAAGCCAGGATGTGTATGTGCAACCTCCTGACTTTAGAAATGGGCTATGTCAGAACGTCAGGTGCAGGGGAGGGCACCAGAATGCAGATCTCTTGTTGCCCTGTGTACTCCCTGGGGCATTTGGTGGGCCACTGTGAAATACAAGAAGCCGGACTATGGGCCTATGGCCTGATCCAGCAGGGCCGTTCTTATGTCCATCCCCATCCCTGTCCTAATCCACCCTCCACCACCTGTAGTTCATTCTGTCTCCTCTTCCTGAAGGAAGGAAGCTGGAACTTGGGCTACTTCACCAGCTACCAGGCATTAGAGGACTCTGCAGAGCAACAAAGGAGCCGCTTCTGTGGGCTGACATCTTTAAAGTCACATAAGAACAGCCCACCTGGATCAGGCCATAGGCCAATCTAGTCCAGCTTCCTGTATCTCACAGTGGCCCACCAAATGCCTCAGGGAGCACACAAGACAACAAGAGACCTGCATCCTGGTGCCCTCCCTTGCATCCTATATGTTGCGTTATTTCGGATCACAGCTGGGAGTTCCCATGATGGCATACTGGCCAATGAAATTAAAAAAAAAAGACAAATCCTACACATTAAAAAAAATAGCATTTTGGGAAGAAAGTTTGGCTGGAACCTATCTTACTGACAACTGGGGGCGGGGGGTTGTATGGAGGAGCATTCAGACATGTAAGCCCCACTGCAGTCTGAAGCAGTACATCAGAAATATGGATTTACCACCTGAAACAGGCTTATGCTTTATTATGGAATTTTCCATTTTGCCCTCCAGAAATAATAGATCTGTGGTTGTAGGAAATGTAGAAAATGCCTACATTTCCTGGGACAGGTGACCCAGTCAAGGCTTCCATATCTTCTCAGGCTGATATCTTTATCTCAACCCTCCTCGACTATATTTGTCAACATCTGGCTTGAGACAAATTCTTGCCATCCCATTTCTCAGAATAGAAAACTCCCACTCTACTGATGATCCTCAGATTCCTTAACAGAGCCTTTGTATGTAGGGTTGAGGCAAAAGTTCTCAGGAACATAAGAACATAAGAACAGCCCCCCTGGATCAGGCCATAGGCCCATCTAGTCCAGCTTCCTGTATCTCACAGCGGCCCACCAAATGCCCCAGGGAGCACACCAGATAACAAGAGACCTCATCCTGGTGCCCTCCCTTGACATAACCCATTTCTAAAATCAGGAGGTTGCGCATACACATCATGGCTTGTACCCCGTAATGGATTTTTCCTCCAGAAACTTGTCCAATCCCCCTTTAAAGGCATCTAGGCTAGACGCCAGCACCACATCCTGTGGCAAGGAGTTCCACAGACCAACCACACGCTGAGTAAAGAAATATTTTCTTTTGTCTGTCCTAACCCGCCCAACACTCAATTTTAGTGGATGTCCCCTGGTTCTGGTATTATGTAAGAGTGTAAAGAGCATCTCCCTATCCACTCTGTCCATCCCCTGCATAATTTTGTATGTCTCAATCATGTCCCCCCTCCGGCATCTCTTTTCTAGGCTGAAGAGGCCCAAACGCCGTAGCCTTTCCTCATAAGGAAGGTGCCCCAGCCCCGTAATCATCTTAGTCGCTCTCTTTTGCACCTTTTCCATTTCCACTATGTCTTTTTTGAGATGCGGCGACCAGAACTGGACACATTACTCCAGGTGTGGCCTTACCATAGATTTGTACAACAGCATTATAATATTAGCCATTTTGTTCTCAATACCTTTCCTAATGATCCCAAGCATAGAATTGGCCTTCTTCACTGCCGCCGCACATTGGGTCGACACTTTCATCGAGCTGTCCACCCCCACCCCAAGATCTCTCTCCTGATCTGTCACAGACAGCTCAGAACCCATCAGCCTATATCTAAAGTTTTGATTTTTTGCCCCAATGTGCATGACTTTACACTTACTGACATTGAAGCGCATCTGCCATTTTGCTGCCCATTCTGCCAGTCTGGAGAGATCCTTCTGGAGCTCCTCACAATCACTTCTGGTCTTCACCACTCGGAACAGTTTGGTGTCATCTGCAAACTTTGCCACCTCACTGCTCAACCCTGTTTCCAGGTCATTTATGAAGAGGTTGAAAAGCACCGGTCCCAGGACAGATCCTTGGAGAGAGTTTCTGCTAAATTGGGAAGGTTGAGAAGGGAGGGGGGGGAGCCTGGCTTTCTTTTTTTGGGCCAGAGTTCTCTCTTCACTGTCAGTCTTGCAATGGTGATGTTCATAGTAGCATATCCAGAGGGGCACAGCACAGTAAATATTAAAGGTGCCACACTGTGCCATGTAAGTGGCCGTCCCACTCGCTGTTGGAGCTATTTGGGGCAGTGACAGCAGCACATGGACATTGCTGTTGCTGCCCCAATAGCTCCAACAGCAAGTGGGAAGGGCTGCTTCACATCTCATTGCAGTGCCTGTAATACTTACCTCACTGCCGCCTTCTGGCTATGCTACTGGGTAGTGGTCCTATTTGTTCCCACTTATTTCCCCACAATGCTCTCTAGACACAAAGCCACCTAAAGGTATGGCATCATTCTCAGAGGGCATTCTGGGGGGGAAAAATGAGCAGCTAGCAACCAGGGGTCACCAGGAAGACCAGAGTCACTGGCACTAACCCCCCACTTGCCTCATTCCCCCCCACCAAATAACCAGTGTCTGTGATAACCACTACCTGTGAATAGAACTGAAAAAATAGGGATGCTGAACTTTAATGCAAATGTTATTTAAAGGAGTGCATCAACTGAAATACTAGACATTGAAGAGAAAATAACAGACATTGAAGTGATTTTCCATCACCGAGTCAATGCTACTTTTAAAGAGCTGTCCCTAAACATTTTAAATAACAAAGAACACTGGAGAATAAAGAAGTTTTCATGGACACATTTAGTTTAGCATTAGTGGCATGTGGTGAAATTTTCCTCATGCGCTAATGGCATCGCTGCAGGAAATAATATAGTCAACATTTTAAATTACTCTTACTCACTTGGTTCTTATATAAGAAAATCTATCTTATTTATATAGGATATTACATTTTAATATCATTTAGTCACTGGATGCATAGGGAAGAGTCATGTGTAAAACAAAATGGGGTGGGGTTAATTACAAACGGTTTCACTTTAGAACATGAACTTGTCTCTGAGGAGTTGGGTTATGAAAAACCATTCCATTTCAGAAAAACACATAAAAAGAGCGATCTATTCCATTCAAGTTAGAGACAATTTATTGCATACTGCATGAAGAGACAAGACACAGAATATCTTGGATTATTATTTGTGAAACTCACATATAATTCAGTTCACTATTCAATCTGCAAGAGGGATCTGAAGGCCTTAGGAGTGGACCTCAACGGGTGGGAAACCCTGGCCTCTGAGCGGCCCGCTTGGAGGCAGGCTGTGCAGCATGGCCTTTCCCAGTTTGAAGAGACACTTGGCCAACAGTCTGAGGCAAAGAGGCAAAGAAGGAAGGTCCATAGCCAGGGAGACAGAGCAGGGACAGACTGCACTTGCTCCCAGTGTGGAAGGGATTGTCACTCCCGAATCGGCCTTTTCAGCCACACTAGACGCTGCTCCAGAACCACCATTCAGAGCGCGATACCATAGTCTTTCGAGACTGAAGGTTGCCAACAAGAATTCAATGGAAACTTGCTCTGATTTCTTTTCTGATTACAATTATGTAGAAGTTTTCCGAACAGTGAAGTCAGGGAAAGGAAGATGCATTTCTTCAGGTTGTGCAATCAAATGGTACATGTGCTCCCTCCCTTTGTTTCTCTAGCCATAGATGGCCAAGAGTAGAGGTGCTTGGCTCAAGCAGCAATGACCCCAAACACCATCAAGTTAGGTGACTTGTCCCCTTTGGTTGCTTGCCTGCTAGGAGTGTTGGAACACCAGCGCTGAGGGCAGCCACGGATCTCTGCAGCCCTGCGCCTGGGGCGAAGCTCCACAATAGCGCCCCCCCTCTGCAATGGTGCACCCCGCAATGGCGCCTCCACAAGCTATCACCGCCCCCCTGCACAGAAATCCACCCCCCCTTACTCACCAGAGGCTCACAGAGCCTCGTACAACCTCCACCCACACTGGAGAAACCTCTCTGAGATTCCCCAGCATTATAAACAAAGCTTCCGGCAAACCGGAAGCACAGTTTCCACCCCTATTGGGAGCCTCAGAGAGGCTTCCACAGGGTCCAAGTGGCTGGCGCCTGGGGCATTTGCCCCAGGGAAGTCTATGGAAGGTATGCAACTGGCTGAGGGTGAGAGAGAGAGTTATAGCCAAAAATCTGTGGGGCAGGGCAATGGTGCATCACCATGCCCACTGCCCAGGGCATTGCCCCACGCACTGCATGGGAGGAAGTCCATCATGGGGGTGACGTGCTGTGCTCCCGCACCTGGGTGACGTAAACCCTAGTGACACCGCTCCTTTAAAGTGAATTTGACTGAGCCATAACATGGAGAAATGAAAGTCAAGCCTTCTACATTCTTCCTTATTGCTTGTAACTAGATCATGTGACACTTTCTGCTACTGTTGAAGTAATCCTTGTGCTATGATAAACTTTGCCTTGTAAAACCAGACTTTGCCTTTGGTGTTTGAACATATTTTATATTGGAAAGAGAGGGGAGGAGAGGCAGCTACATTATTGCCTGAGACTAAATCCAGACATATCTTCAGCTTAGAACCACGAGACTGCAGTAGGTTAGCATGCTTGTTATTTAGAGCTCATGGAGGACTTGGAGAAAGATTGCAAGTAATATTGTGCTTGATGTAAAAAAAATCACAAACAAACTCCCCTGCAGAGTTTGTTTTTGCCAAAAAAAAAAAAAAATGCTGAATTTATGAGGATGAAATGCAAGGCAGAAAAAGGTCACTTCTATTAATTTCAATCAATGTACAAAACTCCAGCGTTTTCTGGACAAATTCAAAGAGATTTGTGACATTTGGGAGAATACATTTGTATTCCTTTTGACACAATTAACACTGTCCATGCTCAGCATAGATAAGGGTATTGCAAAGGGGGTCCTTGTACTTCAGTTATGCTTTATATTAATATTTACTTTATTGGTCCCCTCCGCCAAATGGTCCACTTTTAATAGCTTTTCTTTTCATCATATAATCACTTTTAATTTTCTGGTCTAACGATTGCTGGAGTGATGGGATTTATACGTTTTTATGAAAGATCATTTCAATACAGTGCCGTCTTGGATAGTATGCAGTGCAGTTTCGTATTTCACAAATTTCATTGCACAAATCATTAAAGATCATATCCAGAATTTTACATTAAATATTAACCTTCTCCACCAAGGGATAAGGCATGTATTTAAAGGCCACGTCTGACTTTCTTAGATTTTTCCCCTCTTTTCCCCTGGATTGACCTGCAAATGGGTGATGGCCCAATCCTTCTAGCTCTGGTGTAGCCACAGTGCATCCCCATTTTAAGGGAACTTCCAAACAATGTAAGAGGTATTTCTTTCTGTGTTAGTTACAAGCTACAGTTATTAGCTACAGTTAGTTAGGTATGCAAGTGTTAGTTATACCAGCCAGCAGCCCAAGTGATATCTTTTCTGATATTATGTTAGCAGTGTGGGAGATACATTCTGAATTCCTGCATCACATAGGGAAGCTAATACTATGGCCCCTTACCATATCAGCATTTTTACCCCCAGCAACACTGGCATAAGATATGTCGGGGCATGAGAAGTGCCAGCACTACACAGCGCTGGTGCCAGATTGGTATGCCCACCCTTTGATACTACATCTGGAGCTAGGTCACCAGCTCTAGTGTAGTGATGAGCCAGCTTCTCACTTATAGAATCACAGAATCATAGAGTTGCAAGGGGCCTACTAGGTCATCTAGTCTAACCCCTTGCCTGTAGCAGGAAATGCTCCTAAAGTGTCTCCAACAGGTGCTTGTCGAGCCTTTGCTTGAAGATCTCCAGTGAGGGAGAGCCCATCACCTCCCTCGGCGATCTGTTCCACTGACAAACTGCCCTTACCATCAGGAATTTTTTTCTGATGTCCAGTTGGAATCTCTTTTCTTTTCTTGCAATTTGTACCAGTTGAATCTTGTCCTATTTTTAGAAGCAGTTGAGAAAAAATTTGTCCCTTCTTCCATATGACAGCCCTTCAGGTATTTGAAGAGCACTATCATATCCCTTTTCAGCCTTCTCTTCTCCAGGCTGAACCTACCAAGTGCCCTCAACCTTCCTTTGTAGGGCTTGTCCTCCAGCCCTCTGATCAACCTTGTTGTTCTCCTCTGAAGCTACGGTTCTGCTAATGCAGGTTAAAATTGCATGTGCCCTCTTCGCAGTCCCATCACACTGCTGACTCATGTTCATCCTGTGATCCACTGCAACTCCAACATTATACTCATATGTTGTGTTGCCAAGTCAGGTATCTCCTGTTTTATATCTGTGTCTGGTTATTTTTGCCTATATGCACAGCCTTGCATTTGTCCCTGTTGAACTTCATCTTGTTCCATTTCGGCCCAGTATTCCATTTTTTCTAGGTCTTTCTGAAGGCTTCTACTGCCTTCTATTGTGTTTACTACTACTCCCAGCTTGGTGTCATCTGCAAATTTGATGTGGCGCCTTTGTATCTCCTCATCCAAGTCATTGATGAAGATGTTAAAGAGAACTGGGCCCAAGACAGAGCCCTGGTTAGGTTTGTAATTGGGTTGAAAAAACCAAACTGTTTCTGTGGAATTCTAAGTGGATCAAATTGTTCTGCCACTTGGGTTCAAAAATGAAGCAGAGAAAACTTATGCAGGCTGTACATCTCACCTCAGTTCTGAGGCACTGCAAGCTCCCAGGGCTCATATTTTCAAGACAGGGAATATGAGTTTCAGCAACATCACTAGAGATGGGCCTTCCAACATTAACTGAATGACGTGGGAAGGACGCAGTGGCCCCAAGTTGGTGTCAGAGGTCAGCTAGATTGTATGCGCAACCTCCTGATTTTAGAAATGGGTTATGTCAGAATGCCAGATGCAAGGGAGGGCACCAGGATGAGGTCTCTTGTTATCTGGTGTGGTCCCTGGGGCATTTGGTGGGCCGCTGTGAGATACAGGAAGCTGGACTAGATGGGCCTATGGCCTGATCCAGTGGGGCTGTTCTTATGTTCTTATGTTCTTATGACACTTGCCAAGGACCTACATGAATCAGAGAGCCCAACAGGTCAGGCCAAACCTGTGGTAGTGGTAGCACCTAATAGGCCATCAGGGACAGGTGGGGGGGGGAACCATAGAGAACCTGGCCAGTGCAGGGCTTTGCAACCTGGTTCCAGCATTAAACTGGTCAACCAGTTACGGGAGAAACTGTGAAAGCACCCTGAAATGAGCTTGGAAACAAATTCCCAACCTTCAAAGCAAGCAGGAGATTTGAAGACTTCGCACAGAAGAAGGTGACTGTACTTAAAACTCATCATAGTGGAGACCAACACACTCTTGGAGTGACAGCAATTTCCTGGCATGTTTCCAGGTCTACACTGCCCACAATCACATTTTGACCAATTAAGTAACCACAATGGGTTGCAGCTGGCAGAAGAATGTGGGGGGGGGGCAGTGAATAAATATTTTATGAAGACTGTTTGACTGCTGCTGTGCGGAATCAGGTTTTTTCACCTTGCTTCTGCTGACGCATTCAGTGCTGACGAGGTAGATGTCTGCTCAGCACGGAAGAATCGTTTATATTACATGTGGTGTGGGGAAAAGGGGGGGACTGACTTTGGAAGCAGCCCAGGGTGGAGAAGAAAATGCAAAGCTTAGATTAAATGGTAATTAAAGAGAGGCTTGTACAACACTGATCTTTAAAGAGCATGCAGACCAGACAAACTGCATTAACTCTATTTATACCTCCACATTTTTATCTCAGGCTTCTCCTTCAGTGGGAATAAAAGGTGATTCCACCGAACAATTGTTTTAAGGTGAATTAAAGGGAAAAGGGGAAGTCAATGAATGACTGTTGGAAGATCAAAAGGTTGTGCATGAAGTTAGCTGACATCCCCACAGCTTGAATGGTTATTTTTGAAGTAAGATGCTGTGTGGCAGAATGTGATGTGGGAGCCTTAATGCCATGTTGAGACACCCCAGGAATTGTCCCTCTTTAATACCTAGTATTAAAGCCGTTGGAGAACATTTGATCACAGACCAGCAGAGCTATTCCCTCCACTCTCAGACACCTCTCTGAACCTGAACTCAAGCTTGTTTGTGTGAAGCCCCTGTCTTAACATTCCCTAGGTCCAACTGCCCTGTTGGACAGAAGTCATAAGAACATAAGAACAGCCCTGCTGGATCAGGCCATAGGCCATAGGATCAGGCTGACATAACCCATTTCTAAAATCAGGAGGTTGTACATACACATCATGTCTTGTAACCCGTAATGGATTTTTCCTCCAGAAAATTGTCCAATCCCCTTTTAAAGGCATCTAGGCCAGATGCCATCACCACATCCTGTGGCAATGAGTTCCACAGACCAACCACATGCTGAGTAAAGAAATATTTTCTTTTGTCTGTCCTAACTCTCCCAACATTCAATTTTAGTGGATGTCCCCTGGTTCTGGTGTTATGTGAGAGTGTAAAGAGCATCTCTCTATCCATTCTATCCTTCCCGTGCATAATTTTGTATGTCTCGAAAACAGTGGATTTGAAATAACACTGTTCTGTTGAGTCACTTCAGGAAAGTCTTCCCACATATGCATGATGTAACTTTTTGCATGTGATTCTTGCCTCACCTACTGGCTTGGACAACTAGCCACTAGTGAGCCAGATTAAGATAAAGGCATTGTTTTATGTCCAGACATATCTAGCTTCACAATACCGTACAGTAGGAAACCATCAAATAAAAATGTAATCACTCAGCATGTGTAACTTCTTACTGTGTTAGAACTGCTGATCATTTTCAATGCAGGGCAATTATCTTGGGCTGGTTTCTTCAAAATCTCAGAAGCTGAAAACAGGAAAAGTCAGGAATGTCAGGTAAATTATATGCCAAGAAAGAAAAGGGATGTTATTGTATCTGTGATAAATCCATCATAGGCACTCTTTAAAAGGTCATTTGTATGTAAGTGAAGACTTTTAAAGGCCCCCCTTTTAAAAAGAGCTTCTAGTTAAATGTAGAGACATAAATCGGGACAACTGGAGGGGAAACATTCAGACAGCTTGGCTGTAGGAACCAATTACCTGCTGATTCACCAAATTTCATGAATTATTTAAGAAAATCAAAGATTGATGGGATCAACTTTTGCCCTTCAGAACTTGCAATAAAAAATATACAGTTTCCCTTTCTGGGAAATTTGAGAGGCTCTGAACATGGCTTTTTCATTTCGAGCAGATGCTTTCAGCATAAGCAAGCTTTATCCGAATCTCTTCATCGCTAATAATAAATAGTCAGTTCATATCATGTTGGGAGATCTTAAAAAGAAATCTACCAGTCGGAGGCACTTGTGATGTAAAGCCTGCCTGACAGTTAGCGACATTTAGATTATGCATTAAAAAGAGTGACATGTAGTAAATAAAATTGAATATTCTTCCATTTCCTTCCCACTCCTTCCCTCCGCTAATATCTGTCAGCATGCTGCCTAGGTTAGTCCCCCAATGATAGTGGGCTTGCCCCTTGTTTTTCTTTCTCGCTATTCACTAGGTGGCTAGCCATTACACTGTCAGCATTATACAAAAGAAAATTATAAAATCCAATAGAAGGTACATTGAACATTAGATGTAGTCTCCAGTGATCAACACACTGGCAGCACAATCCTACCTAAATTCTCTCATGAAGATGCCCCTTCCCAGATCTGATCCCATCCCCTCCCAGACCTGATTATGTAATGTTACAATCAAATTCTCCTCAGATTCTCATGTACCCACGCACCCACCAAATAAATACACCAGACCGCAGTTTTGGGTTTAAAACTGGGCCACTTTATTACATTTTAATTTCAGCAGGACAACCAAGGGTTAGCATTCACAAACAACCCCACAAGCAGTGGCACAGCTAATGATCGTGTAGCCCAGTGCCAAGCTCAAAATGTTGCCCTGGAAGTGATGTCACCACCGGAAGTGACATCACGCCCAGGCTTTTTTAAAAGTGAAAATTGGGAGGAATCCACCTCCTCCCCCCAGCAGCTCACCACCCACTTGCTCTGCTGCCTCCCCCCAGTCAGTGGCATAGTTAAGGCATCTATCTGCTACCTGGGATCAAAGAAGATTTTGTAACCCCACCTGCATGACAAAATCACATTTAGGACGCAATCCTAACCCCTTATGTCAGTACTTTGCAGCACTGGCATAGCGGTGCCAATGGGATGTGTGCTGCATCCTGCAGTTGGGTGTCACTCACGGAGGCCCCTCAAAGTAAGGGAATGTTAGTTCCCTTACCTCAGAGCTGCATTGCCCTTATGCCAGTGCTGGAAAACACTGACATAAGGGGTTAGGACTGCGCACTTAATTAAGTAAATAAATAAAAGTTATTGATTTCATGCTGTATCATAATAACATCTCATCGGCACTCAGAACAATCAGTCTCATAGCTCAGTTTGGAATTAAACAAATCCACTTTTTGTTCTACATGGCAGTTGTGTTTTCATTTTCTGGCTAATTGGCCATAACTTTTGACAGAATACAGATATCCCAATGCAGTTTGTTTCATTGCATTCTGCATTAAATTACCTTTCCAATGATATATAACATGATGGTATTATTTATACATACCAGGATTTTCACAATTTTGGTCAGTAGTGTCAAGCTCCGTTTGTTGCCCCCCTAAAGCTTGATGCCCGCTGCAACTGCTACCCCCTGCACCCCCTTAGCTACTCCACTGCCCACAAGGCATGCAGGGCCCTAGCGTCGAGGGAAACGGACCTAGCTGTCTACCACACCCAGGGTTGCTTAGGGCAAACCATCCAACTCGAGGCTGTTGCCAGTCAAACTGCCCGTGATAGCCTGTCAATGTCACCCCATAAGTGTCAAGGCAGCAGGACTGCTTGGCCTGCAGGGCAAGCCCTGCCAAGCAAGCCAGTCAAGCCAAAGGGGCTTGCCAGCCTGCCTCATTGAGCCAATCAGGCATCATGAGAGCAGTACTGGCTTACCCCTTGACTTTGCAGCCTTGAATAGATACTGAGCTGTACCTGCCTACCCAGACCTGCACGCTTTCCGCTAAAGTGACCATGAAAAAGTTGAACAGGAATGAACGACTCTAACAAAAAAATCCATCTGGGGTAGGTGAAAAAACTGGCATCTACCAGGAACCATAGCAAAAAGTTCCTACCCAGCCGCAGAAAAGTTGACCAGCTATCTCAGACTGAATGAAAGGGAGGGCAGGGTCACAGCTGTTCCTGGACTGAGGTTGGACAGGCGAAGCTCACCTGACCCAGCCTCAGTTCCTGCCTACCCCTGGTAGGGCAGCCAATGGAAGCACCCCACCACAACCTTGGTGCACGAGGCGGGGTGGGGGCAATCAACCATTAGCACCTAGAGATGCCAACGGTCTTTCTGAAAAAACTACTTAACCCAACCACCTAGTCAAGCAGCCTTCTAAATGATGAGTTTGTTTGGCTCAGCTCTCCTGATTCCCTCTTGTTGCTCCCCACCCGATCTAAAATCTGCTTTTGAAATCTGTTTTTGCTTTTGGTTATGTTCTTTTGGGAAAGGGGCATAAAATATTTCCCTTCCCAGAGGGTAATGCAATAAGACTAGGTTCGGCCCACCCATGAGGTAGGGTAAAGCTGCTGCTCTGAGCAGCAGGCTGAGGGATGCAATCTTCTTGTCTGCCACACCATGTTTCCACTCCCTCTTCTTGGAGAGGAAGTGGAAGGAAGATGTAGGAATAAGATACCTCTTCCATCACTACTGCTTCCTGAAACTAGTTTGGGCAGGAAGGATCCATCCTCTCTGCTGGCCTACTTGCAAGAAGTGGTGGAGATGGCAAAGAGGCGGTGAAGAATTGGCATCACCAGAGGGTGCAGACCACATAGGGTGACGCACTTGGGGGGTTGACACCACTACTGCCCAAAATTGTGAAAATCTTCTGGTATTTTCAAATAGTACCGTTACATTATATGTGATAGGTAATTTAATGCAGAATGCAATGAAATAAACCAGGGGTTTATTTTAAACATAAGGCCCAGGGGCTGGATGAGGCGTGTGGAAGCTTTTTATCTGGCCCTCAGGCTCTCAGCTGCTGAGCACTGCTGCGGCGTTACTGCTGAAAAGGCAGCCCACATGAAAATTGGGCTCTCCCATATCTTGAAATATGATCAGGATTTGTGTATTTTCTCTTCTGTCTTTTGCAGCTAATGAGTTCTTAAGTGAGAAAAAAGTGCTTATTTGTGGTTATGACCTGTTTAATGACATCACCGCCGGCCCTCAGCAGGCATGATGAATGCTGTTCAGCCCTCTGTATGAAATGAGTTTGACACCCCTGAAATAAACCATGTTGAAATATCTGTATTCTATCAAAAGATATAAACCACAAAAGGAAAACACAGCTGTCTTATGTTACAAAAAGTGGATTTTCTTAACTCAAAACCAAGCAATGAGACTGACTGTTTTGAGAGCCAACAGGTGTTGTTAGGACACAGCAGGGAACGAAGAAGGTGTTTGTATGAACCAGTTCACATCTCTACGTATCAGAGGTAATGCTAGAACTCTTATTCTTGTATTCCGTTGTGTGAGTGCCATCAGGTTGGCTACTTGTTTTTTGTTGGTTGATGATTTGTTGACTGGTACTGTTATATATTAAAATAAAAAAATAAAGTTAACAGAGGTTACACCGACCCTAGTGATGCTATTGCATTTAGGTTGTGCTTGTACTGATTTGGTAATTTATTCTGTATAGTCTGGTACGGGAGGAAGTCCATCATGCAAGTAATGCGGTGAGCTCTCACACAGGGGGATGCAAACTGTACTGACTCCTCTGGGGTGAGGTGTGTGTGCTACTGTGAGTAGAAAAAAAGGGGGCAGAATGAGGGTGCTGCTTTGGGTGCTGCTTCAGCTTGTTAAGAACATAAGAACAGCCCCACTGGATCAGGTCATAGGCTCATCTAGTCCAGCTTTCTGTATCTCACAGCAGCCTACCAAATGCCCCAGGGAGCACACCAGATAACAAGAGACCTGCATCCTGGTGCCCTCCCTTGCATTTGACATAGCCCATTTCTAAAATCAGGAGGTTGCACAGACACATCATGGCTTGTAACCTGTAATGGATTTTTCTTCCAGAAACTTGTCCAATCCCCTTTTAAAGGCATCTAGGACAGGTGCCCTCATCACATCCTGTGGCAAGGAGTTCCACAGACCAACCACACGCTGACCACAGACCAACCACACGCTTGTTATACACAAGGCACTTGCTTAGTATGCAGAAGGCATTACAGGCAGCACTCTCAAGACCAGTGTTGCATGCTAGAAGAAAACAGAAAAAAAGAGGAACTTTTCTCCATCTGGGAAACTGGGAAATATCAGGCTGATTCTGAATTGAGCCAAGACAAATTTGCCAGGTAATATCAGCTTAGAGAAGAATCAATGTTCTGACTTTTCTCAGTTTCTTCATACTGAGAAAACTTTAAATAGGCCTTAGAAGCAGATTTGAAACTTGCAGCCGAGAATAGGCATTGTGTCTTCAAAAGCAACAGAGGATTCATCTCTTTCTTGGCTGGTTGCATGAGATACAAGAAAACAATGTTCTCAGGGGTCTGATTCAGGCCTCGAAACTGAAGTATGACTCACACTTCTGACTCCTTGCTTGTAAGGTCACGTTCAAAGCAGAACTCACGAGGTCACCTGGAGCAAACTCTGTGTGAGGTCTGTGAGTCCCCATTTCAGAATTTCCAAACCAGGAATCGCACGTGTGACTCGCTTGTGGGTCTTCATGCTCCACTTCCAGCTTTGGTCACATTTGCATATTCAGATGCTCCCACTATCCCAGTGGCATTCCCTATTTACTGCTATCTGCCCCAGGTAAAATGCTGTTCCTGTTTTGCCTTTGGGGGGGATTGAGGGATGCCATTTAAATGTTGCAGGACAGGGTGACTTTTGGAAAGGGGAGGTTCAAACCCAATTTGAAGAAAACAAAAATGCAATTTAGTTCTAGAAAATGTCGATTCCTGTAATCCTGAAAGGAAATGACGTTTCTGAGCAGCAACTAAGCAGGCAGGGCAGAGGCTCTGTGAAATTTGGGGATTTCACAGATTTGATGTCTCACAGCTCAATCCTAACTCCTCACATATATGGTGATGTAGGGGCGCCAGTGTGGTACCTGCTGTATCCCTTGAGGGATTGATTGATTGATTTTTGCCTCCAGATGCCTCCTCAGAGTAAGAGAACATTTGTTCCTTTGCCCCAAGGTAAGCCTTGACTGTTGGTCAACTCAGACCTGCACCGATGGCATTGCTGGTACAAGTGTACATGGACCCATAAAGGCAGGTTTATGTGGAACCATAAACCCCTGGGAAGTGAGTTTGGATTTGGTGGATGCTGCTGCCACTGAACCCATCCCCTCCCTGGCCCTCATGTGCCTTCCTCCCCACCCTGTGTCCACCCTGTTCCACAACCTTCATGCCTCTCTCCCACCCTATGCATACTTACCAGGGCTGGCAGTTGTCCATAGTCTGTTGGCACACAAAGCCAGATGCTTGCAGCTGGTGGTGGTGGCCAGCCTGCATGTTCCAGTATGACGCCATTGGAAAGCACCATGCACTTGTTCCAGGGGTGTATGGCACCAATAGGTTTGGGCCATCTGCTGCCTTTAAAAGCAATTTTGTGATCAGTATATACAGTCATTGTATAATATTCAATATGTATGTGTGTTATAGTTTTGTGCTCAGATCTATCCCTCTTTTTTCTATACAGCAATCTCACTGTAGAGCCACCCTGTAACCTCTGTCTGCCTGATTAAGGTAGAACATTTTTAATGCCACTATGCCTAGGAACATACTGGAGCAAGCCCCCAAACTTCTAAATCACCATCATTTCTCATCGTTGACCGTTTCTCACTACAACTGAGTGAAACCTCTGCTTTCTACTGAACTCATTTACAAGCAGCCCAATCCTTCCTAAACCCCCATGCCTTGGTGCAGCGGCCCTGGCACAGGCTACTCTGCATCCCACAGGGGATTTTTGGCTACTGGTGGTCTCTTTGGGGTAAGGGGGCATTTGTCCCCTTGCCCTGGGATAAGCCCCAGCAGCTGCAACAAATCAGATCTGTTCTAATGATATCTCTGGCAAAAGACAGAGTTTATCCATGCAGATGGATTGGGCCCAGGAAGGGGGTTTGGATTTGGTATGCTCTGCCGAACCCACCCCTCTTGGACTCAATCCACCCACTTCATCTCCTCCCTGTTCTGCCTACCCCACTCCATTCAACTCCCTGCCCACTCTCCCCCATGCTTTTCTTCCCCCTATGCAGGGCTTACCTGCTCCAGGGGGGCCTCCATCACTCTTCCAGCGCATGTAGGAAGGCTCCAGTGCTAAAGTTAGGTAAGATTGGGTCAACACACACCTAATTTTGTGATATCTGTGAAACATCTCTGTTGCCCACACATTTCTGTTTCCAAATCCCTCCCATCCTGTCTCACCTCCAATTTGAATCACATGATCTCACTATTTTAGGTACTATTTTAGGCATAACAGATAGTCTCTGATCTGTCTTGTGTAGCTTGCTTTCTTTATTTTCGATTCCAATTTTTTTCCTTTGATGCATATTCTCTGCCCTTGGGGTGCTCTGCAGGCTCTAATTAAAGGAATGTTTTTTGCCTCACAAGGGCCATAGACTACCTTGATGTACAAATGACAACAGCAGGAGGTCCTGCATGGGCAGGTCTGGTCAATCCATTTGATCCAGAACCTCAGGAATTCAAGTTATAACAAGCTTCACTTTGAAGAACATGCTGAACAAAAATCAGGCCAAATAGACACCTGGAATGTAAAGCACTAAAGGAAAAAAAAAATGCTCTAAAAAGATGTATATCCTCAGAGTGATGTGCATGAGAAGCCTCCAGTGAAGGGTTCAGTGCTTTAGCATGAAACCAGGAAGAAATATGAACTGGTTCATACATACGCCTGTTCACTTGATGTTTTCCATATGATATAGTGACTTAATATGGGTCATTCACACAATACTCATAAAAGTAAGAATGCCAATGTCACATTAGACACAATAGCACTGATTGGTCCACCTAAGCATGTACATCAGTTTTGGCCCAATCCCACAGAAGGATTATGTCAGCCGTTGCAAATACGACTAGGTTAGTGCATGGGCTTGGGTTTGTTTTTCTCAAGCAGAATCTCTTTCTTGACAAGTGGCAAACCATTTTTGAAATGGAGGGGGGGGGGGTTTCAGAATCAAACACAACTTGAGATACAGCCTAGAGATCTGCCGCTCAAAGAAAAAAAAACTCCCACTAGCCATGACCAAGTTCTTTGAAATGGCTCAAGTTGTTCTTTGGATTCAGGCTATAATGATGTAATGGCGTTGCTTCATTATAATTGCATGATTTAATTCTTTTACTATTGTTTTCAATATGGATTACTGTGTTCCAGTTTGGCTGTCAATGGCGAGAGGCATGGCGTGTGTGGTAGCCGTTCCAGATGGCTTCACACGCATTGGTAATTTGGCTGCAGAGGCAGGAAAGGGGAGGTTTGGCAAAAGTTCTGAGGTGGGGAGTCTGGTCTGAGGGGCAGGAGGTCTGGTCTAGAGGGTAGAGCCTCCGTTTGCCTGAAGATAACATCTGCAGGTCGCCAGTTCAAGGCTACCGGCACCGTGAATGGTGAGACCTTGAAGCAGCTGACAGGCTGAGCCGTGTTATTCCACCTGCTCTTTGGTGTGAGCGAAGAAGCGTCTTGGCTGCCCTCCATGTGAGAGATGAAGGAGCTGCTTGTCAGCTTGTGTGGGAGGAAATCGGAGGCCAGAATGTGATACCAGATCAAAAAGATCCATCTGAAATGTGGTTCTTGAAAGATAGAAACTTTCTTTGATTGTAAAAATCCCTACAGGGATTTAGAACAGCCTGCCCATGTAAACCGCCTTGAATAAAGTCTGAGGAGAAATCTGACGACCGAGAAAGGCGGTATATAAATACATGTATTAGTATTAGTGAGGAGCGGAGTGGGGCTGAAGTGGGAGCATCCTGTAGCTATACAGCTGACATAGGTCTGAGAAGACCCTTAGGCCATCAGGGGGTCTTCACAGAGGTAAGTAAAAACATACCTGCAGTAGACCTCCTGATCACCCACCACCACCATTGACTGCAGTGAGGCTGCATCGGCACCAATGGTGAGGGATAAGATTGGGCAGCAATTTTCCTCCATCTTGCTTGGTTGGTGGTTGAAAACATGTGTCTCCCTTTATCAGAAGCAAATAGAGTTGGGAGGAAACAACTCTGAGAAAAGAATTACTTCATTCCGGGTTGGGCTGTCAAGGGCAGGGCATTGTGACTGTGGAAGAAGCTTCCACTGTCATAAAATGGCTGCCAGGGATGAGTGGTGGCCATTTGGGGAGTACTGCTACAAGAAGTGGCAGCGCCCTCTGGCCATGGCTGGACTTTTCCATGCCTGCCATAGAAAGCAAGACAGCAGTGGGGGTGGGCAGGGAGACTGCAGGAATCCAGCAGCAATTGTGTGTGTCAGATCCTAACCCATATTTTTGCAGGCTCCCAAACCCTTTCTTTTCTTTGGACCTGAACCAGCTACAAAATTGGCACAGGTCCAAAGAGATCTGTTGTAAAGCAGGAGGGTTACATAGAGGGAAGGGGAAATAATTCCCCTTTCCCCACCAAAGCGATCTGTTCCGTCCCATCCCCCCTTCTAGATACTGTGCACTCCTTTTTGGGGTGGCTGCACCAGCCAGGGGAGAAAGATAGGATTGGGCTTTTAGGGCATGTATGTTAGTGGGAAGAAAAACCCCCAATGCATTTCGGAAATACTGTACTGAATGATGCACCCAACACATTCCATTTTTCAACAAGGGACTGCTCTTCTCCAGCCAACGGTTCTCTCCCCAAGGAGTGTTTATCAGTCTGAACATCTAGCACGGCAAGCTAGATTTGGCCCAGCAGGAGCTAGTCTCAGCCTTAAGAAGTAGCATAACTTGGATTCTGTGAGTGTGAAAATGACCTAAATAGATAGCGCCTCTCAGTGTTTTTCTTCTCTAGTCCTCACTCAGCTTCTTTCCTTTTCATTAGTTTGGACCATTGTGTGGTGAGTGCAGTGCCTTTGCAACAAAGGTTTCTTGTATCAACCTTCTGTTTAAACGAACACAAAGATACTGCAAATCAGAGGAAGAGACAAAAAAGATTGAAACTTGAGGTTGAGACTCATCTCTTGACCCCACTTTTCCTTGTATCTTCTGAGATGTGTATTTTCTTCACCTGGGTGTACTAGAAAATTGGAAAGAGCTGCAGCATTATTAAACCACTTAAAGTGTCCTGAGTACTTTGGAAATCCTCTGACCCAAGTAAAACGGAGGGGGGAAAGAGGCAAAATAACTATAGTATTCAGCAGACACCAGAAATACAGAGTGATGAGGGTGGATATAGACTATGTTTTTGCACAACACGAGTCCATTCTTGGGTGGCAGGTAAATAGCACATGATGAAGTGTCATAAACAGGGATGTAGTCAAGGGGTGGCTAGGAGGAGCAGAAAAGTGGGAGTTCTGTTCTTTCAGCAGGAGTAGTAAAAGCACAACAGGAGCAGTCAGGTGCTACTTTTGAAAACTTCTGTGGCTCAGTTTCTCTTTCCATAGGACTCAATACATTTTCCTTGTCAACTATCAGCTTGTCAGTTTCACAGCAGACCAACAATCAGGTCACAAACCAATGGTGGGAAAGGGCAGGGGTGCCTCTGGCCCTCAGGAGACTTGCTGGCCCTCATGAGCCTCTGGCCCTCAGGTGACTTGCTGGAGCCCATGCTAGTCTGATGCAACTGCTCTCAACCTGAGAGCAACTGTTCGACCTCTCACATGAGCTGCAGGCCAAAGGTTCCTTCCACTGCTTACTGTTTCATGTCTGTGATGCAGCAGTGGCAGCAAAGAAAAGGCCAGCTTAGCTTTGTGCAAAGCTTTTTATAGGTCTATAAAAATAAAAATAGGTCTATAGAGCTATTGCAAGACCTTCATTCATTCACAGAAGTTCCATCTCTAATATATTCATTTATGTAAATTTATGTAAATTCATTCAAATTTTAAATGTAAATTTATTTTTTTTACCCTGGCTCCTGACACAGTGTCAGAGAGATGATGTGGCCCTCCTGCCAAAAAGTTTGGACACCCCTAAGTTAGGGGAAGGAAAGGAAGGTAAGGTAAGAGACCATGTGATTGACAGCTCTGAACTGTCAGTGAGGCATATAGTATCTTTCTTTTATCTTCCACTCAGTGGTATCTTTCTTTTATCTTTCTTTTATCTTCCACTCAGAGGAATTTGGGGGAGGGAACAGTGAAAATGAGAAAATATGGAAATTTAGGGCTGTTTTCTCTCTCCTGGGTGAATGTTGATTTGGAGCAAATATTTCCAGGAGCTTTTGGTGTGCCCTTTAAATCAACAAATTCCTTCCCATTTAAGCATTCCAAAATCATCCATTCCCCCATCAGAATCACCTTGTGTCTTTCGGCTGTGATTCATATATATTTTTATCTGTTTGTTCCCAGACCTTAGGAATGAAACCTTAGGAATGAACCTCAACAGATGAGAAACCTTGGCCTCTGAGCGTTCTGCTTGGAGGCAGGCTGTGCAGCATGGCCTCTTCCAGTCTGAAGAGACACTTGGCCAACAGACTGAGGCAAAGAGCCAAAGAAGGAAGGCCCATAGCCAGGGAGACAGACCAGGGACAGACTGCACTTACTCCCAGTGTGGAAGGGATTGTCACTCCCAAATCGGCCTTTTCAGCCACACTAGACGCTGTGCCAGAACCACCATTCAGAGCGCGATACCATAGTCTTTTGAGACTGAAGGTTGCTAGCAAGTGTTCCCAGACCCTAATGGGTGTTCTTTGGGAATGTTTGCATCAATCATTCTGATTTTTTAAACATAACTTTCCTAAGGTCAGTTCTTTATTTTGTGTGACTTGATGCAAATTGGGCACAAAATTCTGAAACACCCCTCCCAGCCTCTGTTCTGCCCTTCTCCCATTCCCATGCCATCCAGCACAGAACACACCTAACCTAAAGGCTGTTTCATTAGATTCAGTGCTGGTGGGATGGTGAAAGCCTTCCTGATAGCACTCCTTACTTGAAAGTTGTCACAAACATGCTTGATGGCACATTTGTGATGGCTAGCATTGGCGCAGTAGTCTCTATGCCAATGCTACCCCAGATTATGATTAGGCTGTGCATTTATTGATTCAGAACGAGCCCAAACGGGTTGCCTTGTTCTGTGCTTTTAACAACTCTGGTGTTAGAGTTTTCAACACATGCTGAGAACATCTCACAGCAGAGCACATTAGAGGTCACACATGTCCATCCACAGCCTCTTCTGGGCTAAGAGTGACCCTTAGAGTGAAAAACACTCTGATTTTTTAAAAAAAGACGGAAGTGACATTTTTAATGCCTTATAAGGCGTTAAAAACAGCACTTTCAGTTTAACAAAAAAAAATCTCTGAGCCCGGCAGAGACCACGGACAGATGTGCGTAGCCTCTGATGGGCTCAGAAGACCCTCTGCAAGTGAGTGGAGTGGAGCTCCCCGTGACTCAGGAGAGAGTGCATGTATGGGGAATGGGAGGGGGCAGGACCTGTATCATAATCAAAGGGGGTTTGGAGACTTAGGGCTCTTGGTTATTTGAACCTTAAAACCCTCAAGGCCCCTTGCCCAGTAGTACTGCCACCACCCTGTACTTGCCAGTGACTCAGTCCAGGTTCACTGAGACCCTCTAGGCATAATGCTAGCCCTTGCAGGCACTGAGCTCTTTCTCAATTAAAGCCTCAGTCCTCAAGGTACTAGACCTCAACAAGTACTTGGTAGCTTGCTGAACGGCTAGGCAGGATTCTGAATTTTTTTCCCCCAATAAACAATAAAGCAACATAGTAAAATATATTTTAGTTTATTAAGTACATAAGGTTACACACTCTACAATAAGGCAGCAAATGCTAGAGGCATAAACATCTAGGAAACATATGAGCAATAAAATAATAAAGCTAGCTGGCTATCTCTATTCATACCTATCTCTCACCTGGGTCAGTTACCGTTTGCAGATCATGTAGCTCGAGAGCTACCTATGGGGCCAGGTGCCCATGCTGGACAATGGAGCTTACACGCGTACAGGTCGTCGCACCCAAGACTCTCTGTCCAAGAGGGAACAATCACACCCCCTGGGCACTCATTATTATACCTTTATGCTAATATCACTAAGGTGACTTCATAATTATTAGACTGTCCAATCAGAACCCTTGATGAGCAGAATCTTCTCGAAGTTGGCCTGGTTGCTAACTCCCTCACAGTTCTTACCCCTCCCAACTGAAGATTCACAGCTGCACTCAATCACCCCTGATAAGGAGGTTCCTTGTCCACTTTGGTGCCAAGCACTCTAATTGGTCATAATTCTGTTATCTGTCCTTTCTGGCCATCAAAGGAGAGATGACACATTCCTTTCCCTTTGTTTTATTACCCACATTCCTGCAGCTGTGAACTGCTTGCTCAGTTACACTTTCTTAGTTTGGTTTAGGCTTCTAATGCCAATTTAGGCCTAACAGGGACTTATTCATGACAACCTGATCCGTGCATAAGTGTATCTGTGAATATGGGATCCGCGGATATGGGAATCCCTCTGTATTTTTTACTCAGAAGGTAATTAATCTGTGGAACTCCTTTCTTCAGAATGTGGTGATGGCATCTAACCTAGATGGGCCTAAAAGGGGATTGGACAGAATTCTGAAAAAAGTCTTTTACAGGTTACAAGCCATGATGGTATGTGCAATTTCCTGGTTTTAGAAGTAGGCATCTAGAGGGCCACTGTGTGATACAGGAAGTTGGACTAGATGGGCCTTTGGCCTGATCCAGCAGAGCTCTTCTTATGTTCTTATGGCCACGGAGAAGAGAAATGGAGGTTTGGAGCAGCAATGGAAAGCTAAAAAGAATGATAGAAAAAAAGGCTAGCTAGATACTGCGAAGGTTATGGAAATATATGGTTGCGAAGGTTGAAAAGGTTATATATTTGCATGATATTGTAACAGCATTTCACCAGCATGTAAACTCTCCAAAATTTCACCTCAAATGGAGTTGGCAACAATTGGAAACATGCTGTAAAAACAGAGAATTAAGAATTCTAGCATGTTTAGGACTGCACCCTCAAACATCTTGCCATGCCTGTTTTAAATGGATGTTCTCAGTCTTATGAGCTGCTGTGCTGAGACTTTTTAAAACTCAACTGTAAAACTCTGACTGTATGTACTGATCATATCCCTGCACATTTCTTGCAATCAGGAAATGCAGTCTTGCTTCATTCCCTTCTCAGTTCTGTATTACTTCCTTTGCCTAGAAGGTCAACTGGATCACATAGCAAGTTCTTCTCAGTGGTGACACGCATCTTGTGCAACCTCATTCCTAAACCGATCTGCTAGAGGAGTTTGTTGTTTTCCTCCTGCTGCTGGGAGAAAGTCTATTTGCATCTAAAATCAGTCCCGCTTAGGGCACAATCCTAACCAACTTTCCAGCACCTGAAATGGGTCTCCTTAGATACATGCTAGCAATTTGCTAGCATAAGTTTGAGGAGCGAAAGGGGAGGAGGCAGCAAAATGGGGGGATAGGATATGGCCATTGCTGCGAGATGCACCCCTTCCTGCAACCTCCCTGCCCCATCACACCCCCTCCCCACTCATATTCCGCCCTCTCTGCCCCTACCTGCCTCTACTGCCTTTCCTGCTCTGGCGGGTGGCGAGAGAGCCAACAATGGAGCTGCTGGTAGACTGCTATTCAGTGGTCTCCAGGAGCAGAATACGAAGCCCATAGGATTGGGCTGTTCGCAAACAGAACAATTTAATTGCTAACAAGGGTCAAGACTTTGCATACAGTCCCAGCAAACTCTTGCAGAAGCTGGAATCTTTGCAAGCAGTTGATCTAAATGCTCACAAAGACTCAGCGGCATCGCTAGGGGGGGTGCGGGTGGCGCAGGAACTGCTCCAATAAGGTGTTAATAAGTTGACAACCTGGGGGGGAAGTGACACCACTAGTGACCAAAATCACTAAAATCACAGTTTGTAAAAATAATACCATAATATTATATATGAATCCATGTGTAATTTCATGCAGAATGCAATGAAACAAACTGTTGAAATATTTTTATTCTATCAAAAGGTACAGCCAAAAAACCAGTGGGGGCGGGGTGATAGTAGATCACCATGCCCACCACAGGGAGTGTTGCCCCGCCCACTGCATGGAGGTGACGCGCTGGCCTCCCGCACCGGGTGACGCAAACCCTAGTGACGCCACTGCAAAGACTAAAATACAAATTCCTCTGATACCTTGGCACTGCCTCACTCATTTCTCCCCATCCTCAAAGCAAAGTTCTTAGCTTCAGGATGAATCAAGAGGAGGTTACGGAGCTGTCAGAAAGTGCCTTTGTGACACCTCAAGGAGGGGGGGCTTTCTAAGTCCCAGAGAGGCCACATGTGACCTCTCTGGGCCTCAAAACACTGCCGGACTTGACCTGTGTCTGGAGTGTGATTGCACCGGATGGCTCAGGTGATAGCTTAGACCTGCTGATTTGGTTATCCACAGGATTTGGCATCTGTGGGTGTTCTGGGAATGAAACCCCAACAGATGCCAAGGGTTGATTGTAACCCTGGGCCACTTCATAGAATTATATTACAGATAGATACATTTAAACTGCAACAGAAAAAGAGAGGTTTTAAGTGAGAAACTAAAAGATCATTACTCTTGTGACTGATGTGGTTATAATGTAGATGATTATTTTCAAATGTGGCTATAATCACATCATAATCACATTTGATTGGCATTTTTACCAATCTACAGGGCAAATTGTCCCCCCACATAGTAACCTGCAACTGTTATGGTCTGGGAACTGACCTCTCAATTAATTAATTCTGTGTCTCTCTCAAATGTCTTCATTATTGAAGTACTATGAAATTCATGTTTTGTAGCCCACAGCTCGACATATAAAGTTTAGAGTTACTAAAAGGAGAAAAAAAAAAAAAGGTTTCTCTCCCCCCCACCCCACAATTGTAAATGCTTCTTCTCATCTGTTAAAAGTAAGCCAGCAGAAATTAATAGCGTCAGGAAGGTTTACAGGAAAATAAAAACCATTATACAAAGGGCTTGGTCAGCACATTTTCCACATTTATAGTTGTTTAGTCGAGGTCATGCTGCCTTTGGACAAAATCCTCTGTCCTTAAGGAGAGGTGGAATCTCATCCGTTACACACATTCAGAATTTGTTTTATACTTGATTTAGGGGAAAAAAATAGCACCCCTTGTTTGGCCTTCTGGCAGTCTTACCAGCTGGCTCACTCACCTCAATTCCCTGCAGGCCTCTTATTGGATATTTGCATAGCAATATATTTTAGCTGAGAGTCTCCGCTGATACCGGAGAACCTGGCTTCCTGTAAACTTACAGATGCATCATCATCAGATTTCGTGTACAAATACACCGAGGGCCAGTTCACACAGATGGCGGTCCCCGTCCGATTGCGTTCGGGAGCATATGGAGACACGGCCCGGCTGAGGCACTTTCCCCATTTACAGGGGCGCTTACGTTGAGGTGAACATTCACGTGATTGCTGATTTCTGTGAAACTGCAGCCGCTCAAAAAAGTGATACTATGATTGCACAAATTGTGAAAGCTGCATGGGTGGCTTGTGTGTTCAAGTGACGGTTCAAACAAGCAGCGTCTCCGTGTCAGCGTCTCTCAGCCAGGGTGACCTCTTTTTCCACGACATGTTCTCTTTTTAAGCCTCATGTCCTGGAAAAGAACTAAAATGGTCTCCTTTTCCTTGCCAGCTGGTCCCTGCAGGCAGCGCATAGCCTTCTTGGAATTCATAAATTCTCTGTAATATAGTTTTAAATTGAATAATAAGTAATCACAATCTACAAGTATTTTTTGCATGCATTTTGTCATGTCCTACATTTTCATTGGGTGTCCTACATTTTGGGGTGCCTTGTCTTCTTTTGCAATCATCTGGTCACCCTGCTCTCAGTCACAAGCCTAGCAGTGGCCTCAGTATTCCCAAAGATAATCAAATTGGGCTGACAGCTATAGAAACCACTCCTGATGTTCTCACAATACCTGGGTTTAGAGATCTATCGGACACCATGCATGGTTTTAATATCATAATTAGAGGTGGGAGAACATTGTGATAATGAAATAAAGATGCATGATATCACTTTCTGCACTTCCCATTTTTGTAAAACAAAACAAACTCTGAAACCTATAAAAAAATCTGTTTTATTTGGTTTTTATTTATTATTTAATGGGGGTGCATGGGTAATGACTGTAGCTGCATCCGCTGACACTATACCATCTATATCGTACACTTTAAAAATGATTATAATCTATAATTTTTTTTAATAAAAACATAGCCCTGCTTTCTGTACTTCTAACTATTGGAAAACACTGAAATTTGCCAAAAAAAAAAAAAAAAAAAACTTTTCTCCCACCTCTATTTATAATGATAAGCTGACAATTTCAGGGTAACATTACTATCCGGTTACCAACTGGTTATTACATTTTTTATAAACATGTATACAGGGCTATCAATGTATATTATGCTCTCTAAAGTTCCATAAGCAAAAAAAGAATGATACCCTGACCTGGAAATTTAATTTGTGATGTTGCCAAAGTTCATAACATCGAAATACTTGGATATGAAAAATGAATGTGGAATCCTCCAATGCATTAAAGCACTGTTTCTCAAACTGTGGGCCAAGACCCACTAGGTGGGTCATGAGCCAATTTCAGGTGCGTCCCCATTCATTTCAATGTTTTATTGTTAGTATATTTGACTTGATGCCAACATGGTTATGTGACTGCATTTGGAGAGATCTGTACTTTTAACAGGCTACAATGTATATGCTTTTAACAATGACATTCAGTGGGGCTTACTCCTGGGTAAGTGTGGATAGGATTGCAGCCTAGAATTGTTAAAATTTTTTCCTGCATGATGATGTCACTTCTGGCCATGATACCACTTCCAGATTAATGACATCACTTCTGGCAGGTCCTAGCAGATTATCATTCTAAAAAGTGGGTCCTGGGCTAAAAAGTTTGAGACCCACTGCATTGGCATTCCCCTAAACCCACCCACCCCCCATTATTCTGTAGCTCAGAATGAATCATGATATTTTCCAAACTTCTGCAGAATCACAGTCAGCATCCAACAGGCCTTGTTTCCAAAGCCAGTATCTTTGCTGACGTACACATGAAAATACTTAAACTTTAGACCTCTAACTCTTGCTGAAACTCTCATTCATTACTGTGTCCGTCTGTTCTCTTAAGGCTGCAAACCTTTCCACACTTACCTAGGAGTAAGCCCCATTGACAATAAAGTGACTTACTTCTGAGTAGACATGCATAAGCTTGGGTTCTAAGACTCTTTGAGAATGAGCCAGGAATGGTTTGGTCACATTTATTATATTTATTCTGTAGCAGAACCAGAGGAGGAGGGGCTGAGAGGGGGTTTGGAGGGGCAGAGCCAGTGGGGTGGGCGGAGCTTTGAAGCTCACCATATAAGCTGTCTCTCCCCCTCACTCTTGGAGTCTGTCTGGGGGCAAAAGCATCATGGAGGAGGCACCTCCTTCACTCCTCAGAATGGCCCGGAGAGCGAGGCAGAGGGGCAGCTTACATGGTAAATTTCGGAGCCGTGTGGCACTTACAGTTCCACCCCCTCCCCCCAGCTCCACTAATGTATTTATTGATTTATTTTCATAAAGAAACCAAATGTCACCAAGCTACTCAAACAAGCTGCCTTTCTCTTTGCGAGTATCTTCTCTATTTGGATCAATTATTTCACTCTTCTTACAAACATTGTTATGAATGTCTTGTGTGTTTTGCTGTCCTCCATCCAGATCCGTAACACTCTGATGTTTCTGCATATCTTTCTTTGGTAGGTAAATTGACAAGCATCTCTCTTCCACCACCAAGACTGAGAAATTACAATTCCCAGGACACAAAGCCCTCCTGGGAGCCTGGTGGCATATCGCAGAAGATTATTGTACCTCAAGGAATTAGTGTTGTCCTTATGCCCCTTTCAGTCCCCTAGAGCCCTTTAAGGGTTAAAAGCTTGCTGTAGCAGCCAGCTCTAGTATATTTCTGCTGCTTAGTAGAACTTCTTAAAAGCGCTGTTTATCCTATTCTTATCACTTAATTGTGCTCGTCTTCTAAGCCTTGTTACTGTTCCCAGCAAGGTCCAACCTTTGCAATTCAGGGGCCCAGTTTGTTTTATGGTTTATTCCCTAACATGTTTTTCCTCTCTTACCAATCAATGAGGGTAAATATATATTATTAGCTATTGTTAGGCATAGTGTAGGCATATATAACAAAGCCCCAATCCCACTATCAGTAGGGATTGCTGCATGCTGTGACCATAAGAGTCACCCATTGCTGAACTGGTGCTCCCAGCTACCCAAGGGGAGTACGGATGCCATTCATCTTGCTTGCTTTCTTGAGTTTGTTTATGCTGTTTATATGTTATCAATAAAAAGCATTTGCTGTACCCTTTGATTGCTTCCAGATCCAAAAGATTTGGAATGTTGCCCTCTGGCAATGCAGGGCTTTCATTATGAAACATTACAAATTTGGGAAAAACCTCAAAAGCAGAAAAGCTTTTTTCCCAAAAGTCTCCTGCAACAGCTCAATCAGCCAATTCTGAGTTGGCCCTTTACTAGTTAACGGCCCGATCCTATCCCAAGTCGGGGTGCACAATGCAGGGTCACCAGCACAGCATCTGCTGTATCCTGCATGCCAATCAGGGACCAGGCTCATGGAGAGAAGTAAGAAATAAAATACTTACCTTCCCAGCTGCCAGACAGTCACCAATGGGACTCCTCAGATTTACACCAGCTGTTTTGCTGGTGCAGCTCTGAGGAGCCTGGTGGGAGCATATCAGGCCCAGGACAGGGGTTTGAATACTGCAGACACCAGTGCCACCACAGTCTGCCCATTCTGCCTCATCCTGCCCCAGTTCCTGTCCTGACCCCCCCTTCCTGTCCTCTGCTGGAAGAAACCGACTGGCAGCAATCTGTGCTAGAGGTACACAGTTTTCCAGCTGCCACATTGGTGGGCCCTGTATCCACAGATCCCGTACCCGTGGATTCAGTTATCTGCGGATCAGGTCCGCGGTACCCCCACGTACCCCCTTCCCCCTGAAGCCCAGCAGAGGCCCTCTGCTTGGCTCAGACTGAGCCCAAGAGCCAAAAAAAGTCACTTCAGTTTCTTAGTGAAACCAGAAGTGACTTTTTAATGCCTTATAAGGCACTGGGAGGCCCGGGGAAGCTCTCCGGGGGCAGGAAGGGAGGCGTTCACCCGCATCCGCAGTTTCATGTAACTGCAGGAGGTTCCAGAACAGAACCCCTGCAGATATAGGGGCACTCCTGTACAAAACAATATAATGATGTAAACTAATATCAGTCTGATTTCCCACCTCAAATGTATATTTGCAAACTTCATCTGATAGATGAATTATACCAAGATTGGACTCTATTATCTTTTAACTCCTGGTTCCTTTTGGAATGCAGTTCCCAGTGGCTAGCACATAGTGGCTCGTCATCCTCAGGGAAAAGAAAACAATGGATCTTTTTGTAAAGTTTCTTTCATTGGGTATTAATGTTTCATCCAGCATGGCTGAAGCCCGGGCGAAAAGAATTCTTGAAAGACGAGCGGAATACCAAGTCTGAGAAGAAGATGCCTAAAAATATCACCTAAAAAGATGCCTAAAAATATTTGAGAGAGGCAGACTCTTTATGGGATCCAAAAAGTGTCAAAAGTAGAGTGCTGCTCAGCATGTACCAAGGCAGAGATATGCATGGCTGAATAGGTTGGCTGTACGTTGAGGGGAACAAAAGCGACACAGAAATACATTATGTTACACACTGCCAAGTATTGCAGGAGACTACAGCGCTTCTGATTAAGGAAAGAATTCTCCGGATAAAAGACTTTGAACATGACTACCAGTCCTAAGTAACTTTTGCAAATTTCATTTTAAAAGCATAAAGACATTTTGAAGAGGACAAAGAATGAGAACATCCATCCATCTTCCAAATGGCTTCTGAAAGAGGAAGAGAGAGAGAGAGAGAGAGAGAGAGAGAGAGAGAGAGAGAGAGAGAGAGAGAGAGAGAGAGATTTTAAATATGGAAGTATTTATTTTCCTCTTCAGAAAGAAATTATTGTTAATATCAAAATATTTTAGAAGGATTCATAACAGATAAAGTATAATGGTTAGTTCTCACATAATGGGAACCCTTCCACCTTCCCCCTAAATCCCACCAGTTCAGGACTAGTGTTGTATTGGGTCTGTGTCACATTTATAGAATCATTTCTTGTTGAGCAAATAAAATACAAAAGGTGGGATATTTATAGACCAAAAATGGATTGGGCTAAATTGAAATGAGAATTACAGGGATGCAGGCCATCAGCGATAAAGGTCACCAAAGTGTGAATGTTGAGGAAATATGGGAAATTTCACAGGCATTAGCTGCAACAATGGGATAAGTGATAAGTTGTGCTTTGGCTTCTCTCATCAATGGCTCTTCTTGATTTTGCACAAAATGTTCCTTTGAGTTTAAATGGAATAAAGCCAACAATGGATGCAACCTCATGGATGATATGGGAACGTTTGAAATGTGCAGCACACTGTCATGCACTGATAATGAATTTCATTCAAACAATGAGCACTTTTGAGAGGGAATGTAAAAAAAAAAGTATTGAGTGCTCCAGCACCCCCTCCGAATAAGCACATGAGGTATAAATTGGATTTAAACTGGGCCATGTTTATTAACTAAACAACTCAAAAAGATACAAACCCTACGGCAGATCCTGACTGCTACTACTTCAGCCCCCATTTTGCAGGTACAAGCGTCCCCAGTCATTTGACAGGTTAGGGACTACAGCAGTGCTAAAAAGCAGAAAGAGTTGAAATGTGAAACCTGGTCTTTTTTTGTGCGTTTAGAAATGTTACTTCCAATGTTTCAAAAGCTAGCAAATTGGAAAGGCCTTTTTTATCTTGCAAATTCCTGCTGTCACACAAAGATTTCTGCAAATGAGCTCTCATTAATGCTTTCAGGAACAGAATTAGACCCAGAACTAAAGTTGGAACTAAAGACCCAGAACTCTCTCTCTCTCTCTCTCTCTCTCTCTCTCTCTCTCTCTCTCTCTCTCTCTCACACACACACACACACACACACACACACACACACACACACACACACACCCTAAAACAGTTTGAATCACCATGTCATATCCAAATCAGCATGGGAGAGGGCAATTTTAGCCTTTAGACCAGCAGAGAGAGGTTGAAAGAGCAGAGCATGCTTTGAATGAATGACTTCCAGGTATAACTGAAATGTGTTGAAAGAGCAGAAAGTTGAAAAATGAACCATCAGACACAAGGGGACGCCTGTACCTACTCTGGGAGATATATCACACCACTGGCTATCCTCCTAGGGAATTCTACTGCCTCAAAGCTATAGATTGTCATAAGCCAATCTAAAGCTTCTCAATGCCAACCTCAATGGGGTTGAGGATAATTACATCATTTAACTCGAACAAGACAGCCTCCTGAGTTCTAGTTTCCTCCCATGATTCTTGCTTACCTCAAGGTTCAAATCAATTACCCTATTTCCTATCCCACATTATTCCTGCCACATTCGGAGGGATTAGCCTAGAGCTTAGCAACCCCCTGCCCCAAAACATTCCAAGACCCCCAACAAGCCTCTTGGCAGTTCACCCAAATAAAGATCAATGCAATCAAGCAAGAAATGAACTCTTATGTTCTTATGTTCTTAATGAACATAAGAACATAAGAACAGCCCCACTGGATCAGGCCAGATCACTGCATTGCCCCTATACAAACTAGGTCTTGAAAATAAAATGGCCTAATGGGCAATAACCACTCCTCTAAGATCCCTCACTTTCTTCCCCAAGTCATGATTAATTTTCCTTCTAGCCCTTTTGACTGTTTCCACTGGATCATAAGAACAGCCCCACTGGATCAGGCCATAGACCCATCTAGTCCAGCTTCCTGTATCTCACAGTGGCCCACCAAATGCCCCAGGGAGCACACCTAATAACAAGAGACCTGCATCCTGGTGCCCTCCCTTGCATTGGAATTCTGACATAGCCCATTTCTAAAATCAGGAGGTTGCACATACACATCATGGCTTGTAACCCATAATGGATTTTTCCTCCAGAAACTTGTCCAATCCCCTTTTGAAGGCATCCAGGCCAGATGCCGTCACCACATCCTGTGGCAAGGAGTTCCACAGACCAACCATACGCTGAGTAAAGAAATATTTTCTTTTGTCTGCCCTAACTCTCCCAACACTCAATTTTAGTGGATGTCCCCTAGTTCTGGTGTTATGTGAGAGTCTAAAGAGCATCTCTCTATCCCCTCTATCCTTCCCATGCATAATTTTGTACGTCTCAATCATGTCCCCCCTTAGGCGCCTCTTTTCTAGGCTGAAGAGGCCCAAATGCTGTAGCCTTTCCTCATAAGGAAGGTGCCCCAACCCAGTAATCATCTTAGTTGCTCTCTTTTGCACCTTTTCCATTTCCACTATGTCCTTTCTGAGATGTGGCAACCAGAACTGGACACAATACTCCAGGTGTTGCTTTACCATAGATTTGTACAACGGCATTATAATATTCGTCGTTTTGTTCTCAATACCTTTTCTAATGATCCCAAGCATAGAACTGGCCTTCTTTACTGCCGCTGCACATTGAGTCGACACATTCCTCGACCTGTCAACCACCACCCCAAGATCTCTCTCCTGATCTGTCACAGACAGCTCAGAACCCATTAGCCTATATGTGAAGTTTTGATTTTTTTGCCCCAATGTGCATCTGCCATTTGGCTGCCCATTCTGCCAGTTTGGAGAGATCCTTCTGGAGCTCTTCACAATCACTTTTGGTCTTCACCACGCGGAAAAGTTTGGTGTTGTCTGCAAACTTTGCCACGTCACTGCTCAACCCTGTCTCCAGGTCGTTTATGAAGAGCTCGAAAAGCACCGGTCCCAGGACAGATGCTTGGGGCACACCGCTTTTCACTTCTCTCCACTGTGAAAATTGCCCATTGACACCCACTCTCTGTTTCCTGGTCTTCAACCAGGTCTCAATCCAGGAGAGGACCTGTCCTCTAATTCCCTTACTGTGGATTTCTTTCAGTAGCCTTTGGTGAGGGACCGTGTCGAACGCCTTCTGAAAGTCCAGATATATAATGTCCATGGGTTCTCCCACATCCACATGCCTGTGGACCTTTTCAAAGAATTCTAAAAGGTTTGTGGGGCAAGATTTACCCTTACAGAAGTCATGCTGCTTCTCCCTCAGCAAAGCCTGTTTGTCTATGTGTTTTGAGATTCTATCTTTGATGAGGCATTCCACCATCTTACCGAGTATACATGTTAGGCTGACTGGCCTATAGTTTCCCAGGTCCCACCTCTTTCCCTTTTTAAAGATTGGTATGACATTTGCTATTCTCCAATCCTCTGGCACCGTGGCTGTTTTGAGGGATAAGTTGCATATTTTAGTCGAGAGATTAGCAACTTCATTCTTCAATTCCTTAATAACTCTAGGGTGGATGCCATCAGGGCTGGTGACTTATTGATCTTTAATTTATCAATGATGTCTGAAACATCTTCTCTTTCATCCTCTATCTGACTTAATTCTTTGGTCAGGAGGGGCCGTTTAGGCAGCAGTATTTGCCCGAGATCTTCTGCCATGAAGACAGATGCAAAGAACTCATTTAATTTTTCTGCCATCTCTTAAGTCTCCTTTTATCTCCCCTTTCCCTCCCTCACCATCTAGAGGGCCAACCGCTTCTCTGGCAGGTTTCCTGCTTCTAACATATTTGAAGAAGCTTTTATTATTCTCCTTTATGCTGCTGGCCATGTGTTCCTCATAGTCTCTCTTGGCCTCCCGTATCACCTTCTGACATTTCTTTTGCCACAGTTTATGTTCCTTTTTATTCTCTTCATTAGCGCAAGACTTCCATTTACGGAAGGAAGATTACTTGCCCTTTACGGCCTCTCTAACTTGGCTGGTGAGCCATGCGGTCACCCTCCTGGACTTAGTCAAGCCCTTCTTCCTTTGTGGTATACACTTCCGCTGGGCCTCTATAACTGTTGTTTTAAGCAGCCTCCACGCACTCTGGAGAGATTGGCCTCTTTTTACCTTCCCTTTCAACCTCCTTCTAACCAGCCTCCTCATTTGAGGGAAGTCCGCTTGTCGGAAGTCAAGGGTTTTTGTTAGAGATTTGCCTGGTATTCTTCCCCCGACGTGCATGTCAAAACGGATCACAGCATGATCACTGTTCCCCAACGGCTCCGTAACATTGACACCTCTAACAGGTCCTGAGTACCGCACAATATTAAATCCAGAGTCACCTGTCCTCTGGTGGGCTCCATGACTAGCTGCTCTAAGGCACAGTCATTTAACATGTCAAGTAATCCGGTCTCCTTTTCTTGACCAAAACACAAATTGACCCAGTCCATATGAGGATAATTGAAGTCCCCCCATGATTACAACCCTGTCCCTCCTTGTCAACTCCCTGATCTGTTTCCTCATTTCAAGGTCCCCTTCCAGTTTCTGGTCTGGAGGACGATAGTACTCCCTCAGTATTACATCACTCCTGAGGCCTGGTTATTTAACCCACAGAGATTCTATGGTGGAGTCGGACCCACCTTCAATCTCTACTTTGCTGGATTCTATCCCTTCCTTTACGTAAATGGCCACCCCACCTCCAACACACCCCTGCCTGTCCCTCCTGTAGAGTTTATAGCCCGGGATTGTGGTATCCCACTGATTCTCCGCATTCCACCAGATTTCCGTTATGCCCACTATGTCAATGTTTTACCTTGTCACCAGACATTCCAGTTCTCCCATCTTTGCTCGGAGACTTCAGGCATTTGCATAAAAGCATTTGTACATGGAATGCCCCAGGATGGGCTGCTTATTAGCTTCTTTGTCCCTGCATCCTCTCACTGTGCCAAACCGTCTATCACATCCCATCATGCTACCATTCCCAATTTCTTCTCCTACTCTGCCTTTGTCTTGTTGTTCTCTAACCTTCCCATCCTCGTCCCATAGAGATGAGGAGTTCTAACCGAATGCCCCTCAGTTCCTGTTGGCCTTCCCCCAGGGATCAGTTTAAAAGCTGCTCTGCCACCTTTTTAATGTTATGCGGATCAACTATCCTTCCACTGAAGGAGGTCTGAATATTACTCAAGGGATCCACCTTAACAGAAAATCCAAGTCCCTGCAGGCCTGTTTCCTCAAGGACAGTCCTGTCCTCTGGCACAAGCCATTTTTTCCTATGTATAACCATGACTGCAGGAAGAGGGGATGCTGCAAGAACCCTCACTCTGTGGACCACAACTGATTCCAGAACATCATTTTGCCAACCAAGTAACATGTGCCACATTCCCCAAACCAAGCTGGGTGCTGGTAGCAATGGTAGCAGGGCATGTTGCCATCGCTGCCCCAAATGGCTCTGAGGAGCCACTTACACAAGTACTGCAGGGGCACCTGCAATACTTATCATTGCAGCCCCCCTCTAGCTACACTCCTGATATCAAAGTCGCTTTCTGAAACCCCCCCCCCCCCCATCACTTGGCAGCAGCTGTTTACTACCTCTGACAACACTAACTGGCCACGTTCAGTTCAAGACCCATGTTCAAATTAATGCCTGCTTTCTGAAATTGCCTTTCTGGTGATAGGCAGATGTCCATCATCTATGAACCTTTTGCACCATCTCAATTTTCCTCTAATGTAAGGTAGTAAGGACAAAGTAATAAGGACAAATAATGACAATAATGAAAATGTAATGATTTCTTTGACTGGCAAACTGACAATTTCTTTGTCAGAACACAATGATTTCCTCCTCCCCTGCATCTCTCACAGGAATATCCACCAAGCAAGAGATAATCCACCCATTCCCTTCTCCTGAAAAAAAAACCCATTCCCTCCTCCTGTATTTCAGTGCAGCCATGAGTGTGTGTGTGGGGAGGGGGCACTCAACTTGTCTGCTTGTTTGTTTTAATCATCCAGTTCTAACTGAGAGAAAGCTTGCAAGGGGGAAGTAGACTGCCTTCAGATAGATGAGATCAGCTTCACAGGGTACAGTCGCTTGGATGTCATTTTTCGTCACTTAATTGGAGACAGTTATGTCTCGGTGTTAAGACGGGACTTCATATCGATGGCAAAAAATAACAATAGCGCAACAAAAATGTATGACAAAGTGCATTATGTACCAATTAGCCGACTCACTCTACTATTTGGGGGAAACAAAAGAGAGAACAAAACATAAATGTTCCGTTTTGTTTAGGTAAGCCTGTTGTAAAGATGCCTTTTTCACCCTCCAAAGCTGTTACTTAGCCATAGGAATGTCTGTAATGAGCCCTCACAGGGATCACTTTCTTATTAGCATGCATCAATAGGCCTTGGATGTCTCGGTCGTGTTCCCCACACACCCCACCCACTCTTCCAGCAGGAGACCGAGTTATTATAGTCGGGAATTGAGGGAAGCGGAGGGCATAGCATTTGTTTTGGGGACTTTTTCACTCGCTGTTGCGCTGCTAGTGAAATTGCCATTGATAGGTACAACAATCCCTGTCTCATCTTTAATCCCTGACTGAATAAAACACAGAAAGGCTGAGAAGAATTGCAGAAGTCTTGATTCATAGGATGACACCCAGTTTCTGTGCCTGCAGCGCTCCCACCATATATCTTCAATGGAATCTCATCATGGAAATGATCATGAAATAATATCTCAATGAGAACAGCCAGAAGCACATCACTAACACAGCTGTTTAGCCAACTAGCTGCGGTTTGGGCAACTGGTGCGTGCAGATTTTTCAAACAGGTTTGCCTGAGCCCTGACCCTCTGGTTTTTCTCTTCCCCTTCCAGGCAGGCCTCACAGCTTCTTTCTGGATGTCTGTCTCTTCTTCTTCCCCCACCACAGCTTTCAACTTGTCTTTGCTTTCTCTTCCCTTCTCCCCTCTTTCTGCTGCTGCTTCTCTTATTCCCTCTGATTACTCCTGCTCCGTCTTTTCAAAAGATAGAAGTCAAGTAGCAGAAGGAAGTGAGGAGTAGTAGAGGGGTGTGGGCTAGAGCACCTCCACTCTAACCTGCACCATTCTAGTTCTCATTGGCAAACAGGGTGAGAAGCAGTAGCAGTGGTGGCACCACTGACTGTGGGGGGAAGGGGAATGGCAGCCGAGGCATGTGAAGGTGATTGGTAGAGGTGGCTGGTGGGTGCAAGCTGCACCATCAGTGCCCATTCATTGCCTAAGGTCATTGCTTCACCGCCTAACCTCACAGGTGGACCACTTCTGTATGCAGTTTCCGAACGGCCCGATCCTATAGTACATTCAGAATCTATTGCTCTGCTGCCATAAATGGCTGTGTGATGGTGCAAATATCCTACTGCCATAATGCAAGAAAGAGCCGCTGGCAGAAATGGCCAGTAGCTCTGCATGCACACCAGACTTACCTGGGTGCTCTGCTGGCCCAGATAAGGTGGCCAAGGGGGCTGTTAGTGGGTGGGGAGGTTTAGGGTGGGGTGGGGAAAGGGCAGGGGATACATCTAAGCACCAAAGACACACACCAGATCCTATCCTTGAATTTTCAATCTGCCCCACTCTCTCCTTCTCCCTGTAAACTAGCTGGCAGGGGTCCCAGGAGACCCATAGGCAATCAGGTGGACTGCTGGGAGGTAAGTAGAAAACATTTTTTACTTTCTTGCTGCCATAACAATGCTCTATGTGCACTGCTATGCACATAGCCCGCCACCATAGGAGGCACTATGCGCTCCATCAGCACTTTTGCATGACAGAAGATGGTGGGGGATAGGGCTGTTAAGATATGGACTGACCTCTGTCCATTTATTTGTGGGTTTATTAACTACATGCTCATCATTTGATGATGCAATTTGATCGCTCTCAATTTTACATGTCAGTTTCCAATGAAAAGAATTACAGCTGAGCTGGATTTGGGAGATATACACAGTCCATCTGGAAGAATTAACCTGTGATGGCCGATTCTCTCTCTCTCTCTCTCTCTCTCTCTCTCTCTCTCACACACACACACACACACACACACACACACACACACACACACACACACACACGCATGCACACACAAACAGAGAGAGAGAGAGAGAGAGAGAGAGAGAGGGTGGCTATTTGATACTTCAGTGACAAACATACATGCATGGATGAAGCTATATCGTCAGGCGGTGCATAGGGGAAAATAGCTTTAGAAGTAGTTCTTAGTGCTATGTTACATGTCAGTATACCTGGCTGTACGACTGGGTATCCAATCCTGGCTCTTGGACTAGCATAATAACATAAGAAGAGCCCTGCTGGATCAGGCCAAAGGTCCATCTAGTGCAGTTTCCTACATCTCACAGTGGCCCACCAGAATCATCAGGGAGCACACAAAACAACAAGAGATATGCATCCTGGTGCCCTCCCTTGCATCTGGCACTCTGAGGTAGCCTACTTCTAAAACCAGAAGGTTGCACATGCCCATCAAGGCTTGTAACCTGTGATGGACTTTTCCTCCAGAAATTCCAATTTATAAATAAAACTGCCCAGAAATTCCAATAAATAAAAAAAAGTCCAATTCCCTTTTAAAGGCATCCAGGCCAGATGCCATCACCGCATCTTCATAATCCATCATACATATGTTTGCAAACATGCATTGAGAACAAACATGACGTTTTAAGGTAAATGCTTGAAAATGAATGGTGTGTACTTAATACAACCACAATGTGTGAAGGGTCTCTCAGTCTTCTAACAGACATATTTTATTTGTAGCTCACAGCACAGAAAAGAATCACACTCTCTGCTTCACTGCCTTTGTGTACTACCAGTCTTAGTTCACAATCAAGAAGGTAATGATGTAACAATTGCAAGTAGGCACTCTGCCATGGGACGGGATTAATTGATTTATTAGATGAACGGTGTTAACTTTCCAATTACAGCCTGAATTGCTACTTGCTTGAGAGATTGAACTAGAAAACAGTAACACACACGCGCGCGCGCGCGCGCACACACACACACACAGAGAGAGAGAGAGAGAGAGAGAGAGAGAGAACAAACGAACCAGAACTTGGATTTGATCCCTGCAAGAAAAACGTCTGGACTTGCCAGCGAACGTTTGCCTGCTGTGAAGAAATGCTCTCTAGTAGCGTTGAATTTCCAGGGAGTATGGAAAAGTATGTGTAGTCAATGCCTTCCCTGCTGTTCTTTGGGAGCGCCAGTCACAGCGGCTTCCCTTTGGTCTTATTTTATCCCCTGATGTTTTTTATTCGTAGGGCACTTCCACCCCCACATTCCCTCTTAAGTGGCTTTAAATGATATTCCTGGATTACTGTGTAGGTGAAAATGATAAGTTAGTCCACAGGGGAGTTATCCCCAGGGAAGTAAGCAAGGTCACGATAGCACATAATACAAGTGTTCTCTATAGGGAGTCAAGAAAATCCAACTTTGTTAAGACCTCCCCCACTGAGAGTGAAAGCAGAACTATCTGTAAGGATTTTTAGTTGCTCCTACACGTTTTTGTTTTTGTTTTTCCTTCTTGGTCTTCCCTTGTAGGGTGTGTCCCTATCTCATTTTTCTTATCCCAGATTGTGAAAATGTGTGTTGCAACTGGTTGCTTTTGCACACCTTCCAACACTTCACGGATGAACATAGGAACATACTTGTAATATTCCCAGTGGCATCCGAGGTCTAATGACACTTGGGCTGGGGCAACACAATGATGTGGCAATGTGACCCCCATGCATCCTTACAACACCCCCATGCCTGAGCCTATGCTCCCCTCCTGGAATGGCTCTTTTTCAGAGCCAATTGGACCCTTGAGAGGGCAGGTGGGCTGAATTGGAGGAAATAGGCCTCTCACAGAGGTCAGGAGCTGCCTGGAGTGCCACAGATGGAGTGGGGCGCACCATTGCTACTGCTTGCCACTTTGTGAGTTCCCCCCCCCTCCGGCACCCCTCCAGTGGGGCCCAGGGCACCTACCCTGTCTTGCCACCTACCCTGTCTGTCAGGGCGCAATCTAGAAGGCACTTGGGCCAACGCAAGTCCCTTGCACTAATCCAGGAGTGTTGCAAAAGTGCTGTAAAGCCCAGATGTGTGCTGGCCTCTCTGCGCCGATGTGGGCCCCAGAGGAAAGGTGAGTTGTGTGTTGGCTGAGCTCAGCCAATGCAGGGGTCTGGAGGGACATGGGGAGGGCAGAGAGGAGGTGGGTGGGAGGCGTTTCAGGGTGGGGGGGCAGGCAGCAGGCGGAACTGTGGGCAGGCGGTTAGGAAGCATGAGATGTAGCCAGGTACTAGCAGTTATGCGGATCCTGACCCTGTTTCCAGGTGGCCCAGGGCAGTCCTGGGCTGCTCAGATGTGCGCCATCTCATCAGGTGGCGCAGATTTGAGTAGACCCATTGGGGTCACTACAGTGCAACATGGGGTAAGGGGAAATGTTTTCCCTTGCCTTGGGCTGTGCCACATTTGGCCCCAAAGTTGCACTGAATGCAGCGCAGGCCCACAGGCCTGCCTGTTTCCAGTACAAGTTAGGATTGCACTCTCAGTTATTTATTACCTTCCATTAATCACAGCCACAAAGGCACTAGAAAAAGGAGGTATTGGGATGGGGGCAAAGTGCAGTTCTGGGGAATGGCAAACTTTGACCCACATCTTAAATTTCGAAACTAAATCTATTTTTCACCAAGTACAATATTTTCACATACTTTCTTCCCAAGCAGCTGGTGCAACAATGCACAGCAAAGTATGCACATAAATACAGATTTTTTTCTGCAAATGTGTAGGATGCATAGAACGCATAGACCTAGCAGAAGCTTGTAAAATCTAAGCAACTGGGGAATGGAAGGGATCCAGAACCATGCACTCTTCATGACTTTCTCAAAAAAATGCATAATTCATAAAATTTTGTTCATCAGTGACCTGGAATTGGGGATAAGCAGCGAGACGGCCAGGTTTGCAGATGACACTAAACCTTTCCAGGTGGCAAAGTCCAGAAAGGATTGTTAATTTGGCTGATGAAAGCAGATTTTTTTTTTTTTTAAGTTTTGACAGGTTTAACTCGCTCTCCTGGCTCAGTGACCATTTTTAGACAAATTTAAGAGCTTGGGAATAAGTTCCAACAATGCAAAGTGGATTAAAAGGCTTAAATTCAGATCTTTTTAGAACATAGGAAAGAGGCACAAATATATGTAAACTCCTGCAACTGCTGATTCTTGAAAACTGCTAGCGAAAAACATACTGAAAAGGAACTAATGTGATGACTTCAATAAAACAATTACATTGAAGTTAACAGGTGGTTATTATACCTTCCTGAACATTAAAGTTATCTCACAGCCCAATCCTGACCTGCACTGAAATAGGCAGGGAAACTGGTGTGCGCCGTATCCAGCGCAGGTTAAGATGTAGCTGCTGTGCAACTTGGAGTAAGGGGATATCTGTTACCCTGTGTCATGTGCCAGCCACCCCATGGGGCTACTTGGATCTGTGCTAGCGAAATTGTTGGCACAAATCTGAGCAGCCAAGTGTAGTGCCCAGCTGGCTGGGAGTGGGTTTAGGATTCAGCCTAAGTTGCTCAGGCCGGTCCCATCCCCATCCCAGGCCTGGTTCGCCCTCCACCTGCCCTCCATCCTCTTCACCAACCCCTCACCTTGGCCGGGTCCAAATCTGGCCCATGGAGTCCAGCACACGTTCTCGCACTGGCCTAGTCAGTGCTTTATGGAATGTTTGTGACACTTCTGGGCTGGTGCACGTGACTTGTGCTGGCCAAAGACCAAGTAAGGATTGTGCTCTCAATCTCTTAATTATTGTGAAGCAGTAGAACTAATCACAACTAAGTACAAAAGAGTCCCAGGTGTGAGTTACATCCTCTTTAAACTTCTTATCAAATGCTGGCGTTGTTGTCGATCCTGTGGGTCCACTGTGTCACCAGAACCCACCTGCTCCGTTCTGATGGTGCTGCGTGTTTTATGGTGGTCACAAAATACAACCCGCTATTCTGTATAGCTGGGTTGCTGCCACAAGTGGTGAGCAGCTGCGGCTGCACACCAGCTATCTTCAGGAACATCCCTGTGCTGGTTAGTCAGTACAGAGGATGAATGATGGTCAGGAGTGGGCAGAATGGGGAGAGAAGGAATGGGGTGGAGACAGCGGCAGCAGCAGCTCTGCTGATATCCTATCTTTCTTCCCAGCCTCAATCCTCTTACCACAAAGAGACTACTGGTAAACCCCAAAGTTGACCAATCGTCACCATTACTCCTAAACTATGACAACTGTCACTTCATCAGGAAGTCTATTTCTGCTCAGTGTCATATATGTAATAGTTCAAGCAACCAACCTGTATTACACAGGAGGGGAACAGCCACCTTCCACTAGGGCATAAGATTACGAAAAACTGGTTTTCTACTCTCAGTATGTCCACCTTTAAGGTCAGTGTGACAATAAAGTAGACATCAATTTTGTCCATCCCTAAACTCAGATCAGATTTGTAGTTCGTTTTATTTTCCATTTATTTTCACATCCAGCTCATCTGATTTTTGACTTCAAATTAAAAATAATGAGCTGCATGTAACTCATTTTGAGCTTTTTTCTTAATGGTCCCTAATGTATTTAGATGAAAAGCTTTGTCATTTTCCATGATTAAAGGCTCCTGTGTTTAACGTGCCATATCATTTACTTGATATTGATATAAAGGAGCTATAACACATGTCATCGATTGACCTCTGAATGATACCCATGCGTTTCTCCTGTAAAATTGTTTCATCAGGGTAGAAATATATCTGATTCTAGAGTGACACTCTGGGAACATTAATGGGAATGAAAGATTAAAGTTAATCATAGTACAATGTCATTTTCTTACAAGAAATTGTAACCATCCGTGGCACCTTGGCACGTGGTAACGTGTCTTGTATTTACTGGGTGACCATTTTACTTCAGATAGAAAGTTTTTGCTCACATATCTACAATAACAGAATAACTGAAAAATAAATGTTAGCAAAGTTAATATAAAACCATCAGAGGTTATAAGATAAGGATTGTGTATGTAAAGTTAAACTCCACTTTCTTCTGAGTTCAAGGGGACCTAAGCTCACCGCACTATTCAGAGTGCGATACCATAGTCTTCTGAGACTGAAGGAAGCCAACAACAAATGGTATATCAGGGTGTATACAACTCCCTGCAAGTTTCCTAACATAAGCCTACACAGCATTTCTCATGATCTATGATATGTAAGGAAGGTACAGTGGCGTAGCTGGAGGGGGACAGAGCGCTCAGTCCAGTGGGGAGGCTCAGCGGGGCGGGCAAGCGGCTCCTCCCTTCGGGGCCATTCCCGGCAGGGGGAGCAAAACGTAGCCTCCCCACCAGACTGAGCGCTCTGCCCCCCTCCAGCTATGCCACCAGGAAGGTGAGAGTCTGCAGGCTGGCCTGCGTGTAAAGGGAGTGCACGCAATTGATTCACTGTGCCTGAATACAACACAGTGGCAACTTCAGGTCTCCCTACGTCCTAATTTCCTCTTAGCATAGGTAAACACAAGGCTTTTAATCAAGCCTTAATGGGCTTCACAAAAGCACTTACTGTCCTCTGCTCTACTAGGAGAAAGAAAAACATTGCTAATGTGTTTATTAAGAGAGATGTTTATTTGCCACAACAAGGAGCTGCTCTTAATTTGAGTGAAGCTACACATTAAGATAAGCTTGAGAAAGGCATGTATGCCTTTTGCGTACCAATATACTTTGATCCTCCTCATTTTCTTCATAATTCGCCCAATGAAAATAGCCGACTACATCCTATTAAGAAATCCTCAAAATGTTTTCACAAACACAATAATTATTTTTATTCCTATTTTGAAGGCTCAAATGTCCGTAAGCCTTCGCCTGTAATTGTTAAGACAATCGCATCTCCTATTGTGTTCCACAAAGAGTTTAACTGAACCAGGACTGTGAAATTTGGACTTGGCTTACCTGAAAATGTCCCTAGCTTTGAGACTTTGCCTCCGCACCATCCATAACTTTCTTTTTTGTGACACTGTAATTAGCTGTGGTGGAATGGATGGCACTGCAAAGACTGAATTACGACTTCCAGTGTGGAACAAGCCTCAGGGCAGGTGAGCTTAAAAGAAACAAAGGTGCGATTTTCATTCAGACATACCTCATGATAAGAAAAGGAAATGACAGAAGGAACCCCCCAAAAAAGGAGCCAGACTCTAGCTGGAAGACAACTTTCTCATGGTAAGGTCCTTGAAGTATTGTCCTAAATTGTACACCCAGGGTGACCAGATGTCATAACCGCCAAAGAGGACAAGTATCCCAAAATGTAGGACATCCAAGAAAAATGTAGGACATCACAAAATGAAAGCTAAGAACACTTGTATATTGATTTCATGTGGTTAATTTAAACACTATACTATCTATTATTCAATTTAAACCTATATTACATATCATTTATTAATTTCAAGAAGGCTATGCGCTGCCTGCAGGGGCCCCCTCACAGGGAAAAGGAGAAGATTTAGGGCCCGATCCTGACCCTCGCTTGGGCCGACGCAAGTCCCTTGTGCCAGCCCGGGAGTGACACAAAAGTAATCTGGCCTGCCTGTTTCCAGCACAAGTTAGGATTGGGCTGTTAAGGTTTTTTCCAAGACATGAGGTTGAAAAAGAGGACATGTCCTGGAAAAAAGAGGACGTCTGGTCAGCAGTATATGAAACTGGTGAGGTGCCCTCAAAGATAGACATATATATCATATTATAGACAGAACAGGTTTCAGAGAGGAAAAATGAGGCGGAGAATGGGAAAAAGATGGGCTATATAGATCAGGGGTCTCCAAACTTTTTGGCCTGAGGGCCACATCGTATATCTGACACAGTGCCAAGGGCCAGAAAATAAATAAATAAATAACAGCCCAATCCTGTGCATCTACTCAGAAGTCAGTTCCAGGGCTGACTCAGGGCTACTCAGGGCTACTCAGAAGTCAGTTCCAGTTCCAGAAGTCAATGGGGCTTACTCCCAGGAAAGTGTGGATAGGATTGGGCTGCTAACAGATAGATAGATAGATAGATAGATAGATAGATAGATAGATAGATAGATAGATAGATAGATAGATTTTGTAAAGGAAAATTGATTTTTTTAAGATTGAATTTTTGAAAGAGGAATATGGTAAAGATGTTTTTGGAAAAAAACATTTTTTGAAGGCAAAATTATTTGGAGGGATTGGGGAGAGAATTAATGTGTTGGAGGGATAAAGAGTTGGGGAACAATTGAGTAACTTGGGAGAAGTCTGAGAAATAATTTATAAAGAGAAAACATGCTTTCAATAAGTGTTGGATAGATGAACTAATTGGCCACTAGTCTGATCATGGTATTGAATGTATCTGGAACTCCTTCTCTCAGGTTTTGAAAGGATGTGTTATAATTTGGGGAGTTGAGAATCATTACTTTTGCTGTTTGCTCCACCTTTCCACACACACACCCCACAGGAGAGCTGTCTTTCTAAGGGAATCCCTGCAGGTGCAAAGCCTTCTGGAGTGATCTTCTAGGAAGCCTCTTCAGTGTAAGACTCTCTCCCACACAAGGCTCTGTGTATCCGGTCCACCAGCAGGTTGCTGTGGGCTAGAACAGTCAAGCTTCCCCACCACGTGCTGTGGGCCGCATCAAGTCCTCTGGAGGGCCTGAAGTGGCCTCCAGGCCGGGGTTTAGAGACCCCTGATATAGATGGTGAGATTCTGTAGGTAAGTGTAGGCACTGATGCCAGTGCAATTCAATTCACTTCACTGAAACTGTCAGTTCTGACTTCACTGAACAGTGACAGTCAAGCAACAGCACTGGGCTCTGTGATTATGAAAGGATAATCCTTGGAAGTAATTAGTCCAGCTTGAATAAGAAGGGCAACATTAGCATAAGCATCACATAACTTCACTTCACTGAACAGTGAAGTGCCCATATTTTATAGCCCAATTATTTAACAACTCATCAGCACTGTAGAATAGATACCCCTCCCTGTGGCCAATCTGAGTAAAGTCCCAAAAATTCTTACTTGGCCCAGAAAGATGACCAACAAATCCTGAGCTGACGGGGAGGGTTGGTTGTTGCAGCAGCCTTAGATTGAGCAGAGGCATGGAGACCTTAAATACAGTACATGCACCCAAGCCAACTTCCAATTGCCCAGCACATAACTTCTTGGAAACTTGTTGCCTGTCTCTTCAAAAATTGTGCCCCACCTGCATTGTGTCACTCAGAGAACATCCCAGTGTGGAATGTGAAGACAGGAATCTTTCTAGGGATCACATTTTGGTCAACAGTTGGTGATGGAGGCCATGAAGACTCTGAGAAGAGTGGCAGGGAAAGAGACCCTAAAAGTGATGTAGATAAATTCCTTGCTGTCACTCTGAAACAGAGGTGGGCAAACTTTCAACTTTAGGGATCCCAGAGCTTTAACAATTGTATAGCAGAGGGAATTTCAGTAGGTGCCGCTTCTCATGTCACAGATGACAAGCTGCACCTGCTGAAATTCTCTCTCCTACACAATTGTTAAAGGACCTGGATCCCTAAAGTTGAAAAATTGTCCACCCCTGCTCTGGAATATAGCCATTCAGTGGCATAGCAAGAAGAGACGCAAAGCACTAAGTTCTGCAGGGAGCCTCACCGCAGCATGCAAGCACATCTATATTATATGAGAACAAAGTGGTCGGGGGAGGGGGGAAGGAGGAAGAGTATCCTGATGCAAAAGTTTGCCATAATAATGGCTGGAATGTAAACTGGCACAATTGGAATAAATCTAGTCAAGGATTTTTGCCAAGATGGCAAGCAACAGCATTGGGCTCTGTGATTATGAAAGGATAATCCTTGGAAGTAATTAGTCCAGCTTGAATAAGAAGGGCAACATTAGCATAAGCATCACATAACTCTTACATTAAGCCTACCATAAAAGTTCCAAATGTTTAAATGAGTTCTTCCATTAAGGCAGTCTGGGCATTCATTCCGCCTGCGTAGGGGAAAGCAAATCCATTTTTTTTTCTTTCCCTCCCCACATTTTCACTAAACCCTCTTGGCTACAGTTAATGTAAAAGAAACCCATCTCAAGGCAGATGAGCAATGATGAATGGCAATGTTTTGTAGCATTTTTCCAAGAGCCATCAATGAGGGGAGCTTCCCCCCCCCCACTGCATTCTGAAGTATGCTTTATTCATTGGAGAGAGAAATAAATTACACAAAAGCTGTATCTCAGAGTCACCAAGTGCTTGATAATCATGGGGCATAACTCAGCGCCAAACCAGGACTAAACAAAGAAAATATTGACTGCTGGAGATCAGTGCAGCCCTCACAGACTCTGAGCTCATCTGGACTCTGATCTATTGCTTTATCCTGCTCCTTGCCAAGAAATGAAATACAATTTTGTGCAAAGACAAATTAATTGTACACAATGAGAAAATATTAGAGGGCTTAAGTGTATCTTACCAAGCCTGATTTACTTAAGTATACTAATTACTACAACTGGAATCTGTAACATGTAATCATTTTGGGTTGCCGACAGGCATCATATATGGGAAGGGAGTGGAAGATGAATAAGGCACAGGGGTGATAAGCAAGGTCTTTCATTTTCTTCATCATGGTGGCATAAAAAAATCACAATAGCAGGTGGCTTCTAGTCCACGGCTTTTGCCACACTTACAAGAATCTCAGCCTTTAGTTTTAAACAAGGAAGTTTCTAGTTCTCAGTCCTCCAGCAATTAGACATTCTTTAAGTGAAAGACTTGACTACGGGTTATCTGGGAGGAGCTCACTGAGACCTCTGAGGCTCTTTCATTGTTTATGGTTGTCTTTCTGTTTGGCCGCATAACCCAATACGATGAGACAAGATGTTGTGGGTTAAAACAAGTCAGAATGTTGTGGGTTAAAACAAGTCAAGGCAAGGGTGCAGGCAGACACCAAAGAGGTTAAGGAGCAAACCTTTATTCCCATTGCTAGCAATGCATCTCAGTGGGATCTTTCCCAAAGGCTGAGCAGCAAAATACCCAGGGCTCCTAGCTTTTATACACCTCAGATTTAACTTTGATTGACATATGACAAGCAACCTATCTCAGAAGCTTCAGCACACCACGTGAATCTCCGCTTCTGCCTGCATCTTCCACTACTCAGCACGCTCTACTCTATATGGCATTTAAGAAAGCTGTGGAAAATTACTAAGTGCAAAAGTTTCATCTCTCCCTCCTTGCACTAGCTAATAGGATGCTTGCAAAAGTCTCTTTTCTCTTCCAACCACCTGTCTGTTGCGGTTAAGCTAGCAGTTTCCTGTTTTCTTTTTACGAACTGCAAAAGTTCTGCAAAACAACTTTTTTGTGGTCAAATCTTGTGTCTGCAACACCACTTCCTCTTTAACACAGACACAGGGGTATGTCCAAGCATTCAGCTGAACCAAACAACCAAGTACAAGGGCCTACTTTAGCCAAGTACTCTGTACATACTCAGAACAGGCTCAAATAACTGCTCATGTACAAAATCCCAGAAATCTGGCTAGACACTGTCATAAGAATATATACTGATAACCATATAATTCTGCAATGGGAACTTTCTGCCCCAATACTCCACCCTGAGGTTCCTACCATGTAAAGAGCACTGTTGATTCCCTTTTGGACACTCCCACTCTGACTCTATCCTGAGGTCTCCAAACATTTTGGCCAGAGGGCTGCATCAAATATCTGGCATGGTGTTGAGGGCTGGAAAAAAATTTAAATATAAAATTTATATTAAAAAAATTAGAAATGGAACTTAGATGAGTGAATAAATGAATGAATGGGCTCGTTCCTTTAAACTGTCTGGCGCTTAGAACACCCTCCAGATGCAACCAAGCACAGTTCCAGTCATGTTTGGCCAAGTGGGCCAGAGGCTTTCAGGGGACAAGAGGCTGGCCACAGGCTGGATAGAGGCTTTCTGCAGGCTGCATCTGGCCCCTGGGCTGGGGTTTGAAGACCCATATTGATAGGCTGATATTAACTAAGGAATATATCCTAAGGTTTCCTTTCTCTAGAGCAGCCATTTTCAACCACTGTGCCATGGCACACTGGTGTGCCACGAATGGTCCCCAGGTGTGCCGCAGGAATTTGGGAGAGGGTCATTTATCAATAGGATCATTGGGGGATGTGAGCCCCCATTGACAGCACAGTGTGCCTTGTCAATTGTCAGAAAGCTGATGGTGTGCCTTGACCATTTTAGTGCCTTGCCAGTGTGCTGCGAGATGAAAAAGGTTGAAAATCACTGCTCTAGAGCAGTGGTTCTCAAACATTTAGCACTGGGACCCACTTTTTAGAATGAAAATGTCAGGACCCACCGGAAGTGATGTCATGATTGGAAGTGACATCATCAAGCAAGAAATTTTTTAACAATCCTAGGCTGCAATCCTACCCACACTTACCCAGGAGTAAGTCCCATTTACTATCATTGTTAAAAGAATATACATAGTAGCTTATTAAAAGTACGAGTGTGTAACATTTCCCCAAATGTAGTCACATATCATGGTAGCATCAAGTCTAATCTATTAAAAATAAAATATTGAAATGAATGGGGGACCCACCTGAAACTGGCTTACGACCCACCTAGTCCTGACCCATAGCTTGAGATACATTGCTCTAGAGGTATGAGTCTTGCTCTGGTATGGAAAATGAAACTTCTGAAGCTTCCTCTGAAGGAAGGATACCTGAGACTACAACCCAGTCTCTTAGAAAACATTGTCCCTGGCCATTTTCCAGAACACAGAAGTGATTGGTCCTATCACATTCAGAAGAAAACGTCTGTATGGAAACATTCTAGAGAAAAGGGGACCACCTGGTGTTTTTCCCATGTCAAAAATGATATAGTAAATTGTGAATTGGAAATGGCTTCATTTCATGCCCAGGCTTTAGGGACTACAGTGTGTGTTCTGCTGTTTCATAAACATTAGCCTCGCAGGTGGGCTGTCAGGGCTTGAAGAAAACCATAACCTCAGCTTTTTGGGATTTCCTATGTCTCACTCTTACATCCATGATTTAGCAAACTGTTTTACACTGCTTGTATACTGAATCTATAACCACAAAAGGTCCTTGCTGGAATAGTTTCTCCCAATGAAAAATGAGAGGATTGAGCACTTCTTACCCACAGTCCCTCAAAGCAACTAATTGATGCAACTGGATGGTGTTCTAGTTTTGAAGTTGCTGCTTTGCTTATATATTTTTTGAAACATTTTGTCATATTCTAAATGGTTTTTTTACAACCACTGAAACATAAGAACTTGCCTTAGCCTGAGTCAGACACCCATTGGGTCAAATAGTATAGAGAATACAGTACATTGACTGGCATTGGCTCTCTTTTGGACAGACAGGTTCTTTTTCAACCCTATCTGGAGATCACAGGAATGAAATATGGGCTCTTCTGCATACAAACTACATGTTCTACTATTGTGTTAAGTCTGCTATCCATTAGGGCTGAGGTATTCAATCTGTGCGTCCCTCCAGGGGCATCGCCTCCAGGGTATCGCCAGGCATGGGGGGGGCTGCTCTGCTCTGCTCAGCTGCACATGCTGCCTGCTGACTTGCTGCTTTTCTGCAGCTATGAACGAGGTGGGTGGGGCATCGTGAGGCTGGGAGGGCGTGTGAAACATGGTGGGGGGGTGGGAGAGAAGGCTGGCTGGGCAGGCAGAGGTGCCGCATCTCATCACGGAGCTCTCTCCATGTGCAACCTCACCCCAAGGACTACATTTCCCAATGTGCCCCTCGCCCTGGGCATCCTGGGATTGGTCAAGGCTGCTTGGGAAGGAAGGAGCCAGCCTGCTCCTAGTGGGGGGGGGGGTCCAAATGCCCCAGCCTGCATCCTTCCGTTATGCCTGAGGGGAACAGGGGTGGCATCTGCATGTTGGGTGTGTGTGTGTGTGAGCAGCCCCCATCTACTTTGGGGTGAGTTGTAATCTTGCTGGGTGTGGCTACAATCCTTTCCACACTTCCCTGGGAGTAAGCCCCATTGACTCAAATGGGGCTTACTTCTGAGTAGACCTACATAGGCTTGGGGGTCTGTGTCAGCTTAACCCAGGATCCTCACCTTTCTCCTTTTCCTCCCCCTTCAAAAAAAGAAAAAAAGCCACTCTTGATGGCTTTGTCTCCAAAAATTGATTAAAAATAAAAATCCCCATTCCTTTTCAGCCATCCCTTTTTCCTCTTGCCTTCTTTTTTTTTTTTTTTTTTTTTGGGGGGGGGGGTACTCTGTTGGCTGCATTTGTAAGATACAAGGCACAATCCTAGCTAGGTCTACTCAGAAGTAAGTCCTATTGTGTTCAATGGGGCTTACTCCCAGGGAAGTGGGGTTAGGATTCCAGCCAAACAGTCTCTGGGTCTCAGTTTGCAATTAGCAGATACACACAAAACAAAGTCTTCCCCTCCTGCAAATTCATCACTTCCCCTTCCCTTTCCAAAACCCTCCAGGTGTGCTGCTAACAAACACAGAGCACAATCCTAACAGGTATACTGAGAAGTAAGTCCTATTTTGTTCAGTGGGGCTTACTCTCAGGTAAGTGTGGTTAGGATTGCAGCCTCAGAGTGCTGGCAGCCTTGTTTCTAGTGTATAATTATAACACCTTCATCCCCATATTAGGGGTAACTGAGGTGAGGTGTTGTAATGGGGAGCCATGGCCAATGGCTACAAGAATCAGGGGAGGTACGAGCCGGAAAAGTTTGAGAACCACTGCATTAGGGGTATGCTGTATGCAAGACCAGTCCATCTATAAGGCCAAGTAAAGTGGTTGCTTCAGGAAGCAGACTGGGGGTGGGGGGAGTGCTTATCGCTGTTCACCTACTTAATTCCACTGCTTCTTGCTCCACCTCCTACTCCTTGCATTGAGAAATGAAGAAACGAACAGGGAAATGTGGAGGGAAGGAGAGGGCTGAGCTAGAACATTGGAGAGGGGGAAGGAGCAAAGACTGGTCCATCATCAGGTAAGGGGGAAGCATTTGGCATGCTGACTCAGATTCAGAGGATCTTGGACCAGCCCTGGCTATGTCAAGCCAGCTAGGAAAGGAATTTCATAAGTGAGTAAAATAGAAGACAAAATAATTTCTTATGCCTTCAAGTACTATAATATTGTGACAACTATAATATTGAACCAACTATCTGAAACGATGACATTCTGTTGGGTCACATTAAGCGACAGAGAAATGCAGTACAGGAGGCTTATTTCATCACCAGTTACCAGCGGGGATTACAACGGGATAAGATCTTCTCCTGCCTGCCAGATTCCCTTTGGTTTCACACCCGACCCTGAACTCTGCATTCACTAGTCGTTAAATCAGCAACACACCTCTATAGCAATGTTTCTGGACTCCCAGTTTTAAGTGACATTGACATCCTTCATTTCTAATCTCTCCCCTTGTTTGCCTGGAATGCTTTTTTGTGTTCCTTCCTTTAAAGAACTGGGGGGGGGGGGGAGTTGCAGGATGAAAGTAACTTCCGCCAAAACAGACACAAATGAAGGCTTGCATTTCACAAGCACACACAACTCTTTCCTGTGTTTCAGGTTTGGCCTGCACATCACCAGCTGGCATCAAAGGAATGAACTCCAGTCATTCACAGAAATGTTCCCATTCTGATATGTATCCATTTAACTTGGGAAACTGATATTTAAGGTTTCACAATGACAGCTGTGAAGATTATTCCCTTTCATTGTAACAGTGAGTGTGTGTGAAGATGAACAAATAAGCTTTCTTCCATGCAGCAAGAGAAGACATAGTTTAGTTGGTGCATGATAAGAACACAAGAACAGTCCTGCTGGATCAGGCCATAGGCTCATCTAGTATCTCACAGTGGCTCACCAAATGCCCCGGGGATGCTGTTTGCTGCGTTCCTTTCAGTGAATTCACTGTGCGACTGTTCCAGGTGAACTACAAGGCATTACGGTTTGGAGTCCATATTGCAATAAGGGAACCAGAGAGGTCATCTTTCAAAGATTGGTGTGAGATATTCCAGGTTTTGGGCAAAGGATTTGGTGCACAACAGTGGCGTAGTGAGAGGGGGTGCAAAGCACTACATTTTGCAGGGAGCCTCACCATGGCATGCAAGCAGCCCCTCCCCCTCCCCTTCAGAACCTTTCGGGGTTGCAAGAGCAAAACAGAGGCAACGTTATGTCTAGCTCTGTCACTGGTGCACAGCCCAACTCAGCCAAGTTCCAGGAAAATCCTAGATTTGCAATATTATTGAATGTCAAGTCCACAGTTTCCAGTTAACAGATTTCCAAGGACCACTTATGCATAATTAATAGAAATTGAATACTTTCAAACTTAAGTATGTCACCTAATAGGGCAACAGAAGCAGCAATAAAAGGAAAAATAATCCCTCTGGTTATAATTAAAAATGTTGCTGAGCGAAGGTGAGCATTATCTGCCCAATGACAAAAATGAAACGTAGAAAAAATTGTGGACATCTGTAAACGGTAGCGCTTGAATGCTTTAATGCTTGAATATGTGATGCTGTCAAGTTGTGGGGGATGTAGGATTTGTTTGGATGGGCATAAACCCAACCCAAGGTGAAGTGGCTCATGAAGTGGTGCCCCAGATTTCCACTGCCATTGTTGTTGTTTGCTTTTTTTTTGGGGGGGGGGGGGAGGATCTCTATGAATGTGTGCGTGGCCCAATCCATCTCCACACTTGTCCATCTGACCTTTCTAAGGAGGCTAGGCTGCTAAGGGGGAGGCTGCAACAGTGCATTTTGGAGGATGACAGAACCATTGTCTGAGGTACGTGAAAAGCTGTCCATTAGGGCCAATCAAACAGAGAGCAAAAATTTCTACCTGACTCCAGTGGCAACAAGCCAATCTCTTAACCAGCTAATGACCAAAACAAAAAAAGAAAGAAAGAAGGGTGGATGGGAGGAGCTGCAAACAGGATCTAGACTGATGTGCAGTCCCTGACTGATGTGAAAGTACCTGATCTTGTGAGATGCTGAGGCTGGGCAAGGTTGAGCTACTCATGACTTGTGCCATAAGGATCAGGATTGCCCATATGCACCCCAAGAACCATGAGAGATAGAAGTTCAGGTGAAATGCACCTCTAGCTTGGTGATGTTTTTACTCAGCCCAGTAGCATAAGAACATAAGAACAGCCCCACTGGATCAGATCATAGGCCCATCTAGTCCAGCTTCCTGTATCTCACAGCGGCCCCACCAAATGCCCCAGGGAGAACACCTAATAACAAGAGTCCTGCATCCTGGTGCCCTCCGTTACATCTGACATAGCCCATTTCTAAAATCAGGAGGTTGCACATACACATCATGGCTTGTAACCAGTAATGGATTTTTCCTCCAGAAACTTATCCAATCCCCTTTTAAAGGGATCCAGGCCAGATGCCATGACCACATCCTGTGGCAAGGAGTTCCACAGACCAATCACATGCCGAGTAAAGAAATATTTTCTTTTGTCTGTCCTAACTCTCCCAACACTCAATTTTAGTGGATGTCCCCTGGTTCTGGTGTTATGTGAAAGTGTAAAGAGCATCTCTCTATCCACTCTATCCACTTCCCCTGCATAATTTTGTATGTCTCAATCATGTCCCCCGTCAGGCGACTCTTTTCTAGGCTGAAGAGGCCCAAACGCTGTAGCCTTTCCTCATAAGGAAGGTGCCCCAGCCCAGCAATCATCTTAGTCGCCCTCTTTGCACCTTTTCCATTTCCACTATATCCTTTTTGAGATGCTGCGACCAGAACTGGACACAATACTCCAGGTGTGGCCTTACCATCGATTTGTACAATGGCATTATAATATTAGCCGTTTTGTTCTCAATACCTTTTCTAATGATTCCAAGCATAGAATTGGCCTTCTTTACTGCCGCCGCACATTGGGTCAACACTTTCATCGACTTGTCCACCACCACCCCCCAAGATCTCTCTCCTGATAAGAACATAAGAACATAAGAACAGCCCCACTGGATCAGGCCATAGGCCCATCTAGTCCAGCTTCCTGTATCTCACAGTGGCCCACCAAATGCCCAGGGAGCACACCAGATAACAAGAGACCTCATCCTGGTGCCCTCCCCTACATCTGGCATTCTGACTTAACCCATTCCTAAAATCAGGAGGTTGCGCATACACATCATGGCTTGTACCCCATAATGGATTTTTCCTCCAGAAACTCGTCCAATCCCCTTTTAAAGGCGTCTAGGCTAGACGCCAGCACCACATCCTGTGGCAAGGAGTTCCACAGACCGACCACACGCTGAGTAAAGAAATATTTTCTTTTGTCTGACCTAACCCGCCCAACACTCAATTTTAGTGGATGTCCCCTGGTTCTGGTATTATGTGAGAGTGTAAAGAGCATCTCCCTATCCACTCTGTCCATCCCCTGCATAATTTTGTATGTCTCAATCATGTCCCCCCTCAAGCGTCTCTTTTCTAGGCTGAAGAGGCCCAAACGCCGTAGCCTTTCCTCATAAGGAAGGTGCCCCAGCCCCGTAATCATCTTAGTCGTTCTCTTCTGTCACAGAAATCATCTGTCACAGACAGCTCAGAACCCATTAGCCTAAATGTGAAGTTTTGATTTTTTGCCCCAATGTGCATGACTTTACACTTACTGACATTGAAACGCATCTGCCATTTTGCTGCCCATTACATGCTCCCAGTTTGGGGAGATCCTTCTGGAGCTCCTCACAATCACTTCTGGTCTTCACCACTCGGAAAAGTTTGGTGTCATCCGCAAACTTTGCCACCTCACTGCTCAACCCTGTCTCCAGGTCATTTATGAAGAGGTTGAAAAGCACTGGTCCCAGGACAGATCCTTGGGGCAAACCGCTTTTCACCTCTCTCCATTGTGAAAATTGCCCATTGACACCCACTCTCTGCTTCCTGGTCTTCAACCAGGTTTCAGTCCAGGAGAGAACCTGCCCTCTAATTCCCTGACTATGCTTTTTCAGTAGACTTTGGTGAGGGACCGTGTCGAACGCCTTCTGAAAGGCCAGATATATAATGTCCACAGGTTCTCCTGCATCCACATGCCTGTGGACCCTTTCAAAGAATTCTAAAAGGTTTGTGAGGCAAGACTTACCCTTACAGAAGCCAGGCTGATTCTCCCTCAGCAAGGCCTGTTCGTCTATGTGTTTTGAGATTCTATCTTTGATGAGGCATTCCACCATCTTACCTGGTATAGATGTTAGGCCTATAGTTTCCCTGGTCCCCCCTCTTTCCCTTTTTAAAGATTGGCATGACATTTGCTATCCTCCAATCCTCTGGCACTGTGGCCGTTTTGAGGGACAAGTTGCATATTTTAGTCAAGAGATCAGCAACTTCATTCTTCAATTCCTTAATACGAATTCGTCGTAACTCTTGGGTGGATGCCATCAGGGCCCGGTGACTTATTGATCTTTAATTTATTAATGAGGTCTGAAACAACTTCTCTTTTCACCTCTATCTGACTTAATTCCTCGGTCAGGAGGGGTTGTTTGGGCAGTGGTATCTGCCTGAGGTCTTCTGCCATGAAGACAGATGCAAATAACTCATTCAATTTCTCTGCCATCTCTAAGTCTCCTTTTATCTCCCCTTTCCCTCCCTCACCATTCAGAGGGCCAACCGCTTCTCTGGCAGGTTTCCTGCTTCTAACATATTTGAGGAAGCTTTTATTATTCTCCTTTATGCTGCTGGCCATGTGTTCCTCATAGTCTCTCTTGGCCTCCTGTATCTTGGCTCCTCAGGCCTGGTAATTTAACCCATAGAGATTCTATGGAGTCGGACCCATCTTCAATCTCTACTTTGCTGGATTCTATCCTTTCCTTAACATAAATGGCCACCCCACCTCCAACACACCCCTGCCTGTCCCTCCTGTGGAGTTTATAGCCTGGGATTGCGGTATCCCATTGATTCTCCACATTCCACCAGGTTTCCGTTATGCCCACTATGTCAATGTTTTCCCTTGTCACCAGACTTTCCAGTTCTCCCATCTTTGCTCTGAGACTTCAAGTATTTGCATAAAAGCATTTGTACATGAAATGCCCCAGGATGGGCTGCTTATTAGCTCCTTTATCCCTGAATCCTCTCATTGTGCCAAACCATCTATCACATCCCATCACGCTACCATGCCCAATTTCTTCTCCTACTTTACCTTTACCTTGTTCTCTAACCTCCCCATCCTCATCCCATAGGGATGAGGAGTCCTGAAACGGATGCCCCTCGGCTCCTGTCGGCTTTCCCCCAGGGATCAGTTTAAAACCTGCTCTGCCACCTTTTTAATATTATGCGCCAGCAGTCTGGTTCCATTATGGTTCAAGTGAAGCCCGTCCCTCTTGTACAGGCCCTGCTTCCCAAAACGTTCTCCAGTGCCTAACAAATCTAAACCCCTCCTCCCTACACCACCATCTCATCCACACATTGAGGTCCCTGATCTCTGCCTGCCTAGCTGGCCCTGCGCGTGGAACACGTAGCATTTCAGAGAACACTACCTTTGAGGTCCTGGCTTTCAGCTTCCTACCTAATAGCCTAAATTTGGCCTCCATGATCTCCCGGCTACACTTCCCCACATTGTTGGTGCTGACATGCACCACAACCACTACCTCCTCCCCAGCACTATCTACCAGACTGTCTAGACGAGAAGTGATGTCCGCAACCTTTGCACAAGGAAGGCAAGTTGCCATGCAGTCCTCACATCCATCGCAAACCCCCCTCTCTATGTTTCTAATATTCGAATCCACCACTACAAGAAGCCCCCGACCCCCCTCCCGCCAAGGAGTATCCTGAGCGCATTCGGATATGGGCTCATCCCCTGGAGAAGGGGTCCCCCCCTCCTCTCCAGGATGATGTCCTCCAGCCCCGAGCCTTCCCACCCAGGCAGCTGAGGAGCTGCACACCTGAAGTTGGGACGAAGCCTGATCGTCCCCGGAAGTCTCCCCATGGTCCTTCTCTGCCTGCCTCTGCTTCTCCAGGTCGGCCACCAAGGCTTCAAGGGAGTAGACACGTTCCCTGAGTCCCTGGAGCTCCTTGCACCGAGGACACACCCATGACTTATGCCCCAGAGGCATATAGTTATACATGTGGCACTCGATGCAAAACACTGGATAGCCCCCACCCTGCTGCTGGTTGTCTGACTGCATAGCTTTTTTTATTTTGTTTGTTTTTGTTTAGGGGTACTTAAAAACCCTACACTGGTTAGCAGCCCTCTTCTCAAGGAAAGAGAACGGGCGGTATCTGTGGCCCTGGCTTCCTCACCCTGCTGCTGAACTCGCACAGAGGCTAAACTCATGGTGCCTTACCTGGCACTTTGTTCCCAGAGGCACTGGGTGTCCCAGAGGCCACACACACTTCTGCAGAGAGGCTCACGAGGTGGCAGGCACTAGCTTTATACTCCTAGCTAGCTCCTCCTCCCTCCCTCCTTGCTGATTGAAAATGGGCTGGTCTTCCCCGTGAGGTTTCCCTGAATGGGGTGCTTGGATTTGCCTAATGGGGCTCTTATCAACTCCTAAAGGTCAATTGCTATGACCTAAAGGACAATGACTATGCTAAATTGCCCTGGCTGGGTGGGAACTGGCCCTTCCTAGGTTCTTACCCTCCTACTTCAGTTCTCTGAGGTTGGACTGTTTTTTAACCTCAAACTGGTTTTTCATTTGAGTTTAAACTGTACTGGTTTAAGAGTTTTTTGACTTGACAGAACTTACACACTAAGATTTAAATCCTATTTAGCCCTGCTAAAATCCTGCTTTTATTAAATGTGCTCCTTTATTTTATTTATTTATTTCTTGCTCTCACCTAGATCCTGTGTCCTAATTTACTGAACCTTTAGATTATGTTCTAACTTAGATTAAGTTTAACTTGGGTTAAGTATAGGGTTAATTTAAACCAAGTAGAAAAACTTGCTTTCCACTTTATCTTCCTCTGGTTTATTTATTTGTGCAAGTGCCTGTACCTTGGGCTCTTACTCACAAGCAGCATAGCTAGAGGGGGTGCAAAACACTAAGTTTTGCAATGAGCCTCACCGCACCATGCAAGCAGATTCTCCCCCTCCCCTTTAGAGTGTATACCCATTCCAGTGTATACCTCCATTTTGCTGTAGCAGCCTGGAATGACTTTGCAGGGGAAGGGGAGTGGCCGCTTGCATGGCACAGTGAGCAAAACTTAGTGCTATGCATCCCCCCTAGCTATGCTCCTGAACAGCCCTGTTCATATTATAGCCACAAATGAACTGAGTGGATCTCACATGAGCCATTCACAGGTAGAAGCACAGCTTGCTGGACATTACAATGCTAAAAATCTCTGTTGCTGTCTTTGCTGTTCTCTGGGGTGCTGTTCTCTGTGGTGCTGTTCTCTGAACAGTGCTGTTCTCTGGGGTGAGAATTAGCTAAGAAGCCTTCTCCAAGAATGAAATTTCTCAGGAGGTTTCTGTACATCTCCAGCACTGCTGTTCAACGTTCCCAGCAACTCTTCCTCATCCTGGAAGAATCTTCTGGCTGTTGACTCTCTAGATAGAATTCTGATGATATCTCTTTGATATCTCTGATGATATCCCTTGGACTTCACTGATGCTGGATCTCTGTGTTGTGTTGCCAGTCTGATCTCAGCAGTGCCCATAGCGCACACTGACAGTGTTGTCAAAATGATGCGGCACCTGGCTTTGCTGCGGATGTTGCTCCTGTTTGTTTTATGTTGTTGAATTTATGTGTACTCGACACATATTTCTTGTGTTTTCACAAGAATTTCTTGTACTCGACACAGAAGGTTATACTGGTTGAAACATGGCATACTTAAATAAACAGCACATAAATAAAATGTGGAATTATAATGAAGCACCATTGTTTTAATATTATCATTGAATGAAGATCTGACTTCAAAGCTTTTAAAAATCTTATCGTGTACATTCAGTTTTGAAAGGAACAATTTTCTTTTTTCTCAGCAAGGAAACTTTCATATAACATTTTAAAATAAGAGCTTTGTCTTTGGTTTCTTGAATTATCCTACATTGCTTTCACGAGGCTTCTTGTATCATCTTATATTGCTTTTGTAATTTTGTGGGGGCGGGCAAGAAATACTGATGGGTAAAAGACTTTGCTACTTCCAAAATAAACATAATGTTGCATTTAATGGGTTGTTTTAGAATAGCTTGGATTTTTAAAAAAATTACAAAACAAACCCGGTTCCTGCTTTTCATTCTACCCGCTTCCCAAAATCATTCTGTCAATTTTATTTATAGGGCTTCTCTTTACTTGTCTATTACATATAGACAAATCCTAGGAAACTTTATAGGACGTGCAAAACCTGCAAAACTAAATTTTCCCCCGCAAACCATCTGATACATTAAAAAAATAAAAACATTATTAAAAATAAAAACAAGCAATGTGGATATTCTGATAGTGGATTAATCACTAAGGTACTGACCAGAAACAATTCTAGGGACAGCAAGAGCTAATGACAGCATCAAATCCTTCTGTAGTTCATTGGATCAGAGTGTTGGATCAGGGCCAGGGCATCTGGCTTCAAATCTCTTCTCAACCATGGCACTCACTAGCAGTGTAATCTCGTACATGCCTACTCAGAAGGTTAGTGGGGCTCACTCCCAGGTGAATGTGCATAAGGTTGCACTCTAGGTGACCTTGGGCAAGTCATTATCTCTCTTCCTAACCTGACAGATAATATTGTTGTGAATGAGCCCTGAGCTCCTTGGAGAAGCCCTGGAGAAGCTCTTTGGAGAAGCCCAAGGAGCCCTGATCTCCTTGGAGAAAAGCAAGGATACACATGTAAGCAGCAAGTAGTGAACATGGTTCCACAGGTACAAAGCTGAACCTATGAGCCACCCTCAAGCTACTGCTTAGGGCAGGATCCACTTAGAGCAGTGGTTCCCAACATGGGGTCATGACCCCCTGGGAGGTCACAAGCTGATTTTTAGGGAGTTGGGGAGTCCCCATTTACTACTGTAGTTGCGTTTGTGCAACATTTTAAAAGTTGCATTTTTGCAACATTTTCAAGGAACCTCCAAACAGAGAAATATGTTTTTTTTTGTTTGTTTTTTGTTTTTTTTTGGGGGGGGGGAAGGTCTTGGTGCTTCCACATATCTGAAAAGAAAAAAAAAATGTTGCATTTGGTAACCTATGGCAGTCTATGCACATTTTTTTCACAGGAACTGTCCCAGATGCTGAGTATATATTCCTATGAAAATAAGGCATAAAAACTGAATTCACCCCAGAAAATCTTAAAACACACACACACAGTTTTACTGATCACACAGCTTAGCTACTGAGAAAAATTTCAAGGTGTTTCCACATACTGATTCATCCATGTGACTTATTTAAAAAGTGTGATTTCTTACAACAGTGGCATCACTTCCTGTTTAATGATATCACATCCAGCCTTACTTGCGCAATGATGTCATTTCCTATTTAATATCATTTCAGGTTCTGGAGGGGGGTCCCAACAGTTTGTCATACCTAAAAACTGGATCCCGGTGCTAAAAAGGTTGGAAACCACTGGCTTAGGGGGATTACAAGTCCATCCAAGACAGGTTGAACAGAAGGGGATGTTTGTGACCATTTGATAGTTGTTGCAGTTTTGGGGTACAAGGAGGGTTTTTTTCCAATTTCTCTATATGGCTGGTAGAGCATGGACTCTGAGTACTATTTTAAGATATGAATCCAATGAAATCACTAATCATATGATCTACAAAACACTTCAGGAGCATGCTTGCCCTTTAAGCTGGCTAATTCCCAGGATTGTGAAGTGCACCTGTGCTATCGTAAGCAATTGGTAGATCTTAGCGTAAGTATCTTCTAATCTCCTCAAGTTTGGAAGGCTTTCATAAATGAATGAGTTCATGGATTTAATCCTTGAGCAAATGTCAAATAGACATCACTAGAAGCTGAAGTCCTGTCTTTCTTCATGTGTAGGTGGAACAAATAGAACAGCAAAACTCCATGTCTCATAGAAAAGAAAACCAAAAGCCAAAATCTCAACTGTTGCCAACATGCCCACATGTCAACCAGTGCACATGCAAACACACACAACCTTTGGCTCTGGGTCTGCCTGGCCCATAATTAAGCTAAATTGGGGAATGTATAAAAGAGAGGCCAGAATGCAGTGAAATGGCTGTCTTTGAGGCCTTTGACTGGATAGTGAACAGCCTCAAAGTGCCTCTAATTAAGCTAACAATCACCAGGAGACAGAATGTTACCAAAGGATATACTTTTTATGAATGGTTCAGTTCTACCTTCCACTATGCTACAGCATGAGCCACACCAACAGAACATGTGCGTCATGCTGTGGTGAGGGGGAAAATTAGAGCCAACGAGAGATAAGTGAAAACTGTTTTACTTCTCCCTTACTTTACCTTCTGGTTACGTGTGGATCTCATCAGACCCATACTAGCCATGTAGCTGGCTTATGTCCAAAGTGAGGAAGGGATGGAGCAGGCTTAAAAATGGGAAATAAGATCTGGCAGGCACTTTTACAGCCAAGATCCAATCCTCCTGTTGCAAGGTATTAAAAGCAAAACTCAGTACTCAAGGGTGATCATTTGCAAGCTTTATTTCGTTGCCAGCAACGGGCATCTCATGGGACAAATGTCCAAAGCGTTGAGAGCCAGTATCAATGTTAATCGGACTCTTTATAACATTCTGGGTTCTTTGTTTGAAGTACATTTAAGGGTATAGTGGTGTATATCCTTGCTAAGAAGTGACCTCTTCCCTCTTCTGCCTAGCTGCTAAAGTGTAATCTCTTTGAGCTAAGGCTTCAGCCAGCTTCTTGTGATTCTCTTAAACTTTCCAGTAACTTTTGGTCCCCTATGGTTTGCCTCTAATTCTATTGCAATTCAAACAAAGAGACTAAAAGCAGAAGTTTTCTGATTCTCAGGAAGGCTCCTGTTTATTCAATTAAAATGTGTACTGTCTTCTAAATTTGTCTCTTGCAGGTGTCTGTGGTTAGCTAGCTAGATGCTATATTAGTTTGCCAAGAAGCGTTGCCAACTGATAAGCCAGCAGCTAAAAACTTACTTCTAACGACTATGATTTTTACATATATGTGTTTTCCCAGTATTGTGATGTCCTTGGCAAGTCGTGTACTTCTGCCAGTGATGAAGCCTATCTATCTTTGCCTTAGATACGACTCCCTTTTCCAAATTCCAAAGTGTATCAGCGCAAGACTTTGAGGCCCCAAGGTCTCAGCTTCTGTGAAACTAGCAAAACTGCTTTCTAAAATGAGTCTTTCAAGCAGCTTTTCTGTGAGATTATGATTTTTCTAAATAAAAACAGCCTTTCTATTCTGTATGCCTTTATGCTTTAGCAGTGTGGCTTTTAAGCTTTTGAGCTTTTGCCCCAATGGCATATTACCCTGGTTATTCTGTCACCTTCCATCACTCCAGCTCTCTCCCCCACCCCAAACTTCTTCCAAACCTCCTCCTCCTTGTCTATGACCATCTTACCTTAGGTTGTCTCATAATCTCTATGTATATAACAAGTGTGGATCACTTGGCATCTGGCCTTTAAAAGGGAATTGGACAAATTTCTGGAGGAAAAATCCATTACAGGTTACAAGCCATGATGTGTATGTGCAACCTTCTGATTTTGTAAATGGTTTATGTCAGATGCAAAGGAAGACACCAGGGTGCAGGTCTCTTGTTATCTGGTGTGCTCCCTGGGGCATTTGGTGGGCTGCTGTGAGATACAGGAAGCTGGACTAGATGGGCCTATGGCCTGATCCAGTGGGGCTGTTCTTATGTTCTTATCACTCATGGAAAGTAAGTAATAAATATTCATCTGAAAGATATCTGCCATTAGATATAAAGAACATGTGAAGCTGTAATACACTGAGTCAGGCCATTGGTATATCTAGGGTAATATTGTCTACTTGGACTGGCAGCAAATCTCCCAGGTTTCAGGCAGAGGCTTGACCCAGGCCCAGGAAGTTTCCTTTTTGCAAGAAGCTGCCCAAGAAGTACACAACGCTCAACTATCCTCAAATGTATAAACCTCTTACAGTGCAATCATGTACATACTCAGAAGCAAGCCTCCCTGAGTGCAATTGATTTTTCCTCCCAGGTAAGTGCGTATAGGATTGCAGTCTTAAGCAGCTATGATTTGGAAGAAGCAGTCATTAAATTGAATGGGGTTGCCACCCCATTTCAAGGCCGTGTTTAAAGCAGTCTTCAATTCTGTGCATGTAGTGAAGGCATAGAGGGAAACCAGTCCATAACTACTGGCTCCAATCCTACTGGCACAGAGCATCTGCACCTTCAGCAGGAAATGTGGAAGGAGAGCCTGACCTATGTATATAAACCTGTACGCGTGAAGACTCTCTATGATTATGATTTTTACAATTTATTCTTCTACTCCTTTTAAAGCGGTTCTACTCCTTTTAAAGTGGTTGGCCCTCTGAATGGTGAGGGAGGGAAAGGGGAGATAAAAGGAGACTTAGAGATGGCAGAGAAATTAAATGAGTTCTTTGCATCTGTCTTCACGGCAGAAGACCTCGGGCAGATACCGCTGCCCAAACGGCCCCTCCTGACCGAGGAGTTAAGTCAGATAGAGGTTAAAAGAGAAGATGTTTCAGACCTCATTGATTAATTAAAGATCAATAAGTCACTGGGCCCTGATGGCATCCACCCAAGAGTTATTAAGGAATTGAAGAATGAAGTTGCAGACCACTTGACTAAGGTATGCAACTTGTCCCTCAAAATGGCCATGGTGCCAGAAGATTGGAGGATAGCAAATGTCACGTCTATTTTTAAAAAGGGAAAGAGGGGGGACCCGGGAAACTATAGGCCGGTCAGCCTAACATCCATACTGGGTAAGATGGTGGAATGCCTCATCAAAGATAGGATCTCAAAACACATAGACGAACAGGCCTTGCTGAGGGAGAGTCAGCATGGCTTCTGTAAGGGTAAGTCTTGCCTCACGAACCTTATAGAATTATTTGAAAAGGTCAACAGGCATGTGGATGCGGGAGAACCCGGGGACATTATATATCTGGACTTTCAGAAGGCGTTTGACACGGTCCCTCACCAAAGGCTATTGAAAAAACTCCACAGTCAGGGAATTAGAGGACAGGTCCTCTCGTGGATTGAGAACTGGTTGGAGGCCAGGAAGCAGAGAGTGGGTGTCAATGGGCAATTTTCACAATGGAGAGAGGTGAAAAGCGGTGTGCCCCAAGGATCTGTCCTGGGACCGGTGCTTTTCAACCTCTTCATAATGACCTGGAGACAGGGTTGAGCAGTGAAGTGGGTAAGTTTGCAGACGACACCAAACCTTTCCGAGTGGTGAAGACCAGAAGTGATTGTGAGGAGCTCTAGAAGGATCTCTCCCAGACTGGCAGAATGGGCAACAAAATGGCAGATGCACTTCAATGTCAGTAAGTGTAAAGTCATGCACATTGGGGCAAAAAATCAAAACTTTAGATATAGGCTGATGGGTTCTGAGCTGTCTGTGACAGATCAGGAGAGAGATCTTGGGGTGGTGGTGGACAGGTCGATGAAAGTGTCGACCCAATGTGCGGCGGCAGTGAAGAAGGCCAATTCTATGCTTGGGATCATTAGGAAGGGTATTGAGAACAAAACGGCTAATATTATAATGCCGTTGTACAATTCTATGGTAAGGCCACACCTGGAGTATTGTGTCCAGTTCTGGTCGCCGCATCTCAAAAAAGACATAGTGGAAATGGAAAAGGTGCAAAAGAGAGCGACTAAGATGATTACTGGGCTGGGGCACCTTCCTTATGAGGAAAGGCTATGGCGTTTGGGCCTCTTCAGCCTAGAAAAGAGACGCCTGAGGGGGGACATGATTGAGACATACAAAATTATGCAGGGGATGGACAGAGTGGATAGGGAGATGCTCTTTACACGCTCACATAATACCAGAACCAGGGGACATCCACTAAAATTGAGTGTTGGGCGGGTTAGGACAGACAAAAGAAAATATTTGTTTACTCAGCGTTTGGTCGGACTGTGGAACTCCTTGCCACCGGATGTGGTGCTGGCGTCTAGCCTAGACGCCTTTAAAAGGGGATTGGACGAGTTTCTGGAGGAAAAATCCATTATGGGGTACAAGCCATGATGTGTATGCGCAACCTCCTGATTTTAGAAATGGGTTATGTCAGAATGCCAGATGCAAGGGAGGGCACCAGGATGAGGTCTCTTGTTATCTGGTGTGCTCCCTGGGGCATTTGGTGGGCTGCTGTGAGATACAGGAAGCTGGACTAGATGGGCCTATGGCCTGATCCAGTGGGGCTGTTCTTATGTTCTTATGTTCTTATGAATATTTGTAGTGGCAAACAGCAAGTACAATCCTATACATATTTACCTGGAAGTAAATCCCACTATGTTTAGTGGAACTTACCCTTAGGTAAGTCAGTATAGGATTGCAGGCTTAAGCAAGCTATATTATATGTCAACAATAACACTCACTGAACCATAGCAGCAGCAGCAGAAATTCATAAATAGCAGTCACTTTATACCATCACCTTTCAAAAATGTCCTATTGGCACTAAATGCTGAAAAGTAAGTACTGATTGACTTACTGGGAGGTGAGCATAGCACAACTGAGATGCCCCTGCCCTCATTTCCCCCTTTCTAAACTCGTATGGCAGGAAAGCAAATAGCAAGACCTCTAGTCATGAGTGAGTGGTCAGGAGTTTGCATACAGGAAGAGGTTTAAGAAGGCACCATGTCCCCAGGCTACTCAGGGCTTAAAAGCACTAGCACTTTGAATGGAGACTAGAAAGAAATAGGCAACAAAGGAAAGTAGAACCATAGGAACAGCCTCACTGGATCAGGCCATAGGCCCACCTAGTCCAGCTTCCTGTATCTCATAGTGGCCCACCAAATGCCCCAGGGAGCACACCAGATAACAAGAGACCTCATCCTGGTGCATCTGGCATTCTGACATAGCCCATTTCTAAAATCAGGAGGTTGCACATACACATCATGGCTTGTAACCCATAATGGATTTTTCCTCCAGAAACTTGTCCAATTCCCTTTTAAAGGTGTCCAGGGCAGATGCCATCACCACATCCTGTGGCAAGGAGTTCCACAGACCAACCACACGCTGAGTAAAGAAATATTTTCTTTTGTCTGTTCTAACTCTCCCAACACTCATATTAGGGCACATTAGGGCAGCATATTAGGGCAGCTGCATTTTGAACCAACTGAAAATGCTGGATAGTGCTCCAGCACAGAGTAAGCCAAGCCAGACATGGAGCAGAATGTAGACCTGTTCAAATTGTGTTGCTCCTCCAGAGTGATGCGTTTATGGAGCATCCCTGAGTTCTTAACATCTTGGAGTGTGCCGACAAGATCTACCCTTGCCGCACTTGCCGCACCATACTTACAGTATCCATCTGCATAGATACATACTGTGTTCAGGACAAGATCCTCTCCATGATTAGGACTATGGGTCACTTGGGATCCTGGCCCCTGTGCTGCCTGGGGCCAGGATCACAGAATGCTGCATTTGGGATGGCTGCGCACAGCCTCCTCTGGCCTTCTGAAGGCCTTCAAAAACGCCTTTAAAAGTCACTTCTGGTTTTCATTGGAAAACTGCAAATGATGTTTAAAAGCCCTCCTGAGTTCTCAGAAGGCCTCTAAAGGGTGGGAGGAGGCCACATACAGCTGCCTCAGCCATTAAAAGGCCTCTGGAGGAAAGGGATTGTGAATGGCAGCAGGGGGGGCGGCTGGTGATGCCACCCCTGGAGATGTGGCCCCACCGGGTATTTGCCCCCCTTGACCCCCCTGGTACGCCAGTGCTCTTGGTGTCCAATATCTGTTGTTACAAGGAGGACATTTTCCCAGGGGCAATGTTTGTCTACTCAGACAAATGTCGTGATCATGGCGGGGGTGCGCTTGCACAGCATGACTGTGGGAACATGGCTTGCTGGAACACTCTAGGGCATTTCGTAACCATGGAAACTCTTCAAGTTTCATAATGTCTGAAGAGAACCGTGCTTGAAGCAGACTTGCTTGAACACAAATAGTACTGTATTTACACAAACGCATCTGCTTTCAGAGCTACTAATTCTCCGGCGGCAGCTAGCTAAGCTCCTCTTTCCCTGCCCCAACTCCTCTGTTACAACTTGGAGTCTAGGCTTTGTTTTTTTCCATGCTCTCTTTTATTAGAGATCTAACTAAATCAGAAACGTTTGATTAGACAAAAGGCGCCTGCCACCCTGGCTGCTTAAATTATACAGCACTCAAAGCATAGCTAAAGCCCCAGCTCCAGGCAAACAAATAACAGTGCAATGTGGATGCTTCAAGATAACAATCAGAGTAATAGCTTTTGATTTGAACTTGCTTTCATTGCTTTTCAAATGACAAGGAAAACCAGAGCAATTCGTTCCTATCAGATGTCTGCCCTTTGAGGGATTGTAAGTGATATGAAAAGGATCTGTGTAATTTCCAGGAGTGAGTGGGGGAAAAAATCAGTAGATTCTATCAAGCCTACACTATTTGCTGTAGTGCTGGAATCCCTAGCATGTATGCACTGCTGAAACAGAGACGCCTGTATTGGCTCGGTCATGTCGTGAGAATGGATGATGGCCGGATCCCAAAGGATCTCTTCCATGGAGAACTCGTGCAAGGAAAACTCGCCCTACAGGTAGACCACAGCTGCGATACAAGGACATCTGCAAGAGGGATCTGAAGGCCTTAGGAGTGGACCTCAACAAGTGGGAAACCCTGGCCTCTGAGCGGCCCGCTTGGAGGCAGGCTGTGCAGCATGGCCTTTCCCAGTTTGAAGAGACACTTGGCCAACAGTCTGAGGCTAAGAGGCAAAGAAGGAAGGCCCATAGCCAGGGAGACAGACCAGGGACAGACTGCACTTGCTCCCAGTGTGGAAGGGATTGTCACTCCCGAATTGGCCTTTTCAACCACACTAGACACTGTTCCAGGACCGCCATTCAGAGCACGATACCATAGTCCTTCGAGACTGAAGGTTGCCAACAAATAATAACACTATTTGACCCTTTACGTTCCCCTCCTATGCACCTATGCAGCAGAATAATGTTGGACTATATTTTAAAGCAATCCCCTCAATAGGGCATATAAATAGTGTTGCACATGGGGTGGGATGGAATTCTGATAAGAGGGTACAAGGGTTGCATCCTTTGGATGCAAGGATCAGAATTGACTGATTTCTAAATACACACATGGCCATGGTTGAGTAACCCAAACTGACTTATAATGCAACAAAATTTAAAAGACAGTCAATGTGATATAGTGGTGAAAGTGCCAGACTGTGATGGGCAGGACCTGAGTTCAAATCGCCACAAAGCCACAAAGTTAAGAACATAAGATCAGCCCCACTGGATCAGGCCATAGGCCCATCTAGTCCAGCTTCCTGTATCTCACAGCGGCCCGCCAAATGCCCCAGGGAGCACACCTGATAACAAGAGACCTGCATCCTGGTGCCCTCCCTTGCATCTGACATAGCCCATTTCTAAAATCAGGAGGCTGCACATACACAACATGTCTTGTAGCCTGTAATGGAGGAGGAAATTGACCAAATGGGGGATTGACCCCCGCCTCCTCTTTTTGATTCAGCAATTGCATTCCTTTAACACCTGCTGCATCCGTTTGGATCGCTCAGGTGTCACGTCTGACAGTATTACGGTGAACAAGCGTGTCCGACAAGGATGTATTCTGGCTCCTTTTTTGTTTAATCTTTATCTTGCCGATCTCCCCTCTTTTCTTCCTACCTTAGGAATCTCTGCCCCTTCTCTAAATGGAACCTCTATCCCGATTCTCTTATATGCTGATGATGCTGTATTACTATCTATCACTAAATTGGGTCTTCGTAGATTGCTGATCTCTTTCCAAGAATATTGCCTTTCTAACCTTCTGTCAATTCCAAAAAAAACACAAAGATTTTAGTTTTTTCTAAATCTTGGACACCGTCCTCCTGGAGGATTGACAATCTAACTTTTCAGCAAGTCAAATCCTTCAGATATTTAGGAATTATTTTTCATTACAGACATTCTTGGTTGTACCACTGTAGATCTGCTATCTCATCAGCCCTGTTATCTCAGAATGCGATTGCTTGGTTCCACTTTTATAAAGGTAACCAGTATATCCCTGCTGCCATTCATGTCCTCCAAATACAAATCTACCCCCAATTATTATATGGAGTAGCTGTTTGGATCGAAGCAGCTAATCAGGAGATAGATAAGGCAGCTGCTAAATTTTTGAGAAGAATTCTTGGAGTCCCAAATTTAATTAGGTTGTCCACTATGATATTGGAATTGGGTATTCATCTCCCCACCAGTGTAGCTTGGACTTCCACTTTTAAGTTTTGGCTTAGACTCCATCTTAATATTCATCCGAATTCCATTCTCTTAGACTTAATAAAAGACCCTTTTGCATCTAATTGGTCTAAATTTATCCATGCTAAATTATCTTCTTTAGATCTTTCTCCTGAACTCTTAGCTGATATGGACCTTCAAAAAGCGCATCATCTTATTAAACTCAAACTCTGGGAGCAAGAATACGTAACTCTACTGTCTAATTTAAATCCAACCTGTTCACCCCTTTTTTTTGGACTGTCCCCCTCCCTTGGCCTCCCTGCAAATTATTTTGTTCAATTTACTAATCCGAGCAAAAGAAGGGCTTTCATGTTAGCGAAACTGAACATATTCCCATCTGCAATACATCAAGGGAGATTTTCTAAAATCCCGCGTACAGATAGATTATGCTTGTTTTGTTCAGTTGAACCAGATACTTTGGATCACATTCTTCTTCGGTACACTGTCCATCATAATCTCAGATCCTCCTTACTTGATCCTTTTCTTTCTTCTCTTCCTGTCTCTCTTGCTGATCCTCTCCCAATTCTTCTCAGTGACTATTCCCCTTCTATCACCAATTTGGTGGCGGAATTTTTAGCGGTAGTTGCTAAGGCAAAGATCAGAAGCTAATACCCCGTAAAGTTGCATTTATTTCCTGTGTTATAATCTTATTGCTTGTGGATTTTCAGTATGCCAGTAAAGGTTTATCGAAGTAAGTAAGTAAGTAAGCCTGTAATGGATTTTTCCTCCAGAAAAATCCTCCAGATTTTTCCTCCAATCCCCTTTTAAAAGCATCTAGGCCAGATGCCATCACCACATCCTGTGGCAAAGAGTTCCACAGACCGACCACACGCTGAGTAAAGAAATATTTTCTTTTGTCTGTCCTAACTCTCCCAACACTCAATTTTAGTGGATGTCCCCTGGTTCTGGTGTTATGTGAGAGTGTAAAGAGCATCTTTCTATCCACTCTATCCACTTCCCCTGCATAATTTTGTATGTCTCAATCATGTCCCCCCTCAGGCGCCTCTTTTCTAGGCTGAAGAGGCCCGAACACCATAGCCTTTCCTCATAAGGAAGGTGCCCCAGCCCAGTAATCATTTTAGGGCACAATCCTAACCAGGTCTATTCAGAAGTAAGTCCTGTTTTGTTCAATGGGGCTTATTCTCAGGAAAGTGTGGTTAGGATTGCAGCCCCAGTTGCTCTCTTTTGCACCTTTTCCATTTCCACTATGTCCTTTTTGAGATGTGGCGACCAGAACTGGAAACAATACTCCAGGTGTGGCCTTACCATCGATTTGTACAACGGCATTATAATATTAGCCGTTTTGTTCTCAATACCTTTTCTAATGATCCCAAGCATAGAATTGGTCTTCTTTACTGCTGCCGCTCTTTGGGTCGACACTTTCATCGACCTGTCCACCACCACCCCAAGATCTCTCTCCTGATCTGTCACAGACAGAACAGAACCCATTAGCCTATATGTGATGTTTTGATTTTTTTGCCCCAATGTGCATGACTTTACACTTACTTACATTGAAACGCATCTGCCATTCTGCTGCCTATTCTGCCAGTTTGGAGAGAACCTTTTGGACCTTCTCACAATTACTTCTGGTCTTCACCACTCGGAAAAGTTTGGTGTCTGCAAACTTAGCCACCTCACTGCTCAACCCTGTCTCCAGGTCATTTATGAAGAGGTTGAAAAGCACTGGTCCCAGGACAGATCCTTGGGGCACACTGCTTCTCTCCATTGTGAAAATTGCCCATTGACACCCACTCTCTGTTTCCTGGTCTTCAACTAGGTCTCAAGCCAGGAGAGGACCTGCCCTCTAATTCCCTGACTGTGGAGTTTTTTCAGTAGCCTTTGGTGAGGGACCGTGTCGAACGCCTTCTGAAAGTCCAGATATATAATGTCTACGGTTCTCCCACATCCACATGCCTGTTGACCTTTTCAAAGAATTCTAAAAGGTTTGTGAGGCAAGTCTTACAGAATCCATGCTGATTCTCCCCTAGCCAGGCCTCAGCAAGTTCAAATCCCCACATAGCCACTAGGGCTGCAAACCTATACAGGCATACCTCGCAATAATTTTCATTTAAGTGAGACCTACTTCTGAGTGGAGGAGCATAGGATTGTGCTGTTGGTGACTCATTCACTCTCACTTTAACATACCTCAGAGGATTGTTGTTGTGAAGGTAAAAGGAACAGGGTTAAATAAGCACTTATTCCCCGAATGCCTTGGTGGAAAGATGGGATAGAAATGTGCTAAAATAAATCAATATAAATAAACACATCAAATAAGAGCAATCCAGCAGCCAATAATTAGAAACAAACACAGGGGTTTTAGGTAGAGAGACAACCTGCTGGTCAAAATATTTCAATATTTAAGGGGTTTTGGAGCTCCTGCTTACATGCAACTTTGGGGTTAAGCTTGTTAATCTGGTTATTGGTGTGTAAAAGGGACTCTGGAGGTTTCTATATTGCAGCCCAGTCCTAAGCAGTACTGGTGCAGTGGGACCACATGGCCCACAGTGTAGCAGGTGCTAGGACTGGGCAGGCTGGAGGTCTCTTCAGTGTAAGAGAACATTTGTTCCCTTACCCCATGTAGAACCCTAGGCTGCCCAATGAAACTATGCGGATATGTGTTAGCAAAATTGCTGACACAAAGTCCAGGAAGCCCCATGTCAGACTTTCAAGCGTGGGAGGGGGCATAGGATTTGGTGTAGGCCAGGACAGCTGATCCCATCTCCTCCCAGGCCTGAAGCCCCTCTCCACTCTCTCCAACCCCATTACACTCCTCCCCACCCCTGTTCTCCCCTCCCCTCCCCTGTACCATTTGGCGGGAGTTTACCTGCTCCATCGAGCACTGGTTCTGGATTCAGCACCAATGGGATGGTGCAGGCTTCCTGCCAGCGCTGCCTACTCTTGGGGTAACATAAGAACATAAGAACAGCCCCACTGGATCAGGCCATAGGCCCATCTAGTCCAGCTTCCTGTATCTCACAGCGGCCCACCAAATGCCCCAGGGAGCACACCAGATAACAAGAGACCTCATCCTGGTATCGCAGTGGCTGCTGTAGCTAGCAAACAGGATTGGGCTGTTGGTGTGTCAATGTATAAATTGGAATGTGAATTGATTCAGAGTGGGGGCTGAATGTTCCTAAACTGGCACACCGTCACGGGATACAGTTCTAATCAAAATGTAGATGCGCGGGGCACAATGCGCAATGGGTACATCTGAAAGAGACAGTTTGAAAACTGCAGATGTGACGAGAAGATCTCAGACAGTTATCAACAGAAGGTGAAAATTGCATAGCACATTGGAATGGGATTACGTCATTATACACTGAAAAGGTTGCATTCTGTGAACATGTGGAAAATGCAGATACATTGAAAGGTTGTACTCAGCGGTGACATGAAAAGTGCGGCTACAAACAGGAGGCCACATAATGACACTGATTCAATGGAAACAGGAGGGGCATTGGAAAGTTGCGTAAAGAGGCTACTTCTTTTTCCAAGGATGGCAAACAGAGTTTAAAAATGGAGGTGGGCAGGGCTGATCTGAGCATTAAGAAAGCAAGGTCCAGAGTTCATATTGTCCATTTTGAGTATATGGATCCAAAGTATATCCATTTCAGTTGTGTTAAATAGAAGTGGACAAACATACAGACTACAGACTTCCCTGTGAGTACGTCCCATTTAATTTAATTTAATTTGAATACACATGCATTGGTTTCTGCTATAAGTCCAGCAACAGCTATGAACCATGAAAGCCTATATAGTGCAGTGATTAGATCAGAAGTTCCCAAATTGGCCACTGTCACAGCACCCTTCTTGCACAAGATTTCTCATGATCCGTGATAGTGATCCGTGATAGTGCACCAGGACAGCCAGGAAGAAGAGGATGTCAGGGACATCCTGTGGGACATCCCTGTGAGTTTGCTATGGCACACTGTTTGGGAACCACTGGATGAGACTGTCAGACTCAGTGCTAGAAGGTGCGTTCAGCCATGAACCTCAGTGGGTGACCTTGGGCCAGGCACTCTTTTTTAGACAAACCTCCCTTAAAGGGCTGTTGTGAGAATGTCATGGGGAGAGGAGCAAAGGTGTAGCTAAGGGATCTGGCACCCAGTGGCACAAATATGTTAACCCCCCTCCCCCCACGGTTGTTAACACACCCCCAGGGCCAGATGCCCAGAACAGCTCCTGGTACATCCAGGAGGTGGTCTGAGGCATGCCTCCCTGCACCTCAGAAGACTTGCTGAAAACCCCCACCTGCCTCAAGATCTGCCATCAGGGGTGTGGGTGGTGGTACTGAGGGTATTGTACCCCCTACTCTACCCCAGCTACACCAATAAAGAGGAGAACTTCATAAGCCACTGTGAGTTCTTCAGAGGAAGAACAGAATAAAAATGAAACTAATAATAACAACCACTAAATGGAACATTCCTCTGAAAACTAGGTAGTACTGAGGACAAAAACAATAGAAAGACCATTGCCCTCTTGCCCTGCTTGTGAACACCTTATCTGACTGGACAACATGGACACCAAAGTCCTGGTCTAGATGGATATTTGATCTGATCAAGCAGGGCTTTTCTTATGTAAACCTTAGCATTGCAGACAGATTTTTTTGGAGATAAGTTGTTCACTAGCCTAGCCTTAAAACACACACACACACAGACACACACACACACACACACAGAGAGAGAGAGAGAGAGAGAGAGAGAGAGAGAGAGAGAGAGAATCTTAGAAGATACAGCTAGGCTAGTACTACATTTTTAATTCATAAATAAAAAGGCTTGTAAATTTTTGCACAATGCTGTTAATATTTTATGGAGCACATAAGTGCCTACTGGGCAGCACAGGGGCAGGGGAAGGGCCACACAGGGGCGGGGTGTAACAGGGCAGGAGGGGGTGGATCAGAACTGGGAGGCAACAGGTCAGTGGCAGAAGGCACTTTGCATCCTATTCCTCCTCCTGGGTTTGAAAACCGGACACAGGGCTTCTCAGACTTGCACCCACTAAATCAGCACAGATCCGAGTAGCCCCTTGTGTAGGCTGGGGCTTTACCCTGAGGAGACCTCCAGCCTGTTCCTTCCTAGTGCTGGATACAGCATGGGCCCGCTGCACCAGCGCTGGTTTGAATTGAACTGTACTCACCTTGTCTTGACCACCAGCCTATCTTGATGTCTCCGACTCCTTTGATTGGCATCTGCTTCCTCTGGAATCAATTCAAAACACACACACTTGTGGCCTGCACTGTGCCAGGTTTGCCTATGCACCTTCCAAAGAAGACTATTTTATCATGTAGAGCCTTTTCTGAAGACCTTTCGCCAAAGGAACTGCCAACATTGTGGATTAGTTAAACAATTTAATGTTAAAAATTATAGCAGTTTATTTGGTAATAAATTATGGTATTAAAATTTAAGTTTGGCAGAAGTAATATCTAAACCAGGGCAGGAGGTCTGGTCTAGAGGGTAGAGCTTCTGTTAACCCGAAGATAACATCAGAAGGTCGCCAGTTCGAGGACACCGGCAGCTCCCTGAACGGTTGAGAATGGCGAGACCTTGAAGCAGCTGACAAGTCCAGCTGAGTGATTCCACCTGCTCTTGGTGTGAGCGTCTTGGCTGCCCTCCATGTGAGAGATGGAGCTGCTTGTCAGCCTGCCTGGGAGCACTGGAGGCCAGAAGTGAGACTAAACCAGGAAGATCCATTCTGAAATGTTGGTTCTTGAAAGAGAGAACCTCTATGTTTGTAAAAATCCCCTTGAGGGATTTAGAAATGCCTGCCTATGTAAACCGCCTTGAATAAAGTCAGAGGAGTAATTTGATGACTGGAAAGGCGGTATATAAATACCTACTTACTATTATTATTATTAATAATAAACCAGTCATTTTCAGCCTTTTTCAGTTCACAGCAAACTGACAAGGCACTAAAGTTGTCAAGGCACACTACTAGTTTTTAATTACATTATTATGTTACAATTAATTTAATTACTATAACTAAGGGCACAATCCTAACCAGGTCTACTCAGAAGTAAGTCCTATTTTGTTCAATGGTGTTTACTCTCAGGAAAGTGTGGTCAGGATTGCAGCCTTAGATCATTACATGACAATGAAAGAAATTCCCAAGAAGCTTGGAGATGGAAGTATACAGTATGTGGCTTCTGGAAAGGAGGAACAATGTTTTGAAGTAGGTGATCACATTGTTATCAATTGATATGCCAGGAGGTGCTGGCAAAGAGGGGTGAGACTGAGCACATACTGGAGAAATGTGGTGTGAGGGGCAGTGAGGAGATGTGGCTGAAACAACTGCAGGATTCAGTGGGGTGGGGGGAAGAGAGAGAGAATGCCAGGCAACTGATTTTGGACTTTGAAAGGTGGGGAAGGGGGAGGGAGGGGCAGTAAGGGAGGGGTTAACGGCAGTTATGATGGAGGAATGTGTGTGCAGGAGGGGAGGAGGTGGGGTGGGGGGAAGAGAAAAGCATCACTTGCCTGCTCATGTATTCAAGAAAGAGTACAACCAAGAGCCCAAGCCTCTGTACATCTACTCAGAAGTAAGCCCCATTATAGTCAATGGGGCTTCCTCCTAGGTAAGTGTGGATAGGATTGTGGTCCAGGGCCCTTACTGCCAAAGCCTTGCCAGTGAAGGCAACGCAGGGAGGATCACTTTGAGGATTGCAGGTGAGAGAAAGGGTCTCTCAAGGATCCTTTTCCAGCCAGCTGCTTCCGGCTCCATACCTGCTTCCATCTTCTGTCTCGCTGCTCGCTCTCACTCCCTCCATGCTCCTGCCCGCCGGGACCTCTTCCAGCCTCCTCTGGCTGCCCAGCTGGCTGCCCAATCAGCACGCGGGGCAGGCACCATCAACAGCAGGAGCTTCGGAGCCCCTTCGCGGGCTGCCCCGCAGGGCTCCAAGCTGCTGCTTCTCCCGCGGGTGCAGCTGCTGCTGCCTAACTCCTTGGCCTAACTCCTAACTCCTTGGCTCCTTGGCACACCCGAGGCAGCCTCACGGCACACCAGTTGAAAACCGCTGATCTAAACAAAAATAAGTTATGGAAATCAATTAGGCCTAACTTTAGTTATGCCCCGCCCCTTATTTCTTCTTAATAAACGTTTCAGGCAAAAACATGAAACCAAGGAAAGAGATTCATTATTTTAATGACAGCACAGGTCAGGCAGTGTTACCAGGTTCCTCTCATCCTTTTTAATTGTTATGTTAATGAAATGACATTTTAACCAAGGAATGCATTTTTCCTCCAATATCTGATAAATAATGTTTACTATTTTTGGTATGCAGCAAACATGCATTGACAATCACAGAAAAGAACAGAAATAAAAAGATTTGTAATGTCTTTGTTTCCCAAATATGGTCAGGAAGAGCAGCTGACTATTAATTATATGAAGACCAAAGTATCAGGCTTTGGTTCCTGATTTGTTAAAAGGGCAGCAGATTGTAAGCTTAAGATCAGAGAGTGTTGTACCCATAACAGAAGGAAATTGGCATTGAAGAGCTATAATTTGAGTTATGACAAATTAGCAAAGACAAGTTGTCTCTACAACTATTATTTATTTCCAGCAAGATGTAACTTAAATTTATTTCATCTTTTTTTTATAGTTATAGAAAGGAGAATTATTCCATCCCAAACTCCATCAAATACTGCAATTACATATGACTCATCGGTTGTCAAACAGGAGCCAGTGCAGGGGTTTGGGAACAGTGGGGGAGGGCGTTTTGGGGTAAGGAGAGTGTTTCTGGGCAGCAAGATGGTTGGTGGGCAGACTGGGCCCCGAATAATAATAATAATAATAATAATAATAATAATAATAATAATAATAATAATAATAATAATAATAAAACTTTATTTATATCCCGCCCTTCTCCCCGAAGGGACCCAAGGCGGCTTACAACATATTAAAAACAGATTAAAAACATAATTTAACCGCAAATAAAAACATATTAAAAACACATTAACAAATACCCATAAAAACCGTAGTCAGATAAAAAGTCAGATAAAAAGAGCAAAACGCAGCAAATCATAGAGGAATCAGGTCTGTAAAAATACTAAAAGATATAGAAAAGATGTTTAAAAAGGCCATGAACTCAGAAGCCTTCTTTAAACAAAAAGGTCTTCAGGCCTCGCCGAAAAGTCTCAAGAGAGGGAGCCATTCTCAAATCAAGGGGAACGGAGTTCCATAATGGAACTGTGGGACTGGCCTCCAGCAGTTAGGCCAGATCCTAACACCCTCTCGAGTAGTCTGATATTACACCAGGCTGCTCAGATCTGCGCCAGCTATTTCTCAGGGTAAGGGGACATAAGTCCCCTTATTCTGAGTTGCACTCCTTCCACCTCCTAACCTGCATTTGATATAGCGCAGGCCAGCTGTCCTGCCTATTCCAGCGCAGGTTAGGATTGGGCTGCCTATCTGCAGTTGAGAGCCCATGTCATCCAGATTTTTTTCCAACACAATCTGAATGGATCAATACGAAGAATTCAATAACAGCTCCTTGGATTTCCACCCTTAGTCGTTCTTTATAAACTATTGGCTCTGGAATAGTCTTGGAGAGTCCAGTATATTTCAGTGGAACTACTGAGATTGTTCTACAGTAGGTGCATTGCAGCTACTCTTCTGAGATTTTGCACATTCATGAAACTATCATTTTTTTTTTTAACCACATCCACCTGAATCAGTAGAAAATATGTTCCCATTGAAGAAATGCCCTCCAAGGATTTAGTTTAAAACTCAGTTAATGAATTCATGCATAATTAGTCATGAACTGTAGCCTGGTCTCTCAACCATAATCCAGTTTCACATTCTCAGCAAAAGAACAAAATGTTTACATATTTCTCTGTGGGCAAAAAGAAGACTTCATAAAATGGTTTACAGAGTACTATAAAAGTTTTTTCCTGTTCCTACAAAAGCAATAGAGTGGAAAGAACGAGAAGAGTTTAATCGCTTATGAGTTAGGTTACATTATCATTGTGAATATATTTGACACGTTATAATTCACCAAAGAATTGTTAAGTTCTTGCTGGAACAAACTTTTGATACACTTTGTGATGACGAAATGTCATTTTGGCAAGGGAATTTACAATTCTGCTCAATTGCCCTCTCTTTCTTTGGGTGATAAACGCTCCCAAGACTTCTTGAACAATGAAACAGCAAAGAGCTTGTTTGAATATTATAATATCACATTTTGTTCACACAAAGAAAAATAAAAGACTTTCATTTTCTTGTCCATGCCATGATTTTATGTTACAGAGTGCCCTCTTCTCTGTCATGACACCTACACATTGTGGAATGGATAAATGGTACACTCAAAGATTCATTTCAAGAATTAAAAAAAAAAACCACATGAAATTTATATAGAACAAAAGGATGCCCTAATGAATGGGTGTCATGAAGTGCCATGAGATGAAGTGACATCTTCATCTTGATTTTTCTCCATCGGATTGGCTTCTGCTAAAACTCCTGAAAAGACTCACAACAATGTAATTTCTAATGATTTCTTCAATGCCCTGTCTCCTGTAAATGAAGAGATTTCATACTGGGAAATGGCTCTTCTGTTGGACATGTGGACAAAAGCTTAAGGAGGAGTGAGCTTCTTTCTACCCCCTTAACTTCAGACTTCACAAATATGTAGACTTTGGTAGAAAGGGACTAAAAGGAAGTCATCTCCTTCAACAGAAAACAACCATCTGGTCCAATTTCTGGTCCAAGAAACTTCTCTAGATATTTCAGATGTCACTGGAATGAGCAATGATAACCAAAACACAGAACCCCCAACAGCAGGCAGTCCTTACTCTTCAGTTGTGAGAATACCACCTCATCTGTAGGTGGTCCAGTGGTCTATAGGGCAGGTGTTCTCAAACTACTCACCTTGGTGGCCCATGGTGTCATCTTTTGTGGATTCAGGACCCACTGAGCCTGAATTCAGGATTCAGGAAGCTGCAGCCTAAAATGGTGCATGACCCAGAAGTTATTTCTGGGTCGCACCGGTATGCTACCTGCTTCAGTGACCACCCTGCACTGTGGTTCTTCACCACTAGTGAAATATCTTCCAAATGGCCTGTCCCAGTGAGCAAATTTACAGCTATACTCTAAACGTAGTTTCCAGACTGTTTCAAATGTAGTCTGTTTCCCCCCCCCACACACACAGTGCATTACAGTAGCATAATCTATTGTATGTAATGTGCAACTATGACATTTTCAAATAGTGTGTAAGACCCAATGTAAACTGATAAAGCTTTTTGTTAATAAATGATCAGTTAAAGAATAATGTGCACTTATGAAAACAAAACTCCATTTGAATTAATGATAGTGTTTATACGACAGAGTAATGACCAAAGGAAATTGTTCCATTGATCATCATAATTTAAAAAAAATGGTTATCAGTTGCCTCCCCATCTATCTTCCTTGGTACAGAAAACAGTACTTTTAGGGCCAAATTATATCCAAAGTTCCAGCACAAATGCAGCCGCAATGTAGCCCTGAAATAATGGAACAAGTGTTACCTTGAGCAGGCTTCCATGACTGCCCCCCCCCCCCCCACTGCAGGATGCAGCAAATACCCCATTGTCATGGCTGCATCAGCACTGGAAAATTGAATAGGATTGGGCCTTACAGTGCAATCCTAACTTGCACTGGAACAGGCAGGTCGGTGGGCCTGTGCTGTATCCAGTGCATGTTTGGGGCTGGTCGAGGCAGGGCCTGAGGCAAGGGGAAATAATTCCCCTTACCTTGGTAGAACTGCAGCAGCTCCAATGGGTCTACTCGGAGCTGCACCACCTAAATTGGCGACACAAATCTCAGCAGTCTGGAGCTGCCCCAGGTTGCCCAGGAACGGAGCTAGGATCCAGCATAAGTGCCGGGTCTTGGCCCCACCTCCCACTCCCCATCCATGTGCCTATGTGCCCAGGCATCCACCCTCCCTGTGTCCCAAAATGCCTCCTCCCCGTCCTCGCCACACACCCCAGGCCCCCGTGCTAGCTGAGCTCAGCAGGTGCGGACCTACCTTCTCTGGTCAGTACGGATGTTGGATCTGGCCTCCACACCAGCCCAGCCAACTTCAGAAGAGGCGCAACCATGCTTTATGGCAAGTTTGCGACCCTCCCAGGCCGGTGCAAGGGACTGAGCACTCCTTTTGGATTGTGCTCTGAGTCTTGTTCTGTATGTACACATCCCTTCTGGAAAAAGAAAGCATTGTTGTCTTTCTTAAACACTTTAAACTACATGTTTATGCTTTCTAAGTGCATTAAAATAAAGTTGAATTGATTGCAAGTGAAATCAATCCATTTAAAACACAGGTGAATTGCAGCCTGTGTTTTAAATAAGCTGTTTCAACATAAAATGTTAGTTGCCTGAGCTTTAGAGATTTACAGTTTCATTGGGGAGGGGAAATCCAAGCCCACAAAGCTGTAAAAAACAATCATCAGTATGCTCTACAATTTCTTCACATCCAATTTATTCACCATTGTTGAATTAAAGCAAAATTGGTTTAGTCGTGATTCCAAGTCATGGCTTGAAGTTGAGATATTTTTTGCCTCACAGTTCATAAGTTGTAAATATTGTTACAAAGAAATAATATGATGTAGTCATGGGTAACTTGAATTATTCACACATAGGTTGCAATCCTGTCAGGGCCCATGAGCGAGGGGTGCAGGGGGTAAATTGTACTTGGGTCAAATTGGACCCAGAGTCAAAAAGGGGGTCCAGGGGCCAAAGGAGGGCCCCCAAAACTTTCCTGAGATCTTACATTTTCTGATCTCAGAAAGGGGGCCTGGTGTGCAGGGAGTACATTGTACATGGGTCTGGGGTCAAAAAAGGGGTCCAGGTGCCAAAGGAGAGAAATTTCCTGGGATCTCAGCAAATGTTTGCATATATTGTGTGAAGACTAGCATTCACACTTTTGTAAGCCCACATAGTTTTATTTAAACTGTTACCCTGCGTGTGCCTGATCTCGTCTGATCTCGGAAGCTAAGCAGGGTCAGGCCTGGTTAGTACTTGGATGGGAGACCGCTTGGGAATACCGGGTGCTGTAGGCTTATATCATAGTCTTTCGAGACTCAAGGTTGCCAACCATGCCATACCCCCAAAGGAACTTTGTACCCCCTGATAAAATTCCTCTCAAGGGACCTGACTCCTGTGCATACTTTCCTGAGAAGAAGCCCCACTGAACACAATGGGACTTACTTCTGAGTAAACAAGCATAAGATTGTGCACATAGATGGCCAAGAGTCTGTTTCCATGTGACCCTAAAACCATCCAGGAAGTTTCAGGCTTCAGGAAAATCAAGTCCTACTTTCTTAAGAACATAAGAAGAGCCCAGCTGGATCAGGCCAAAGGCCCATCTAGTTCAGCTACCTGTATCTCACAGTTGCTCAACAAATGCCCCAGGGAGCACACAAGACAACAGACACAATCTGCATCCCGGTGCCCTCCCCTGCATCTGGCAATCAGAGGTAGCCTGCCTCTGTTCTTGCCTCCATTTGCACGTGAGCTTCCCAAAATTAGCAGTACATTCCATTCCAGCACATAATAACGGAAAACACATTTGGCACTTGTGAGTTCCATGCCTATTAGAAAGCAGAACTGACAATCTGTATGAAATCAAAGCCGCTGAACTTCCCCTACATAGCAATCAACTTATTCTCGAAGATGGCTCTCTTCATGATAGGTATTTAACTACCCATAACGTCCTGGCTCTACATATTGCCAGAAATATAATCCTATTGATGCCAAGATCCATAATGTGTGATGCCGAACATGAGCTAGCCAGTTATTAGATTTCATTATAGCTCAGCATGCGAGAGCAGGAGCTGTCAAAACTGTTGCTCAGTCGTATAATTGAAATCAAATTACTTTTCTTTTGTCCTCTCACTTTTGTGAAATTAGTAACTTTCTTCGTCTGCCTTCTTGTCCAGTGCAATCACAGGCAAGCCGGCTGCAATCCTATACGAACATTGCTGGGTGTAAGCCCCACTGAGAATAATGAGACTTTGCAGTAGGCATGCATAGGATTGTGCTATGCTTTGTTCTAAAACTCACTGATTTCAATGGATTTGCTCACTAGTAAGAGAGGTTTTAGGATTGTTTCCAAAACGAGGCACGGAAAACGTCTTTCACGTGCATAGAGTGGCAATGTTGCTCTCAGTAGCATACCCAGGGGATCAAGGGGTGCAAATCAAGGGATGCACTCTTGCAGCTACTGTGGCCGCCATTCCACACCAATCTGAGGGCTGCCCTCTTCTCCTCCCCTTTCTTTAATGATCATCAGGGAACCGTGTTGGCAGCGGCTGTGCTTCTGAAGCCACTCTAGGCTCAGTTCCCAACCACATCTGAAGGCTGCCCTCGTCTCCGCCCCTTTAAAGAAAGGGGAGGAGAAGAGGCAGTCCTTAGAACAGCCAGGTACCTGGCCAGAAGCGATGCATCTCTCCTCTGATTTTGGAAGAGGTGCACGCCGCTTCAAGCTCTGATGGAGCTTTTCGCGCCCCTGAAAGTGGTGCCCAGGAGGCAGTGGTGTAGCTGGAAGGGGGCAGAGCACCCAGCCTGGCAGGGAACCTCAGCGTGGCGGGTAGGCGGCCCCTCCCTTTGGAGCCATTCCTGGCCGGGGGGTGTGTGAAACGGAGCCGTGCCGGTGGTGGTGGGGAGTGGGGTGATTGCTCTGCCCATTAACAGTGAGGATTTCCTCTAGGCCTGTGAACCGGAAGCCTCTTGCTATCAGTCCAGTTCCAAAATGGCCTGGGTTGTGCTGTTTTGACAGGCAACCAGCACAACACCTCCTTGTATGTATGCATGTCACGCATCGTGTGTCTAAATAAAAGGAAAGAAAACGGTTGTCAGGCAACAATGGGCTCACTGTAGAGTTGAATTTGGCTACAAATATCCTCCTGCTTCTGCTCAAATGCATTCAGGGATTTTTTTGAAGCCAGAGGTTGGCTCAAGGGACAAGTTGGAGGTGGTGGGGGTGGCTTAGAAGCAGGATGTCCTGATACATTTCCAGCGTGTTCCTCATTACCCTGAGCATAATTTTTTTTTTTTTTTTTTACAGCAGGATATTTTGCTGTATTGTCTTCCTGCTTCAGTCTGAAAGAGCTGTTGCAAATCTCACGGTGGCAAAGGACGACTTTTGTGGTGGTAAAATGCGAACACTCGGTCTCCACCGAGGTGATCTCAGCTGAGGTCAACACGGACTTTGTTGAAGCCTGATCAGTTTCGTCTTAGCTGCAACACCACGCTGCCGTTCTTGCGACTCATTCCCTGAGAGTTAGGTGAACCTGACTCTGACCCCTTGTTCAGGCTTTGTCGCTGTATCCAACTCAGAACAGTCGGTGTTTAGCTTTTGTTCCATTTTCATCAGCCTGACCTGTCACTAAGAATACTTGTATTATGCCATTATTTTGACTGAGAAGCTTTATTTCTTGGGGTGATACAATGTCTATTATGCAGGCTGTACACTTCTGTACATTTCCATCAGTGTGTAGCTCACTTGCATTCAAATCTATTTGAAGACTTCCAAGTATAGGCGTCCACCACTTAACAACCTTCCACTTAACAACAGGCCTCATATATGACATATAAGGTCAAAGCACAATAAAGACACTCTTAATGAGGCAGTCAGGACTATTCCTATCAATCTATTCCCCATGAGAATAAGAGCCTGATCCAAGCCTTAATCTGTGCTGGTGCAGACCCCTTGCACCGGCTCACAAGTGTCACAAACATGACATAAAGCATATTTGTGCCAACATGGGAGCCGGCTGTGCTGGTACAAGGATGTGTGCTGGCCTGCCACCACCAGTTCCTGTCCCTGTGCTGGCCAAGCAAGATAGTTTTGCACTGGATGGCTCAGGGGGGTGGGAGAGGATGGCAGGAGGGCATTCCAGGGATGGGGAGGGGGCATTTCTGGATGGGGGAGGTCCCAATAGGGGGATGGGATCAGCAGCAGCAGCAGCACGCACCATACCCTAAGTCCCAGCCAGGGCAGCCTTACACGGGCAGCTTGGATTTGCACCAGCTAAATAGCTGGTGCAGATTTGAGTAGCTCCATAGTGCAGGCTGGAGCTCGACATGGGGCAAAAATATCCCCTTACTTGGAGGTGACCACCAGCAGCCTCCCAACTTGTGTTAGATACAGAATAGGCAATGCAGCCTGGCTGTACTGGTGCAGGTTAGGTTTGCGTCTTTGTCCAAGGAAAAGTTTAGCAGCTCAGTCAGTGCAAAGCCCTTGGAAAAATGCTACTACTCTTATTGCACACTCACAGAGCAGAGCTCACAGCTTTGCATACAGAAGGTCCAAGGTTGAGACTGACACAATGCAGATGGATATATTAACCCAGCAGCTCTAGTACCCATGTGCAGGCTGCATACAGAGCAATCTTCAGCAAGAACAAGACTGTGAAGATTCTGCTGGTCAGATTTTGTAAGGAAAGGATGCCATCTAACCTGGATCTGAAATTGACAGTCAGGATGTGTACATGACCCTCTTACCATATACCTGCACCTGATGTATGTAATTAAGAGTCCAATTCTATACCTTTCTCCACCATAGCATGCAGCATCATCAAAACAGGCTGAAGTGTATGCTATGGCATGGAGGGGGAGGTAGAGGAGGTTGGGGAAGGGAAAGGGAAAACGTTTTCCCTTACCATTCTGTAAGTTGCAATTGCCAGTTCTCCTTGGACTTTCCCCAGCTCTTTAGCTCCTTTCTCCAAGATGTGAAAGGCAGCTGGGGTTATTTTTTTGGTACCGGGATGCTGAAGACCTCAAGCACCTTGGTAGCTCAGAACCAAATTACGTTCTGCTCCTCTCCCTAGCTCCAAATTTGAAGCTCTTACTTGAAATTACACCACATTCTGAAGCCCAGTGTCAACTGTGGGGATGATCCTCACTCCTTCCCAGCTATAAGCTGGAGAAGAATGCTGGCCTTCCTCTTAGCAAGCTCACTACAAGGCTATGAAGCACTCACCATAAGAAGCAGACCCGTGGTGATAATGGCTTTTCCTTTTGAGTAGAAACTTGAATTTTTGGATTGCCTCAAGTCTGCATTAATTTTCAGTCAAGCTCCTGGGTAGTCCCTGTTACCTAACATGGTGAATCTTCAAGCAAACAGCCTTCGGCAGATTTAATCTCTGAAGTTACCAGATGCTGCATGGGGCCTCACCACTGTGCATCTGAGCCTGAATGGAAGGATGATGAAAACTATCCCTTTGATGTCCAGGAAATCAAGAGATGTAACTTGAATTATAGAGTGGGAACTTTCTCTGGTTTATAATTAATGGACAAAATCTGAGGCCTTTGATGATGTCTAAAGGGGCAGCTGTCAAACATTTAGAACGCCATGGTGCACCTGCTACCTCACAATGCATCTCTGAAATAGGTGCTGTAAATTCTACCCAAGAAGACAGAAAAGAAAGACACTGATTAAACTCAGAGCCAGTGGCATCACTAGGGCTTGTGTCACCTGGTGTGGGAGGTCAGCACATCAACCCCATGATGGATCTCCTTCCATGCAGTGAGTGAGGCAATTCCCTGGGCGGTGGGCATGGTGATGTGCCATCACCCCACTCCTGTTGGTTTTTCAGCTATAATTTTTTGTAGAATACAGATAATTCAATGTGGTCTATTCCATTGCATTCTGTGTGAGAATATGCATTGAATGATATATAACATATATAAGCATACATATTATATATATATATATATATATATATATATATATATATATATATATATATATATATATATATATATATATAAATACTAAGATTTAAAAAATTTTTGGGCCAGTAGTGCTTCCACCCTCCCTATACCTGGTGAGGCCTCACCTGGTACCTGTAGAGCAGCCATTTTCAACCACTGTGCCGTGGCACATTGGTGTGCCATGAATGGTCCCCAGGTGTGCCACGGGAATTTGGGAGAGGGTCATTTATCAATAGGACCATTGGGGGATGTGAGCCCCCATTGACAGCACACTGTGCCTTGTCACTTGTCAAAAAGCTGATGGTGTGCCTTGACCATTTTAGTGCCTTGCCAGTGTGCCGTGAGATGAAAAAGGTTGAAAATCATTGCTGTAGAGTATCACCTGTACCTCACCTGGTGAGGCCTGCAAACCCCCCCCCCCACATCCCCTAGCGATACCGCTACTCAGAGCAGACTATAGGCAGGACTAAGAGACCTGGTTGTAAATAGTCAAGGTTGTTTGTATGCCATGTCTCTGATTGCATCATTGCACAAGCTAAAATGGCCATTGTCCCCTTGTGTGCTTCCAGCCAACATGCAAAGGAGGAACTTGAGCATCTCTACCATAGTGAAGCAAGTGCTTTTTTCACAATCTGCTTGGACTTGTGGAAAATAGAAGTGCCTATGTCTCAAATATGCACTTTCTGCTATTTCATACTTTAGCAAAGAAATGTGAAAAATGGCAAAAGAGGGATCACTTCATGTGAGTGGGGAGGACATGTTCAAGAAACATGTCTTCTGCGTGGGCTCAGAACTATTATAAGCTGACAGTTCCAATGAAGCCTAACAAAGCAATAATATTCAGAATTAATTCCAAGGTTGCCCTAGAAATTCTTCTAGATGTGCATGAAATTTCCCCAGCTGTGTTTGTAATTAAACTGGGAAAATTAGATTAATTGTGGATCAAATCGGTTCAGAGGTTGGGGAGCATATTGGGGTTCATGGGAGAGAACCACCAAAACTGCTTCTTCAATGAGTGATTGAATGAATTCTACCTTAAGAACAAAATTGCTCCGTCTTACAGTGCCAAAAGCTCTTCATATTGAATTGCACTCATTTCTGAAGTCAAGAGTATTCTTAAACACTCTGCAATGCATGTTAACAAAATCCACACCACAGTTCAATCCATAGCGCGAACGCAATCCGATTGCTTCACCACATATCATGCATGATTGCAAATCTTCCAGGCTGAAGTCAACCCACATTTAACACAATAATTGGTTGTTGTTCATTGGTCCAAAGTTCACTTATGTGAATGTTTATGTGCTTGTACATCTGTTGCACTGGAGAAGCTCTTTCACGTTTTATTTCTGTTCATTTCAACATCGAACAGATCACTCCCCCTGTTAAGCTAAGCAATTTCTGGAAGTTTTGAACAGTTTCACAGTTTTCCAAAGTGCATGTTCTCGGAGCATTACTCCGTCTTTGTTAGCATACCACACCACACCATACTTGAAAACAAATAAGCCAGTCAAATTGAATCAGCAAAGAAGTGGAAAAATAGCACAAGTGGAAAAGGAATTCAAAGCATCAGTCATTTCCTTTGCAGATATCTATCCCGTTTGTTAAAGTAAGACGCCCCTTGCAATAAATTAACCAGGGATTGGCAGACGAAGCCCTATTTAATGGCAAGCCTACCTGACAACCATGGTTAATAGCTGGAAAGAAATGATGAAGCAAAGCGGAATTTTCAGCAGAATTCAATCAAACCCAAAAAGTTTGCGGCCTTGCTGGACTGTATTCTTTCAAGGCAAATAAAGTTGAATGAGCATTGTTTTCCCCCATGGCTGCGGGAAAAATGCTCATAACTCAATGCTACTCCCAACAGCCTAGCATCAAGTCTGCGTGAGCTCAGAGACTGGAACAAAAGTGAAGCCCTTTTTAGGTTCATTACATACAGAGCAAGGATAAGGAGAGCAATGGGGTGAAACACCAATCTAATCATCTTGCTTCCAGTATACCTCTCTTCACCTCCTTTCACTAGCAGGCCATCTTCTTTGCTTTAAGAACATAAGAAGAGCCCCGCTGGATCAGGCCACAGGCCCATCTAGTCCAGCTTCCTGTATCTCACAGTGGCCTACCAAATGCCCCAGGGAGCACACAAGACAGCAAGAGACCTGCATCCTGGTGCCCTCCCTTGCAAATAGCTTTACCATTGTTACTCCCCTTGGTATTTATTGAATCATATTTGTTTCTTGCCTAACATCCAATGAGTTTAGAATGACATTCATTGGGGGGGGGGGTTTACTCCACCAAGGGTACTAACCAGTAGGTTCATGGCCAATTAGCAATCTAAACCAAGGTCTTGCTAGTTCGACTCTGAGACTCTAGCCATTACACAGCACTACTACAAACTCATCCAGTCACTGGCTCCAAGAACCAAGCTAAGTGATAATGTGCGTTCTTGGCTCCAAGGACCAAGCTAAGTGTAATGTGTGTTCTTGCCCCCCCTCTCTCTCGCTCTCGCTCTCTGTTGCTTATTAAATTGTGTGTGTGTGAATGCATGGAAATAAAAAATAAAAAAGGTCAAACCCAGATGACATGTAATATGTAGCTTGACACTAATATACAAATGATTCAGAGTGCAATCCAAGCAGATAAGTTGCAGATAAGCAGGTGCAGGCCCCCTGCGCCAGCTCCCAAATGTAGCAAATATGTCATAAAGGACATTTGTGCCAACTTAAAAGTTCATTGAACATAAGAACATAAGAACATAAGAACAGCCCCACTGGATCAGGCCATAGGCCCATCTAGTCCAGCTTCCTGTATCTCACAGCGGCCCACCAAATGCCCCAGGGAGCACACCAGATAACAAGAGACCTCATCCTGGTGCCCTCCCTTGCATCTGGCATTCTGACATAACCCATTTCTAAAATCAGGAGGTTGCGCATACACATCATGGCTTGTACCCCATAATGGATTTTTCCTCCAGAAACTCGTCCAATCCCCTTTTAAAGGCGTCTAGGCTAGACGCCAGCACCACATCCTGTGGCAAGGAGTTCCACAGACCGACCACGCGCTGAGTAAAGAAATATTTTCTTTTGTCTGTTCTACCTCTCCCAACACTCATTGGGCTGACACAGAGGTCCACACTGGCCAAAGGAGGCCAGATCTAGCCCTGGAAGTGGTATGTTTGTGCAGGCCAATGCAGGGAGTGAGAGAGAGGGGTAGGAGGGCAGAACAGAGGCAAGGCAGGGCTGTTTTGGGGTGCGGAGGGTGGACCAGGAGGCAGAATTGGACACAGGAGGGGTAGGACCAGTTGCAGCAGCCCATGCTGAATTCTAACCCCCATCCCTGGCCCAAGAAGCCTTACATAGGCTGCTCAGATTTGCACTAGCAAATTCACTGACACAGATCAAAGTAGCCCCATAGGGACATAGTAGTCCCCATCTGGGACTCAACACACGGTAAGGGGGAAAAATCCTGCAGATGTTAGGATTGGGCTGCCCATTTCATTTAGAATTCAGTCCCAGAACCTATTTTAGAATCAACCGTTCTATCCAATTGGAAAGTTGGATAGAATTGGGCCCACAAAGAATTTGAACCTGAGTGTTACCTGAGCAATCACCAAGCAAGAGAACCAGAACAGGCCATGTGAGGTTTGACCACACATGCTCCTTCATTAAAAAGGTAACACCAGTTGCCCTGGTGATAGCACAGTTCTGAGCTGCTCAAAAGTGATCAATATGGAGCCTGAGAAGGGGAAGCATAAGGGATTTGGGAATGTGGCTTTATCTCTTGGGGAAAAAGTTGGATTTTTCATACGTCGAGTCAAGAAAGAAAATTATGGATCATCTCAGCAGTACTTTGTACTCTCCGGTACAAAGTCCCATTTACTTATGCATAAAGAAGTGGAGACATCTGGTGGCAGCCTGATTAAACACATACAATTATCCCTATGGGGTTTCTCCAAAGATCAAGGAGCATGCCACAGAGAGCCCAAAAATCTCTGCCATTCAAAAGACATTGTATGGTTATTGATTATTTCCATGCATTTGCCATTTTTTGAAACTATTCAATTCCTAACGTGGCTCAGGCTGATTAAAACACACAATACAGAGTCCTCTGTCTCATGCATACAACACACATACACACTTTAACCAAACCCGATCATTTTGCAAGTGACGCACACCTCCTTCATTCAAAATGCACAAAAGAAATACATCATCCCTGCTATACTTATTTATTAATGTGCAGTAGAGATTACAGTGGTCTACAGAGTACTGAAGCTGGCAGACTGAACTGCTCAGTGTGTCAGTTCTCTGAATAGACGGCACTGACAAATAATTATGTTAAAATGCAGACGGAAAGTTAGAAGTTGCTGGGTGGAGAGAGAGAGAGAAACCACATGCAACATTGTGACATTTCAAATCATAACATGTGAATTGGAAAGGGGAATTATTTTATTTTATGAAACGTATGAATATTCTTCGTCACATATTCCCACAAGTGTGTGTGTACTAAAGTTAGCATCAAGTGTTCTTTATCTGAAAGAGGTATCTTAAGATGCGCTTTTGAAACCACATTAGCACATGACAAAAGGATTGGTGTTTTGAAAGAACTGAGATTCACAGCCGAATGCTATAGTGACTTGAGCGTGGGGCTGCAGTGGCACCGAAAAAGGCAGCATCCCAAGTACTACCCAGATAGCACCGGCAGAACCTTGGGAGAATGGGACTTTCATCCTCTTCCTCCAGATAAGTCGAGTAGCCCTGCAATGGGGCCACTCAATTCTATGGCAACCCTTGGGTCACTGTACAATCAAGAGCCTCCATGACGGGCAGCAGAACAGACACGAAGGCTCAGGATCTGGTGGAGCGTCACTCCACCAGTCCCACCTCCCTCCTGCCCTGCTCCCTATCCCGGCATGCCTCCTCCCTGCCCTCTCCTTCTCCTCCCTCTGTCTCCCCCCACCCCAGAATGCCTCCTCTCCAGCTCCCCCTAGTCCTCCACTCACCTCTCTGCCACCCCGCAGTCCATGCAACTGCCAAGCCACAGAGCATCGGTGATCCACTGGCGCTAGCTCAGCACCGGCTGGCACTGAGGGCCGAAAACATGCTTTACATGTTTGTGGCAGTGCAAGCTCAGGATTGGGCTCTCAGCCCACAATTTTTGAAAAGTTCATGAGTTTCCACCTGACCAGATGACTGCTGGTTTTTGGGTAGGAACTGAACACAGTTCGTAAGATGCTGCTCCATGTCCTACTGTCTTGCCACCACTCACTGTGTCACCAGCAGCTCAATTAGCACTTGTAGCCCTGTACAGCTTATTAAGAACTAGGTCTGATCACCCTACCAAGGAAAGATTGGGATCACACTCATTGGTCCTCAGTCTGCATGAGTTGATCAGATCATGTGTTCGGGTGAATGTAGCTCTTGTATGAGCAATCCAAGATTCTGGAAAATGGGGGTTGTCTGCACAGGTTATTATTATTATTATTATTATTATTATTATTATTATTATTATTATTATTATTATTAACAGTATTTATATACCGCTTTTCAACTAAAATTTCACAAAGCAGTTTACAGAGAAAAATCAAATAACTAAATGGCTCCCTGTCCCAAAAGGGCTCACAATCTTAAAAGATGCAAAAGAACACCAGCAGACAGCCACTAGAAAATACACTGTTGGGGTGAGGTGGCCAGTTACTCTCCCCCTGTTAAAAAAAAAAGGAGCACTCACTTGAAAAAAAAAAGGAGCACTCACTGCCCGAACGGCCCCTCCTAACCGAGGAGTTAAGTCAGATAGAGGTTCAAAGAGAAGATGTTTCAGACCTCATTGATAAATTAAAGATCAATAAGTCACTGGACCCTGATGGCATCCACCCAAGGGTTATTAAGGAATTGAAGAATGAAGTTGCAGATCTCTTGACTAAGGTATGCAACTTGTCCCTCAGAACGGCCATGGTGCCAGAAGATTGGAGGATAGCAAATGTCACGCCTATTTTTAAAAAGGGAATGAGGGGGGACCCGGGAAACTATAGGCCGGTCAGCCTAACATCCATACCGGGTAAGATGGTGGAATGCCTCATCAAAGATAGGATCTCAAAACACATAAACGAACAGGCCTTGCTGAGGGAGAATCGGTAATGGCTTCTGTAAGGGTAAGTCTTGCCTCACGAACCTTATAGAATTATTTGAAAAGGTCAACAGGCATGTGGATGCGGGGAGAACCCATGGACATTATATATCTGGACTTTCAGAAGGCGTTTGACACGGTCCCTCACCAAAGGCTACTGAAAAAACTCCACAGTCAGGGAATTAGAGGACAGGTCCTCTCGTGGATTGAGAACTGGTTGGAGGCCAGGAAGCAGAGAGTGGGTGTCAATGGGCAATTTTCACAATGGAGAGAGGTGAAAAGTGGTGTGCCCCCAAGGATCTGTCCTGGGACCGGTGCTTTTCAACCTCTTCATAAATGACCTGGAGACAGGGTTGAGCAGTGAAGTGGCTAAGTTCGCAGACGACACCAAACTTTTCCGAGTGGTAAAGACCAGAAGTGATTGTGAGGAGCTCCAGAAGGATCTCTTCAGACTGGCAGAATGGGCAGCAAAATGGCAGATGCGCTTCAATGTCAGTAAGTGTAAAGTCATGCACATTGGGGCAAAAAATCAAAACTTTAGATATAGGCTGATGGGTTCTGAGCTGTCTGTGACAGATCAGGAGAGAGATCTTGGGGGTGGTGGTGGACAGGTCGATGAAAGTGTCGACCCAATGTGCGGCGGCAGTGAAGAAGGCCAATTCTATGCTTGAGATCATTAGGAAAGGTATTGAGAACAAAACGGCTAGTATTATAATGCCGTTGTACAAATCGATGGTAAGGCCACACCTGGAGTATTGTGTCCAGTTCTGGTCGCCGCATCTCAAAAAAGACATAATGGAACTGGAGAAGGTGCAAAAGAGAGCGACTAAGATGATTATGGGGCTGGAGCACCTTCCTTATGAGGAAAGGCTACGGCGTTTGGGCCTCTTCAGCCTAGAAAAGAGACGCCTGAGGGGGGACATGATTGAGACATACAAAAATTATGCAGGGAATGGACAGAGTGGATAGGGAGATGCTCTTTACACTCTCACATAATACCAGAACCAGGGGACATCCACTAAAATTGAGTGTTGGGCGGGTTAGGACAGACAAAAGAAAATATTTCTTTACTCAGCGTGTGGTCGGTCTGTGGAACTCCTTGCCACAGGATGTGGTGCTGGCGTCTAGCCTAGACACCTTTAAAAGGGGATTGGACGAGTTTCTGGAGGAAAAATCCATTATGGGGTACAAGCCATGATGTGTATGCGCAACCTCCTGATTTTAGGAATGGGTTAAGTCAGAATGCCAGATGTAGGGGAGAGCACCAGGATGAGGTCTCTTGTTATCTGGTGTGCTCCCTGGGGCATTTGGTGGGCCGCTGTGAGATACAGGAAGCTGGACTAGATGGGCCTATGGCCTGATCCAGTGGGGCTGTTCTTATGTTCTTATGTTCTTATGTTCTCTTACCCAATTAGCAGGTTGTCTTGTATGGGGCAGATATGGAAAAGGAATGCACATGCGCACTGCAGTTTCACATTTAGCAGCCTGTGAATGGTGTACTGGTGCTGATCTCAGCAATCTGGTGCCTTTATGTACCTCTGCTGAGTAAAAATGGTGCAACTGATTTTTGTTAAGGAAAAAAAAATCCAGCGTTACTCAAAACATTTCAGCAAGTAGGTCAAATTTCTGGATTCTGCACACAAAATTTGGTAAAAAGTACAGAGATCAGAAAATTAGCTAGTACAATTTTTTTGGGGGGTGGGGGTGGTGGGATTGACAATACCATGATCTGTGGCTTTATCCCCAGTGTGGCTGAACCAAAAGGACTAAAGCAGTGGCATCACTAGAGGGTGTAGACCACACTGGTAACGCACTATGGGGAGTGGCACCACTACTGCCAAAATTTTGAAAATCTCAGTATTTTTGAATAATACCATCATTTGTATATTGTTATACAAATGTTATGCATCATTTGTAATTTAATGCAGAATACAATGAAACAAACCAATTTGCGCTGGCCCAGATAGTGTTCTGGATTGCACTCTGAGACATCTTGGGTCTATATTTTGACTTCTTGGATTTGTTTTATTCACATACCCCCTGGTCTAGCTGTCTTTTGTGGAGCTCTAGCATGCATACCCAGCTCTAATGGTGAGCAGAGGATTTTCGTTGACTTTGATAAGACCAACTCAAAGTAGAGTTTCTCACTTAAATCATAGCCGAAATGATCTTTTAAAAATGCTGTTTAGATTTATTGGACACTTTCCTGATTTAAAAGTATTCAAAGAAACAAACAAACAAAGCTTCCCCAACTTATGTCCCCCTTGCCACCCCCCTCCATTTAAAGAGGGAGGTGGATCTACTGACACCCAATTCCGTCTCTCCTTTCTGTGGCTTATTTAGCTAATTTCCCTCCTTGGAAGCTCAGCTCTTGGCTGTCTTTGCAGCACAATATCCATCATATGCTTTTGATATCAGGCACCCCTCACAGGCGCAGGGCGTCCAAAACTGGTCATGCAAGAAATCAGTGACCTGAGTGAGAAGAGGTGGTGCTATTGTGGCCATGGTAGTATAAATTTTTTTCCCTGCCCTGACTCTCTCTGTCCCCATTTGGGCTCCCAGGTTACTTTGTAGCCTCCAACTCACTGCCAGCGTGTACTGTCGCAGTGTACTGTCGCAGTGTACTGTCGCCTTAGGGCACATTTGTGGGCATAACCACTGACCCATTGCCGGAGCTGTTCCAGAGTGAACGCTCGCTGGGACAGCAGCGATTGGAGGTCGGTGATCCACTGCCTGGGGCTCCATATGAAGCATCTGGGGGCAGAGAGGTAAGTTGGGGCATGGGGGGAGGTGGGGAGGAGGCGTTCCAGGGCAGGCAGAGGAAGGGGGAGGTGTAGCATGGGGAAGAAGTTGGGCAGGAGATTGTTAGGACTGGTTGGAAATGCAGAGCTCCATGTAGGACTTCACAGTCTGACACAAGACTTCTTGATTCTGCGCCAGCTAAAGAGCCACTGCAGAGTCAAGTAGCCCCATTATGGGGCTACGTCCCTTACTTGGGAGAAGGAGACAAATGTCCCCTTCTCCTGAAGAGCCACCACTAACTGCCAGGTGCGCTTAGGATAATGTGACAGCCGTTTTTGGTGATGCAGCAGCCCCACGCTCCAGGCAACTCAGGTTGGGCTGTACACCTCCTCTAAAACTGGGATTACTGTCCTCCATGGGCAATTTCAATATAATAAAATTTACAGCTTTCACATAAAACTGTGAATCAACATTAGCCAGTATATTTCAAGCAGGGGTAGAATCGAGGACCAGCAGATGGAGATAGAGTAGGGCTCTAGGACTTCATGTGTTAGAGGAACTGGGTTTGAAACCTGGGCAAGTCCTGTGGAGAAAGGGATTTTACCCTTTAAAAATACAGGATAATAGCTTGGTGGTAGAGGACATACTTAACATCTGGCAGGAGGTCTGGTCTAGAGGGTAGAGCCTCCGTTAGCCTGAAGATAACATCAGAAGGTTGCCAGTTCAAGGACACCGGCAGCTCACTGAACGGCTGAGAATGGCAAGACCTTGAAGCAGCAGAGAAGCCGAGCTGAGTGATTCCACCTGCTCTTGGTGTGAGCAAGAAGCGTCTTGGCCGCTCTCCGTGTGAGAGATGGAGCTGCTTGTCAGCCTGCCACGTAGAACTGGAGGCCAGAAGTGAGACCAAACCAGGAAGATCCATCTGAAATGTTGGTTCTTGAAAGAGAGAACCTCTATAATTGTAAAAATCCCCTTGAGGGATTTAGAAACGCCTGCCTATGTAAACCGCCTTGAATAAAGTCAGAGGAGTAATCCGATGACCAGAAAGGCGGTATATAAATACCTAGTTATTATTATTATTATTATTATTATCTCCAGTCCTGAAATCTCCAGGAAAAGTTGAGCAAGCCTGCCCGAAACCCCATCAATTGAAGTAGATAACACTTCTGACCTTGACTGTTATGCTTGCTTAACAATGGTGCCAATGCTATAACAAGTATCAATCTCTCCAGATACAGGGTCCTTGCACTCACCCAGAACATGCTCCTCTTCAGTCCAATGACTTACTATGTGAGTACTTAGATACACAAGTGTATTACTGAGCTTGCTGAATGCTACCAGTTTAAAGCATTTAAATAAAAAAAATGTATTTTTATTGGTAAACACAGAGACAAAGCATCAATTTAGGCAATTTAAGGAAAAAACTTTAAGGAAAAAACACTTTAAGCATAAAAACAATGTCAATATCTCCTTCTCTGGTTGCTGAGCTTGTACTAAGACTTAACAATTTAGTAGGATACAGATCGAGATGCAGACACCCACATCTGGATCTTGATATTCATTTTATTTATAATCAAAATGTACCAGCTGCTTGTCTGCCCAATGGAGCTGAAAATCATATTTTGATAAGCAGCAGATTAAAAAGGTGCAGTAAAAACACAGTCAATAGGAAGACCAGATAAAAATTAATGTTTCTGGAAAAGCAAATTACCCTAAATGAAAGACCCATCTAAACAAGTTGGTCATCATTACTATCCTTTAAAAGAAGAAAAGAGTCAATGTGCCTGCCAGGGTTGGAGTTTCAGAATCTGGGTGCCACACCTGAAATGGCCCTGTCCTTCATAGTCACCTACTGTATGGGGGGAGGGGGGCTCCCATATTGTTGGGAGCCATTCTTCTGGGCAGACCAAGGGGGAAGAAAACATGGTGGATAAGATGCTTTCTGGATGCTGATACTGCTGTCACCTTCAGCTATGGAGTGAAAATAAAAGTTTTGAGTTTAAATGGAGAAAAAAAAGGACACTCACCACCAACCAGTACAAAGCTGCCTCTAAAACTTTGGAAGAATTTCTCGGTTCCCCCTTGCAAAATGTGCCAAATGCCTGCTTTTTGCTGCTTGCAGATAAGCAGAGGAAAGGGGGAGGCTGTTCAGATTTTCACTAGTTTAGAGTAATGGGCACAGTGCCGACACGCCAGTTGTGTAGGAGCTCTGAATTGGCACTGGAGCACATGGATGTTTCCTAGTTTCCTAGTTAGCCTTTGTCTACATTTCCTGCTACACAATGGCATTGCATGACATGGCCCAGTGGCATAGCTAGAGGGGGTGCAAAGCACTAAGTTTTACAGGGATCCTTCACAGCAGCATGCAGGGGGTCCCTCCCCATCCCCTTCAGAGCCATTGCGGGCATGAGGAGCAAAACAGAGGCATGCGTTTTGCTCCCACAACCTAGAATGGCTCCGAAGGGGATGGGGAGGGGCCCCCTGCACACGGCAGTGAGGATCCCTGCAAAACTTAGCACTTTTCTCCCCCTCTAGCTATGCCGCTGACATGGCCTTTCCACTGACATGGCCTTTCTCATGACAGCCCTAATGATACAAATTTGCCTTTCAGTATGTTTGATTGTTGTTGTGATAGCAAATGCCTGCAGAAAGTATGTGAGTCAACCTTAAGACTCCCAACTAGACAAATGATTTGCTCCCTTGTTTCAGAATAGATAAATTCTATGCTGCATTTCCCATCCAACTCTATGTGAACAGTGGTTGACCCAAGTTTTCCAAGCAGATACACAAACATTTTCCTGCTGGACAACACTATTTTTGCTACCCCACTTCATCCCAACCCATCCCTTCGTGCTCACCTAATATTTTTGTTTTTTTTGTTTTTTCCTCCTAACAAATTTGACTGGAAAATTCTTTGTGGAAATTTCACAAGCAGGATTCTCTAGGCACAATATTGATAAACTAACCAATAACAACTGGGCTGGTCTGAAGGCACTGCAGGGCCCAAGTCAAAACATTTTTTGTCAGGCCCTGGGGGTGGGCAGATTCTCCCCCCCCCCCACTGCACAGCTCCACAACTCACAAGGATGAGTTGTGGGCTGGGGCCAATGGCACCTGGGGTGAAACATGGCCTCCTGGATACAGTTGGTGGTGATGTGATGACATCATTGTGTCACTGCCAACTGCTTCTGGGGGAGAGCATTTTCAGGCCAATTGAACACAATAGCAGGTGGGAGGGCCTTCCAAAGCAAAGGTCTGCTTGCCACACTGGCCTTGTGATACCTTGGCATGGAGGAGCTGGAGTGAGGTGCTGGCTGTGGCCGGTCCACTTGCAGCCCTAGCATGCCCCCCCCCCTTAAGTGTGGGGTCTGATTGGGTCCAAATGCCCTAAAGCTGACTCTGAATACAACAGTGGTAAATAAGCAAATCTTTCAAAGAAAAGAAAGCTGCTCTTTGTGCAAATAGAGGTCTTTTAAAAGAATAGACTTTAGAAAATAATGGTTGAATCTGACACATTTTTCATTATCAACCAACTTCTCTTTGCCTGTTCAGAAGCAACCCCAATTGTGTACTATAATGTCAGTTATGATGTAAGATAGGAATCCACATACTTCCAGCTTAAAAGCAATATTGCTTCCAACTGAGTCATACTGACAGTGAGAGAGATATAATAACTCTTTCCTTCTCTCTTGAAACCTCTCCTTCAGGCAATGGGAATGCTACTCAGACTTTCAATCTGCTGAGCTGTAAGCCTTAAAAAGAAAGGAGCAAAGTTAGTATAACTGACAGGAAAGTAGGAGCCTAGGAGAGGCAACTGCAGCGGAGTGGCCTTGGGATTTATGGGGCTCAGGGCAAAGAAGAGAAGTGGAACCTTCTGCAGCAAGGCCTGGGAATGAAGGTGCCATTGCATTTCAGCAGAATTGAAAAGGCCAGTTTGAACCAAGTTAAAGATCAGGAAAGCAAAAGGAATTTGGTAAGATTAGTGACATTTCTCATAAGGAAGTGATTTTCAATGTTTCTCTACTCATGGCACACTCTCTGGTCTTCTCTAGGGTCTTCGCCTCTTGTGATGTCACTTTCTGCTTCTGGGAGACTTTTACAGGTTCTGTGGCTCTGTTTCTAGTGCAATTTTCGGTAGTGACGAATTGTTGTCACTCTTCCTCTGCCAGCAATTTGTTACGGGGGGGGGGGCATATCCACGGATCCCACATCCACAGTTTCACTTTAGCGCAGATGCGTAAGTGCTTTCCCACACCTTCTTTCCGGAGGAAAGGGGAGCATAGCTCTCCTTGCCTCTGGAGGGTCTTCTGAGCCCCACAGAGGCTGTGTGCATCTGCCCACAGCCTCTGTGGAGCTCAGAATGGCCATTTAGGCAAAAAAAGACACTTCTATTTTTTTTCCCCAAAACCAGAAGTGATGTTTTTATGCCTTTAAAAGGCATTATAAGGACTGGGAAGTCACCTCCTAGAGCAATTTGCAACATAATCTGTGTTGTGAATCTTTGTTTGTGGCAAGCTCGTCTATAGGTTGTAGACTGGAATGTGGGTTATTGAAGAAATGGCCCTCGTCACAGCAGAGTGTTGGCCTAGATATCTGGTTCCATCTGAATATGTAATCCCTTTTGAAGCTCAACACCATGTATCCAAGTTCCTGGACTCTATATTTTTGTCATACATTTTCATAATCTACTGTATCCCCATAAATGGAATCCAGTGTGAGGTTTTGCTGACAGAGGGGCAATGTCCGTTAGATATATGGGACTAAAAATAAGCAAAAATTGTGATGTGGGGCAAATTGGTAGGAGAGAGAAGTCTGGCTCAGATTTGGGAGCTATGAGGGGCAGGGGTGAAATATAGATGATACCCAAATGGAATCCCTATGTACACTACAAAGCAATGCAGCTGATACTATTGTTGGGCAAAACGTCCTTGATGCAATTGACAGACTGAATGGGCTGGTCACCACTCCCAGGATGCCATGGGGGAGGGCAACAGAACATAGATCCCCCACCACCCATTGCAGTCACCCATACCAATGGAAAGCATTTCACTACAGACTACAATGTCCACAAATAACTGAAAAACATAAACTGCTTCACTATATCAGTCTCTTCCGCAATCCTATTTCCACAAATCTCCACTCCCTGTCTGCTTTTCACACGTTCCATCCAGATTCTTTGCTACCTCTCCTTTGCCATTATCATTCCCATTGTGTAAAGCTTCCTTTTAGGTGTGCGGGTTAATTGAGCAGGCCTGTATGTGATCGTTTTTCTCTCTGTGTCCTATATTGTAGTAATTAACCTTGTGGCTAGGATAGGAGACATGAGAAATTTCTTCTCCCCTGATCTTTTCGCTGAGATCGTTCGTTATGATTGACTTTGCAAGTTACAGAACGGCAGTTTGAATTCTAATAGCAAACAGGATCATATCTGCTGTATACAACATCATCCTTTACTATTTCACTACGGATGACTACAGATGAGTATGTCTCTTCTTTCCTCACATACATTTTTTAAATCAAAGATGGTATAAAGCAAGATCTTACCTTATGTAGACAGAAGGGAGGGAGAAAATCCACCTGATTTCTAAACCTGTTCCTGGATCTCCCTTAAATCTCTCCAGAAATAGTCTTCATAGATTGAGGGAAATTTTCTTCCAAGTATGGAAAATTTGCTAGAAGGGAAACATGGGGAATGGGACATTTCTCAGGAAACAAGCTACAAACAGGTTGCAACTTAGTATTAACAGTAGCTGTACTTCCAATTCCTGTATCTATAAAATAAAGGTTGGTCCTCTTGTGGACACTGAAAACTGCAGATTATGAAATCCATGATCCAACTGCACTTTCATTTTTTGTGAAAACTGGAAGTCCTGCCACTGTACCCATGTTATGATGCCATCATATTGCAGGACTCACCATCCCAATCAGCCAATGAGGTATCTTGAGGGCAGGGAAGCACAATGTAGCAACAGATCAGAGGTAGCCCTCACCAGAGAGAGCCAGCAGTCAGGCTCTGGTACTTTAACTCCTGTGCCATTGTGCTCAGTTTCAACTGCAAGCCCAGCAGACTTTGAGGAGAACTGGCCATCTAGACTGCAGTATTAGCCACCTGAAGAGCCAATCCCTATCAGCTATAAAACTCTGTCCTCAGAATTTGCTCTTTGGTCTCAGCAACTTGTCTTCTGTGTAACGATAAGGGTCTGTTTCCTTTCCATGAAAGCTGCTTGGGACCTTGGCTTCTCCTTCTATAGGACTGCATGCCTGCTTCTGTCCATCTTGGACTGACAGCCACTGCTTCAGGTCACAGAACACAACTGCCTAGAAAAAAAAGGCAGTAATCCTATTGGGTGAGGGCCTAACACAAAGTCACTTCTACATTTCTGGCAGCAGACCTGTTGTATGTGCTGGCGCCAGGGTGCTATGTGTCCTGGGGCAAAGCCGGGCCTACCTACCCAGTAGCATAGCTATGAGGTGGGCATCTAGGGGCCAGATGACACCCCCACATTATCACATCACACTCCCCATGCCTCCACAGTCATCCCCTCCTCTGCTCATGTGCAACCCTGGCCCTGAAAATGGCTCCAATTGATGCCGTATAGAGACAAAGCTGGGCAGGAAGGCAGATTTAGAGGTACTGACCATGCAACCGTGGTAAGCACTGTCACCCCCTCCCCCAGTGAAGATGGCAGGAAACCACACTCTGTTGCGAGGGAGTAGTGGACCACCTGGGCCCAGTTTAGCTCAGTTGTTGGCAACCTTCAGTCTCGAAAGACTATGGTATCGTGCTCTGAAAGGTGGTTCTGGAACAGCGTCTAGTATGGCTGAAAAGGCCAATTCGGGAGTGACAATCCCTTCCACACTGGGAGCAAGTGCAGTCTGTCCCTGGTCTGTCTCCCAGGCTATGGGCCTTCCTTCTTTGCCTCTTTGCCTCAGTCTGTTGGCCAAGTGTCTCTTCAAACTGGGAGAGGCCATGCTGCACAGCCTGCCTCTAAGCGGGCCGCTCAGAGGCCAGGGTTTCCCACCTGTTGAGGTCCACTCACTGCCTACCCTCATGTTTACCACTAAGTACTGGGGCTTCACGGTTTAGCTAGTTGGACCTTCCAGTGGGTGTGGGCCCATAAATCTTGGCAACCTATAAGTGGCCAATGTCCTCTGGGCATAACTTTTGTCTGGTGTTTATTTTAACTGTTCCATGCAATGTTACACTACAGGGGAGATATAGAGTGATCTCAACTGGAGCAACAGCAGAAACATAGGCAGTACATACAGGGGTTTTACATTACACCTACTGGGGTACACATACTGGGGTAACACATTGCCTTCTGAATGACTTACCTAGGTTCATTTTTACAGATCAACAATTCATGGATGATACTATAAATAATAATGTACACTGTACACAGACTGTACCTGAACAGAATGGAAGAGGTGAATACTGTATCCTGGTCAAATTCATAATGATTTATATCACAGATGTATCCAGGTATAGTTTAATGTGTAAAGAGCCCTTGTGTCTCTCCTCTTTCTAGTGATAGCTGCTTAGTAAGCAGGATCCCCAATTTACTTAACTTGGTGTCTTTGAATTTTGCTGTCGTTGAAAGAACCACTTTGTCATATTTCAGATCTTGCTAACACTGTACCATCCCAACAATAGAGATGTCTTTAACCACCAAATCAAACACACAAACCAACTAGTTCTCATGATTTGCATCATTTATTATACAATGCCTTTGGTGGTGATAACCGAGTACCATGTAAGTGCACTAGGCCAACGCAGCCAAAACTACAGCACAATTGCTTGGCATTATGCCTTGGTGGGCACAAGGGACTCAACAGAAACCTCCGAAGAGTACCATTGTGTTGGCCAAGATCAATGGTCTAGCAGGCGTCATGCTCCATTACTGTGAAGTTCCTCCAATCTGTACCAGGCAGTAAATCCCATTCACATATTGAACCAATAATGTTTGCCCCGTCTCCTTCTGTATTATCAGCTTTATTTAGTGATGGTTTATATTGTTTACTAGTAATTGGAATACAAGTCTTGTTTTCTGCTCCATAAATTTGGCAATTACACTACTACAGTTACTGCTTTGAATTCTGTTAAGTGCCTGAGAGTGAACTGGAAGTCGATCCATAGTTTCTGTAACATTATGTTTAAATTTAAGACTGGAGTATGGACATCTTAACGGTTTGCCAGCCACACTGTTATCACCTGCAATATCAAGACCTGACTAAATGGGAAAGTGATGATGTGCTCCGTTGCAGAAGATAGGAAGGCAGCATTTATGTGGGTTACACAGAAACAGTAATTATTGTTCTGCTCGGTTAATAATCACTCTAATTCAATAGTTTATACATTAGTTAAAATTGCCCTGCCTTTCTCTAAATGACACAAGGCAGCTTTCAACAAACAGCCGTGCTATATAAAATTAATTGGTATCAAAGGGAAGAGGAGGCCAAACAGGGTGAGAGCAGTAAAGAAAATCAAAGAAAGTCAGAAAAGACCTGCTGAAAGAGAAAACTATTTCAGTCTATGCTGAAATGTTGGCAGGGAGGGAAACATCTGTACCTCATGTGACCTGGCAGACCTGCCGGATAGACCTGGCCTCCTGGACTTTTGTTCTGTCTTCTCCTTTGGTGTCATCCCCTGTAATAGTATCACCTGATGCAGTCCTCCCCCTAGTGATGCCACTCAGCTCAGATCACACTGGATTCCAGAGCCTCGTCTACTCCCCCCCACCTTTGCACAGCTTTAGGCGCTGATATCAAAGTTTATCGGTTCTACTGGCCTAGCTGTCTCCCACTTCCTTATTTATCTTCAGCTGTCTTCCACTCGCCCCCTGGTATCACCCAGTGTTCTTCCTGCCTGGCCAGCTTCTCTCTCTCACTCTCCTTTTGCAAACCTAAGATTTATCTTGTTATTAGTTATATGCCTCACAGAGATAACACACAGCTAACTAACAGAGGCTGTTAGCAAACCATTGGGACAAAGAGTACAGCACTGAGCAGTGAGTAGGAGAAGCTGGATGCAGCAGAAATGAATGCTTAAATTATTACAAGATAAAATAGCAATCCTCACTCCCTTCTCACAGGTTCATCCCCCAGCCCCCCCCCCCTGCCATTCTAAACAGCTGCTTCATCCTGCCTCACCAGTGGGCTGGCCTTGGTTCTTCCTACACAGTTGGATGGATGGCAAGTTGGAATCTAAGCAGGCAGGGGCTTGCGAGAGTTGCCTTTCTCCCTTGCCCATGTCATTGGCAGCTGCTGAAAGACCCTCAGTGTGCCTTGACATTAAAGTGCTGTGAAAGACTATATAAAGAATTTATATTTTGTTTTTAAAAAATTAAAAGGAAACACATGCATCATAGATGTGGAGCTTCCCCCCCCTTTCATTTGTTTCGGTCAGATGATATTAATTCAATTGTTTGCATTTAACTCTATGCCTTGTTGATCAGCTTGGTTTGGTTTTGATCCTAGCCAGATTGGGCCAAAGGAGAATATACCAAAATGCATATTAACAGCAATCTCCCTGTCTGGAACACAAGGGAAAGCCTTCAAAGCTCCAGCCTCCGCCCAGTACAGCTGTGCAATGTGCACACTTCAGTGACTTCAACCCGAGGCAGGCAACTTAATCTAAACACCTTGATCGGAATGTGTACATTTCTGTTCTAGTCTGAAATCAGAATTGATCATTTATTAAAACCTACCCACACCCCAGGGTCCCAGGCTCATTAACAGGAATTCATTAACATGCATATAACATTATGCATCCAATCAAAAAGGGTTCCATTCCATGACTGCCCATTCATAAGGGCAGCTGCTCAGTGATTGAGCCCATCCCCTGCATACATAATGGCCCAGGTTCCATTCTTTGCATCTCCAACTTAAAGGCTTTTCAAAGTACTGGAATTAAGCCAAAGACAATAGAACAGAATCCACAGAGACCTCAGGACTCTGCAGTCAGTCACTGGTCTCGATCAACCAGTATAAAGTAACTGCATAGGGTCGTATTGGCTTTAATTACAACCACTGTGAAACAGTCCAATATAAATGTCTCATGATGCTTTCAACTACACTCGACTTTGGCACTGTAGACTTTTTCTCAGTAGAAGAGAAACTAAGCCCTGTGATACTCCATTCAATACACAGACTCCCTAACACAGAGTTGTTTAATAGTACTCTCTGGGAATAGTTGTTTGACCAGCTTTGAATCCACCTCACTGTAGTACCATCAAAACCCTTGCCAGACTCAGCTCGTTCTATTCCTTAGCCTTCCAGACTTCATCCCTGTAGACTCTATTTGTGTATTGTTCCTTAGTTTAACTGACCCTCCTTCCATTTATTATCCTGTTCTTATATCTTCTCAGTTTTTCTAAAAGCTCTTTGTGCAACTACACTGGTTTCCTTAGATATCACCTAACTTTTCTTTCCATGGGAATTTTTCACGATTGTGTCTTTACTATCTTGCTTTAAAAAAAAAAAATCCGATCTCTCTTGGACCGTTTTCTCCTTTAACAGTTCTAGTCATGGAATACGTTGCATTTGCTCTCTGAGCCCACTGAAGTGAGCTTCCCTGAAAATCCAGAGCATGCATGGTACTAACCATAGCTTTCCATTCCTTTGATATAAAAAACTCCAAGCTGACATGGTCACATTCACCTCTTCAACTGATTCTTCCCTATTGGTAGGAATTAAGTCCAGGATAGCAGACCCCTTTGCTATTTCTTCTGATTGATGAAGTAGTCTGTATGGCAAGCCTTAGCTGAGTAAGTGCTCAGCAGATGTCAGGATGGCTGAAGTCCCCCCTTACAGTAATGAACCCTCGGTTGTCCCTTTCAGGAAAGCATTCTCCATGACTTCTGCTTGGTCAGATGATCTATTGTAGACTCCCACAATGGTATTGTTCTTAGACTTCTCTACTTTTATTCTCACTCAGATACAGCGGGTCCTTCTTATTTGCAGGTTCAGAACCTGTGGATTTGACCCAATGCAAGTTCTGAGCCTGGGGCCATAGAAAACCCATAGAGGACCTTTGTACATGACCAGAAGTGCCTTCCAGTCATGTCCGGAGGTGTTCTACGGCACAGGGACGCTGGACATTACCTCCCTGCACCTTAGAAAGCCTGCCAGAGGCATCTGGAAGGCACTTCTGGGGTTTTTTTAGCCTTTCAGAAGGCTCCAGCAGGTCTTCTGAGGCACGGGGACATGGCCTCTTTGCCTCAGAAGGCCTACCGGAGGCTTTTGATAAACACTAACACATGCTTCCTTAGCAAAAGAGGTCCTACTGTACTTTCTGTCTGGCTTCCATGCCAAGATTCCTTTACTTCTGTAGACTCCCACTCTGCTTCTGTCAGCTCTGTTCTTTCGTAGTTGTACCTTTCCTGTCCAAATGGGGCACTCCGGGCCAGGGAGAGGGTGGATGGCAAGGGAGCCGAGCCTGGGATGGGGGGGTGCCAGGATCCGGCACTTAGGCCAGATCGTAACCCCGCTTCTGGCCAGCCCAGCACAGCGCTGGGCTGCTTGGATCTGCACCGCTGATCTTTAGCTGGTGCAGATCCAAGTAGCTCCATTGGGATTGGAGCTACCTTACTCAGGGTAAGGGGAATTAATTTCCCTTGCTCCGGGCTGAGCTGCAGCCAGTCCCAACCCTGTGCTGGAAACAGTGCAGGCCTCCTGGCCTGCCTGTTCCAGCTCAGATTAAGTTTGGGCTGCCCATCCCACAATGATTCACACACACACTGCCGCCAGGGTAACTAGTTAAGATTGAACTGCAATGGTAGTGAGAATTCTTTTTTTTTTTTTTTTAACTTGTGATAATTTCTTCTAATTGGTCTTTAGTAAGGCTTGTAGTAAGGAAATGTGTCATAAGAATTCTGGGGGGGGGGGTCTGCACCCGTGATGGGGCTCCCTGCCAAACCTACTGCCCAGTCCTATGCATGCCTACTCAGAAGCAAGCCCCATTATACTCAGGGGGCTTACTCCCAGGTAAGCGTGGCAGCCACCCAAGGGGGGCAAAAGTGACCCTGGCAGTCCTGGGGCTACCCGGGGGCCGTAACCCGCCTGCCCACGGGGACGGCATGGGCCTGCCAGCCTGTCCCACTTAGGAGGCGCGCAAAGCCTGTGAGCAGACCCTGCGCAGGGTCGGGACTCAACACCCTCGGCACGAGCCCTGCGGGCGGCCAAACCCGAGTCTGCGGACGGAACCGCAATCTTGGCGCACATGCCGCATGGGGATGGGGCGAACCCGATAGAGCCACTCCCAGGCTGGCCGAGGGCGTCTCTTGCACGCGCCTCTCGACCTGGCATGCCACCCAGGAGCTCCGCGAGGGAGGGGCAGTGCGAACGCCTGGCTGGCTGGCCACCCGCTTGCAGGTCCGTGCCCCGCCGCCACCAGGGCGCCAGAGTGCAGCTGTCCTGGCCAGACCCAAGGGGCTCCGGGGAGACACGGAGGGCAGCCAGAGGGTGGGGGGGGACCAGGGAGGAGGAAGCCCAGTGGGACTGGCTGTAGCTGAGTCTCAGACACGCCCAGGAATGGGCTGCCCACTGGAGACACAGACCCTGCCCAGTGCCAGGCTCCAGGCTGGAGGTGGAGTGTTAGAGCAGTGTTGGTCGCCTTACTCACAAGTAAGCCCATTGTGGTCAGTAAGACTGAGGCTGCCCTCCTGGGAGGAAGCCCCTTCCATGGACTCTAGTGGGACTGTGGCTGATTCTACTCATGGATCTCATTCCACCAAGTTTCCATGATGCCTATCAAATTGTATTTGCCCATCCATATTGAGATTCAAGTTTGACTTGCTTATTTCCCATTCTCTGTCCATTCATTTGCAGACACTGAAGACCATGAATGTCTCATTCTGTAACTTCCATGGTGCAGTTTCTTGCACGTCCCTGATCATCCCCTCGGCCTGTTTCTTCCTTTGTCTCTCACCATCAGGTCTCCATTGCCTGTCTTTATATTAGGTTCTATGTTTTGTTTGCCTATGAGAAGACAAAATGTTTACTGTGAAAAGGCAAAATGCTGGGAAAAGACATGAAATAGGATACTACTAGGGAAGGAGAAGAGAAATAGCATCTATGATTAATACTTTTGACACTGTTATCAAGTGTTTCTGTGCATGAATGAATTGTGACGATAGGTGAATGTAAAGTTTTATGTTGTTTCTTGGGAGGCACGAGTGGTGTCTAAAACTCAGACAGCATAGGATGTCTTCTATAGATTAGATCAGCCATTTTCAACCACTGTGCCGTGGCACACTGGTGTGCTGCGAGTGGTCCACAGGTGTGCCACAGGAATTTGAGGGAAGGTCATTTATTAGTAGGGCCTATAGGGATGTGAGTTCCCCACAGGCAGCATGGTGTGCCTTGGCAATTATCAAAAACCTGATGGTGTGCCTTGACAATTTTAGTGCCTTGTCAGTGTGCCATGAGATGAAAAAGATTGAAAATCGCTGGATTAGATTCTTCAGTGGTAAGTAGGTTTTCCAATTCCTAAATGGGTCACTATAGATAGTAAAGCAGAAAGGGGAGGGGACCAGGAAACTAAATAACAGAGGAGGGTGGCACAGGAAGTAAGATCTTGAGATCTTGAGTAAGATTAGTAACATATTGACCCTGATCATGTGCCTGCCCCACCAGATCATTCCCTGTCCTGCTCCAATGAGACGGAACATCCTGGAGAAAAGGCCTTAGGGTCAAATAGGATCTCAGCTACCTTGGGACTACTGCAGAAAGCCAGGCTAAATGTGAAGAATGAATAAATAGGTCATGAGCTATTGTGGAGTAAGGATACAGAAGCATGGTTGAATCACTGAATTACCATGGGACTTCACACTCGCTCTGGGTGGTTCGATCCCACTCGAGAAACACCAAAACATTTCTGTTCAGGAGACTGGCTTAGCGAAACCTGGGTACCAAGGAAAACAAGAGAGGTGAGAAGGGTGTGCGCACAGTTAGAATAAAGTCACAAGACTCAGATTTTTGTGAACTTCCCATTCTAATAATAAGTCAGTCAGTCAATAAACGGCCTCTGAAGTGAGGTTGAAAAATTGGTATTATTATGTTGACATAAAAAGCTAAATCTGTAGGTAGTTCTAAACAACCACAGTCAATTACATGACACCCCATGCACTCAGGTACTTAGCTGTGGAAGTTTATAGAGCATGAATTGTTGCTCTCTCAGTGATACATAGAGGAGAAGTGACAGGCCTGCACAGCAGGGAGATCTGCAGAATGGCAAAGCGCTAGTCATGAGATGCACCATTTTGAGAGCTCTTTCGTTTCTGCGCAAAATACTTTCTTGCAAATTGAAGGGCTGCCAGGAGGGATGTTCATGATTTGGCAAAGAAAAGCTTGTAGTTTGTTTATTCCATGCTTTGGAACTAGAGGCAAGCCGACATTAAAGACTGATCCACATCTCTTGAGAGTCAAGGGCACATCTCCAACTGACTTCTATGGAAAGGAAAAGAGGCACTTGTGCAGAAGAAGCCTGTGGGGCAAGAATTCATGCTTTTCAAACTGGCCATCAGATTGAAAAAATCAAGGGCGGGGGAGGGAGTTTTCAGAGTATCACAGCTATGTACTGGATTCTTTTGTTGTGGGCACATGCACACATGTGGTTTAATCTGTAGCACTTTGAGTATTATAGGGAATTTCACTGTAGAAATATAAATAATAATAAGTAGGATGATGACAACAGCATTTTTTATTATCATCAATAAAAACAGCAACAATATTAATAATGTGGTGAACTCTGCCAAGGAAATTGGTCACCCACCAGTTTTTAAGTCTACTCTCTCCCCATTTTATCTTCTGTTGGTCACCACAACCTCTGTGGTCTGGCCCAATCCAAAAGTCAGCCATGTTGGCCTTGTTTGCTACCATGGCATTCCTTTATCAAATCTCCTTTTCATCTTTCGCTACTTTCTGAAGTAAGAGGAAAGCAGGGAACTCTAGAATGGGGACCAAGGGCCCAATCCTATAGTCACCAGCATTGGCAGTACACATGTACTGCCAGCTCTGGGTGTCACAAACGTGCAGTAAAGCATGTTTGTGGCACCCATTGAAGAGGCAGCGCTGACACTGGAACCAGGAGAGGGGTGGAGATGGTGACAGCAGAGTCTGCCGCTGTAACCTGTCACCCCTCTCTGGCCATGCAGCCCAACCCCCGCAGGCTGTCGCCACTCCCCCACACAAAATCTGCGCCCTCACACCTAAGGCTCATGGAACCTCGCACGACCTTAGCTCGCGTCGGGGAAGACTCTCTGAGGTTCCCCGACGCTATAAACCAGAAAACCAGAAGCACAGTTTCCAACCCCATCAGGAACCTCAGACAGGTTCCTAGAGGCTTATGCCTGGGGCATTTGCCCCATCAGACCTAATGGTATGTGTGCAACTGGTGGCCATTTTGGTACTTCTGTAGCCTACAGCACCAGGGTGGATAGTATTGGTCTGCCCAACCCCTAGGCTTTGGAGTGCAGCAATTATGTCATTGCTATGAACCAGTGTTTAGGGACACAAAGCACCCTAGACTCACCCCAGACTCAAGTGGGTGTTTCAATTAATTTGGTTCTGGATTATTTCCAGAGAAGACTTGGGTGGATCTGCCAATAATTTACTGGCCAACGGAGGTGGGGGGGGGTGTTGTGAGTTGCAGGAGGGCAGGGTGGATCAGGTCCAGGAGGGGAGTAGGAATGCTGGCTGTGGCTACTGCTGTATCATATCTCCCTTCCCAAGCTTGGAAGCTTGACATAGGGTGGCTCAGATTTGAGTACCCCCATTTTGACTGCACATCTGTATATTATATTTGAATAGCCCCATTTGGCTATATATCTGAGTCACTGACATCGCTAGGGGGGTGCGGGCTGCACCGGGTGACACGCCGGGGAGGTGACGCACCCTGGGGGGATGATGCGCTAAAATTGTGGCATTAGGAGCTACCCTGTCATATGATGCACGGTTGGATGTGGAATGTCCAGCAGAATGCAATGCAAAAATCAGAATTGAAATAGCTCCTTCCCTTCAAAAGTTATGGCCAAAACACCAGAAGGAAAAAATGCATGGATCTCTATGGAAAGTGAAAGTGAGCTATATCGCATGTTTACTTGCAAGTAGGCATACTTGCCATAGTCCGTCGGAAAGGGCAGGCTGAGAGGAATCCAACGACACCTGAATAGTCCTGATCCAATGAATGCAGCCCCCAAAAACACAAAAGGGAGAAGGAGGTCCCTGCCTCCCTCCCAGCTGCAGTCTATTGAGACCTATGGAAAGCTAAGTAGCCTCACGGTTGCATTTACTCATGAGTAGGCAGATGTGCCTTGGCTGCTGGTCAGGCCAGGCAAAGGGGAATGTGAGGAATGGTCTTGGTCATTCTGGAGTGTAGCTGGAGTGCAACAAATGTCCAGAGGCAGCCTCCCCCCCCCCCCTAAAAAAAGGACAAAAAAGAGGCTTGAACTGGTAAGAGGAAAGTTTTCTATTTTGCACTTGCAAAGTCAGGTGGGTCTTTATCTTGATGAAATAGAAGAACTTTAAACTGGGCACTGGGGAGGGCTAGAGATCTCACTGATTCTTTTTGGGGGGTTGTTATTGCAGGCAGACTACAGAGTAAACTCCATTGACCACTATGGGACTTACTTCTGAGTAGACATGCATAGGCTTGGGCTCACAGGCTGCAATTCTACCCACACTTTCCTGAGAGTAAACCCCATTGACCACTATGGGACTTACTTCAGAGTAGAATCACTTGGTGGAATCTACTGGCTCCCCCTTATTTAATTATTTCTTATATTTTAATTTAATTATTTATAATTATTTATTTTAATTTGCTTGATGATGTCAATTCTGGCCATGACATCACTTCCAATGGGTCTTGGACAGATTGTCATTCTAAAAAGTGGGTCCCAGTGCTAAAAGTTTGAGAACTGCTGCAATAAGGTGTTAGTAAGTTGACACAGGTGTGTGTGTGTGTGTGTGTGTGTGTGTGTCTACAAGTTTTCAAAATCACTAAAATCAGAATTTGGAGGAATAATACCATCATGTTATATATTAATCAATGTGTAATTTCATGCAGAATGCAATGAAACAAACCACATTGAAATATCTGTGTTCTAACAAAAGGTACAACCCAAAAACCAGTGGGGGCAGGGCAATGGTACATCACCACACCCTCCACCTGGGGCGTTGCCCTGCCCACTGCATGGGGTGACACGCAGGCCTCCCGCACCGGGTGACGCAAATCCTAGTGATGGCACTAATCTGAGTAGCCCCATTTTGGCTGCTGGGGCTTTACTTCGGGTAAGGGGACAAATATCCCATTGTCGGGAGAAGACCTCCACAGCTGCTATTCCCATACTGAATGCGGCGTAGGCTTTACCAGAATGCTGCATTGAAGTGCAGGACTTTTGTTAGGATTGGACTGCCACTGGGACTAAAGTAGGAACTTTAGTAGGAACTTAAAGTAGGAACTGTGAAGCAGTTTCCTTGCCAACAATCAATAAATTTCTGTGGAAAATCTAGAGGGCCCATGAAGTTTCCATTGATCCTCTTTGAACCATGTAGTTTTTGTCATGAAAGCATCATTCATACCCCAGATACTTTCATGCACACATATTTTGCTTACAGATGCAGTGCGTCATAAACTTTGTAACCTATTGCCAATTCATAAATACTTCATTTCATAAAATTAATCAGTGTTTATTTTATTTGAATTTTCCAAGATGAAACATAAGTTTATGTCTTGCAGTTTGACTTACAGGGAACTGCTTTCTTTCTCTAGAAAAAAGAATTTGCTTCCTTCCTATGCATAGGAAAGGCTCAGCCCATTTCAGATCATCTTTGTGAGCTAATATGTCATTGTCATTGTATGCAATAGTAGTGAGGTCTGAGGCAGTTCCCTGCAGCTAAATGTACCTTATTGTGACATAAAGATGGAGAAGATGCCCCAAGTGACTAAGTATTTAGGTTTTGTTACAGTGTTCAAAAAAAGGGGAAATACAGAGAAATACGGCTGTAATACACACTCACTTGGGAAGGGGCAGACCAATCCTGAGTTGCATAAGAACATAAGAACAGCCCCACTGGATCAGGCCATAGGCCCATCTAGTCCAGCTTCCTGTATCTCACAGCAGCCCACCAAATGCCCCAGGGAGCACACCAGATAACAAGAGACCTGCATCCTGGTGCCCTCCCTTGCATCTGACATTCTGACATAGCCCATTTCTAAAATCAGGAGGTTGCAAATACACATCATGGCTTGTAACCCAAAATGGATTTTTCCTCCAGAAACTTGTCCAATCCCCTTTTAAAGCCGTCCAGGCCAGCCGCCATCACCACATCCTGTGGCAAGGAGTTCCACAGACCAGCCACACGCTGAATAAATATTTTCTTTTGTCTGTTCTAACTCTCCCAACACTTAATTTTAGTGCATGTCCCCTGGTTCTGGTATTATGTGAGAGTGTAAAAAGCATCTCCCTATCCATTCTGTCCATCCCCTGCATAATTTTGTACGTCTCAATCATGTCCCCCCTCAGGCGCCTATTTTCTAGGCTGAAGAGGCCCAAATGCCATAGCCTTTCCTCATAAGGAAGGTGCCCCAGTCCAGCAATCATCTTAGTTGCCCTTTTTTGCACCTTTTCCATTTCCACTATGTCTTTTTTGAGATGTGGTGACCGGAACTGGACACAATACTCCAGGTGTGGCCTTACCATCGATTTGTACAACAGCATTATAATATTAGCCGTTTTGTTCTCAATACCTTTTCTAATGATCCCAAGCATAGAATTGGCCTTCTTCACAGCTGCCGCACATTGGGTCCACACTTTCATCGACCTGTCCACCACCACGCCAAGATCTCTCCTGATCTGTCACAGACAGCTCAGAACCCATTAGCCTATATGTGAAGTTTTGATTTTTTGCCCCAATGTGCATGACCTTACACTTACTGACATTGAAACGCATCTGCCATTTTGCTGCCCATTCTGCCAGTCTGGAGAGATCCTTCTGGAGCTCCTCACAATCACGTCCGGTCTTCACCACTCGGAAAAGTTTGGTGTTGTCTGCAAACTTTGCTACCTTACTGCTCAACCCTGTCTCCAGGTCATTTATGAAGAGGTTGAAGAGCACTGGTCCCAGGACAGATCCTTGGAGCACACTGCTTTTCTCCTCTCTCCATTGTGAAAATTGCCCCATTGACACCCACTCTCTGTTTCCTGGTCTTCAACCAGTTCTCAATCCATGAGAGGACCTGTCCTCTAATTTCCTGACTGTGGAGTTATTTCAGTAGCCTTTGGTGAGGGACCGTGTCAAATGCCTTCTGAAAGTCCAGATTTATAATGTCCATGGGTTCTCCCGCATCCACAGGCCTGTTGACCTTTTCAAAGAATTCTAAAAGTTTCGTGAGGCAAGACTTACCCTTACAGAAGCCATGCTGATTGTCCCTCAGCAAGGCCTGTTTGTCTATGTGTTTTGATATTCTATCTTTGATGAGGCATTCCACCATCTTATCTGGTATAGATGTTAGGCTGACTAGCCTATAGTTTCCTGGGTTCCCCCTCTTCTCCTTTTTAAAAACTGGTGTGACATTTGCTATCCTCCAATCTTCTGCACCGTGGTCATTTTGAGGGACAAATTGCCTGGCACCCAGGACTGCAGTGACACCAAAATGACTACCATTGCATGCTATCCATGCTGGACAGCTGTGGGCAGTTCCCAATGTCTCCTTGGGGGAAGGGACATTCATTTCCTTCCCCTGAGTAAGGGAAGTGGCCCTGCAATGGGGCTACTCAACTCTGCACTAGCTATTTAGCTGGTGCAGAGTAAAGAAGCCCCGTGTTGGGCAAGAGACCTGAAGCGGGGCTATGGATCTGGCGGAGTTGAGCTCCGCTGGTCCTGCCCACTTCCTGCCTTGCTCCCTCCCTCTGCTCTGCCTTCTCCCCACTGCCACCCCTGGATGCCTCCCCCAACACCTCTACTCACCTACTACTGCCTGGCACCACCTGGAGCTCTATCATGACCCACCTAGTTTTATAATACTAAAATTAAAACAAACAAACAAACAAGAAGTTCACTTTACCAGTCACTTAAGCCTCTCTTATTTTTTTTATTAGAAGGACCATCTTTTTATTAGATTAGGACCATACTGGTGGCATTGCATTCCCTTTGACGTACCCTTCGAAGTGAACTGAGGCAATTTTGCCTATTCATGAGTAAATGTGAACATGATGCTCCATTTTGCTTTCATCTGCAAGAGGGATCTGAAGGCCTTAGGAGTGAACCTCAACAAGTGGGAAACCCTGGCCTCTGAGCAGCCTGCTTGGAGGCAGGCTGTGCAGCATGGCCTTTCCCAGTTTGAAGAGACACTTGGCCAACAGTCTGAGGCTAAGAGGCAAAGAAGGAAGGCCCATAGCCAGGGAGACAGACCAGGGACAGAGTGCACTTGCTCCCAGTGTGGAAGGGATTGTCACTCTCAAATTGGTCTTTTCAGCCACACTAGACGCTGTTCCAGAACCACCATTCAGAGCGCGATACCATAGTCTTTCGAGACTGAAGGTTGCCTACAAAACACAGGGCTCAGTACATTTTCCTTGTCAGCTTTCAGCTTGTCAGTTTTGCGGCCCACTGGTGGGTCACAACCCACAGTTTGAGAACTGCTAGCTTACAGTATTCGGCTAGAAAAGATTTTTGCTCTGTTCCAGCATATGGCACCTTCATCTACTCACCCATCAGAAAGTTAGCAAACTGTTCAGCTAGCTCACCATATCCTTGAAGCTTCTCCCTGACTATATTCAGCATGGGTACCAAGTTTGATGACTATCAAGCCATTTGTTTCTGTAGCAGTGCATTTGTATTGCTTTTAAAACAACTTCATTCCCAATTCTTCCTCTGTTTCAGCCAACAAACAAACAAACAAAATTCTGCAGGCGTTTAGTACCTCGAAGATTAACTCAGCCACCAAAGCTATAACTCAGGAATGCATATTGTACTTGGATAGCACTTTAATTTCCCACCTCTGAAAGAAGTCTAGAATATCTACGGCTACAGTTTGTCACAGAGTAGCATAATGTTTGTTTTACCAGTGGCAATTTTTAGAAAATTTCCCAGAAATGCAGAGCCAATTTAACATTTAATACACCAGGAACACAATTAAATGATTAGCACTGTGCTTCTAACTCAGCTACAGAAATTCTCTACAACATGTTAAATAGATTCTAGCAGAGGATGCCAGCAGTTGTGGTGGTTTTCCTAAGGCAATCAGTTATGCTCTGTAATTTATAGCTCTGAAAATTAATCTTTTGTGCCCAGTTTGGAGCACAGGTATCCTGTTAATTTGATTTGTAGTGGTCCATGGGCATAATAACTTTATTGTGACTGGAAAAATCAATAATTATAATGACTGACAACACTGGGATGGAATCAGTCAATAGTACAAGACTTCTGTAAAGATGGAATCAATAGCATATATATATACTTTTTTTAATTTTGCAGGCTAAAGCTATTGCAGTAAGACCCCTGAAATACCTTATTTTGGATACCGATTTCCATGCACACTCCTTTTCATGATATATAGCAACATTTGGAAAATTAAATCACTTCCTTTAACTGAATGAAGCTGACAGCCCAATCCTATTCCTGCACAGAAGGCGCAAGCCACTGTAAAACTGTCATAAAACACTTAATGACAACTCACAAGCAAGTAGCAGTGGCAGGACAGCCTGCACCAGACCACCAGTGCTGCATTCAGACCCTGGATCATCAGCACAAACAGGTAAGGCACCGAGCAGCATAGGACCTGGGAGAGGGTGGCAGAGGGACACTTTAGGGGTGGAGAGGGGGTGATTTAGGGCAGGCAGAACAGGGGATGGGACAGGGAGGGAGCAGGAACACCCTGGGGTGCTACATTGGGCTTCTCAGATTTGCACCATCTATATATAGCTGGCATGGATCCAAGTAGCCCCATAGGGCAGACTGGCAGGGAACTATATCTCCTTACCCTGAGGAGACCTTCAGCCACCTCCTAACCTGCACTGAATACAGTGCAGGCCATAAAGTCTGGCTACAGGTTAGGATTGGGCTGTGAACGTTTACCATACTACAATGCTTCATATAGGTCACAATATAAGGTACAAAATCCTCAGCTATTTCTATCAGATAGATAGATTGCACAAGCTTTGGACTAGTTCACACATGTATAATGACTTTTTGACTGCACAGAAGTGACACTTATTGATAGGCGATGATAGGTGATACCATACCAGTATACCATTCCCTTGGCAGATGGATACAGACTGACCTGGGTAATTTGGTAATCTGTGTAGGTTTAATGGCTACACAGGGAAGCAACAAAATGAGAAGGTTGTAAAAACTGTTGCAAACACATCAGTGCTCTTGGTATATCCCAGAAACTCAGTTTAGAAGAACTATTACCTTAGCTGGCAATCATCTTTAGTTAAACTCCATGTCCTTTTATTTAAGGTTGGACTGGTTTGGACAGGACTTCAATCAGCCTATTCAGTTGTTAGGGAAGGAGCATGAGTGCACACATTTTCATTGTCCAAACTGCCCCATCATATGCAAATGAAATACTACTTAAATATTTAGAGTAATATTTAGATATTTAGAGAAATATTTAGAGTAATATTTAATGCACATGTTGAAGGGCAATACAAATGAACCGTGCCAACACATCTGGGCTATGGCACATCAGTGCAGCAGGTGGGGTGTCCGTGTGCCACCTTCATGCGCTTGACAGGGATGGATCAAGTACCATCAGAGCCAACCTACTGTGTGTTCTCAATGTGGCAAAATAATACCATGGCAATGGCTTCTTGGACTTTGTCATGTCCATCATGGTTGGTAGCCCCTTCCCCTGGGGGCAGGACAGCTTGAATGCTCTTATTCTGCTAGGATGGCGGTGGTTGTGAGGTACAGAAACAGGAGCAGCCAAGAAGGTCAACTTACGTAGGTGGTTTACTTGGGTAAGATGGTTCACATTCATGGAGCCCTGTTGCGCCACTGAGCAATGGTGCTGTCTCTGGAAGTGGCATCCGCGCTGCACCTGGTCTTGTTTAGGTTGGTCCCGAGGTGAAAGCCTGCCCGGCCCACGAAGTTGTTTCTGGGGCTGGTATAGGTGCCCTCTAGGGGACACTGAGTATAGTCCAGGCCCCCTTTCCCCCCACAGAGGCTAACTGCTATACTGCTAGGCTGGAGCCAGAGTTGGGTACCACCCCTGCTGCAGTGGCTGGTTGCCGCTATAAACTTCGGCAGGTCCCGATCCTGGGAACTCCCAGGTTTGGTCCCCTCCCTCTGAGACAGGGGTCCCTTGGACTCCTTTCAGGTTGAGTAAGGGCTGGCGAAGGATGGAGCCTGAGCCCTGCGTGGCCGCCTCCCCAATGCTGCAGCTGCCTGGGGAGAAATGACCTCCCCGACACTGGAGCTGCCTGGGGAGAAATGACCACTCCTCCTTGTGGCAGGGCTCTTAAGGAGCCCTCTCACCTGCGTGCTTGGCCCCGCCCCTTCCAGTCTTGCCACCGGCCTGAGGTCTCAAGAAATCTTGGCCCCAAAGGGAGACCAGGAGAGCAGCCTGGTGGGCGCTTGATGCTCTCATGGCCCGCCTCCTGCCCAGCCTGGCCAGCTGGCTGGGCGGGCAGCTTGGCAAGCACCTGCTGCCATGCTCTGCCTCTGCCCCAAGCCTTGCTTTGGAGCTTGTCAGGCTGCTCCTGGATGGCTCCCTCCCCACACCACCTCCTGGGTCCTTCCCGGTCAGCTGTGCGGCTGCCCTATCACCCCCAACCCTGATGAGTCCTCCTGTGTCGGGGGTGGGTCATTCCGTGACAGACTTATATAAAGGACACATACAAACTCAGTGGATTTTAAACCTTTTTCCTGTCTTAGAATAACTGAAGTCCATGCCACATCTCAGACTGCTTTGGAAATTCTCCTCAGTTTCAATCAGACGAATCTGCAGTAGGAATTGGAACTATTATTTCAGAAAAAAAATAGGCAACAAGTCTGACCTAATCACACTCCGACCTTTTATTTCTGGGTAAAATACATGGAATTGTTCTGTGATCCTATGAACACTGATGTGGGAATGAGTCCCACTAAACACAGCGGGGCTTATTTATGAGAAGATGTGATTAGGAACATGCTGTACGACCTACTGAGAGCACTGATTTAGTGGGATCCGGGCTCATAAAAAGACAGAACTCATTAATTTAAAAATATACACATAATTTACAAATATGTAAATCCTTGACAAAGGACTAAGGTGAAGCTCTTATAAGCCATGTTCTTTTGCTTTCTCTTTTCTTCCAAGCATTTTTCAAACACCACTATCTATCATAGGACATCAGCAAGTGCTCAACAGAATGGTGAAATTTTGGTGAACATTAACATGCCCTTCAAAAGGTGCACCCTATTTCAGTCATATGTTCAGGACAGGAACATAAAGAAGGGGGAGTTAAAAAAAAATCACAATCCAGGCATTCGTGAACATTCATAGCAACAGGGTTTAAAACATCCTTTAATGTGCATAAGCATACTGCATCAGTCTTGAAAGGAATCTTTTAATTTCCATTAGCATGCACGTAAGTACCCAGTAATGAGTTGAGAAAGAATCTTAATTTGGTGACTGTTTTGAAAGCTTGTATTTTATGCACATCAGCTCACAGCAAGAAGATTAAAAAGAGTCCTTTAATATGCATTAGCATGCCCATCAGTTCATTGCAAGGGGACTCAAACAGGGAGTGCAACCAATGAGCTTTCAAGAAAGGGTTGGTGCCAAGGCAGAAGTTGATGGACCCGAAGTGGAGGAGGTAGAAACAAGACTGTGGACATGGATTAAAAATCTGCAAAACAGCTGGTAAGGGTTTTTGGTACCCTTCCAATAGGAAAATGAAACACAGTGAAGTTCAACAGTGTACTGATATCAACCAAGCAATGCTGATAACTGATAGCATTTCAATTATCAAATGCTCAATATTTGCTCCAGGTCTGGCTTTGGCTAGTGCAAGTCTCTTGTGCCAGCCCAAGAGTATCACAAACTTCCTGTAAAGCATGTTCACCACTACTCTGGAGGAGGATAGGCCAGCACAAGGATGTCAAGATCTGGCCTCTGCAGCGTTGAAAGCATGTAAGTTTGCACCGGTCAGATCCAAGAAACCCCATTGGATGGCTGGCACTTGACATGGGGTAAGGAGATAAATTGCTGTGCAACAGCCAGCTCCTCACCTGTGCTGAATACAGCATAGGCCAGTTGGCTTGTTTGTTCCAGTGCAGGCTAGGATTGCACTGTGAGTTTGTCTGGATATTATATTTAAAACACAATTTACAATATTGTATTTTAAAATACAATCAGGATGTATCTTACATGAGGGTCAGTTCTGAAATCAGTGCATAACATGATATAATCACATATTAATTTATTTTTATTTTATTTTTTACAAAAGAATTTATACCCCACCTTTCTCCCCATGAGGGAAATCAAGATGGCTTATGAATTTAAAACACATGACAATCATAAAACATGAAAACTATAAAAACAAGACCCCCCCCAAAAAAATACATCACATCAATAGAATTAAAAATTACATTAATTAAAACACCTTTTCATCCTATCAGCTATCAAACATCATCTTGAATAAAAAGGTTATATAGGTAAAAATACCTTAAATTTGAAAAAAATATGTACTGTCCCTTTAAAAAGTAAAATCACACTATGAGTGGTACATAAGATATTTGCTAACTACAACCACCAGAGACTGCACCTTTGAATTCTGAAGAGGATGGTAATGTATATACATGTGCCACAAGTTAACTATGATACCAATTTTTGCAAATATTACCGTCCTTTTTGCAAATATTTTGCAAATATTACCCCCAAAAAGTGTGTGTGTGGGGGGGGGGAAGTGTGTGCGTCTTATAGAGCGAATACTGGGAGCAAGGTCTGCACCGGGGGCAAGGTCCTCATTTGCACAGGTGCCACAGGGGGAGGGCAGGCAGAGAACAAAGGGGGCAAGGTCCGCACCTGGGGCAAGGTCCTCATTTGCACAGGTGCCACAGGGGGAGGGCAGGCGGAGAACAAAGGGGGCAAGGTCCGCACCGGGGGCAAGGTCCTCATTTGCGCAGGCGCCACAGGGGGAGGGCAGGCGGAGAACAAAGGGGGCAAGGTCCGCACCGGGGGCAAGGTCCTCATTTGCGCAGGCGCCACAGGGGGAGGGCAGGCGGAGAACAAAGGGGGCAAGGTCCGCACCGGGGGCAAGGTCCTCATTTGCACAGGCGCCACAGGGGGAGGGCAGGCGGAGAACAAAGGGGGCAAGGTCCGCACCAGGGGCAAGGTCCTCATTTGCACAGGCGCCACAGGGGGAGGGCAGGCGGAGAACAAAGGGGGCAAGGTCCGCACCAGGGGCAAGGTCCTCATTTGCACAGGCGCCACAGGGGGAGGGCAGGCGGAGAACAAAGGGGGCAAGGTCCGCACCGGGGGCAAGGTCCTCATTTGCACAGGCGCCACAGGGGGAGGGCAGGCGGAGAACAAAGGGGGCAAGGTCCGCACCGGGGGCAAGGTCCTCATTTGTGCAGGCGCCACAGGGGGAGGGCAGGCGGAGAACAAAGGGGGCAAGGTCCGCACCGGGGGCAAGGTCCTCATTTGCACAGGCGCCACAGGGGGAGGGCAGGCGGAGAACAAAGGGGGCAAGGTCCGCACCGGGGGCAAGGTCCTCATTTGCACAGGTGCCACAGGGGGAGGGCAGGCGGAGAACAAAGGGGGCAAGGTCCGCACCAGGGGCAAGGTCCGCATTTGCACAGGCGCCACAGGGGGAGGGCAGGCGGAGAACAAAGGGGGCAAGGTCCGCACCGGGGGCAAGGTCCTCATTTGTGCAGGCGCCACAGGGGGAGGGCAGGCGGAGAACAAAGGGGGCAAGGTCCGCACCGGGGGCAAGGTCCTCATTTGCACAGGCGCCACAGGGGGAGGGCAGGCGGAGAACAAAGGGGGCAAGGTCCGCACCGGGGGCAAGGTCCTCATTTGTGCAGGCGCCACAGGGGGAGGGCAGGCGGAGAACAAAGGGGGCAAGGTCCGCACCGGGGGCAAGGTCCTCATTTGCACAGGCGCCACAGGGGGAGGGCAGGCGGAGAACAAAGGGGGCAAGGTCCGCACCGGGGGCAAGGTCCTCATTTGCGCAGGCGCCACAGGGGGAGGGCAGGCGGAGAACAAAGGGGGCAAGGTCCGCACCGGGGGCAAGGTCCTCATTTGTGCAGGCGCCACAGGGGGAGGGCAGGCGGAGAACAAAGGGGGCAAGGTCCGCACCGGGGGCAAGGTCCTCATTTGCACAGGTGCCACAGGGGGAGGGCAGGCGGAGAACAAAGGGGGCAAGGTCCGCACCAGGGGCAAGGTCCGCATTTGCACAGGTGCCACAGGGGGAGGGCAGGCGGAGAACAAAGGGGGCAAGGTCCGCACCAGGGGCAAGGTCCTCATTTGCACAGGCGCCACAGGGGGAGGGCAGGCGGAGAACAAAGGGGGCAAGGTCCGCACCAGGGGCAAGGTCCTCATTTGCACAGGCGCCACAGGGGGAGGGCAGGCGGAGAACAAAGGGGGCAAGGTCCGCACCAGGGGCAAGGTCCTCATTTGCACAGGTGCCACAGGGAGAGGGCAGGCGGAGAACAAAGGGGGCAAGGTCCGCACCAGGGGCAAGGTCCGCATTTGCACAGGTGCCACAGGGAGAGGGCAGGCGGAGAACAAAGGGGGCAAGGTCCGCACCAGGGGCAAGGTCCTCATTTGCACAGGCGCCACAGGGGGAGGGCAGGCTTACTTTAAAAGTAAGTTTTCCTCCTCTAAAAACTAGGTGCGTCTTATGGTCAGGTGCTTCTTATGGAGTGAAAAATACGGTAATTCAGGCAGCCACAGCACAATATCTTCCAGTGCCTGAGGCAGCATGCTCTCCTTACCCAAGATGTACCTGCTTCTCCTCCCCCTATTCTCCAGTGTTGTAGCTGAGTACATCCTCTTCCAATTCAGGGAGCTGAAGGAGTAGGGCAGGGGACAAACAGAGATGGGCATCCCCTACGAATTTCTGGCCTGAGACGACTGCTTCAGTTGGCCTCATGGATGGGCCAGCCCTGGGCAGCCTTTTCCATCATGCCTGACATGACTGCTGCTTGTCTTTTTGATCATTTAGTTCTAAATGGGCGGTGTGCCCTCTTTCTCTTTTGTCTTCGAATTATGACTGCAAGACTTGTCTGCATAATTGCAACACTGAATGCCTGAGCATTTTAAAAGAAAAAAAAAGTAAATAGGAGGTTTTGTGTAGATAATAGTTTTAAATGCTCTCCATTGTGCTCTCAAGTTGCATGGTAATTTTCTCTAAAGGTCAGGGAGCAGAAAGAAGAAAACATTTGGCAGTAGAGAAAATTGCTAGCAAATTTTCTGTTATCATTCTTAATTGAATGTACATCTTTTAAAAATCAGGTTTAAAACAAAAGCAGCAAGGGGAGAAAGATCTAATTTTGTTGCCTTTCAGATCAAATGTTAAGAATGTCAGAATATGGCTGCAATTCTAGGCACACTTTGCCTTTTGAACCAGGGTATATAAGACCTGTCAAACATAGTAAGACTGAGGGCCCAATCCTATCCAATTCCCCAGCAGCAATGCAGCCCCAAGGTAAGAGAACAAATGTTCACATACCTTAAGGGGGCCTCTGTGACCACTGCCCCATCACAAGAGGAAGTGCATGTCCCATTGGAACAGCTGCACCAGCACTGGAAAACTGGATAGGATTGGGCCCTTACTTCCTAGTAAAAATGCCTAAGATTGCACAGTGGCTGCACAGTTCAAGTGTGAGTGAATGAGAAAACATCCTCTAGCCCTCCCTTCCCTGCCCAGTTTTGTGCTCTCCTCCGCCTTCCCCCCTTTCCCTGCCCTGAAAAACCTCCCCACCACCCGGCGGGGATATTTACTGCCAGATGTTCCTGGCTCACGCCCTTCTGGTACTGAGGCCCTGCACCAATTGGCGTCAGCCTCTCTATCAGTGCAGTGGGCTCACCACCTGTGTCGGAGTGCCTTATGGCACTTCTGTGATGCCCAGCTCACAGAAATGCTCACGTGTGGCTCAGTTCCATTTTCCATAGGGCTCAATACATTTTCCTTGTCAACTTGGAGGGTGGGACGTTCTTCTCAAAGGTTTGTTGAGCTCCACGTTAATTGAATCGGGACCATTCTGGTGGCATTGTGTTCCCCTTGGCCTGCCCTTTGAAGTCAACCAAGGCACATTTGCCAATTCACAAGCAGAAATGCACGTGTGCCTCCGTTTCACTTTCCATAAGACTCACAATATTTTCTTTGTCAACTATCATCTTGTCAGTTTCACAATCCACCAAAAATCAGGTCGCGACCCACTGTTGGGTCCTGACCCACAGTTTGGGAACCACTGGTCTACACTGAAACCCTGGGGAGTCACTACCATCAAATGTGTGTCTTTTCTAGTCCTATCTGAAGATACCAAGGATTGAAGCTGGAACCCTGAGCACATAAAGTACGCTCTCTGCCACTAAGCTCCAGTCTCCTTTCCTTGCTATGTTACTGTGCCCCATTTCAATTCCTTAATTGCTAACAATGGTGTTCTAGTACAGGTTGAGTATTCCTTATCTGAAATGCTTGAAACCAGGAGTGTTTCAGATTTTGGAATATTTGCATATACGTAATGATTGGGCCCTTACTCACACCTAAGCGAATGTCTGGGCATGCTTGCATGGGGGAATTGGGCGTGCACACAAAAGACATATCACAACTGAGGGAGCTGGCAGGGTCTTTTTTCCCCTTGGAGAATGCTGTATAAACTCTCTGTTGTGAACCTTCATTTGGACTGTGACTCATCACATGGGATCAGCTGTGGAATCTTCAGCTTGTGGCATCATGTTCATGCTCAAAAAGTTTTGGGTTTTGAAGCATTTCAGTTTTTCGGGAGGCTCAGCCTATATTGGGCTGTTTCAATCTCAAAACTCCAATGTTTCCTTTCATGCACAGTGCGCTGGATAAAGTCTCATACTGATGAAACCCCACCCCTCAGGTGGAAAGCTTCCGCTGAGGAATACGTTTCCCATGGTACTCGAAGTTATTTCTGAACTTATAATAAATAGAAACTTATTCTATTTGTTATCAGTTCAAAAATAACTTCTCACACCACGAGGTGCCATGCATGTGAACCCAACAGTGTTTAACACTTTTCGAAAAACACATCCCAGCAAAGTGGAGAAAAACAGCCATCGTCGGCAAAAGTAAAGGAGCCTTTGAGGAATTAATAAATTGTTATGAGGTGAAAACTTTGGGACTAGCATTAGTGATGAAAATGTCTTGAAAAAAGAATTAAGAGGATACAGTTAGTTCTTGTTATCCGCTGGGGTTAAGTTCTTGAAAACCCCAGCAGATACTGAATCTGTGGATAGCAAATCATTACTCTATTGAATCAGTGGAGTTAGAGGGCGAGCAGTGCCGGCTTTTAGGCAATTGGGGAGATTTCGCCCAATTGGGCCCTGCACATGGTGGTGCCCTTCTGCCCACCACTGCTTCCACTTGGGCCAAAATTGGTGCCATGCAGGCAGTGGCATGCATGCCTCATTCTTTCCACGCCCTCGTAGCTCCTGGCACCATCCTCTCCTCCGTCTCGCTACAGAGTGGGCTATGAGGCAGCAATGGGCAAGATTTGGGGAGTTCTGCGGGCTGGATGCGTGCTCCCTCCTCCCTCCGGCTGACTCCCAGGCGCCTATTCTGCACTAAAGGTACAGGAGTCCTACCCACTTGAACAGATGTGTGTGTGTGTGTGTGTGTGTTTTTTTTCCCCTTGGTCTGGCTCCATTCAAGAGCTAAAAAAATTAGTAGAGGGGCCCCGCAAAATTAGAGGGGGGGGCCTGCAAAAGTGTTTCAATTGAACCCCACAGTTCCTAAGGCCAGCCCTGAGGAGTAGTAGCTTACCTGGTCAGGAATGCCAGCAGCAGAGAGCCTCATAAGGGCACAGTTAGCTTCACGATGGCAGTAGATGTTTAAAAATGGTCATTGATAACCGAGAACGGGTAGCAGATGGCACAAGGTAATTTCAAGTTTTGTTCCCGTGAATCCGTGAGAACGTAATGTGCTGGTAGTGCGGACTGACTGTATATTTGAGGAAGACAAAATGAACAATGATTTGTAAATCAGAACCAAAGTACTATACTCTAACAACATAGGCCTGCCAGCAAGGAGCAATTACTAATGATATATTGCAGACTGCAGCAACTGTTGCCCTGCACATGCCCGATCTCATCTGATCTTGGAAGCTAAGCAGGGTCAGGCCTGGTTAGTACTTGGATGGGAGACCGCCTGGGAATACTGGGTGCTGTAGGCTTATACCATAGTCTTTTGAGACTGAAGGTTGCCAACCATTTTAACAGAATTAAAGACCTTGTATGTTATAAAAGTGGCTGGTCTCACTCTGGAAGTAATTGTGGTGACATCATGATGTCAATGCAATTACTTTCAGGACAAAGGGGTGAGCAACCAACCGGTGTAGGCAGCATGCTAGTCAGCTACGCGGCTGTTGCTACCTGTTCTAAAGGAGAGAATGAGGCAGTGCGCTTGGCATAGAAGACTCGTGTGCAGACTGGCTCAGACACATGATTCTCATGTGCAGGCAGGGCTAACAGTGGGTTTTTCCAATTTCAGTTAGACTCCATTCTCCCGGGCAATGTTACCTTTTTCATGACACGGCCTCTGAAAGCATGCTCTCCATATTGCGCAGTTCTCCTCTGGCTTCTCATGTTTGCATCATGATGTGAGTTCCCCACGCCCACCCCGACATATGCAGTTGTCCTTATGCTCTGATGACATGTGATTTTTTTTCATGTGATTCGATTTTCAGGACTTGGCTTTTTAAAGAGGAAGCCATTGAAAATCATTTTTTAAAATCCATGTCCCTTTGTTTTCAAAAATGAACAAAATCATTCGAATGGTGGATCCCCTGCTGGTGCTTGCCTCGTCTTTCAGACCATATTGTATAACAGAAATCTGATTAGAGATTAATTTTCACAAACTCGGTGTACTCAGGCAACAAACTAATATTGTAGTCGATAAGAACTGGGTGAGTCTTCCCACCTTTAAGCAATTTCGAATTATCAAAAACAAAGGCATTTATTCAGTGCAATAGAATTTTTGTTACTCGCTGTATTTCCTGAGCATAAAACATGTTATTTTCACTTTTTTCCTGCCTAAACTGTTCTTACAGTTTTTGTATCAAAAAGCAGATTTTTGCAGGATTCTTCTTTCCCCCCTTCCACCTCCCAGTTCTTCAGATAAACAGTTCCATGACTGACATTTAGTAGGTGCCACCTACTCATTCAAAATCCAATTTAAAATTAACAATCATTTTGTGTTCAAAAAGTATTTAATTCAATGCATTTTGTTCAATAATTACACTTAATTGGTTTGAAAGTTTAAATACTACCTTGGCACAAACATTACAACTCTGCATAATTCTAAGGGGGGACTTACTTCCATTATGTGGTTTTAATCGTTTCCATAAAACATAAGAAGGCAAGTACATTTTTACCCTGATCCAAGTACTACTTGTATTTTTAAAAATGTACTTATGCATGGGTAGTTTTTTCAAGCAATTAAAAACATTTTGTCTTTTCAAGCTTTCCATGAATATGCAGACAACAAAAAAAAACTATGAGATTATGTTCAAATATTCTTAAGGAAAGCTCTTTTAAAAAGACGGATGAAGCAACACCTTTTGCTACTAGTTACCTAACCACCCCTCATGTTGGCAACCTTCAGTCTTGAAAGACAATGTTATCGCGCTCTGAGAGGTGGTTCTGGAACAGCGTCTAGGTCTAGTGTGGCTGAAAAGGTCAATTCGGGAGTGACAATCCCTTCCACACTGGGAGCAAGTGCAGTCTGTCCCTGGTCTCTCCCTGGCTATGGGCCTTCCTTCTTTGCCTCTTAGCCTCAGACTGTTGGCCAAGTGTCTCTTCAAACTGGGAAAGGCCATGCTGCACAGACTGCCTCCAAGCGGGCCACTCAGAGGCCAGGGTTTCCCACTTGCTGAGGTCCATTCCTAAGGCCTTCAGATCCCTCTTGCAGATGTCCTTGTATCGCAGCTGTGGTCTATCTGTAGGGCGCTTTCCTTGCACGAGTTCTCCGTAGAGGAGATCCTTTGGGATCCGGCCATCATCCATTCTCACGACATGACTGAGCCAACACAGGTGTCTCTGTTTCAGCAGTGCATACACGCTAGGGATTCCAGCACGTTCCAGGACTGTGTTGTTTGGAACTTTGTCCTGCCAGGTGATGCTGAGAATGCGTCAGAGGCAGCGCATGTGGAAAGCGTTCAGTTTCCTCTCCTGTTGTGAGTGAAGAGTCCATGACTCGCTGCAGTACAGAAATGTACTCAGGACGCAAACTCTGTAGACCTGGATCTTGGTATGTTCCGTCAGCTTCTTGTTGGACCAGACTCTCTTTGTGAGTCTGGAAAACGTGGTAGCTGCTTTACCGATGTGTTTGTTTAGCTCGGTATCGAGAGAAAGAGTGTTGGAGATCGTTGAGCCAAGGTACACAAAGTCATGGACAACCTCCAGTTCATGCACAGAGATTGTAATGCAGGGAGGTGAGTCCACATCCTGAACCATGACCTGTGTTTTCTTCAGGCTGATCGTCAGTCCAAAATCTTGGCAGGCCTTGCTAAAACGATCCATGAGCTGCTGGAGATCTTTGGCAGAGTGGGTAGTGACAGCTGCATCGTCGGCAAAGAGGAAGTCACGCAGACATTTCAGCTGGACTTTGCTCTCAGTCTGGAGAGGTTGAAGAGCTTTCCGTCTGATCTGGTCCGGAGATAGATGCCTTCTGTTGCAGTTCCAAAGGCCTGCTTCAGCAGAACAGCGAAGAAAATCCTAAACAAGGTTGGTGCAAGAACACAGCCCTGCTTCACACTGCTTCGGATGTCAAAGGGGCCTGATGTGGAGCCATCAAAGACAACAGTGCCCTTCATGTCCTTGTGGAAGGATCTGACGATACTGAGGAGCCTGGGTGGACATCCAATCTTGGGGAGAATCTTGAAGAGGCTATCCCTGCTGACCAGGTCAAAGGCCTTCGTGAGATCTATGAAGGCTGTAAAGAGATCTATGAAGGCTAACCACCCCTATAAAACCAAAAACTCACTTTTCTTTGAGAATGAGATGGTAACATGCCTTAGATGGCTTGCTGGAGATGAGGCATCATTTTCTGCCATGAAACATGGGATTTCTAGTTCCCTCTGCTACTTAGTTTGAAGGAGGCACCAGGATGAGGAGGCACTTAGTTAAGGGAGGGCACCAGGATGAGGTCTCTTGTTATCTGGTGTGCTCCCTGGGGCATTTGGTGGGCCGCTGTGAGATACAGGAAGCTGCACTAGATGGGCCTATGGCCTGATCCAGTGGGGCTGTTCTTATGTTCTTATGTTCTTATGAGGCGGCAGAGGAAACTACAATTCCCATGCTTCCTGCTAGGGAGCATGGGATTATTACTTTGAAGTGTACTTCCCATTCAAAGTAACGCAGTGTGGGTATGCAGTATCTACACTCAGATGGACATTCCAAGGTGCATCCAATTTGCACCTGTCATACCTGATCCAGCTAGTGAGATTCACATCGAAGCTTGCTTACATGCTTGGCTCTATTTACTAGATTGGAGCATATGTGTTTAAAATATATGATGGTCAACTTTCACAACTGATGAGAAATGGTATTAATCCACCAACCCCAATTAGGACATTGTCTTCATCTCACTCTTTAGCTCTTTCATTCAAAAGATCTCAAAATATAACTACTGGGCACATTGCAACCACAATTACACAACTGGAAGCCACATTCATTCCAGTGGTAAATCACAGAGTCTTAAAAGGTTTCACTTTGACTTGATTGACTTATTATGCCTGGAACCGCCTTGCAAAACAGCTAAAGGCAGCAGTGGTATTCCTAGGGGGACAAGGGGGCAAAATACCCCAGGGCGCCACACCTCTGGGGGTGGCGCCACCTTCCACGCCCCATCGACAACCTCCACACCATCTGGAGTTCTTCAGAGAGCCAGGGAGGTCACAGCAGCCTCTCCAGCCCTCCAAAGGCCTTCTGAGGCTTCCAGAAGGCCAAAAAACACTACTTCTGATTTTCAACAAAAACCAGAAGTAGCAATCTTCAGCCTTCTGGAATCCTCAGAAGCCTGTGCTATGGCACCCTGAGCATAAGCAGGAAGGGGCCAGTGGCAGGGAGAGCCTTCTGAGAGCCACATACCTGGGAGAGACCTAGTCTTGGGCCCTTGCAACAAGCCCTTTTGGGATTAGGAGGATAGGAACTAATTGGGACTACAGGACTATAATCTGCAAATAGACACCTTATCTGAGCCACAGCTGCAGTATTTGATGCTGCAGCATTTGCAAAGACCTTGCCTGTTTGTCCCTGGATCTGGGGGACACTGGACCATGACTGCCATGTCATATGAAGAAGCTCACTTCTTCAGAGTCCCTCTGCTCCTTTGGAAGGAGGAGCTGGCCCCTTGAGACATCACACACACACAAACATTCTCTTTCCTCACAATCCACCGTACCACCACTAGATAGGGGAACTGATCACAAACAATTCCTAACTGTGTGGTTAAAATGCTACAAGTCAAGTTTACTTGACTAGCAACAAACTGGACCCAAGAAGCCTTTACTTTGAGTTCCAAATGCCCATCATCAGCTGAAATGAAGTCTAAGTAACCTCATTTGCTCATATTATCCTTTTGTTTTGGGGGCCTTTTCCTTTTTGCAACAAAGGTGGGTGGCCTTCATTCTCATTCTAAGGGAGCAATCCTAGGTCGCCCTTGGGCCAGCACAAGTCCCTTGCCACAAAGCACATTTGCACCTTCTCAGGAGGAAGCCATGCCAGTGCACGGAGGTTTCATTCGGCCTCCATGGCAGCTTACCCCAGGTAAGCTCGGCTGACGCAGGGGTCTGGGGAGGATGGGGAGGAGGCGGGTATGAGGCATTCCAGGGAGAGGGGAGGGCGGGTAGAGGGCGGTCCTGGGGGCGGACAGGTGGGAAGCAGGAGGCAGGGCTGGAATCTGGCTATTATGCTGGATCCTAGCCCCCATACCCGAGCAGCATGGAGAGGCTTGAAACCGCTCCACTCTCCTCGGACATGACACCTCAGGAGGTGGCACAAGTCCGAGGAGACCCACTGGGGTTATGGTGGCTTACCTCTGGCTTTGGGGCCCTATCTTGCTCTGGATACAAAGCAGGTATCCTGGCCTGCCTGTTTCAGCGCAAGAAAGGATTGCACAGCACACGTCCCAGAAACATCTTCCTGGTTCACACTCTAAAAAGAAACAGAAGAACCACCAGCAAACACAGCCACTAGAAAAGACACAGTTTGGGGCAAATGGACAGTGAGAAACTTCCCCTCCTATTTAATATAAGAGGAACACTACTTGAAAAAGTGCCTCTTTTCCACCTGAAGTTGGAAGTGGTACAGCCATCACACCCTAGGACTCTTCACACCTACTTCAGCTTGCACATATATACCAGGGTTGAGGGTTTTTATGGTTATCTCTTGGGTGCTGCCTCTGACAATAACTCAGGAAACTTATGTGCTTTTACAGCACTTTCAAACCTCTCTGTCTGGCCTTGAAATTTACCCAACTCCAGAGCCATTTATTACCTATACCAAGTGCCTTTTTGGAGAGAAAACATCAGGCAGATTTATCAACAGCCTGCAAAAAACAAAGCTACCTCATTGGCCCTCTTGCAACTTTGTCCCTGTGATTTGTGATTACAATGGCTTGTCTCCGTTAGTTAGCTGGAAGCCAGAGAAAAGAATTACATCTGAACTTGGGCAGAAGTGTTTCTACCTCCATTAATGATCCACTGCCCTTTGTCTCTTAGATCCTGGCAATGTCAGATTGTAGGTAGGATGGACTCTAGATTTTGGATCTCAGTGCTGTGGGAAAGACACTTTGCGCATGGTCAGAGGTACTCTACTATTAATATTCTTCAGACCGATTTGATAAACACTGAACATCCCTAATACATGCATGTGATTGAGCAATTTTGCCTATGTACACACTGCCAAAATAATGGATAAGTCCTTAGGAAATATTTAGCAATCAAAACTTCAACCAAGGAAGGTATTCAAGGGAGATGATTTTTCCCCCCTAATTAAAATAAGCAAATACAGGTATAACCTAATTATCCACAGATTTTTTTACCTGAGGTTTTTATCTCAATGCTATGAGAAGGGCCCTTTAAATCAAAGGGAAAAAAAGACATTTAACAATAGCCTCATTAATGGGGGAGAGGGCAGCCAATAGACAATCCATCAATCATTCTCTCTCCAGGTACTTAGAACAGCCTCACTCTCAGGCAAGCGACCCCCTCCCTTCACCCTGAGCACAGAACGCAAGTCATTAGCACTTCCTCCATTCTTTCCCTGCATTGGGCTCCCAGGGAAGGGAGGGGTCGCTGGCTCAGAGTGAAGCCTTTCTAAGCACCTGGAGAGAGACTGATTGTCTCAGAGTGTGTTACAGAAGGTCAGCAAGGCAGTTTTTAATTCGCTGAGCAAAAGGACATTGTTTTTTAAAATGGATTTGTTTTAGTGCAATTTTTGCCATCCAGGTGAGCTCTGGGAATGAAACCCTCGCAAATAATGACACTTAACCTGTATAACAGTGAGCATGACTGAAGCAAGTGCATGTGCGTGCACCCATGTTCTTTCATGTGAAAGTTGTGTGCAAATTCATGTTCTGATGGGAGTTTTCCACCCTACTATTATTCAGCCGGAATATTCAATTCATATGTGAGACGGGGAGGATAAACAGAGTTTTCCATTATGTGAGAATGAAAAATTTTCCTTCCAGTTTCTAAGAAGCACATGGGCTAATGATCCTAAGTTCTGACCTAATGTGGCTTCATAACAACCAATACAAATACTATTGCATCAGTACTGCTTCTAGTTAATTTTAATTTTGCATTTAGCTTCAGATCTTTGGCTTTTCTTACTTTTTGGCTGGCAACTCCAAACATTAAAGCATATTTCAAATGTGGTTTTCTGGCTTGTCTGCTTTCTTGCTTCTTCCAGTCCCCGTAGGCTATTTACTACAAAAGCTGGTTGAACTTTATTGTAGTGAATAATTTATTTGACAAATTTACCCCTGTATCTGTCTGGAATAGAAGAGTGAGCAGGCTGTGCATCTTATGAATTTGATCATCATTCAGATGCACAATTGCCTAAGAAATCCTGAGCTCAGCGCAAGTGAGGCATTCACTAATCATTCACTTCAGACAAGTAATTGGCTATTTGCTCGTTGATCCTACTGTGAAAGATTGTTTGTAAAGGGCTGATGAGTTTGTTCTGAAATCAGGAATTAAGGCATAGTGAAGACTTCCCTTAGCAGAGGCAACTATTTTCTCTGGACCAGATCAGACAAAATCTGTTCTTACACCATAGGATTATGGTGAAGACTTATACACAGTGAAGACTGAAACCGCAATCCTAAGGAACGCGAGAGTTGGCAAGAGCCATAATAAAAGTGCCATAAAATACTAAATGCTGACTCAAGGGCAAGCAGCACCAGCAAGACAGCCTGGGCCAGTCCACCAGTGCTGGATCCAAACCCCTGGCTGTCAGCAGAGGTAATTTGGGTGCCAAGCAATGCAGGGCTTGGGGAAGGAGGTGGGGAGAAGGTGTTTCTGGGCAAAGAGAGGGAGGAACAGTTCACAGATCAGGCCCGGAAGGAGAGAGGAACTGGCAGAGGCTTTTCCACTGTATCCTGGCCCTGGCAGCCTTACCCAGGGCTGCTCAGACTTCCTTCCATGAATCCCTGGTATGGCTCTCCTGCCTCTGTTATCACCAGATAATCAGGGTGTAAAATTTAAACACACACACACACACACACACACACACACACACACACACACACACACACACACACACACACAATTTAACCTATAAGGTCAACAATTTGTATGGTCGATTCCCAGATTTTAATCTAAAATATTTACTGCACATAGAATTCCAGTAACTGTCCCTGTAAACCAGTTACAGGGACACCCTGCTGGTGTGCTTGTGGCAGATTACAAAAAAGAGTATAGATAGATAACCCCATCATGGCTCATTTTGTAAATGGATTACAAATTAAGAGCAATAATTTCACAACAGTGTACAGTAGTTCTGTTTTCTGCCTGTCTTTGACATTTTGATTTTGCTCCACTTTGCTGTCTTTTTTAAAGTGCTGCTGGGGATCTGTAGTGTGGGGCTGGGGGGATGGCAGCACTCCTTTGCATGTAATGCCAGGAGGCCTAAATCAGCAGGAAGGAATTTTGCCCTTCCAGTTTTACTCAGGTGCCAATCAACCAGCAGGTTGAGTCTTAGGCACATGGATTGGAAGATAACCACAGAAATGCAACTCATCGTCCCCCAAAAGTATTAAATGTTATCCCCATAATATTGTAACATCAAAATAATACATGTGAAATGCTTTATAGACTGAGGGCCCAATCCTATCCAACTTTCCAGCAACAGTGCAGCCCCGATGTAAGGGAATAAATGTTCCCATATCTCGAGGAGACCTCTGTGACTGCCTTCCCATCACAGGAAGCAGTGCATACCCCATTGGTACAGCAGAACCGGCACTGGAAAATAGGATAGGATTGGGCTCTCAATGTACTATGCACATGCCAATTATATTACTATTCTGTGGATTACGCTGCAAAACATCTGGGTCATAGAAAGCATGGTCGAGAAAGACATCATCTTGCAATGTCTCATCGTTAATTCTGTATGGGTTAAAAAGAGTTTGAAGGAAAGAGATGCAATATTGCTGGGTCATGCAGAAGCCATTAAAGAACATGCTAATAACAGCACCACTAATGAGTGGTGGTGCATGGCTGATTAAACTGAGGTTCGTGCCAATGACATCTTGGGATGAGTTTACACTGATGCCGAAACCTTTATGTATGGGTGATAGCAACTGTTACCCTGCACATGCCTGATCTTGTCTGATCTCAGAAGCTAAGCAGGGTCAGGCCTGGTTAGTACTTGGATGGGAGACCGCCTGGGAATACCAGGTGCTGTAGGCTTATACCATAGTCTTTCAAGACTGAAGGTTGCCAACCACTATGGGTGATGCAGTGAGCACAAAAAAGATTTGTTAACTGACTTTGTATACTTTCACAAAGATTAACTGAGTACCTTGCCAAAATCGAGTTCTATCAAAAGCTCACTTAAGTCCCCAAAAAGAGGTCATTCAGTAAACCTCAGCAAGCCCAAAAGCAGCAAATTATTCAGAACAATTAGAGGCAATCTGTCACTGAACACCAGTTGCTGGGGTAAAAAGTGAGAGAAGACTATAGCTTTCATTCCTTGCTTGTGGGCTGCAGGGAAAGACCCTTGGATCAGACCAAAGGCCCATCTCACCTAGCATCTCATTTCTCACAGCTGCCTATGGGAAGCTGTGGCCTATGGCTGTGTGCCTATAGCCTCCAGCTGCCTATGGGAAATTCTCAAGACTCAAGATAAAAGCATCCTTTTCTCCTGCCATTGCTCTCTAGCAACCAGTACTCGGAGACACACTGTCACTGAATCCACAGGTAGCCCATAGTCATCATGACTAGTAACCATTGCTAGACCTCTCCTCCATTAATTCGTCCAATCTCCTTTTAAATTAAAGTCATCCAAGCAAATGACCATCACTGCAGCTTGGCAACAAATTCTACAACTAATTATGAGCTGTACGAAGAAACAGCTCCTTTGTTCATCCTAAGTGCCACCAATCAGTTGAAGTGGATGACCCCCGGTGCTATCCTTCTGAGAAAGGGAGAAAAATCTCTAGCCATTCTCTCCATATCATGCATAATGTGATATGCCTCAATCACGTCTCCTCGTAATCACCTTTCCCCTCCACACTAAAAAGCCCCAAACTCTGTAACCAGAGCCAGGGTGGTGTAGTGGTTTGGGAGGTGGACTTAGACCTGGAAGATTCAGGTTTGATCCCCCCTCAACCGTGAAACTTCCTGGGTGACCTTGGGCCTGTCACTTTCTCTCAGCCTCACCTACCTCACAGGGTTGTTGTGAGGACAAAAGGAGGGGAGCAGCTGTGTACACCACCCTGAGCTCTTTGGAGGAAGGGTGGTATAAAAATGTAAAAAATAAATAAAATAAATAACCTTTCTTCATAAGGAAGGTGCTTTAGCCCCCTGATAATTTTGCTTCCCTTCCTTTGCACTTTTTTCCATCTCTACAATATTTTTTCTTAAGCACTGGAACTGTGCAGTCATATCTCTCATAACTAGAGGTGTTTGTTTCCAGTGAGTAAGATAGGATTACAGCCTCTTACTTAACACAATGAACTGAGAAAGGTAAATAACACTTTTCAAACACCTCTACTCATAATGCTCATTCACATTCATCCTGGCTTGATTGACAGTCATTGTAGCTGGTGGAAGCAGTGCATTCCTGGTAGGGTTGGGACAATCAGTGCTTGCTTTTGACAATGGCATCTCCTACAATGCTTTTTCAGACAACACTCGGCTTTCCAGGAACAGATCACCAGAATTAACAAAGGTTATCACTTTACATAGTACTTCAAACGTGACCACAGCATAATTTGTACAGGGGCATCATAGCATTAACAGTCTTATTCTCAATCCCTTTCTAATGGCCCCTAACATGGAATTTGCATTGTTCAAAATTGCTACACATTAAGTTGACATTTTCATTGAGCCATCCAGTACAACTCCGAGGTCTCTTTCCTGGTTCATCACTAACAGCTTAGACCTCAACAGTGCATACATGAAGTTGAGATTTTGTGCCCCAATGTGCATCCATTTACAGGAACCACATTTGCTATGTGATTGCCCATTCTCTCAATGTGAAGGGTATGTCTGGAGACTTTCGCAATTGACTTTAGTTCTTATCGCCCTAAATAGTTTGGTGTCATCTGCAAACTTGGTCACCCTGCTGTTTATCCCTAATTTCAGATCATTTATGAACAAGTTAAAAATCACCTGAGGGAAGGGAAGATTTGTTCCCTTACCTTGAGGAGACCACCATGAGTGCCCTCCCCCTTCCGCAGGATACAGCCCGCACCCCACTGGCACAGTTGCACTGGCACTAGAAAGTTGAATAGATTGGGCTGTCCTTCCAAAGCTTTTTGAAAGTATTACATAAGAACATAAGAACAGCCCCACTGGATCAGGCCATTGGTCCATTTTGTCCAGCTTCTTGTATCTCACAGTGGTCCACCAAATGCCTCAGGAAGCAAACGAGACAACAAGAGACTTGCATCCTTGTGCCATCCCTTGCATCTGACAGTGCATATTTAGTGTCTGCGGATCATTTTGATCCACTTATTTGCTGATACTTTCAAAAGCACAGTCTAGAAGGATGGTAAAATAGCATTTTCCTTTGCAGAAGCCACGTTGATTCTCCTTCAGCAAGGCTAATTCTTCTTTACGCTTAATTTTGTCTTTAATTGTGCTTTCCCTCAGTTCACCAGGAACAGATGTTAAACTGATTGGCTTATACTTTCCCAGATCCCTTTTCACATAGCGTGATACTGACTGCTTCTCGTCCTTTGGCACAGAGGCTGATTTAAATGACCAGTTACATTTTGTTGACCTCTGCCTTGTCCTTTTAAGAGTCAACAAGGTTTGTTTGACAAATTCACCCAATAGCTTAAGTCAGGTGTCACATAATTTTGTTTGCTGTCATCTAGCACCCCGACAAAGGTCAGAACAAAAGCTGATAGAATAATGGCCCTTGCTTCATTTGTCATTACCGAGAAACGAAAGGAAGTAGAAGTCATTGCAGCAGAAGAATTTTTTTTTTAATGGAGTCCTCGACTGTGTTAGAGTGTGGTTGGTCTGTGGAACTCCTTGCCACAGGGTGTGGTCATGGCATCTGGCCTCATCATTGGCATCTTCAGTCTCGGAAGACTACGGTATCACACTCTGAATGGTGGTTCTGGAACAGAGTGTCTTCTCCAGTGCACGAAGCCTGGGTAAAGTAGATAGGGAGGATAGACTGTTGCCGATGCAGCAAATCCCCCTTTTCCACATCGCTGAAATGGTTCAATGGAAAGGCAGAGGCCAATACGGTTGGTTCCAGCGGCATCACAGGAGTTGCCAGAACGTGGCTGTGCCTCAGGGACTCCGGCTCCGGATTTTGCCTCAGGGACTCCGGCTCCGGATTTTGCCTTCAGGGTTGACTCCTGAAGCCTTTTCCATGACTGGATGTAGCCACAAGGCAGTGGAGGTTTGGGATCAGGGTTTTCCTTCTCTCAGATGAGCTGCCATAAGAACATAAGAACAGCCCCACTGGATCAGGCCATAGGCCCATCTAGTCCAGCTACCTGTATCTCACAGCGGCCCACCAAATGCTCCAGGGAGCACACCAGATAACAAGAGACCTCATCCTGGTGCCCTCCCTTGCATCTGGCATTCTGACATAACCCATTTCCAAATGCCTTCCCAGGCTAGCGAGTTCCATCAACTTGGTGGCTGTTTATTTGCCTTTTACGACAAGTACAGTCAAACTGAGGGCCTATTCTTATCCCCCATCCCTCAGGGGTTAGGGGTAGGCACAGTCCTACCCCACCATGAACCTGTGGAGGGCTGTATTCCAACAGGCACAGCCTGAAGTGGCACAGATGACCTAGATGCCTTTAAAAGGGAATTGGACAAATTTCTGGTGGAAAAATCCATTACAGGTTACTAACCATGATGTCTATGTGCAACCTCCTGGTTTTAGAAATGTCAGAATGCCAGATGCAAGGGAGGGCACCAGGATGCAGGTCTCTTGTTGTCTTGGGTGCTCCCTGGGGCATTTGGTGGGCCGCTGTGAGATACAGGAAGCTGGACTAGATGGGCCTATGACCTGATCCAGTGGAGCTGCTCTTATGTTCTTAAGCAGAAGGCCACAGCTCATTCTCTGCAAAGTGAATAATTACCCTAACGCAGGCTGCCAACATCAGCAGAGGTGACAATCCAGTGAGGCCCCCCCTTCCTCCCAACCACTGAGGGTGTGAATAGAAATTCTCCTTCCCACTTGATCGTGTAGTAGCTCCCAAGGCTTTTGCCCAACAAACCCCATTGGTCCAGCAGTGGTCCCCATTGTTCTCGACCTCAGTGGTGATCCTGGTTTTATGTGCTTCACTATAAGAGAAGAGCTGCTCCTATGAGCAACCATCTATCAGTGACATAAACATGTGCTGCCCTGGGCTCTGTGGAGGAAGGGTGGGCTAAAAACTGGAATAAATAACCACACAATTCTCTCTACAGGTTTACTCAGAACCTTCATTGTTTTCAATGGGGACACATTCTCAAGTAAGTGTTAATAAGATTGTAGTTGAAGTAATCCTTCTTAACCCATTTCTGCCCAGCCCACAAGTGTACACATTTGATCCCTGTTGCGTATATGCAACGTTGGGTAGAAACAGCTTAAAGTGTTTATCTTTATGGGCGCAATCCTAACCAATATTCCAGCACTGATCTAGCCACAATGCAGGCCCAAGGTAAGATAACAAACATGTCCTTACCTTGTGGAGACCCCACCTTTGACTACCTCCCACTGCAGGATGCAGTGCACACCAAATTGGCACAGCTATGTCAATGCTGGAAAGTTGGTTAGGATTGCACCTGTAATCATATTGATGGCTGATCTCGGACCCTGTCACAACAGAATAAAGATTCCCATAGGGGAAAGATCCCATAGGGTGATTGCAGTTTGTTTTTCACCAACCCACTTCTGAACTTCCTAGGAATGTTGGCAACCTTCGGTCTCGAAAGACTATGGTATCACACTCTGAATGGTGGTTCTGGAACAGCATCTAGTATGGCTGAAAAGGCCAATTCGGGAGTGACAATCCCTTCCACACTGGGAGCAAGTGCAGTCTGTCCCTGGTCTCTCCCTGGCTATGGGCCTTCCTTCTTTGCCTCTTAGCCTCAGACTGTTGGCCAAGTGTCTCTTCAAACTGGGAAAGGCCATGCTGCACAGCCTACCTCCAAGCGGGCCGCTCAGAGGCCAGGGTTTCCCACTTGTTGAGGTCCACTCCTAAGGCCTTCAGATCCCTCTTGCAGATGTCCTTGTATCGCAGCTGTGGTCTACCTGTAGGGCGCTTTCCTTGCACGAGTTCTCCATAGAGGAGATCCTTTGGGATCCGGCCATCATCCATTCTCACGACATGATCGAGCCAACGCAGGCTCCACAGTTATCCGAGCCATTCAGTGACTAGATGAAAAGACTGACATGAAAAATAATAATACAAAAATACATTTTGAGGTATATGAACTTATTTCTGATCCAGAAATCAAATATAGATGGGAATTATTATGAAAAGAATGATACACCCAATAAGCCAAAGGAAAAAGCACCAGGCACTTCCGTCACTTACTATGAGAGATCTATAGAAGTATCACATTAATTTAATCTAGAATGAGCTCCTCGGAGGCAGCCAGCAGGAATATATGTAAAATCCAGTAAAAGATTGACTAGTTACTAGATGTTAATATCTTCAGTCATTAAAAGTAAACTCTACTTTTTAAGTAAATGAAGCAAAGTGGTTTTTCTTATGCCCTACATATGGTCTTATTAGCATTATGATGGCTTGCTTAATCATTAATTTCATCATTTATCTCTTGGCCACAGGGACAAATTAGTAAAGGTTTGCACTCCTTATGAGCCTGTGAATTTATGCTTCTCCCTTTGGTATAAAATATCCAATTCAGAACCGGAGAATCCCCTTCAAAGCAGTTGTGCCAGCATGGAATGAATCTACCTTGGCATCCACTGGGGGAGAGCCCTAAACTGAAACCTCCTTTCCCACTCCAGCTGAAATATCTGCAATCAGTATCTGGATCTGGGAATTCAAATGCTAAAGTTTGAATTCAAATGCTAAATATCCAATCGGCCCCTCCCCTTCAGAGCCATTCTGGATGGTGGTAGAACCACCACCTTAGAATGGCTTAGAAGGGGAGGAGCTGCTTGCAAGCTGTGGTGAGGATCCCAGCAAAACTTAATGTTTTGTACCCTCTCTAGCTATGCCACTGGGTCACTGGTTAGCAAACTGTATTGAAAAATGGATTTCTTCACCATAAAAGTAATCTGCTCTTCTTGCTCCAGCAAATACAGTTCTTACTCATCTTCTTTTTTAAATGGATGGTGGATGCTAGTGATATAGGCACTACTGATTCATGCCTGCAACATCAATGTTGTCACTTGTGTCAGTGTTACATGTGTCTGATCTCAGTCTATTTGAACTGTTCTGACATTCTACATTTATTTTCTGCTCCTTTTCCTTTCTTTTTTCCTTCCTTCAGATACTCTGATGACTGCCGCTAGCACACGTATTTGATAATATAACAAAAACCACCACTTAACCTGTGCACTTTCAAAGGAAAATGAATGTAGGTCAATTACATTGGTTAACATGGTGGAGCTTAAGTGACAGCAACAAATTTGGTTACTTTTTTCCCCCCAATCAAGTATCATCTGAAACGAATTCAACAATATCCCTTCATAGTAAAGATAGAATGTTAAAGACTTTGGCATTTTTTTTAAATGTTGTTTGTGGACTTCTATTTAGCTCATAAAAAATCTTTGTACCAGTGGAACATAATGAAAATTATAGACATTCCCCTACCTCTCTGTGGTGTTTCAAATCCCTCTGGTATCAGCACTCTTTTAATATAGCAATCACTAATTCTGAATGGAAGGATGGTAATAGGATTAAAACCATTCTTCCTTTGTGTGATCACTCTGAGTTCCAAGAGATTAAGATAACTTTGAGGTATGCTTTTGAAATTCTCCCCATACAAATTTCACTGAAGATTTTGAGATTCAAAATTGCCATCTCCTCCTGTTTGGGCATCAGTGCCAGGGGGTCTGCAATCTGATTTCTTTCAATTTTTTCTAAAATGTTTGGACATTCAGATTGCTGTGTTTGTTACAGTTTTCACTTCATTTCTTTTTCTTAGAGGTTACCTATGTGAAGAGTGCATACTCACGGTGATTGAAAACCACTTCACAAAAAGAACACAACATATATAAGAACATAAGAAGAGCCCCACTGAATCAGGTCAAAGGCCCATCTAGTCTAGATTCCTGTATTTCAAAGTGGCCCACCAAATGCTTCAAGGAGTACGCAAAACATCAAGAGATCTGCCTCCTGGTGCAGTCCCTTGTATCTGGCATTCTGAGGTACCCTACTTCTAAAACCAGAAGGTTGCACATACCCGTCATGGCTTGTAACCTGTGATGGACTTTTCTGGCAGAGCTCGGCTCCACTAGATCCTGAGCTCTGTGTTGGGCCTCACAGCTCAACATGGGACTCCTTGATTCTGCACTGGCTCAAGAGCCACTGCAGAATTGAATGGCCCCATTGTGGGGCTACTTCCCTTAACCAGGGGAAGGCAATGAAAGTTCCCTTCCCCCAAGGAGCCACTGTGGGCTGCCCAGCGTGCATTGGATGCTGTGGTAGCCATTTTGGCGCTGCAGCAGCCTCGCACACTGGGCAGCTCAGGATTGGGATGTTAGTTGCCAGAGCATGTCATTTCTTGGAGCAACATGAGCTGTGGGGATCCTGAAGGAGGAGAAGAAAAAGCAGTACTGAGACATGATGATGAGGCTGCAACTATGGAATATTTGCCACCGCTCTCCCCCCCCCCCCAAAGCTGGTCTAGTCACAGGGATGTAGTCAATGGAGAATGGGGGAGGAACCCCTTTCAAGCTGCCCATTCTCTGCAGCTTCCAATGCGTTCTCTAACACACATGCACACAACTGCATGTTTTACTGTTCTACATCACGAACTCCTCCTGTGTTTTGCTCTTCCTCCATTTTGTACTCCTGGCATGTGACGAAGTGGGAGCTTCTGAACGACGTTTGCTGCCATTTGCCACCTGTGATTCTCGTGCCACTGTCACAAAATGGAGACGTAAGAACAATACAGTGTTAAAATGCGTATAACGAGAGCTCTCTTTGTATCGCCCCAAATATATTCTCTTTACTGACACAGAAAAACGTCTTCGTTCTACACATCAAAGAGTTCAGTTAAGTAACTCGCTAAAAAGGATCGTCTCAGGATTTCTCCTACAAAAAAGAATACATGCTGTTATGGGAGAATAAAGAGCTCCAGGTGGGGAGCCCATAAGAAGTCTCACAGTATGTTTTAACGGTTTCACAAAAGCAATATCCTTGAGCAGTCTTTCAAGATTGCTCTTGTAATATTTACCAGCAATTTGATACTTCTGGCCCAATGATTTGAGCATGAACTCCTCCAAAGAATTATTTGGCGTGCGTTCTCTCTTCCACAAATGTATTGCCTCTCCATTTTGTTTGCTTTCGCGATTCTAATTTCCATAGAGTTTTGATGGTAATTTCAACCAAGGCATTAAAGAGATCTGATAGGACTTTTGATATTTCCCCTGGATTGTTTATTGATTTAGCAAAGCATTTATTTGTGCTCAAAATATTCTCCATTATGTTGGGAAAAGGAGCCTAGAATGACTTATGCAGATCTCAGCGGAGCTTACAGAGTCTGAAGCAAGCTGAGGTAAACAAAATTTCGCCTGTTGCAGACACCTGCTAATATCAGAAGCACTTGATGAAGAAAATTGAAGTTTTCATCTCCTGCCTGCTAGTTCCTCAACAATAAGACGTATTACTAATGCCCACAACATATTTCAGAAAACATAATTCAATTATGTTACCTAACATCTATACCAGGTAAGATGGTGGAATGCCTCATCAAATATAGAATCTCAAAACACATAGATGAACAGGCCTTGCTGAGGGAGAATCAGCATGGCTTCTGTAAGGGTAAGTCTTACCTCACGAACCTTATAGAATTCTTTGAAAAGGTCAACAGGCATGTGGATGTGGGAGAACCCGTGGACATTATATATCTGGACTTTCAGAAGGCATTTGACATGGTCCCTCACCAAAGGCTACTGAAAAAACTCCACAGTCAGGGAATTAGAGGGCAGGTCCTCTCCTGGATTGAGACCTGGTTGAAGATCAGGAAACAGAGAGTGGGTGTCAATGGGCAATTTTCACAATGGAGAGAGGTGAAAAGCGGTGTGCCCCAAGGATCTGTCCTGGGACTGGTGCTTTTCAACCTCTTCATAAATGACCTGGAGACAGGGTGAGCAGTGAGGTGGCAAAGTTTGCGGGCGACACCAAACTTTTCCGAGTTGTGAAGACCAGACATGATTGTGAGGAGCTTCAGAAGGATCTCTCCAAACTGGCAGAATGGGCAGCAAAATGGCAGATGCGTTTCAATCTCAGTAAGTGTAAAGTCATGCACATTGGGGCAAAAAATCAAAACTTCACATATAGGCTAATGGGTTCTGAGCTGTCTGTGACAGAACAGGAGAGAGATCTTGGGATGGTGGCAGACAAGTCGATGAAAGTGTCGACCCAATGTACAGCGGCAGTAAAGAAGACCAATTTTATGCTTGGGATCGTTAGAAAAGGTATTGAGAACAAAACGGCTAATATTATAATGCTGTTGTACAAATCTATGGTAAGGCCACACCTGGAATATTGTGTCCAGTTCTGGTTGCCACATCTCAATAAGGACATAGTGGAAATGGAAAAGGTGCAAAAGAGAGTGACTAAGATGATCACCGATAGAAAGATGCTCTTTACACTCTCACATAACATCACAACCAGGGGACATCCATTCAAATTGAGTGTTGGGAGGGTTAGGACAGACAAAAGAAAATATTTCTTTACTCAGCATGTGGTTGGTCTGTGGAACTCCTTGCCGCAGGATGTGGTGACAGCATCTGGCCTGGATGCTTTTAAAAGGGGATTGGACAAGTTTCTGGAGGAAAAATCCATTATGGGTTACAAGCCATGATGTGTATGTGCAACCTCCTGATTTTAGAAATGGGCTATGTCAGATGCAAGGGAGGGCACCAGGATCCAGGTCTCTTGTTATCTGGTGTGCTCCCTGGGGCATTTGGTGGGCTGCTGTGAGATACAGGAAGCTGGACTAGATGGGCCTATGGCCTGATCCAGTGGGGCTGTTCTTATGTTCTTATGTTCTTAATTATTGTCATGGGATGCATTGATGGAAATTCACGCAGACTGTGGAAACTGGACATTCACACAGAATTCACATAATGGATGCATTCAACAGTTGTGGACCTGGCCCCTGGGCACCACAGGGCACAGGACTGCAATATGCTGTCCCCCGCAACACACTGCCCCCCCAGGGGATACTTACTCATCTGTATGGAGGCTCGTGCAATGTTCCCAAGCACTCTGAAAGCCTTCTGGTTTTCTAATGAAAATGGGCAGGAGGTCTGGTCTAGAGGGTAGAGCCTCCATTTGCCTGAAGATTAACATCCACAAGGTCGCCAGTTCGAGGCCACCGGCACCGTGCGACCTTGAAGCAGCTGACAAGCTGCAGCTGAGCTGTTCCATCTGCTCGGAGCGTGGGAGAATGGAGGCCAGAATGTTAAACCAGATCGGAGTGTAACAGCTTGAATGTGGTGGTTCTTGAAAGAGAGAACCTTCTTTCAATTTGTAAAAATCCCTGCGTGGATTTAATAAGCCTGCCTGTGTAAACCGCCTTGAATAAAGTCTTGAATAAAGACCAAGAAAGGCGGTATATAAATACTGTATATTATTATTATTATATTATTACTGTTTAAGAGCACTCCAGAGGCCTCAGAAGGCTTTTGGAGCACCCGGTGGCAAAGCTTCACTGGAATGGCTCCAGAGGGCAGGTGGAGGCAGCAGTACAGTGGGTGTGCCCCCACAGGGGCTATACGTGTGGCGCCTTGGGCTTTTGCCCCCCTCACACACCCAGGACCACCACTGGGATTCAGAGTACCTCTGGGGGAAAAACAACAACAACAACAGAACTTGTTATGCTACAATTCACCTGACATCTATGAGCACAAAAAATGTCCTAGTTACTGAGCTCATATAGCTGGTGTAGGATGTCCTAGTTACTGAGCTTATATAGCTGGTGTAGAAGGAGACTGTACATCCCCTTGTGCAGCATATATAGTGCTTTATTGGAAACTAAATAACTTTCACGAAATACCGTATGGGGTTGTACAGCATAATTTTGGCTCCTGCAGTGTGCCCGAGGCACTGTAGCAATGTTAAACATCAGAGAAGTAGGCTATCCGGAATGTTTATAAAAATGTGTTTGTTCTGTGTGCACAAACATGTGTTCTTGGTCAGAAAAATATCACATGTGCATCATGGCCCATGCTGATCACAACAGGGGTCAAGCTACCTTACCTTCAAACAAAATATATTTTATCATCATCAAATTGCTTCTTTTGTCATCTTCACCATTTTTTATGTCTACACTTCATCTACAGTTATTCTTAATTTTAAAGAAAATCCTCATTATGACTAGCTTGTGAGGAGATGTGCCTGAGTTCTTCTGTGCCCATCATAATTTCACTGAAAGTAACAATTTGAGCTTAACGTAGAGGATTTCTCCTCAGGTGAAACATCTGAGGAATTCTGAAGGAAGACACAAAATTTCCAATAACACTAGTAAAAAATTTCTCTCACATTCTGAGGTTGTCACCACAGTTTACCTAAAGCAAAATACAAAGCGAATTTGGGAATTGCTTCTCAGGCAAAACATGTAATAAATTTTGAAGGAAGTCTAAACAGTTTTGATGAAACAAGTGAAATCCATCAAGAAGTGGGGGGGTGGATATAAGTTAATGCATGCATACATGCATTCTTAGCGAACACATAAAGTTCATTCATGTCCCACTACACCAACTGATTGGTCCACCAATCCTGAGCCTTGGAGACTCAGGAAAACACCCTTGCTTTAAAGTCAGCCTCTAATCCAGCCAGTGTGAAGGAATGTCATGAAGTGGCCATTTTGTGTGTTCCATTGTAACAGACAGTAGTATCTCAATGCCACCACTGGTTCCCGCTATGCCTGCCAAAGTATGTGAGGCAGCAGTGGGGCAAGGAGGCCACCTCCTCCTGGGTGGGGAGGGGGGAAGGGACGGGGTGGGGAGGCAGCACGATGGGTTGGATCCAATGGCAATGGTGCGAACCAGATGCTATCCCTTCTTTTCCCAGCCTCCCCCCTCTGCCCTGTTCTAGTGGGCTGCGGACCCCCAGTTAGGGAACTGCTGGAGAAGCTTGGGGCAGGTAAGTGGCAGGCAGAGTAAGGGGAAAGAAGTAACATGAAGCCACCAACAAGTGTTCTGGGGGACAGATGCAACGGTTTCAGTGACAAGGTGTAGTTTTCACTGTATCCTTCCCTTCCTGCCTTTACCTATGACTAGAGGTATTTATTTCTGGTGAGTAAGGATTATAGCCCAAGTCTTACTGAACACAAAGTTTATTTGCACAATGAGTAAAATAAATAAAAAACTTAGGGCCAAATCCTAACCAACTTCCCAGGGCTGATGCAACTACAATGCAGTACCAATGTAAGGGAACAAATATTCTCGTACCTTGAGAAGGCCACCAGGACTGCTCTCCCATAGCAGAATGAAGTGCACACCCCATTGGCACTGTTGCACCTGCACTGGAAAGTTGGATAGGATTGGGCCCACAATTCTTTAACAGTGATGGAGTTTTGGTTGCTTTGGCATTGGCAAGTGCGATGAAACAACATAAATTGTCAAAACATCATTGCGCATCAACCATGAAGTACAGTCAGATATTCAAATCCTACTATAGGAGTAGTTTAGGCCAGTGAACTCATGCCATCATCTGCTGTCCATCCAAGTCCATCAAAGGCATGAGTTTGAACATTTTTATACAGCTTTCCCTCCAAGGAGCTCAGGGTGGTGTACATAGTTCCTCCCCCTCTTTTGTCCTCTTTTGTCCTTTTGTCCAGCATTGTCCACAATGCTGTGTGGTAGGTGAGGCTGAGAGAGAGTTTGGCCTAAGGTCATTCAGGAAGCTTCATGGCTGAGCAGGAATCTGAACCTGGATCTTCCAGGTCAAAGTGCAAACCCATAAACCATTACACCATCCTGGTTTAAAGACAACTTAGTTCTGAATGCAGGACCAGCCCTAGGAGCTGTGGGGTCCAATGCAAAACATTTTTGCCTCCCCCCCCCATGGACCCCATTACTCATCAGAGTAAGAGGTAGCAGTGAGCCCAGGACCAATGGCACCCCACACCAGTGCACCCTGCACAGAACAAAGTGAAGATGTCACTTCCAGCTGCTTCCATGGGAGCCAAATTGGAGCAGCACCAAACTGGCCAAATTGGCTCTGTTGCTTCGTTATTTTGTCATCTGTAATTCTTGGTGCATCTGTTAGAAGTATAAACTGCATAGTGTCTTGAATGACTAGACAAAAGGCAATATATAAAAGAAGTAAATAATAAGTATATATGATATCCCTGTCCAGTACTGTCACATGCTAAATACAGTAACATTAGATGTAATCTATCCAATATAGTCATTCGCTGCCGTACATAAGACTGTCCAGCATCAGATAAAGGAGGAGTACATAGGTAATGTCTGTGACTGAATCTGCTGACACTATATCACCTATATCACCTACCTAGTACACTTTTAAAGCAATTATAATTTATAACTATAATGTAAATTTTGAATAAAACACAACACCGCTTTCTGTACTGTTAAGTTTGGAAAACACCCAAACTGGCGGAAAAATAAAACCATTTTCACCCATCTCTACTAATGCAGCTTTTGCTGCTGCCAAGATCCTGATCCTGAATAAACTCTCAAAATAAACAAACCCAGCAATGTAATCAAATGATATGCTTTAGAGGCTTTTGTTCATGATGCTAAACAGACAGGATTTTGAAAATTAAAATTTTATCTCCGCACCATGCTAAACTGCCTAAATGGAGTACAAAAGCTGTTTATGGGAGTGTGATCGTTACACAAATTGTTTTTAAATGAATAAACATAAGAGCTCAAGAGAATGTGAAGAATACTTCATTATTCATTAAAGACTTTTAGTGCTTCATTAATTTGGTTGCTACAATCCACTTCTGATTAGCTGGGTTGTTAAACAGTCATTGTCAAATGCCACTAAGGTGTAAGGTATTTGCTTCTTAGAATTCCTGAGTCCCATTTGAACACAACACCATTTCATCAGGTGTTAATGCTGGAGCCTGCAGGATATCAAGTAACCCAAACTCCTTTGGCACTTTGTGAAACAGTCTCTTTTCCATTTACATCTAACAGGGGAGATGAAATGTTTGCATATTGGATTTCAGAGCAAGAGAGAGAGAGAGAGAGAGAGAGAGAGAGAGAGAGAGAGAGAGAGAGCATTCCTCCTCTAGGAAGAGGCTATGTTTCTGCTTCAATACCCAGCAAGTCAACAAATCCCTTCCTTGACTTCAGTGGCTAATAAAGGCAGTTGTGATCCCTAATACCCCAGTCTTAAACATGTTCACTCATAAGTAAAAGCCTTGTGAGTTCAGTAGAACTTAGTTCAGCGAGTGCTCAGTGAGGACATGGTCTGAAATAACATGTAGTCCCCTTACAAAAACCAAGCATTGTTGATAGTAATCAGAGCCTGGATAGGTGACAACCCTTGAGTACCATGTACACTATTTTGAGTTATATCATGGGAGAGGGAGAGATAGTGCTCAGTATCACCCATGATCCAACCTGAGTGTGGCAAGAGCCCCCAGCTGCCCTGAATCACTGGCTTGATGCTGTGTGGAGTACATTCACCTCTATTTAGTGGGTGTAGCTTTGGAACTGTAATACAATAAATGGCCATGAAGGTAAGTTTAGCACTGTTGATGAGATCCATACTAGATCAAATATCATGGTAGTACTTGTTGGAAGACTGCCACCGAACTGAGCCACCGGATGTACATGGGGCAGCAAGTGTGTTAATGCTGTCTTCCACCAGTAGGGGGAGTGTGTTGCTAGTTTAAAAGCTGATTGGTTGCTTGTTGGAATCTAATAGGTGGGGTGAAAGATTCAAGAGATCCTGTGCTAGATGAGGACCCCTGCTGGGTTATGCCTTTGTCCTTCACACCCAGTTGCTGGTGTGATGGCCAGTTTGGAGTTCTGTTGGCTTGCAAACAAGTCTCCTTGATTGGACTCCACTCATCTGGTTCATGAGGACTGTTAAAAGTGGGAGACCTTCTTTCTTTTGTTTTGCCCCAAATCAGGAGCCCTTGGGTGGCAACTGTGGCCAAAAGGCAAGAAATCCATGGTGGCAACAGGATTTGGAGTTGGAGCCCCTTGAATTTTGGAGCTGTGAAAACTCCACTTGAATTTAAGGGGGAAACAAGTCTCCATTTGAATTTTGAGTGCTCAAGGCTCAAGCAGATTGATTAAATGGGGATGATTAGCTGAGTCAGTCAAAAGTATAACCTTGCTGGCTTGTGGAACTGTGGCCTCTTGGCATCAATCCAGTGCATCATCCTGCGACTGGTCTGGCCCATGCTTGCCTGACAGGCACTCAGCACCAAGTGCATGTGTATTGACATGTGTCTCCTCTTCACCTTAAAGGAAATAAAATATTGACCATGCCAGGGATCATGCTCAGTATCACCAATGATCCAGCCTGAGTATGACATCAGCTCCCAGGTGCCTTGAATCACATCACTGACTTGGTGCTGTGTGGAGCACATTCCCTTCTATTCAGTGAGTGGAGCTTTGAAGATCTGCTCGGTTTGCTGTCTTCTGATTTCTCAGCGGCTCCCTGCATGGAGCTGGTGCATTCTCAGTGGTTCCCCGCTTGGTGCTTTACTCCTCAATTGGTGCTTGTGCCACCTGCATAGGTGTTGGCAGTGTTGGCTCTTGCTGCGCCACCCAGGCTTTCAGAGTCACAGGGCTCTGGCCCCTAGATCAGCTAGGGCACCCGGACAGTGTTCTGAGAATTATAGAATTAATTTTAGAAAAACTTCTCATGAAACTGGAATCCAGGAAAATCTGAACATGAGTCCAAGAGATCTGAACAAAAGAGGAATGGAACAGAGGAAATCTTGCACCCCTAGAAGATATGTGGACCTAGATGAAAAAGAAACAGGAAAATAATTGGGAAACAGTCAATGAATAATTGTGTTGCTAAGTTCTTTTTATTTTTAAAATTCTTGCTATCTTGTTTTTGTTGTGCTGGGCAACAGGAGAAGTGGGAAAGATCAAATGAACCTTGCAAGCACAACAGTTCTTTATTGCTACAAAACATACCTGGAATGAAACACTACCCAACAGCCAGCACAGCAAGACCCTCAGAGGTCCAAAAAGTACTATAGCGCCCCTGTTGTCATACATGACAATTCTCCAACGGATCCTTGAAAACATCAGGGAGAGCGGAAGAAAGGACATGTTCTGTTTCTCTGCATTTGAAGTAGAGTCCAGTTTCTCAGAAATATCTTTGTGAAGGAAAAAGCATTGGGATAGAAGCACATAATTAACCTGTTGGCTGATTGAGAAAGATATAAATTACTCTGTTAAGCCCACCTCCCGGTGCACAAGAAACGATTCCTAATTTTTGTGATTGCCAAGTCTTTAATTTGAACTGGATATTGGCTGTCATGAGCAGGTGCGGAATGTGCATAAGTATCTATTGTCTAAGACTTGGAATCCTGTATGTTAAGAATTTGAAGAGGTTTGAATTTGGAGAGGCTTTCAGAGCATCTGAATTAGAGCTGAGCAAAATATTCATGCCTTTTAATTTTCCTCTTGTATTTGCAAGTTCACTGAGGGAGACACTTCCACTGAACAGCTAAGGCTGCAATCCTAACCACACTTTCCTGAGAGTAAGCCCCATTGAACAAAATGGGACTTACTTCTGAGTAGACCTGGTTAGGATTGTGCCCTCAGTCAATCAAAGGAAAATCAAAACTTTTTCCCCTGCATTTCAGTCATACCAGCTACTGCCCATAGCTCAGAAGGGACTTGCTCAAAAAAGCTCCAGGAAATGGTGAATTGACCACAGAGGGTTAAACTAGGCATGTACCAAATTGTACAGTGCTGCAGGGGGGAGGGTAATTTTCTTTTTAAAGAGGGCCCCCCCATAAAACATGGCAAAATCAAGGCTAGGGAGTAGAGGAGCTTTTGAACTTTGCCCCTACTGTGGTTTAGATCCCAGTTGCAGTTATTACTTCCATGCTATTCAGTTTTGCTTTGTTTTTTAAATGACACTCTTCCATTGGCTTTCAATGGAACAGATTCTTTTTCCAACTAAGATTAATGAGTGGGAAATTTCTCTGGGTGAACAAGAACTTCAGAAGGTCAAAGAACTTGCCTCTCCTTTGAAATGGGCTCTCCAAAGCACATGGTACGGGAGGGGGAGGAGAGAGAAAAGATTAAAAACTCAGTATCTACACTCCTGGTCCCTTCTCTAGTTCCAAACATCTGCCACCCAACTTTCAACAACCTTCAACCCTAGGATAGCTCTCACCCGTCCTACCCCAGAGTCTCATAAAAGGACCTAGGCCCCTCACCCCTACCTCCCTAACCCCTGCTCTCATCTCCTCCACGCCTCTAGGCAGTGCTCCTTCCACCCTTGCAGATATATCCAGGGCAGCCAGCTATCAAAGAAATAATTCCATGTGGGTTTCTTGCACCCCAAAGCTTAGGTGTTTTTCTAAGCTATACCTATGGGCTTCCTTTTGAACACTTTCTTCTAGTGTCCAGGTCCTAACTGAAATCCAAAGGAGCGACCAATAGCACAACCCAAAGTAGGGATACTTTAATACCATAACAAAAGTGAAAGTGAATCTAAAATTGTTTTCACTCAACTTTAGTGATGATATCTGTCTCATCACTGGGACTCATCAAGCATAATTGACTGTCATAGGTGCTTGAGGCTTACCTGGTAGTAAGTCCCATTGAATTCAGTTGAGCTTACTTCTAAGTAGACATGCCTAAGATTGCACTGTGAATGTTTTAAAAGTGGCCTATTGTTTCGTGGTTTATTTATCATATTTTTATTTTTTTTTAATGTCCTGTATTTTCTCCCACTAAGGAGTTCAGCTTTCAAAAATCAGTACAACTGAAAAGTAGAACTGAACAGTAGCAGCAAGACCCTTTAATCAAAGTAAAGAGAATCAAAACAGAGAGGGCAGAAATTAAATCAACCCAGGACATGCCTGCTGAAAGAGTCAGGTTGGTGAAAAATGGTAAAATGGAAAAATGGTGAAAAATGGAAAAAGAAAGAAGGGTTCCACTAAATCCAGGAGGGTGCCCGCATGGCTAACCAGCCAAGTTAGAGAGGCTGTGAAGGGCAAGGAAGCTTCCTTCCATAAATGGAAGTCTTGCCCTAATGAGGAGAATAAAAAGGAACATAAACTGTGGCAAAAGAAATGTAAGAAGGTGATACGGGAGGCCAAGCGAGACTATGAGGAACGCATGGCCGGCAACATTAAGGGGAATAATAAAAGCTTCTTCAAATATGTTAGAAGCAGGAAACCCACCAGAGAAGCAGTTGGCCCTCTGGATGGTGAGGGAGGGAAAGGGGAGATAAAAGGAGACTTAGAGATGGCAGAGAAATTAAATGAGTTCTTTGCATCTGTCTTCACAGCAGAAGACCTTGGGCAGATACCGCTGCCCGAACGGCCCCTCCTGACTGAGGAGTTAAGTCAGATAGAGGTTAAAAGAGAAGATGTTTCAGACCTCATTGATAAATTAAAGATCAATAAGTCACTGGGCCCTGATGGCATCCACCCAAGGGTTATTAAGGAATTGAAGAATGAAGTTGCAGATCTCTTGACTAAGGTATGCAATTTGTCCCTCAAAACGGCCATGGTGCCAGAAGATTGGAGGATAGCAAATGTCACGCCTATTTTTAAAAAGGGAAAGAGGGGGGACCCGGGAAACTATAGGCCGGTCAGCCTAACATCCATACCGGGTAAGATGGTGGAATGCCTCATCAAAGATAGGATCTCAAAACACATAGACCAACAGGCCTTGCTGAGGGAGAGTCAGCATGGCTTCTGTAAGGGTAAGTCTTGCCTCACCAACCTTATAGAATTCTTTGAAAAGGTCAACAGGCATGTGGATGCGGGAGAACCCGTGGACATTATATATCTGGACTTTCAGAAGGCGTTTGACACGGTCCCTCACCAAAGGCTACTGAAAAAACTCCACAGTCAGGGAATTAGAGGACAGGTCCTCTCGTGGATTGAGAACTGGTTGGAGGCCAGGAAGCAGAGAGTGGGTGTCAATGGGCAATTTTCACAATGGAGAGAGGTGAAAAGTGGTGTGCCCCAAGGATCTGTCCTGGGACCAGTGCTTTTCAACCTCTTCATAAATGACCTGGAGACAGGGTTGAGCAGTGAAGTGGCTAAGTTTGCAGACGACACCAAACTTTTCCGAGTGGTAAAGACCAGAAGTGATAGTGAGGAGCTCCAGAAGGATCTCTCCAGACTGGCAGAATGGGCAGCAAAATGGCAGATGCGCTTCAATGTCAGTAAGTGTAAAGTCATGCACATTGGGGCAAAAAATCAAAACTTTAGATATAGGCTGATGGGTTCTGAACTGTCTGTGACAGATCAGGAGAGAGATCTTGGGGTGGTAGTGGACAGGTCGATGAAAGTGTCGACCCAATGTGCGGCGGCAGTGAAGAAGGCCAATTCTATGCTTCGGATCATTAGGAAGGGTATTGAGAACAAAACGGCTAGTATTATAATGCCATTGTACAAATCTATGGTAAGGAAACACCTGGAGTATTGTGTCCAGTTCTGGTCGCCGCATCTCAAAAAAGACATAGTGGAAATGGAAAAGGTGCAAAAGAGAGCGACTAAGATGATTACGGGGCTGGGGCACCTTCCTTATGAGGAAAGGCTATGGCGTTTGGGCCTCTTCAGCCTAGAAAAGAGACACTTGAGGGGGGACATGATTGAGACATACAAAATTATGCAGGGAATGGACAGAGTGGATAGGGAGATGCTCTTTACACTCTCACATAATACCAGAACCAGGGGACATCCACTAAAATTGAGTGTTGGGCGGGTTAGGACAGACAAAAGAAAATATTTCTTTACTCAGCATGTGGTCGGTCTGTGGAACTCCTTGCCACAGGATGTGGTGCTGGCGTCTAGCCTAGACGCCTTTAAAAGGGGATTGGACAAGTTTCTGGAGGAAAAATCCATTATGGGGTACAAGCCATGATGTGTATGCGCAACCTCCTGATTTTAGAAATGGGTTATGTCAGAATGCCAGATGCAAGGGAAGGCACCAGGATGAGGTCTCTTGTTATCTGGTGTGCTCCCTGGGGCATTTGGTGGGCCGCTGTGAGATACAGGAAGCTGCACTAGATGGGCCTATGGCCTGATCCAGTGGGGCTGTTCTTATGTTCTTATGGTAGGGAGAAGGTCAGATACCCTTTCAAGGGACAGGAAGTTCCAAAGGGTGGAGATCTGACTCTTCATGACCCTATGGACTACAGCATACCAGGTTCCCCTGTTTACCTCTAATGTCCGGAGTGTGTCCAAATTCATGTTCATTGCCTCTGTGACACTATCTAACCATCTCACCCTCTGCCATCCCTTTCTCCTTTTGCCTTCAGTTTTTCTCAGCATCAGGGTCTTTTCTAAAGAGTCCTCCCTTCTCATTAGATGACCAATGTATTTAAGCTTCAACTTCAGCATCTGTCCTTCCAATGAATAGTGTATTGGAATCTGGAAGAACTGGCGAGGAGGTAGATGTGGTGTCAGCAGTGGCCGCTTTAAGGGTAAGGCCTGGGCATCCAGCAGAGTGTGCTGCACAGCTGCAGCCACTGGAAGGCAATAGGGCCCTCAGGGATATAAGGAGTACCTGAGGCAGAAAGGGTTTGTGGGTTTTGAAGGAGTGCAGGTTGGAGGTAGGAGAGGAGACTGACTTGGCTTATTGAATTTGGAATCTGACTGTGGATTGTGACTGGTTTTGGACTTTGACTTGGATACCCTGAAGGATTTGACTGACCTACCTGGAACCTGACCTTGGACTGTAACTTGGCTTATTGGCTCTGGACTCTGATTTGATTGATGGGACTGATTTACTTGGCATCTGTGGACTGGAACTGGACTCTGACCTTTGCTTGCTGCACTGTTGGGTTTCACCAGGGAAACTAATTAGCCTCAAGTGGGCACAAGGCCCAGTGGATTGGGATTTGGCAGAACAAATAGTCAGGGTTAATTTCCTGTAGGATTGACTGATTTGATCTCCTTGCAGTCCAGGGGACTCTCAAAAGTCTTCTCCAACACCATAATTTGAAAGCGTCTGTTTTTTGGCGCTCAGCCCTCCTTATGGTCCAGCTCTCCCAGTCATACATTACTACTGGGAAAACCATAGCTTTGACTATACAGACCTTTGTCAACAAGGTGATGTCTTGGCTAATGTAATTAGTGGTTAGTTACTAAACAATAAAAATGGAGCAAGAACTGGACTGTTGGGATTCAATGGCATTACATTCAGCAGCATTACAGTAGTGTCACTAGGGGGGCATGGGGATGCAGGGTGCTTTGTGATGTGCACGGAGGCGGGGTGACACCACTACTAGCCAAAAAATTTTAAATCTTCGTATATTTGAATAATGTCATCGTGTTACAGATCAATCGATGCATAATTCATGCAGAATGCAATGAAATATCTCTATTTGATATGATATAGCCAAAACCCCAGCAGAGGCTGGGCATTGGTACATCATGCCCACCACCTGGGCATTGCTCTGCTTACTGCATGGGAGGAGGTCCATGCTAGGGGTGATGTGCTGGCCTTCCATACTGGGTGACATGTACCTTAGTGACACCACTGTGACTATTCATCAACCTTATCTATCCAATGGAGTCTGAAGCAGCTGTGTGACTCAGCTAGACCAAAGTCATCACTTCAGGATTACTGCCTCTGAAATCAATAGCTACAATGGTGAAGGGAGAACCAACTGTGCTATTTCCTAGCAGCTGATTTAGCAAGATGCAGACATCAGTGTTAATGCATTCAGTAACAAAAGGTAGGTGATAACATCAACACGTCTGTGGGTGAAGCAATTCTCTCCTGATCAGCATCCCAGCATCTAGTACACCAAAAGTCTAACAATTAGCTTTGGAGACACATAACATTAGCTTTCGATTCAGACAGAAGAACTTAATCGGCAAAACTTTTATCTCCAATATGTTTGGCATTCCATTCAGCTGATGCTCTGTTTTGGGACCCAGTATTAGCTTAAAGGATGGAGTGAAAAATGTTCATGAATGAAGTTTGTGGCATTACAGATTTCTGCAAAACATTTTCCTGTGAAAACAAACCAAACACCTTTCAAGAAGGAAAGGCACTCCTACGGAATTTTTGTTTGTTTATCTTCAAGTATGCAAAAATTTGTGTTTTATGTTTGGATTTTAAATGGCTTAGATCACTGTTTCTCAACCTATGGGTAAGGTGGGTCTCCATTCAGTTCATTTCAGTATTTTATTTTTAGTTTATTAGACTTGCTGCCAACATGGTATGTGACTGCGGGCACAATCCTAACCAGGTTTACTCAGAAGTAAGTCCTATTTTGTTCAATGGGGCTTACTCTCAGGAAAGTGTGGGTAGGATTGCAGCCTGCATTTGGGGAGATCTGTACATAAGAACAGCCCCACTTGATCAGGCCATAGGCCCATCTAGTCCAGCTTCCTGTATCTCACAGCGGCCCACCAACTGCCCCAAGGAGCACACCAGATAACAAGAGACCTCATCCTGGTGCCCTCCCTTGCATCTGGCATTCTGACATAGCCCATTTCTAAAGTCAGGAGGTTGCACATACACATCATGGCTTATAACCCGTAATGGATTTTTCCTCCAGAAACATGTCCAATCCCCTTTTAAAGGCGTCCAGGCCAGGTGCCCTCACCACATCCTGTGGCAAGGAGTTCCAGAGACCAACCACACGGTGAGTAAAGAAATATTTTCTTTTGTCTATCCTAACTCTCCCAACACTCAACTTTAGTGGATGTCCCCTGGTTCTGGTGTTATGTGAGAGTGTAAAGAGCATCTCTCTATCCACTTTATCCTTCTCCTGCATAATTTTGTATGTCTCAGTCATGTCCCCCCTCAGGCGTCTCTTTTCTAGGCTGAAGAGGCCCAAACACCATAGCCTTTCCTCATAAGGAAGGTGCCCCAGCCCAGCAATCATCTTAATCGCTCCCTTTTGCACCTTTTCCATTTCCTCTATGCCCTTTTTGAGATGTGGCGACCAGAACTGGACGCAATACTCCAGGTGTTTCCTTACCATTGATTTGTACCACGGCATTATAATATTAGCTGTTAGGATTGTGCTGTTAGGGACTTAGTCTGTCACTCCAAAGAAGGCCAGGCTTCCTTTGTCCCTGAAGGTAGGACTAGAACCAGTGGGTTCTGTACTTTCAACAGGCCACAGTATATATGCTTTTAACCATGATAGTCAATGGGGCTTACTCCAATGGGTAAGTATGGATAGGACTGCAGTCTAGGATTGTAAAAATATTTTTCCTACTTGATGATGTCATTTCTAGCCATGACATCACTTTCAGGTTAATGACACCACTTCTGGCGGATTCCACAAGATTATCATTCCAAAAAGTGGGTCCTGAGCTAAAAAGTTTTCTAATGTGGCCATTTATGTAAATTTATACAAATTTGAAAGGTAAATTAATTCATTTTTTCCCTGGCCCCCAACACAGTGTCAGAGAGATGATGTGGCCCTCCTGCCAATATATTTGCCCGCCTGATGTAATCCAATGTATGCCTGATCAGAACACTGTGTTCAGAGAGGCTTATTCCCAGGAAAGTATTATGTTTGACTGCTTCTATAATGAGAGAATATTTGAGAGGCATCTGTCAAATGGCACCCTTTCTCATTCTACTTAGTCTGTCTTATAACTGAAATAAAAAAGGCAGGAACACCCACAAAAAGTGCAAAAAAATAAAAACAGACTGTTCCATTCATATTGCTACACTAATAAGAACCTAGAAAGAGAGACAAAAATGTATGAGACTTTTCAAAATTCAACATCTCAGAAATAAAAACTAACTCCAAAATAGGGTGAACGCTTTAATAATTTATCTTCTGGCACCGGATAAAGGCTTTGCATTGGTGACAGCCTGCTCAAGCAGACACCAGAATTCTGATGCACTCTATTTTCTCAGTTGAGGTGGGAAAAACTGTTAAGGTGGGAAATGGCTAGCAAGGAGATTGAGCGATTCTCCAATAAGCAAAGCTGACATATCCTTGACAAAAAAAAAAATCTAGTTTGGAATGTGTGCTTGTTGAGTTGTTAAAGAATGGGGTAGGTCTGTGTGTGTGTGTGTGCGCGCATGCGTGCGTGCATGTTGCAGCCACAGACTTAGTCTCCTTCCCCGGGCCCTGATGGCATACACCCAAGGGTTATTAAGGAATTGAAGAATGAAGTTGCAGATCTCTTGACTAAGGTATGCAACTTGTCCCTCAAAACGGCCACGGTGCCAGAAGATTGGAGGATAGCAAATGTCACGCCTATTTTTAAAAAGGGAAAGAGGGGGGACCCGGGAAACTATAGGCCGGTCAGCCTAACATCTATACCGGGTAAGATGGTGGAATGCCTCATCAAAGATAGGATCTCAAAACACATAGACGAACAGGCCTTGCTGAGGGAGAGTCAGCATGGCTTCTGTAAGGGTAAGTCTTGCCTCACCAACCTTATAGAATTCTTTGAAAAGGTCAACAGGCATGTGGATGCGGGAGAACCTGTGGACATTATATATCTGGACTTTCAGAAGGCGTTTGACACGGTCCCTCACCAAAGGCTACTGAAAAAACTCCACAGTCAGGGAATTAGAGGACAGGTCCTCTCGTGGATTGAGAACTGGTTGGAGGCCAGGAAGCAGAGAGTGGGTGTCAATGGGCAATTTTCACAATGGAGAGAGGTGAAAAGCGGTGTGCCCCAAGGATCTGTCCTGGGACCGGTGCTTTTCAACCTCTTCATAAATGACGTGGAGACAGGGTTGAGCAGTGAAGTGGCTAAGTTTGCAGATGACACCAAACTTTTCCGAGTGGTAAAGACCAGAAGTGATTGTGAGGAGCTCCAGAAGGATCTCTCCAGACTGGCAGAATGGGCAGCAAAATGGCAGATGCGCTTCAATGTCAGTAAGTGTAAAGTCATGCACATTGGGGCAAAAAATCAAAACTTTAGATATAGGCTGATGGGTTCTGAACTGTCTGTGACAGATCAGGAGAGAGATCTTGGGGTGGTGGTGGACAGGTCGATGAAAGTGTCGACCCAATGTGCGGCGGCAGTGAAGAAGGCCAATTCTATGCTTGGGATCATTAGGAAGGGTATTGAGAACAAAACGGTTAGTATTATAATGCCGTTGTACAAATCTATGGTAAGGCCACACCTGGAGTATTGTGTCCAGTTCTGGTCGCCGCATCTCAAAAAAGACATAGTGGAAATGGAAAAGGTGCAAAAGAGAGCGACTAAGATGATTACGGGGCTGGGGCACCTTCCTTATGAGGAAAGGCTACGGCGTTTGGGCCTCTTCAGCCTAGAAAAGAGACGCTTGAGGGGGGACATGATTGAGACATACAAAATTATGCAGGGGATGGACAGAGTGGATAGGGAGATGCTCTTTACACTCTCACATAATACCAGAACCAGGGGACATCCACTAAAATTGAGTGTTGGGCGGGTTAGGACAGACAAAAGAAAATATTTCTTTACTCAGCGCGTGGTCGGTCTGTGGAATTCCTTGCCACAGGATGTGGTGCTGGCGTCTAGCCTAGACGCCTTTAAAAGGGGATTGGATGAGTTTCTGGAGGAAAAATCCATTATGGGGTACAAGCCATGATGTGTATGCGCAACCTCCTGATTTTAGGAATGGGTTAAGTCAGAATGCCAGATGTAGGGGAGAGCACCAGGATGAGGTCTCTTGTTATCTGGTGTGCTCCCTGGGGCATTTGGTGGGCCGCTGTGAGATACAGGAAGCTGGACTAGATGGGCCTATGGCCTGATCCAGTGGGGCTGTTCTTATGTTCTTATGTTCTTATGTTCCCCCCCATCCCACATATCAGAATTGACTGCATTCTGTTACTCTCAAACCAGGGGTCTGTCAATTTCAGACCTCTGGAGTCTATTTGTAAGTGAATGCCTGATTTATGTTATCATACTGAGGAGCCAGGAGGGGAAGGTCTCCCTAATCGCTTAACAGTCAACCATCCCACTTAAGATTGCTGAAAAGACTATAGTTATCTCTCGTGTTTTCCTAAGGGTACATGGCCCTCCTCAGTGCCATTGTCAGATTGCTGGAGGGTCTGGGACAAAGCCCTGCACTGGATGACTTATGGTAGGATAGGCCTTCATGCTCCCCTAAGCAGTAGCTGGTGATGGGTGACTCCTGCCTTCCCCCACCAGCCAATGGGAGCATCACTTAAGCCACCTTAGGAAGAGTCTTATTTGCAGGTAAGGGTTCTGTGTGCTGCAGCAGCATAAGACGTTTGGCTGACTTGTGCCATTGTGATCACTGGTACTGGACAATGGCTTCAGTACAGGGGTGCAGGTGTCACCCTAAGGAGGGGTGACACTATACCACCGCAACCTCTGTTTGATTATCATTGGCCCACTGGGGGCCCAGCCAGCTCCTGCTCTCACCAATCATCATGTTTTCGCCATGCACATGCAAATACATGATGCATCTCGGCCTGGAGCAGACTCAAGATCGCTGAATGGAGGAGGTCTGGAGGTAGGCTTTTCACATTTAAAGCAATACGCTGGGTTCTGACCTTCCTGACTATTCAATGGCTAACCCTCACTGAGTTCTACCATCCTCCTACAGACTGAGCACCAACTTGACTGTTAAAAAACCAGCCATTCCAACTAAGGCTGCCAAAGAGTAGCAATGTTGAGAAATGGTAATTAATGTAAGGGCCCTAATAGCATATATTCTGCCTTGTGAGTTGCTTATTTAGTTGAAAAGTTACTAATATACATCTTAAGTAATAAATAACCTTGTACAACTGCATTTTCTACTTTAAAAAAAGGCTGTAATTTTTAGAAAGTTTAGTAAATGTTTAATTACTTTTTTAAACCTTAAATCTTTTTTCTCCACATCTTATATATTCATATATACAGAGAGATGATTATTAAACTTTTAATAATATATCCTGCCTCTGATTGTATCTTGGAAAAGGGGTTTATTTATGCCATACTTTGATTTCGGCATGTCTTTAAAATGCATAGGACATTATTGCAGAAGCTGTGGTTCATAAGTATAAAGGCTTTGAAAAAAAAATTCTCATATCATTTCTTCTTTATTTTTTTAACTTAATGCTAGGGGAAAAAAAATCTCCCATGAACCCATTTTCTCTGTCACTACTGCAGGATGAAAGAATGCTTGCTGTGAGATGAGCTATCTTGAGAAATCCATTAAAGTTCAAGTTTGTGTATTGCATGAAGTAAAGGCTATGCTCATTTTCCCCAGAGTAGATCACAATTTTTCTGTCACTTTTGGTTTCAGGAAAACAGCATCTGCAGTGAACATCCTCAGAAAAACTATTCTTAGTGTTACTTGACTAATGGCTGCATTGAAGACCTGTATGATCAATGCAAGTGGAGGCTGACTTTGTTTCTGTTTATTACAGTGTACCCTGTACTTCTTCCCAAGGCAAGTTGATGTAGGGTTCCCATTCAGTCAGCATATGGGGTCACACCTGTGTGGCTTCAGGAAGAAAACTGGGTTTGCTACTTTGTCTAGCTAGGACTTTTTTCACTGGCCATTAGGAACAAGCTGTAGGTCACGACCCACCAATTTTTGGTGGGTTACAGGGCTGGCACTGACTGTGATGCCAGAAGGCATTCTGGGGTGTTACCCAGCTGCCACAAGACAGTCTGGGGCACGATGTGGCCAATGACTCTCTAACAAAAACCCTTGATTTCCGACGGGCGGACTTCCCTCAAATGAGGAGGCTGGTTAGAAGGAGGTTGAAAGGGAGGGTAAAAAGAGTCCAGTCTCTCCAGAGTGCATGGAGGCTGCTTAAAACAACAGTAATAGAGGCCCAGCAGAGGTGTATACCGCAAAGAAAGAAGGGTTCCACTAAATCCAGGAGAGTGCCCGCATGGCTAACCAGCCAAGTTAGAGAGGCTGTGAAGGGCAAGGAAGCTTCCTTCCGTAAATGGAAGTCTTGCCCTAATGAAGAGAATAAAAAGGAACGTAAACTGTGGCAAAAGAAATGTAAGAAGGTGATAGGGGAGGCCAAGCGAGACTATGAGGAACGCATGGCCAGCAACATTAAGGGGAATAATAAAAGCTTCTTCAAATATGTTAGAAGCAGGAAACCCGCCAGAGAAGCGGTTGGCCCTCTGGATGGTGAGGGAGGGAAAGTGGAGATAAAAGGAGACTTAGAGATGGCAGAGAAATTAAATGAGTTCTTTGCATCTGTCTTCACGGCAGAAGACCTCGGGCAGATACCGCTGCCCGAACGGCCCCTCTAACCAAGGAGTTAAGTCAGATAGAGGTTAAAAGAGAAGATGTTTCAGACCTCATTGATAAATTAAAGATCAATAAGTCACCGGGCCCTGATGGCATACACCCAAGGGTTATTAAGGAATTGAAGAATGAAGTTGCAGATCTCTTGACTAAGGTATGCAACTTGTCCCTCAAAACAGCCACGGTACCAGAAGATTGGAGGATAGCAAATGTCACGCCTATTTTTAAAAAGGGAAAGAGGGGGGACCCGGGAAACTATAGGCCGGTCAGCCTAACATCCATACCGGGTAAGATGGTGGAATGCCTCATCAAAGATAGGATCTCAAAACACATAGACGAACAGGCCTTGCTGAGGGAGAGTCAGCATGGCTTCTGTAAGGGTAAGTCTTGCCTCACAAACCTTATAGAATTCTTTGAAAAGGTCAACAGGCATGTGGATGCGGGAGAACCCGTGGACATTATATATCTGGACTTTCAGAAGGCATTTGACACGGTCCCTCACCAAAGGCTACTGAAAAAACTCCACAGTCAGGGAATTAGAGGACAGGTCCTCTCGTGGATTGAGAACTGGTTGGAGGCCAGGAAGCAGAGAGTGGGTGTCAATGGGCAATTTTCACAATGGAGAGAGGTGAAAAGCGGTGTGCCCCAAGGATCTGTCCTGGGACCGGTGCTTTTCAACCTCTTCATAAATGACCTGGAGACAGGGTTGAGCAGTGAAGTGGCAAAGTTTGCAGACGACACCAAACTTTTCCGAGTGGTAAAGACCAGAAGTGATTGTGAGGAGCTCCAGAAGGATCTCTCCAGACTGGCAGAATGGGCAGCAAAATGGCAGATGCGCTTCAATGTCAGTAAGTGTAAAGTCATGCACATTGGGGCAAAAAATCAAAACTTTAGATATAGGCTGATGGGTTCTGAGCTGTCTGTGACAGATCAGGAGAGAGATCTTGGGGTGGTGGTGGACAGGTCGATGAAAGTGTCGACCCAATGTGCGGCGGCAGTGAAGAAGGCCAATTCTATGCTTGGGATCATTAGGAAGGGTATTGAGAACAAAACGGCTAATATTATAATGCCGTTGTACAAATCGATGGTAAGGCCACACCTGGAGTATTGTGTCCAGTTCTGGTCGCCGCATCTCAAAAAAGACATAGTGGAAATGGAGAAGGTGCAAAAGAGAGCGACTAAGCTGATTACGGGGCTGGGGCACCTTCCTTATGAGGAAAGGCTACGGCGTTTGGGCCTCTTCAGCCTAGAAAAGAGACGCTTGAGGGGGGACATGATTGAGACATACAAAATTATGCAGGGGATGGACAGAGTGGATAGGGAGATGCTCTTTACACTCTCACATAATACCAGAACCAGGGGACATCCACTAAAATTGAGTGTTGGGCGGGTTAGGACAGACAAAAGAAAATATTTCTTTACTCAGCGCGTGGTCAGTCTGTGGAACTCCTTGCCACAGGATGTGGTGCTGGCGTCTAGCCTAGACGCCTTTAAAAGTGGATTGGACGAGTTTCTGGAGGAAAAATCCATTATGGGGTACAAGCCATGATGTGTATGCGCAACCTCCTGATTTTAGGAATGGGTTAAGTCAGAATGCCAGATGTAGGGGAGAGCACCAGGACGAGGTCTCTTGTTATCTGGTGTGCTCCCTGGGGCATTTGGTGGGCCGCTGTGAGATACAGGAAGCTGGACTAGATGGGCCTATGGCCTGATCCAGTGGGGCTGTTCTTATGTTCTTATGTTCTTATGAAGTAGGTCACTGGCAGAGCTGATTGTGGTACCACAAAGCATTCTGGAGTGGTATCTGGCTGCTGCCAGGCATTCTGGGGCATTACCCAGCTGCCATGGCTGACAAAGTGGGTCACAGGGGTCAAAATAATGGGAAGCACTGAGCTAGAACACAGGCTGTATCAGGGGAGGAGGTGAGACAGTGATGGTCCTCCATTCATCTGGATGGGTGAAACTGCCATTTGGCTTCTCCCTTCCCCAGACAGCCTTCATTATTGGCCGTTTTACATGGGTGAAGGAAAGGTGAGATTGCAAGATCCCTTTTATCACCCTGGCTGGGATCAACTGTCATTTGACTCCTCCTCCCCGCCTAGAATTGTCTTCTGCAATGACCATTCCAGTTGGTGACTGTGTAACATAATGTAACTGCATGAAAGAGGAGGTATCTTTGCTTATTTCCCTTGTCCCTCCTCATTCCTTTTTCTTACGACACACCTCTCTTTGACTGTAAGCCATTATAAAATGTAAATTACACTGAGTGCCTTGGGGAAAAAAAGGTATATACATGTATCTGAAGTGTACATAAAGTATGCAAATATAGAGAGCAAAGATGGTGTAGTGGTTTGGGAGCTGGACTTAGACATGGTAGATTCAGGTTCAAATTCCCACTCAGCCGTGAAGCTTCAAGGGTGACCATGGGCGAGTCACTATCTCTGAGCCTCACTTACCCCATTGGGTTGTTGTGAGAACAACAGGAGGAACGAAGCTGGACTAGATGGGCCTTTGGGCTGATCCAGTGGGGCTCTTCTTATGCACACTACCCCGAGCTCCTTGGACAAAAGGCAGTATAAAAATGTGAACAATAAAAAAAGTATACAAATGGAGTAAATGAATCAATAATAAAGGGAAATCTAAAAAGAAAAAAGCCAAGGTTAACAACTGAACTACGCCAAAATAAATTTTAGAGGAAAGGGAATTCTCAGCATAATGCTACCTATCTTTCTGAAATTTCAAAGGCACAGCAAAATTATTTGGGTATATGCTTCTTTTACACATAGACACACATACACACCACCACCACCACCACCAACAACAATTTCCAATTTATTTCTCCCCGAAAGGATTCCCATAAATCTATGAGATCCATTATGATGGGTCTTAGCTTGTGAGATTTTGCTGCAAGATGTCAAGGCAGCTACTGTTCAAATGGGGAACCAACCCACAATAAAAACAGCCAGCCACTATGATATGGGGGGGGGGGAAGTTGGGGGAATAATTGCAGAAATCATTTCACTATTCAGCTACACTTTTCAAAACACGATGTCTTAAAATGTTAGTTCAAAGCTTTTTTTTTTTACATTTGTCTAGCTATGCAGCTATGATATGACAGAATGCTGTGATGATGGATGCAGTGATACAACATGGCATGTTATGAAAACTCAATATTATTTTATTTTATCATTTATTCATGTATTCATTCATTTCTAATATCCTGCCAAGTAACCCAAAAGGTTCACTCAGCAGTAAACACTATCTAGAGAACTTGAAGAAAGCCTTTGAAATCAATATACTTCATTATGGTTCTTCATCCCTCACGCATCTCACTGTCTATATTTTTGAAAGGACATTGTATTTGCTCTATTTAGTTTTATTTTCATATTGGTCATGGGCTATAACAGAAAATGCCAAAAATAAAGCGATAACAAATTTTACGTTATTTCAGGTCAACAAATTGGTTTTATTGTATTTACAGAAATAAAATAGCTCGAAGTCAAACCCAGCTTTGGCGGAAGACACAGAATGTTTTTCTCATGGACATGAGATGGTAAGAGGCTGACCTAAAATTGGAATGCCCAAACTTCTGAGCATTTCTACAAAATAGCAACCCTACACTGCAGGATGGCAACTCAAGTCAGGAGACTCGAGTCCCCATCCCTGCAGTGTAGGGTGCTATTTTGTAGAAATGTTCAGAAATTTGGGCATTCCAATTTATGGTCAACTCTCTCCGCTGGTCAATCATCTCATGCTGATTTTTGCAACTCGGAATTCGAGTCAGATGACTAGAGTCAGAGTCGTGAAAATCTGTGTTTTTCACTGACTTCTTTACACTCAAGTCGTGCGCATGGAAGATTTGGCAGAACAATTGAGTCAAGGGTCACTGACTCGGCATTCAGTCTACACGCATGCAAACTCGAGTCTGTATCTGGGTGTGCTTGCTTCTTGTTTTTGTGGTGTGAAAAACCTTGTGGGGTCATCATTTAGACTGGTCAAGCAGCAGGAAGGCTTTGAACCAGGAGATAGGGAAGGGTTAATGCTTTGCTTTTGCATCTGAGCAGGAGGGAGGAGGAGGGAGTGGGCTCTCTTGCCCATCTCTGATAGAAAGGAACTGATGATCATTGGATGAAGGATGGGCAGTCTGGTTTATTTTTTTGGATGAGGGAAGGCAGGAGGAGTTGCCCTTTTTTCATTTCTGCCTCCTGTTTCTGCTGTGCTGGTGGGACACTTCCTTCCTCCCCCCCTTGTTTGTCTCCTGTTGGACCAGGATGCCAACTTCAATATGACATTTTTTTTTGTTTCGTTTTGTCTGAATGCCATTTTGAATGTCAAAAATCTTTTTGGATGTGATTTCTGTTTCCACATTTGGAAAAAAAAATAAAACAAAACTACCTCTATTTTTTTTTCTTCTTGACAAGTTCCAATATTTATCCATCTGTTAGACAAAATATTATATCTAAACGACAGGTTAGTAGTATGTGGTACAGCTGCTGTTGCTTTCAAAGCTCTACACATTCAGAATAGACAAGCAGGGGGAAAAAAAATCAAACCACATCAATTGACAATGATTTCTTTTTTGGGGGAATGGAGTTGAAAAGAAGTCAACTGCATCGCTCATCGAAAAAGCCGGAGACAAATAATGCAAAAAACTTTGCATGGCATAGTTGAAAAGAACAACTCAGAACCTTATTGCTTTTATTGTTGCATTTGTAGTCAATGTGTTTCTCGTCCCAAAACTTTGTTGCAGTGAAAACTAAATGACATATCCAAAGTAACCTCTTTCTCAAGTGGGGAAAAAAAAATTGAATTTCTTTTTTTAACTCGCTTGCTTTGGGTGTGTGTCAGAGTTGCCTCCTCCTTGCGGAAAGGCCTATAAAACGTTCATCAGAATGATAAGCTTTCTACATTTTATTTCTCATATAAAATGTTCCAATCAAGCCACTAAACTTCCATCGCCGTTTAAAAACAACCAGTTAAGCCGTAAACATGTATGCTCTCCAGCATTTGCCTGGGAAAAATAAGTTCACTTCTCTTACACTGAGGGGTGCATTTTGTTTAATTAAAGATCAGCCTCTGGTGAAGTCAGTATAATGGGTTGACTTGACTGGGGACATCCTCACTCAGTCATGGAACTAATTGGGGTGTGTGTTTGGGCAGATCACTGTCTCTTAGTTTAACCTGAACCCCTATTCAGCCCCAGTTCAGCCATGAATCTTACTGGATGACCTTGGGCAAGTCATTCTCTCTCACCCTAACACCTTGCATGCTTGTTGTGAGAATACAATGGCATGAAGGACAAAATGCAAGGATTATAACCATGTACGCTGCCTTGCACTCCTTCGAGGAATTGCAGTATGCACTGTATAGTGTTATACTGACACACAGAGGCGTAACGCATCACAACCTCGCATGACATTGTGTCACATGACATCACTTCCTGTCCTCCCCAGAGAGAGGCACAAAGCAGTCACAATAAAAGGAGCAGGAAATCAAATGAAAAATAATTCAGAGCGCAATCCTAACCTGCACCGGAACAGTCAGGTCGCATGGCCTGCACTGTATCCAGTGCAGGGTAGGAGGCTGCTGCAGGTCACCTTGGGGTAAGAGGATATATTTTTTCCCTTACCACATGTAATACCCCAGCCTACGCTGTGGGGCTACTTGGATCTGTGTCAGCTATTTAGCCGGTGCAAGTCCGAGCAGCCTGTGAGGATTGCCTGGCCCAGGAGTGTGGGTTAGAATATGACATGTGCTGCTGCCACCAATTGACCCAATCCTTTTCCCACTCAGAAATGCCCCTCCCCACCCCTGGAGTGCCCTCCTGCCACCTTCTCCTACCCCCTGTGCTGTCCGGTGCAATCTTACTTGCTCTGGCCAGCACAGGGACTGGATCCAGCCGGCCTGAGCAAATTGTTGTGCTGGTGTGGCTGGTGGTCAGGCCAGGCAAAGGGGAATGTGAGGAAACCAGAATGGTCCTGATCTGATGAACTGGAGCGCAACAAATGCTCCAGAAGGCAGCCTCCTTCCCCACTAAAAAGGACCAAAAAAAAAGAGGCTTGAATGGTAAGGGGAAAGTTTTCTATTTTGCACTTGTAAAGCCAGGTGGGTCTTTATCTTGATATACTTGAAATAGAAGAACTTTAAACTGGGCACTGGGGAGGGCTAGAGATCTCACTGATTCTTTTTGGGGGGTTGCTATTGCGGGCAGACTACAGAGAAAATTCACTTGGTAGAACAGGACTGGCTCCCCCTTATTTAATTATTTCTTTTATTTTAATTTAGTTATTTATAATTATTTAGTTTAATTTGCTTGATGATATCACTTCTGGCCATGACATCACTTCCAATGGGTCCTGGACAGACTGTCATTCTAAAAAGTGGGTCCCAGTGCTAAAAGTTTGAGAACTGTTGCAATAAGGTGTTAGTAAGTTGACACGGGGTGTGTGTGACATGGTGTGTGTGCTTTCAAAATCACTACAATCAGAGTTTGGAAGAATAATACCATCATGTTATATATCAATCAGTGTGTAATTTCATGCAGAATGCAGTGAAGCAAACCACATTGAAATATCAGTGTTCTAGCAAAAGGTACAGCCAAAGAACCAGTGGGGGCTAGGCAATGGTACATCACTACACCCACCACCTGGGGTGTTGCCCCACCCACTGCATGGGGCGACGCGCAGGCCTCCCGCACCAGGTGACGCGAATCCTAGTGACACCACTGATCCCATCTCCAATATTTGTACAAGCAAAATACATGAGCTTGTCTAAAAAATGAATGAGCTTCCTTTCACACATAAAAAATGCAGAGACTTGCTTCATGCTGGAGACGAGCAATATGGAAGTGGCCCAAGCTAATAAGGAAATAAGAACTACCTTTTGGAATCAACCGCTTTTTGGAAATGTGAGCAGAGTCACCCAGTTTTAGCTAGTGGGTGTGGGCGTATATGAATCCCCACCAGCAGGGAGAGCTGTAACCTGCTAGTTACAGCTTTTGTGCTAGATTAGAGGCTTGTGGGTTGCTCTCTCCTATTTTGACTAGACCTCTCAATGGCTTCTTTTTCCCATCTTCTTGTTCTGCTCGCGTAACGACGGCTGCACTTCTTTTGTTGTTGCAGCAAAGAAGTTACCAAAACTCAACTTTGTTTTGCTGTATTTTGATTCTCACTGCTCTGTGAACTCCATTGACCCCTCCTGCCCAGTGTTCCAGCGGAAGCAAATCAAGTGCTCTGGAAAGCTTACGGTGATGGAAATCACCCATCCTCTCACTTATTCCTGGCAATCATTAAGGAGGCGACTTTCTGAACACCGAGGCTCCTTTTCTTAGCTGCTATGGTTAATAGCCTTGGAAGAAGCAGCCAAAGAATTCCCCAGGAAAGAAAAGAACTAATACTTGCAAGATCGCTCATGGGAGTTTCATACATCCTGAGGTTATACTTAAATGAAGCCAAGATGAATTGTTCAGTGGACAATTTAAAAGAACAAAACACATTTATTACAGTGTAAAAGTAGAAGCTTTCTCTTTGCTAACTGGAAAGCCAAAGAAAAGCCAATTTGTTTTGAATAAACTAGTTGGCCCGTGCTGTCAAGATATCTTTATTTGCCGAAGCACTAGCTAGTTCGGCCTTCCATCCTTCCTTTCCCCGTATTCCCAACCTACCTGTAGCAATGAACGTACCAAACTATGTCCTCAACTGAAGAAATAAAAGCTATTTTAGCTTCTGCAGACACGGTTAGCTCCCTTTCCTCTTCCTGTTGACTGGGTATTTCCCTTCAGAGTATGGGAAATGTTCTGACAGGGCAATGGGAGCTACAAGCTTTCCTTGAGTGCCTGAGGATAATGGTGCATTTCTGATGAGTGGCTGGTCCTTCTTTCAATTCTCCCTCCATCTAAACAAGCAAAATACAATTCCTGCTCAGCCTCAGAGCTTTGTTTGCCTTATGAAGACTGTGATCCACAGGCAGGGTTTGTTCAGTGTAATCGTGTTACCTGAAAATACCTCTCTTAACAAGCTTTGCTTGGTGCCACAAGTCTTGACTGTGAGATTTATATAAGCACAGAGAGTCACACAATGTCCTCAGCAGGCAAGCAAACGTCTCATCACCAAAAAGCCGAGACTTACATTTAATTGTTAGATACGAGGGCTATGTGCACCCTTTTGGAGAAGGGTGAAACAAGCCTGAATTGAGCCAGGGTAGGCAGGTTTAGGATGTATGATGTTCTGGTGGATGCTGAACAAGAAGCAGCTTTTCCCTGTGAAAATTCCCTTTGTGACTGTGTAAATGTGAGCCCAGACACTTAGGCCTGTGACCTGGGGTGATGTTCTTTATGGGGCAAGGACCGAGATCAAACCTTGGGTCCAAATATGTTCAGCATTCAGCAAAAGAAGCCTGGGTGATCTACAAGCCACCCCTTTCACAAGAGAGATTGCTAATTGTATTGGCAACCTTCAGTCTCGAAAGACTATGGTATCGCGCTCTGAAAGGTGGTTCTGGCACAGCGTCTAGTGTGGCTGAAAAGGCCAATCCGGGAGTGACAATCCCTTCCACACTGGGAGCAAGTGCAGTCTGTCCCTGGTCTGTCTCCCTGGCTATGGGCCTTCCTTCTTTGCCTCTTAGCTAATACAGGTCCAGCTTTGTAATATACAGATTTTTTTATACATGAATTTGACTCAACACAAATGGCCACTGCAAATGAGAAGGAATATGCTGATCCCCAGAGAAAGGGAAAAATGTACCCCTTTAAAATCACAGTTTAAAAAACTGCTTTTTACTGTTGCAGAGAGACAGTCATGCAAGTGATTACAGGTATAACCTAATTATCCACAGAATCTCTTATCTCAATGTGATGAGAGTACCCTTAAAATTAAAGGAAAACAGTCCTTTAACAATAGCCTCATTAATGCAAGAGAGGGCAGCCAACTGACAATCCATCAATCACTCTCTCCAGTTTCACTCTTCCCTTCCCCCTGGGCACATGAAAGAATGCCAAATGGCAGTGATTATCCCCTCCCCCTCACTGGGGCTCCTGGTGAAGAGAGGGATTGCTGCCTTCTAGTGAAGGCTAAGCACCTGGAGAGAGACCGATTGCCTCTGTGTGCATTTCAAAATGTCAGCAAGGCAGGCGGACTTTGTTGTTTAAATTGATTTGCTTTAGTGTGTTTTTTTGCCATCCATGAGAGTCCTGGGAACCCTCGAGAATAATGAGACTCAACCTATATCAAATGACATCCACATCATTCTTCAGTCTGCCTGGCTCACACAAGACACCATTCATGTGATATCAAGCATGTACACTCCCAAACTGCATGACCGGAAGTTGGCACCTACCCTACGTGGCTACCATAGACTGTGCTTAAACATCTGAGACTTCTTCAGGACCTTCTTCAGAAAACTAAGAGTGTGCAGTGTTAGACTCTGTGATAGGTAGGAAACATGAAGCCTCAATATTGCCCAGGCCCACCCAAATTGAGACCAGTTTGGGTGTTGCCTGGAAAAGACAGGTCTTTTCTGTATTTCTGGGCCTTCCTATCTGATCTATCCTATCTCAAGTCTGATCTTCCAATCCTGATCTTAAACCAGGCATTGCTGCCTTACGATCTTAGACATGATCTACAGCCCAGTCCTATCCATTACCCCTCCATTGATGCAGTGGCATGGAGGAGTCTACTTGGACCTGTGCTAGCTAAATAACTGGTGTAGTTTTGCATGGATCCATGCCACATGATTGGGTCCAGGATATCCAGATAGGATATCAGCTGAGCCAGCGATTCCACCCCCTCGAGCCCGATCTGCCTAGGCACTGCCCCATCACCACCTTCCCCATCCTGTTTTGCCCCCTCTCTGCCTCTGTTCACCCTCCCACCATCCCCTCCTGCCCTCCCGCCACCCCTCCAGTCCCTCCTGCTGACCTTTGTCAGCGAGCACTGGGAAAAGCGCTGGAGCAGGTGGGAATGAGCAGGCACTGTTGAGCGCAGGCTGAATGTGATGCTGTCAGAGCACCTTTTACGACTGGCATTGACTGCTTTAACAGAGGCAGGAGACACGCCACAATTGCATGGCACACATAGGATTGGGCTGCTGAGTCTTCCACACAATAGAATCAAAAGGTTCAGCTAAGAAAACATTCAACATGTGAACGAGACTGTAGTTTGTCAGCAAGCAATGAGAATTTTAAAAAAGCATAGGATACCCTCAACATGTGCTGACATTTCATTAAACCTTACACATCTAATGCATTGCTTTTTTTCCTGTCTGTAGCTGGAGCAGTTCATTCTTTACGGAAAGACCTTGGTAAGCATATAAACAGAGTCTGAGACAAGACAGTGACAACAAAGATGTGATGGGATTCTTTACCACCAGCAGCAATTGTTTTCTTCTCTGGAACCAGAGCTTAATTTTGCTTTGCGAGTGTTTTTAGAGCAATCAAAATGAACAAAGGAGGAAGCCATCTTTCCTTATTCAGCCAAGGTAAAATAATCATTGCAGGCCATGTGAGAATTTGAACATTTCCCAGAGTTACAAACAATTTGGGTGGATAGATTAAAAAAAAAAAAAAAAAAAAAAAAGCCCATAAATGATGTTTCGGGAGTTAGAACTGGAAGTTTCAGGTTCAAATCCTTTTCAGCCATGAAGCTTCCTGGGCAACCTTGAGTAACCTGCGTAACTGCACATGCCTGATCTCAACTGATCTCGGAAGCTAAGCAGGGTCAGGCCTGGTTAGTACTTGGATGGGAGACCGCCTGGGAATACCGGGTGCTGTAGGCTTATACCATAGTCTTTCGAGACTCAAGGTTGCCAACCAGGTTGCCAACCTATCTCTCTGCCTCACCTACCTTACAGGGTTGCTGTGAGGACAAAAGGAGGGAAGGAACTACGTACACCACCCAGAATGCCTTGGAGGAAGGATGGTATAAAAATGTGAAAAATAATCAAAATAAATTTCACAACCCGTTGCAGGTGTTGCCATTCCATTTTCAGATGACCTTGTATTACAGACAAGGATGTTTCCAATGTCTTCCTGGATTTTGAAATTCTGGATGACCTGGTCTCATTTCCAAAGACAAATTGAGTACATTTGGAATTCTCCTATGTTTCATTCCCCCACCCCTACCCCATTTTGTTCAAGGCTTCATGCATAGTTGCCACAGCCTTCTGTTCATTCAGGTTGCAGTCCTAACCATACTTTCCTGAGAGTAAGCCCCATTGAACAAAATAGGACTTACTTCTGAGTAGACCTGGTTAGGATTGTGCCCTCAGTTTATTTGTGTCTTTCCCTCTCACTACGTCATCAGTGCTAATCCCTAATAACATAGAAAAGCAAATTTATAGCCCATTCCTATCCAACTTTCAGTGCAAATGCAGTGCAATGCAGCCCAATGTAAGGGAACAAATGCCACCTTGAGGAGACCTCTGTGGCTGCCCTCTCCACTACAGAATGCAGTTCATGCCCCATTGACACAGCTACATCAGTGCTGGAAATTTGGATAGGTTTGGGCCCTTAATGTGCTTGTGCGCACGGTTGCTTCAAGATTTTTTTTTTTAATGTGGTGTTTTACCAGTGTGCAGAAATGCATCAGTAGAACATGGATGGTAACATCACATACCCCCAGAGAACTTTAGTCAGCCCAAAGTACTTTAGTTGCCCCACAACCAGGCTGAAGCAGTTGGTAGTCACTTTGGCATCAGGATGTGGTGCTGGCGACTGGCCTGGATGCCTTTAAAAGGGGATTGGACAAGTTTCTGGAGGAAAAATCCATTATGGGGTACAAGCCATGATGTGTATGTGGAACCTCCTGATTTATGTCAGAATGCCAGATGCAAGGGAGGGCACCAGGATGCAGGTCTCTTGTTATCTGGTGTGCTCCTTGGGGCATTTGGTGGGCCGCTGTGAGATACAGGGCTGTTCTTATGTTCTTATGGTTTCCCATTTGCAAGTTGGTGGGGTGTGTAAGTCAGCCAATGGAGAAGCTGATTAAAGAGATGTGATAGGGGCTGGTCAAATTGATGGTTGGGGACTACATCTGTTGTGAAGGTTAGGTTGGTAAGTCCCACTGTTACCAAAAAGGCTGCTTTGTTTAGGGGAATTAGTATATTAGCCTTTTGGAAACTTTTGGGACCATAGGCTGGATAACAAGACAGCGTAGAGCAGAGATCTCTTGACTAGCTTAATGAGGAGACTGGGAGGAAGGTAACTTTCAATCAAAGGATTATATTTTTATTGCAAAAACACACAAAGGTAAACATAATACACATGGAGAATTGATAAGTATAGATTTCTGGTACTTGTGTCTAGTGTACTTAGCTAGTGGTGGCTGCATGTGCTATGTATTTAGGTGCATCCGAAAAGGAATCAGAAACAGATAGTGTGTAGGGAAGTATTTTAGGGGTTCCTTAATCTGCTAAACCCAGTTTCTGACTAAAGATGGGGGAGAAGGGAGGAATAGATAGGGAAGAAGGGAGGGAGTTTAGACACAAGATATATTTACCTGTCCGGGGGGGGGGCAGTTGGAGGAAGAGTCCCGTGTAGGACCGCTCCCGCAGGAGGGCAATCAAAGAGAGAGACATGTGCTCTGAGTTATCTCTTATAAGGGTTGTCTGACCTGGAAGTTGATCTAGAAATGACCGGAAGTATCCCAGAGCTGTGCACATGCTCAGTATACACCCAGGTGAAAAAAAAGGTGGAAGGGTCCAGAACTCAGTTATCAGCAAAGCCTGACTCTGGGGGAGGGAGGCAATCTGCATAAGGTGCTTAAGAGTACAACAAAAGAACAATAGACCTTTTCCTCTGGAGGTGCAGGCTTGTTTTGCATAATCAGGAGACACAGTGATTAGGTTATACATTGACCTGCAAGGAAGTGGGGGTTGTGTAATTCATGTGTTTGTAGCTTGTCCATGGCCCTTAGAAACATGTGCTGGGGGAGGAGTGGCCTGCTTGCTTGGTCTGTATGATCCAAAATAACATAACCAGATATAAAAATCACAACTTGGAAGGGAAAAGGGGATTTTCACGTAACACCACAGAATTAATGGAATGAGGCAAATTCTTTAAATCAGTGCTTCTTTCTGTCTCCAGCCATACATTTTACTTAACTTAACTTAACATTTTAACAACAGCTAAAACAAAATATCTCACTATCGCCTGGATTTCTTTCAACATGATCTCATTATCGAATGTGTTTCCTTCCAGAAATAACTATGTCCAAGAACTGAAATGTTAAGCAGAGGTTTTGCTAATTAGCTCAACACTGTAATTATCTTTTATGCCAAACAAACCTTTAAAAAACAATTGTAAGGAAATCACCTTTAAGCTTAATGTGACCGGCATCTATGAAAGGTGACCTCATTGGGCAGGCACATCTCTCCCTTAAGTCACTGGCAGAATTCTAGCTGATAGAAGTTGGGTGTTGGCTCAGGAATAAACTTACAGCTCAGTCATATTCTCCCCACACACACACCGATGCAGCAATGCCAAAACGGCTACCGCTGCACCCTGTGGGGAGGGAAGAGTCGCAGATGTCTCCTCTGGGTAAGGGAACATTTGTTCCTTTACCCAGGGGTAGGCCTCCGCAGCACAGATTTTCTGGTGCACGTCCTTGTGGGCCCACATTGTGGGACAGGGTCTGGGAAGAAAGCTAGGCTGCTGCTGTTGAACCTACCCGTTCCCTGAGCAGATCCATTCCTACCCCCGTTGCCTCCCACCCTCCCATGCCCCTGTCGCCACCTCATTCCACCCTCCCACATCCCATCCTGCCTCCCCCTTCTGACTTACGTGCCTGAGTGGGTTACAAATGCCATAGGGAAGTTAGCACTGGTGTAACACTCGTTTTGCCAACAGGGCAGCCCAATAGGAGTGGGCTGTTCGGAAATCCAGTCGTCTGGATCTTCACCTCTACAAAAGCTAGGAATTGGGTCAGAGCATTATGGCAGGTTGGGGGGGTGGGGGCACATGTGTGGTGCACCCTTATTGGTGGTGTCATGTGGCATCTGAATCAGCCAGTAATTATGAGCGTATATAGTGTTGCTGCAACTGCCCCATGCATCTGTTGCTACCATATTCTAACACAGTAAAAGTGTGGAGTCCTTCCCCCCCCCCTTAGGGCCCTCCACCCCACCCTCACCAGCTGCCACTCAAGAACATATAGCTACAGTGTTGCATAACACTCATTCATTTTAATTGGTATTTTAAGTATAATCAACTAGCTTTGTTTTAGGATGTGAATAACTGGCAATCAATGTGAATTAAGAAACTGGGCATTTTAATAAATGCAAACTACACTGGCCTGCAATTTAAAAAAGAAACAATTAGCATTTGTTTCAGCAATTTTCCTGGACTGAGCACTCATATTTATTTGTTTTCATTTCAGAAACTTCAGTTTTGTAACGCCAGCATTTGAGAGGTGTGCTGTTAGCTAAACATGGTCTATGGGCACAAGTAAATGCAGGGTGGGGGAGGCAGTAAAATCCTATGTTTTCAGAAAGGAATTGAGTATGTAATTGGGAATGACATGGTTTTCTGAGTGTCCACTACAACCTTAAGGTAGACGGTCCAGGCCAATGATGCATAGGAAGTAAACCCTTTCAGACTGCCTGCCCATTTGATTGTTTCCTGTTGAATACCATCCGAATAGCATGGAAACAGCCCCATCACAGTGATCCTGTACCCCACCCTCTGTCAGATTGGTGCCTTGAAATGGGCTCCAATGCCCAGGAAAATCATGCATAGGAATGCATTTTAGGGCGCAATTGTACCCTGCGCTGGAACAGGCAAGCCAAGAGGCTTGGGTTGTATCCAGTGCAGGATAGGGGCCCAAGGCAGCTCAGCCAGAGGCAAGGGGAACCATTTCCCCTTATCTCTGGATCAAGCACGCTGGCCCCTATTGGTCTCCTTGGACTTGCTCCACCTCCTGGGGTGGCACAAGTCCAAGGAGAGCAGAGTGGCTTCAAGCCGTTCTGTTCTCCCTGGGAACAGGGGTTGGGATCCGGCATAACTGCCAGATCCCAGCCACGCCTCCTGCTCCCCACCTGCCCACCCCTGGGGCCGCCCAATGCCTGCCCTCCCCTGCTCAGGGACACCTCCCTCCCACCCACCCCAGAGCCTTGCGTCAGCCCAGCTGGGCAGACACAAGACAAGCAGAGGAAGCCAGCAAAGAGGCTTGTGTCAACCTCTGCAGGCCGGCGCACCTCTGAGCACCAGCCCGGCTTCCTCTCGAGGAGGCGCAAATGTGCCTTACAGGAAGCTTCTGGTTTGCTGCGGTTACTATGCTTCTCAGTAAAATAAGTTGTAGTTTACATCACAAGAAGGAATGAGAAAATGGTCCCCTGTCTGAAAGGGGCTCACAGTAAGAAAAAGAGAGTGGCAACAGCCACTGGAATGGATGCGATGGTTGCATGGAGACAGAGAATTGCTTAAAGGATGCCTCTGTACCCAGTTAGCAGTGGTAGGATGTGCCCAGTGTGTACTGAGAATGGACAGAGTCTTTTTCAAAGAGCTGTTTAAACTGACCCTGAGTCAGCCGAATCCTATCCCACACTGGAATGGGAAGGCCAAGTGGCCTCCTCCATATCCAAAGTAGGATTGGGGCCAGTTGTAGCTCAGCCAAGGGCAAAGAGAATGCATTCCCCTTACCCTGGGTAACGCCACAGCAGCCCCAATGGGGCTATTTGGATCTGCACCACCTCAAGAGCTGGTGCAAAACCAAGCAGCCTGGGGCTGCTCCGGGCCACCCAGGAACGGGGTTAGGATCTGCCACAAGTGTTGGATCCTGCCCCCACCCCCTGCTCAATCACCACCCACCCACAGGCCCACCTGTCCTCCCACCACCCTGGAACACCTCCCTTTGGCCCTCTTCCCAGCCCCCAGGCCCCTGCACAGGCCTGACTTGGTCAGTGCAGGCTTACTTTTTCTGCTGGCCTTCAGGCCTCCCTCCTTAATTGGTGACATGAAAGTTCTTTATGGCACTGTCATGACACCATTGGACCAGAGCAAGCTCTGGCACATCACTGGATAGGGATTGTGCCCAAAGTCAGTCTGGGGCTTCTCCCTCAGGTAAGACACCAGAAGAACTTCAAGAGAAGCCAAGGAGCTTTTGAGACAGATAGCAAGCCTTCCTGGGAGGGATTTTCCCTTCCCAGGAAGGTTTTGCACACTGCTTCTCAGTTGGAAGAGGGCGAGGGCCTGGAGTGCCCATTTGCACTACTGGAGGTGATGGTGAGAGTATGAATTACATCTGTGTAGAATGACAGACTAAACAATTTGTTACAGGAAAATGTCACTAATGTGGTGATATTTCTTTGTCATTCTGTCATAGTTGTAGTCACTCTTCACAAAGTTCATTTTTGAATTAGTACAAAAGATAGTTAAATACAAATCTGATCATATGGGGGCCCTGCTTCCTGAGAAAGTGGCAGGGAGGCAGAGAAAGGAAATGTCATAAGAGGAAATACCTGCCCTGTCAAAAAAAATACACCTTTATTTTGCCAGAACCTCATCCCACCCCCAGACAAATAAATCCATCCAATTGACGGCACCATCCTAATCGCTGCACTGGCCAAGGGTGTCACAAACATGCTGAAAAGCACAAGTGCGGCACCCAGAGAGCAAGCAGCACTGGCAGGAAGGCCTGCACTGGTGGAGGTAAAAGAAACGCCATGCAGTGAAGGAACAGCCGCCTTGAGTCCCTTCAGGGAGAAAGGCGGGGTAAAAATAAAGTTATTATTTATTATTTAACAGCGGGAGGTTGGCACAGAGGGAGTGGTTCTGGGAGGGGGGAAGCAGAATGGGGGGCAGATCAGGCAAGGAGGGGGCAGGATTGGCGGAGTAGACCTCTACTATATCCTATCCTTTCTCCTGGATCCAAACGCCCTACGCAGGACTGCTTGGACTTGTGCCAATGATTTAGAGCCCAATCCTATCCAACTTTCCAGCACTGATGTAACTGCAATGCAACCCCAAGGTAAGGGAACAAATGTCCCCTTACCATGAGGAGGCCTCAATGATGGCTTCCCCACTGCAGGATGCAGTGCACACCCCATTGGCATGGTTGCATCAGCACTGGAAAGTTGGATAGGATTGGGCCCTTAGCTGGCACAGACCCAAGTAGTCCCATTGAGCTGGCCAGAGCATTACTCATGGTAAGGTGAGAAGTATCCCCTTAACTGCTTAGGGGACCTCCAGCCTACTCCCAATGGGCGCTGGATACAGCAGAGGCTGTGCAGCCCTGCTGAGCCAGCGCTAGTTAGTATTGGGCTGTTAGTCATTCCATCTTGGCACTAAAAAACCTGGATGGGTGATGCACTCTGGAAACTCACTGAGCATAGCTCATATGTTTCTAAGGAGAAGACCTCTTCAGGCACTTGCAGCCGTACTCCACCAAAATCATTTCCCTCAAAAACGCTCCTGCCTGCTGACTCATTTTGCTTCGGGAAAGTAAAATATTTGCCTGATGCTCAACATTCACAGGTAATTAAGGCTGGCGAAGATTACATTCTGCTAAATCATTAATTGACTTAATTAAAAGGATAGCCTTAATCCTCCTTCCTCAGAGCTATGTTTTGAATAAAAATCACATTAGAAAAAGCCTGCAAACAGATAATAAACCCAAGACACTGGCTAGTTAATTAAAAACAAAAAAACAAAAAGGAGAGAGAAACAAAAGAGTAGGAATTCTTCTTCCTTCTATTGAATAGGAATTGATCCCACAAGTGTCCCACTTGGAGGAGATATCCGCCCAGCATCTTAAAATAGGGTCTTTAGGGGTCCAAGAAGAGGCTGAAAAAGTAATTGTCAACTGATGGCACCTGACATGCCCTGGACAGTTTTGAAATCACGCCATGCTTGCTGTTTCATCATGATACAATTGTCTTGTGTTAGAACTTCACATAATCTACCTCATTGTTTTGTTTTCTCACTGGAGTTCCTCTCATCTTTGTTTTACAAGCTGCAGCTGATTCTTTCAGAGAGACGCTTTTAACCATCAGTTGTTTCATTTCAAAAAGATACGTCCCATTTATGTACCTTATACTAGGAAAAAAGCAACATGAAATAATTCAGCAAAGCTAGTACTGGCACCTCTTGTTTTACGTGTGGCTTACGTTCATGAAAGTCAGTGCGGATTTCAAAAAGGGCACCATTTGAAAATCTAAAGGAGCACACACAAAGCCAGACAAACGTGCAGGAGCACCAGGAATTGGCTGGGTTATTTTGAAAATTAGTATGCACAATTTCCATTTCAGTATTAACTATGAAGGCGCATTATTTCAAAAACATGTAAATCAAACCTGCGTAAAACAAGAGACGCCTATACCATAAAAACCACATTATCCTGCATGCATGGGGAAAAAGTGTTATTGAATGTACTGATGACCAAGAAAGGCAGTATATAAATACCTGTATTATTATTATTATTATTATTATTATTATTATTACTACTACTACTACTACTACTACTACTACTGTATAATGAAGCTTTTACCCACTCCTTCTGGGCCACATCCCACACTTACCTACCTTATAAGATACCCACTGCACTGTCCCCTACCAGGGCACTCTAGAGTGCCTTAATGGAAGACAAAGCAGCAGCCCTGCAAAGTAGATAAGTGTAGGAGGAGGTTTGGAGGAGATGGGGGGTTGCTAAACTGATTTTTTGTCAAGTGACCCACACATTTAGCTGGCTCCCCTGCAAGTTTTCTGGTTGAATTAGTTTTCCGGTTTTTAAAGTACTGAATAATGCAGCTTTTACTGCAAAACCCCGCAATTCACTGGGTTGGAGTGCCTATGGGTGCAATCCTAACCAACTTTGTGGCTGACTTAGCCACAATGCAACCCCTGGGTAAGGTAACAAGCATGCTCTTACCTCAAGGAGGCCCCCTTGACTGTCTCCTCGCTGCAGGATGCAGTGCATGCCACAGTGACAAGCTATCTCAGTGCTGGAAAGTTGGATAGGACTGCACCCTATATGTCACATTGGACAGGCAAGACAGGACTGGGATTCTGTGGTTGTACCATCCGCCTTGCTGCCCAACCGTTTCCCTATCTGAGCTGACTGGGTTGATCTCAGACATTACAACAGCCTTTTGGTACTGGTGTACTTAAATGTCCATGCTGGGGCCCTAGAGGCAAGTGCAGCTGAGGACTTCATGGCCGCCATGACAACCATGGGCCTGTCACAGAAGATCTCAACCCCAACTACGAGTCTGGACACATGTTAGACGTTGTGTTTTTGTCTGGACAAGGGATGGTGATCTGGATGTGGAGGACATTAAGATCACTCCTTTTGCCATGAACAGATCACTTCCTGGTAAGGTTTAGATTTGTTGTGGCCTCCTGCCTCTGCAGAGGACCTTATTGTATGGTCTGCCCCTGAAGACTAATGGTTTCCTGCTGCCAATGAGCCTCTAGTTGATCTTTAGGAGATACCCAGGACTGGATGAGATCACTTGTCTACCAGCTAGCAGAGTCAAACTGGCCCCTTGGTTTACTGAGGAGTTGCGAAGGTTGAAGTGGCAGGGTAGACATCTTGAGCGCTAGTGGCGAAAGATTTGTGACAGCTCCGACCGGACGCAGGCTATGGCTCATTACAAAGCCTATTCTGTGGCAATGAGGGCAGCAAAACATTCTATCTTCTCTGCCACCATCACCTCTGCACCAAGCCGACCAGCAGAACTGTTCCATGTTTTGTAGGGTCTACTCCACCAGACCCCATCGGTTGACCAGGAGGAACACACAGAGGTCCATTGTGCTATGTTTGCCAGGCCCTTTGTGTCACCCCTGCTAACTGGGTAAGAGGCACTTTTTAGTAGGTGCTCTTCTTTTATTTAGCAGGGGGAGAGTAACTGGTCCCCCTCACCCCAGCACTGTCTTTTCTAGTGGCTGCCTACTGGTATTCTTTTGCATCTTTTTAGATTGTGAGCCCTTTTGGGACAGGGAGCCATTTGATTTTCTCTGTAAACTGCTTTGTGAACTTCTGTTGAAAAGCAGTATATAAATACTGTTGTTAATAATAATAATAATAATAATAATAATAATAATAATAATAATAATAATAATAATAATAAATTGCTCTGACTCGCGACAACTTGGACTGCACATTGACAATGCCTCATGGCATTTGTTGGCCCTGATTGGTGGAATTCTTTTCAACTTGTGGAGCCTGAGGATGTAAACAGGGTTCTTTGGAGTGTGAGGCCATCCAACTGCCTACTGGATCCACGCCCAGCATGGCTGATTAAATCTACCTGAGAGGGACTGGCCGAGTGGACAGAGAGGTTAGTAAACTCATCCTTGAGGGAGGGAGTGCTTCCACTGGCACAAAAGCAGGTAGTGGTTCTCCCCCTCCTTAAAAAACCCTCTCTAGTCTGCACTGTATTGGACAACTATCAGCCAGTCTCAAACCTGAGAGAGCAACTAAGATGATTAGGGGGCTGGGGCACCTTCCTTATGAGGAAAGGCTACGGCGTTTGGGCCTCTTCAGCCTAGAAAAGAGACGCCTGAGGGGGGACATGATTGAGACATACAAAATTATGCAGGGGATGGACAGAGTGGATAGGGAGATGCTCTTTAGACTCTCACATAATACCAGAACAAGGGGACATCCACTAAAGTTGAGTGTTGGGCGGGTTAGGACAGACAAAAGAAAATATTTCTTTACTCAGTGTGTGGTCGGTCTGTGGAACTCCTTGCCACAGGATGTGATGCTGGCATCTAGCCTAGATGCCTTTAAAAGGGGATTGGAAAAGTTTCTGGAGGAAAAATGCATTATGGGGTACAAGCCATGATGTGTATGCGCAACCTCCTGATTTTAGAAATGGGTTATGTCAGAATGCCAGATGCAAGGGAGGGCACCAGGATGCAGGTCTCTTGCTGTCTTGTGTGCTCCCTGGGGCATTTGGTGGGCCACTGTGAGATACAGGAAGCTGGACTAGATGGGCCTATGGCCTGATCCAGTGGGGCTGTTCTTATGTTAACCTCTCATTTCTGGGCAAAGTGGTTGAGCAGGTGGTGGTGTCTCAGCTGCAGAGGGCCCTAGATGAAGTAGATTTGCTCCTGGTAGCCCAGGTGTCAGCTGTGGCCAGGAGTGCCTTTGCCCAGCTTTGGCTGATGCACCAGCTGCAGCCATACCTGCCTCAGTCAGATCTGCCATAGTGGTCCATGCCACGGAGACATCAAGATTTGATTATTGTAACATGCTCTATGTGGGACTTGAAGGGGCTTCAAGGGCCCTTGCAGACAGTTCAGAAGTTACATAGTATAGAATGCAGCAGCTCATGTGGTTACTGGAGATCAGCAGTTTGATTATGTCAGACTGCTGCTTCAGCAGCTGCACCAGCCCAATTTCCAGGCCCAATTTAAGGTGCTGGTTTTGACCTTTATGGCTTGGGACCAGCGTATTTGAGACCACCTTCTTCCATACGGTCTGGTCCATTCTTTTTGGTCATCTGAGAGGGCCCTGGTGCTTTAGAGTGAGCAGGTCCTTTGCTCAGGCTTCTTGCTTTTGTCATGGCTTTTGTCAAACAGAAGGAAGGCAACTCTTCCTGCTGCCTTCCAGGGCTTGCTGATGCAGGCATCCTGCTTTTTTATTGGAAGTCAGTTGCCCTGCTTTAAAAAAAAATAAAAAAAAAATTGGAAGCCAGCCATGATTACATCCTAACCTGCTGAGGCAAATCTTCCTGCTGCCTCCCCAGAGATTGCTGACACAGACACCCTGCCAGTTTTATTTTCCCCATTGGAAGTTAGCCATGATGGCAACAAATCATATTCTGTCTGCTTCCCTGTGCATTGGAATGGGTGTGTATGCTCTGCTTAACTCACTGATTGGGCTGGAGAAGAAAGGAGTGGAGCAGAAAGGCAAGGAACTTTTTCTTTTTATTTGTTGGTTCCTTGGGCTTTGTTTTTTTCTACTTGTTGGGTCTGGTGAGGCTCTGCCTCCCTTGCCTTGCCTGCCTCTCCTGACTGCACATCCCTGGCTATTAAGGGCATGCATGCTCATGACCTGGCCCCTTCCCTCTCTCCCAGGAGAGATAGGAGCCCTTTCCATTAGTCCAGTGGTTTCCAAACTGTGGGGTGGGCTGGGAGAATATAAATATAAAAAAATACTCTGGAACAACTTCTGCAGGAAGGTTTTTTTCCTGAATGATAAAAGATATGAAAGAAACAAAATTCAATGAAAAAAGAAACATAAAACGAGGTCTGGGTTAAGTCTGCAATACTTTTTAAAATACATAAAGTAGCACAGGTAAAGAATCAATAACGTATTTTTCTTGCTTTCAGTTTATAGCTTTTTAAAGTTACTGTCGCAAAGACAACACCTCAAGGCAACAACTTTTAATAAAATAAACCTTATATTTTCCCATAGTAGATTTTGGAACTACATTCCTCATTGATTTAGTCATGTTGAGAGCTGGTTTTTAAAAATTGATTGCAACTCAATGGCATACTTCTGTTGGGTTTCATATTCGTTAGATTAAGCTGAACTGGTAGCCCATTACTGCAATGTGCTGAGCTCACATTCATGCCAGATCAATAATTTGATGGATGCTTGAGATGCTACCATTGGTCTGCATTGGTTCTGCCATTGGTCTGCATCTTTAGAAGAGTCTTGGACCCTAGATCCATGGAGCTACAGGGAGTTGCATGATCTGTGGCTTCTTCTCCAGAACAGTTGGGATTGGTTTGCAGCTGATAAATGCTACCCATCTTCAGTAGGTACTCCCCATAACTAACTGCGTGGTAGGCAGACTATTCCTTTGGTGTACTACTATTCCATCACAGGGAATGTAAAACAACAATTTATCAAATATAACTTATCAAAATGAGCAGAGGAAGAAGGAGCACCTGTAGCAACCACTCATACTTTGAAGAACAGGGAACATTCACGAAACCAGGAAACATCTACTAAAATTGAGTGGTAGGAGAGTTAGAATAAGCAAAAGAAAATATTTATTTACTCAGCATGTAACTAATCTGTGGGTCCTCAAGACCTTCTTATTGAGGAAGGCTTTTAATTGACGTTGAGGGCTAGTGCTTTTTAATAATTTTTAATTGTCGTGATCCTGGGTGTTTTTATGTTTTAATAGTTTTAATTGCTTTTTAATATTGTATTGATTTTATAAACTGATTTTATTGTTAGTCGCCTTGAGTCAACCTTTGGCGTGAGAGAAATGTGGGATACAAATACAATAAACAAACAAACAAACAAACAAATAAACTACTTGCCACAGGACATGGTGATGGAATCTGGTCTAGATGCCTTTAAAAGGGGATTGGACAGATTTATGGATGAAAAGTCCATCACAAGTGACAAGCCATGATGGCTACACACATCATCCTGGTTTTAGAAATAGGCTACCTCTGAATGCCAGGTGTAACTGAGTGGCAATAGGATGTAAGTCTTTTGTTGTCTTGTGTGCTCTCTGACACATCTGGTGGGTCACTGTGAGATACAGGAAGCTGGACTAAATGGCCTGATCCAGCAGGGCTCTTCTTATGTTCTTATGAACATTGATTTTAGGAGTTCAGCTCATACAAGTTGCTTATTACCAAGTCTTGATACTTCAATTACTAGGAAAGAGTGTATAGTTTGTTGCGGCAGCAGAAAAATTAGACCGCAGTTTGTCAAAACTGGTGCTTTGGATTGAGAAGACTTTGTCCGTTATTTATGTTGGTCAGTTTGTGTTTGTCTTTTTACTCCCTGTATAATCTTTTCCAATTGTTCTGGTCTTCAGCTAGACAATAGTGTGTTGATTGCCTGAAATCGAAAGCAGAGACATGGTAAAATTATCCTCACTATGTTGACAGACGCTGAGACAATTGTCTACGAGTGTGGAGGTATGCCTGCAGAGGTAAATTACCTACTTGGCCACCAGTCATTCACGTATAAAAGGGTTGCTGAGCCTAGTGAATATATTTCCCACAGCCCTTGCAGCTTAACTATGATCTGGTAAAAAATACTGCTGTTGATGGAAAAGGGAGAACTGAAGGAAAACACAGGCTGAGAAGACAGTGATCAGGAGGAGGCTTATGAGGGCTGGTGAAGCACCAGTGGGGAATTTGAGATCTGCAGATCATGATAAACAAAAGCAGTTCTGGAATTATTACACAGACTTTGTGAGGCAGTGGTGTTACTAGGGGGGGTGCATGTTGCATGGGGCGACACGTACAGGGGGGTGACTACTGGCCAAAAATTTTTAAAATCTTGGTATTTTTGAATGATACCATCATGTTGCATATTCAATGTGTAATTTCATGCAGAATGCAATGAAACAAATCTAGTTGAAATATCTCTATTCTACCAAACGTTAAAGCCAAAAATCCAGCGGGGGCGGGGTGATGTACCGACTGCCCGGGGCATTGTCCCACCCACTGCATGGGAGGAGGTACATCATGCGGGTGACGTGTTGACCTCTCACACTGGGCGACACAAACCCTAAGTGACGCCACTGTTGTGAGAAAGACCATGGAATTCAGGGAAGCAGAAGGGTCTTGTGCACTCCTAAACTTGTAAGCTGGCCTGAAAGCACTGAGTTGCTGAAGGGCAGGAACTGGCCTGAAGACTTGAAAATATTCAAGGAAAATTCAGTGTCACTCCTTCAGTTGCTGCAAAGTTCCCAGTTTTACCTGCTAGCTGCTTGTTAGCCAGGCATATTATGTTCTGCATGAAAGACACAAAATTCAAATGCAGTCTACGCATGGTTGTTGATCCATGTACATTTGCACAATCAAGGATTAATCAGCTCCATGGAGTCACAGGTTATGTTCATTATGTGCATAGCAGTTCGAGAATCCTGCTTTTTCCTCCGATAGATGGGTAGCAAAGGTTAGTGTCCAACTATTAAGGGACTACTGCTGGGCTCCGGGGTTTTCCGTGTTGGGCTCTACAATAGAAGATCAAAGGCAAGGGAAGGTGGGTGGGCCCAATTCGCAGTGCTCGCACCCCCCATGAGGAGCCCAAGAAAGAACTGGAATGCCACAGAGGGAGGCATCAGCTCAGTTTTCCCCTAGCATGCCACTGGCCCCTCCGACACCCTGTCCACAGCCTGGTGACTGGGGCCTGGTCACCTGCTGTGTCTGCTACTCATGGAAGCAGGTTGTCCTTTAGGAACCTCTGAACCAAGCTATTTATGGCTTATTTAATGGCCAGCCCCTTGAATGGAATGCATATGGAAGCAAACTGGGAGCCACTGCAGTCCTTCCAAGATTAGAGTGAACTATGGCCATCTGTGTGGCTCCCAATAGTAGGCTGGTCAAAGCATTCTGTGCCCGCTGAAGGTTCTGAGCAATTTTCAAAAGCACCAGCAAGTGAAGTGTGTTGAAGGAGTCCAAGCTTGTGACATCACCAAGCCCCATCGCAGAAATCTCAAGTTTTGGGTTGCATCTGGCCAGGCAACCCTAAATACACCCAAACAAGTTACTATCCTTGAACTTGCGGAGTTATCTTTTAAGGCACCTTGTAATCCAACCTGCATGTATTGTTGTCCGTTATTAACATCTTCCTGATGGGCAATTTGTTATTCCAGTGTTTCAAGGACTGGAGAGATTTGCATTATCTGTTGGACGACAACAAAGGAAAACCAGTGTTGTGGCTCTTTTCTTAGCTACTTGTGAGAAGGCCAAAGCAGGGAGCTTGTCATTTCACAGCTGATTGTAATGTTCAGCATGAAAAAATACATGCAGGAAATGTTTAATGATTCATAGACGTTCTGCTTTTATGAGATGACAGAGTTAGATACAAATTCCTTGAACTTTGATACTTCTATTTCAAAACACTGTGTAATCAAGACCAAAAGGAAAGGACTATCCATTTCCAAATTGTAAGGCATTTTTAAAATTGTGATATCTTTCAGTCTTGATTAAATCTTTTTTTTTTTTTTTTAAAAGGACATTTGAGCGCAATTGTGTGCCATTGAATACGTGCCATTGAATGTGCCCCTCCCCACCTCATGCCACCAGCACAGAGGCACATATTGATTGGCTGGGCTTCTTGAAGATGGGAGAAATAGGGCAGGGAGGGGGAGGAATGGGGGTTGTCTGGGCAGACCTGGAAGCAAACAGATTGGTAGTCTCGGAAACAATTTTTAGGATTTTTTTTCAATGTGACATTGGATTGACCTAAAGGATTTTCTGCTGGCACTGAGAATCTAGAGACAAAATATAACTTTGCAAAGATCAGCTAAGGAAAGCAAAAGCTTAGGGAAATCCAGTAGAGTGTAACATGAAGCTTCTGTGCAATTTCTAGCCTTTCCTGACGGTCTCCAAACAGCAAGGGATCAATAACTGCTGCAATACACACTCCCAAATGGGTGAGTTAAAAATGGACTTTCATTAATTGAATCCCCACTGTGCACAGGGTTGGTTATTTGTTCAGTTCAGAGTCTTGGCATCATCCAAGCCTAGATGTGCTGATACAATTACAAAAAATGGATATACCAGGCGCCCTTCTTCCCCACATGGATCAGAAGATGGCAGTCGTCTTTTATTTCAGTAAGATCATGTGATAACAGTAAGCGCTATACCTTTGCCACATCCTTACACTTAGACATAAGTACTAGCAGGGACCATCAGGAAATGCTTCAAGGTTGAGAGGGGGGAAAGCCTTGGACAGTGCACTTGATCAATGTCAACACCAGTGTCAAGAGATGGTCATTATTGCCTAGTAGATTTATAGCTTAGGTCCAAGTAAATTACTTTTTCTCTTCTTGAAATTTGGCTGCTTCTGAATTCTCCCACTCTGTTTTTCATGCTATTCTCCCGTTAACTTGAGAATTCTGGCAGAGGGCTAGCAGAAGCAGATAGTTCCCCCACTTCATCTGAGAAGGGGAAGGATTGTAGGAGGTCTTGAAGCCCTTTGATCATAGAACTGTTCAGCATTTGTTATTTGCAACAATATTCAGCATATTGTTCAGCTACCGTATTCCCCATCTAAGATCTGTTTTTTTCTCCTTTTTTTAATTACGTTGTTCTGACTAAGAAAAACAACAAAGAATCTTGCGGCAGCTCTGAAGCCAATAGTTCTATTGTGGCAGGATCTTTTGTGTGCCACAATAAATCTTTTAGTCTTGAAGGTACCACAAGACTCTGTTGATTTTAGTGCGCAAGACTTTTTGTTGATTTTACTGCAGCAGACCAGCAGCTCAATCCTTTGGGCTGCCCTATGAGAGCAGGACAGAGTCCAGCAGTGAAAAATATTTTGTGATGTGTACATGCAGCACACTGCTGCTGGCAGGCCATTCTGAGCCACTGCTGCAATGTGGTGGCAGCATCAGAGGGGCATTACCATAGTGTCAGACTGAGCCACTGCCCACACATCAGCATGGAAGCTCTATGTATGTGTGTGTGAGAGAGAGAGATTGGCAGGGATGGGCAAGGGGAGTTTACTGGCTATTCTGTCTTGCCCATGTACCTCACCTACGAACAGTGAGTGACTAAGGGTGCCATCCTAACCAACTTTCCAGCACCGAGGTAAGGGCAATGCAGCTCTGAGGTTACAAATATTCCCTTCCCTTGAAGAGGCCTCCATGATTGTCCCCCAACTGCAGGATGCAGCACATGCCCTATTGGCACAGCTGTGTCAGTGTGGGAAAGTTGGTTAGGATTTGGGCTTAACAGAGTTAGTGGGATCTTTCAGAATGTACTTAGATGACATTCTCGTGTCTTCTTCACATGATCTGGATCTCTGCCTAAAACTGGGGTATCTGGAAGAAATGCAAACAGCACATTCTATCATCTTTCCACAAAAGCATGCTACAACATGCACCACCCATCTTCAAAAGTGGGTGAGAAAGCTAATGGCAAAAAGTTCTACCTAGCCACAATTTCATGTATGTCTAACACAGCCATTTTCGACCACTGTGCTTTGGCACAGTGGTGTGCTGTGGATAGCCTATAGGTGTGCCATGGGAGTTTGGGGGAGGATCGTTTGTTAGTTGGGCCACTGGGGGATGGGAGCCCCTGCTGTCAATGCGGTGTGCCTTCTCAATTGTCAAAAATATGACGGTGTGCCTTGACAATTTTAGTGCCTCGTCAGTGTGCCATGAGATGAAAAAGGATGAAAATTGCTGATCTAATACATCTTCTAAAAGGGAGATGACATTTCTCTTTCCACATTTAAAAACACCATAGAACCCACTACTTTTTCTGACATGTTGATATGCTTGTACGTATTGGGAACGAAAGATAACTCAGGCCGACAAAATTGAGGGTCAGAAAAGTTTTCCCAAACTTTATGGTGGTTTGATATGCATTTGGGGTGCTGATTCCAAAAATGGCATCCATTTTGCCCTATCACGTCTAGTTTTGGAGATATAGTATAGCCTCTATAGTGAAAGGTTCAAGCAGCTTCCTCATGAGGAAGTCATGGTGTAGGCTTCCTCATGAGGAAGCTGCTTGAACCTTTCACTATAGAGGCTATGCCATGTCTCCAAAACTAGATGTGATAGGGCAAAATGGATAGCATTTTTGGAATCAGCACCCCAAATATACCCAGGAATTGGTGTAACATTTAAGGAAGCAAAATGGGTGTTGACCTGTGTAATCTGAAAGGCATTATAGTAGCAAGAAAGAAAGAATGTTATTGAAAGAAAAAGGTATCATTGTTAATTCCAGGGGCACACCCCTGGAAATCACGATTGTGAAAGTCTTGTGTCCTATTTTCCTTGTATTTTCTTCACCTTCCCTTGAAAACTTTTCAGATGAACCTGGATGATTTTCTTTGCTGAGAAAACAAGAATGTGTGTTTTTTTTTTCTTGGTAGGCTGACTGTGGTCCACGACTTTGTTTTCTTACATCTCAAAGCTGATCTGCAAAGCATATCTTTTTGTTAGATGAATCATATGTCAGCTCTCATGCTGAAAGCCACAAACTATTGCTAATTTCTGCATGAGAGACAAATTTTCTCAAGAGTACCGGATAGAAATGTCCAAATGTAACATTTAGACTGGAGGACCAACTCCTAAAACAAGTTGAAAGGTTCAAGTTGGAGACATATTTTCAACATTCTAAATTGTTTCATGGTCTCTGAAATATCTTGGGAGTGTTGTGGTTGTTTAAAGACTGTATACGAATGCTGGAAATCAATAAAACCAAACGGCATGTATGGACACATGAAGAAAAATAGTTTAGTCTGATCAGGAATTTATCTATGCCTCATCTGCCTTCCTCCTTTGTCTCTTACTCATCCTTCTGAAATTATTGTGAACTCTTTGGATGTTATTACATACATTGCATAGGCAGACAGAAAATAAGGAGAACATACATCAGTATGATAACAAGTTAAATTGCTATCAGAGAGGAGCCATACTGAGGTCAGAGGTGGAACACTATGCAGAAGGTCAGGGCCTGGCATCTCCATCTTGGATAGCAAATGTTTCTTGTCTGAAACCCTGGAGAGCTACTGCCAATCAATGTAGACAACACTAAGCTGGGTCGACCCAGGCTGCAATGTATACACACTTATAGTCAGTTCTTGCTACCTGCAGATTCTCAACCCACAGATTCACTTATCCATGGAGAGCAGGAATGATACCAACCTTGCTTGGTTCATGGTGCATTTGCAGCTAACCGCAGGCTCTCCTGCCTTTGGAAGGTCTCTACTTGCTTCCTGAATGCAGCAGAGACCATCTGAAGGCAGCAGAGACTTTCAAAATAGTGCTCATGACTAGTAGGGGGGATGGGGGAAGCTTCCCCATGTCATTTTAAAGGGGTCCACACTAGTCATGAGCACCATTTTGCTGCCTTCAGAAGACCTCAGCTGCCTTCTTAAGGTTCATGTTGGGTTCCTGAGGGTCTCTTGCTGGCAGGTAAGTTACCCCTCCCTAACCCCACTGATCCCATTGGATCAATGGTTCAAGATCTGCAGATTCGCTATCCACCTAGGTTTTCAGGAATCCATCCCCAGCACATAATGAGAACTGACTGTACCTGGGAATCCCACTGACTTCAGTGGGGCTTACTTCTGAGTAAACATGCATAGGCTTGTGCTGGAAGAGTTCTGATTCATTATAAGGCAGCTACAGGTGTTTCTATGCTGCTGGATTGCAAGTGAAATTGGGGTTTCCTGTTCAGGCAGGGTGACAACATGAGCTAAAAACAGTGTGGATTCAGCAAGCAAAGTTTTATCTTCTGGTAGGTGTATCATACATCTCCAGGTGTTAGAGTTCAACCTGTCTCTCTAGCTCCTTTCTTGCGGTCCCCACTCCTGGGTAGATAATGTAGTCTCAGAGCTTGGGTTTAAATTTCCAATTTAAACCATCATGGAGGGGGCAGGGGCAGCGTGACTTGAGATTCTAGTTTTCTATAGCATGAGCCGAGTTCCAGGTGAAAGCACAAAAATTAGATTCATTTCTCAATGTGAGCGAAAGGTAAACTGCCATGAAATGGGGCTGTCAGTTTCAACAATGCCCCTCTTGGAGTAAGAAAATAATCATGCAGTTTATACTAATATTATGCATATTCTGGGGCTCTGCTGCTAAATACAAAGAGAGTTAATATTCAGGCATTTCTGTGTTGGCAATCACAGCGGTACAAAAAAAAAAGCACAGCTGGAGTTTCTAGGCAGTTTTTAAAAAGCAATCCTACTGAAATTTCACCACTGGTTTGAAAGCAATAAACTGGATGGAAATGAGAGTTTATCATCAGTGGAATGCCAAGTTGGAGTCAACTTTCAGTAAACAAATAGAAGCAAGGAGAAGTTAATTACCTCCACAGCACCTCCTTGAGGTTCCTTGACATATAAAATAACACCTGTTATTTATTAGGAATGTTATTTCTAGAAATCAGGAAAATGTAGAAAAGTTAGGGTCTGACCTGGTCAAAGTGAGAGAGATTATCATTTGCAGAAGTGAACAGGAAACTCAACACCTGATAAATAAATCTTAGTACCAGGGGTGTAGCTAGAGGGGGTGCAAAACACTAAGTTTTGCAGGGAGCCTCACCTCAGCGTGCAAGCAGTCCTTCCCCTTTGAACGCTGCAGTGAGGCTCCCTGCAAAACTTAGTACTTTGCACCCCCTCCTGCTACACCACTGTTTCTTACAAGAGACCCCTCCCCCCCCAAAGTCATAGCTGCCTTTGCTTAAACATTTGTGTTGGTGTTTCATCCACACAGGTGTAAGAGTTAGCAGGAGTCACAGTTTCACTGCCTTTGAGCTCAGCAGCCTCCATCATAATAAGTTCACGCAAACAGATTCAGGAGTGTTGCAAAGGATGAAAGTACTTTTGTATCCCACTGCAAACACATTGTCAGCTTACATAATTGGACCTGGAATCTTTTGTGTGTCTTTTGTGTGTCCTCTATAGGTTACAATAAGTTGTCCATCTCCTAAGCTAGTATCTACCTTGGTTGTCCCTTCTGTTTATCAGGAAAAATGTCCCACTCAGAAACCCATCGTTGGTAGCCAGGATAGCCTCACCCTAAGGAACTCCCTTTTGTCTGGGAGTTTCTGTTTCTAAGGGGTATTTCTGTTTCTAAGCCAAAGAGCCAGCATCGCTCGTAGACAGTTTCCGTGGTCATGTGGCTGGCATGACTAAACCCTTAAGCGCATGGAACGCTGTTACCTTCCCACTGAGGTGGTACCTATTTATCTACACACATTTTTACATGCTTTTGAACTGCTAGGTTGGCAGGAGCTGGGACAAGCAACAGGAGCTCACCCCGAAGCGCAGATTTGAACTGCCAGCCTTGCGTTCAACAGACTCGACAGCTCAACGGTTTAACCCACAGAGCCAATGCGTTCCTATAAACTAGGTGTACTATCTTGTACACCTAGTTTATCAGAATATCCTTCTTTCAATCCTACAAAACATCCCCGACTTTCAGAGCTAAAATGTTGTTCTCCTGGATCAAGTAGTGTGCTGCTGCCTTCTGATTGTGCCACCCATCTGTGCCATGTTAGGGCATCCCTCACAGTTGCCTGAGTGCTGAGATTATGGAATCCCACACCCTTTGAGCTGAAATCATTGTATTTCCTTCCAGTCCATGTCTGCAACTTCCAGTTGCTTCCAGGTATATCCTGGAGGTGTTTTGAGGAGTAAGTTGGCAACCCATGGTTTCTGGAATCTGTTCCAAGATGGTGGATGCTGAGGGCCCACTGTACTAGTTTTACAGAGTTGTTCTAAGCACTACATCGAAGTAATACACATGAAGTACTTTGCACACTCCTAAAGCACTAGACAAAAGTGAAATGTTATCACAATTAAAACAGTGAACTTCTGAATGAGCATGTAGCAGATGGTGCTCCAAGTTCCTAGCAATCTTTCCTCACAAACAAACTGAAATTGTGCAGGCTGCCCTGAAGTGTCCGGCTGCCTGGCAAAATGGGAACTGTGAAACTGTAGCAACCTGTCCAGAGGGCAGATTCAAGATTACCCAGTGCTTTGTAAACAGAAAAAGTGCAAAATAGATGAGTAGCAGTTAAACATCATTGTGGATCAAAGGATTGCCAACAGTCTCTGCCCCCATGTATCTATTTCCTCATCCCAAACGAAACCTTTACAGGTGATTTCTGCCAGGAGTGATGATGGCATAGGACTTTAATTACTGATCTGATTAAGACAACTAGGCAATGGATTTTTGAACCTAAAAGCTATAAATGACAGCAAGGCAAAAACACACACACACACACACACACACACACACACACACACACAAGGAAACACTTTCCCTTGCAATGGTTGTTCCTTCAAGTGCCTTCACAGTCCATTAATCAACTTCTCTGGTTAGGAAGTTCAGGAACAGCAAGACTATAACTTTAGAAAAGCTTAATGAAAAATAATACCAGTTTCATAGATGTGCCTCGAGCGATACTTCAGAACCGTTTTGGATTTCATTTCTAAGCCCCAAACTGTAACAATACATCTTATTATTAAATGTGGAACACAGGGGTTCTACTGCCAAAATAAATCTCCCGGCAGCACCGAGTCCTCCAGGACTTTCTCCTATCCATTCCATTTCCGAGTCTTTCCATTTCAAGCAGCCCGAGGCCTGATTCCTGCGGTAGGTTTGCTGCCCTCTCAAGGATCTGTTTCTTCCCATCAGCTGTCTCTTCCTCTATTGTCCTGGTGTTTAGTAAATCATTTTTGTCAGGATAACTGGATTTTCTAAGGCTTGATGCACAGGTTCGAAGTCAAAGTCACATATTTATTATTTCACTTAAAACAAGAGAATCAATTGCTGCCCCCCAGCTGCATATCCACTAAGAAATTTTTTTTTATTATTTCCTTTTCACTAAACACTCATAAATACATTTTGTGGCAGAAAAAATAGTCTTCAGGCTTTCATCTTGATGCCAGATCTTTAGGAGAGTCACAGAATAAGTGCAGCAAAAGTTCTAACATTTTGGTCATTTGCTCATGGGCATGATTACAGCTGTTGAGCTGATCTTATATCCCTATCCCATCTAGGAAAATCTGCAAATGGAATGGACCAAATCAGAAATAGAGGTGCCTGAAAAGGAAAATTCAAATGGTGCCTCCCAACAGGTAAAAATATAATAATTATGATCACACAAATATCCAAGCAACACTGAAAATAATCTGGGGAAACTAGATTATATTACCAATGGCCTGATCCTATTGAGGATTGGGACAATGCGTGGAACCCTTTGTGACAGGGGAAAGCACTTCTGCTGATGCAATGTGACTGTTGACAGCACATGGAGTGTGCTGTTGGCTGCTATTTTGGGAGTGCTACCACATGAGATGGCAGTGTTCCCAGTACACTAGCAGATTACCAGACACCCGCTGAAGCAGGTAAGACAGTGGCGGGATGGGGAGGAGATGAAACAGAGTGGGGAGAGGTGAGTGACAAGGGGCGGAAAGACTGTGGGAGGGTGTGGATCCAGCAGCAATGGTGCACACCAGATCCTATTCCCCTTTTCAGCAACATCCTTGCGTCCTTTCTTTCTTCAGACTTGTGCCCGCAATTTTGATGGCTCAGGTCCATTGCAGGTTGAGAGGCTTACAGAGATTTAATTCCCCTTTGCCTCTGAAGTCTCCCAATCTATGCCCCCCAGTGGATATAGTGCTCCTGTTTTTACCATGGCTGCACCAGCGGGGTGGGGGGAAGGATAGGATTAGGCTCTTAGAGCCCAATCCTGAGCTCAGCATACCAGCTTACCACCAGTGTGCACTGTCGCAGGCCCTAGCGCTGGGTGAGTGCCAGTGGTAGACCAGCACCAGCCAGAGCTGGGTCAGCACTGGGCGGGCGCCCGAGTTCCACTGCTTGGTGGTCACACAGACCACTGAGCAATGGAGAGGCAAGTGGAGGTGTGGGGGAGGGGGGGATGAGGTGCTCCAGGGAGGAGGGAGGTAGGCAGAGGGTGGGGAGAGGGCAGGGTGGAAGCGTTACAGGGAGGCAGGAGGTGGAGAGAGAGGGTGGGGAGGAGGCATGCCAGGGGAGGGAGCGGGGAGGGAGGAAGGTGGGAGGGACACCGCCCAACACAGAGGCACTTGATTCACCACCGACCTTTTGGAAGGTGGTGAATCAAGTAGCCCCATTGTGGGGCTACTCCGATTACTGGGGCAAGGGGATGGAAGTCTCCTTCTCCTGAGGAACCACCAGCAACTGCCTGGGGCATGGAGGATGCAGCGCCATTTTCGACCCCACCACAACCCCACACCCCGGACAGCTCTGGATTGGGATGTAAATGTCCTCTAGATACTAGGATAATAATAGTGACGTCACCAAAATTCATAATTACCTGGCTTAGAACACAACATTGTTCAATTCATAATGCACAGATGCACGACAAATTGCATATTATTTCCTCAAGATGTTTTTCTTCAGCTCAGTTCAGAATATAAATTGAGATTCTGCACACTTGTAGCGAGTGATTTTTTAACTGTTTCTCAAAAATTCAATTTTTTAATCCAAGTGCAGGACACTAACAACACAATCCTATGCATGTCTACCCAGACGTAAGTCCATTTTTGGCTGCAGCTCCACATGCCAGGCAACTCAGAATTGGGTTATCAGTCATTTAGGGCCCAATTCTGTCCAGTTTTCCAGAGCTGATGCAGCCTCATTGCATCCTCAATGAGGCCCAAGGTAAGAAAACATTCTCTTACCTTGAGGAGGCCTCCATGACTGCACTCCCACCACAGAATTCAGCTAACACCCTATTTGCATAGCTACATCAACACTGGAAATTTGGATAGTAATGGGCATTAGGGTTTTGAAGGTGATAAACACCAGCACTCTGAATTGGGCCCTGAAATGGACTGGCAGCTGATATAACAAGGATTGGCCTGGCACAGCTGGTTCACACCAAGGGTCTTCAATTTAGAGAAGCCACACATCTATATCAGTGTTCTGACCACCCTGAGTTCTGGAGAAACAGTGGGCTATATGCTGGGATTAAATTGATAGCCCTTTCCTCCTCTTTTCCTCCATTTGTGCTTTCTCTTACTCTGTCTTCAGGCCCAAAGCCATAACTTGTCATGATGGAAAGACTGAAAGTGGAGGCTTTAGTAGTGCAGCATAGACAAATACCCAGCAAAGACAGCCGCATATGCTTTTTCTCCTTCAAAGCAACCTGAAAGTGTTATGAATCATTTTTATCAGAGAATGCTGTAACAGGCAACATTGCAGTTTCCACCTGCTGGGACGCCAGCTAGTCCTGAAACACAAAACAGGACGAATTACAGCTCAGATTCTCGTTGCACATGAAACTGTACATTCAAGCACACTTCAGCTGGGTTATCACTGCAGTTGGAGGACTTTTCAGATTCTTTCCTCTGTCTGAAGGCTTGATCCCAAGGCTGCAAAAGTTAACTTCAGATACTATCCAAAATTTGAAGTGCATCAGTGTTTACATGATTTAATTTGTACAATGCCAGGCAAAACTCTGACAACCCAGATTCATTACCTCTGAAGAAGCAGCCCACTGAGGTTGTCTTGTGGTGCTCAGCCTGTGATGCTGCATTTTCTACATCCTTTGTTTGGTAACAAAGCAAACAAAAAAAAAATCTGGTCAAACCCAGTTGTCTGTTGGCAGCTCTAGGAGAAAGTGGCACTAGTGGCAACAGAATTTACTGATCAAGGGAAATTATTATAGATGATCCAGGCTTCTATCTTCCTCTCCTTTTATAATTATAAAATTATATAATTTTAATCATATAATCTAACTTTATTATCAGTTAATTTATAATTACCAGATAATAAACCAGACTCTTAAATCAACGTATTACTTTCTAAAACTAATCACTGCACAAAACCTAAAAAAGAATGGCTTATTAATAATTTGTGATGCTCAGTTTCATGACTGCCCATCAAGAAGAAAGAGCAGTCACAAATGTCTTCCGGACTTGCAAATTATTCTTTGAAATTACATACATTTGGATAATTAATGAGAGAAAATTAAGGCAGCTTTCCTCATCACATCCTTCTCAATTTATGCTATAATCATGTTCCTACCCTGCTTTTTTCTATTCCTTGATGAACGTCTGGGCCTCTGTATGCTCATCTGAATATCTCTTGGACTTCCACGATGATTAGCATTGTTGGTGACTTTCTGCAGGTAAAAAAATATGCTCAAGGCAATCCACGCAAATAGAAGACAATAGCAAAATTAACAGCTGAAACTGAAAGGCATAAGGCATGCATTATGTATGATGGGGTATGTGCCCTAGGCATGAGGCTTTAGGACCCTGCAGAAGATGCACTTCAAGAAAAATGGAAGCATAGTTTAAAGCTTCAGGAACCTTTACCCCAGCGCACAAGGCTGGGCTCTCTCTCTCTCTCTCTCTCTCTCTCTCTCTCTCTCTCTCTGTGTGTGTGTGTGTGTGTGTGTGTGTATGTGTGTGTGTGTGTGTCTCTCCACATCCCCACACACTCAATCTGAACTGGGCCTTCAATTTACCATAACTGATTTCAGGCAAACAAACTAGTATTAAACCAAATTCTGAACCCATGGTTAGAAGTGGGTTTGTTAACTAGAGTTTGAACATAAGAACATAAGAGGAGCCCCATTGGATCAGGCCAAAGGTCTATCTAGTCCAGCTTCCTGTGTTATGTGAAAATCCCCTTTTTCCTTTTAAGTTGTGATTTTATATCTGATTATAAGCCAAACTTCTCACAGGTCCAATTTCCAAAACCCTGATAAAAGTCACAAGTTTACACAACCTCTACCTCTCCATGCACACAGCAACAAAGACTGTAGCAACAAAGACTTTAGCAACAAAGACTCTAACAATGCAAAAGTGTCTCCTGATCCAATCACTGTTATGCAAACCCATTAAACCTCAACACACAGGACAATCAAGTCAAGTCAAGCTCATGGTGACCACATCCCCATCCCCATCCCCCAGTCAAGGAGTCTGGAAGAGTATCACTGTAAATCGTTGCTTATATGTCTCATTTGTTGTAGCTTAATCACTCTTAAAATGATGCATGAAATCCTCTGTCTCTGCTGGAGAGAAGGTGGAGAGGTACCTCAAGACATGAGGGATGCAAACATCATCACGCTGTACAAGAACAAAGGTGACAGGGGTGACTGCAACAACTACCCTGGCATCTCTCTCCTTAGCATTGTAGGAAAGTTGTTTGCCTGAGTTGCACTAAAGAGGCTCCAGGTACTTGCAGAGAGCGTCTATCCAGAATCGCAGTGTGGATTCCGAGCCAGCAGGTCCACCACTGATATACCATAGTCTTTCGAGACTGAAGGTTGCCAACATGTGATGCAAATCACTCTTAAGTACCTTATGCAAACTGCCTCCCCCCCCCCCAGGAGGTCATCCATGACTGGAAGCTGACTTCCTGATCTTGCATGCTCCATGTGTCCCACTGTGTGCAGTGAGCATGCGTATCCAGGACAGCTCTAGGCCACATCAGGGTCATTAAGGTCAGCATCCAGGTCAGCAAAAACACTTTTAAGAGAAGCCTGGCACATGCTAGCTCTTGCTCTGGCTGCCCTTCCAAGGCAGAGGTCCTCCATAGGACTCTTCCCCCCTCCCATCCAACTGCTCCACAAGACAGGTAACTATATCTGCGTCTGGAACCTTCTCCCCCCCCATCTATTCCTCCCTTCTTTCCCTATCTTTAGTTAGCAACTGGGTTATGCAGACCAGGGACCCCTAAAATTCTCCCCTACAAATTTCCCTTTTCCTGATCTCCTCGGATGCACCAAATACTGCTCATATGCAACCACAATAAGCTAGGTACACTAGACACAAGTACTAGAAACATATACTTATCAATTTTCCATGTGCATTATGTTTACCTGTGTGCTTTGTAATAAAAATATAATCTTTTACTGAAAGTTGTCTTTCTCTCAGTCTCTTTTCAAGCTAAAAAGGAATTTCTTTTCATTACCCTGTCTTGTTATCTAGCCTGCGATCCTGAAGTTTCCAAAAGGGTAGTATATTAATTCCCCTCAACAAAACAGCCCTTTTGGTAACACCTGTATCTCACAGTAGCCCACTGGATGCCTTGGGAAGCATACAAGATGACAAGAGACCTGCACCCTGGTACCCTTGCACCTGGCATTCTGAGGTTGCCTACTTCTAAAATCAGGAAGTTGCACATACCCATCATGGCTTGTATGCTGTGATGGACTTTTCCTCCAGAAATCTGTCCAGTCCCCTTTCAAATGCATCTAGACCAGATGCCTTGTTGTTTTGCATCACATTAGAACCAAGAATTCTGACCATACTGTGATTTGTTTCAGTGATTGCACCCTCACAGCACTGGTGTTAACAGAGACACTAGCCTAGGTTGGCAGGAGGAGAGTGGTTGTTTCTCTGAAAGCTGCTATCAGTGGAACCCTTGCTGAAGAGCCCTTGCCCTCTTTGCCTGCTTTGCTAACACTTCTCCTGCCTTCATTGAAATGCATAGTCAGGCAGCTTCACTGGTTAACCATACTCCCCACCAAGCAAACAAATACAAACACAAACTGATCAAAGGCATATCATCACACAAGTCTTATTTGTTCAAACAAACAAAAAATTCAAAAGCAGAAATAAAGAATGGCCAGTAAATAAGGTTGTCTAAAGAACTCCAGAAAGCTTTCCCCCCTTTCTTTCCTATTAACATCAGAGAACTTTTAATGTAATGTATTCAGGAAATGGTTGTGTTTTCTTGGAAAGAAAAGGAAGTAGAACTGTGATTTGTACCTCTCACTCAACTGCAATAATAGCAGGCAGAAAAAGCAGAAGAAGCTAGAGATCAGCTTAGAACACCCCTTTTCTTCTCCTGATCACTGGCAACATGATGCTTTACCAGCAGGAAGGGAAAAATTAAGTGCTTGGGAATTTATCCAGGAACCTCATGGGAGCAGTGGTTGTGGTGGAGTAAAATATCAGGATGAGATGGAAGGAGCTACAATTGTGACATCAGTCCTGGGCTTCTTAAGTCACAAGTAGGATCATTCATAGCTCTGCATGAGGTCTGAACCAGCTCCATGTGTTATGGAGGAGGTCATCTATGTCAGCAGAACTGTCAATGTGGATATCTGTTTTCTCAACAAGTAGGGTTGTTCTCACCTACCAACATTCAGAAACAGGTTTTGCACTACTGGTGTCTCATTTTTATGACAGCTTGTCCCGACTGGTAGATTTGTGTCTGGAAACATCTGCTGTCCCTTGGCTTCTTGAAAGTAAGCAGTGCCCAAAATTCATTAAACATTCTGAATTAAAAGGGGGAGTTCCTTCCGCAGTAACCAAATTGTCTATGCCCATATTTGGAGATAATGTAGGTTTTTTTGGTGCCTATTTGTGACTTCCATCTCTTTGTTAGACCCTCAGCCTCTACAGGACCAATGACAAGGTGATGACATCATCACCAGGCACTGGAAACTGAAGGGGTGCTGCTGGAGAAGCAGAAAATATGGGAAGATTCATAGCTCTGCATGAGGTAGCAGCCGCAGCAGGAGCAATGGCTTGTTGCATGTTGTGACAGTTGTAAAGTGCCTTACACGTTCTGGGAGGTGCAAATTCCAGTTAGGATTGGGCCGTAAGAAACCCGAAATTAGGCTAGCATTATTCACTCTGTCTTGCTGTGCTCTCTCTAGAGCAGTGATTTTCAACCTTTTTCATCTCACAGCACACTGACAAGACACTAAAATTGTCAAGGCTTCAGATTTTTGACAATTGACAAGGCACACCATGCTGCCAGTGGGAGCCTACAACCCCCATTGGCCCTACTAATAAATGACCTTCCCCCAAATTCCTGTGGCACACCTGTGGACCACTTGTGGCACACCAATGTGCCATGGCACAGTGGTTAAAAATGACTGCTCTAGAGGAACAGTTTTTTACACTTTCATTCCCAGAGATTTAAAAAAAAAATCTGTGATGTAGATAGACTTGGGATGAAATGTTGAGACATATACCCACACATCTGGGTAATATTATGCTTTTCCTATAAAGCCAAGGAGCTTTAAGCAAATTAATTCTGAAAGTAACTATAGTTTGAAGACCCTAATACAGAGGTTCCCAAACTTACCATGGTCACAGGCTCTTCTTTTGTAGTGGCCTCTTCTTCCTGGCTCTCATGCAATCCTAGATGGTGCCGGGAGAGCCGAGAAGAGGCCACTGGGACATTCAACAGCACCCCTGTGAGTTCGCCACGGTACCTCAGTGAGCCACAGCGCACAGTTTGAGAACCACTGCTCTAATGGGTATAACAGCCTATGTGTAGACATCATGTTATTATCCATTAGATTACGGGCAACCTGCAGCCCAGGTGCTGAGTGTGCATACTCAGGAAGAGTTTGTGGTCATCCTGAATGGAAGAAGGGAGACTTATGGCGAAAGAGCCACACTGTCCAACACCATCTGCTTTCGCTACCCTGCTTCCCACTCCCCAGTTCAACAGAGAAGAGGCAAAACCACAGCAAGGGATGGAAGGAGGGAGGGGACTGCATGACTGCTACCGTGGCATGCCTTGACAGTTCCTGCATGAATTTGATTTGTGGTACACTTGCCTTAAAGGCTCTGGTTTTTAAGGAGAGACATTGTTTTTCTTTGGCAAGTGGCTTAAGTGAGGGCAGCAGTAGCCACATTAACAACTGTAAAACAAAACAGCGTTGTTGTTTTTTTTTTGTTTTTTAAATGACTTAATAGATTTATACCCTGAAAGAACTGGCTTCAATTATAAAGACATTGGTGGGTGGTGTGGGTGGCATTTCCCCTGGGGGCTGGGGCTAAGAATAGGTTCTCGGTTTGGCTGTACTTGTTGTAAAAGGCGACTAAACAGCCACCGGGTAGATGGGACTCCTTAGCCTGGGAAGGCAGCTCATCTGAGAGAAGGAAAACTCTGATCCCAAACCTCCACTGCCTTGTGGCTACATCCAGTTATGGAAAAGGCTTCAGGAGTCAACCTCGAGGCAAAATCCAGAGCCGGAGTCCCTGAAGCAGTTTATGGCTGAACACAGTCACATAAGAACATAAGAACATAAGAACATAAGAACATAAGAACAGCCCCACTGGATCAGGCCATAGGCCCATCTAGTCCAGCTTCCTGTATCTCACAGCGGCCCACCAAATGCCCCAGGGAGCACACCAGATAACAAGAGACCTCATCCTGGTGCTCTCCCCTACATCTGGCATTCTGACTTAACCCATTCCTAAAATCAGGAGGTTGCGCATACACATCATGGCTTGTACCCCATAATGGATTTTTCCTCCAGAAACTCGTCCAATCCCCTTTTAAAGGCGTCTAGGCTAGACGCCAGCACCACATCCTGTGGCAAGGAGTTCCACAGACCGACCACGCGCTGAGTAAAGAAATATTTTCTTTTGTCTGTCCTAACCCGCCCAACACTCAATTTTAGTGGATGTCCCCTGGTTCTGGTATTATGTGAGAGTGTAAAGAGCATCTCCCTATCCACTCTGTCCATCCCCTGCATAATTTTTTATGTCTCAATCATGTCCCCCCTCAAGCGTCTCTTTTCTAGGCTGAAGAGGCCCAAACGCCGTAGCCTTTCCTCATAAGGAAGGTGCCCCAGCCCCGTAATCAGCTTAGTCGCTCTCTTTTGCACCTTTTCCATTTCCACTATGTCTTTTTTGAGATGCGGCGACCAGAACTGGACACAATACTCCAGGTGTGGCCTTACCATAGATTTGTACAACGGCATTATAATACTAACCGTTTTGTTCTCAATACCCTTCCTAATGATCCCAAGCATAGAATTGGCCTTCTTCACTGCCGCCCCACATTGGGTCGACACTTTCATCAACCTGTCCACCACCACCCCAAGATCTCTCTCCTGATCTGTCACATTCTGGCAACTCCTGCGACGCTGCTGGAACCAACTATACTGGCTTCTGCCTTTCCATTGGACCATTTCAGCGACGTGGAGAGGGGGGATTTGCTGCATGGGTAACAGTCTATCCTCCATATCTACCTTACCCAGGCTTCGCGCACTGGAGAGGACACTGTTCCGGAAACACTATTCAGAGCATGATACCATAGTCTTCCGAGACTGAAGGATGCCAACTAAGGTGGGTGCAGAGGGAAGATAAGAACAGGCTGGAAACCAGATGTTTAGCACTGAGCTCAAAATCAAACAAAAAACAAACAAATCTCTTACATGTGGAGCATGTTTTGTTCCCTTAAACAAGGGAGAGAGGAGCACTTGATGAGACAATTCTGAGTTGATCCAGGAACAGGTTTGTGATGGTACCATCATGCGTCTCCCTGTCCTGCTTCTCCAGGGGGAGGTGCAAGGGGACAGCCTGGCTTAACCTAGAATAGGGTTACACTCACATCTTTGCTGGGTGTCCCCCCCCCCCGCATGACATGCTGGGCTGCCACTGGGCAAGCTGAATGGGGAGGTTCTTGGCACAATTCCAAGGCCTCCTGCATTTGGTAATTGGCTGCAATGGAACTTGCCTACCTGTCCAGTAGGCAACAGTAGATTGCCGCTGTACATAGCTGGGGCTCTCAAAACCAGTGGTCATTTCTGCCAGGCATCACCATGACCTACCACATTTGATCAGATTCTAACCATAACCCACCAGATTTGGTCCTGACTTCATTCAAGCTCAGTCCCTAATCTTCCAGATCCTTCCAAGCTACCCGAATACACCAATTTCCATCTTGTCTTTGTCTCTGTCTGACACAGCTCTGTGCTCTGTACCCCACCCGGGTGGCCAATATTCTTGAAATTAGGACAAAATTGGCAATCCTACATAGAGCATATCATTACATTTCCTTTGTGAAAGAACACAGATTAAAAACCTCTGTCTCAGAGCTAGATCAATTAGAATTGTTTTCCAAATGGAACGAGAACATCGCTTTTTTCCTTGGCTGCTTGTTCCAGAACGAGGAATGTTTGAACAATGTCAGATACAAAATGGGTAGCTTCAATTAACAATTGAAACTCCATTTTTAAAGAAATGGAACTCTTGGCAAAGAGGGAGAAATAAATAGACCAACTAACAACAAGGTTTCTTTTCTAACTACCCCATTCCATATCACAGAGGTGAACCTAATAATGCATACAAATGAAGAACTACATCATTTAAAGGGGGTACATGCATAAAGACACCTCCACTGTTATAATGGCCCTTTTTATTCTCTTGCAGAATTGTGTGACTTCTTTGCCAAGAACGCAACAGCAATTATCTTTGGCTCCTGTGTTGCTTTCATTTTAATGCCTTCTGCCTTCATAATAACCCACAGCAGCACACAAGAAGCTGGCAACACTGTGAGTTTTGGCTTGTGCCTGAGATGATCAATATATATAAATAATGCTTTTCTTAATGATCAAGAAGAAATAGCAAAATAACCATCCATATTCATGAGCTGATTGCCGTCTTCAAAATAGAGAAAAGTACTCAGAGAAAGAGTGTGTTTGTGTGGGAGAAGGGCAGATTCAGAATTTTATTATCGTGGAAGATAAAATGAACCTTCATTTGAATAATGCATTCTCACCAAGTCAGCCAAATAATTTTAGTAGGAATGTTATGCCTGTGTTTTGGATCCAAATAATAAGGAAGCGCACATTTAAAACAAAAGATTGTCCTATCAAGCCTAAATAATCAGCTTAACAGCATGCTCCTTCCTGATCTTAAATCTGTTGTTCTCAACAGGCTTCAGATAATGTGAAAGCAAGTGAATTAGTCTTCCCTGTGGTGTCATATTTAAAGCCACCCAGCAAGGTTGGCCTCTTCAGGGTTGAAGAGTCAAAACTGGCTTTCATTTGAGACACATAAGACAAGATACAGGTGTGCATCTCTTTGCGACCTTCTGGCTTACGCCGGGATTGCATAACCAATGATCACGTGTGAACATGTGGTCGTCGGGGATGCACACCCCAACCCTCCAAAAGTGCTGCTCCCCTCCCCTCCAGAGGGTTGTCTGAGCCTCCCAGAGGCAGCACACATCCATGCACTGCCTCTGCAAGGCTCAAACTGAGGAAAATTGTGTCTCTCACACAATTTCCAGTTTCCTCCATGAATCCGGAAGTCACATGAAAGATGCGATTTCCCTCAGTCTGAGCTCCGCAGAGGCAGCAAGCCGACGAACGCTGCTTTTGGGAAACTCAGACAACCCTCCAGAGGGGAGGGGAGCAAAGCATCCCCTTTCCTATGGAGGGACTGGATTTATGTCAAGCGCCGCTTGACGACAGGGATTGCAGTTCTGATTCCTGTCATTAAGTGGTGCACGACTGCATTTGCATCCTGTTGCTGCTCCTTCACAGCTGGCATTCTGAGGTAGCCTATTTCTAAAACCTGGAGGTTGCACGTATCATACACAAGGGTTACGTTCCACAGCATAAGGGGAAAATTACGTATACAGGTGACCCTCCTATCCGCAGATCCGGTATCCATGGTTTCACTTATCCATGGATGTTGTCCGTCCCCCCGCATCTATTAACTTTATTTGTAGTCTTACTACTAGCGTGAAGGTTGATCACATTTTATCTTTACTAGTCTCTATAATCATGAAGCTTACAGACAGACAAACAGGCAGGAAGCCTGCATGCTAGAGGGGGTGACCAGAGAATGTCAACAGGAAGCAGGAAACACATATTTGTATTTAACATCTTTGGATGAATACTGGTTGTTTTGGACACCTTTCATCCAGAAAGCTCTTCGTTGTCTAGGTAATGCCACAATACTTGACCTAGAATTCACTTTTCTTGGCTTAATCCAGCTAACAATCAAGCGCAACCACTAACGCGGCCCTTACTTTCACAGAAAAGAAGATAACAATCTCAGCAAAGCGACTTTTCCCCTTTACAGCTAACAGTAATTCCAAAGGAATGTGATGCTGCTACTCTTTGCTCCACTTCAGAGCCAAAAAAACAAAGAGTCGCTTCTGAACAGCACAAAGACTGGAGGCTGCTGCATGCAAGATAAACACTTCTAAATGTCAGCGGAGACTTCAGTGCCCCATGGGAGGGCATAAGACTAATGGCAATATCCACCGACACAAGAACCATGACATTCAGTACTGCATAAGAGTATTTTTTTTTAAGAAAAAGCTTATCACTTAGTAGCATATATTTATATTGGTGTGACAGCAGCACTATAGAAGCCAAAGGAAGGAGCCACAGCTGTAAATCAGTGGCTTTCTTGTTGTGCCAATGGAGCCGTAATGCTTATGGGAACATAGTTTTGCTCATAACAAAATAAATAAATAAATAAATCCATATAACTGCATTTTCTGTTTCTTCATATGCATTTTATTCCAAATAAAACAGTATTATTAGGGATGTAAAATGAGGAGTATACCAAAAAAAAAAACAAAAAAAAAAAACAGCCTTCAAGATCACATCAATACATTGGTGCCTGCCCCGTTCTAGTCTTCCATCCAAATCAGGGAAGCTGTCCAGAAGGTCTGCAATCAGAGGGCTCTGTGCTAGGGCAGGAAAGGGAGCAAGGGAGAAAAACAGCTGGTCTATGGGGCTGTTGTGTGGAGACGGTTGCACCTGCAACTTTCAGGGAGAGGCTGAGGCTTTGCGTAGACAGCTGTACACAGCTGGCCCAACCATGAACTAACCTCATGAGGCTTGCAACAGTGGCAGATGACAGAGGAGGTGACTTTCACCCCAAATCTGCCACCACCTGCCTGTGGCCCACTATTGGACACATTGATCCTCCACTCCACTCCCTAAAAGGGAGTGAGAATTGGATCATCTGCTTCCCTCACAGGTTTTCAAGTTTAAAGGGAATGCATCCTGTGCCATGATGGTAAAAGAGGTAAAGAGGAGGAGGAGGCAAAGAGTTTTTTGGGAGGGAGGTGCACACATGTACATGCTCCCCTAGCAAAGACGGCAACAGTGAGTCAGGGGTAGTGTTGGGCAGAGGACCTGGTGAGGCCAGCCCTGCATTTCTAATATACTAGGAGGTTTCTCCTGAGCAGGATTCTGAAAGTCCTGTGTGGCTAAGAACACACTACATCATTGAATCTAAGTGTTATTTTTCACTCATTGCCATTTCCATTCCTGAGTTCATATGTCTATGATCTTTTCTATGACCTCAAATGTCCATGGTGTTTGATCTGTTCTGGTAAGCTGAAAATGTATAACTAACATAAGAACATAAGAAAAGCCCCGCTGGATCAGGCCAAGGCCCATCTAGTCCAGCTTCCTGTATCTCACAGTGGCCCACCAAATACACAAGACAACAGACACAACCTGTGTCCTGGTGCCCTCCCCTGCATCTGGCAATAAGAGGCAGACTGCCTCTAAAACAAAGAGCTTGCACATACCTACTATGACTTGTAACCCATAATGAACTTTTCCTCCAGAAATTTGTCCAATCCCCTCTTAAAGGCATCCAGGCAAGATGCCCTCATTACTTCCTGTGGCAGAGTTCCACAGACTAATTACACGCTGGGTAAATAAATATTTTCTTATATCTGTCCTAACTCTCCCAACACTCAACTTTAGTGGATGACCCCTGGTTCTGGTGTTATGTGAAAGGGAAAAGAGTATCTCTCTATCCAGGAATTTCATAACAAAGAACACCCCAATCCTTTTTTGCAAGATTCCTCCAAAAAATGTGGGCATAATAAATGTGTTAAAAGGTGCCATCTGTCTGATCGCTTGCAAAAATAAAAAATAGTAGTCCCAAACAATTTTGCAACACTTATTGCAACATTTAATACCACTATCATTGCATACAGAGGTTTTCATTGGAGCGTTGCATCTAATGAGTACCTGAGAAATACTCTGCCAATATATGGACGTTGACCATTTGAGAGTCCAGTTTTCAAAGCTTCGTGCCACTTAGGCCCAAACCCTAAAAATCTTTCCAGCACTGACATAGCTGTGCCGACGGGGTACGTGCTGCATCCCGCAATTGGGTGGCAGTCACAGAGGCCTCCTCAAGGTAAGGGAACTGCTTTGCACTTACCTTGGTGCAGTAAAGTTGGTTAGGATTGCGCCCTCAGCTTTATATTTATGATCTTTCACTTCAAGCTCTTTAGAGATCCACTGTATTCTAGAGAAGTTTATTGGCAATTTAATAATATTTCAAATGTTGTTAATGTCCTAAATGTATCAAAGATCCTTTGTACTCCTTGTCTATAAATTCAGTATGCAAGCACTGAAATAAAGGAATCTAATTAGTGATTGGGGGGGCAGGGGGGTCTTATATCTTAGAAAGTAACCATCCTGTCAGTCTGTTTTCCTTCATTCAGGCCTCCAGGAATGAAAACATGATTAAAGCTGAGGTAACATACCGTATTTTTTGCTCCATAAGATGCACTTTTTTCCCCCAAAAAGTGGGGGGGGGGAGTGTGTGCGTCTTATGGAGCGAATACTGGGGGCAAGGTCTGCATCGGGGGCAAGGTCCTCATTTGCACAGGCGCCACAGGGGCAGGGCAGGCAGAGAACAAAGGGGGCAAGGTCCGCACCGGGGGCAAGGTCCTCATTTGCACAGGCGCCACAGGGGGAGGGCAGGCTTACTTTAAAAGTAAGTTTTCCTCCTCTAAAAACTAGGTGTGTCTTATGGTCAGGTGTGTCTTATGGAGCGAAAAATACAGTAGTTGTTTTTGTTTTCACTGTTCTCAAAAAATGCCTCCAATTTGCTTTCTCACCTGACATTTTCTCACCTAGTTGCCCAAAATGAAGAGCAAGGGCAGATGCACCACCAGTCATGTTAAGCAAAAGCTACTCAGGGGGCATACAAGGTGACTCTGTTTGAGGTTTTGCTCAAACAATTAATGGAACATCCCAGTGGCATCATAGGAGCTGCAGGCTTCCTCAGGTGTGAGGCATGAAGGGGCAGCTCACCACACTGCCTCAGACCCCCTTCAGCAATCTTCGGGTCACTCTGGGCCCAGCCACTGCACACTGTCACGATGGATTGGGTGTTTGCTGCTCACCAGCAACAGCGCATGGTGGCTGAGCCCAACGCAGCCCTGAAGCTTGCCAAAGGAAGGCGGGCTGTTCACATATAAACCAACATGAGAGCCCAGAAGATTGGGGGTTGCAGGATTACATCATTACGTCACCCCCAAACTTCTGGAATGCCAAACTCATCCTGGTGGAGCACACTTGAGCTTTGCTGTTGCAGACTCATTCCCTGGAGCGGCCATTTTCAACCACTGTGCCGTGGCACAGTGGTGTGCTGCGAGTGGTCCACAGATATGCCACAGGAATTTGGGGGAAGGTCATTTATTAACAGGGCCAATGGGAGATGTGAGCCCCACTGGCAGCATGGTGTGCCTTGTCAATTGTCAACAACCTGGTGGTGTGCCTTGACCATTTGAGTGCCTTGTCAGTGTGCCGTGAGATGAAAAAGGTTGAAAATCACTGCCCTGGAGTCTCATATAAAAAACCTGCGGGCCCTTTTCACAACTTCCTCAGTGTGGAAGTGTGCATCCGGTGTGTCTTATGGACCTGGATACAAAAGAGAAAACTTCTTTAAAAGTCTGTCTAATCAGCACACCTCTTGGAGGAAAGACTCCTCCTTGTCACAAATGCAAATTCCAATATTGTCACAATTTGTCCCAAAAGCAAATTTCAAAATCAATAACCTCTTGATAGCAGCAACTGTTACCCTGCACATGCCTGATCTCGTCTGATCTCGGAAGCTAAGCAGGGTCAGGCCTGGTTAGTACTTGGATGGGAGACCGCCTGGGAATACCGGGTGCTGTAGGCTTATACCATAGTCTTTCGAGACTGAAGGTTGCCAACCAACCTCTTGATAGAAATCTATCTAGAAAACCAAACGTGAATGAAAATTTGGTTCGCGCTAGCAGGGTGAGCATGATGCTTCTGCTCTGGGCATTAGCTCCCTCACAGTATATCTATTTGAGTGGCAGTTGCCTAGCAATCTCTCTCAGCAGGAGTGATTTTTCCCCCCAATTCTGCGCAATCTTCAGCGCCTGGAAGTTCTGTTTGAGCGAACAATAGAGAGCAGCTCCTTTTGTGACAGAGCCGCCTCAGACAAGACATCTGAGCTAACCTCCTCTCCAAAAGTTACACTGACAAGATAACTCCTGCTGCAGAATGAATACCACGGGCTCTGATGCTGCTTCTATGATGTCTGAAGGCAAGCTGAAGGTTTCCTAACCTTCATCCCGTTATTTTTTACCTTTGGTTATAGGACTTTTGAAATCTTAATGAATGGGACAGCAGGATTTTTGCTCTGAATGACTTGGATATAATGCAACAGGCAGTACCAAGCTGTTGTGAAAAATAGTTTGCCTCGGTGTTGTGTTCATTTTTGACCCGCAGCATGTGGAGATGTTTACGTTCTGCAAAGGCGGGTAACATACCTACCTCTTGCATGCGTTCCAGAAAACATACATCGGTGACACTGGTATTTCAGCACTAAGATACATTAGAGGGGCAAACAAGTCCAAATTATATTTATCAACCTGCTTTCTTTAGGAGCTTGGCAAATCAACCAATGTACATTTGGGACATGTGTATCTGTGGGGGTTCCATTCTGGATAGGGGTGGGATCCCAGTTTAGATGTCCTCTAAATACAAAAAAAACAACAACAGTGAAAATCAGTTTTCCTACCTTTGCGTGGCAAAACTGTAGCATTTCCAAGCTTCTTAGGGATAAAAAATAGCTTGAAAGACCCACTTCTGGCTCTCCCAGCATTGTCCCAGAAAGCATCGGGCACTAGATGGGGCTGAATGTAATGGAATGTAATGGAGTAATGCCATATTCAGCACAGGTTAGGAAGTGGCTGCCATGCAATTTGGAGTAAAGGGATATATATCCCCTTACCCAGTGGTGGGATTCAAATAAATTAACAACAGGTTCTATATCCTAATGACCATTTTAAGTATACCAAAAGATATACCCAAAGGTAGTTTAACTCTTGGGTGGATGCCATCAGGGCCCGGTGACTTATTGATCTTTAACTTATCAATTAGGTCTGAAACATCTTCTCTTTTAACCTCTATCTGACTTAATTCCTTGGTCAGGAGGGACCGTTTGGGCAGCGGTATCTGCTCGAGGTCTTCTGCCGTGAAGACAGATGCAAAGAACTCATTTAATTTCTCTGCCATCTCTAAGTCTCCTTTTATCTCCCCTTTCCCTCCCTCACCATCCAGAGGGCCAACCGCTTCTCTGGCGGGTTTCCTGCTTCTAACATATTTGAAGCAGCGTTTATTATTATCCTTAATGCTGCTGGCCATGTGTTCCTCATAGTCTCTCTTGGCCTCCCGTATCACCTTCTTACATTTCTTTTGCCACAGTTTATGTTCCTTTTTGTTTTCCTCATTAGGGTAAGACTTCCATTTATGGAAAGAAGCTTCCTTGCCCTTTACAGCCTCTCTAACTTGGCTGGTTAGCAATGCAGGCACCCTCCTGGACTTAGTCAAGCCCTTCTTCCTTTGAGGTATACACTTCCACTTTTTTTGCACCTTTTCCATTTCCACTATGTCCTGAGATGTGATGACCAGAACTAGACACAATACTCCAGGTGTGGCCTTATCATCGATTTGTACAATGTATTAGTATTGGCAACCTTCAGTCTCGAAAGACTATGGTATCGCGCTCTGAAAGGTGGTTCTGGCACAGCGTCTAGTGTGGCTGAAAAGGCCAATCCGGGAGTGACAATCCCTTCCACACCGGGAGCAAGTGCAGTCTGTCCCTGGTCTGTCTCCCTGGCTATGGGCCTTCCTTCTTTGCCTCTTAGCCTCAGACTGTTGGCAAAGTGTCTCTTCAAACTGGGAAAGGCCATGCTGCACAGCCTGCCTCCAAGCGGGCCGCTCAGAGGCCAGGGTTTCCCACTTGTTGAGGTCCATCCCTAAGGCCTTCAGATCCCTCTTGCAGATGTCCTTGTATCGCAGCTGTGGTCTACCTGTAGGGCGCTTTCCTTGCACGAGTTCTCCATAGAGGAGATCCTTTGGGATCCGGCCATCATCCATTCTCACGACATGACCAAGCCAACGCAGGCGTCTCTGTTTCAGCAGTGAATACATGCTAGGGATTCCAGCACGTTCCAGGACTGTGTTGTTTGGAACTTTGTCCTGCCAGGTGATGCCGAGGATGCGTCGGAGGCAGCGCATGTGGAAATTGTACAATGACATTATAATATTATAATATAATAAATAATTTTATTTTCAATACCTTTTCTAATGACCCCAAGCATAGAATTGACCCTCTTAACCGCTGCCACACATTAGGTCGACACTTTCATCGAGCTGTCCACCACCACTCCAAGATCTCTCTCCTGATCTGTCACAGACAGCTCAGAACCCAATAGCCTATATGTGAAGTTTTGATTTTTTTGCCCCAATGTGTATTACTTTACACTTACTTACATTGATAAGATAAATGAAGTTATAAGAATGAATATACTAACAGATTACCCAAGTCAAACTTAGAAGCTAAACATTTAAATAAATTAGAGGAAACCAATAAGAATTTCTGGAAAAGTTGGGCTGAAAAAGAAGATCACAGCTTAACAACATTTTTCCTGAGTCACTCCATTTTAAGTGGACAGATTTTGCTGTGGTAGTTTGCTTTGGAAACAGACTTACACCAAAGTCTAATCCATTAGTCTTATACTGAAGGACTAAATTCCAGATGGCTTTCACTGAAGTGTCAACAACACACAGAGACAAGTGCACAACTTTCCACCCAAGACAAATACCAGTCATGGGAGAGGCATGATCAGAATGATGGGGTAAAGAGTTTAAGCCATCTCTCCTCACTGTGCTTTGCATTGGGACCCGGCAATTTACATTTGTTATTCTAATAAAGAAACCAAGCATACATGTTGGCTCCAGTCACACAGTTTTATTGTTTAATTTAGCCCCAAAGTTTCAATACACCTGAAATCTGGAGATTTACTTACTTTGGTACAACCACTAGTAATGTAATCAAGTATTCAGAATCGAGTACAAAGTCCTTCTTCTTTACAATTTCAGCAAGACTTCTTGTTAGCACACTCCCTCTGTGAAATAATAAGAACAGTATATAGTGAGTATATAATTAAATATTTTTAATTTGGTCTAGCAATTAACATATGCAGGAAACAATATTCATTGCTCAAAAGTACTTTGGGTTGGTAACACAACTGGAACAAATATATTAAAAAAACAACAACTGTATACTGCACCTTTCTCATATGATCAAACACTGGCCATAGGCCCATCTAGTCCAGGTTCCTGTATCTCACAGAGGCCCACCAAATGCCCCAGGGAGCACACTAGATAACAAGAGACCTGCATCCTGGTGCCCTCCCTTGCATCTGGCATTCTGACATAGCCCATTTCTAAAATCAGGAGGTTGCACATACACCTCATGGCTTGTAACCCGTAATGGATTTTTCCTCCAGAAACTTATCCAATCCCCTTTTAAAGGCATCCAGACCAGACACCATCACCACATCCTGTGGCAAGGAGTTCCACAGACCAACCACACGCTGAGTAAAGGCATATTTTCTTTTGTCTGTCCTAACCCTCCCAACACTCAATTTTAGTGGATGTCCCCTGGTTCTGGTGTTTTGTGCAAGTGTAAAGAGCATCTCTCTATCCACTCTGTCCATCCCCTGCGTAATTTTGTATGTCTCAATCATGTCCCCCCTGAGACGCCTCTTTTCTAGGCTGAAGAGGCCCAAACGCCTAGCCTTTCCTCATAAGGAAGGTGCCCCAGCCCAGTAATTAGCTTAGTCCAGGGGTTGGGCAGCAGCAGCAGGAGGCGCGCAGCTGCGGAGCTGCACCTGCACTTCACAGGGGAAGGCAATTCTTCCCTTGGCTCCTCTCACTGGGGACCTTGAGCCCATCCAAGCTGGAGAAGTGTGCCGGGGAGACATAAGCGATCTTCAGTCCCTTCCTGTGTGAGAGATGGGGGGGTTTGATGTCTCTTAGGGGCAAAAAGTCTTCTGGGGAGAGCCACTGGTAGGGTGAGACACTGGGAGACTGACCCTCTTGCCTGGATCAAAGGTGGAGGGGGAGCTCCAAAAACTTCTGCAGTCTGGAGCTGGAAGGAGGAGGTGCCCCTTGGAGGTCCCGGGCTGCGTTTCATTCTCCTCCAGACTGACAATGCAATGCTAGGCATGTCTACTCAGAAGTAAGCCCCATTGTGCTCATTGTGTTCAATGGGGCTTAATCCCAGGAAAGTGTGGATAGGATCGCAGCCTCAGTGATGAAGATGAGATGCTTCCTTCTTTGCCTTCTGACTGACAGTGTCTACTCAGAGGTAAGTCCCACTGTATTCAATGGGGCTTACTCCCAGGAAAGTGTGGCAGAGTTTGCCACACTTTCCTGGGAGTAAGCCCCATTGAACACAATGGAACATACCTCTATGTAGGCACTGAGCACAATCCTAACCAGGTCTACTCAGAAGTAACTCCTATTTTGTTCAATGGGGCTTACTCTCAGGAAAGTGTGGTTAGGATTGCAGCCACTGCGAATCAGAATGTGAAGAAGGAAGCATCTCATCTTCATCACTGAGGCTGCAATCCTCAGGGCGCTGGATGGGCAGATGAACTGCTCCTCGTCAGCGAGGCAGCATGCTGGCACTGAACTGAAGTCCTCGTCAGCGAGGCTGCATGCTGACTGCTCCTGTTGCCCTCGTTAGCGGGAGGGGACACATGGCGGCGGGGGCAGCGGGGGTTCTTTGAGCGGAAGCGGCTCCACTCTTCCTCCCACGCCCCCGACCCACCGGGAAAGCTGAGCCAGGTAGCTCAACCAGGGAGGACAGGCGCAGGGCGGGCAGCTGCTCCTGTTTCCCTCGTTAGTGGGTGGGGACACATGGCAGCGGGGGGGCTTGCCCTCGGGGGCAGCGGGGGCTCTTTGGGCTCCAGCGCCCTCCTCTTCCTCCCGCGCCCCCGAGAGGCGCGTGGTGAGCAGCTGAACTGCTCCTCATCAGTGAGGCTGCACGCTGGCCGTTCGCGCCCTCTCCTGCATTCTCCGCGCAGTCGCAGGAGGGTCATAGCTGCGCGTGCGCTCCCCAGCCAATAACCGGTTCTCCGAACCAAGAGGTGAACTAGGAAGCGGTACTATAGAACTGCCGCGAACCGGCTCAATCCCATCACTGCTCTTACCCCATGTTACATGGCAACCACACCTATGGTGCAGAACTGAGAAGCATAAAGCTGGGCTGGCTGGCTGGGAGGGGGGTTAGGATCTGACCTAAGTTACCCAGGCTGGTCCCAACACCTTCCCATGTCCAGTCTGCCCACTGGCATGCCCTCCCCTGCGTTCTTCCTACCCAAAAATGCCCCCCTTCCACCCTTCTGCCACCCTCTTCAACCCCCACCCCGGCTGCCATTACCTTCCCTTGATGCTGTGGAGGCACAACTCTTTACAGCACATTTGCAACACACCTGAACTTCAGGATTGTGCTTTAAGTTTCAAATTGTCCAGGAGACAGGCAACCTAGGCAGTCTTTTGAGTTTTTTGACCTCCTATTAATAGACGTGAGAGAAAACGAAAATGATTTTATTTTTCATGGACTTTGATGTTTTCCAATGTTGGAAATGCAGAAAGCAGTGTTGTGTGTTTTTATTCAAAATTTATTCAAAATTTTCTTTGTAATTATAAATTACAATCACTTTTCAAGCATACTCGGTAGGTGAGATAGATGGTATAGTGCCAGCAGATAAAGCCAGTCATTATCCATGCAAAACTTCCCTCCCCATTAAATGATAAATAAAAACTAAATTTGGTCCCTTTCAACTCTATGATTCTAGGATTCTAAATAAAATGGGTGGTTTATTTTCAGATTTGAGGTTTATTTTTATTTTTTTTTTGACAAAAGTGAGAAGTGCGGAAAACGGTGTTATGTGTTTTTATTTCAGTTTCACTGCTTGCCCACACCTCGACCCATTAATGATCTGAGCCTGGGGCAACACACCTTGCCAAACCCAGTGGCGTAACTTGAGAGGGTGCAAAGCAATAAGTTTTGCAGGGACCTGAATGCGCCATGCAAGCAGCCTCTCCCACTCCCCTTTGGAACCAGTCCAGAGCAAAATGGAGATGTATGCCTCCCAAGTGGCACAGTCTTGAGGGTGGCAAGGCTATCCCCATGGTTCTTACTGACCCTGTGCTCCCAATTCTTTACCCCCTGACCTGAGCCGCTCCAACCTGCAACCCTCCAGAGGGTGTTCTGAGGCCTGGGGAGACTGTGTGTGGCCTCCCTGGCCATCAGAATGCCTTCTAGTGCCTCTAGACAGCATTAGAAAGGCACTTCATTTTTTTGGGGGGGGGGGGCGGGAAACAGAAGTGATTTTCTATCATCTTCTAGAGCAGGGGTGTCCAAAATTTTTGGCAGGAGGGCCACATCAGCTCTCTGACAATGTGAAAAAAAAGAATTAATTTACATTTAAAATTTGAATAAATTTACATAAGTTTACATAAATGAATATATTAAAGATGAACTTATATGAATGAATGATGGTCTTGCGATAGCTCAAGACCTATAAAAGACCTTGCACAAAGCAAGGCTGGCCTTTCCTTTGCTGCCGCTACTGCATCACAGATGTGGAACAGCAAGCAGTGGAGGTAGCACTCACCCCACAGCTCACGCGAGAGGTCAAACAGTTGCTCTCAGTTGCCCTCAGTTGCTGAGATTAGTTGCGTCAGGCCAGAGCGGGCTCCAACAAATCTCCGGAGGGCCAGAGGCTCATTGAAGACTGGGGGCTCCCTGAGGGCCACATTGAGAGACCTTGAGGGCCGCAAGTGGCCCCAAGGCCGGGGTTTGGGCACCCCTGTTCTAGAGGCATTAGAAGGCCTTCTTTGACCCAGGAAGGCCACCTGCAGCCTCCCCAGACCTCAAAACACCATCTGGAGGCAACCAGAGCACAGGTCTGGTTGCATTCAGAGTGGTACAGGTCAGGGGGAACCCTGGAAGGGGATCCTTCCAGGAGAGGCAATCCTTACTGCTATGTCACTGGCCAAGTGAGCTTCCTGACTGAGTAGGAATATGAACTCAAGATTCCCAAAAAGTAATCCAACACTGCGTCTACTATCCCAGCATGTTGGCTGACACATTGTCTCCATTGTCATTACTTCTTACAGCACTACAAAAATGAAAGAAAAGGAGAGTGTACAAGTTGAGCCTTGTTGCCTTTTCTAGCAGTCGTGCTTTACAGCAGAATGTGACTTTCCCACACGACTAGGCTCAAGCACTTTTGCTACAGCTTTGCAGCACTTGGATTCTGTATAGACATACATTCCTTTTAGGTGGAGATGGTTGCTGTGTCCTCATCTCATGGACTCAGAAGTCTGCATGGAGCGCAAGGACAAATTACAACAAAGGAAAGTTTCATGTCAGTTGCACAAGCCTTAGTTTACCCCAGATCAAACTAATCCATTTGCTCTGACTTCTTTCTGGAGTGGACTTGGGCAGGTCCGTCCATCAATAATGAAAAACCCCAGTGAAATATGCCACTTCAGCTCTCATGTTCTGACAGTCATCATGTCGAAAATCATGGCAGTGTTAATCCATCCTTAAGAATAGAAAGAAACACCAGCCTTATTTGTAATTAAAAAAAGTATGATTGGGTGATTCAAGTCAGAAAGAATAAGGAGCAGACCCTTTGTTTAAAACATCATCACTAAGGAACAACTTCTGTTAGAATTTCAACTGACAGATACCATATTCTGATATGATTATATTGAGATAATGTATTCATTCATGCTCGTAGTGAATTTCTCTGCTATAGTCCTGAAAGCAATCAAGGAACCCCCTGTGGATTACTGGGTTATATTAAATATATTAATGAGTATCTGAAAAAGGGGGAGAGGAAATAGAGGTAGAAGTGGTTATATTGAAAAAGCTTCATGATTGTGGATAACCAAATTCTGATAAAAGTAATGGAACAGTACATGACTGATGTTGAAAGTAACCCCATATCTCTTTCTCCATCCTCTTCGGGGCTTGAGGAAGCACTGGTGTTACATTATAGAACATGGTGTTAACCACATATTTGAGGGCACATTCCTAACCTCCATATTTCAAGTTCAAGGAGAGAAGTTTCTGTGACATCACTAGTGCAATAGAGGAAACTTTTATTTTAAGCTTCAACTAGGGAAGATGATTTGTAATACTAGAATAATTTGACAGGCAAGCTTTCAGATTCATTGCCACTCAGATTATGAAAAGAACTCCACAGGTTCGGCTCTGCAGGAATTAGGGCTTGAAATCCAAGGGGAATCAGTCTTTAATATCCCCTTAATGCCTCCACTTAATTTATCCTTTGGTATAAGCAAAAAAGATTTGGAAGTATTGTTGTCATTTTCTTTAAATCCTTTCCTAACATGTCCTGAAGATGAGAATAATTGGTATTGACAACAAGCACAAATGAAAAGTCAAATCCATGCTGATCTCATTTTTCCATATGCAAAAATCCCTGGATGATTCTGCCCTTTTTATAATAGCCATAATGTCTTGAATAGCCCTCTATTAAATACTTGGCATGGATTAAGTTCTGGTTATTCACTTTTTTAATAATACATTTATCGCAAAGCTGATTTCTAGCTCTGTTTTTCATTATTCATGATTATCCTATTTAACATACAGAGGAATAAACTGAAGGGCTATTTAAGGGGAGCACAAAGAAGCCCCTTAGCCTACCTACACTTGCCATAATTTCATACGACACTAAGCTGTTCATCTTTGTTGCTGAACCACAATGTTATCTGCTGAGATATAATGTACTTATTGCCAGCCTGGATGAAAGAGATACGACTGCAAAGCTAAGAGGGCAGAAAAGGTAATTGATTGTATTTGTAGAACCTATAACCTGGGAGAGAGCCTGAAAAATACCCCTTCCCTCTAGGACGGGGTGGCCAAACTTGCATAACGGAACAGCCACATACAATAAACTTCTGATGTTTGAGAGCTACAAGAGACATGCTTCAGAGCTGCAATATTGAAAAGCATTTAAATTTTTAGATATATTCACTCACCATGAACATTAAACTTAAGTTTTAATCCAGTGGATTCTTCATGTATACTTGAAAAATTGTATACTTTTCCTGTATACTTGAAAAATTTAAGCTTGAAAATTTTTTATTTACCTTTTTATATTAATTGTGAAGCAAAAAGAAGCTCAGCCAACGTATTTCAGTGAACCACACATTATATATCAATGAGTCGCATGTGGCTTGCGAAGAGCTCCAGGAATAGCAGTGAGAAAAGTCATAAGCAACTTTCTCTGTATGTAGAGTTGAATTGAATATCTTTGTGACATTAGCAGCCAGTAGACCAATCCCCTTCCTCAACCAACATCTATTTGCTTATGTAAAACTTCCAAGCTCCATGGTCCTTTCCTCATATTTCATAAATCGTTTGAGAGTTGCCACGGTTCGGCAACTCTTTGCACTGCTGTAGGAATTACCCTGCACATGCCCGATCTCGTCTGATCTCGGAAGCTAAGCAGAGTCAGACCTGGTTAGTACTTGGAGGGGAGACCTCCTGGGAATACCAGGTGCTGTAGGCTTATACCATAGTCTTTCTAAACTGAATGTTGCCAACCAGGAGCATGAGAAGCCCGGAATTACATGGGAGAAGCTCACACTGGGACTCATCCTGCCTGTTTTTCCCTGGTTTCTGTTCAGGTGACACAGCACGGGCATGTTCCACATGGGCCCAGGGCTTCTTATTTTATTGACAGTGCAGGGAAATCACCCAGTCTGTACAGAAATGCTGCTGCATACAAGCAATTTCACAAGCAGAAGTGGCAGCCTCCACGTGGAGCAATTTACAGCATGGGATTCCACTGGATGGCCTCAACTTACATTAATGTTATATAGTGAGTAGATCACTGGGTTGGAGTTGGCAAGACCTCACTATGAAGTTAACAAGATAGCTGTGTACTAAACACTCTCTAGTGGTTCCCAAAGTCCAAGTCCTACTTGGACTTTGGGAACCCTGTTAAGTATTTGCAGGAGAGGGAAAGGGGATCAGAGGGGGCAGCGGCATGATAGGGATGATCTACTGATTCAGGGAAGGGAAGGGGTTTTTCCACTTACCTAGGGAAAGCTCTCTGGAGGGTCTGGGGAGCCTGGGACACCCTCTGCAGTCCTCCTGGCAGCTTCAAACTCCTGTAAAAAAAGAAAAAAAATCTCTTCTGGAAGTGTGTGTGTGTGTGTTTCTTTTTCATAGAAGTTTGAAGCTGCTGGTAGCTCTTTCCCTGGCAGCAGCTCAATCCCCCTTAAAGGGGAATGGCCCTTTTCTGGTTCCCCTGGTGGGTTGCAAGCCACCAGTTTGGGAACCCTGCTCCAGAAAGCTAGTGCCATGATACAAATAGCAGGCTGTTGGGTTTAGATTTGGGAAAGTCTGTTCAAATTCCTGCTGAACCATGAAATGTACTGGGTGCCCTTGGAGGTTAGACTGAATTATTGCAAGGTGCAAAAACCAAGATGTTACAAGAGATCCCAGATGTTGCATGGTAATCCCAGGTTCCAAAGCAAACTCAGAAGGCAAAGGTGATCAAATCCAGTCCTTTATTGTAAATCCAAAGTGAGAGAAATCACACTAACGTTACGCGAAGCTTTGAGAGAGTGTGTGTACAAGTCAGAAGTGGAAGTAGAGAAGCGAAGCAAAGCCCAGAGTGCCTTCTGCAGCGCACTTTTATAACAAACTGGGGTTCCCTCCTTGAGACACATAGATTTCTCTTTGGAGACAATTCATTGGTGGGTTCAAAACATCTGTTGTTTTATAATAGGCTATCTTATACATCCATCATATACAATATACCCCCAACAGTCAGAAAATGGCACTGCATGCACAAACCTGACCTCATCCATAACCATCGGATGATGTACTGTGGCCTTCGTAAGGCAACATACTTGCTATTGACGTCACGGTGTGTGTGTGTTCATCTAAAAACTGCTGCGAAATGATTTTCTGTGGGAATCTGACCTTTGCAATGTGTTAATCCGGAAATGCTTTGCTGTGAACTGGAAGATAGCCTTGAACCTTTCATTGCTGTTAGACTACCACAACTTATTTCGGCTAACGTTAGTTACATGTGTTAATGCACTAAACTGGTTTTAAATGAAGAACAAGGAAATATAAGAAAGCTAAGCTTACTAGTGTTCTTCTATGAGAGCTGGTGTGAATATTTGCTTTCTAGCATGTGTGTGCACAGCCTAGTGCTCCGAAAGTCTTCAAACTGGACGTTTCTGAACTTAAAGCAATATTAAAACTTCAAGCCGAATTTTAAACTGCAGGAGTATATTTTTTTTTTTCTGTGCTCTGAAAACAAAGACTTCATTCAAATGTATCAACATTGTTCTGCTGTAATGAGAACACTGCAGCACGCAGCCAAATCTCAGCAAACCATTTGTGAGAACCATACTCAAGTTGAACATTCAGAGATGGACCATGCTATTTACATTTCAGGTAAGCGTCCTATACCATAACTACCAGGCTTACCGTGCATCAATTCAGTCTAACCTAATTTACAGAGGATGAATGGTGAGGATAAATGGGGTTAGCCCATTGCCTGATGCAAGGGAGGGCACCAGAATGCAGGTCTCTTGTTGTCTTGTGTGCTTCCTGAGGCACCTGGTGGGCCACTGGAAGGAAGCTGGACTAGATGGGCTTTTGGCCTGATCCAGCAGGGCTCTTCTTATGTTCTTGGCCCCAGATAAGCTAAGAAATGATAGGCTCTTAAGAGGGAGTGTGGCATACAGGTGTGATAAATATACTTAATAAAGCTGACCTTAACAAATTCCCAGTGCACAAGGTAAGCACTTTATTCTGAAAAAGAAACAAGTTTCATGGGTTTGCAACTTCATGGGAGGCTGGGGAATACAATGACTGTTAGAATACGACAGTCTTAACCTACAGCCCAAAGAATGGAAATCAATGTAAATGTCAGCTGGGGGAAAAATCAGCCCCTGTGACTTTAACGGCATCCAGGTAGACTCTACAGGTAAATGCTGTTGATGCTGCTATTTTGTTTTTCCTCTGTCATTTTGAATTTCAGAGGCTGGGTAAAAATAGTGGCAGAAGTTGGGTTTTCTCCCACTCTCGCTTTGGGGCTTTGACGTCTTTCTCAGGAGCAAGAAAAACGGCATTTGTTATAGGAAAGGGCTTTAATTATTTACTGTGTCATGGACATGGTAATGAGGATAAACTGCCATGGTAATTAACTATGCAGTTTCTTGGCTTCTGCCCAATGGAAGACTGCAGGTGTCAGCAGGCGTTCCGTAATTACCACTGACGGCAGACTGTAAAAGTTTTAAACTTTTGCCTCTGTGAATGGAAATTGAAAGGGTAGGCTCAGATTCTGTAGAAAGGAGGAGCTCATAAAAAACCCGAGACTTGGGAACGACCTCTCTGGGAATGACCTACCTGCGGAGACACCTCAGAGAACATCCTTTTATAATGTAAGAAAGAAGGGCAAAGTTCTCTGACAGCCTAATCCTGAGCTGCCCAGTGCCCAGGGTTGCAGCAGTGCCAAAATGGCTTCTGCGGCATCCAGAGCACACTGGGCAGTTGCTACTGACTCCTCGGGGGAAGGAGACATTTGTCTCCTTCCTCCGGATCAGGTAAGACACTCCACAATGGGGCTACTTGACTATGCCAGCTATTTAGCCAGCATAGAGTAAAGCATCACTGTGTCAGGCCAGGAGTCCCACTGCAGGGCTATGGATCTGGCGGAGCTCCCCATCCCTCCCCCTGCCACATCTTCCCTCCTCCTTCCCACTGCCCCTGAACACCTCCCCCCACAATGCGTCACCTCTCTGCCACAGGTGCTCACACGGAGCTCCGGGTGGCGGTTCTCTGTCCCCTGGCCGACACTGACTCAGTGCATGCTCATGCTAAGCCTGCTCTGGCGCTAGACCGGCAGAGGCTGTCGCAAGCGTGCCTTACAGCATGTTTGAGAGAGTGCACACTGGCACTGAGCACGCATCGCTCAGGATCGGGCCCTTAAAGCCCAGTCTTTCCTACTTGTGCAATAGTGCCAAAAAGGAATAGGCTATATCCAGTTTGCCGGGTGGTGGTGGTGGTTCCAGAGGCTTTGGAGGGGAAAGGGGTTTTGAATCTCCTTTTGTTCTGCAATGGTTCTCCTTGAACATATGCCAGCTCTTTAGCTGGCACAAGTCTGAGGAAAGAAAGGGGCAAGGAGGCTGCTGCTGGAGGGGACAGGCTCAAATATGCACCCCTTCTGCCTCCCCCAGTGGCTTACCTGCTCTGATACACAGTGACTTGTAGGAAGGCTTTGGTTGTTGGCACTCTGGCAGCATGCTACACTGCACACCTCTGGAGTGCACTTTGCTGTTGCTTTTCAGCAGCCAGCACATGTTCCAGCATTGGGGCAGTCTATCACGCCACCTCAGGTGCCTTTTTTATAAACCGAAGCGCCCATCCCATCCCATCCCTTTATTTAAACCAGGGGTACCCAATCCACAGCATGCCACGTACCACTTTTATGTAGAGAATCTCGAATCTGCCACTCCACCTTAATGTCACCTTCAGCATTTACCACAATAGCTAAACAGAGCCACCAAGTTCAAGGGCAGTTTATCTCTGAGTGTCTGAAGCTACAGAGCAAGAAACACAGGAAGGCTGTTGTCTGTTGAGCCTTTCCAAAGACACATGGCTGATTGCTGATGAGGCCCAAAAGGTGGCCTGCATGAACCTCCAGTCCAACCTAGCAAGACTCATTCCGAGGTTCATATATGATGTATTCATTGCCCTTCTGCACAGCTTAGTCCCACCTTCTCTTCCTCAAAGATAACCTTAGTCAGGATGATTTCCCCAAAGGATGGTATCTCTGCCACCTGGGCTTTGCTGTTCCATTGGCCATCTTTTATTATTAATTAATTAACAGTATTTATATACCGCTTTTCAACTAAAAGTTCACAAAGCGGTTTACAGAGAAAAATCAAATAACTAATGGCTCCCTGTCCCAAAAGGGCTCACAATCTAAAAAAAATGCAAATGAATACCAGCAGACAGCCACTAGAACAGACAGTGCTGGAGTAAGGTGGGCCAGTTACTCTCCCCCTGCTAAAAAAAGGAGCACCCACTTGAAAAAAGTGCCTCTTACCCAATTAGCAGGGGTTAATCTTTGTGCCGCCCCACTTGGCACCTGCCACTTCAACTTCTGGCCCCTCACCTCTTCAGCTCTCCACCAACCTGGCCTTCTCGAGCAAGCAAGTGATGTGCTAGTTAGTGGAATGCAACGCAGTAGCATCTGCCCTATTGGCTTTCTTATCTGAGTGCACTTATTGTAGTGCTTGAAACTTGGGGGCATGCTCTGTAAAGATAGCAAAGAAATCAAGTAGACTGTAAACTGCTGCAGTGCTTTATTATTATTTAAATAATATATTTTCAAATATATATAAAAATATATGGGTACTTGCCTTACCATGGGTTGGCTGCCCTGACTTAGGGCCTGATCCTGAGCTGTGTGCACCGGTTTACTGCTGGCATGCAAGGCACATTTGTGAGCCCTTGCCATGGACCCAGCGCTGGAGCTTGCTCAGTGCGGGCCCATGCTGGGCCAACTCCGGCACTGGGCCTGCGTTCAGCCACTCAGACATTGCCCAGAAAGCCAGACAGCAGAGAGGTGAGTGGGAATGTGGGGGGAGACGGTGGGAGGTGTTCTGGGGTGGGGGGAGGTGGAGGAACGGCAGGCAAAGGGCGGAGAGGAGGCATGGCGAGGGAAGAAAGTGGGCAGGAGGGACGTGGGACTACAGCGGATCATGAACCCTGTGTTGGGCTGCACAGGGCTCTAATTCTATGCCAGCTAAAGAATTGCCGCAGAATCGAGTACCCCATTGCAGGGCTACTTCTTTTACCCAGAAGAAGGAGACGAAAGTCCCCTTCTTCTGAGGAGACGGTGGCAGCTGCCAAGGGGAGGGCAGGATACTGTGGCAGCCATTTTTGGTGCTGCAGAAGCCCCACGCTCCCGGCAGCTCAGGACTGGGCCGTTAGACAGACAGGTTTGGCTGCCCAATTGGTGGAGGCAAGTCATTCTCAGTAGGAGGTTTGGCTAGGCCAGGCAAAGAGAAGGGCATGCGCATCCAGCCACATTGCTGTCTGGGAATGCTGTGTTTTGAACAAAGGCTACTGCCAGAGCATGTCCCAACAGCTTTTAGGCTGCTAAACCAGCAAAGAAGCTTCCGGGAGATGAGCAATTTCCACAAAGGAGAAAAAATGGGCAAAAAATGGGGTGAGGGAAACAGGGCATTCATCACAACTCCTGGTTCAATGCTATGTACAGTGATGGTTTTATGTCAAAAAAAGGGGGACACGAATCAACCTATCAAATAGAGAATGAGATGGTTGTTTTATAAGTGAACCATAGTGTTAAGAACCATTCCTAATCGGAACCCTTTTGTATCCTATCTATTTTAGATTCATATATAGACCAATAGCTTTTGAGCCAGATGCAGATCACCTTGCAGCACACTAAAGGTAATTTGCTCCTTTCCGCTTTGCGATGCTGTTGAGGAGGAAGCAACTGCCCCTCGTGTTATTCCCACCTAAAGGCTTAATATGCATGAAAAACGACCTGAAATGCGTTCTGTGCTAAATACAGTTAATCCATCCTTTAAGGTTTCCTGTGTCTGAAAGGCGAAGCTAAAAGTGTGTTATAAAAGCACGATGTAAAGAGCCCACTCTAGCCATCTGGTCTGTGCTTACAACTCCTCCCTGGCAATTATTGGTCCGATGATGCCAAGGCAATTGCCTGATGTGGGATCCAAAGCGTTCTGCCATCATACATATTTCATGGAGCTAATATTAACAACTCAGAGTGGATTTGTGAAAAACTCCATTAAACATCGAACACCCGCTTGGCTGCGGCACCCGGCGGAATGCTTCCCAATTCAAGGATTGCCGCGCATCCTCTGGGGGGAAACCGGTAGACAAAAGTTAATGCCTGCTATTCCTGCTCCTTTGGCAAATTACATGAGCGCTGAGGTTCTCAGGCTTTCTTGCTCAAGTCTTTTGCAAATGGCAACATATTCCCCTATGTTCGCATATCAGGGGAGCTTCCCCCTCCTCTGAAATTCTCTATCTAACAGCAATGAAATGAAACAACTTTGAAACTGCAGTCGCTGATTTTAAATTAGGGACTACATTAATGGAGAGCATGGGTCTTGTGTGAATTTCATTTACAAGGCTATAAAGTTAATCCTTTTTTATCAGCACCACTGGGTGGAAAAGCCCTATTATTCTTCCATGGGTTCTTCTTATGGGCATGCCCTTCCATTGACATTCTTCCTATGCCCTTCCAGTGGCTGGATTAGAAATGCATCTACATTATGTTAAAACTAAGTCTGGCGGGGCCTGTATCTGCAGATCTGGTGTCCATGGATTGAGGGTCCAATCCTATCCAACTTTCCAGATCCGATACAACCTCAGTGAATCCCCAAGTTAAGAAAACAAATGATTCCTTACTTTGAGGAAGGCTCTGTGACTGCCTCCCCACAACAGGACATGGCGCACACCCCATTGGCATGGCTGCATCAGTACTGGAAAGTTGGATACGACTAGGCCCTAAGTTATCCATGGCTCTATGGACCTGCTCCTCCCCGCACACCCACTAACATTGTTTAGAGTCCTGGCAGGACAAAACTGTTCTTGTTTTTACAGGTCACTATAAAGATTCAAGCTTATAGCAACACACAGGCAAGCTGCCAGCAGCCTGGATACTTGGGGAAAAAAACAACAAGATTGACACTAACAGGAAGCAGAAAGTTAACTTGGGCACTTAGGGGTGGTGGTACATAGGGCCACGGAGACAGGGTTCCGGTCCCTTGAACTATGCCTGTAGTTAGATTAATTTGTTAATTCTTTTTTTCTCCATGCTCACCGAGAAAGCGTGTAAATAGCGAGCTGATTCTGAATTGCACTCTGTATTATCAGAGAATACAGGGCTGGTTAGAATTAATGATCTGACTCCATATAAGTCAGCTTTGTATGTTCCCATACAGGGCTGTTTCTCTACACCAGTTGTTCTCAAACTGGTGAGTTGTGACCCACCAGTTCATGTAAAGATTACCCTGTCCCTTTAAGGCATGGGGCTCCAAACCCCAGCCCGGGGGTCAGATGCGGCCCACAGCCAGCCTCAAACTGGCCCCCGGCCAGCCTCTTGTCCCCTGAAAGCCTCTGGCCCACTTGGCCAAACATGACTGGAACTGTGCTCTGGTTGCATCTGAAGGGTGTTCTAAGGGCCAGAGAGTTTGAATGAATGAGACCATTCATTCATTTATTCACTCATCTAAGTTCCATCTCTAATTAATTTATGTAAATTTTATATTTAATTTTTTTTCCGGCCCTCAACACTGTGCCAGATATTTGATGTGGCCCTCTGGCCAAAATGTTTGGAGACCCCTGCTTTAAGGGGTGGAGGAAGGGAAGAGGCAGGAAAGCAATTCCCAGCATTGTGTCCCTATGGGGGGGGGCGAAGGGGGGATGCTTTCACTTGTACGTAGGGCTGTAGGTAAGTAGGTAGGGCTGCTGGAGGCTGCAGGAGATGCAGGAAGCCCTGTGCAGCCCTCCACAGCTCTCCCCGAGGCTTGGAATGTTCATTAAAAGCGAGTGCAAAGCACCTCCTGCAAAATGGAAGTGCTTTGCACCCACTGTAACTGATGATTCCAAGCCTTGGGAAGCGCTGCAGAGGGCTCCCTGCACCTCCTGCAGCCTCCAGCAGCCCTACCTATATAAAGTAAGTGAAAGCACCCCCGTTCGCCCCCCCCCCATAGAGACACAATCCTGAGGATTGCGTTGCTGCTCTAGTCCCTCCCCCACAAAGACTTACTGGGGGAGTAAAGCTCCCTCAAATTTTGAGAAACACTGCTCTACACAATTTGAAGTGAAGTGTGAATTTCAATTACTTATTTACTTGGCAGGCAGGCTGTGCAGCATGGCCTTTCCCACTTTGAAGAGACACTTGGCCAACAGTCTGAGGCTAAGAGGCAAAGAAGGAAGGCCCATAGCCAGGGAGACAGACCAGGGACAGACTGCACTTGCTCCCAGTGTGGAAGGGATTGTCACTCCCAAATTGGCCTTTTCAGCCATACTAGACGCTGTTCCAGAACCAACATTCAGAGCACGATACCATAGTCTTTCGAGACTGAAGGTTGCCAACAACGAGATTTACTTGGGAACTATGCTCCCAAATTAGCATTGCATAACAATGCAGACAAATATTTATACACTTCAGAGATGCTCATCTCTTGTTCATCAGTCTGGAAACCATTATTTTTCTGGGTTACTATTGCAAGCTGGCTGTCATATAATCTTCTAGTCCTTCCCAAGTGATACTTGTTATATTATCTGAACAAAATGAAGGTTGTCTTCTTATTATTATTATTTGATCATAATTTAATTTCATGTAATGAAGTGGAAAATTGCACAAGGGTTGTGTAACCTATCCTAGCTTGACTCCAAAGGCACACCTTTCTTGGCAACACGACTGCATGACTGGAGTACCTCTAACTTTTGCATACAGGAGAGTTTATTTGCTTGGGGAAAGCTTGAGCCTGAGTTTGAAATGAATTCTGATTTGCTCTGAAAGACATGTGAAATGATCAGGTTGCATAAGCCCATGGTCAGACTGCCTTAAAATGTATCTACTTTCTAAACTTATTTTTGCTTGGTGTTTCATGCACACTCACCTGCTCTAAAATTGCGCCTAGCAAAATTTGGTTTGTTTTAGAGTGACACAAATTTTCTGGCTTGCTTGTTTGCTTTCCCCGTGTGTCTGCGGTCATGGGTGAATGCCAAGAGGGCATGCAAATATACTTAGGTCCAAATCCTAAAAGCTAGCTTCAGTGCTGTAACTGGCATTTCAGTGGTGCAACATGCTATACAGTTGTCTTAAAAGGCAGCATGCCATAAAGCACCTGGGCCGTCGGCCGCACGCCCGTGGCCCCAGAAAAAGCCCAGGAACTGATAAGTCAGTCGAGGGGCAGGGGGTGTTGGAAAGGGGCAGGGACCAAGGCAGGGATGGGTGTGTGCTGAGGCCAGAAAGGGGGTGGTATCAGTGGCACTGTCAATATCCTATCCTATACTTCCCAACTCCCCTGGGGGCTGGGGATAAGAATAGGCCCTCGGTTTGGCTGTACTTGTCGTAAGAAGCGACTAAACAGCCACCGGGTAGATGGGGCTCGTCAGCCTGGGAAGGCAGCTCATCTGAGAGAAGGAAAACTCTGATCCCAAACTCCACTGCCTTGTGGCTACATCCAGTTATGGGAAAGGCTTCAGGAGTCAACCTTGAGGCAAAATCAGGAGCTGGAGTCCCTGAGGCAGTTCATGGCTGAACACAGTCACGTTCTGGCAACTCCTGCGACGCCGCTGGAACCAACCGTATTGGCCTCTGCCTTTCCATTGGACCATTTCAGTGATGTGGAGAGGGGGGATTTGCTGCATGGGTAACAGCCTATCCTCCATACCTACTTTACCCAGGCTTCGCATACTGGAGAGGACACTGTTCCAGAGCCACCATTCAGAGCGCGATACCATAGTCTTCCGAGACTAAAGGATGCCAACAGCTATACTTCCCATACTTGATTCGCCTTCCTGGACCCCCTCAGACTTTGAACCAGTAAAATCACTAGTGCAGGCCTGAGGTGACCCATTTGGGCAACAGAAGATTATCCATGGGCAGAAGCTGAGTTAAGGGGGGGGGCAGTGCAGCAAATACAGCACACTCCACAATGTGCTGTGCGAGCAGCCCCTCCCCCTTGATGCCAGAGCCATTCAGGGTAGCGATGGTACTTACTGCACCACCTGTCCTCTAGCTCTGCTTCTGCCCCGGTCAAGGGAACAAATGTTCCCTTACTCAGAGAAGGCTTCTGGGGCTGCCCCACTTCAGGATGCAGTGCACACTCCAGTGGCTCAGCTTCATTAGCGGGGGAGGTGGGAGGTTAGATAGGATTGGGCTGTTAATATATTAATTAATGGAAAATTCTGGGAAATCAGTGTGCGACCATGCCATTCATCCCAAAAATGAAACCTGCTCATCCCACTTTGAATGGTTGGTGTTTGTCTTGTGTAACATCATTTTAAGTAAGGAATTAAACTGGGATTGAATAAAATCTAGCTACCTAAGAATGCGCACATACCTGGATGACACCTGTGTTTTTCCTGAACGCACAATTTTTGCAGATTCCTTTTTCAGGAAGTGGCCACTTTCCTGTGTGAAGTGACCACTTAAACAGTTTTTATTTTAGTCTGTTTTAGTTGAAACATCTCACCATAAAGCAGATTACAATTTATTAAGATTTCTTTTTTCCCCCTCTCCTAAGCTTCTCGGCTGCACGTCGTAATTTTCCTTGTTGGCTTGTATTTGCAAAACACTCTCGATCCAGGTGTTCACTCTCCACTTGGCTTTACTTGCAACTGCTCCAATGAAACTAAACAGCTGTTTGCACTAAACACTGCTAAAGTCCCTACTTGTCAAGTTGCATTACTGATTATATCCCCCGTAGGCTGTAGCCAGTGGAGGGGAATATGAGCTCATACACATGAGCAGGTCTGACATTCTATCTAGCGGTCTCCGTGTGTATGCAAAAGTATCACAGAACCAACTCTAAAACAAAACTGACACGCAAGGTAGCAGAAATATGATTCACAACTTGGCTCAGTTTGAGTAGCTGAATAGAAACTGGGTTATGTCTGACTCACGTGAGCATTTTCATAGAGGAGTGAAAGGGTACTTGTGGAGCCTCTGGAACTGATCAGCAGATAACCAAGTTGAGGCTGGTCAATTGGTGATGGGAACAGTAGCAGAGCTGGGGGCGGGGCAAAATAATAAGTATAAGTACTGCAGTTGCTGCAACATGCCATGAAAATGGCCCCACCCACTCACCATCAGAGCCATTCCAGGCAGCGAAGTGGGAGGGGTTGCTTATACAGTGTGTTGCGGAGCCTGCAGTACTTACACTTTTGCCCCCCCTCCTATGCTACTGGATGGGAGGGTGGGAGGCAAAAGCTAGCCACACTTAATTGCAGCCATGATAGTGCTCCCTGCAGTCTTGGTGACTGATGGCTGGCATTTTGGTCTTCAGCATTCCCCTAGATGTAGATAGGAACCATTGCCTTCATTCATCAGGCTGACACCAGTAAGAGTGAGGGCAATACTTCCTACACTCACGGGGGTGGGGGTGGAGGAGGTGAATCCCTGGAGCATTTTTGCCACAAGAATGATAGAGGCAGTAGCAGCATTTAAAAAAGGTAAACTGGGGCTGTTTTAAGGAATCTGTTACCTCTGCAAGGCTCAACATTGGAGCCAAATGTTCTTGTTTGAGAATTCTGAGTCAGTCTTAATCTTAGATAGGCCTGTGCAACCTTAGATTGCACAGTCTGCAATCCTATGCACATTTTCCTGGGAGTAAACCCTGTTGAACAGAATGGGACTTACTTCTGGATAGACACACATAGGATTGTGCAGACAATCTCTTACTACCATTGGCTATACTGCTTAGCTTCTAAAGGGCAGAACACATCCACGTGCCGATGAAGAAGGTTTGGAAAGAGCTAGGAATAGATCAGGTAGGAGCTTTTGAGGGTTGCAAGCCAATGGAATGAGGTGGACCTTGGACTGAAGGCTGGAAGAGAAACTGCTCTGCAGGAGTAAGGACCAGAAGTAGCAGAGAAAAGAGCTGCCAAAGTGAGAAAGCCAAAAGTTCACATATAGATTTAGGGTTAAAAAAAAAAAAAAAAAAGTTGACTACAGGCTTCCACAGTGTAAATGAACAAGTGTGGATCCAGGAGAAATTTACCATGGGAGAAAGAACCCGCGGGGTGGGGGTGAGGGGGGAGACAGAAGACAGCAAGATTTTTCTCCCCTTCTTTCCTTCTATAAATTCTTCATCTGTTGAGCAAAGGAACCATGGGGAGTGTGTTATCTGCGGAAATTTAAAATACAATTAAGCCTTCCCACGAGTTGGTGAAAATAAACTACTGTACAGTAATTATTAATAGTTCTTTGGCTGGGCCACACTGCCTGAAGACTCCTGCAGGTTGTCTGGGCCTAGGGAAGAGTGGAAGGGGGAATCTACATAAAGGGACACTGCACAGTTTTAATTTACTGTATCCAAAATTGTCCCAGGGATGCCTTGGGGCATTTGCTGAACATAAGAACATAAGAACAGCCCCACTGGATCAGGCCATAGGCCCATCTAGTCCAGCTTCCTGTATCTCACAGCGGCCCACCAAATGCCCCAGGGAGCACACCAGATAACAAGAGACCTCATCCTGGTGCCCTCCCCTACATCTGGCATTCTGACATAACCCATTCCTAAAATCAGGAGGTTGCGCATACACATCATGGCTTGTACCCCATAATGGATTTTTCCTCCAGAAACTTGTCCAATCCCCTTTTAAAGGCGTCTAGGCTAGACGCCAGCACCACATCCTGTGGCAAGGAGTTCCACAGACCGACCACACGCTGAGTAAAGAAATATTTTCTTTTGTCTGTCCTAACCCGCCCAACACTCAATTTTAGTGGATGTCCCCTGGTTCTGGTATTATGTGAGAGTGTAAAGAGCATCTCCCTATCCACTCTGTCCATTCCCTGCATAATTTTGTATGTCTCAATCATGTCCCCCCTCAAGCGTCTCTTTTCTAGGCTGAAGAGGCCCAAACGCCGTAGCCTTTCCTCATAAGGAAGGTGCCCCAGCCCTGTAATCATCTTAGTCGCTCTCTTTTGCACCTTTTCCATTTCCACTATGTCTTTTTTGAGATGCGGCGACCAGAACTGGACACAATACTCCAGGTGTGGCCTTACCATAGATTTGTACAACGGCATTATAATACTAGCCGTTTTGTTCTCAATACCCTTCCTAATGATCCCAAGCATAGAATTGGCCTTCTTCACTGCCGCCGCACATTGGGTCGACACTTTCATCGACCTGTCCACCACCACCCCAAGATCTCTCTCCTGATCTGTCACAGACAGCTCAGAACCCATCAGCCTATATCTAAAGTTTTGATTTTTTGCCCCAATGTGCATGACTTTACACTTACTGACATTGAAGCGCATCTGCCATTTTGCTGCCCATTCTGCCAGTCTGGAGAGATCCTTCTGGAGCTCCTCACAATCACTTCTGGTCTTTACCACTCGGAAAAGTTTGGTGTCGTCTGCAAACGTAGCCACTTCACTGCTCAACCCTGTCTCCAAGTCATTTATGAAGAGGTTGAAAAGCACCGGTCCCAGGACAGATCCTTGGGGCACACCGCTTTTCACCTCTCTCCATTGTGAAAATTGCCCATTGACACCCACTCTCTGCTTCCTGGCCTCCAACCAGTTCTCAATCCACGAGAGGACCTGTCCTCTAATTCCCTGATTGTGGAGTTTTTTCAGTAGCCTTTGGTGAGGGACCGTGTCAAACGACTTCTGAAAGTCCAGATATATAATGTCCATGGGTTCTCCCACATCCACATGCCTGTTGACCTTTTCAAAGAATTCTATAAGGTTCGTGAGGCAAGACTTACCCTTACAGAAGCCATGCTGACTCTCCCTCAGCAAGGCCTGTTTGTCTATGTGTTTTGAGATCCTATCTTTGATGAGGCATTCCACCATCTTACCCGGTATGGATGTTAGGCTGACCGGCCTATAGTTTCCCGGGTCCCCCCTCTTTCCCTTTTTAAAAATAGGCGTGACATTTGCTATCCTCCAATCTTCTGGCACCGTGGCCGATTTGAGGGACAAGTTGCATACCTTATTCAAGAGATCTGCAACTTCATTCTTCAATTCCTTAATAACCCTTGGGTGGATGCCATCAGGGCCCTGTGACTTATTGATCTTTAATTTATCAATGAGGTCTGAAACATCTTCTCTTTTAACCTCTATCTGACTTAACTCCTCGGTTAGGAGGGGCCGTTCGGGCAGCGGTATCTGCCCGAGGTCTTCTGCCGTGAAGACAGATGCAAAGAACTCATTTAATTTCTCTGCCATCTCTAAGTCTCCTTTTATCTCCCCTTTCCCTCCCTCACCATCCAGAGGGCCAACCGCTTCTCTGGCGGGTTTCCTGCTTCTAACATATTTGAAGAAGCTTTTATTATTCCCCTTAATGTTGCTGGCCATGCGTTCCTCATAGTCTCTCTTGGCCTCCCATATCACCTTCTTACATTTCTTTTGCCACAGTTTATGTTCCTTTTTATTCTCCTCATTAGGGCAAGACTTCCATTTACGGAAGGAAGCTTCCTTGCCCTTCACAGCCTCTCTAACTTGGCTGGTTAGCCATGCGGGCACCCTCCTGGATTTAGTGGAACCCTTCTTTCTTTATACACCTCTGCTGGGCCTCTATTACTGTTGTTTTAAGCAGCCTCCATGCACTCTGGAGAGATTGGACTCTTTTTACCCTCCCTTTCAACCTCCTTCTAACCAGTCTCCTCATTTGAGGGAAGTCCACCCGTCGGAAGTCAAGGGTTTTTGTTAGAGATTTGCCTGGTATTCTTCCCCCAACGTGCACGTCAAAACGGATTGCAGTATGATCACTGTTCCCCAATGGCTCAGTAACGTTTACATCTCTAACCAGGTCCTGCGTACCACACAAAATTAAATCCAGAGTCACCTGTCCTCTGGTGGGCTCCGTGACTAGCTGATCTAAGCCACAGTCATTTAGCACGTCAAGAAATCCGGTTTCCTTATCGTGACCAGAACACAAATTGACCCAGTCAATATGAGGATAATTGAAGTCCCCCATGATTACAACCTTTTTTTGCTTGTGAGTCTGTCAGTATGTGCCTGAACTGGATCACCTGATCCAGTCTTGATGCCATGATCCATGACTGATTTTGGGAGGCACAGAATAGATGCATTAATAAAATAAAATAAAAAGAAATAGAGTGGATGATTAAACTCAATTCCACATTGATGAAATATTTTTCCAAACATGCACTGGATATTTTCCAGAGACCTTCAGCCATTTGCAGTTCCCCAACATGCATACACCTGTCGGGATCTTCACATCTCACTTTCAGACATTATACAGTCAATTCTTGTTAACTATTGGGGTTAGGTTCCTGGAGAACCCTGCAGTCATGGAAATTGCATTGACTGGATCGCTGATCCTATGGAAAAAATGGGGTTAGTTTCCCATGGACCCTCTTCGCGATATAACTATATGAACTTTATGAACCTGAATCTTACCTTGAACTCTGTGGGCTGGGTGATAGTGAGGGCAGTTCAACATCTTGGTAAGACACTTTCATTAGCACTGTGCTTTGCTGTCATTGTTGAAACTGTTGTTGAAACCAATTATTTATGATTTATATTTGTAACCCACCTTTCTCACCAAAGGGCACCCAAGGCGGCGAATAACAATGAAAATACCTAAAATATACACAAAAACTATAAAACACAATAAAACAGAGAATAACAAAGATAAACCAGCAGCGATAAAAACCAGCAGTTCAAAAACAATTAGCACTTCAGTTAGCTCTGAGCACTTAACTGTGACTTGTTTAACCGCAAGAAAACAGAAGCCACAAGTACTGCCTGAGGTTTCTCAGACATCTTTTGACTATTGTGAATGGGTACAGAGACCCATTCGCTTTTATTGACACGGATAAGCGAAACTGCAGGATTGGTGTCCATGGATAACTAGGGTTGACTGTATGTTTGTTATAGCAAATATCAGCTAAATCTGGCATACCTGAAATCGATAAATTTTTAATTTTCCAACATGATAGAAAGAGCTAATTAACTGTGGGCTGGTTTTATTTTAGACAAGGCATTCCCAAAAATATGTTGTGATCATTTGTTACATCCTAATAGTTGCAGTTTAACCTCTTCTATGTGCTTAGACATTTGCTCATTTAAAACTTTCATAATCTCCTAGGACTCTTAAGAACCCAATCCTATGCCAGGGCAGCTCCAGCAGTCCATGCGCTGCCCGAATAATGAATGTTGTGCAAGAGCTGTAAGGCACTTCTTCACTGGCGAGGAGCATGTGTTGCCAGCTGTGAGGCCAGCACCACTCCGTGCTGAGCCTCTCCATCGGCAGGATGTTGAAGTGGAGCACAGGCTGGTGAGTGTCCCCAGTGGGCAGCAGGAAGGCTTTCCGGAGTTGGGGTAGGGTGGGGGAAGGCAGGAAGGAGGGAAACTGGGGAGAGAGAGGGAGGGCCAGAGGATGGATCAGATTCCGGAGAAGGGCAGGGATTGTGGCAAAGGCTGCCACAAATTCCTATCCCCCCCCCCCCCACAGTGCCTGACACAAGTCTTCTTGGTTCTGGACCAGATAAACAGCTGGCACATATCCACTGGCATCACTAGGGGGTGCAAGGGGTGTGGGCCGCACCTGGTGACATGCCAGGGGAGTGACACGCCCTGGGGGAGGATGCGCTAACATCGCAGGGTTAGGAGCCACCGCGTCATGCCATACACCGTTGGATGCGGAATGGCCAGTGGAGTGCAGTGCAGCGATGGTACATCACCATGCCCACCTGGGGTGTTGCCCCGCCCACTACATAGGGTGACGCATAGGCCTCCCGCACCAGGTGACGTGAATCCTATTGACACCACTGCACATATCCAAGTAGACCCATCTGGGCCATCAGAGTTCTACACAGGGTAATGGAACCAATGCTCCCTTAACCCAAGGAGTCCTCCAGCTGCTGCTCTGGCCCTGCAGGATACAGTAGTGGCCATTTCAGCACTGCTGTACTGCGTGACACCAGGGCAGCATAGAATTGAGCTGTCAGTCTCTTGGGACTAAATTTTTCAGAACACCAATGTAAAAGCTGGAAGAAGGAACATAGCAAGGACTGGATTAGAGGAGGCAATGATAAGCAAAGCTTTCTGCCATTCAGATCTTATCGAATGCATCAACTGGAAGAAGCTACAAAACTGTTCAAGTCCAAACGTTGTGGCTTGAATGACTTGTGGATCAAAGGGAAAATTTATCCTTTATGATCATATATCTGTGTGCTGTTCACCTGCTACAGTGAGAGAGCTGGAGAGATGGTCTGAAACTACTCTGTAGAATGCTGTACTCCATCAAGCTTCCTTTTAAACCTTGACAGCCACTGGGTCACTGAGCTCCTTATCATGCTGACTTCCTTATAGACTGCAAAGTTTGGCAAGGATTTCATTAGAGTTTTAGAATAGTCCCAGCAGCTGAGCAGAAAATAGACCTCATGGTATTTGGCTGATTTTGATTGTTTGGGTCTTGGTGGGATGCTAAATGGAGGAATTGTGATTTGTCTTGTGAATTCCATCCTGATTGAGGAGATTAACACTTGATCCTGCCACAGTCTAGTTTTTGAAAGTGCTGATGTAGCTTCAGCTGGCACAGAAAATGAATAGGTAGCAGAGATAATAAAATTAGATGTCAGTGTACTAAACCTTTTTTCCCCATGACTGGTCATCACCAAATATCATAAAATCTGTCACAGTAAAGGGCAAGCTGTTATGAATAGACTGATGAGGCATGAAAATCAGAAATGATTTACTTTATGTTGTTAAACCAAGTGGAGGTAGTTATCCATTTGTAGATCTACAATGTCTAAGCTTGATTGACTTTCAGTGATGCAACTTCCTATCTCTCCTTTAAAAAAAAACAAAAAAACACCTGTGATCGTCTGGGTTTCCCATGACCCTAGTTACACCTCTTTGGCCCAAATCCTAACCCACTTTCCAGCACTGGCATAGCTGTGCCAGTGGGACATGTGCTGCATCCTGCAGTTGGGGGGCACTTAGAGGCCCCTCCTCAAATAAGGGAATGTTTGTTTCCTTACCTAGGAGCTGAAATGCCCTTATGTTGGTGCTGGAAAGTGGGTTGGGATTGCTCCACTTAGGATTCTCCCAAGGAACCGCCGGCTCAGGATGCCATGGCATCCATTTTGGTGCCTTAGCAGACCCATGCGCCAAGCTGTTCAGGATTGCGCTGTTAATTAATGTTTGAATAATATCAGTTCACTGAACTGTTCTGTTATCTTCAACAATAATTAAAGAGACTTAGAAACCTTTAGAAATAATGAAAATATACAAAAGAGTAAATACACAATCTCTTCCTGAAACTAGTAACCGCCATGAAACGATCTTGTACTGAATTCTGCTTCTGTGAATACCATGTAGAATGACCAAGGTGGAAAAAGCAATGACCACAGATAATATTTTAGATCATTTTCCGTCTTCGTCTCCTGTGTCAAAACGTTGACCAAGCCTTGTTCATCATTCTGAAGGTCGCCACATCACAAAAGGCAGAAGCTGGTGCTTTGTAACCATTGGAAATATGCACCTTGCTTAACAGAGGCATTAATTGCTCTTGGCTGCCTTCCGATGCTGCCTTCCCATCTGTCAACAATATGTTGTTTGTTAACACTGAAATTCTATATTTTTGCAAGGGTAGGAAGGGAGAAAAGAAGAGATGATGAATAAAAAAGATATTTTCCGTGGGAATTGTCTTGGCCAATCACATTGAGAAACAACACAAACGTTTGTTTCCTCTAACAGTCATTTAGGATGGAATCAGATGCTGGAGACAAATGAACAGCTGGAGTACTTGCAGCTGTTGCCTTATAGTGGAGGGCATTTGGACACTTTAAAGATACATTAAATCTTCTCAGCACCTGCAAACCCAACAAGTCGTGCCAATTAGCTGCTTTTCATTTTCTTGTGTGATGGAGTTCGGGCTTGTGGCATGACATTCCTTATCAAGATTAGACACCCCCTGTCTGCCAGAGGATAGCATACTTTAACACATGCCCCTTTAATATTTGTATGCCACTCAGAGACTGCATGGCCTTACTTTCTTGAGGCCTCATACCTGGGAGAAATTGCTGCATTAAAGAATTGCGTTATTCTGCCTGGCTTTTTAAAAAAAAACATATATATTAATTCACAGTCGCCTTATAGCAAACACTAAGTTTGCCTGCTACACTTGATCTAATCACCATAACATATCTGGGAACCAGTGGCTCAAAGCCAATCTTGGAGTTCTTATTTGTTTTATTTGTAATGCTTCCAGCTGCAGTCTTGAAAAGGGTTATGCATAGTCATGACGTCACTGGAGTCGATATCTATGCAACTGTACATGGAGTTGCGGTCCACAGGTGCTTCCAGAAAGAGGCTGTTATTCAATATACACTGATCCCCAACACCCCAAAAGGCAAAGAAGCAACATAGACCCCAACACTAGTGCATTCCGGCAGCATAAGGCCCTTTAGGGCAGTGCAAAAGCTGGCGCACCAAAGCTTGCTGCTGGGTTGCTGCTACAAACATTTCCAGGAGAGGCTCCGGGAGGGCATGTTGATGCTGGTAAATTGGCAGTGGGTTAAGCTATGGGCAGGAAGGGGGAGTTATGGGTATATTAGGGGAGGAGCTAGGGATGAGTCAGGGAGGGAGGGGCGAATCCGGAGGCAGTTGCACACATCAGATCTTATCCCCCATTTTTCTGCCTGTCCCACCCTCGGCTTCTCTCATATTTGCACCAGTTCTATAGGTCCAAGGAGACCCATACCTGTGAGCCAGGCTGGCCCATCCATGAGGTCAACTGAAGTGGTCAACTTAGGCAGCAGTACCTACTTGTCTCCACTGCTCCTCCTCCTCCGAAGGAAAGAAGGACTGGAAAAGGAAAAGGGGAACAGAGAGGGAGAAGAAATGTGGAGGGGAGAAGAGTGCTGGGCTAGAACATGAAACAGTGGGAGGAGCATAGGTTGGAACATCACTGGATAAGAGAGAAAGACTTTGGCATGCCGTATGTGATAACAGGAGGTCTTGGACCAACCTTGCCCACATGCCTACTTTCCTTGCTGCTGTGGCTCTAGTGATGGTAGCAGGAGGAAGGGATGGATGGAGGGATGGAGTACCCCGACACCGATTCTGCTATGATAACACAGGCCTACAAAACTGAGGGTCAGAAAAGTTTTTCTCAAACTTTATGGTGGTTTGATATGAATTTGGGGTGCCGATTCCAAAAATGGTATCCATTTTGCCCTATCACATCTAGTTTTGGAGATATAGTACAGCCTTATTAAGTGAATATATCAAGCAGCTTCCTCATGAAGAAGCCATGGTGTAGCCTTCCTCATGAGGAAGGTGCTTGAACCATTCACTAAAGAGGCTATGTCATGTCTCCAAAACTAGACATGATAGGGCAAAACGGATGCCATTTTTGGAATCAGCATTCCAAATATACCCAGGCATTGGTGTAACGTTTAAGGAAGCAAAATGTGTGTTGGCCTGTGTAATGAGACAAGTACAAGGAGCACTAGGAACTGTAGTTTTCTCAGCTCTCCTGACATCCAGTCCAGAGTACAGCATCTGATTTGACTCAGATTCACTCAAAATAAGCTGAGCTATTTCCCAATTTTTGTGGGGTGAGCTAATACTCCACTAATCTAAGAAGGGAGAGGTGGTGCCCATTACTACAGTAAGCAAAATCCATGCTTATGGCACAGTCCAAACAAGGGACCCTTGCACAAGCGCCTGCTAAGCTTTGTTATCCACTCTTTCTTTTTGCAGGTGCTGTTTTTTCTATTTCCAGATTAGTGCTAAGACCCAGAAATAGCATTTGATGAAGCTGCCATCTGTTCGCACCCTCTATTGGTAGACCAAACTTGTAAAATAACTGACAACTTATTTGCAAGACCTCAATCTTAGCATTCAATCTTAGCATCTTGAAACGTGCAAATGCTGTTGTCCTTGTCCTTGAATAGAGGAGATTTGTGAAAATCACAGACTGTTTTAAGACTTATTAAGACTCTTGTGGCTTCCCTTGAAATTTATCAGAATTTTTTTTTTCTTTCTGAGAAGGAAACCCTAAATTTTGCAGGCCTTGAGAAGTGAAGAGCATTAGTATTCAATTACAGCAGCCTGCAGACAAGTCTCCATTCAGGACTCAGATCGTAGTGGATTGTGCATATATATGTATGGTAGTCGTATTGTGTTATTCTTTTTCAGCAGATCATAGCAAGGATCAAAACCATTTACTATGCTTTGCAGTTCTCCCTCCCCATTCATGTGACAACAGCAATCCTTGTACTATTTAGCTTGCTTTGAGCTCAGTAGGGGCAGACCCTGCTGCCTGAAAACGACACATATCTAAATCATAGAATCATAGTGTTAGAAGAGACCCACGAGGTTTATGTAGTCCAACCCCCTACCTGTAGCAGGAAATCTTCCTAGAGCATCTCCAGCAGGTGGCCTGCAAAGTTTCTGCTTGAAGATCTCCAGTGAGGAAGAACCCACCACCTCCCTCAGCAATCCATTCCCCGACAGTCAATTATTTCTTCCTGATGTCCAGCCAGAATCTCTTCTCTTGCAATTGTACCCATTGGATCAAGTTCTACTCTCAGAGGCAATTCAGAACAAAATTGTTCCTTCTTTCGTTTGACAGCCCTTCAGGTATTTGAAGATAGCTGTCATATCCCCCCTCAGTCTCGTCTCCGTGCCACACACTGTTGACTCAACCATTCCACATAGGACGTGTTCACCAATCCTCTTTTTTTTTTTTTTTTAATTTCCAACTTCATTATAATTAAAGAAAAAGAAAGAAAAAAGAAAACACACAATAAAATGAAAATTCTCCGGCAAAATTTGGTTGACTGATAGAATCAATGGCAGTCCAGTAGGACTGGAGAGAAATGATGGATGCTGTGATAGACAGAACACCACCTTGCTTCTGATCAACTGTGTAGCTGTGACTGATTAGTGTAAGCATCTCAGTAATCTTCTGCACAGCCTTGCTGCCAGAGAGACATCTGCTGTCTGAGAGGCTGCATTCCACCACGTTAAACGGCAATATGTTATTTCAGGCAAAATAAATTATAAACCCAAACGCTGAGTGATAACTTGCAGGCAGACCCGTCTGCCACTCAGTAGAGCAACTCTTTATCGGGATGCAATAATGAGCATTAGCTGCACCAATTAGAGGGCACTGCTTAAGGGAGGACATATTGACAATAAGCACAGCATGTTGATATATTTATAGAAGTGTTCCCAAGCTGAATTTCTCAGCATTGAGAGGAACCATGCCAGTAGGGATACTTTTTCTTTGTAATGTGTTACTGAGGGGCATCTGTCTGCATGTCTGTTTGTCCATCTGTCTATAAAGCACTCTCCAACAGTCTGCCAGACTCCAGCATCACACTCCAGAATGATCAAGACAGAGATACTCGGACAGAACTTATCCTACAGGAGGAGGCTTGATTACCAGTGGTGGATCTCCTCAGAGACAGATTAGTTTTTGTGTTCATTCCAATGGTGTCTCTTGGTGGACTCTTTTAACTGTTCTTGTATAACTAATGAGGTGCATTCAGGGCAGTGGTGTCACTAGGGTTCGTGTCACCTGGTGTCAGAGGACAGCGCGTCACCCCCACAATGGACCTCCTTCCATGCAGTGGCCAGGACAATGCCCTGGGCGTTGGGCGTGGTGATGGACAATTGCCTTGCCCCAGATGATTTTGGGACTCTGAAGTTTGATAGAATAGAGACATTTCTATACAGTTTATTTCATTGCATTCTGCATGGAATTATACATTGAATGATATATAACATGAAGATATGATTCAAAAATATCAAGATTTTTGGCTAGTAGTGGTGTCACCCCCCCTGCGCATGTCACCCAGTCTGGCCCACACCCCCTGCACTCCCTAGTGATGCCACTGATTCAGGGAATCTGCAGCGGTGAAGGCAAACCTCCTGTTACCAGGACTCCTGGAACTCCTTGAGGTATTAAAGCCCAATCCTATCCTCCCGCCTCCCCCACTGATTCAGCAATGCCAAAATGGCTACCAAAATGGCATTCAGAAGAGGAGAGCAGTCACAGAAGCCTCATCTGGGTAAGGGAACACTTGTTTCCTTATATAGGGGTAAGATCCTGCAGTGTGAAGGGGTCTACTCAGACCTGCACTGGTGAAAATTGCAAGTGGAATCCTGGGCTGCAGGATTGGGTCTGAGAAAGTGGCTAGGATTCAGCTGCTGCCACTGCCACTGAAGTGGCTCCCTTCCTGTAGCTGAACTCAGGGTCAATGAGGAATTTTATCAGGGAGTACAAAGTTTCTTTTGGGCCCCCTTGCAAACGGGAAGGGGTCACACAGAGTGGGAGAGGGTGGTGACGGGAGAGCAGAATGGGGTAGCGGGGCAAAACAGGTTGGTTGGAGGCAGCTAGATAAGTCTTTGGAGCCCAGGTCTACCTACCCAGGTGGCACTGGCAGTTATATACAGTAATATGGAAAACCAGACACACTCCCAATTCTCTCTAAAATCTTTTAAATATAGAAAATCATGGAGAAAATTAGCATCATCATATTTAGGCTCACACTAGAATGGAAAGTGTCCTGCATGCCCCAAAACGTCCTTCTGTAGTCCCACAACTGTGTGCCTCAACTCCTATATGTTCCTTCATGCCAAGTGGAACCCACAAGCCAAAGAGCTACTGTAGCAGGCCAGTTGCCTCCCAGATTGGACACTGTGTTAAGGAGCATCATGTATGCATTCCCTGATCCAGCATATATGGCTTACCAGTAGCTGCAGTTGCACACTCGTGGTATTGTCCCCAGCATCCCATGCAAGCAACAAGTCTGAGTAGATAAGAAAATGTCAGATCCCAGAAAATGTCTGGGCCCCTTCCTTTGGCTCCTGGGCCCTTTTTTGACCCTGGGCCTGGGTACAAATTACCCCCTTTACCTCGCTCTCCTAGGCCCTGGCTAGCCTGCCCTTCCCACTGCCTAATTCCACCTTCTCCTGCCCTGATCCAATTCCCTGACCAGATCCCGCCTCCCTACCTGAATTGGCAAGTGATTCTCTGGCACATGGAGGAAGGCTCTGCCCTTCTCACCAGCGCTCCTGCAGTGCACAGCTTCGGGTGCTGTTGGAGTGCCTTTTGCAACTGCAGTAAATCATAAACACATACTGCAAAATCTACCAAAACTAAAATCACACTGAAACAAAAGACCAACTCTCTGGGAGTTCAGGAACTGCTGTAAGTGCTTAGAGTGGAGAGGTGAAGAAAGTGACATGAATGCCTCAATCATGCTTCTGCCAGGGACAAAATTTTTTGGTAGTTTTTTTCCTTATCCCTGGCAGCAGCAGTGCCTCCCAAACCTAAGAAAAGCTAAAAATACCAATCGCAACCCACTTCCGCCACTGCCTTCACCATTGCCCCACCCTTAAGGGGGCAGTGTTTCCCTACCTGGGGCATTGTGATACCCCAGTTTGGGAACTTCAGACATAGATCATTATGAGCTGAGAAGGGTTTGTACCTTTAAATAGAAAAGTAAAATAACTTTTCTTTAACTAAATGCCTGCTACATCATGATGGACAGCATTCTTAAAGAAAAAAGTCTTTATACAATGATAGCCTGCCTCGGTCCTGAAGTGGCTTCCCATCTGGTTGATGGGAACAAGAGGCAGGGCCTTTTTACTGTGACCTTACTGTTGTGAAACTCCCTCTCTTTTGGTTTTAGGTGGAAGCTGAATAAGCTTTTAACCGACTGTACTAGAATCAGGTGGTGCAACATATACATGTGGAGGTAAGCAGATAGATTTTAACTTGCAGGCCTGAGAGCCCAATCCTGTGGTCCACACCGTGCCTCCACGGCGCAGACCACAGTCACAAACAGGCATGTTTGAGGGGCTTACCCCCGGGCTCCCGCCTGAGCTGCGCTGTGACCACCGGGCTGTGGAACAGGAAATGGGGGCGTGGTCACGTGCATGGGGGCGTTCCCCGGTGCAGGGGAGAGGCGGGTCCACGCAGGATCCAGGGTGCTCGGGCAGGGCTGGTCACCCTACATGAGTGCCTTCACTTTAGCGACGACCAAACATACAACCATTAGAAGTGGAAGGGGAAACCCAGTAATTACATTTATATTTCACAAAAAAGAAAATGAGTTAAAAAGAACGAGCTATATTTTAGAATGTATTGTTTCAAAATACAAGAAAAAAGCTCAATGTTCTCCCCCTGTATATCTATCTACAAACTGTATTCTGCATACTTACTTATGAAAGGCGGATCGTATATTGCCAAAATATAAGTCTTTAAGGGGCCACAACACTTTTTGTGGTTTTTGCTGCAGTAGATAAACACAGGGCTGCCCTCCCTGGGAGGAGACACTTTACTGGCAGCCCAAGATGGGGTTGGGCTCTTATGCATGTCTGCTCAATAGGAAGTCCCAGAGAGTTAACTGTCTGCAGCCTTAGTAAAAAGCATGAAGTGATGCCAGTAAGCTGGGAATGAGTATAAATATGGGAAGGACAATCAAAGAGCTCAAAGCAAGGAGGAGGAACAAATGCTCTGGCATGTAGAAAAGCCCAGCCATTGGGGGGGGGGGTGCATGCACAGCATGTGCACAAAGGCTGAATCCTATGGTGACCTGGTTTTCAAGAGGATTCCCATACCATTGGAAAAAGTAATGCATTTCATAAAGCATCAAAGAGCAAGTCATTTCCAGTGTTGTTTACATGTTGTGAATTAACTCTGCACTGTATACAGCCCAGTCTTCAAACTCCCCCTTCCCTCTCTCCCTTTGGACAGCCTAAATGAGAAATCAAGGTTCAACAGACTACATGTTTTCAGTGGTTCTTATTGTGATTTTCAAAGGTGGCCACATGCAACATAACACATTTTTGTGCAATTCATTATTAACCAAAATTAACCAGTCTTGACTGCTATTTTAAGCACATTTACCTTGTTTCCGAGTGAAATGTCCACCGGAATCAAAAGTATTGACTTCCGAATAAATATGCTTAGGAATTGGGATGTTAATTCAATTAATATTGTTGATGAAGTGCTTTTGTGATGGGCTGAATTAGCTTGGTCTCAATAGGGATATGAAGGGGAGAAAACAAAAAGAGGATTAGTGGATTAAATATGCAAGATAAGAGTTTGGCTTGCGTGTTGTTAGGAAGAACTTTAAATTAGAGATTTTAGATACCGATGGAAAAATGAAAATCTGACTTTGCAATTCAGAGCATAGTCTCCGTGATAACTATAAAACGATATACTGAGATACACAACAAAATGTTCTCTCTTTATTGGGCTCTGTAAACTATGCTGAGTTGGTGTTGTTTTGTGGTAAGAGAGCTTAAGATGGAGCTGGAGGACATTTGGGCTGTCACAAGGGCCCTAGCGATACCTCTGGCTTGACGCTCACTAGAGCAGCGATTTTTAACCTTTTTCATCTCATGGCACAATGGTTGGCAACCTTCAGTCTCGAAAGACTATGGTATAAGCCTACAGCACCTGGTATTCCCAAACGGTCTCCTATCCAAGTACTAACCAGGCCTGACCCTGCTTAGCTTCCAAGATCAGACAAGATCAGGCATGTGCAGGGTAACAGTTGCTGCTCTGGCACAATGACAAGGCACTAAAATTGTCAAGGCACACCATCAGGTTTTTGACCATTGGTGAGGCACACCATGCTGCCGGTGGGGGGATCACATCTCCCATTGGCCCTACTAATAAATGACCTTCCCCCAAATTCCTGTGGCACACCTGTGGACCACTCAGTGCACACCAGTGTGCCACGGCACAGCGGTTGAAAATGGCTCCCTTAGAGGGACAATGGCTGGGAAGTCGGAGAACCACTGGTGGACAGCCAAGGCGAGAGCAGGACCTGGTGTGGCACAGCTGCCCTGTTCGGTTTGCCTTGCTATTTTTTTCTGGTCTTTTTTTAATTGAGGCATCTTTTGGAGCTAGGCATTTTTTTTCAGAGCATGTATGTTTGATGGGTGAGACGTGCTGATCCCTGCTAGGGAGCAGATCTGTTTTATTCACTGGGAGGGGCTAGGAGACAACAGTGGCAGCAACACTGGGATGGTGATGGGCAGCAAGAGTATGGAGGTGGAGGAGTTTGAGAAAGAGAGTTTGTTGTCAATATTATTCCTCTTTCTGGCCCTCCTCCCAGCCTGCAGGCCATGTGTGGCCCTTGCAACAATTCCTTCAATCTGAAACTGCTGCTGTTCAGTGTCTTCTCAGAGAGGAATAAGATACCTGTATTTGGTCCTGGATGAAGTCTGGCCCTTGATCTCCAGGCAAGCACTCAGCTCCTTGCAGTGGTGCAGCTGGGGGGGGGGTGTCAAAGCACTAAGTTTTGCAGGGAGCTTCACCCCTTCAGAGCCATTCTGGGTAGTGGGAGCAAAATGGAGGTGTATGCCCGGAATGGCTCCGAAAGGGGGGGGCAGTTTGCATGGCATGGTGAGGCTCCCTGCAAAACTTAGTGCTTTGCACCCCCTCTAGCTATGCCACTGGCTGCTTGTATTGTTTTATGTTGATTTCTCCTTCCCTGTTATTGTTAATTACCCCCACAATACAATTTGTTTTGGTGCACTGCATTTTCACTTCCGCTCCCTTCCCATTGAACCACAGAGCTGTGCCATTGGCACAACACAGAATCCCGGCTCATGAATTAGTTTTCTCCCATGTGCAAATGCTAAGCATGCTTAAAAACACATTCAGGGCACAATCCTAAACAGTTCTACTCAGAAATAAGTCCTATTGTGTTCAGTGGGACTTACTCCCAGGAAAGTGAGGTTAGGCTTGCAGCCTCAGTAACAGCCTCAGGTACTGGTGAAACCAGGCACTGTTCTTTCTAACTCTAAAGGAGAGGGTTCTTGCTCCATAACCAAAGGATTAGGCTCTAGATTCAGTGATTCAAGTCAGAATTGTTGCTCCTGCCATTTAAGGGCTAGTCTGCCAAAGATGAAGGAGGCAGAGCACATTTATGGGTAAGAAGCTGATATTAATATCATTTCTACTTAGGAATAATTTCTTCCTGACTCTCAAAGTCCCAAATGCCATTATTAAAAAACTGCCTTTCTGAACACAGTGAAAATTGATATTTGATAAGTATGTGCAGCAAATTAAAACAGTAATTTTAACAAATCTCCCTTTTATTACTGCCAAAGGGTAGATCATCATTCTAGGTCTACAAAAAGTGTGTCACTTGGGGCTGCAGTCCTAAACCAGGTTGTTTCTGTTGAAACCTCAGTCTGAGTTACACACAGCATAATGACACAGAGATTCAGTCTAACTAAATTCAGGCTACTGTCCTAACCAACTTTCCAGCACTGAAATAAGGGCCATGCAACTCCGAGGTAAGGGAGCAAACATTGCCTTACCCTTAGGAGGCCTCCATGACTGCCCCCCAACTGCAGGATGCAGCACATGCCCCACTGGCACAGCTATGACAATGCTGGAAAGTTGGTTAGGATTGCACCCTAAGAAAAGATAGCCAGGATGGCGTAAGTGGTTCAGGAACTGGACTTAGGGCCCAATCCTACCCAACTTTTCAGTACTGGTGCTGCTATGCCAACAGAGTGTGTGCTGCATCCTGTCATGGGGGCAGTCATAGAGGCCTCCTCAAGGTAAGGGACCATTTGTTTCCTTACCTTAGGGTTACATTGTGGCTGCATCTGCACTGGAAAGTTGAATAGGATAAGCCTATCCTAAGCCCGACGTGCGGGCTTACCGCCAGCATGAACTGTCACAAACGTGCCATAAGGTATGTTTGCGAGTCTTACCACAGGCCCAGCTCTGGAGCTAGCCTGGCACAGGCCAGTACTGGGCCAGCTCCAGCCCTGGAACCACAGTCCACTGCCCGGCACTCCATGTGAAGTGCCAGGTGGCGGAGAGGTAAGGCAGGGTGGGAGGAGGTGGTGAGGAGGCATTCCAAGGCAGGCAGAGGGTGGGAAGGAGGCATGGTGGGGGGAGGGAGCAGGGCAAGAGGGGAGCTTCACTGGATCTGGAGCCCTGTGTTGGGCCGTGCAGCCCGACATGGGACTTCTTGGTTCTGCGCTGACTAAAGAGTCACCACAGAATCAAGTAACCCCATTGCAGGGCTACATTCCTTAACGGGGGAAGGGAACAAATGTCCCCTTCCCCTGAGGAGCTGCTAGCGTAATCAGGATTCTGTGGCAGCCGTTTTTGCAGCAGCCCCACGCACTGGGCAGCTCAGGATTGGGCTGCCCATCCCAGAAGACCCAGGTTCAAATCCCCACTCAAGCATGAAACTTCCTGGGTGATCTTGAGCCAGTCACTATCTCTTAGCCTCACCTGCCTCAGAGGTTGTGGGAACCTTTGTTGTGAGGACCAAAGGAGGGGAAGAATTATGTACACCACCCGGAGTTCCTTGGAAAAAGGGCAGTATAAAAATGTGGGGGGAAAATAAATAAATAACTAATATGTATCTTATGTGTAATTATAGCAGAGGGTAGTGTTGGGGGCTGAAAGTAATTCATAATTGTTGCTACTGAAGAGTGACTTCAAGAGGGAGAAAGGGGTGTTGTCAGTAGTGGAAAGTGCTTCTTAATGGCAGTGAAGACATGGAGGAGGCTGGGACGGTAATAGGCCAAACTGTTGGGTGCTGTGCCTGGTGAGTGACTTAACAGTGCCTACCGCTGGCAAATGATCCCATTGACCTACACGCCTACACACACGGCCCCTGATGCGTGATACAAAAACATGAATATCAACTTGGAATCCAAGTGGGAGTTTTAATGCCAACACCAACAATTCTCCATCAAAACACATTCCAACTTAACAGGTTTGCAATCAGATTCTGCCATACTTTAGGTCAACAATGCAGAGGCAATCAAATAATCTTGTTTCACTCCTGGGTATTAGTAAAGATATTTCACTACTGAATTCGAATGGCAGAGAAGGATTGGAAGTTTTTTTGCTTTGAAATATGTAGTTGTAGCCATTGCTGGAAGCAGGATACTAGACTAGCTTGACTAATAGTCTGATGCTATCTGATGCTTTTAGAGGGAAACAATTTATTTCAGGACCCAAACTTTTTGTTTGCTCTAAGTCAGGAGAATACCAGTGTACTTCTCTTATTCATGACTTCTCAGATTCTTCTCCTTACTTTATCATAAGGATTAAGCCCTCCATTTCCTCACTTTTAATGTCCTAAAGGTCCATTTATTTCTGAGTAAGAGATGTACAACCCACAGATTTTACTTATGATTAGAAACAAGATTTACTTTGTGCACATTTAGAACTACTCTGGTGTAAATTGAGCAGTGTGGCTGAGCAATTTGATTGCTTTATAGAAAGTTCAATTCATATCTCATATCAGATGGTCTGCTACAGTCCACTGACTTTTCTTTGGAGACCTGAGTCCTTGTTACTGGTCAACTTCCCCCAAAAGGCTATGGTGCCTGAGCTATACCAAATCCAGTGAATTTAGCCAAGCCTGAAATGACAGAATGTGCAGGGAAACTTTTTGTGCAGGGAATCCTTTTGTACAGAGGAAAATTGTCATGTTATTCTTTACCTGCAGTCTGAAGTGATACTACCTAGATAAATCTCTACCATGTCCGTGAGAACTGGGCCACAGCAGCTGACCACACAATCTTTTATTTTGGAACCACACAAAATTGCATTCCTACAAAGACTGCAACAAGTACTGTCCCTTAATTGCCTTCTCCCAGACTGCCCAGGAATGGCACTGTTCCCTGGGGCAATATGGGTACTCAAGGCAGCATCGGAAATCTACCAGGTAACTTGCTCGAATTGTAAAATAGCTTATTTATTGTTACTTCTAGTGAAAAAAAAAAATCCAGAAACATTCACCTAGTCATGTCAATGACAGCTGCAGGTGCTCAAGTAATTCTGAAAATGGGACCCCATCTGTTTTTAATTTTCAATGAATCAAGATATTTATTTAATTTTTGTGAAGCCATTACTATAATGGCTGGAGTAATTGATCATTTTTTAAAAACACGTAAGCTATTCTATAGTCTGAGCTCTAATTGTTAATTAATGACGGTGTTTATGCAGAGCAGAAGTGGATAGTGCGGAGAATGCTTGGCAATTCCGTTCCAGTATAAACATGAAATATTTGTTGCTGGCGTCAGCTAGCCATTCATTGACAGTTTGGATGCCAGATTTCTGCATTCTTAATGTATATTGTGCCTTAAATTGAAGGGATGTGAATTATTGGTTTTGCAGGTGTGGAAGTCAGAAGTCTTGCCAAGTAGGCAAAGGGTGCCATTTTATACACTTTATTCCTGAGCATAAATCTCACTGAACACAGTGAGCCTTCTCAGTACATATGTATAGGATTGCGCTGAAATCTGCATTTCAAAGTCAGTTGGAAGACAAATTAGTAGACATATTAATGAACTGTTAAGGCAGGAAGCAGTCAAGACTTCCAACAGATCACTTGTTTGTCTTCCTCAAGCACCTCTTGCAAATTTCCGCTGAATATGCATTCCCCATCTTGTGAGTAATTGTCCAAGCCCTTGATTTCCTGCTTGTCTTGGGCATGATGAATTGTAGTGGTTTTGAAACACCTATTAAAGGAAAACAAAAAAATGAAAAAGGACACAATAGCGTACCATCCTGAAAGCTTTCAAAATACACTTTTCTCAGCTTCCCCTGAGAAAATAATTGGGTCAACAAACTTTGCAGACTCATCATATTGGCCAAACTGCTTTCTTTCTTCTCACCGAGTTACAATCAACTGTATCAAAATAATGACCTCAGACATATGGGGTCTCGGTGCATTCTAAATGAGCATATTACACTCCTGATAATACACAGGCCTAATGCACAAGGCTTTGACCTTATTCTAGGGCTATTGCATGGCTTTTTTTTTTTCCTAATTGTGTAGATACCTGGTTGGTGTCTGAAGATTCCCAGTTGGTATCTGCAAATAGATAGCTGCAGGCACAAAATAATTTGCCTCCTAAAATAACTTCAGGACAAAATCAGAAACTATTCTTTGAGAAGTTAGATCTCCTGGAATTACAAACAGCTAAAACATTAACCAGCATGACAGCAATTTCATTCATTTGCATTAAAGCAATAATGATAGGGAGAAAAAGAAAACTTCTGGCCCGTAGAAATACACTCAGGACCCAATCCTATTCTACTTTCCGGCGCTACTGCTATGGTGCCAATAGGGCATGCGCTGCATCCTGCACTAGGGGGGCACAAAAGCCTCCTCAAGGTGAGAAAACATTTGTTCCCTTAACTTGTGGCTGCATTGCGGCTGCATCAGAGCTGGAAATTTGGATAGGATTGGATCATCAGCAGGGCTTTTTTTCCTAATAGAACGCACCGGAACGGTGTTCCGGCACCTTTTTTATGCAGTCCCCCGCAGCACCGCACTTAAACTGACTGCTGGGCGAGCGCCTGCCTGGGGCTGCTCTTGGCAGATGAGGAGGAGGCGAGCCTTCCTCGGGGCCCTGGCTGGAAGGCAGGAGCGGGACGGCGCGCCCCTCCACCACCTGCCTGCAGGCACCGCTCTGAGCTGCCGGCAGTGCCGTCCCGCTTTATAACCGTCAGGAAGGGGCCGAACGTCCTCCTCCCTTTGGTGGTCCAGGAGCCCCCCCACCCTGTGCAGTCCTGCCGCGCCTCCACCCTTGCACCTCTGGGGATGCAGGCAGTGGAGGTCCCTTGCGCCCGCCACTTGCCAAAGTCTTCCTGCTGCTGCCGCCAGAGGCTGTCCCAGCCCCGCAGCACACACGGAGAACTCCGAGGGCGACCGGACTCCGGCCACAGTCTTAGCCTGGGAGGAAGCCCCATTGACTACTTACTTCTGAGTAGACAGGCGTAGGATGGGGCTCTGAGCCAGGCACCTTTAGCTGCCTGAACTGCCGCTGCCACTTTCCTGACTGAAGAGAATCTGCTTTACACCTGGCCCAGGACTGGGGAGACTTGGAGCCCCAGCCTAGGCATGTCTACTCAGAAGAAAGTCCCGTTATACTCAATGGGGCTTACTCCCAGGGAAGTGTGGATAGGATTGTGGCCCAATCTAGTGCATGTCTACTCCGAAGTAAGTTGCATTATTGTTAATGGGGCTTACTCCTTAGAAAGTGTAGATAGGATTGCAGCCTTGGAGCCCAATCCAAAGCTTGTCTATTCAGAAGAAAGTCCCATTGTAGTCAATGGGACTTACTCCCAGGAAAGTGTGGATAGGATTGCAGCCTGAGTGGGAAGGTGCTGCAAGGCTCATGGTGAGCGCTAGGACTGTGCCTGGGTATGCGCTGCCACCCACCACACTTCATCAGTCCTGAGTCCTCCTCCCCCCTTGAGAGACTGGCACTTAATACCTGCGGTTCCTGACTGGTGCTGTGGCTCTCCCTGCCTGTGCAGTGGGTGAGAGGGTCATCTTTGCAACCTCGTTCAGGAGGGCATACAGATGGCAGGGCTTGATGGAGCACTGTTGTGAGGAACGGACTCCTCTGGTGATCCGGGAAAGACTTTGAGGATGGAAGCCATTTGGAGAGGGGTTTGGCTGGCTACCTGGCTGGAGCAGCAGATGAGGTGGCTACTCTGGGCCACTTAACTAGATGTCCTCGCAGGACCCTTCATTCCTTGAAAAGTTTCCAGTGTCAGATGATGAATTATAACCTCATTGTTCTGCTCTTGCAAAACTGAAAGGGTTGCCTTGTCTTCTCTGAAAGGTACAGTACAGCACTGTAGTTTATCGGCAGGACAATTTCTAGGGAGTCCCCCTAGTTTCTAGAGATTGCACTGCTGTCTGGGCTGAATGCAAGCCCCACAAAAAGGAAGTGGAGGATCTCCTCCCACTAAGCATGCTCAGCTTCTCTTCACAAAGCTTTTGATAGATGTATTTGTCAGCAAATATAATGTCTTAGGTGAGCACATGGCTGTGAGTTGTGAAGTCAGCAGTTCACTTCTCACCTCAGCTATGAATTTACTATAGGTGAGCTCAGAAAAGTCACAGTTTCTCCCTTGACCACCACTGTCTTCTGTTGCATTATTGGGATGATAATACAAGCCTATTTATTTCTACGTAAACTGCTTTGTGAACTACTCTTGTTGAAAAGCAGTATATAGGTATCCTTAACAACAACAACAACTACTACTACTTCTACTACTACTGGTTTTACAAGACTGTCTATACAGGTCTCTCTATGGTTCGGTTCCATTGGCTGCCTTTTAAAAAAAATTAGCTATTCAAGCATTGCTTGCAAGTTTATCTGATTTAAAGTTACTCAGAAAGTTGAAAAGCTACTCTTGGAGTGGTGGTTCATGATCTTGCAAGCCCCAACCAATCGGATCAGTGCTCAGGCAGCTTCTGCAGCTAACAGGAATAACCAGGTCCCCCCCCCCCAAAAAAAAAAAAAAAAAACCTGAAGGAGGCTGCCCTTGGGAAACCTCCCTCTAAGAAGAATGGAGACCCCCCCCCCATGCCTGGAAGTCATTGGTGTCCAAAAATGAACAATTAAGCACTTAAGGAAGCATGAAATGACAAAGAACAGTGTCAATAGTGTTGAATACCTTTTTGTTATCCTCTCTGTATGTGTTAATCACGTGTTGTCTAGTTGTATCTTATTATTTATTTCTCCAATAAAAAATGGTTTAAAAATACATACATGCATACATGCATACATGCATACATACATGCATACATACATACATACAAGATTAACAAGTTGTGAGTTCCTGCACTTTTTTTTTTTAACAAAAAAAGCTTTGGCCATCAGTCTCCAAAAATGATCACACAAAAGCTCACAAGTTTTTTATCCCCCACATAGCATATGTTTGATATTCAGTACACTTCCCAGCTCCCAGTCCCTTTCCATATTCTGTTTGTTAGTCACTCCAGACATAGACCTACACCTGGGTCCTTCTTAAAGCTTCTAGGCTTGGAATGCATGCTTTGAATGAATGATTATTTTTGTACAATAGAAGCAGAGTTGAGGAGAACACATGAGACCAGTTGTTCATAATTCTGTTCAGAATTCCTACTTGTTATCTAGTCTCTTCTACATTCAGAAGAGAAAGCACTTCTACATCAGACCCTTGTGAGACTTTTCAACCATCCAATGGATCCCCATACCTATTCGAGTCTTTGGGGGTGCTGGTTTACAAACATTGTTTGTGCACTGTCCAATGAACACTCAAGACCACGATATGGGAGAAAGGGCCACTTTATTCAATACATAAGGGAGTCAGAGACCTGCAGTCACAGAGGCAGCGAAGCCCCTTGTGGTGCAGAGGCAGGACCCCTGGGGCATCACCAGAATGTGTCTCCCAGGTTGAACGTGCACCCGACTCCAAGCCACGCCCCATTCATAGGCGACGCAGCTCATCCAGGTCTATCCTGTAAGGGGAAGGCAGCCAGACCGCGGCCTGTACCACCTCGAGCCGCTGAGCCTCTGAGGCGGACCCCGCGGTCCCGGCCAGGGCCCCGTCTATGTCCTCGTGCCGCTGGGCCCCTGAGAGCTGCAACTGGGTTCTGCCCTGCCTATGCTGCCTGAAGGTGCACTCCAAGGTTCATCTCATGCCTTCTACCCGCACCACCTGCCCTCATAAAGTGACCGATGATAGATATAAGGGGGAACAAATCCCTGGACCCATGACAGTCCGGGGTAGGTGAAAAAACTACCTGCCATCGGCCAATGTTGGCAGGTAGCAAAAAATTCCTACCCGGCCCCAAACGGAGACCAGTAAAGCTCAGACTGCTATACGGGCAGTGTCCACACAGTGCCCACATGCAAAGGAGGAAGAGGGCTGGTGCTGCATCCTTAAGAGACCTCTGCATCTGCCCAGCTCCAGCCCTCATCCAACCCCCCCACGGGGGAGGGGACTTGTGTGTTCAGGACCCACCTAAACAACCTCGATCACCCTGCTGGAATTGGGCGATCGGCATTCTATCTTAAGAAAAACCTTTCCACATTGATATAACAGCTCAGGAAAGCAGGCAGATCTGCCATTGAACCCTTTCTCATTATTGACAAAATATGAAACTTATACTGACTTAGACTATTGGTCTATCTAGCTCAATGTTGTCCCACTGATCAACAGTGGCTATTCAAGGTTTCAGAACCCTTCCCAGCCTTATCTGGGGCCTTCTGCATGCAAAGTATATTCTCAACTACACAGCTACAGCTCCCCCCCCCCATTAAAGTATGATGCAGGCCAAGCAAAGGCCTACCTACATTTTGTTGTCTTAAAAGTGATACCTTTTCTTGGGTATATTTGGGGTGCTGAATCCAAAAATGGCACCGGTTTTGCCATTGGCTCTAGCTTTGGGGGTATACCATGGCATCAGCTTCCTCACAAGGAAGCTGCTTGAATCAGCATATAAGGTGGCTATGCCATACCTCCAAAACTAGAGTCATTTGGGCAAAACCAGTGCCATTTTTTGATTCGGCACCCCAAAAATATCCTAAATTCGTTCAAACATCTTTGGCAACTTTAAAAAATGGTTTTGTTTTGTTTTGTTTGTTTATTGTAGGTTGCTGTTGATATCCATTTTTATTCTCCTTTTCAAACAAAGATTGGAAACCCAGTAAGATGGGAAGAGACAAAGGCAAGATATTGTATTGAGTTCTTTGCTACCACTTCTCAAACTGCATTGAAGACATGACTTTGAAGGCAATCTCTCAGCAAAGTCTCAGTTGCTGGATCAGGAATTGAATGCACAGACCAGACATGGCAATGCAAATCCACAGAAGAGGCATTCAATGGGGCTGCACTGACAACACACAGTGTGGTGGCACACATGCCCACCAAAAGTACAGTATGGAGGAGAATATGAATCCCAACCACTGACTTGGGCTACATATACATTTCTCCATATAACTGTATCTGGATGAGAGCCGTGAGTGTTGGTATTTAGGTCCTTAAACGATCCAGGCCCCAAAATGTGCCCAGGCATGTGGGTGTGGGAGCCTTGAGTGTTGGTATTTAGGTCCTTAAACGATCCAGGCCCCAAAATGTGCCCAGGCATGTGGATGTGGGAGAACCCGTAATGGCTAATATTATAATGCCACTGTACAAATCTATGGTAAGGCCACACCTGGAGTATTGTGTCCAGTTCTGGTCGCCGCATCTCAAAAAAGACATAGTGGAAATGGAAAAGGTGCAAAAGAGAGCGACTAAGATGATTACGGGGCTGGGGCACCTTCCTTATGAGGAAAGGCTATGGCGTTTGGGCCTCTTCAGCCTAGAAAAGAGACGCCTGAGGGGGGACATGATTGAGACATACAAAATTATGCAGGGGATGGACAGAGTGGATAGGGAGATGCTCTTTAGACTCTCACATAACACCAGAACCAGGGGACATCCACTAAAATTGAGTGTTGGGAGAGTTAAAACAGACCAAAGAAAATATTTCTTTACTCAGCGTGCGGTCAGTCTGTGGAACTCCTTGCCACAGGATGTGGTGATGGCGTCTAGCCTGGACGCCTTTAAAAGGGGATTGGACAAGTTTCTGGAGGAAAAATCCATTACGGGGTACAAGCCATGATGTGTATGTGCAACCTCCTGATTTTAGAATCTTGTCTGATCTCGGAAGCTAAGCAAGGTCAGGCCTGGTTAGTACTTGGATGGGAGACCAATTGGGAATACCAGGTGCTGTAGGCTTATACCATAGTCTTTCGAGACTGAAGGTTGCCAACCACCATTTTATGTCAGATGCAAGGGAGGGCACCAGGATGAGGTCTCTTGTTATCTGGTGTGCTCCCTGGGGCATTTGGTGGGCCGCTGTGAGATACAGGAAGCTGGACTAGATGGGCCTATGGCCTGATCCAGTGGGGCTGTTCTTATGTTCTTATGAAATGGGACCACCATACTTATTTACCTGTAACAATTGTGCAAGCTCAATACAATTGTACCAGCATATGTCAGCTCAGGGATCTGTGGAGAGAACAGTCGTGTGCAGGGTGTCACACCAAGTTTGCCAACTCTAATGTTGCAGACCACTTCTGGGGCCAGAATTACAAAAGTGGGGCAAAACTGTAAAACAAAAATAAAATAATCAGACTATAGAGCAGGTGTAGAGCAGAAGTTCAGATCTAGGACACACAAAAAAACACATGAATTTGGACTACTTCAGGTCTTATCTGAAGTGCCATACCAAAATGATTTCCAGCTGGCGTAGATGTCAAGCACTACTCAGACATCTAAGAACAAATCACAGCAGCGAAGATGGTTATGACCCATGTAAGCACAAACCCTCTCCTAAGAGTGTCAGAGCCCAATCTTATGGGCCATGGCACCACTGGCCCGACTGTCACAGAAAGTGCCGTGAAGCACTTTCGCCCCAGAGGTATTGGCGCACCCACTGGCACTGGGTCCAGCGTCAGTTGGCGCAAGGCCATGGTGCCAGAGGATGAACGGTGAGGGCTCCTGGCAGTAAGTTTTACTGCTGGCCAGCAGCAGGCCTTATTGGGGTGGGGGGAGGACGGGGGCAGGATTAGGCAGGGAGAGGCAGGGGAAGGGAGAAGAGGGTCTGGGAGGGGGCAGAGACAGCAGCAGGCTCTGTCACCAGATCATACATGGTCCAGTGCGTCAGCAGAGTCTGAGCTGTGGCACTGTCACCTGTGGTGGCGGCACTTGCAGTACAACAACCAGTGACTTCATGCATGCTACTGTTGTTAATTTGTCTTCTGTTGTCCAATTCCTGAATGTTTTCAAAAATGTGATGCACACCCAACTTTTTGTCTTCGTTATGCATTACGACTAAGCTTACTTTTTCATCTTACCAACTTTTCCTTTGGGGGTAAAAATGATAGCATAAATCCCAGCTGTTCACTCCCTCCCCCCCCCTCTCTCTCATTTCAAGCTTTATGTTTTATTATCACAGTTGGGCTACACTTTTCTCAGCAATTACAAGACTTCTACAGGCAGTTCTCAGGCCACTTGAGCTGACACTTTGAAATATTAGCCAGGCAGTGGTGCAGGTGCGACGTGTTGGCAAGCATCCAGTAGCAAGTTAACAAGCAGCCCGGAATATTAACCAGAAGTTTGTATTATATGCTATTAAGCTCTTGAAATGAGAGATGGAAATCCTATTCCTTTTTGGCAGGGAAATAGCTTCTCTAGGAAGAGCTGCAGATTATTCAAGCAAAAATCAGCGTACGCCAGAGGAACTCCCACAAAGTAATTTTTTTTTTAATGCCTTGTTGGTGTGAGGGCTACCTATATAGCAGGAGACTTGGAGCTATGAAGGTTGAGCAAGAATACTCCCAGCGTTGAGTGGGGCAAGGTTTGAGCAAGGAGAGAGAAGGGGGAAAAAAAAAATCAAAGATCTCTATTGATTCTGAAGGTTTTAAGGACGCAGGAGTAAAAGGTTTTTCTATCCCTGAGTTATATGTGCCAGTTTTGCTTCAAGGATGAAATATTCTGCAAATTAAAGAAGCAAATTACTTCTTCAAAGTGAAATACATATGTCTTCGATGATAAAGCCTCATATGTTGGCCACATGGAAAGGTGGGGATAGGAGGGTGAATGCAAAATGTCTTGTCAGGAATTCAGTTGTCTTGCATAAATTTGTCTTAGCGTGTGAAGCCAGGATTGGTTTCCAGTCTTGTGTTAAGGTTGCCCAGACGCTGATGAGGAAATAATGAAATCTAATATTTATTTTATTTTTATTCCACCTTCTTCCAGGAGCTCTGGAGGGTGTACGTGGTTCTTCCCTTCCATTATTTTATCTTCAAAACAACCAACATGCAAGCTAGGTTAGGCTGAGAGATAGGCTGATTGACTGAACCAGTGTCAATCAGTTAACTTTCTGGTCAAGTAGATATTAAAACCCAGGTCTCTCAAAAACTTTCCTGTACCCTAACCACAGGCAGCCCAATCCTAAGCTTCCCTAGCACTCAGGGCTGCACCAGCACTGAAATGGCAACCACATCTGCAAGAGGGATCTGAAGGCCTTAGGAGTGGACCTCAACAAGTGGGAAACCCTGGCTTCTGAGCGGCCCGCTTGGAGGCAGGCTGTGCAGCATGGCCTTTCCCAGTTTGAAGAGACACTTGGCCAACAGGCTGAGGCTAAGAGGCAAAGAAGGAAGGCCCATAGCCAGGGAGACAGACCAGGGACAGACTGCACTTGCTCCCGGTGTGGAAGGGATTGTCACTCCCGAATTGGCCTTTTCAGCCACACTAGACGCTGTGCCAGAACCACCATTCAGAGTGTGATACCAGAGTCTTTCGAGACTGAAGGTTGCCAACAGCATTCAGTGGGACAGGGAAGTAGCGCCAGATCTCTTTGGGGTAAGGAAACTTATATTCCCTTACCCTATGTAGCAGCCAGGTGGCCCCAATTGATCTCCTTGGATCTGTGCCCACTACTGAGTGGGCACAGAATCTAGGAGACCCATGTTGGATTTCCCAACCCAGGAATGGAGTGGCCAAGCCTGCTGGTGGCAGAGCCTGCTGTTGTCTCCGCCCCCTCCTGGGCCCACTCCTCCGCTCCCCCACCTCCCCCTGCCCAATTCTGTTCCCACCCTCCCTCCATCCCAAAATGCCCTGCCACCAGCTGGCGGGAACCCTCACTGTTCATCCGCTGGCCCCACGGCCCCACACAAACTGCCGCTGGGCCTGGCACTGGGGGTGCGCTCAGAGCTTAGGAGATGGGGGGTCAAGGGGGTAATTTGTACCCAGGCCCAGGGTCAAAAAGTGGGCCCAGGAGCTAAAGGACGGGGCCCAGAAATTTCCTGGGATCTGACATTTTCCTATCTATTATTGTTGTTGTTAACAGTATTTATATACTGCTTTTCAACTAAAAGTTCACATAGTGGTTTACAGAGAAAATCCAATAACTAATGGCTCCCTGTCCCAAAAGGGCTCACAATCTAAAAGATGCAAAAGAACACCAGCAGACAGCCACTAGAAAAGACAGTACTGGGGTGAGGAGGGCCAGTTACTCTCCCCCTGCTAAAAAAAGGAGCACCCACTTGAAAAAGTGCCTCTTACCCAATTAGCAGGGGTAATTACTCAGACCTGTTGCCCGCACAGGATGCCGAGGACACTGCCACAACTGGGGATCCTGGGGAAACTACTGATGCCACATGGGTTAGTAGACCTGGGCAGAGGCGTAGCTAGGTCATTTGACACCCGGGACCCATAAATTTTTGTCACCCCATATGACTTAATTAATTAATTTTATTGTTTAATTGATTAATTCACTTTTTATACCACCCTTTCTCTAAGCAGCTCAGGGTGGTGTACATAGTTCCTCCCCTTATTTTGTCCTCACAACAACCCTGTCAGGTAGGTGAGAAAGAGATAGTAACAGTCATGACCTGGAATGAATAATAATAATGGCCAAAAAAATAAATGCAGTGAATATTTCCCCACAAGCAATGAATGAAGTTCTGCATCAAATGGTATATAACATGATGGTATTATTCCTAAAAGCCACGATTTCCAGAATTTTGGTCACTAGGGTGTCAGCCCCCCCCCCCATGTCTCCTTGGCCTGTTTTGAGTTAAGGCAGTGGTTCTCAAACTTTTAACACTGGGACCCACTTTTTAGAATGACAATCTGTCCAGGACCAACCAGATGTGATGTCATGGCTGGAAGTGACATCATCAAGCAAAATAAAATAATTATAAATACAGTAGAACCTCCAAAGTTGACCACCTCTCTATAATGACCATCTCCTTAAGTTGACCTAATTTTCACAGTATGGACAGGCACTGCATATACACTATGGGAGACCAACCTCTCTATATTGACCACCTCTGTAAGTTGTATCTTGACCACTTCGACCATTGCACAGAGTATTAATTTACCCTCCATAAGTTGCCCACTGAACGCAATCCTGTGGGCCTGTGTTTTGTCTGGTTTGTCCCATCTTGGAAAAGCAAGAAGCCACACGACAATCCCTCCCCTACGCCTGCTAGTGCATGTGCGAAAGGGTTTTTATAGGTGGGCACACTGCACATAGCTGACAGACCTACGCCAGCTGCCGATTGTACCTGGACATGTACCAAGTTGTGAGGGACATGAGGTTGCTTGTGCATAGTGAAGCCGTTGTCCTTTCACTTTGGTTCCCATCACCAGTGCATTACTTTACACTTATATTGAAACACAACTGCTATTTTGCTGCCTGTTCTCCTGGTTTGGAGAGATCCTTCTGGAGCACTTCACAATCCCTTCTGGTCTTCACCACTCAGAAAAGTTTAGTGTCATCCACAAACTTGCCCACCTCCCTACTTATCCCTGTTTCCAGGTAATTTATGAAGATGTTGAAAAGCACCAGTTCCAAGACAGATCCTTGAGGCACTCCACTTTCCACCTCTCTCCACTTTTTTTGTCAACTGCCCATTGACACTCACTCTCTGTTTCCTGATCCTTAACCAGTTCCCAATCCATGAAAGGACCTGTCCTCTTATTCCCTGACTGTGGAGTTTTCTCAACAGCTTTAAGTGAGGGACCGTATAATATAATAATACACAGTATTTATATACCGCCTTTCTTGGTCTTTATTCAAGACTTTATTCAAGGCGGTTTACACAGGCAGGCTTATTAAATCCACGCAGGGATTTTTACAAATTGAAAGAAGGTTCTCTCTTTCAAGAACCACTACATATTCAAGATGTTACACTCCGATCTGGTTTAACATTCTGGCCTCCATCCTCCCACGCTCCGAGCAGATGGAACAGCTCAGCTGCAGCTTGTCAGCTGCTCCAAGGTCGCACGGTGCCGGTGGCCTCGAACTGGCGACCTTGTGGATGTTAATCTTCAGGCAAATGGAGGCTCTACCCTCTAGACCAGACCTCCTGCCCTTCTGACATTAACACCTTCTTATCAAACACCTTCTGACATTTAGTGAATCTGAGGAGACCCAGTGGAGGCCAGGTAGCCTAAGTAAAAAAGTGTTGTTTTTTTGTTTTTTTTAAGCTGTTGGGACTATGTAACATGCTACATGCTATGGGCTGGCAAGGGATAGCATTGGTCTGCCTGTCTGCTATGAAACCAAGTTTTTTTTTAACTTACAATTTTTTTTAAGCTTATGAATTTTCAGGGGTTTTCTTAAACACTGATTGTGGGTTGTTTATTCTCTGTCTCTTAATATAGATATAGATGATATAAATAGTAAGCATCACAAGAGGATCAATTCTCATTGATATTTGCAATAAAACTTTTTATAAATCCAGACTAAATAATAACTTGGTCTTGCATTTGTTGTCCTGGGAGCTAAACATGATACTGTTTAAATGCCTTTTTTCCATATGTTGACCACCTCCCTATGTTGACCAATTTCCTCCAGTCCCTTGGGTGGTCAACTTAAAGAGGTTCTACTGTAATTAAATTAAAGAAAAACAGATAAATAAGGGGAAGCCAGCTCTGTTTCACCAACTGAATTTTGTCTGTAGCCTGCTTGCAATAACACCCCCCCCACACACACACACAGATAAAGCAGTGAGATTTTCAGCCCTCCCCAGTGCCCACCTTACCAGCTCAAACCTCTGTTTTATTCTTTGGGGGGGGGGGATGCTGCTTTCTGGAGCATTTGTTGAGCTCCACTTGCATTAGATGGAGACCATGCAGCTAGCCTTGCATTCCCCTTTGCCTGACTTGACAAGGAGCCAAGGTACGTTTGCTTACTTGTGAGTAAACGCGACCATGTGGCTTACTTTCGCTTTTCATAGGGCTCAATACATTCTTCAACTTGGAGGGAGGGACTTCCTTATTGGGTGTTTTTTGGGGGCTACTTTCATTGGATAGGAACCGTTCTGGTGTCATTGGATTCCTCTCAGCCTGCCCTTTCTGACAAACTATGGCAAGTTCGCCTACTCGTGAGTAAATACGCGATATGGCTCAGTTTCATTTTCCATAGAGTTTGATGCATTTTTTTTATTCTGGTTTTTTGGCCATAACTTTTGATCGAAAGGTGATATTTCAATCCGGTTTTTTGCATTGCATTCCGCTGGAAATTCCACATTCAACGGTATATGGCATGATGGGGTTACTCCTAACCTTCACGATGTTAGCGATGTTGGGGCATTTGTTGTGTTACACCCCCCCAAGGGTGGCACCCGGGGCGGACCGCCCCCACTAGCTACGCCAGTGGACCTGGGCTCCAAAGACTTTTCCAACTGTCTCAACCCTCTCCCCACCCTGTTTTGCCCCTCCCATATTCTGCTCACCCATCACCACCCCTCCCCCTTTGCAAAGGGGCCCAAAAGAAAGTTTGTACGCCCTAATAAAATTCCTCTCAGAGGCCCTGGGTGTGCTCATACATGCGCTCATATGTGAAAAGTGCCATAAATCACACATTACTTCCCACTGTTCTTCATTGGTGCCACACTAGAGATACAGGTTGAGTCTCATTATTCGCAAAGGTTCCATTCCCTGAACTCACGTGGATAGCAGCAAAAATCGCATTAAAGCAAATTCATTTTTTTAAAAAGTCCCTTTGCTAGGTGATTTAAAAACAGGCTTGCTGACCTTTGTGATGTAAAACCGAGTCATCAGGCAGACAATCCATCAATCAGACTCTCTCCAGGAGCTTAGAAAGGCTTCAGTTCGAGCCAGCAACCCCTCTCTTCCCCCTGAGCAAAGTTATTATCTTTCTTTCACATACTCAGGGGGAAGGCAGGGGTCGCTTGCCTTGGAGTGAAGTTGCTCTCTCTCACACACACACATTAAAAAGGCTATTGTTAAATATCTGTTTTCCTTTAATTTAAAGGGCCTATCTCATTGGTTGAGATAGGAAAATTCATGGATTTTTCCATGGGTGAAAAATCTGTGGATAATTAGGTTATACCTGTAATCGCTTGCATGACTGTCTACAACAGTAAGCAAAGCAGTTTTTTAAACTGTGATTTTAAAGCATTTTTTCCCCTTCTCCAGGAATCAGCACATTCCTTCTTGTTTGCAGCGGCCATTCGTTTTGAGTCAAATCCATGCATAAAAAATCCGTGTATAAAAAGGTTGGACCTATACTATCAAAATTCTATCTTGTCCAAAGCTGCAACAAAACACATGGTTTCGGACCTCTCCTATTCTTGTGGATTGGATTTGAGAAAATATACCAATTTTATGCATTTTGAACATTTGCAGAACAATTTTACTTAATTGTGTGTGCATTTTATAACATGGTCTTGCACCAGATGTCTGTGAAACTACTTGAAAGAATGGTATTTAAATATGAATTTAAAATTGAAATACAAGGTTTTTTGTCATAGAAAAAAAGAAACCACGGTTTTTTAGCAGAAGAAAGGGGGACGAAAACTAAAAGAAATTATATGAAGTCCAGGTATAATGAAAACAAGGAGAAATCCACAGTTACAAAGGGAATGAATAGATCTGTCAGTATGCCACATTTTCCCCTTAGTCCCCAGTGGTTTGGAAGGTGAGCGCAATGCCTGACCTCAATCTCTGGGCAGCTATTTCAGACCTCTTCCTTTTGGGGTGAACAGACAGGAAGAGAAGGAAAAAGCAGCTCTTTCATCACCAACAATCAGACTAATATTGTGTGAGAAGGGAACAGAGACAGCTTGAGAGTGTGGCAAGTCTATTTCTTGCAGAGCCCCCCCCACCCCCCGAAAGAAAAAACAGAAAATGGCCACCATTCTTTTCACACATTTTCATGAGCACCCAAGAAAGTGGGAAGCCATTTGAGAATTCTGCTTGTGTTTCTTTCAGGTTAAAGTTGCCCACTAAGACTCGTATAAGCCCCCCCACCCCCCAATCCTGGAGTCAGCATTGGAGGAAAAGACAAAACCAGGTCTAAAAAAAAAAACTGCACTTCACCATAAACACAGTATATGCCATCTAATTTTGCTTTCATTTCTGTGAGGATCATAGCCCATATTTTCTTTCATTCAGAGATGTGCGGGTGATAAGAAAGAAGCAACCATCAACAGGGAAAAAAAAGGATAAATGTACACAGTATTAGCAGTCAGTGCTCAAACTATCGGAGTCCGCATGTTAATTTCACTCTGCAGTCACTGTGCAAGGGAGAGGGGAGAGCAACTGTACCTACAGCCCCTAGTTGTGGATGGTACAAACAAAGAGGACACCCCAATAAATTAGGGGCGTTAGGGCAAATCCTACCTAAACTCCTATATGGAATTTGATTGGTGAAACATAAGCCGTTGAAAGATAAAACACTCACGTGTGAGTCAGACACAAGTAATTGGCAAAGCTTTCCAAACTGGTTTTGCAGGGAAAATAGCTGGTGTAGATCCAAAGAGACCCACTGAGGAAGTGGAGCCTTCCCCGAGATAAGGGAACAAAAGTTCCCTTACGTGGAGGAGGCTTGTGTGACTGCCCACCACCACCACAGGATGCAGCGTGTGCCCCATTGTGGAGGGGAGTGGTTAGAATTTGCTTCTAAGATGTCTAATCTACAAGGACTTGAAACTTTTTCCAAAGACAAAAACACACAGATCATCAGATACTGGATTTCTTGCTTCCACAGTGATCTCAGATGGTACCTACAGAGCTGTGGATATTGAAGAAGAGCAACTGAATGAGGAATCTGAAAGGATGATGAGTATGCAGTTGTCGGTATACATCTGCAATCTCTTCTTCCTGCTTGTAACAAATCTCTATAGATTGCACAGTTGGAGTTGCTCAAGCAGTGAAGGATTCAGGAACAGCTTTTAATAACACACCAAGACAGCAGCAATGCACAGCATTCATTCTTCACTAGAAAATAACTGTGGTTGTTTTGTCTTGGCACTTCCTGTAGGCGGAGGGTTGCTGGGTAGGGGATTTTTGTCTGGACTGACAATGAACTTGTAGACCTGTGTGTGTGAGAGAGAGAAAGAGAGTGAGAGAGCGCATTAAAAGCCCTTTTCCTGTATATTGGAACAGGTCCGTGGACAGTCATGGCCTCTAAAATGCATATCAAGACACTTTACTGTTCTCCGTCTTCTGGAACTGAAACGCGGGCCCGTCATTTCCCAGCGATTTTGAGCATCGGGAGCTTGTCAGACTTGATTTAATGAGCCCCCAAACTCTGCAGATGAGTGCTGTAACTGATAGGAGTGTTGAGCTGCCCAAGGTGAGTGAGCTATCATCCTTATCTATTATCGAAGAGCTTCAGGGGTTTCTCTCGCCAGGAATCATCATGGCTGGATCAGACAAATAAGCCCTAATGTGCTTGAGAATCCCTGCAGTGTCTCGCAGCATTGGGAGGCATTAAAGATGCAGGGTCTCCTTTGAAATCATTACTAATTTGCAAACAGTGGCAGGACCCCATTGTTGAAAGACTTGGGATGGGAGGCACGCAGGAAGCTCACGCAGAGCGAATCGTACAAGCTTTCTCAAATGAAAATTATACAACTGGTGTCAAGCTAGTGTGCAAACTATTTGTACTCATAATTTTCTTTATGTATATATTTTTTCTTACCTTGCGCTGAAGAGTGGCAGTTGGCAGTCCAGCCTTCCTAATGAGGGCTCTGCTGACATTTTCCTATTCAGAAACCTCACTTTCCGTATGCCTTAAAGACACTGCAACTTTTGAGCTTCTCACTTTGGCTCAAACGTCATTGTTTCTCAACTTTAAAACCTTCCCCTGTGGCTGTCAAGGCTTTCATTAAAAGCATATGCCAGTAATTTAACAATGCCTGGAAGGCATGCGCTTCCTGCATGCGCCTTTATCCAATTCTGAATGGGGTTTGATTGGCACACTCATAAACCAATAGATTTTGTTAATACGTTGTTTGAAAAAGTGACCAATGCCTTCATTTGTATATAAGTTAAAATTTTGTTATGAGATGTACTCATTAATGCAACTTTTTCATAATGGTACTTTGGCTGGTACAATATTGTCTCTCTTTCTGTGGACTGGATCTCACTATTTTGCTCATCCAGATTTCTTGGAATCATTGTGTTGGATGGGGCCTAATAGGTCATCTAGTCCAACCCTCTGCCTATAGCAGGAAATCCTCCAGCATCTCCAACAGGGGCTCGTCGAATCTCTGCTTGAAGATCTCCAGTGACTGAAAGACTGCCACCTCCCTTGGCAATCTGTTCCACTGCTTAATTTTGGGTGGTAAGGGTGGATTGAGGTATTTTACACTACATTTATGTATTTTTCTCCATAATTTTCTCTCTAATTTATAAAATTATAAATATCATTTACAATAATAATTATAATTTTTATATAACTGATTTTCTCTATAAATTGCTTGGTAAACTTTCTTGTTGAAAAGTATATAAATCTTCTTAACGTTTCATTGTTTGGAACTTTTTGTGTGTTAAGCGGAGATTTCTTCTTTGTGGACAGAAAGTATAAGTGCATTATCTAGATTTGTCACCCAATTGGGGGAAAAACTCTTTGGGAATTGTTTGTGCTTTAGCTGATTAATCACTTTATAATAGTTTTGAAACAAGAGAAACCTACAATTGATTATGCAGGCATGAGTTCTAACAGGCATTGTCTTAAAAGGGAATTATCTCCTTAATCACAGAAAAGGAGAAATGCTTCTTTGAAGACTCTGCATCTGATGAGGTAGACTGTGGTCCACAAAAGCTTATGCTACAATAAATTTGTCTTTAGAAATTACACAGGACTCTCTGTACTTTTTAGATGATTGGTACATGTCATTTGATGTTGACAGTGAAGTCTCTCCTCTACAAACAAAAGAGACTATGGAGAATAATGGAACCAATTACCCATGGAACCCAGAATCTGATGGAACCAAATAGTGGTGAGTTCTTCCTTCTTGGAGGTCTTCAACCAAAGGTTTGACAGGCACTCTTTGGAGAAGTTCTAGAGGGGACTTCAAGAAGGGGTTTCAGACACAATGGCTTTGAAGGACTCTATGATGCTATATCCCTTTTGTGGCTGATTTTGATTCAGCATCTCTTATTTATTACCTGTCAATTGAGGAGAGCTACACCTTGGCATAATCAACTCATCACACCCTGCTAAAGCCTCCTGTCATTTTCTTCCACCAGCCTCCTAATCTACAGAGGTTACTAGTGAGAGCTGAAATGAAATCACCAATCCTGGATCTCGTCATTGTGAAATCAGTTGCTACTGGACACAGCAGAACTCAACAACTTCAAAAACCTCAACAACTAGTAAAACTGTTTTTAATGAAACAGAACATCAACTGCAAGTCCATCCAGGTAGTATATGTTATCAAATGCAATCACCCTGAATGCTGGGTTCAGTATAATGGCAGAACAAAAGGCTTCCACAGATGTGTTCCAAAATCATAACTGAAAACAGCAAAGAGGCTTGAGCAACCTGTTCTTAAACATTTTAATTCTGATGGCTACAGCCTCTCTGACTTCGAGATATTTCCTAATGAGATATCACCAAAGCTTGGAATATTGGAAATAAAGGAGAAATTCTGGGTACACAAACAAAAGACTCTAACAGATATGTATATCTGTTGAGAATTCTGCCACCTCTAGCATTCTCCAAACGGTCACTACCCTGGCAGACACTGAAATCATAACTTTCTTACTGATGAAGGTAGAAGCTAAAACTTGTAATGTCAGAAATTTAAATGTTCTCTGTTTGGTCAACCTCATACTTAGCTATGATCACTATTTAGCGGTCAACAGTGTCATTCAATGATCCAGAGCCTACAAGCTCTTTGGTTGTTTCTTCTATTTCGTCTCAATGAGCTGGGGCACCTTTTTCGTTGAGTAAAAATATCACGGCACCATTGCAAACTTACTTTGCATGTATGCTGCCTGAACCTTTCAACTGACTTTCAATCAGAGGCTTGATAAGAACCTGCTGGAGATGCTCTAGGGCAGTGGTTCTCAAACTGGTGGGTTGTGACCCACCACTTCATGAAAACCTTTAAGGGGCAGGGGAAGGGGAGGAAGGCAGTGACGCGATCCCCAGGATCGCATTGCGAAGGGGGGGTGAGGGGGGTGCTTTGCGATTACTTCAAGAAGGCAGGGCTGCAGCAGGCTGCAGGAGGTGCGGGAAGTCCTGCACAGCCCTGCACAGTGCTCCCCAAGGCTTGGAACGTTCTCTAAAAGTGGGTGCAAAGCACTTCCATTTTGCAGGAGCTGCTTTGCGCCCACTTTTAGCGAACGTTCCAAGCCTCCCTGCACCTCCTGCAGCCTGCTGCAGCCCTGCCTTCTTGAAGTAAGTGCAAAGCACCCCCCTCACCCCCCTTCGCTTCCCCCCATAGTGATTCTATGACTCACTACCATACTTGGAACATTTGGTTCCCACAGCATTGGACAGGTGCATCATGTTTTGTTATTCAAATATTAGATGGAGGGCATGCCTTCTTGCTGCTTTGAAACAGGTTCCCTGATGCATATAAAAGAGAGTGGTGCCCTTTTGACATCTATCCCCAGGTTTTATACTATTGGGTGGGCTTAAATGATATGATTAGCATGTTTCTTGAGATCCATATCAACAGAAAGCATACACGGCTTTGTGTCTTTCCCTGGAGCTTTGAGTTATGCATTGAGCCAGCCAATAGATATTCTTTTGCAGAGACCTTTCGCATTTCTTCCAAAGAGAAAAGAGAGTCCATTAATCCTCACTTGTCAAGATCAGCCTAAAAAACAAACAAACAAACAAAACAAACAAACAAAAAAAACCAAAGAGAGAGAGAAAGAGAGAAAGAAATGATGCTGACCAAATCCAGGAAGTTGATCCAGAAAAGTTGTGAAGAAAATGAAAACAGCGAATATAAATAAATCGGTTAATTAAAAGCCACCTGCGTTAAACAGGTCCCTTGATCCTTGTGACATTTTGGACAAGTAGTAGTATATGCACTCACTCTATAATGGGGGACAGCTGGTGAGAACTGGTATAGCATACTGTCAAAGAGACTGAACAAGCAATTAGGACCTTTCTGGGCTGAATCCTGCCTCACGCATGTGAACTCATTAGGTGGCTTTAAACAAGCGATTCCGTCTCCGCCTCTGCTCCCCAGCTGTGGGGATAATAATGCTTATTTTGCAGGGTTATAAGGTTTGCAGCATAAGGGGAAACACTTTGATCACTTGTAAGTGCTCTATGAATGCTAATTAATATTGTAATAAAATGATTTTTGCTGGGGAGAAAAAAGGCTTTCATTAATGTGTGGCAGTCTAGGGAAGGGCAGCCTGATTTTCTTGATGGAAAGTGTTGTGAGGGAGTGGTGGATACATCAGACAGAGAAGGGAGGAGGAGGAGGAGAATTGAGAAGAGTGTGGAGGGAGTGAATAGATTCAGGACCAAAGCAAGTGTGACATGAGAGATCTGAAATCAGATTTTCTGACACTTTAAAAATTGGTGCTGATGGCAACATCATGGGAGCTTTAGATCAGGAAAAACCCTTCCCCCTGACGTAACTACTTCAAATCTAAATTTTAATCCCCTCTGAGAAAACTGGGAGATTCAGAGGTGTCCACATTATATCGGTTCTGGGCCTTTAGGTTTCTAACACCTCAAAGCTGATATTTTAATAAACACAGAGCCCAATCCTAAGCATGTCTACTCAAAAGTAAATCCCATTATATATAAGAGAGTCTCTCTCTTGAGACTTTTCGTCCAGGCCTGAAGACCCTTTTGTTTAAACAAGCCTTCTACGTTCATGGCCTTTTAAACATCTTTTTTTTACATCTTTTAGTATTTTTTACAGGCCTGAGTCCTGTACAGGCCTCTATGATCTGCTGCTTTATGCTCTTTTTTTATCTGACTTTTTATCTGTTTTTATGGTATCTGTTAATGTGTTTTAATATGTTTTTATCTGTTTGTTAAATTATGTTTTAATCTGTTTTTAACATGTTGTAAGCCGCCTTGGGTCCCTTTGGGGAGAAGGGCGGGGTATAAATAAAGTTTATTATTATTATTATTATTATTATTATTATTATTATTATTATTATTATTATTATTCCCAGGAAAGTGTGGATAGGATTGTAGCCATAATTATTCTGCAGTCCAGAAGCTGTGTCCCCAGTATGAACTTACTGTGCACCTAGTATGTACAGCCCAGTCCTATGTGAGTTGATGGATCTCACAATCTGTTTGCATAAGCCATGTTTTGATGGTGTGAGAGTCATGCTGCTGACATGCTCCTTGGTGCCACCAGTGCAAATAGCTGGAGGCCCCACAGGCATGCCAGCGGCTCTCCGGTGCCCCACAGCAGCAGGTAAGGTGGTAGCAGGGGCGGTTTGGGGGAGGGTCAGGGCAGGGAGCGGGCCAAACATAGTGGTTCAGGTGTGGGAGGAATTCAGCAGCAATGGCACACTCCAAGGGGCTTCTTGAACTTACCACCGGCTAAATAGTTGACATAGGTCTGAGGAGACCCATTAGAGGCCAGGCAGCCTATCAGAGGTAAGTACAAATATGTTTACTTACCTCTGCCAGGCCATCTTGCCATCCCTCACCATGGCATGCAATATGTGCTCCATCTGCATTTTGTAGGTTGGCAGGGGTTAGGATGGGGCCACAAGTTTAGGATTACTCTGCTAAAACGTTGAGATCCTGATTTAAGGAGTGAATTCTCTGAATTCTATTTCATTCTCAAACTTAATGTAACTTCAGCTTTTGAGGGCAGTTTTAATAACTTGCTCCACAATTGGTATTTTCAATAAATATGACTATTCCTGTTAGTTTTAAGTGCTTGTAAAACTATAAATAAACCCAGAGCCATTTAAATTATGCTTATGTAAAGCCCTATTGAAAAAAAAAACATTATTGGGTAAGTGTATTTTATTTTCAAAATACATTAAGGATTGTGTGCTTCTTTGTGAAAAGTCTTTTCATTTTGTCCTTGAAATATATTTTAATGGATTTTTAATAACTTTTATCAGAATTACTCAAACACATGTGTCACATACAGTTCTGTCATTTATAGAGAAAGATTTGCTAAAGCCAGTTCTCTGCTTTCAGAATAAGTCGTATGCTACCCCATTCGCCATGTGTATGTGTGGGCAACACAATATGAATACCTTATGATTTCAGACCTGGCAACCTTCCTATAAGCAACTTATCTCCAAATATATTGGTAAGGCATGGTAATTTTAAAAAAAAATCTGATATATTTCAAAATCCATAAGCAACGCTACATTCCTCGCTTAGGTCCTTTCCATGACCTAAATACATACATAATAATGGATTTTGCTGCCTAAAACCAGATCCCAGTGGACTTCAAACATTTTGTTCATTATGTTGAAACTTAATGAAGATAAACATTGCTTACAGTCGAGTTTCAGAGAGCCAAATTGGTAGTTTCTTTTTTCTTTTTTTTCTTTTTTGCGCTCAGGTTTGTTTGCTAGGTTTTATCCAGTTTGAGTGTTCAAAGCAGGAGTTATAGCATTAATGCTCTGTTATGATGAATGAGGGAAAAGTCACACCATACCTTTTGCTCCAATGCAATCTCAGCTTGTCAAAAAAGGGAGATAATTCAAGATCGGGTTGCCACTCTTTTTTTAATTGTACCTTTGCTGCATGGTAATTAATTGATGGAAAAATGATTTTTCTGCCTGCACAGGAGCCCTGTCAGAAGGAAATGGAGGCAAATTTCATGCATTTATCTTTGTTTATAATAAACATGTATACCATCTTTTTAGTTAAAGACATTTAAGAAAAAATAAAGTTAAAAACCACACACTCAATCCATTAAAAGAATAATCAATGCAAGGACTAGAAGCTCACATCAGTGAACCATGTTCATTACATCACACTGTATACATGTGTACATGAGCAAAGCCAATGTAGGAGAGCCAAGATGGTGCCATGGTTCTGGTGTTGTTGTCTTAGATCTGGAAGATCCAGGTTCAAAACCCCATTCAGCCATGAAGTTTCCTTAGTGACTTTGGGCCAGTCACTCTCTCTCAACCTTGCCTACCTCACAGGGTTGTTTTGATGTACATGGTTGTGTGAATGGATTTAGGTAACACTCTCTTCTTGCGGTAGCCTGGAACACCACACAAAATGCAGCCCCTTCACTGCTGAAATGTAGGCAAGGGCTTCCTTCCTTTGGTCCCATCCTCATTGGTGTCTTATTCTGGGGCATGTCACTAACAAGAAATGCTACACATTGTACCCCTCTATTGCACAAATGACTTATCTGTCTCTGTTTGCAGCATTTGTCCGAACAGGAACTGGGTTGGAGGGCTGCAATCAATGTGACACTAACATGAATCAGTCTTACAGGAGACAGTAACAAGAGGGCTGCAAACAGACAGAATGCCTTGAGGTGTCATGGTAAGTATAGGGTTTGCTGTTATTCATGGATTCAAGTACCTACAGTGGCAGTGGGAATGTATCCCCTGCAGATGCAGGGCGACTACTGTACATTGTTCTTCTAAACCAGGGGTGGGCAATAACCTGGCCCGGAGGCTATTTGTGGCCATCAGTGTCCCAATCCAGCCCACAGGGAGCCATCGGTCTTCAATCAGCCTTTGGCCCATCATAGACTGTTGAAGCCCGCGCTGGTTCACAACTGCCGGTCATGACCACCAGACATTAGCTGCGGGCCGAGTTAGAGCAAGGCCTTTTATAGTGTCCCCCCAGTTGCCTCTGAACAACTTATGTCTCCATGTGTTTCTGGCTTGGTCTGTATGTTTTCTAAAGGGGCTGTTGACTGATTCAACGTTATCCCCTTGCCTAGTACTTTTCTGTAAAAAAACTCAACAGATGGGCCTTGAAGTCGATCTACAAGGAGCTCCTTCACCTGAGGTTATCATCAGACTTGTGAAAACCAGACTATTTGATATAGAAAGGCAAGATATTCTAGGTGCAGCACAGAAAAAATGTTCCTCTCTGAATTTTCAACTTAAAATCACAAGTGGTCAACAACCAAATTATCTGTCCCTCCTAATACACCCCCTGGAGAGAAGGGCTTTTACCTTGGCACGCTGTAATGTGACCCCCTCTAATGACTTGCATGGCAGATTTAGAAACGCCTCCAGGGAAGAGCGTTTATGTTGCTGCAATTTAGGCGAAGTAGAATCATCCACACACATCAAGTTGCACTGTCCCAGATATCAAGTACTAAGGCAGCAATTTCTCTCTCCCTTGCTCCATTCCAAAACAGGGCATTCTGAGAAAGATATAATTCAATTCCTTCTAGCAGGTGATGTAGAACATACAACCCTCTCAGTTGCACAGTTCTTAAATTTGAGTATCCTGAATCGAGCCAAGCTTTCTATACCAAGTAATCACTGAGTAGGCTACATTCTGGCAAGATCCGCAGAGTAACTGACTGTTTCTGTCTTTTAAATAATTCATGTTTGTTTGTAATATGTAATGTACATTGTATCTGTCTGTACACATAGGTGTGCACTGATACATATATTTGTGTACTATTTAGGTTTATACTTTTCTACGATTTCTGTACAGAGTTCTCACCTATCAAATGTTTATGCCAAATAAAGGTTTTGTTGTTGACTGTTGACTGTATGTTTTCACTGTGCAAGAGTTTATAGTTCTCATGTAGTTCTACATGCCTGTATTCTAGTTCTCATGTGTATTATAAATAAGCTCAGTAAAATTCATTCATATAAGTTCTGTCTCTAATGTATTTATGTAAATTTATTCAAACTTGAACTGTAAATTAATACTTTTTTTCCTGGCCACCCGACACAGTGTCAAAGAGATGATGTGGTCCTCCTACCAAAATGTTTGCCCACTGCTGTTTTAACCCTTTTCCAGTAGCATGTCTGAAACCTGAGATAGCGTTCAGAAACCTGAGATACTGTCCTTAGTTCTATCTTTCCCCTGAACTAAAAATCCTGACAACCATTTGCTAAAAAAAGACTCTTCTTGTGTTGCCTCTTAACTCTTCAGTGTTTTCTGTTTTCCATGGCAAAAAGAGAGACTTTGTTTTGATTAGGCTGCAGACTCAGGAGTTAAATCTAAAGTTTCATGGAACAGGTGGGCTTGGAGGATAATTTTGAAGCAGAGAGAGATTATGTCGGGGTTCTGGGAGGGCATTCCAGGCATAAGGGACTTCAAGGTAGAAAGAACTGTGACGTTCAAGGGAGCAGAAGACTTTGGACCAGCTGAGTGGGAAAGGAGAAGGTGCAAAGTTATGGTCAGGACATGGCAGAAGATAAGGGCAGAAATATAAGATGAGGCAAAACCATGGAGAATCATGGAGTAATGTCAGAAAAAAGATTCATTCAAACTTTACTATGAACTAGTTTAATTGACTGAACTTTCAGCAGCGGGCATGAACTTTTACATCAAAAAAAGGTTCCTTAATCTACCTTTCTTTTGCCTTCCAAATCAAGAAATCTTAATCAATTATCTTGATTAAAAAACTAGATAATTAGCTGTTGCCGGAAGAGATGTAACCTCAGAGACACTATCCATTTGCAAGCATCCAACCCAGAGACTGGCCACTGTTAAAAATCTTGACCCAAGCCCTGCTCATTATCGCAACTTCCCTTGGTTGAAAGAAACTGGTTCCAACTCAAAATCTCATTTGTGGCAAGTTCTGTGAAGTATTTCTCAATACGGATTATCATAAATTTGACCAAACTCATCCACACAACAATACCCTTGATGAATCATTCTCCTAGGATGATTTTTTTTTTAAAGCTAATTTTCTGCAGTGAGCACTTTTAAAGAATACAGCCTATGACTCACTGTGAACACAATCAGAATAATTTCTTAACTTGATTGAAAGTTCTAGAAATTTCACTCTGGTTTCTGTATTAAAGGAAACGTATTTCTTTTGAAATCTCCTTTAAGATACTCTTCAAAAAGTGGCTTCACCTGGTCATTGCTATCCAGAGAAGTGAATGTAACCATTGATAACACAACTCACTTCCCTGTCACACTTCTGTTCTGTGGTGGATCAATTTAATTACGCCATAATTAATATCAGAAATGTTGAACAGGTTTAACATTTGGGATATCTTTTACAGTGCAGGTTTCTGCTGAAAAGAAATATTGTAAGAGCTTCTCAGTCATACACTGAGTTTTGAAATCTACCTTCGGGGCAGAAAGAAGTCCATTTTAAGGGCCCACTGGTGAGGCTGTTGGGTTTTTGGCGCAACAGGTACACAAATGTACCCTTAATGTACCTATTAAACGATGGAGATATGTTCTGCAAACCCCATCATTAGGTGCGTCCGTCTTTGCCAAAACAATCACAAATGGCAGCCAGATCATGCCCCAGAATGCCTTGCGGGGTTGGGACAGGAGGAAGAACTCAGCTAGCTGGCAAAGCATGAATGGAAAACATGTGGTTAGCCAGTTGAGCCAGAAGGGAAGAAAGCTACCACGGTGAGTTCAGCAGGACAGCCATTCTATATGTGGTTCGCCATTCACCAGAACGTTGCTATGTGGCACGTACCTGTACTCCTTAGAAATCTGTATGGAATAGATATCCTAATAGCAAAGTGTACCATCAGTGGCATAGCTAGAGGGGGTGGAAGGCACTAAGTTTTACAGGGAGCCAAGCTGTGGCCTTTTGCCTCCCACCTCTGGGAATGGCTCTGAAGGGGAGGGAGAGAGGCCACTTGGAACACCGCAGTGAGGCTCCCTGCAAAACTTAGTACTTTGCATCTCCTCCAGCAACACAAGACTGTGAACCATTAACCAGCACAAACAGGTACTATTTCTAGCCATTTCTACCAGCGGAAGAAGATGCAGCTACCATTTAATATGGGGGAATCAAGATGATCAGCAAGGGCAGCACTTGGATAGATTTGCACATGAAGTGGCACTTTTTATCTTGACACCTAGTCAAGACATTTATTTGACTGTATACATATAACAATAGCTGCTCTGTATGTGGAACATGTGAGTGGACCACAGTACAGGCAGGCTGTTGTTTTACCTTTACATTCATGCGGAGCCATTGTATTTCATATGCTTGCATCCGATGAAGTGGGCTTGAGTCTATTTCAAGAAAGCTCATGCTACAATAAATGTCTTTAAGGTACCACCAGACAGCTTTGTTATTATGTTCCAGAGAATTCTTCAGAGAGAACTGAAGAGAAGTTGAGAACTGACCATGTTTGTTCCTAAGGAGGGGTATGATTCAGAATTGTGGTGGGAGTTGGTTCTAACATTTTGCCCTGACTGGTCTAACCTTTTGCCCAGCTATTAGCCATGGAGCAGTGGCATAGCTAGAGGGGTGCCTCTAGCAGGTACCTGAACATCATGTTGGCAACCTTCAGTCTCGAAAGACTATGGTATCGCGCTCTGAATGGTGGTTCTGGAACAGCGTCTAGTGTGGCTGAAAAGGCCAATTCGGGAGTGACAATCCCTTCCACACTGGGAGCAAGTGCAGTCTGTCCCTGGTCTGTCTCCCTGGCTATGGGCCTTCCTTCTTTGCCTCAGAGTGTTGGCCAAGTGTCTCTTCAAACTGGGAAAGGCCATGCTGCACAGCCTGCCTCCAAGCGGGCCGCTCAGAGGCCAGGGTTTCCCACCTGTTGAGGTCCACTCCTAAGGCCTTCAGATCCCTCTTGCAGATGTCTTGTGCAAGCATCCCCTGCCCCTCCCTTTCGGAGCCATTTTGGGTGGTGGGAGCAAAATGGAGGTGAATATGCATTCAGAAGCCTGCAAAACTTAGTGTTTTGTGCCCCCCGCTAGCTATGCCACTGCCATGGAGCACTCTTCCCTGTAAGTTGCACAGCCACACAGCTGTGCAGCTGTAATAAAAGCCCTGCACTGTAAGAAAAACTGAATGAGGTATCTCTTCCCTTTCACTTCCTGGATGCCATGAGGCTTGCTAGAGGGAAGCCAGGTATGCGTACAGATCATGAACAGAAGCAATGTTTGGAAACCAGGCATGATTGAGACCACTGATACAAATGAAGCTTCTATCAGCTTCTGTCTACTCCCTGCCTCAATTTGTATCAGCCACTGTTCATGCTGTGGAGATAGAAGTGATACTACAGGTTGTAGCTCTGTTTGTGCCATTTCCAAAAGGATAGCTGTGAAAGAACCCCAAACTTTATATAAATAAAAAGATGTAAAGAAGGGTTACCAAAAATTATCATGAGCTTTTTAGTTTCAAAAACAAAAGGGTGAGGAATTGGGGGGAGGGGACAATGGTGGAGAAGAAATGTCTTCTTTGTGAAATTTGTGAAATTAGAAATGATTTGGATAAGAAGCAGAAAGAAAGGCACAACATCTTAAGGATGTTAACTGAGATAAGTTCCCACTCCCAGCTGCAATCCTTGGCATGCCCAATTAGGGCTGGAATTTCTGATAACAAACCCTAATTTAGAGTCCAGCTGTCCAATCTTAACCAACTTCCCCCCTGGTGATACAGTGGTGTCAACACAGTGGCTGGTATCTTGTAGGAGAGTTTTGGCTTCCACAAGCCTCCTAGGGGCGAGGGTACATTTGCTTCCTTGCCTCGGGGTAAGCCCCTGCTGGTGCAAATCCATGTGGACCCATGAAGGTGGTTTGAGCCTGGGAAGGGGGTTTGTTTCCACCAAACCTGTCCCCTTCCCAGTCCTGATTTGCCTTCCTCTCTCCATCATCAACCTGTTCTGCCCACCCCCGAAGCCTACTTGCTGGGGCCAATGGGTGTCCATAATCCACTGCCACATGGAGCCTGTCACTTACTACATGCTCTGGCGTGTCACCTTTTGTGACACCTGGAAAGTGCCATAAGCCGCTGGACCACTCATTCTTCCAGCACTTGTTGCAAATAGGATTTGGCCATAGGGCTTCATTCCTATCCATGCTTTCCTGGGAGTAAGTCACATTGAACACAATGGAACTTACTTCTGAGTAGACTTGCATAGGATTGTGCTGTAAATCTGTGTTTTCAGAGGGTCTGTTATGATTTGAGCAGAATAGCTAGCATTCACTAGATGGAGGATATTTTTAGTCAGTTTGTATCACTCCCGTCCTCGTTCACACAGGTGTTGATTAAAAAAGGTAAGTAGTGGTATAAAATAGTCATGAAATATTCTACAGATTCAATGTATATAAATTCAGTGCCAAGTTACAGTAGCAATAATTGCTGGTAACAAAATTCTTCCAGAGTTGCAAAATTTTATTAGCCCTGTAATGTGATCGGTTTAGGGGCATGACACGAAAAGGATATTCTATTCTAAGATATTCACGAAAAGGATAAATCTATTACATAGCATGCTTGATAGTGCTGCTGTAGCATGCTGTATGCTATTACATAGCATAGCATAAAGCGCCCTACGGGTAGACCACAGCTGCGATACAAGGACATCTGCAAGAGGGATCTGAAGGCCTTAGGAGTGGACCTCAACAAGTGGGAAACCCTGGCCTCTGAGCGGCCCGCTTGGAGGCAGGCTGTGCAGCATGGCCTTTCCCAGTTTGAAGAGACACTTGGCCAACAGTCTGAGGCTAAGAGACAAAGAAGGAAGGCCCATAGCCAGGGAGACAGGCCAGGGACAGACTGCACTTGCTCCCAGTGTGGAAGGGATTGTCACTCCCGAATCGGCCTTTTCAGCCACACTAGACGCTGTGCCAGAACCACCTTTCAGAGCGCGATACCATAGTCTTTCGAGACTGAAGGTTGCCAACTAGCATGCTTGAAGTACTAGCATTCTCCAAACCTGAGTTCATAAAGGGATGGGCTGTCCTGTGTTTTAAAAGCACCAGCTCTTTGCAGGCACTCCTAGAAATAATAATTGTTTCTAGTGAATGCATTCTTCATATAAAGCTGAACATGGTATATAGTACAAGGTAATGGAAGTAGGGACTATTCATGGGGTTCTGTTAATATTTCATTAAAAACACTAACGGTGTATGGATTATATACATGTTTATCACAGTTTTTTCATCTTTATTTATTTTTAATTAACACACACAAACATATAACATACATTTAGGAGTGCTAAATACCATATACCATTACTCATTAATCATATGAAATCTCCTAATCTACTATTCATCTACTTCTGCCTCTTATTAGTTTATCCATTTATTTATATAATATATACTAGATTTTCCCTAATGCCCTGTACTATATTTTCTAAATTTTCACTTTCTATCAAACATAAACTTACTTCAATTACTCATTAATATTAAAAAATAATCTAATTACCAAAATGTAACAACATATAAAACAATTCTTCCATTAACTTCTAACTCTTCTACTCATTTATATATTTCTTATATCAAATATAATAGATTTTTCCTAATTCCCTATAATATATTTTCTAAATATTCACTTTTATCATTTAACATAATAACCACCTATAAAACAATTCATCCACACGCTAACATTTCCAGCTATTTTTTCTAATTCATTCTAATTCATATATAACAATGTATTTGTTTTTTAGTAAATTTAAACCAGTTATTAACTAAATACAATCCTCCAATTTTCTTTAACCCTCAGGTTTCTTTTTCCTTCTTTCCATTTTTTCTCCTGTAATATCTTTAATAATTTATCTCCATAACAGAATCCAATAAGTCCATACTTTCTTATATAAGGTATGTTCATTCTTCCAATTAACTGGGATATGTTTTCTTCTTCTTGTTCCAACAAATTTTATATTTTGTACACCCACGTTACTCTGTCCATCTTCTCTATTTCAATCTCCATCAGTGTCCCCTCTAGATCCTGTTGATTTTCCACTCTTCTAATTTCTGTATCCACTCTTCTGATGATGATTTCACCATCATCTTTTCTGCTTTCTCCTTCTGTGTATATTCTACTTGTTTCTTCACATCTTCCAATTGCTCCTTGCACACATCTATCTGTTGAGAGAGAGTCTTTAAACTGGCCTGAATCTGCAAGGACCAACTCAACTGTTTTCTCATTGTGAGCAGTTTTTCCAAATTTTTAAGGATCATTTGAGTCCAAATATCTGGAAAAGGATCCATCTTGCAATTTCTCTCTAATCCACAAAATGGATTATTCTCCTTACTTCCACCACATGTTTTTTCAGTCAGGCATTCTTTGAATTTTTCTTACAGATAACAGTGTGGTTAATGGAGAAAAACAAAATGAAAGAAACAGTCTCAAGAAGACAAAACTCTTTCAAGTCTAATGAAAATTATGTCCACAAGCAACTCTGGATTTTAGTTGACACACCAAATTATATTTATAGTTATAATCTATGACTGATTTATTCCACTAACAAAGATAAAGAGCACTTTCAACATTCTTAAAAAGTTTCTCATTAACGCCTTCAGTGTATCCAGAGCTTTTAGCCAAATCAATCAAAGCCAGGGACAATATTAACACATATTTATCTTAAATTTCCAACTTAAACTTTCTCTCAGGAGCCCCTGGAGACATGTCTGTTCATCCACTGTTGGTTCCTCCTCCTCTCACATCTTTATCACAGTTGATAAACATGTAAACATGCCACCTGCTCACCTTAGTTGTGACTCCTCAGCAGGACCTCACTTACTGCCTAGTGGTCAAACTGGTCATTGCCCATTCTTAAAATGATTGTGATTATATACTGCTCATGTCGTTAACTGTTCTGCGCTCTAGAGAAAAAAATTAGAGGGGACATTATCATGGAGGGGAAAAGTGATGGGGATAATTTCTGCCTGTCTTGTTTTATCCTCCATGGCATAAAGCAAATATGTGAATTTATTTAAGACAGGGAACGGAGCAAAAGTTTACTCTAGTGGATCCCAATCTTTTTTCACTTGCATGCCACTTGGTAGCCCAATTCCATAAATGGTATCCTTCATATTTGTAAAATGTAGCTGCTACTACTTCAAATGTGTATGTTGTAACTGTGTTTTTGGCATATTCCTAAACATCCTGATGCATACCCCTAGGGGTACAGGTTGGGAACCATTGGTTTAGTGCCCTCCCACCCACCCCCGCCCCATCCCCTGTGCTAAAGGCCTGACTCAAATCACTCCCCTTAAAAATCAGTGCTTGAAATTAAAAATAAAAACATGGGTAGTTTCATTCATGAAACTCTGGTGCACATCTCAAACATGTCCCTTTGATGCTGAATAAGAGGAGATCCTCCTGTTTGTGCTAGGATAAATTCCTCCACACTCCAAATTTTTGTTTGCTTGTTTAAAGAGATGGAATGAATAGGATCAAAATGTGGTTATGGAGCTCCTCAGCCTTTCAGACCAGTGGCTGGCTGATCTGCCTAGATGTCAAATTGTTCAAGACAATAAAGGCTGAAGCAGAGGGTGAAGGGGAGAGGGAGTTCCAAAATTACAAGCTTGTAGCTAGACAACAGGGTAGCATTTATGCAAGCAGTTTTGTCTGGATAATTATCTCTGTCTCCGCAGCTGCCTGAAGCACAGGTACAAGACATTCACTGAAACAGACGATCAGAACAGATTGTTTCCCAAAGAAAAGGATTTCGTGAATATTGGATAAAAATGCATTTTGAAAGACTTCGGTGAAGGGGCAGGGATGCCATTTGCAGTACACTCAGAAGGACCAATCACCCAGGTGAACCTTCTGTACAGCCAAAATGAATACCAGGGTTCGCTCCACTGTTTGGGTGGCTTTTGGCAAGGTATCCTTCCTTGGGGCTTCTCCCATTAGGTGCTGCCACTGAGCTGTGAGAGAGCCATGATGGCAGCAGGCTCTTGCCACTCACCTTTAAAAGAGGTAGGCAGTGGTGGCTACTCCTAACTGCCATTCTCCTAGGTAGGTGTCACTCACCTACTTACTTGGATAAGCAGACAAGCAATGCACAGTGGCAAAGAGCAGTGGCCACCATTGCCTGGGCCAGTGAGATTTGCATTCCTATCCTAAGTGAACATAGGAGGCTGCAGCCTGCTGGGTCAGACAGTCAATTTGTTTGACTTTAACCCATCTACCTTCACATGCAGTGGCTCTACAGGGCTTCAAGCAAAGGTCAGTTCCAGCCCTCCTACCTGCGATGCTCTTTACTAGAGATATCATGGTTTGCATTACAGACCTTCTGCATGCTATAGATGTGCTCTGAGAAGTGGGGCAAAAGTGGATCAGTGAATCTCTATAACTCAGTGGTTCCCAAATGTTTTAGAGGCCCTAGGGCAGCCATTTTCAACCACTGTGCCATGGCACACTGGTGTGCCGCAAATGGTCTGCAGGTGTGCAACGGGGGTTTGAGGATGGGTCATTCATTAGTAGGGTCATTGGGGGATGTGAGTCCCCAACCAACAGCATGGTGTGCCCTGTCAATTGCCAAAAAACTGATGGTGTGCCTTGACAATTTTAGCACCTTGTCAGTGTGCAGTGAGACAAAAAAGGTTGAAATTCACTGCCCTAGAGGCTGCTGCCTGATTTATAAATGCCAAGGGGTGTGGCTATAATGGTGATTGGGCAGAAGTGTTCCTCCTCCCAAGTAGCAGCTTGTTTAACCCTGGATGCACATAGCCTATTCTGCCCTGGCAGTTTCACAAACCACCAAAAATGGGTCATGACCCACAGTCCTAGACCCACAGTTTCAGAACTGCTGCTGTCACCAGTGGTGTTCCTGGGGGGACAAGGGGTAAAAGTCCCAGGGCGCCATGATGGGGGGGCAGCAAAATTACTTCCCTTGACCAGTTGCATGCCTTGCATTGCAAGTGCTGCTGCCCATCCTCCTCCACATTAAAAGTACAGTAGACAAGGGCAGTGTGAAAAAGCTCAGAGGGATCACAGTCATCCTCCAAGCCTTTCGCCACTGCTCTGGGGGCCGCCCCCTCCTCCTCAGACCCTCCTCCTCCTTCCCCCATTTAAAGAGGAGGAGGCATGATTGCAGCCACTTCAGAGCCTTTCTCAACCACCTGCCCTTCTTCTTCCCTCTTAAAAAAAGGGGGGGAAGAAGGAGAGGGTTCAGAATTGCACGGAATTGCACTGAAAATGACTGTTTGACTACAGTTTGGGAAGTAATTGTGTCACTGTGATAATGACCCTGCAGTTACTTCCAGGTGAGGGGTGGCATTTGTTCCCCCTGCCCCTGTGGCACAGTGGCCAGAACTGCCGGTGGCTGTTGCTGGATTTGGGAGACAGTCCTCGACCTTTTCCCAAACAGGTACGGCAATGAATTGTTCAAGGAAGGCATTCCAAAAGCTTCTAGATTTAAGCAGAATTGTTGTTATGCATTTGTATAAAGGAATTTCCTAATAAGTACAAGAATGTATCAAGGAAGAATCCTACAATTAGGAAAATAACACACCCTTTTTGCAAATCTCTGAGATTGTTGATTAAAAAACCAGCTCAAGCTCAAGATCAAGTTAATCCTTTCATCAGCAATATGTTGTTTTAGAGTTGGGAATATTGTTAGACATACATAAGACAACAGCTCACCAGTATCCTTTCCTTAAAGAAAGTTTAAGAAAAGAAATATTAACAATTGGGAAGAACAAAAAAGTACAATGAGACATATGGATTGTTTGAAATAGCAAGAAATAAGATTCAAGGATGCATTTTATACGGAAAGGTCTATAAGATTTGTGAAACTGAAACACTTTGAAAAAAGGGGGGGAAGATAGATTCCTAGCAAAGAAATTACTTCAAGCACAAAAGCCGTGCACAGTTCCTCCTACTGCTACTGCTGAAGAAGCAATAAATGATTAGCGAGTTCTCATTTAGAAGTATTGGGAGAGTTTGCTCAATTTTATTGCACTTTATATAGATTCAGAAATTCTCAGGAAAGTAAAATGGATGATATCGTAAGAGATCAAAAGATATCCATGATTGACTGGTGAAGAACCAGAAATGAACATTTCCAATATCTGTAAAGAAAGTAGAAATGGCAACTAAGAAACTAATTGAAACCTCACAGTTACCAGATTAGGTGTATGCGGTGTTTAATTTTTGAAACATTAAGGGTAGGACCAGCTTTTAGGCAACTGGGGCAATTTCACCCAGTTGGGCCTGGTGGGGCTCTACGCTGCCCTTCTGCCCACCACTATTTCCAGTTAGCCTGAAATTGGTGCCATGCAGGCGGAAGCATGTGTGCCTTGCTCTTTCCCTGCCCTCACATCTCCCAGTACTATCCTCTACCTGTCTTGCTCCAGAGCGGGCTGCTGTGGACGGGGTGGCGACAGACAAGAGCGGGGAGCACTGTGGGCTGAGCATGCACTCTCTCCCACACTCCAGCTGACCTCCCAGGTGCCTATTTGGCACAACCACTAAAGGTACAGGAGTCCTCTCCACCTACATAGAAGTAGCAGATGTTTTTCAGCAGATGTTATTCAGGGATAAAGGAGCGAATAAGTAGCCCATCCTCGGGCATTCCATGTACAAATGCTTTTATGCAAATGCCTGAAGTCTCCAACTGCATTTGCATTTTATGCAAATACCCGAATGGAGATGGCTCCATTCAAGAGGTAAAAAAATTAGTAGAGGAGCCTCCACAGCTCCTACGGCCGGTCCTGGTTGGAGCACAATCCAACCACAGCTAAGTAATCTAGGTGATGCTACTGTTAAGAAGTTTTAAGGTCCCACTGATTTAAATGAACATGGACACCAAAGACGTCTTTCTCAGTAGCCCAACAAAATTGGGTCTGAAGGGTTCTAGGCACCTTTTCTCCATTTGCAGGACCTCAAAAGGAAAGTCCTGTATACTGCTGTGGACATGCTGGAAACCATAGAAAGTGTGGCCTCCAGTGTCTGTAAGCACTGTTGTGAAGTGGCCATGGAAAATCATGGGTAATGCTTATTAAAGCAACTAGCTATACTGGAAAAAAACTACATTTCCCATGTTTCCCTGCCATGCAGACTGTGTTGTGCATGCTTGCAGCTGCTCACAGGGTTTAATTCTAATATGCACTACTACTAAAAGTGTTCAGAGCACCTTCTGCCATCCCTTACATCTGTAAATTTGGGAAAAGGGTGTCAGGCAATGATCTCACCTGATTCAGGCAGAGGGTTCTAGACTACATAATACTCCCAGTTAGGTCATTGTCAGGAATGTGACTGAGCTGATTCAAAATGTGTTTGGTTTTAAATTTAGTTTGTCTATTCTAGAGCACTGTTTCTCAAACTGTGGGTCACGACCCACTAGGTGGGTCATGAGCCAATTTCAGGTGAGCATTCATTTCAATATTTTATTTTTAATATATTAGACTTGATGCTACCATGATATGTGACTGCATTTGAGGAAATGTGACAGATCTGTACTTTGAACAGGGTACTATGAAGATGCTTTTTACTCCTGGGTCAGTGTGGGTCGGATTACAGGCTAGGATTGTTAAAAATTTCCCTGCTTGATGATGTCACTTCTGGTCATGACATCACTTCCGGTGGGTCCTGACAGATTATCATTCTAAAAAGTGGGTCCCGGTGCTAAAAGTGTGGGGACCACTGTTCTAGAGCATCCAGGAGACAATCTTCAATTAATTTGGTTGCATGCTGAATCAAACAGGAAGGGGCATCTCAGCACTATACAGAACACATGTTCCTTTAATATTTTCTTTAAAAGGCAATTTAAATGCTGATAAAGCAGGCAAACAGGAAGGCTTGGTAGAGGAGGGAATTTCAGATTGGTCCAGCTGTTCTCAGCCTTACCCAAACAAGCTGGATTGGTCGAAAACAAACAAAAATTCCTTTTCAGCATAGCTATCACAAGGATAGGAGTTCCCTCTGCCTTTCCTTAACATAAAAACATGTCAATTCATGTTCATTCAGTCTCCTTAATTGTTTTATTGAGTTTTGGAAGTACAAGCAGCCCTGTAACCCATTGCTATTTCTTCTCTTCCTTGTAATGGAAATTTGCCATCTTTAATTGGTGTTGGTCTTTCCATATGCAAAAATATTAATATAGGTACTTGAACACATTTCAGAAACCTGGTCCTTTTTTTTTCCTTTTACATTCTTCCCAGCTTCAAAGGAGTTTAGACAGTTTGTAACTCACCATCTGTTAGACTTTTGAAGAGACGGGGGGGGGGGTACTTGGGAACTGTGGGGAGCTGCTGCCAATTGATGGAAGTTTTGTCACTTTTTTGCTGGAAAACATCTGCGTGTCCCATCTTCCCTGCCAACCATTTTGCCTCTAAAGAGCAGCTCAGCAAACATGTAACAGTGACAGCCTTTGCTTCTCAAAGGTATTTGCATGGTTAACACTCAATAAAGAGAGACAGGCGATCTGTTTGCAGAAGGGTGTTGGAAAGGTGCGTGAGTGGAGAGAAGCCAGGGTGGCTTTGATCATAACCACATTACTGTGGCCTAGAGCTGCTCTGCTCACAAGTTTAGAACCATTAGGATCAGGAGCCATTATCCTGCTTCCACCATACAGCATGGCTACTTTGGCAACTTGGCATGCCCCTAATAAAAGCAATTTTGCTCAGAATTAAGGAACACATTCGAACATTTCTGTCACCAATCTTCTGTCTACAACCTGGAACAGTTCATAAAAATGCAAGAATGCGTTCCTTTACTTCTTTTGTTTTATTGCTGGAAGAGCCCCCACCCCCCAATCCTAATCCACTTTCTTGCACCGATATAAGGGCAATGCAGCTCCAAGGTAAAGGAACAAACATTCCCTTATTTTGAGGAGGCCTCTGTTACTACCCCCCAACTGCAGGATGCAGCACACGTCCCATTGGCACACAACTATGCCAGTGTTGGAAAGTTGGTTAGGATTGCACCCTAAGTCTAAGAAAAGATAGACAGGATGGCGTAAGTAGTTTGGGTACTGGACTTAGGACCCAATCCTACCCAACTTTCCAGTACTGGTGCTGCTATGCCAACAGAGTGTATGCTGCATCCTCTCTTGGGGGCCAGTCACAGAGGATTTGGGCTAAAAATGCACAACCTTGGTTAAAAAAAAGCCTACAACTTCCTTACTGCATTTGCAACAAAGAAAGTGTCACCCTCTGCAAACATTACATGGCACATAAATTTCTCCTGCACAAAGACTAGCATACCCAGATCAACTGGGCCCATGAAAACTAAATTTAAGTTGTTCCCATCCCAGGATTTTTTTATTCTGCTTGGGTAAAAATTGAGCCACACTGATCTGATAACTGAGCATCATGTGTGTTGAAAAACACCTCCATTTTTGACATTTTGGCCAAGAGATGGTGGCCTGAAGGAGCATGAAAATATTCATGCAAGGGATAAAGAAAACACAACCCTGCTGCTTCAGCACTATTTGAGCTGATAAGAACATAAGAAGAGCCCTGCTGAATCAGGCCAAAAGCCCATCTAGTCCAGCTTCCTGTATCTCGCAGTGGCCCACCAAATGCCCCAGGAGCACACAAGACAACAGACACAACCTGCGGCCTGGTGCCCTCCCCTGCATCTGGCAATCAGAGGTAGCTTGCCTCTAAAACAAAGAGCTTGCACATACCTACTATGACATAACCCATAATGAACATTTCCTCCAGAAATTTGTCCAATCCCCTCTTAAAGGCATCTAGGCAAGATGCCCTCATTACTTCCTGTGGCAAAGAGTTCCACAGACTAATTACACGCTGGGTAAAGAAATATTTTCTTCTTCTGTTCTAACTCTCCCATATACTCTCAGTACTTTCATGGATGTCCCCTGGTTCTGGTGTCATGTGAGAGGGAAAAGAGCGTCTCTCTAGCCACTCTGTCCATCCCCTGAATGATTTTATATTTCTTAATCATGTCCCAAATGAGGTGCCTCTTTTCTAGACTGAAGAGGCCCAAACGCTTTAGCCTTTCCTCAAAGGGAAGGTACTCCAGCCCTCTAATCATTTTGGTTGCTCTCTTGCAACTTATCTAGCAACTGATGTGAAAATAGTGCATTAAGACTATCAACCTGCACACTGTATATGTGAATGCGCAAATTCTTTTGATTTTGTTCTAGGTTCCTACAATACTACAGGTTGTTGTTGTTGTTTTTTCTCCCTAAGCAAGCAGAGCTAAATTAAGATGCAGCCTTGAAAAAGAGACAGCCTTGAAAATGAGTCTCTCAAATATCAAGCAGGGATGAGGTCAGAACTCCTTAGAAGTGGCAGTTATTCAGTGGTAGAGCACATGGTGCGCAGGCAGAAAGCACCAGGGTCTATATCTCCAATGAAAAGTCTCACGTAGTAAGTAATGGGAAGCGCCCCTTCCTACGACCATTGCGAAGTCACTGCTAGTCAAGTGTAGACAATACTAAGACCAGTTGTCTGAATTGGTATAAAGCAACTTCATTGGAAGGCGTAACACGGTAGAAAATGGGCTGGGCCTTGTGTCCATCTGCCACGTATCTGATAGTGAGGTGATGGGAGGCAGAACTGCATCTCAGTTGACTTTAAGGCTTCGGTAGGTTCATATGAGAGGAGGTAAATTTTAAGACATTTAAGTGGTTCCCAAACTTACCTAGGTCACAACACCCCTGCAGCCTTTTGTTCCCAACTCAGTTAGGTGCTGCCATCTTGGAACTCGTGAAATCTTGCAAGATCCAAGATGGCAGTGACCAAATCTTGAGAGAGATCGGTACCATCACCTTGAATAACAAAAATCTTGTGAGATCCAAAATGATCTCACAAGGAACAGGTAGGAGGGGCTACCAGGGTCATCCCACGGCACCCCTGGGAGTATACCGCAATGCCATAAGGCATCACAATGCACACTTGGGGAACCCCTTGCTTAGGCCATTTAGAAACTCACAGCTCAAAAACAGCATCTTGAACTGAGCCTGTTTAAAAATTAGTAGCCAACACAGATGGAGCAATATTGGAATAATAAGGTCTTGCCTGCAGGCTTCAGTTAAAAATGGGGTTGCTTCTTAGTGTAACTCTCCAGCCAAAGGATCTGAATTTAATTGATTTTGCTAAGTGTATTTTCAGTTCAACAGCTAGCAATATATCCCACCTTGTGAAGTCCTTATAATATGTTTTTCCCCCTCAAGTATTTTGCTGAAAAGCATTAGGCAGGTTTGCAGGCAGGAGCTGTCGCACATTACACTACGATTATAATTCTGGGGATATTGAACTGGGATAACGTATAGCTGAAATGTCTGATTCTCTTGCATTATATGTATTTGCAGGCAAACAGGTGTATTTCTTAAAAACACACATTGAATTTGAAACAGATGGGTAATTTGCCTGCGTAAGGGAACTGCACTTGAGAGCCCAGTGTCAAGTTAGGAGGTTTCGTTCCAAGGAAAAAGTCATCTCTCAGACTTGACATTTTATAATGTGGATAAAATAAACACTGAACAGATTTAGAAGAGAAATCTCCTTTCTTCTAACTGCATTAGAATGAATGCACAAATCAGAAATATAGTGACTGGATAACCATGTTTGAAATCAAAGTACTTTTATTATATTTTGTTCTCATACCAACATAGAGCCATTCATGTTGAAGAAACAGCTGGAAAATCATTTCACCTTAAATTTCTGCTCTTCAATTCTAAATTTGTCAGGCTTAATGTACTGGGAGTAATTTTCTTTATATCTTTTTTTTTTTTTTTTTTTTTTTTTTTTTTGAGGCTGGCTTAACCAGTCATGAGGTTTATAATGTAGGAAAGAGGTAGGCTATGGTTGTACTTCCTTTTTCAAACCTTACCCTAGCTCCAGAATGTTTTTGAAATGAATATTAAAAATAAAGTCCTCATTCCTTTAACTTTCCACATCTACTTTCAGATACAAAATCGAAGTACCCAAAGCAAATTCACTGTGCTGAATTGCTTTAGCATTCATTTATAATTTCAAGGGTTTTTATTATTTCAGATGTTTTTGACCAGCAGGTATACATTGTGTGCCTGCTAAATGGGCAAAGCTGCACCTTTTAAAGTGGTGTTCTCTTATATGTAGCAGGGCAAGAGTAAATGTCCCTCTTTATCCCAGCATGGCATCTTTTTCAGTGGCAGTTGCTGGTGTCTCTTCTGTATTTTTTTTTTTAAAGATTGGGGACAGAGAACCATTTCCTGCTTTATTTTATTATGTAAACCACTTTGTGAACTACTTTTGTTGGAAAGCTGTATAGAGATCTTCTTCTTCTTCTTCTTCTTCTTCTTCTTCTTCATCATCATCATCATCATCATCATCATCATCATCATCATCATCATCATATGACCAGTGTAACAGGTAGTCCAATCCTAACCTGACATAGAGAAGGCAGGCCATTAGGCCTGCCCTGCATCCAGAGTAGGGTAGGGGCAAAAACTGGATCAACTTGGAGCAAGGGGAATTCCTTCTTACCCCAGTTAATACTGCAGCAGCCCCAAAGGGGCTACTTGGATCTGCGTTGCCTAAAGAGGTGGCACAGATCTGAGCAGCCCAGAGCGTAAATGCCAGATCCTGGCCCTGCCCTCCATTCACCCACCACCCACCCACGAGCTCACCCGCCCTCTTCCGCCCCAAAACGTCTCCTCCTCCTCCTCACTCTCCTCACATCCCTCCAGACTCCCACGCCAGCCTGACTCTCACCAGCCTACCTGCGCACTGGCCCAATGAGGCTTAGGCTGGCCTCCTTCCTCCAAAGACATCACAAAAGTGCCTTATGGCATTTTTGTGACAGTCCTTGACCAGCACAAAGGACTTGCGCTGACTGAGGATGCCTTTCGAATTGCACCCAAAATATAATGGAATCAAACATTGACCTTACAGCACAAGACATAAAATCATAAACCAATAGAATTGACCTTACAGCACAAGACATAAAAGAGGGAGTCAGAGGGAGAACCAGAACTGAATTCTGGAGGCTTGGACTTGTGGGTCCAAGATGGAGGATGCTGATCCTTCAGTCTTGAATTGCAATGTCTACCTCAGGGGTGCTCAATAGGTGGGTCGCGATCTACCGGTAGATCGCGAGGCAAAATGAGTAGATCGCAGAGTGCCGACCACCCCCCTTCAGGTGCCTCTGAGAGGAAACACCGGGAGTAAGGCCCATTGTACTCAATGGGGCTTACTCCCAGGTAAGTGTGGCTAGGATTGCAGCCTCACAGCCTAATCCTAGGCATGTCTACTCAGGAGTAAGTCCTGTTATACTCAGTGGGGCTCAAGGTACACCAACATACATTGTACACATAAATGTTATATGTTATGATGGCACGAACATTGTAAAAAAAACTCTGGTAGATCTCCGGGCCTTGCTGGGTTTCAAAGTAGCTCTCGAGCCAAAAAAGTGTGAGCACCCCTGGTCTACCTCAAAGCTGTCTACCTCACCTCCTTTCCAGGGGTTGGTGCTGAAAAATTGAGGTTGCCAGGAGGTGACCCCAGACTGGACCCTGGGTAGTGTTGCTCAAAGGGATCTTGATTGGTTAGATTCTTGCCTTCACCAAGTTAGATGCCCACATTTAATGTGGGAGGAGTTTCTGTAAATAGGACATGCTGCAGCTGTAGATGGCTCAACTGTTCGATATCAATAAACGTCATCCATTTTACTCCAAATCACATGGTCTTATGTCTTTCGTGGGGGGGTGGGGGATAACTTGGGCAATTCCTTTAGTCTGTCTTCATGGGAAAAAGGAAAACAGAACACCCAGAAGAATCCACTTCAGTGGCTGCTCTATAAGCACCACTGTAGCTAACTAGCCCATCTGATGTAAAATGCCAGTAAGCAGCCTGGCTGTTATGTTGTGCCTGGTAATATAAAAGATGAACACAAAATCATTTTCTATAATTTCAGCGATGTAAAGGTTTTAGATGGTCCTATTGATATCTTGGAATCTTTAATGCAGTAGTCAAAGACATTAGTTTAGGACTCACACAATGGTTGACAGGCTTATTGTGTGAAAATAGTCCTTTAGATTTTTTTTTTACCTCCTAATGCATAAAGTTCTGAGAGTCACCTGGGACTTCTAAGGGAGTCGCAGGACTGATTAAATGGTTCTACTTCATTCAACCCACAGGTTTTTAAAAAAAAATAGTTGCAGAAAGTCTTTCAGAGAAACCAAGAACCAAAATGGTATTTGAATCTCTATAGAATCATTGTTCTTAACTGCTAGTGTCTGGTTAAGGTGGCCGAGACTATTCAACATCTGAATGGAGTTTAAAGGACTATACACTTCATGATACATTTTCAAGGTCACTTTGCAGTCTCGTACCTGTCAACATGTTTTCATTCATTGAACGTTTTAAACACATCACTGAGCTCAGAATTTGGGTAGCTTCACACCCCAAGCAGCAAACTTATGGTATCTACACGTTAGTGTTAGTGTATAAATGCCAGGGGTGTTATATGTGGTGTCATACAATTGAAACTTGACAAGTGAAGGTGTGTAAGTGCATCTGATTAGACCCAGATTCTCAGCACAGTTTTTTAAAGATACATCTACACAAATGTATGTCTTCCATACTTTATGTGGAAACACCAATGTACTTGCAGCAATCTTATTTTGCATGCACGGTACTTGAGGAGATGAGAATACCAAAAGGACAGGGTTTGTTTTTCCCCCTGTTCCTATTGTTTCAATGTGAGTACAGGATAGAACAGCATGTCATGGAAACTTCCCAGTCTAAGAACCCAATCTACTGTTGGGTGGCACCAGATTCCCAAATACTGCCCTGACAAGGACTGCCACAAAAAGGCTGTAAGGCATATCACAGCAGCCAGGAGAGGAAAGACACTGGCAGAGAGGCCAGCACCAGACAGAGCTGAGCCTGCATGCTGATCAGATGACCGCCTGGACCTGTCGATGCTAAGTTCCTGACCAACTGGCAGGGAGGAATTCCAGGGCATGGGGAGAATGGTGGGGAGAGGGCATTTCTGGGTGGAGGATGGGGTTGGTTCAGGCCCCGGAGAAGGGCAGGGGCTGCCCCCACATCCTATCCCACCTTATGGGCCTTGAAGCCCTCCACAGGTTTCCTTGGTTCTGCACCAGTGAAATAGCTGGTGCAGATCCTAGTAGACCCATAGGGTCTGTCAGGGCCTGACACAGGGTAAGGGAACCAATATTCCCTTACTCCAAGAAGACCTCTGACTCTCTCACTATACTGCACTGCTCTCACACTGCTATACTGCGGGCCAGCAGCCTGCACAGAATTGAGCTGTAATTTGCTCATCATGTATTAGAATAGTGGCTCCCAAATTCCCACAGGGGAATTAGGAACCTTGTAAGACTTTGCGAGGGGGGGGGGGCTGAGATCACCACAGCTATTGTGGCACCGTCGCTACCAAGGGGCTTCTTTACATACCTAGGGGTAGCACCGGCCTTCGGCAGGGTGCAGGGGGCTCACAGCCACTGCTGCAGGCCTCCCACTGCTCCAGACAGCTCTTTCCCCCAATCACATCCTTGGTTGCAATCACAAAAACAAAAGTGAGTCGCAATCTGAGAAAAGAGTTGTTTGAAGCAGAAGGGAGGCCCACAGAGGAGGCTGAAATCCCCTCTGCACCCTGTCGAAGGTTGATGCAACGCCCTTGGTGTATACAGAAGCCGCTTGGTCACAGCAAGCCCCTTGCCATCACTGCAGGACCACTCCCCTTAAGGGAGAATACCCTGCTTCTGGTTCCCCTTGTGGGTCACAACCCACCAGTTTGGGAACCACTGTATTAAACAGATAGTACAGGCGAGTGATCCTGACTGATGTTGCACATACAGGGAGGAGAAGGTTAACTCTTTCCCCACACACAATTTTCCCACTGAAATCCCACCCTTCCCCCAGCAGCTTTTTCTTACAATGCCTCCAATTCAGGCTCCAATTTTGCCTGGGCAATGACAATGTTTATTGGCCATGACACCCACTCTCTGACTCTTAGTTTCGATTTTTTGCTTCCAGTTGATGGTTCTTACAGCTTGGCCCTGACATTCAGAAAGGCAGAAGAAACCATTTAACCATCAAAACTGTTCTTCCATTTACTGTGGTGAGGAAATCTTTTTGGAAGTTCTGAGCTTCAGCAATCCCCCATGGCTTGATTTTCAGAAAGCACTCAGGAAATTATTAAATCTGTAGCTTTATCTCTGTTTATTCAACATGAAATCAATATAAGACTTTGCTCAAGTAAAAACTTTGAGATTTGACCCTTCGTGAAGTGTGTTAGTGCTTCTCGATACACAGACACAAACAATAAACTCAAACTAATAAAGACATGAAAAATCTAATCAACAAATTCCTATTTTAGACTTGCTCAGACAGGTGTGATGACATTTTCAGCTTTATTTTCTCTGAAGAAAACATCAGTTTTGATCAAAGGCAGACACACTTGAAGGTGACAACTTGACTCTGCCTTTCCTTATATGGTAACATTTTTTTAAAGAAGGTAAGATCCAAGGTACTGCACTGTATACACTACATACTCTATACAGATTCCTACATACCAAGTTGTGAATGTCTGTGTGATAAGAACTACAGAAAAGGAAGTATCCACTCTTCATAGTGATCTAGTTTGTTTCACTGAAAGTTCCAACAATAATGAAACATCATCTCATCCAGTGGCGTAGCTAAGGAGGTGCATGGGGTAGCAGTTGCTCTGGGCATCAAGCTTTAGGGGGACAAGGCAACAAGCTGAGCTTGACACTAGTGACCAAAATTGTGAAAATCTTGGTATGTATGAACAATACCATCATGTTATATATCATTGGAAAGGTTATTTAATGCAGAATGCAAAGAAACAAACTGCACTGGAATATCTGTATTCTATCAAAAGTTATGGCCAATTAACCAGAAAATGAAAACACAACTGCCTTGTGGAACAAAAAGTGGATTTGCTTAACTCCAAATGGACCTGTGAGACTGATTGTTCTGAGTGCCAATGAGATGTTGTTATGATACAGCATGAAACCAATAACTTTTTATTTATTTAATTAATTAAATTTTATTTATTTTTTTTTTGTCATGCGGGGGGGCTACAAAATCTTTGACCTCAGGTAGCAGATATATGCCTTAGCTATGCCACTGACTGGGGGGAGGCAGCAGAGCAAGTGGGTGGTGAGCTGCTGGGGGGGAGGAGGTGGGTTCCTCCCAATTTTCACTTTTTAAAAAGCCTGAGTGTGATGTCACTTCCGGTTGTGACATCACTTCCGGGGCAACATTTTGAACTTGGCACTGGGCTACACGATCATTCGCTACGTCACTGGTCTCATCAATCCTGCAAGGAGACTTACAGCTCCTGAGGAGCCACAGCATCTGCTGCGGTCCTTGCTGACCCAGGCAATGACTGAGCCAGTATGGATTTCTGCTTATTTTTTCTCATCATAACTGATGGTAGTTGGGCACTTTAGGGCACTAGCCTAACCAGGTCTACTCAGAAGTAAGTCCTTTTTTGTTCAATGGGGCTTACTCTCAGGAAAGTGTGCTTAGGATTTCAGCCTTAGTCTGGCTTCTCAGTTGAGACTTATCTGGCTTGGATGACCCTTCTGGTAGCTGTGCTATTGCCAGCATAGTTCTCAATATCATCGAAGTATGCAAGCTCCTCCACCACATCAAGGTAGTGTCCTTTGATGAGATTGTTATTATTTATATGACTTTATCTTAGCCTGTGCAGGGCTGGTTATGGTCTGCAATTCGGAATTTAGCCAAAAGCCTGGGAATCACAGAGATATCCTCGTAGGATTCTCGCTATTCTAAGCAACATTGTTTTCTGGAACTGAGCTGATGTAACTTGCTCAAGTCCAGGAATCTCAAGGTGTTTAATCAGACTTCTAGGCACTGCTCCAAGGACTACAATGACAATTGTCATAATATTGACCTTCTTGTCCCAGAGATGCCCAAGTTCTCTTCGCCTGTCTTGGTATCTTGTCATCTTCTTATGTAGTTGGGCAAGTCTACCTATCTTCCACAGTACCATAGGAAGTCCAGGAGTAAGATAAAGCACTTTCAGTCAGTCTCCTCAGGTCTCAGAAGTAGTGAAACAAACCAGTAGTTCCTCAGAGTGACAGGGATAAGTAGTTCCTTGATTGTTCAGCTGCCTCACCTCACTCCACCTGCTGCTAAACTTAGATTTCACAACTAGTGATCAAGATGATGCAGAATTTATGAGTCATGTAAAACACTCCTTCCTTTTGATCAGATGAAATCATGAGCTTAATTAACCTGAGTAAAAATTCTTTTTCATCACTCGCCTGTGCAATGCCAAACCTAGTGAAGCTCTTCTAGCTGTTTTTGAATGAAACTACTTTTTATTCAGACAGTTACATAGCAATCTTATTTTTACTCCGACTTTACTCAAAGTCATACTGTTGATTTGTTGGTCTGTTTCACTTGGGGGGGGGGGGAAAGGTGGTTGAAACTTTTAAGGGTGTCAGGTTGCTGAAGTACGTAGTTGCAAAGGTAACCACTAGCTGGGTGGGTGCGGCATGTGAGGGTCCTGCACGTAGCCAGAATGTGTTCTTCTTGTCTCCTGGACCATCCACTGGATGGAGGACGTGCCCTGATTTTGTGACTCTGGAAGATGGAGAGGGAGAGGAGGAGCCTCAAGGATGGGTTTTTCCATAGGAACAAGTAGGTTTTGCAAGCAAGGAGGGGCAGAGGAGGTGGGGGAGGCCGGGGGGAGGCAGTTCCTGGAGTGATAGCAGGCTCACCCACAGCTCATGTGCTCATTGCATCACTTGCTGTCCCCAGTCCTCACTTGCTGTCCCCAGTCCTCCCCGCCTTGCTAAGCTCCCTCCTTCCTCCTTGAAGGTCTACCCCTGCTCAAGATGTAAAGGGAGGATGGGTGTTGTCGCGGCTGGGGATTGTACAGAAGGAACCGATCAGCACGTTGTATACTGCTGCCTTCATTTGAAGAATCGCCTGACTTTGTTGACTGATGGGATGGGCGAGAACATCAGGGGAGTGTTTAAAGAGAACTCCGAGACACACACACCCTGGCAGCAGCTCCATTATTTTACTTTTTTTAAGGAAAAGACTCAGGACTCGAGTTTTTTGAGTCCACAAAAACGGACTCGAAAAACTCGAGTCCACAAAATGCTCTGGGCAACCTAGAAAGTCTGCCCGTTAAGACTCATTTTTGAGAAGTCATGGGGGCAGAAATTTGTGACTCAACTTGAGTCAAGCCATGCTGGAATTGTCCATCCCTGGTTTACAATTGCAAATAAAATTTCAAAATTAAAAATACAGTCAATTAAAAACACCAATGATACAAAAATATAATAAGACAAACATTAGCATATAAAATGAAGTTAGGGGACAGTTAAGTGGATTTAGGAAATACTTATTTACATAGCCAGCTCTTCAGCCTCCAGCAGAACACCAGTAAGGAGCAAGACAATCTCACACTACAGAGCAGGAAATTCCACATTTAGGGGGTGCCACCGAGAAGTCCTTCTCACACATCACTGCCAACCGTAACTCAGAGGGCAGCCGGACATGCAAGATAACCTCCCTCCCTGATCTCAATGGGTGGACAAGTTTATATGAAGGAATATGGTCCTTCAGGTATGATGTTCTGGGGTGATTGCCCTTGACTTCTCTGCAAGTGGCTGGTTGGCTCTCTTCTGGCTGGCCAGAGGAAGAAGAGAGAGAGCTTCCAACTGGGAAGCCATTTTAATTTCTCAGCTGGGATGACGTCATCCGTCTCTCTGATTGGAGGACTGCCAACTACCCGGTCACTCCATCCCAACCCCTTGAAACTGGTGAAACAGCCTAGCTAGTCCTAGCTCACTGATTTTCAGCCTTTTTCATCTCACAGCACACAGACAAGGTATTAAAATTGTCAAGGCACACCATCGGTTTTTTGACAATTGACAAGGCACACTATGCTGTTGGTCAGGGGCTCACACCTCCCAATGGCCCTACTAATAAGTGATCCTCCCCAAACTCCTGCGGCACACCTGCAGACTACTCGTGCCATGGCACAGTGATTGAAAATGGCTGTCCTAGCTGCACCGAATCAAATTTGCATCTCCTGCCTGGAAGCTTTCTGTAAGATTTAACAGAAAAGCTGCAGGGGGAGGGATGACAATGCCCCAAACCATGAAGATCACAGAATTACACAGAACCAAAACTAACAAAAACACACATAAAATATAGTGACAGTATGACACCTGGTAAGACCCAGGAAGAACATTTGCAAGACCATTTTTGTCTTAGAAAAATGAAATCTGACTCAGAATCTACAAGTGTATTTGTAACAGTAGCAGCAATTAATAAAGAGACATGCTTTTGCCTTGGATGACTTGAATGACATTACAGTGCATGTTCCTTGTCACTGGGAATGTCTGGCCTCTTCACACAGCTGTAATGGATGCAAAGGTCACCACAAAGATCACACCGCCTTGGGAAGAATATTTGCATACAGCTATGATATTTGCTTGCTACGCAGGTTAACTCGGGTTTTCTGCATTTTCCAGGGAATTATAAGTAGGGAAAGAATCAAGTTCCATTAACTGAATCTGGGATTAACATTTCCCAAACAGCTCTATTATAATATAGCTCAATCGCATCTTTTCTTTTTTTTTGCTGGGAGGAAAATAGTATGAGATGAGTGCTACCTTGTTTTTTGTTTCCCAGAGCACCTATTAACACAACACATGAAAAGCCCTGCTAGATCCAGCTGAAAGCGCATCTAGTTCCAACATTCTGTTGTCACAGAGGACCATCAGCTGCCTCTGGGAAGCTAGTGAGCAGGAAAGGCCACACTTTTCTCCCACCACGACTTCCCTTCAACTGGTATTCAGAGGCACACTGTTAATGAACCCTGAGAAAGCACATAGTCATCATATTTAGTAGCCTGAGTTCTCCCCAAATTTTTCCAGTCCCTTTTAAAAGCCATCCAAGCTAGTGGTCCAAAGACAAAGAATTCTGTAGACTGAGGGCCCAATCCTATCCAACTTTCCAGCGCCGATGCAGCCACAACAGAACCCTCAGGTAAAGGAACAAGTGTTCCCTTACCTTGGAGGTCTCTGTGACTGCCCAGCTCGCCACCGCATGATTCAGTGCACATGCTGTTGGCATGGCTGCATTGACACTGGAAAGTTGGATAGGACTGGACCCTAAGAGCCCAATCTTGAGCTCCTTAGCACCAGTGGTGCAAGTGTACCACCAGTAGTGGGTGTTGCAAAAGTGCTGTAAGGCACGTCTGCAGCACCCGGAGAGGAGGTGCTGAGCCTCAGAGCCGCTCCGAGGACTGACCAGTACTCCAGCGGCGGCGGCTGGCAGTAAGTCCCCTTCCCCCAAGGAGACTTCCAGAGGCTGCCACGGCCACAGAATGCAGTAGTAGCCACTTTGGCACAGCTGCACCCAGCAGCAGCACCAGCACCAGCAATAGGCTTGGGCTGTACCTATGTAATGTGTGAAGAAATACCTCTTTTGTCTGCCTAAGGGCACAATCCTAGCCCACTTTCCAGCACTGGCATAGCTGTGCCAGTGGCGCATGTGCTGCATCCTGCAGTTGGGGGGAAGTCACAGAGGCTTCCTCAAGGTAGGGCAATGTTTGTTCTTTACCTCAAAGTTTCATTACCCTTATGTCGGTGATGGAAAGTGGGTTAGGATTGTGCCCTTAATCTCCCATCAAGTTTCATGGAATTGCCCTTTTCTAATCTTGTGAGAGGATATTCTCCATTTTCTCCATAGCAGGCATAATTTTGTTAAACTCGCAGCCCAGTCCTATGCTTGGTCTGCACCAGCAGAATACATGTTCCACCAGCGTGCATTGTCACAAAAGCACTGTATAGCACTTTTCAACAGTGCTCTACCAGCAGGCATGGTAGACCAGAGCCTTCCCACTGACGCTGGTAGTCTCAGAGATGCCTGCAGGACCAGGTGAGTTGGGGGGTGGGGGAGAGCAGGGAGGGGTGGATCAGAGTGGAAATGGCGGTAGAGTGAGTGGATTGGGCCCAGGTAGGGTATGCTTAAGACTTTCAGTGGTGTCATCAAGGAACCTTCTTGTGTGTCTTGATGGCCCTTGATTGTTGACTTCCAGCTCTACATGAGTGTTTTTATTATTTGTATCCCTGCTGAAGGTGCAACAGCAAACTTGATAAAGTTCAACCATGGAGTTGGTGAGATCCGCTTGGGTTGGGACCTTTTCTTTTGTTTCACTTTGTTTAGTTCAAATTAGGAAGGTCCAAGAATATGGTTTTCGTTTATAGGTTCAAATGTGCTGTGCAAGCACATGCAGCTCATCCTGGAACATTCCAAGAAACAAAAGCAAGGCAAAGCTTCTCTCAAACCAGCCAGCTAGATTGGGGGTCTGTGTGTGCACTGACAGTCCAAAGCTATGGCATTCCTTGAGACCTTGTGGGGTCTGAGGCCTCTTGCCGTCTGTCCAATCCCAAAGTGACGGTCCTGGTAGGCAGGTACCCAACAGCAAGCACCGTACACGTGTGTACAAATGTCTCTGCACAAAATACAAAGGAAATGTTTGTTGGCAAAACAAGCCCTAACAAATATGAGAAAGGAGAGGGGTGCACAAATGTCTCTTGAACTTGTTCCGTATAACATAACCAGACAGAAGGGCCATAGTTGAGACAGTCAATGTGAATACTTAAAAGCAGCATGAGGAGTGTATTTAAAACACAACATTTCCATTAGTAATATGAAAGATGCCAGGGGGCCATCTGGTTCTGCCTTGCCACAGATTAAACAATACACCATTCAATGACAAGGCTGAGAGAGATAAAGAGAGTTTCTTTTATACCTCCCAAAATACATTTCTGGTATTCTAAAAACCCTGCGAAAATAGTGAAAGATCTCTGAGGTCCTAATACCTCAAAGGTTTGCACAACTGGTTTGCACACATTTGCACAAAGGTGTTCTGTACAAACACCTTTACTTCTTCACTGTTAAATGACAGCAGTTATGCTCAAGCATGTTGCAATCAGGTCTAGAGACTAGCTGGGCAACCACGTAGTTAGAACAGCCATTTTCAAAGTTTTCCTTCTCACTGAAAAAGCACACTGACCTCTATGGTGGCAATTTTCATCCATTTTCATCTCATCTCAGCACCCTTACAAGGTGCTAAAATTGTCAAGGCACACCATCAGTTTTTTTGACAGTTGACACCATATTGCTAGTGGGGGCACACATTCCCCAATGGCCCTACTAATAAATGACCCTCCCCCTCAAAAAAAACCTGCAGCACAACTGAGGACCTTTTGCTGCACATCAATGTGCTGCAGCACACTGGTTAAAAATTGCTGCTCTGTGGTCTTCTCAATGGTCTTTGACTCTTGCAATGTCACTTCCTGCTTCCGGGAGACTCTTCCAGATTCTGTGACTCTGTTTCTAGGGCAAACTGTCTGTAGTAACAAATTGTGGGTCCCTTTTCCTCCACCGGCACTACAAAAAGTTGCCCTAGAAACAGAACCGCAGAACCAAGAGGAGTTTTTCAGAAAGTTTCAATCTCTGTGCTCCAAACTCCTACGGCATGCAAATCTATTGTGGCACATGAATGTGCCACAGTACATCGGTTTAAAAACACTGAGCTAGAACTATAGGTCAGGACAGAAAAACTAGACCGAGTGCAACTGTATCAACAAGGCTTTCCCAGGAATGGTGGTGCGGAACATGCAACAAAATACATGCACTCAAGAAAACTTGTGTTTTGTTTCATGCTTTTTCGTTCTTCTCAGAGTTCTTTTGAGACAATCATATCTGAAAAACAGAGCTGATTATGGTCCTGTGCTTTTATTTTTTTTTCTAGATAACATGCTTTCCCTTCTATTCTGTAATCCTGATTGTGATGTGCTTGAGTATATTTGCTACCATTCACTTATACTTAAAATGATTGCCCCTCTTGCCCCTACCCCTGTATCCCGTTTGTCTCACCACTGGTCCTTCTCCAATTTCCTGATACCCACAAGCCCCTCTCTTGCCCCTCCCCCTGCATCCCATTTGTCTCACCACTGCTCCTTCTCCAATTTCCTGATACCCACGAACCCCTCTCTTGCCCCTCCCCCAGCATTCCGTTTGTCTCACCACTGCTCCTTCTCCAATTTCCTGATACCCACAAACCCCTCTCTTGCCCCTCCCCCTGCATCCTGTTTGTCTCACCACTGCTCCTTCTCCAATTTCCTGATACCCACAAGCCCCTCTCTTGCCCCTCCCCCTGCATCCCGTTTGTCTCACCACTGCTCCTTCTCCAATTTCCTGATACCCACAAGCCCCTCTCACAAAGAGAGTCTGGTCCAACAAGAAGCTGACAGAACATACCAAGATCCAGGTCTACAGAGCTTGTGTCCTGAGTACACTTCTGTACTGCAGCAAGTCATGGACTCTTCGCTCACAACAGGAGAGGAAACGGAACGCTTTCCACATGCGCTGCCTCCGACGCATTCTCGGCATCACCTGGCAGGACAAAGTTCCTAACAACACAGTCCTGGAACGTGCTGGAATACCTAGCACGTATGCACTGCTGAAACAGAGACGCCTGCGTTGGCTCGGTCATGTCGTGAGAATGGATGATGGCTGGATCCCAAAGGATCTCCTCTATGGAGAACTCATGCAAGGAAAGCGCCCTACAGGTAGACCACAGCTGCGATACAAGGACATCTGCAAGAGGGATCTGAAAGCCTTAGGAGTGGACCTTAACAGGTGGGAAACCCTGGCCTCTGAGCGGCCCACTTGGAGGTAGGCTGTGCAGCATGGCCTTTCCCAGTTTGAAGAGACACTTGGCCAACAGTCTGAGGCAAAGAAGGAAGGCCCATAGCCAGGGAGACAGACCAGGGACAGACTGCACTTGCTCCCATTGTGGAAGGGATTGTCACTCCCGAATTGGCCTTTTCAGCCACACTAGACGATGTTCCAAAACCACCTTTCAGAGCGCGATACCATAGTCTCTCGAGACTGAAGGTTGCCAACAAAAATGATTGCAAATGGTGATGGGCATCAGGCAGTAAAAGCCCTTCAGCTGTTAATGCAGGTGGAAGGAAAACTTGTCCGGTTCCCCGCCTGCATGACGTGGTGAGCAGCTATTGGTCGGGGGAGGGGGCAAGCTGGGGCATAGTTTAAAGGCTGGCATCCATGCTTTCCCAGCCTCTTTGTTCCTCGGCAACAGTGGAACCCCCTCCCCTTTAAACATAGCCAGAAGCCTAGCTGGTCGCCTTTTGGGGCCGGGTAGGAATTTTTTGGCTTTTCCCCTTATTGGCCATGGGGTGAAGCTTTTTTCTCCTACCCCTGACTGTCCCCTAGGGGTTCTTGTGGGTCTTTCAGCCAGGTTGGCCATGTCTGGTAGGGTAGTGCGGGAACTGGAGGAGAAATAGGGAACCGGTGTCTACCTTCAGGCAAGCAACAGGCCGGGTTAAGGCCAGTGCTGAGCCCCAAGGCTACCCGGATCGGGGGCAGCCTGGCTTGACACTGGAATGGAATTGGGATGCTCACTGTCATGGTTCCCTGGCTCATGGTGGACAGAACAATTCAGCTGGCTGGACCCCATTTCTAGGGGTTGGTGATGAAGAACTTGGGGGAGCCTTGGGCGAGCTCAGGTTCTGAGTCAGAGTGGTTCGCCCAAAAGGAGGGCTCAGAAAAGGAGCCATCTCCTCCTAGTTAGGTGCCTGCACTAAAGGGGGTGGAGTATAGTCAGGACCTATTGCATTGCACCAATCGCTGCACAGCCTTGTAATAGACTAAATCATGGCCCTGTTTCAACCAAGTCTTTTGTGTCATGCATGTTTGTGGGGGGATACCTGGGCAAATTCACCTGTTCTCCAGACAGGTAAATCAGTGCACTGTAGGCCATTTGCTGTAATGTCAAGTTTCTTATGGCCTCCCCTTTACCACTTCTAATCATTTCAGAGTCTCTGGGATTTGACAACTGGTCGTCACTGACGTCTCCAAAAACTGTCTCCAGAGGTGACAATTTTTCACCTTTCTCCTCATTTTGTTCCCCATCACCACAATCAGGGCCACATACTGTTTTCTCTGACACTTTTGTATCTCTGCCGTAGTCTTCAAGAACAACTTTAAAATATGCAACTTGTCCCTCAAAATGGCCACAGTGCCAGAGGATTTGAGGATAGCAAATGTCACGCCTATCTTTAAAAAGGGAAAGAGGGGGGACCCGGGAAACTATAGGCCGGTCAGCCTAACATCTATACCAGGTAAGATGGTGGAATGCCTCATCAAAGATAGAATCTCAAAACACATAGACGAACAGGCCTTGCTGAGGGAGAATCAGCATGGCTTCTGTAAGGGTAAGTCTTGCCTCACGAACCTTTTAGAATTCTTTGAAAAGGTCAACAGGCATGTGGATGCAGGAGAACCTGTGGACATTATAAATCCGGACTTTCAGAAGGCTTTCGACATGGTGCCTCACCAAAGGCTACTGAAAAAACTTCACAGTCAAGGAATTAGAGGACAGTCCTCTCCTGGATTGAGACCTGGTTGACGACCAGGAAACAGAGAGTGGGTGTCAATAGGCAATTTTCACAATGGTGAAAAGCAGTGTGCCCCAAGGATCTGTCCTGGGACCAGTGCTCTTCAACCTCTTCATAAATGACCTGGAGACAGGGGTGAGTAGTGAGATGGCAAAAGTTTGCAGACAACACCAAACTTTTCCAAGTGGTGAAAACCAGAAGTAATTGTGAGGAGCTCCAGAAGGATCTCTCCAAACTGGCAGAATGGGCAGCAAAATGGCAGATGCGTTTCAATGTAAGTAAGTGTAAAGTCATGCACATTGGGGCAAAAAATCAAAACTTTAGATATAGGCTGATGGGTTCTAAGCTGTCTGTGAGAGATCAAGAGAGATATCTTGGGGTGGTGGTGGACAGGTCGATGAAAGTGTCGACCCAATGTGTGGCGGCAGTAAAGAAGGCCAATTCTATGCTTGGGATCATTACATAAGGTATTGAGAACACAACTGCTAATATTATAATGCTGTTGTACAAATCGATGGTAAGGTCACACCTGGAGTATTGTGTCCAGTTCTGGTCGCTGCATCTCAAAAAGGATATAGTGGAAATGGAAAAGGTGCAAAAGAGAGCAACTAAGATGATTGCTGGGCTGGGGCACCTTCCTTATGAGGAAAGGCTATGGCATTTGGGCCTCTTCAGCCTAGAAAAGAGACGCCTGAGGGGGGACATGATCGAGACATACAAAATTATGCATGGGAAGGATAAAGTGGATAGAGAGATGTTCTTTACATTCTCACATAACACCAGAGCCAGGGGACATCCACTAAAATTGAGTGTTGGGTGGGTTAGGACAGACAAAAGAAAATGTTTCTTGACTCAATGTGTGGTTGGTCTGTGGAACTCCTTGCCACAGGATGTGGTTATGGCATCTGGCCTGGATGCCTTTAAAAGGGGATTGGACAACGGGTTACAAGCCATGATGTGTATGTGCAAACTCCTTATTTTAGAAATGGGCTGTGTCAGAATGCCAATGCAAGGGAGGGCACCAGAATACAGGTCTCTTGTCATCAGGTGTGCTCCCTGGGGCATTTGGTGGGCTGCTGTGAGATACAGGAAGCTGGTCTAGATGAGCCTATGGCCTGATCCAGTGGGGCTGTTCTTATGTTCTTATGGCTTCTAAACCCACAGTGTCACTTGTCTCATTAGAAGCACAGACATTTTTGTTTGCTTCTTGAGAACGTATTTCTGACTAGAATTAATAGCCTTGGTAGAATTTTTCTTCTGGGCAAACATGCAGTCAGGGCCACATCGCATGCTGAGAAATCAGAAGCAATTTTAGCTACTGACTTTGCATACAGCCTCCATCTTTCAAGTTTGATGACCAGTTTTACACATCCTGAAACTGTCTCAATAATCTTAAGGCTAAAATCTGATGTTAAACATGTCATTCCATTTTTTAAAAATGTCATTAAAAAAAAAAAGATTGTGGGTGAATCAGTCGTTTCCTCTGTGCCATTTTCCCAATGAAAAATCACAAACCTCAATAGCAGCTTCCCCTCCTAAGGAAACTGCTAGTGGGGTGGGGAAAAGTTTCATCAGAAATACAGCATTGGGGAATTCCTCTCAGTGCCACAGTCCTGATCTAGTTCAGGTTCTTCCCCTGCTGTCTACATCTGCTCCATTGTTAAAAAAGAAAGTACATGTTGAGAGCCAGCATGGTGTCGTGGTTCTGGAGGTGGTCTCAGACCAGGGAGATCTAGGTTCAAATCCATCATTTAGCCATGAAGCCCCGCAGAGGACCTTGGGCCAGTCACTGTATCTCAGCGACCTCACAAGATTATGAGGACCAAAGGACAGAAGGAACCACTTATACCGCCCTGAACGTTTTGGAGGAAGGATGTTATTAAAATGTGGAGGATAAATAAAATGTTGTCCCCTTTTTACCCTTATTGTTTCAATCAGGAGCACAGTGAGCCCTGTACTGTCTCACCTGTACAACTCACTTGTATACTGTCTCCTAGTGTTGGATTCTGAGCAAAATAGATGTTGATCAAAGGTAACCCCCTTGTCCTTGAAATCCTTCCCATCATATACCTGCTTTCATTGCATATAGCAATCCAATTCATAACTTCAGCCTGCCAACTCTCCTCATTCACTTATCATTCTGGTGATGGTCATGAGGCTAAATAACTTTCATCCCATCCTTGTTAGCTTGGTTCTTTCTTTGCTCATCTTCCAGCTGATGAATAGACAACTAGCCTCGGATATATGACCAGCCACTTCTGGAGTCAGAATTCTAGACTATGCAAATGCTTGGTCACACAACAATGCAATTATTTATGTATCTATGTCATGGACACAGAGGCGTAACACATTGCTCCATGCCAGGCGATGTCATGTGACCTTGTGTCATGTGATGGCACATTTGGGTTCTCCCCAGAGGAGGTGTACTCACTCCAGTGGGTTCATGCTTCCTTCTCTTGTGGAGGCTTCCCTTCAAGGTGAGCCTCCACAGGAGAAAGAATGGGGCAGGAAGCCTCCAGTGCCTCCTCCTCTGGGGAGAACCCAAACTGACTGCCTTGCAACACAAAGCAAGGAGGGGCATTTGCTGCAGCGACTTTGCATCCCAGCTCCTTCCCCTGTGGATGTTCACCTTGAAGGGGAGCCTCCATAGGAGAAGGAAAGGGGGTGTGAAGCTGCCAGTGTCTCTTCTGTAACTATGGTGGAGCCTGAAGGGCAGTCATGCAACCCCCTTGGCAAGGTGCTTGCAGCTGGTGCCTCTCAGGCCCCAACCTAGTTGTGGCTCTGCCTTGATGTCTTCTCCTAGTTAACCTTACAACCCATAAAGCTGCCTCTAACATAAGAATCAGAACTTGTAAAGACACAAGAAAACAAACAAACCCAAACAACCATCAGCTCCTACTTCCTGTTGGAAAGAGCACCAGTTCCACACACACCCTCCCCATGGGACAATGATGTATTACAGAGAACAGGTGCAACCAAACTGAATACTGTATGAATGGCCTGAGAGTCCTCATGTATAACAAGGTCATTTTTTTCATTTGGTTTCCAGCTAACCTCTTGCATAAGTCATACACTTCCCCAAGAGACTCTGCAGCCGTACAGCTCCTGCTTCTGCCTCGCTCCATTTTCCTCTTCATTCTAGAATTGTCATCGTAACCACTGCGCATCAGGGTGTAAACTAACCTCTATGTTAATCTCACGCTATTTTCTCCTTGACTTATTCCTTAAATTCTGATAAAGATCTCTGTGTGGCATTTAGAAGATGTGTCAGCTTGGTTTACCTCAGTTGAGGCAAAGACTCTGGAGTGCCTTTCTCCAGGCACAGGCAGTCAAAAGAGATCACCATGTGAAAGGACAGAAACATAATCCATGTGAGATCAAACATAACAAATAAAAGGCAGCAGAAAGTGAACGGCGGATGGAACCACAGGTTTTCTCTGGGAGTAGATAAAACATTCATCCTGGTCAAGAATGAAGTTCTAGCACTGCAGCTGAACTGAATGTGAAGAACAAACATTCCATAGCTCAAATATGATTTATATACCGTTCATTCAAAGTTTTCACAATATCTCCAGTAATCAATGCTACTGAATTTATGGTCCAGAAGAACATGGTATTGAATTTGATGAGTGGACACACGCCACTAATTGCCCAATATTACAACTATCATGACTTCACATTTCCCAAACTGTGGGTCATGACCCAATATTTGGTGGGTTGTGGGCCCGCCAAGTTCAGGAAGCTGCTGGACAATATGGTATGTGCCCAGAAGTTGCTTCTAGGTTGTGCCAACATATACCTGCATAATTGGCTGCATAGCACTGCATTTCTCAAACTGTGTTTTGTGCCAGAGGGTCCAATGATAAAGGATGCACCTGAACGTGACCTGGAAGTGTGACCTGGAAGTGACTTCTGGACCACTTCCCATATTGTTCCACAGCTTCCTGGACATGATGTGGACACCAGGTCATGAAGGTCATGAATTAAGGAGGTTTGGGAAGTGATGCTTTAGGCCAAATTAGATGACAACCCTTCTTTCACAGCATTGCCCACACTGGTGTAATTCAAGGACTTTTCCAGGTTGTTGTTATGCGATTAGGTCATTAAGCAAACATTCAGTGCAAGCTATTGCCTTTTTTGTGTTAACAGATACTCCTTGCCAAACACTAGCTGGCTACTGGAATCGATTGCCTCTTCTTTGCATTAAGAGCCTGTCTGTTGTGTAAAAGGACACTGCTGCAGGGTATAGGAGATGCAATTGCTCCACTAAGAGTATCTTTATTGTGCTTTGAACACCGTCATATATGCAGTCTGTCATTCATATATATTTCCCCTGGGGATAAGAATAGGCCCTCAGTTTGCCTGTACTTGTCGTAAGAGGCGACTAAACAGCCACTGGGTAGATGGGACTCATCAGCCTGGGAAGGCAGCTCATCTGAGAGAAGGAAAACTCTGATCCCAAACCTCCACTGCCTTGTGGCTACATCCAGTTATGGAAAAGGCTTCAGGAGTCAACCTCGAGGAAAAATCCGGAGCCGGAGTCCCTGAGGCAGTTCGTGGCTGAACACAGTCACATTCTGGCAACTCCTGCGACGCCGCTGGAACCAACCATATATATATATATATGCGCAACTAATTGTTTAAGGACAATTAATATATTTAAGGATATATATATATATATATATATATATATATATATATATATATATATATATATATATATGCGCAACTAATTGTTTAAGGACAATTAATATATTTAAGGATAATATATATATATATGCGCAACTAATTGTTTAAGGACAGACTGCATATATCACGGTGTTCAAAGCACAATAAAGATACTCTTAATGGAGCAATTGCTCCCATACCATATATATATGGTACTGGAGGGGATGGCATCCAGGGCAAATTGCCCATGCCAGGTGCTGCCCTCACCTGCCTCCTTCTCCCAACCTCCCCCCATTACACCCCATTACACCCTCCCTTGTCCTGTTCCACCCACCCTGATGACACACCTCTGTTGGCAGGCTTTCTTCTCCCCGCCATCATGTGCAGGGCCTCCTCATCATCTCTGGCAGAAATCTGGAAACATGCAGCGATGTGCCCCTCCAGCTTGTGGCTTCCGATGGCCAAAAAATGCATTCTGCCCCAGAATGCTAGTGCCAGTGACTGCAGCACAGGAGAGGATTAGGCTGTAAATCCACTAACCCTCTGTTATGTTCAGTCAGACTGGGGTTAGATGTTATGCAAACATATTCTTTGTTTAAGATGAGCAGCGCACAACAAATTGAACTGATCTGGGGGGAAATGCTACAGGGACTGCCACACTCTCCAGAACAGGCATTGATGGGGCAAATAATACAATGTGAAATTATATTGTAGCCAGTTATATGCCCTGTTGAGTGACATGAAGGTTACGTGTGGAAACATGACTTGATCGAGCGATTTGGGTTAAGACAATGCATTATGGAACTCACAGGTACTTTACATTCATGCAACAAGGGGGCAATGTGATTTCATTCCATTTGAGCTGTGTTGACTTATTCCATTGGTGAACGTTATTATTAAGTGCATTTATATCCTGCTGTATTTAGTGGATATCCTGCATTTACACCCTGCACTTCAAGCAACTGCTAAGAGAGACTTTTCCATTTAAGAGCAATTGTGACTTTCTAGTCACAGTCAAATTGCTGCGGTTTGGCAGGGTGAGATCCACTTAATGAGCAGCATGCCCTGCCATAAGTCCTATACTGAGTCTGTCCACTGGTCTAATAAGTTCAGAACTGTCAACACAAACTGGCAGCAGCTCTCCAGGGCTTCAGACAGGACATTTTCTCTGCCTTACCTGGAGATGCCAGGACCATCTGCATGTGCTCAACCACTGAGCTGGAGTCCCTCTCATAGCCTCCTAGAGCAGCGTTTCTCAATTGTTGCCCCCCAACTGCACCACTTTGCATGGCCCACCTATTGGAAGTACCACCAGAAGTAACTGGTGATGATGTCATCATCAGTTACTTGCGGATTGGGAGGACACATGCCACATGGCAAACAGTGGTAAGAGGTTCAGGGTAAATGGGAAGGTTTTTTTGAGTGTACGAAAAGCTGGAGCTCTATCTGCTGATCCACTTACTGCTCTAGTTGTGTTGCATTGCTGGTCTCTCTGCCAGGCCATGGAGGTCTGGGTGTCCCATGTGTACAATCAGATACCAGCTCAAGTACTACTGGTGGTACCCATACCACTGGTTGAGAAACACTGTCCTAGAATGACCCTGAGAAGTGGTCTGTGAGGTATCAGAAAAAAATTCCCTTTGATCACTTCCAGAGTGATGGTGGGAGAACGGACCACCATTGGTGTGGCTGTGGCTGTGGGCAGTCCATTCTCTCTGGTGGTCTGTGGGGCTGTGCTCACTTGGGAAACGCTTCCCCACGGACCACCAGAAAGGATGTCGAATGGACCGCCCAAAGCCACGGCCGACACTGTATGTGGTCCAAGACGATTCCAATTTTTGCCTCAATACTCCGCAGGCTCCTCAAGGTCAGGAATCACTGTTTTAGAGATAAAGAAGTCAATAATTTTAGTCAATAATTGTCAGGCATTGGTGAAGTTTACATCTTTTATAATGCTCAGAAAATCACTCCAGTATATCAACAATTTCTGCCTTGTTTGCTGCTTTCTGGAATGATAATTTACAATGCAACATTGCTGTAGACAACTGTGTTGTGTGATGTTTGAAACACTGCAATAAAAACTAATAATTAGCACATTAGCACATAATTAGAACATTGCATTGTTCTGTATTAGCTGCATTTAATCTGAAAATCTATAAAGGGATATTCTGCTGTTCCACAATTGTTTACAAACTGGAGCTCTGGAGAGAAGTGGAGGGGGTGGACTGTTGCACAGGAGGCGTGCACTGTCATCCTGTAGCACCTCCAAGAGCAATCCACCAAGAGCAGGTCCAGCGTTAGGCGATGACATCATGGTATAGCCCAGTGTAGTGGAAATGCACAAGATCCCTTGAGGAGATAGGGTGTGGTGTCAACAGTGTCCCGTTGCTCTGACAGGCCTGGGAAGCATGGGGTTAACATGGGGTTAACTCCAGGCCTCAGAATACAGTGAGTGTGCTGAATAGCCAAGGCCACTTGGAGACAATGAAGCCCTCAGGGATAAAAGCAGAACCTGTAGGAGGGAGAATTGGTGGGTGTAGAAGGAAGGAGTTTGGAGAGATTGAGAGAGTAGAACAAAGGGGCTTGGAGAAAAGAGCACTGACTGATGGATGGACTGGCTAACTGACTGATGAACTGACTGACTGACGGATCAAATGGAAGCTGCGGAAGATGCTGGAGACTAGTGTGTGTCTGCCATGCCCAAGAGCTGCTGAGAACCAAGGTGTTACTGCACTGGCCGGAGAAGCTGCTGGTGGGAGAAGGGAGGAAGCAGGACATCTGCAGGTTGAACAGGTGAGACAACCTGGTGGTGGGGTCCAGCAGTGCTGCAGTGCAGAACTAGGGCCATTCCTAGGGAAAGAAAGAGAACTAATTAGCTCAAAGTGGACACAAGTTCTATAGGCAAAGCTTGTAAAGGAAATTTGGCAAAACACCCAGGGCCTTAGGAAAGCTCCATTGCTGATCCCCAAGGCCATCTCTGTGTCCATAGCCTTTCTGTGGTAGTGGTGAAATAAGTGTGTTGAAGCCCATCCAGGTAGGAGGGGACCCACTCAGGGAAGTTTGCCAAGGACCAGTGCTGTCACTAGGAGGGTGTGGACCGCACTGGGTGACATTAGTAGGGGGGGTGACACCAAAGGAGGAAAGCCAGAAATTTCCTTGCTAGGCCAACTGGAAAATCAGGCCTACCAATTAGGTAGGCATGGGCTCTGCATATGGTAAGCCCAGTAGACCTGGGCTCTGGAGACTTTTCTGATTATTGCTGCCCTTCCCCATTCCTATTTTTCCTCCTCCCTACTCCTGCTCCACCTGCCCCATTGCCACCCTCCTCCACCCTGCAATGTGACACAAACCCTAGTGACGCCACAGCTAAGGACCCCTTGAATTCTGAAGCCAGCCCTGAGCAGGAGCCATCTGTAGCAAAAGGAATAGGGGTCCCTGGACCCTCTATGTCAATCACTTCCCCACCCACAGAGTTACTGTTCTGGGGTGGGTGGGTGAGTGGGTATAGGAATGGATTACGAAGCAAATCAAACATGGGGGAAAATGTGTCTTCAAAAAGCTGAATAACCATATTCCCTAACTGAGACTGGAGGCTTTGGCAATGCTCTTCATGTCTAACTAATAGCACATTAACTCTGGAAGCTGGAAGGTGGTCTTCTAAAAACTTAAACCTTAAAAGCCTGGCGGAGGTCAATTATTTTCCAAACTGTATTCCTTCCCTTCCTTTTCACTGCAGAGCCATACTCAGGGGCTCAGAGCTCTGTCTGGGTCTCTGTGAATGCTCTTTTCTCTTCCGTAAGCACACCAGCAGGGGAGAAGTAATGGGTTTCTGAGTGGCATCGCTGAATTAGGACACTGCATATGCTAAAGTGTCCACCTTTCAATGGTTGCCTCTATTAGTGAGTTTGCCTCTCACCTCTTTTTGACCTGTACCAGACAGCCAACTGCTTTCCAGTGCAGGTGGGAACACTTTTTTTATAGCTCTCCACTCTCTTCTACATTTGATATGATTTCTCCAATGGCTTTTGCACATGTTTTACACATTTTGTATCAGTACCCATTTTAACCCACCTCTAAAAATAGACTTCACATGGAGCACAAGGCTCAGAAAAAAATGACTGAAAGATCATAGTAATCTTTGAATCATTTTTTTTTTTCCCTTAACACAGATGTAGGCTAATCCAACCAAAAGAAGCATAAGGGACAGCTCACCACAGGACCAAAAAGACTGTCAATCTCTATTTGGAAATAGGAAGCAAAGCTCAAGTCACCATTTCTAAAGAATGGGAAACTGCTCCCACATATTCAAATGTTACATTGTCTAACGCCAGAGGCTGAGTTGGAACAGTCTTTGAGTGCAACTTCATTATAGCCCCTAGATTTCACAGAAATGCTCTGAAACTGCAGATCATTTCATATCATACAAAGAGGGCATTTCATGGATTTTATCTAAAGAAAGTTTTGCATGACTAATTGGATGTCCCTCAAGGAGAAAAGCAGGATATAAATGTCATAAAAAATAAAGTCCCATTCATTTCAATAGGACTAACAGCCCAATCCTATGAGGGTCTTACTCCAGCAATATAAGGTCCTCTTTGGCTGTCACAAAATGCAACACAATATTTTGCACAGTTGGGCCACTGCTGCAAGCTGGTCATGGTGGTGCGCCAGCAGTCTGTCCACATCCCCCAGTGATGGTAAGTCAGCACAGGGGGTGGGAAAGAGGAAGGAGGTGAGATGTGGAGGGGGAGGAATGGGGAAGAGACTAGTGAGGGGAAGGGGTGGATTCCATGTTTCACATGTCTCAGGAGTTGGTCCTTCCCACCTTCTGCCTTAACCTTGTTAACTGTAGGGAGAAGAGCTGGCCTGCATGTTTAGAGGTTGCTATTTTTTTTTTTCCTGGATAGCATGGTTCAGATGCCAGAAATTTAGATGCCACATTTGTGTCTTTTCATGAATCTGCCCTCAGACAGAAGCCTGCATAGAATTGGCATGCAGGGCATAGATAAAGCTTCCCCCTCCTGCCATTCCAGCCCCTTCTCTGCCCCCAATCCATTTTGGGGGGTTGTTCCTGCCTGGATGAAACCTGTAAGGCTGCAACCCGATCTTTGGTGCACACCTCCACCAGACACTGTTAGAGCACACTTCTCTTCAGCGGTGCCACCTTTAACAGGAGGGTGCTACAGGGGTATGAAGGAATGAACTTCCATCTGCCTCCTGAGAGCCACGCTGTAAGCCTACTACTCAGTTATATCCCAAAGGGTGAGGAATGCCCCCTTTCTCTTCCGGAGAGCATGGGAATTTCTTACTGCAAATTCCTGGTCTGGGAAGAAGAGGGGGGCATTCACACTATCACATGTTCAGGCAGCTGGATCTTTACCTAAATCAATAGGTAAAGTATGTGAATATATGTATGTAGTATGTAAAGTACGTAAATATACGTGAAGTGGCACCTAGGGCTTCCTGTGTATGTTTCAGACTGGGTTGATCCCTTTTGGTGGGATCACTTTTGATGGGATCCCTGGATGGATAAGGGAACCTATCTTAAGCTTCATTATCAAAGTGATTTGTTTATTGGCAAAAACAAACTTGAGTCACAAGTGTCACCAACTTGGGCACGGACTTAGGACTTGGGGTTTTACCCTAAAAATGAAAAGATTCAAATAGACTCAAGACTCAGTTTTGTGTGTGCTTGTGACTCTGTTTTGTGTGTGTGCTTGTTTACTTTTTTTTTTTACCGCTTCTGGGGCTTGGCTCGCTTTTTAAAAAGACTCTGATGAGTCAAAATGACTCAAAAAATGGCTCTGGGCGAATCACAATGGCTGGCATTATGATTTGTGGGCAACTCGAGTCAAGGGGAGCAAAGACTTGGGACTCAACTCGAGTCTCAGCACTGTGACTCCAGCACATCCCTGTTCTGTGGGTTTAGAGACCTCACTGAAGAAAAACGCGGAAGGTGTTTTCAGCTTTTCCGGTTCTGATCTGGGGCTGAGTGACCCTTTGCGGAGAAGGAAACAGTTTGCTAGCTGGCTCTGCTTTCTCTGACACAAGAGGAGGGAATCCCAAAGGATTAGAAAGCTCCTCTTCCTCTTCCTGAACAGGAATTTATGGTAAGAAGTTCCTGTTTTCTAACCTAACTTCTTTATAACCCCCTAATCCCAAAATAATGCTAAGGCAGATGTGTCATAGGGAGCATAAAACACACACACACACACACACACACTCACACACACACACACACACACACACACACACACAAAATGTACAAAAATATTCCATATTTCTCATTAACCCATCTTTTTTAAATGAGTTCTCTTCTAAGTCTTTTCCCTATTTTAACTTCACCCTCTGTTTAGTCACTTTTCTGTATATTCTGGGGGAACTTTTCATTTTGTTAGAAAACGTATATTTTGAATTCTCTCAGGTCTTTTTAAAAGCTACATCTGCTTATCAATATTTTTTTTAAAAATGCATTCTGCCTTCACAAAAAGTTTTGTGGAGAGAACTTCTTTTCACTGGGAAGTGCTTATGCAGATAAAAAAAAAAATTGCCATGCCCACAATGAAAAACATTTCATTGGCTCCGGTATCTTTGATAAGATAACTTATGCAATATAAAACTTTTTGTTAGAAAACACATTCGCGTTGTCTATTAAAATGCTACGGTAGAGAAGGAAATAAAAAAATTAACCCAGCCTTTGCAAAAATAGTGGCAGCTTAAGTGAGGATTCTTCTTTTCCATTTTTCAGACATTTGAAATGCATTTGGGAACAACATGCAAAGGTTCTCTAGAAAACACAAAGATATAGGATGAAGGAACAGGGCAATAATAGTTTGTCGAAAACTGTGGTACACATAAATTACTCGTTCCAGTGTTGTGCAGTGTGCTGAGATTGGAGACAGAAAGAAGCCAACTCCAAATCTCTGCATAGGCACAAAGTTTGTTGCCATCAAGGCTTCTCTGAAAGAAACAAGTAGCATCTTTGCAGCCTGGCTGCTGTCCCTGAACAGTGAGATTGTGTTCTTTCCACCATGAGGGTAAGAACATAAGAACAGCCCCACTGGATCAGGCCATAGGCCCATCTAGTCCAGCTTCCTGTATTTCACAGCGGCCCAACAAATGCCCCAAGGAGCACACCAGATAACAAGAGACCTGCATTCTGGTGCCCTCCCTTGCATCTGGCATTCTGACATAACCCATTTCTAAAATCTGGAGGTTGCGCATACACATCATGGCTTGTACCCCGTAAAAAGGGTGTTTTAATAGCAGCACTCAACAGGTTTGGCTTGGTTGCTTTTTAAAAACACACTCTCCTTTGTTTTCTAAGAGCAGGCACTTAAGAATACACAGTTGTCACTGTGTCACTGTGTCACTATGTTTCAGTTCACTGTGAACTGTCTAGAGAGGGAACTGAAGTTCGTAAGGGGGAGTGGAGAATTTAACTGGTTCATCCCTCCATTTTGGATTCATGATGGTCAAACTTCCTTCACCTCAATTCTGAACAGGCTTGATTAAGGGCCCAATCCGCGGCAGCCGGAACACTGGCGGTGGGGAGGCCAGCACCAGTTGGTGCTGGACCTACACCCCGGTGGGACGACCGCTGGGAGCCACCAGTAGTGAGTATCCTGCTGAGAAGCAGAGAGGCATTCTGGGGCAGGGGGAATGTGGGGAGAGGGTGAAACTGGGCAGGGGGAGGGCAGCCCAGTAGGTGGTTCAGGCTCAGATGGGGTGGGGACAGCAGGCTGCCATTGAATCCTCCTCCCCTGGTCTCAGAGCCCTACATGGGTGTCCTCACTAAGTAGCTTGCACAGATCCGAGTAGGGGCTGTTGGGGCCCAACATGGGATACGGGAATTTTTTTATTTATATTTTCACATTTGTTATACCGCCCTTCCTCCAAAGAGCTCAGGGCGGTTAACACAGCTGCTCCTCCCCTCTTTCTTGTCCTCACAACAACCCTGTGAGGTAGGTGAGGCTGAGAGAAAGTGACTGGCCCAAGGTCACCCAAGAAGCTTTGTGGCTGAGGGGGGTATTGAACCTGGATCATCCAGGTCTAAGTCCACCTCCCAAACCACTACACCACCCAGGCTCTCCCTGGGAATTGATGTTCCCTTGTCTCACAGAGACCTCCGGCTGCCTCCTTGGCCCTGCAGGGTACAGTGGGGGCTGTTTCAGCATCGCTGTACATCAGAGTGGCAGGCAGCATGGAATTGGGCTATCTGTCTGCAGTCCTATATCCACTTGCCTGTAAGTAAGTCCCATTGAACTCCTAGTAGACATGTATAAGACAGTGCTGTAGAACTATTTATTTGTTGTATTTTTTTCTGATTTCAATTCCATTTAAGACCCTGTACTTCCAATGACAATCAGGAGTACAAAGAAACCTAACACTTCCCTCAAACCCCATCCCTGCACCTTCCTATGCTATTGCTGATCATTCTGAAAAAGAAAATTCATCCCTCATGTTAGTTCAATCTCCCCGTGTTTCAAGTCTCCATTTTTATGTGTAAGACAAGGCGCATACTATGGCTTAATGTTTTCAAGCAACTTCTAAATTTTTATTATTTTTTTTAAAGCTCTCTTTTGCAAATATTTCCTTATAGTTGCACAGTATCTGCTTTTTATTAAACTGAGCACACAGGTATAATTTCTGTTTAGCTTCTACATATGTATTCAGATATGTATGGAAATGGTTTAATATTGCCTTTCTTTCTAATACTTACATTGAGCATTACAGGAGAACTTCAGATAATATAGCAAATTGAATGCCCAAACACATCTTTTGAGCATAACTATGTTAGAGAAAATTTTAATGCATTCTCAAAGATTATAGGTATTACCATCAGTTGTTGCAATTGTAGGCACTGAGATAAAGACAATTTATTTTTCTATAAATAAATTTATTTCTTCAGTAAAAAAAAAAAATCTATTGTTTTCCAGAGACAGCACACAGGAGTCAAATGTTTTTCTTCAGACTTAAAGAGGAGCATGACTCTGAGCACGTGCAGAGTTTTAGAACACTAATTCTTGGTGGTCTTGAGCTCTGGCACCCATTCCTTTTCATTTATTCCATTTTTTCCCCATAATATGTACATGTAAAACCACAACCAACTTCCCCACACTGAATTGTACACTATCAATAATTAAAAATAAAATGAAAACCAAAAAGAAGCAGAGAGGACATGGAAACCAAGGACAGCAGAGAGAAGAGTCTTGACGGCTTCATAGCCTACTAGCCTACTATCTCTCCCCCCCCCCCGCACATACATGCACACACTGAAACATTCAGCTGTGCCATGGAAGTACATGGTGCATGTTAGGATGGGGGAAGGCATTCTGTGTGGGATACACCTGCTACCCAACCATCTCTTGGATTTAACTTTGAAAGACCCAGAAAAGTGGACTGAAACTTGAAGAATGATCAGTCTAGAAACTCATTCTGACAAATTTGGAAAAAGACTCCCCACCCCTCTCACTCAAAGGCAAAATAAGGTTAGCAACTTACCAAGGATAATTATCAGAAAGAAAAAAATCTGTTTTAGTCAATGGTGTAACTAGTGGGGGTGCAAAGCAATAGGTATTGCAGGGAGACTCACCATGGCGTGCAAGCGGCCCTTCCTCCTCCCCTTCAGAGCCATTCTGGGCAGGGGGAGCAAAACAGAGTCATTTGCCTCTATTTGCCTCCATTTTGCTCTCCCTGCTTGGAATGTCTCTGAAGAGGAAGCAGAGGGGCAGCTTCAGTTGCATGCTTGCCATAGAGTGAAATGGGGCAAAAGCCCCAGGAACCAGCCACTAGGACCCCACAGAAGCCTTTCGGAGGCTCCCGACGGAGAGCGGGCGGAAACTGTGCTTCCAGTTTGCCAGAAGCACAATTTCTAGCGCTGGGGAACCTCATAGAGTTTTCCCCAGTGTGGGCAGAGGTCACGCGAGGCTCGGTGAGCCTCTGGTGAGTAGGGGGGCGGATTTCTGCATGGGGAGGCAGCGATAGCTCAAAGGGGGGCACCATCGCGGAGCTTTGCCTCGGCCGCAGTGAAGCTCCCTGCAAAACTTAGTGCTTTGCACCCCCGCTAGCTACACCACTGGCCTTAGCATAAAGGAATGATTACTCTCCATTAGTGGTAAAGGCCCTAACTTTATGCTAAGATCTTTTTTGCACTTGTCTCTAGCTTGAATATCACCCACCAGAAAGTTTTAATAGTAAAAAATACACAGAAAGAAATAAAATGAGGATGTACAGTACCTTCAGTTTCCACAGATTTCTTACTGTGTTAACAGCTCTGAGTAACTAAGGTAGTGAGAGAAAGGCAGGATAATGTGCCTGTTCCACCAAGATCAGAGGCAAATATTGAAGGTCTTCCATTTGCAGCTTCTGTACTAACCCTAGTGGCTTCCAACAATCACAGTGACATTTGGCTAGCAAATGGTATATCCTTTAATAGTGTAGATAAAACAGAAGAACCAGTAGCCACCTAGGGAGTAGCACATAATGAGTGCACTCAAAGTGTAGTGATTAAACCCTCTAACCAGCCTTCTGTGGTTTCCAGTTAAGCGACAGAATTGAAGAGGTTCAGCAGTCTTCCAGACCCTTTCATTCCTTCCTTTACAATGGCCTTCCGAGCTGAGATGGGGGCAGCTCTCAAGTGGGATCCATGAATCATATCAGAAGCCAAGCAGTCTGTGCCAGGAACCAAGTCAGAAGTAGTAAAATAAATTGCTGCCCAGGCAAAGTTCTAGTTTGAACAGGAAACCCTCTTCCATTGAGAAAAGACCATAGAACCCTTCATGCCCCAGGAAGATGCTCCAGTTAGGGGCTTATCCCATGGATTAGTTCTGCATCCTGCTGAGAATTTCCAGGAAGATGCTCCAGTTAGGGGCTCATCCCATGGATTAGTTCTGCATCCTGCTGAGAGTTTCCAGGAAGATGCTCCAGTTAGGGGCTCATCCCATGGATTAGTTCTATATCCTGCTGAGAGTTTCCAGGAAGATGCTCCAGTTAGGGGCTCATCCCATGGATTAGTTCTATATCCTGCTGAGAATTTCCAGGAAGATGCTCCAGTTAGAGGCTCATCACATGGATTTTGTTCTGCATCCTGCTGAGAGTTTCCAGGTGTAGCTTCATATTACCAGCAGTGCTCTTAACAGGGCTGGCACTAGGGTGTTTGCACCTATTGGGCCCAATCAGCTCCCACACCCAAGGGGGCCCTGTGCTCATCAGCAGATGCATGTGAGGCTGGTGGGATGAGCCATGTATCTCTGCTTGCTGGTCCTTCCATCCACCCATGAATGTTTGGCACAAAAATGCCCCCCCCCCCAGAAGCAGTTTGTAGTGACGTTATCAAGTCACCACCACCTACTTCCAGGTGCCACACTTCACAGCAGGTGCCATCGGTCATACCTAAGGCTGGTTCTGGCTCTATAAAAAACATGTAAACTGAAAAGAAAGAAAAACCAGTTATGTTCAAGCACTCATTTAAATAATATAATTTGGTGGTTAAAGGAAAAACAGAGATGAGGGTGAAGGTGCACAAATGTCTACTAAGGCCAGAAGGGGGACATTGGCAGTCCTAGGATGGTTGGGGGGGCAAAAGCCCCAGGCACCACACCTGTGAGCCCTGTGGGAGTGGCACTGCCACCACCAATGTTGCTGCCTCTGTTCTCCCCCCAGAGCCATTCAGCAGGCTAGCAAATTCTCACACTGAATCCTCAGGTGTTCCAAAAGCCTTCCAGGCTCTGGAGTGTCCTTAAACAGTACTTCCGGTTTTCACCAGAAGTACTGTTTAACAGTGCTCTGGAGCCCTCAGAAGGCTTTCAAAGCTCTCAGGTATGTCGCACAAGGCTCCATACAGCTTGGTAAATCTCCTCGGGGGGGAGGAGGCTTGTTGTGGTCCTGTACCCCAGGGCGGCACAGGGGCCAGGTCCACAACTGAGAGGCAGGGGCGTTGGAATTTGGATGCAAAGCTGACCGCAGGTCTCTAGAGGGTAATGTAATGTCCAGTCACCTGAGACCACCTACCTGCCCTTCTATGGTCCCTGTGGGAGGTGTGATTCCCTTCCGGCTCTTTCTCCATACTTTCTCCCTTCCAGATCATCAAAAAAGAAGTATCCCCCTTTCTCCGCACTTCCACCCAAAGGGAACAGCTCTAGGGTCCCCTGTTCTAAGTTCTATAGCCTCTGATCCAATCAGAAGATTCACGTATACAACTATGAACTGTGGGTAAAGTATTTTTTTTTTTTCAGTGGAACCCTAACCAAGCCTCTGCTCCTTGGCATGTTTTATTGATAGCAACTAGTTTTGGTGGTGGGATATACTAATCGCAGGAAGGGGGTGCTTTCACTAATTACTCACTTCCCCCTTCCCTTCCAGGGGGCAGGATTCAAACTGGGCTTAATTGAATTATCACACACAGTCTAGACAGGGGAAAATTCTACAGCTAACAGACATATACAATGGAGCCCTGGGGAAGTGGTCAAAAGAAGGAGAAACAAGGAGAGGGGAGGAGAGAGAGAACAGTTTCTCAAACTGTGGGTCGGGACCCACTAGGTGGGTTGTGAATCAATTTCAGGTGGGTCCCCATTCATTTCAGTATTTTATTTTTAATATATTAAACTTTGATGCTATCATAGTATGTGACTGCATTTAAGAAAATGTTACAGACCTGTACTTTTAGCAAGCTGCTATATATATTCTTTTAAAAATGATAGTAAATGGGACATTCCTGGATAAATGTGGGCAGGATTGCAACCTAGGATTGTTCAGCAGTTTTCTGCTTGATGATGTCACTTCCAGTCATGACATCACTTCTGGTGGGTCCTGACAGATTCTCATTTTTACATGTGGGTCCCTGTGCTAAATGTGTGAGAACTACTGCCTTAGAAGAAGAAGGGACAGAGCAAAGAGGGGGGAAATATAGTGCAAGGGATGCCAAATATGTCATACGAGGGCCGAAGTTAGCAGCCATGGTATGTGATGAGGGCCGGAAGTGACATCATTAAGCAGACAATGACATCATTAAGTAGAATGATGACCAGAAATAAGCACTTTGTTCTTGCACAGAAACTCATTAGCTGTAAATGATAGAAGAGAAAATGTGGAAATCTTGTTGATATTTTCAAGATATGAGAGATCATCAAGCTGGGAGGGCCCAGATAACAGGGGCCAGATAAATTGCTTCCCAAAGCCACATTTGGCCTGTGGGCCTTATGTTTGACACCTCTGTCACAGGTGGAACATAGGCATAGAGCAGTGTTTCTCAAACTGTGGGTCGGGACCCACTAGGTGCGTTGCGAGCTAATTTCAGGTGGTCCCCATTCATATCAATATTTTATTTTTAATATATTAGACTTGATGCTTCCATGGTATGACTGCATTTGTTGAAATGTTACATACCTGTACTTTTAACAAGCTACTCAGTATATACTTTTAACAATGATAGTACTCGTACATGGTACTTACTGCAGGGTAAGTGTGGGTAAGATTGCAGCCTAGGATTATTAAAAATTTTCCTGCTTGATGATGTAACTTCTTGTCATGACATCACTTCCGGTGGGTCTTGACAGAGTCTCAGTCTAAAAAGTGGGTCCCGGTTCTAAGTGTGTGAGAACCACTGGCATAGAGAGATTAGCTGGGCTTCCCAGAGGAACCTGGGAGAAGGAAGGGAAGGTTTTGGGGTGCCAAGGAAAAAGAGGGGAGAGGGAAAATGGAAGAAGTTAGTGGGAGAGAAAGGAGAAAGGATGTACTGGTTTAGGCTGCAGCAAAAGTTGTAGGTGGCTCTCCACAGCCTACACCGAGGTCTACAGGCAATGGGTGAGCTGGGAATGCCCTTTTCCCACTCACTAGTCTCTTCCATTGAACAAGCTTAACAACACCTTGAGTCTCCACAAAAATGTACCAAAACAACTTCATGTACACAACCACATCTACACAGCACTTGCAGATTGTGCTATTAATGGTATTAGTATACCCTATTAATGGTTAACAGGCCAGGAAGGCTGTTCTATATGTATTGAAAGGTTGTGCTTTGTTTTGGTGGCCTGGTCTTTTCCCTGAAGTGACCTGACAGGTAGCCCTGAAGTTTAAAAAGTCAACCTGCATTTAAAAATATCCAAATTCCTAATGCTGTGCGAGTCAATAAATTATTGCAAAAAAAAAAATGCCAAAAGAAAGCTATAATTAAGGTCAAGACCTGAAACCATTTACTGCAGAGTAATCCAATGGCCTAAGTGCCATCATGGCGATGGCCTAAATCAAGTGCGTTTTGTACTGACAGGAATGTGTCTGTTGAGGACTCATTCTTTACTTGTCTTTCAAGGTTTATATAAAAATTGGACAGAAATGCCATTTATTTATGTCATCACTATTGTTGTATATATTGTGTTTCATTGAGGTTGAGTTGCTAATGTATTTGGCTACTATGGCAACAGCATATGTTCAACTAAACGATGGAATTTTTTAAGAGCGTTCAGATTTCAATTTTTTTTTATGCTTCAGGCATTAACTGAATAGAAAGCATTTAAATTTAAAACGAAGGGGTAAAATAGCATTACGGTTTTAAGTGCAAAATATTTAACAATCTACAGCAGGGGTGCTCAAACTTTCAACTTTAGGGATGCTGGACCTTTAACAAGTGTGTAGAAGAGAGAATTTCAGCATGTGCAGCTTGTCATCTGTGGGATGACAAGTTGCACCTGCTGCAATTCTCTCTTCTATACACTTGTTAAAGGTCCAGCATCCCTAAAGTTGAAGGTTTGAGCACCCCTGATCTACAGAAAAAACTTCAATCTACAAAAATATATATATATATATATATATATATATATATATATATATATATATATATATATATATATATATATATATATATATTGATAAGCCCATCCTGCTCTAAGTGTTGAAAATCTATTGGCCCAATCCTGTGGTCACTTTGTGCTGCCGGAACTAATCTTCTGGCATCACGGCTACCTGCCATAATGTTGGTGTAGCTGCATTTTATAACATGGACGGGATTGGACTGGGCAGTGAAAATGTCCAGGTTTATCCATCATGCAACTGGAAGCTGGGTATGGGTTACCAATTACCATATAGGAGGGGAAAGTCACATTTATTTGAGGAATTTGGAATGCCTGAGGCAGAAGGTTCAGCTCAGACAGCCCAGGTCAAAGCATTTTAATAAACTTGCAAATTCATTACCTTTCCTGTGTTATGTATCTTGGAAGAAGATACATAATTTCTAACACTACCTTCCCACCTCTTTTGTTCCCAAGCAATTAATTGTGAGTTTTTCTTTTTACTTTCTGTGCCCCCTTTTTTCTGAATTAGTTAAAGCTTCACTCCAAAAGGTTTGCATTCACATCTTGAGGATGTTGTATTCTAAGCAGAGTTGTTTGTCCCAGACCAGTGGCATAGCATGAGGGGGGGCAAGGCAACAAATTATGCAGGGCGCCTCACTGCAGCGCGCAAGAGTACAATTCTGTTTTGCTCCCACTGCCAGGAATGGCTCCAAAGTGGAGGGGGAGGACCGCTTGCACATTACGGTAAGGCACCCTGCAAAACTTAGTGCTAACTGGGCAAGAGGCAGTTTCACAAACGGGTATTTCTCTTTTATTAAGCAGGGGGAGAGTAATTGGCCCTCCTCACCCCAGCAGTGTCTTTTCTAGTGACTATCTGCTGGTGTTCTTTTGTATCTTTTTAGATTGTGAGACACCCTGCAAAACTTTTTAGATTGTGAGTCCTTTTGGATTGTGATAACCTTTTGTTAGTCCACTAGGTCATTTGATTTTCTCTGTAAACCACTTATGGCACAATCCTAAACCCTTATGTCAGTGCTTTCCAGCACTGGCATAGCCGTGCCAATGGGACATGTGCTGCATCCTGCAGCTGGGTGTCACTCAAAGTAAGGAAATAAGAACATAAGAACATAAGAACAGCCCCACTGGATCAGGCCATAGGCCCATCTAGTCCAGCTTCCTGTATCTCACAGCGGCCCACCAAATGCCCCAGGGAGCACACCAGATAACAAGAGACCTCATCCTGGTGCCCTCCCCTGCATCTGGCATTCTGACATAACCCATTTCTAAAATCAGGAGGTTGCGCATACACATCATGGCTTGTACCCCATAATGGATTTTTCCTCCAGAAACTCGTCCAATCCCCTTTTAAACGCATCTAGGGTAGATGCCAGCACCACATCCTGTGGCAAGGAGTTCCACAGACTGACCACACGCTGACTAAAGAAATATTTTCTTTTGTCTGTTCTAACCCACCCAACACTCAATTTTAGTGGATGTCCCCTGGTTCTGGTATTATGTGAGAGTGTAAAGAGCATCTCCCTATTCACTCTGTCCATTCCCTGCATAATTTTGTATGTCTCAATCATGTCCCCCCTCAAGCGTCTCTTTTCTAGGCTGAAGAGGCCCAAACGCCGTAGCCTTTCCTCATAAGGAAGGTGTCCCAGCCCCGTAATCATCTTAGTCGCTCTCTTTTGCACCTTTTCCATTTCCACTATGTCTTTTTTGAGATGCGGCGACCAGAACTGGACACAATACTCCAGGTGTGGCCTTACCATAGATTTGTACAACGGCATTATAATACTAGCCGTTTTGTTCCAATACCCTTCCTAATGATCCCAAGCATAGAATTGGGCTTCTTCACTGCCGCCGCACATTGGGTTGACACTTTCATCGACCTGTCCACCACCACCCCAAGATCTCTCTCCTGATCTGTCACAGACAGCTCAGAACCCATCAGCCTATATATAAAGTTTTGATTTTTTGCCCCAGTGTGCATGACTTTACACTTACTGACATTGAAGCACATCTGCCATTTTGCTGCCCATTCTGCCAGTCTGGAGAGATCCTTCTGGAGCTCCTCACAATCACTTCTGGTCTTCATCACTCGGAAAAGTTTGGTGTCGTCTGCAAACTTAGCCACTTCACTGCTCAACCCTGTCTCCAGGTCATTTATGAAGAGGTTGAAAAGCACCGGTCCCAGGACAGATCCTTGGGGCACACCACTTTTCACCTCTCTCCATTGTGAAAATTGCCCATTGACACCCACTCTCTGCTTCCTGGCCTCCAACCAGTTCTCAATCCACGAGAGGACCTGTCCTCTAATTCCCTGACTGTGGAGTTTTTTCAGTAGCCTTTGGTGAGGGACCGTGTCAAACGCCTTCTGAAAGTCCAGATATATAATGTCCATGGGTTCTCCCGCATCCACATGCCTGTTGACCTTTTCAAAGAATTCTATAAGGTTCGTGAGGCAAGACTTACCCTTACAGAAGCCATGCTGACTCTCCCTCAGCAACGCCTGTTGGTCTATGTGTTTTGAGATCCTATCTTTGATGAGGCATTCCACCATCTTACCCGGTATGGATGTTAGGCTGACCGGCCTATAGTTTCCCGGGTCCCCCCTCTTTCCCTTTTTAAAAATAGGTGTGACATTTGCTATCCTCCAATCTTCTGGCACCATGGCTGTTTTGAGGGACAAGTTGCATACCTTAGTCAAGAGATCTGCTACTTCATTCTTCAATTCCTTAATAACCCTTGGGTGGATGCCATCAGGGCCCGGTGACTTATTGATCTTTAATTTATCAATGAGGTCTGAAACATCTTCTCTTTTAACCTCTATCTGACTTAACTCCTCGGTCAGGAGGGGCCGTTCGGGCAGCGGTATCTGCCCGAGGTCTTCTGCCGTGAAGACAGATGCAAAGAACTCATTTAATTTCTCTGCCATCTCTAAGTCTCCTTTTATCTCCCCTTTCCCTCCCTCACCATCCAGAGGGCCAACCGCTTCTCTGGCAGGTTTCCTGCTTCTAACATATTTGAAGAAGCTTTTATTATTCCCCTTAATGTTGCCGGCCACGCGTTCCTCATAGTCTCGCTTGGCCTCCAGTATCACCTTCTTACATTTCTTTTGCCACAGTTTATGTTCCTTTTTATTCTCCTCATTAGGGCAAGACTTCCATTTATGGAAGGAAGCTTCCTTGCCCTTCACAGCCTCTCTAACTTGGCTGGTTAGCCATGCGGGCACCCTCCTGGATTTAGTGGAACCCTTCTTTCTTTGTGGCATACACCTCTGCTGGGCCTCTATTACTGTTGTTTGAAGCAGCCTCCATGCACTCTGGAGAGATTGGACTCTTTTTACCCTCCCTTTCAACCTCCTTCTAACCAGCCTCCTCATTTGAGGGAAGTCTGCCTGTCGGAAGTCAAGGGTTTTTGTTAGAGACTTGCCTGGTATTCTTCCCCCAATGTGCACGTCAAAACGGATCGCAGCATGATCACTGTTCCCCAATGGCTCAGTAACGCTTACATCTCTAACCAGGTCCTGCGTACCGCACAATATTAAATCCAGAGTCACCTGTCCTCTGGTGGGCTCCGTGACTAGCTGATCTAAGCCACAGTCATTTAGCACGTCAAGAAATCCGGTTTCCTTATCGTGACCAGAACACAAATTGACCCAGTCAATATGAGGATAATTGAAGTCCCCCATGATTACAACCCTGTCCTTCCTTGTCACCTCCCTGATCTGTTTCCTCATTTCAAGGTCCCCATCCGATTTCTGGTCTGGAGGACGATAGCACGCCCCCAGTATTACATCGCTGCACAAGCCTGGTAATTTAACCCACAGAGATTCTACGGTGGAGTCGGACCCACCTTCAATCTCTACTTTGCTGGATTCTATCCCTTCCTTAACATAAACGGCCACCCCACCTCCAACACGCCCCTGCCTGTCCCTCCTGTAGAGTTTATAGCCCGGGATTGCGGTATCCCACTGATTCTCTGCATTCCACCAGGTTTCCGTTATGCCCACTATGTCAATATTTTCCCTTGTCACCAGACATTCCAGTTCTCCCACCTTTGCTCGTAGACTTCGGGCATTCGCATAAAAGCATTTATACACGGAATGCCCCAGGATGGGCTGCTTATTCACTTACCTCCTCCTCCTGCTCCTCCTCCTCCTCTCCTTCTCCTTCTCCAAAACTCAGAGGTCTCCTTGCCTTCTCCTCGCCCAGATGCTAATCTCTCGTGCCTTACCTGGCACTTAGTTCCCGAGGCACTTGGTTCCCAGAGGCCACACGCATCTGCAAAGAGCCTCACGCGATGGCCGGCCTAGCTTTATACTCCTGGCTGGCTCCTCCTCCCTCCTTCCTTCCTGATTGAAAGGGGGCTGGCCTTCCCAGGTGAGTTTACAAAAGCTCAGGAAGGCAAATCCTGAATGGACTGCTTGGATTAGCCTAATGGGGCTCTTAATGGGTTGGGAATTGGCCCTTCCTAGGTTCTTTCCCTCCTAGTTCTGTTCTCTTAGGCTGGACTGTTTTTGTAATCTCAAGCTAGTTTTTATTTGTGTTTGTTTAATTATTTATTGCTCTCTAGATCCTGTGTCCCAATTTACTGACCTGTTTAGGTTATGTTCTAACTTAGATTAAGTTTAACCTGGGTTAAGTATAGGTTTAATTTAAACAAGTAGAAAAACCTGCTTTTCACTTTATCCTCCTCCCTTCCTTCGATTAGGTGCTACCTTAGGTGCAGCTAACGTTCAACTTTGATTTAAATGCCTGACCCTTGGGCTCTTACTCACAAGTAGGACTCTGCTCCTGCTCAGAGTAGACCTATGTACCTCCCTTAGGTGCTAACTTTCAATTTTGATTTAAGGTTGATTTAAAGGTAAGGTTAAGATTAGAAGACAGGGAGTTAGAAAGACAAAGCGTTAGAATGAGTACACTTACCTCCTCCTCCTCCTCCTCCTCCTCCTCCTCCAAAACTCCAAAACAAAAAGGGTATGTTTGTTCCCTTACCTCAGAGCAGCATTGCCCTTATGTCAGTGCTGGAAAGCACTGACATAAGGGATTAGGATTGCGCCCTTAGTGAACTTTCATTGAAAAGCGGTATATAAATACTGCTAATAATAATAACTTGCACCCCTACTAGTTGTGCCACTGTCCCAGCCAACTGCCACTTGGTGGAAATTGCCAACATTTAAGCAATGAGAGTTCCTCCCACCTTACACATTCATTTTAGCTGTCATTAGAATTCTGGAGTATCTGGGAAATGATACCAAATCATCCCAAAGGAACCCTGAAAACATAGTACAAGTGCGCTTTCTGAGAGTATTTGCTGTTTAAGTGAAGAGAAGCAGTGGCCAGCAAGGCAGTTTGTCAGCAGGATTCTCCATTTGCTGCTGTGGAGCAATTGACTGGGAAAGCAAATTTATGCCCCTACCAGGAACTGTCATGAGGCAGAGGGGGAATCAGGGAGTTGCTCAGTCATCTCTGTGCTAGTAATTGTCAATAGGTACAGATACAGAGCCCTATCCTAACAGAAGTCCCGTAGTGAGATGAAGCGGCACCGGTGCAGCCTCTGCTGCATCCAGCACAGGAACAGAGGCTACTGGAGGTCTCCCCAAGGGAAGGGGATATGTGACCTCTTCCCCCATGGTAAACCCCAGCAGCTGCTGTAGGGCTAGTACTTGGGCTCACACCAGCAATGTCAGGAATTCAGCACGGGAAGGGAGGTAGTGTAAGCCACTGCCACCATTCTCATCGACTCCTGGCCCTGATTCATCCCCTCCTTGCCCTCCCCACCTCCATTCTACCCTTCCTTTGCCTCTCTGCTGAACTGCAGAACACCTACCTGCTCCAGCGGGCACTTGCCTCCAACTGGCACCAGCAAGACACAACAGTCCTGTCCACCAGAGCCAGGCTCCTCCACATTGCCGCAATGTGCACGCCCATCCTGCCATCTTAAGTAGCCATCTTAGGACTGGGTTGTCAGACTCTCTTCCAAAGAAGGTGAAACTACCCCTGAGTTTACAAAAAGACACACTAATCTTCCTACATGTCCTTATTCTGACTATTTGAAACTCAATAGGGGCAATGCTGGACTGCTAGTTTGTAGCTGCGATACAAGGACATCTGCAAGAGGGATCTGAAGGCCTTAGGAGTGGACCTCAACAAGTGGGAAACCCTGGCCTCTGAGCGGCCCGCTTGGAGGCAGGCTGTGCAGCATGGCCTTTCCCAGTTTGAAGAGACACTTGGCCAACAGTCTGAGGCTAAGAGGCAAAGAAGGAAGGCCCATAGCCAGGGAGACAGACCAGGGACAGACTGCACTTGCTCCCATTGTGGAAGGGATTGTCACTCCCGAATCGGCCTTTTCAGCCACACTAGACACTGTTCCAGAACCACCTTTCAGAGCGCAATACTATAGTCTTTCGAGACTGAAGGTTGCCAACTCAGTTTGGGAGAAAGTCCATTCCACTAATTAATGTGGGGGAATGTGCAGTGATCTATTGGAGAGAAATTCTGAATGTCTATTCCTGTGACACTCATGCCTGAAAATATTGGGGTTGGTAGTGCACTTGCAGCATGGTTTACTCATTGCTCATTGCCACACAGAACGTGGTGGTAAAGGCTGAATATTACATTTTTTATAAATAGCATGACTGAAAAAAGTAGCATTAGAACCAGTCGTTTGTTTCCAGAAATGGGGACTGTTTATTTTTGTTTGTTTTGATCTGTGGAACCAACAGTGCAATTCCTTACATGTTAACTCAGAATTAATACCACTTTATTCTGTGGGACTTACTCTCAGTAAGCATGCACATGACTGCAGCTGAATACTTAAGATGTAATGTCTCTTGGATGCCACTAATAATACAGTCAGGGAAACAAAGGATATGTTTTATGCATATTAAAATACTAGCTATGAAAGCATGCAAACACACACGTTAATCTTTACTGGAGACTAGAAATATTCCACAATTAGTATGATGAAAAAGGTTCCAAGTCTAAATGGATTCATTTTCCTTTGAAGAGAACTAATGTAACCACAATGAAACCAATTGAGGAGCAGCTCTATCTCTATGCAGGGGTCTGTGAAACAGGCAAAATGTCCACACTGTGTGCTATAATTCAGTTTTTCATATGATCAAATGCAATTTTAATAGCATTAATTGAACCTAGTCTTCAGGATAAAAGCTTCTCATCAGGCAGTGGTTTTGACAAGAAGAGTCCCATAAATTAAGTAAATCCAAGCAGGTAACTTCAAAAATTGCAGAAGGTTTGTCTACAATATCTGTGCTTTGCTGTTTCCTAGTCACTCCCTCTGCTTCTAGAAGGCCAATGCAAGATCTAGGAGAAGCAGTAAAAAAGCAGAAAGACTAGGTGATGGATGAGCAATTGTAACCAAGCGGCATATGTTACGCACCAAACATATACTACATGAATGTACATGCCCAACTTAACTGCATATGTGCCCAACTGCTAAAACTGCATGCACACACACATGCACACGCACACACACACACACACACACACACCTCCAGTCAGGTGATCAGCACTGATTAGATCTTCAGTGAGAGGAGGGAGTATACTTTCCATTAATAACCACAGTGGTGCATCATGGGGGGGTGAGCTACCTGTCTAGCAGTTTGCATGCCCCTCCTTGAATGCTTTGGTGCAACCTATGCCCGAAGCACAACACTTGCTTGGAAGTGCATGCTCAGAGACATAATTAGGGCAGAGACTGAAGGGCTCCAGGCGCTATAGGGGGGTGCATGACTGACCCAAGGTACTGCCCTAGTTATGGAGGAGCTGCATGTGTCTTCAAGCCCCCTGTTCCTTCTCCTGTGGAGGCTCCACTTGAAGGGAAGCCTTCACAGGAGAAGGAAATTTTCTAAATTGAGGTGGGGGTGGTGGGAAGAATCATCCACTTGTTGGAGGGAGGATGTGATCAATAACTAACATTGCCATTCACCCTGTTTTGGAACATTCAGCAGGCACAGGCACAATATCCTATCTATGTCCCTTCCCAAGGATGGTTGCTGTTGCATATATACCAATGGAAAATGTGCAGTGTGCTGTTATTTGGAACTAGAGATGTCACTGAAGGTCTTTGGAATGACACCTGGAAATGAGCTTCATGCTGTTCAAAGGAGAAGTGAACTTGGCAAATGTCCAAATTCCGCCCTGGACTAAGGAAGAATTTCTGCCATTCCCTTCTCCTCTCTCCCAGCCATGCAGCCTCCTCCAAACTCTTTTCGCTTTCCCTTCACTCCAGTTTACTCACTGGGGATAGCAGCAGCAGCAATGGCATGGCCAAAGGAAGATCTGATTTTTCCTCTCTGAGCTCATTACAAGTGTCAAGTAGAAATGTCTTAGCGGGAAATGTATTTTTTCCAAAGACTACTGTTCAGAACATAAGAACATATGAAAAGCCCTGATGGATCAGGCCAAACACCCATCTAGTCCGGCTTCCTATATCTCGCAGTGGCCCACCAGATGCTTCAGGGAGCACACAAGACAAGAGACCTGCATCCTGATGCCCTCCCTTGCATCTGGCAAACTTCCAAACATCAGTCTTGCTAAAAAAGAAAAAAAAAATGGATCTATTTCCAAACTTTTGGAAGAAGCAAAGCCTATTTTCCGATCTGACCTGAATTGGAGGGGTGCTCACCTACCTTTGTTTGTCATGTGCCCTTGTGTCCATGTGGGCACAATTTGGCAGATCCTGTTTACTAGTGGCGCTAGTGGTTTTGATTGGCTTCTAAACTTGAATCTTTCTTTCATTTTTTAAAATTGTTTAACCATAGTAGAACACAGCACATATAATAATATCTTGCACAGACTGTTAATCTTTTCTCATAACTAAGAACACGAAACAAAGCACTTCTGATCTCCCCTTGGCTCTAAACAAGACAATAAAATAAAACCTCTCTCTCTCTCTCTCTCTCTCTCTCTCTCTCTCTCTCTCTCTCTCTCAAAATATCAAGTGGAATTATTGAGTCTGGAAACAGTGTTAAGCAACAATCAGCAGCAATCAATTTGAATCTGTTGCTAACTGCTATTAATTGGATTGCCATTTGCCCAAGGCAGTTTTAATGAACTTTTAAATATTAGATGGTGAATTTTATTGATTTTTTTTAGTGTTGCCGAAGTGTAGTTCATGGAACCTTTTCCTTAGCAATAACCACAGCTCAACAAGCAGAACATGTTTACCAGTGAATTAAAGACTTAATCTTTCTCCATTGAAGTCACTTGCAAAGCCTCCATCGATTCTAGGCCATGTAAACTCAATAGGGTGAAAAGGAGATTATGGACTCCAGTTAGATGATGGGAAACATATCTGTAACCAAACTGGTATTTGAATGAAAGTGTTTGTTCTGAGCTATCTTCTCTTACCTTTTTTGGGGCACAATCCTACCCTGAGCTGGAACAGGTAAACCAAGAGGCTTGCGATGTATCCAGAGTGGGACAGGGGCCCAAAGCTGCTCAGTCAGAGGTACGGGGAAACTTTTCCCCTTACCTCCAGGTAAAGCATGCTGGCCCCTATCGATCTCATCAGAACTGTGCCACCTCCTGAAGTGGCACAGGTCTGAGGAGAGCAGAGCAGCTTGAAGTCGCTCCAAACTCCCCTGGAACAGGTGTTGGATTCTAGCATAACTGCTGGATCCCAACCCCACCTCCCGTTTCCCACCCACCTACCCCCGGAGCTGCCCACCGCCCACCTTCCCCCCACCTCGGATCCTCTCCCTCCCTCTTCCCTGCCCACCCCAGAGCCTTGCATCAGCCCAGCTGGGTTGACACAAGTCTCGCTACCTCCAGCAGTGCGGAGGCTTGTGTTAGCCTCCACAGGCTGGCACGCCTCTGCGTGCTGGCCTTACTGACTCCTGAGGAGGGACTTGTGTCGCCCCAAGGGCACCTCTGGATTGCACCCTTTGTTGCTTGTCCTTTTGCTAACTCCATCACTCAGGATGTTCCTAAGATCTGGCTTTTGTTCACAGGGTCAAATATGCTGTGCAAGCAAGAAGCAGCCACCTGTTGAATTTCCCAGATGTTAGGCGAGGATTCCTCCAGACAAGCCTGATAGCATGGGTGGGATGATTGCTCTAACAGTTAGAAGTGTGGCCTTCCTCCTGGTCTGTGTTTCTGAGGCCTCTTGCCATAATCCCTGCTTGCAAGTCATGGTACTGGCAGAGCACTAACTAGGGCAGAGCCTCATGGGCACCTGCCCCGGGAACTAGGCCAAGGGGGAGCATGACTGCCCTTCAGGCGCCACCCTAGTTACAGAGGAGGCACAAGTGGCTCCCTAAAGAGACGCCTCCAAACAAGAAGGAATGGGGGTGCAAAGTCACTGCAGCAAGCGCCCCTCTTCCAGGGAGAACCCAGAAGTGACTTCCTTGTGCTGCAAGGCATTCGTTTTGGGTTCTCCCTGGACATGGAGGCCGTGGAGGATTTGTGCCCCCTGTTCTTTCACCTGTAGAGGCTCCCCTTGAGGGGAGAAGGAGAAGGGAACGCAATAGGAGGACGGAATGCGAAACGGTTGCAGCCTGTACCCCTCCTCTGGGAAGAGCCCGAAAGTGATGTTACATAACATGATGTAATGTGATGTTGTGACGTCACAACTTCAGGCCCTGGGGCAGCACATTGTGGCTCTGGGTACTGGCCTAGGTCATGCTCTCCTGGCAGGCATCCAGCACCATGCACACATGTGCATACATGTCACACTTCATGCATTAAATAAAACAAAAAAGGTTGTCAGGCAACAACATACAGGTATCAGAGAGTACTACATGTCTACAAAGACTGTGTGAAAGACCACTCAAACAGGACAATATTCATTAATTTCTAGGGCAAATGTAAGGAAACAAAAACCAAAGAGGTGGGATGACAACACACCTTTCTTTAATTTGCAAAACAAACAAAAAAGGAGGAAATCAATCAGACCCATTCCGAAGGCTGTTCGTGTGAATGTGACATACATACAAAAAACCATCCAAGAACCTAAATATGTTTTGTCTGGAAAGAAAGTTGACAGATCCTGAGAGGTCATAATTAAAGCTTCTGGCTTGTGCATTTTGTATGTAGGTGTATTTGACGTGTGACTAATAAACTACAATATTGACTTACTATGTCATAGTTGTATGTTTTGCAATTTATTGCAATTGGATGATGTTGATTTGAACTGTGAAGGACAGAAAAATAACAAACCTTTTAACATCATAAAAAGCAAGAGGAAAAAGCATATTTAGGAAAAGCTACAAAAACAGGCCAGAATGAAACAGGAAGACCTGTTTCATTCTTTCATTTCATTTGGCAGATCCTGTTTACTAGTGGCGCTAGTGGTTTTGATTGGCTTCTAAACTTGAATCTTTCTTTCATTTTTTAAAATTGTTTAACCATATTCAGTGCTGGCCCCTGACACTCCATTGTTTTAAAATATAGTATGGGAAAGATGAACTGATCTACCAGAATGATTTTATTTATTTAGGGATAGCCACAGAAAAAAACAAGGAGGCTGCACACCAGAAGATAGAGCAGGGCAACTCACACACGCACACAGAGAGAGAGAGAGAGAGAGAGAGAGAGATATTTTACTTTTACTCTTCACTTTTAAAATAATATCAATCAAGTGGGACATCAGCTCAAGATCTTATTCATTCATTTTCTCCTGAAAGCCTGGGGAGCATTTTAAAGAGAGATGTGTGATTCACATAGGACAGGGGTGCCCAAACCCCGGCCCGGGGGCCACTTGCAGCCCTCAATGCCTCTCAATGCGGCCCTCAGGGAGCCCCCAGTCTCCAATGAGCCTCTGGCCCTCCGGAAATTTGTTGAAGCCCGCACTGGCCCAACGCAACTTCTCTCAGTGTGAGGGCGGCTGTTTGACCTCTCATGTGAGCTGTGGGATGAGAGCTCCCTCCACTGCTTGCTCTTTCACATCTGTGATGCAGCAGCAGCAGCAAAGGAAAGGCTAGCCTTGCTTTGTGCAAGGCCTTTTATAGGCCTTGAGCTATTGCAAGACCTTCATTCGTTCATATAAGTTCATCTTTAATATATTCATTTATGTAAACTTATGTAAATTTATTCAAATTTTAAATGTAAATTAATTCTTTCCCCCCCCCCGGCCCCCGACACAGTGTCAGAGAGCTAATTTGGTCCTCCTGCCAAAAACTTTGGACACCCCTGACATAGGAGATTGAAAATGGTTGTCAGTGAAACCTAAAACTGGTCTGAAGTACAGAATGAGAACTTCTGAGCTCTCAACTGTGATGCGTAAAAGGACTATGGACACATTCCACCATCTCAAAGGGAAGAGAGATGTGATATGCACATGCAGGGGACTAACAATGGCTCATAATGTTGTTTTTTTCTGACAAAAATCTGGCCAGATGTATAGAGCGAGAGCTTCTGGACTCTTGACTGTGTAGGGTAAAAGGACTGTTTGCCAAAGCTGCCAGAACTATTCGTGCCAACTACCTGGGGGAAATAGCGGTAGATTGTAAAGGAGATCCCTTAATATGATGGATGTAGGTGCCTTTTGTGCTTGATTTTGACCTCATTTTATCATTTTATCATTGTTTGTATCTTTGATGTATTTTTGGATTTACATGTTTTATCTTATTGTGATGGCTATTAGCTAATACAATAAACAATCTTTGACTTTGAGGGTAAAAGGACTAGCAAAGGCACACTCACATTTCAAAGGACATGTTGGAAGTGCAACAAAGGGAGTTTGGAGCTTTCACAGTCATCCACCGAGCTGCAGCATCCCAAATGAGATTCAGCAGCAGGCAGAATCACATAAAAGGAACTCAGACACAAGTGAATTTTCAACAGACTTCCTAGTGACAATCTCAGCTTGGCATTCTGGACCCAACAAGACTGCCACTCCTCCCTCAGCTGACCAACTGTAAACATCGATATTTCCGTCGCAAACCTTTACGACAAATACCAAATACAGATACCTTTTATTCTCGCCAGTTCAAATGTTCCTTCAAGAACCAAGATAATGACTGTATAGAATTTTAGCCTTAGGTTGGTGAAGAAAAAATGACAGCTTACACATGGACTATCTCAAGGTTCTGGTCCAGCAGCTATTGACCTCAGCTCTCAATTAAGGTTACAATACATTGTATAGGGTGGTGGGTTTTTTTGCAAGGATTCTGTGGCTCCCGCAGTTTGGGAACCACAGGATAAAACCATAACAGTTTGCTGTTGTGAGGGAATACCCTAGTTGAAATTCCCACACAAGTATGATGGTCACCAAGTGAAATGGGGCCAGTTAACCCTCTGACAGCCACACCTATATTGCAAGGGTTGTTGCAATGATAAAATGTGTGTGGGGGGGGAGGGGAGGAATGTGCACTGCCCCAGCTCTTTAGAGGAAGGGAGAATAAAAATTATGTAATAATCAAAAATAATAATCCAGAACTAGATAAATTGATAATATTTATTTGTTTACAACAGTGGCACTCAAAGTCACGGCCCCTGAGCAACAGAAAAGTGGTCTCCATTCGAAACAGGATGTCCAGGCAGATGCGACTTCCCAGAGCATCCCTGTTCCCCGATCATGGAGGACATCATGCAGCACCCAGGCAGAACGGACAGGACCACTCACCAGGTAGACAGATCCACCCAAATGTGAATCCAGCCCCTGGGCCAGAGTTCAAGTGGCCCTGGTTTAGAACATGTGTATCCCACCTTTCCCCTTCTTCAAGGGAGGCATTCAAGGTGGTTCACAACACATTTATAGATTTCTACTCTGCCTTTTGTTCAAAATAATCTTCAGGGGAGCCATGGTGTACACGGTGTTCCCCTTGCCATGGTATTCATCCTGGGAGGCAGGGGGGGTGCAACCTCCCAGGGCCCCTTAGCCCTGTAGATGGTGGCTATTCCAGCTTCCTCCCTATTTAACTTTTTTGCAAACTATGATTAAATATTTCCATATCCCTTTACCTAAAAGCAAACTGTGATCAGGAAAGTCCATAGGTCAGTAGAGGATAATCATGGCAATTAAGACACAGTGGGTGTAATTAATTGGGGAGTCAGAACAACAGACTGCCAACTTGTTCAGGGAGTCCTGTGCCTTGGTCAGACCCATTAGGTGTCCAGAATTGAAACTCCCAGAGTTTACTTCATTATCGCTATTTAATTAGGTTAAGAGATTTCTTGAGCAGTTTTCTTTTTTTAGCAAAGTTCAATGACTGTTCAAATACTCCATGGGGCTATGTAAATACAAAACACAAAACAGAAATTAAAACCCTGTGGCATAGGCACATATTTGAATTTCAGTGGCATGCTTTGTGGAGTTGCTTGCTTGAAGTTTATTGTATTAAAGGCAATCCTTAGCAGAAGAACTAAAGCAACTGACTATCTTAGCAGTCATCACTCATGCCTTATTATCTGATTCTACACTCCCTTTTCCCATCTCACACCTGTGCATCCATGTCTTTAATCTATCACTTGCACGGTTAGCTGCTCCTCCCATACCTAGCAATGGCTTCAGTCTGAAAAAATGACTGGGAGCTAAACATAATAGGCACATATTAGATCCTTAAGTGCCTAATCATCAAGGAAGTGAGAAGGTAGATGAAGCAATACCTCTGTATTGCTGCTGTTACTGCTGTAGCCATCGCCCTATATGCAAGGGTGCAAAGTTCTGTTCTTACCTTTTTGTCAGTGCACTGGAGTGAGTGGAATCATATCTACTGGCTCCCCCATCACCTTCTGCACATTCAGCAGAAGGTGACAATGGGACTTCATACTCTAGTCCAGGGGTGCTCACACTTTTTTGGCTTGAGAGCTACTTTGAAACCCAGCAAGGCCCGGAGATCTACCGGGGGGAAGGAAGCGTCTGACAGACACCCCCTTTAATGTATGGGGCCCCTGCTGGAATCTAGTCAGTTTTGTCAGTTTTGTTGCTGCATGCCTGAAGAGCAGCTAAAGTGTCAGTTTCAGTGTCAGTTTAGTGTCAGCTAAATATGTCAGTTTCGTCTAGTCACTAGACGAAACTGACATATTAACAGTTTGGAGAGACAGGGCTCCGCGATCTACTCATTTTGCCTCACGATCTACCGGTAGATCACGATCCACCTATTGAGCACCCCTGCTCTAGTCCCACCATTTTCAACCACCGTTCTGTGGTATACTGGTGTGCAGCAAATGGTTGCCAGGTATGTTGCGGGAATTTGGGAGAAGGTCATTTATTAGTAGGGCATTTATTAGTAGATAGCACAGTCGATTGTCAAAAAAACTGATGGTGTGCCCTGACCATTTTTGTGCCTTCTCAATGTGCCGTGATATGAAAAAGGTTGAAAATCACTGCTCTAGTCTGTGCTGTACAATATATGCCTGTCTGTATATGCATAATGTATACAATGTATGCCTGTATGAGATGGGCAGTCCAATCCTAAATTGCAGTGGTGCAACTAGGCCACATGGCTTGCTCTGCATCCAGTGCAGCTTAGGAGGTGACTAGAGGTTTCATCAGGGTAAGGGAATATTGTTTCCCCGTATGCTAGGTCCAGCCCCATCCACCCTTGTGAGGCTACTCAGATCCAATGCAACTATTTAGCTGGTGCAAATCCAGGAAGCCTGTGTAGGGCTGCCCAGGCTGGAAGCATGTGTTAGTATACAATGGAGGAGTCCCCCTGATCCTTCCGCCCCCCGGATCCAATCCTCCCCCCATTTCGTCCTCCCTTCCCAAAAATGCCGCTCCCCGGCTCCAGCATGCCCTTACACTACCCTGCCCACCCCACCATGCCGTCCAACACAATCTTATTTGTGGCAGACAGCGCAGGATTGGAGTCCGGCAATGCCAGGCCAGCATGGGCCTTCGCACTGGTCCAGCCAGCTCCCAAGATGGCACAAACATGCCCTACAGCATGTTTGCAACACAGAGCCAGTGCAGGATGGCTGCATCAGCTCACAGAGTGGTTAAGATTGTGCTGTCAAGGGATGTAATTTTTCTAAAACTTAACAAGGTGAATCAACCACTATTCAGCTCCATTCACCACAATGGAGTCCAGCACGTGTAATGGGAACCAAAAGTAGCCCATATCATTCAATGTATACTGGCCTAAAGAACCAAGGGCAGGATCAACCAAAATTTATGATGGCAAAAAGTTCTTGCAGGGCAAGAAGAAAACACAGTTCCAATAAGAGTGAGATCAACTACATAGCTTTAAATTTCAGGAAACTGGCACAATGTCATCTATTTGGTGAGGGTATACATAGGACTATTTGAGGCTGAATGATTGCACTCTCTCTCTCTCTCTCTCTCTCTCTCTCTCTCTCTCTCTCTCTCTCTCTCTCCTGTCATAGTCATCCAGCTGTGATTGCACTGCAGATTATATAGATTAGACTGAAACTGAGGTCGACTGGAGCTGAAAGCTGAAGCTTTTTATTCTTTGGCCTTTTTGTCCTGCGGAGACCTAAGCAGTAGTCCTTTTGTCTGCTCTGTGACACTTACGAAACTGCCCCTGTCAAAATGAAAAATGTATGTGCAATTACTTTCCCCTATAAAGTAGCTATTTGCAGTCAAGGTTCTCGTGTCTTTTTCGGTTTGGGTTGGTTTGGCCATAATCTGAGCTACTACACTTCAACAGAGTGTTGTGTGACTTTATGGATGAGAGTATGTGAGGGTATGTGAAGGGGCAGGAGGTCCGGCTCAGTTGGTAGAGCTGCCGCCTTGTATGCCTGAAGATCTGAGGCTGCCAGTTCGAAACAACCAGAAGCACCCGAGAACTGACGACACGCTGATATACTGATGAGCTGACCCTAGGTGGCATAGTTGCCGTCAAGTGGAGCATGGGAGGCAAAGGGCCAGAGAGAGGCCAGACCGGGAAGGAATCCAGCTGGAACGAGGAGTTCTATGAAAGACTAGAACTATTCAATTGTAAAAATTCCTAGGGGCTTTAGAACAGCCTGCCTATGTAAACCGCCTTGGATTAAAGTCTGAGGAGAAATCTGACGACCAAAGAAAGGCAGTATATAAGTACCTGTATAAATAAATAAATAAATAAATATGTGAAAACTTAGCTGAGTCTGCAAGTGGCAGTATATTCTCTTGTTCCAGGCTAGCATTTTTTAGAGATAGCAGCAAGGGTAGAGGTGTAGCTAGGTCATTTGATATCTCGGGTTCATAAATTTTTGACACACACCCCCCCCCCATGTACAAGAAAATTATTTTCAATAATAGTCATGACATATAGGAGGGGCTATCCCAGAGTTCTCCTTTAGGTAAAGGAACATTTGTTATATTCCAGGAGATAAGCTTTACTGCCCAAATGGGTCTACATGGACCTGCACCAGTGATTTTGCTGGCACAAATCCAAGTGGACCCAGGAAGGAGGACTGAGGTCAGGAAGGGTGATAGGATATCAGGAGAGCTGCTGTTACTGACATTGCCCCTGCTGCGGCTCAATATACCCCTACCTGCTCTGATCTCTTCTGCTACACACACTAGGTGGGGGGGGGGAGGAGATTTCACATACCTCCCCTGGCTAATAGGTGTTTAGATAGTAGCCATCAACCAATATTGAACAGGAACCCTCTGGCTATTGCTGAAGCCAACTAAGCAAAACTCCAGAGTCTTCATAAAAGAACTGGAAAACATTCCCACTTACAGTATTCATTCAGATTGCAACCTGAAATACAGTCATTTGGGATCATGTTTTATTCTGACCAGTTCAAGTCTGACTTATTTTCCAATCATGGATGTCTATGGACTCGGATGTCTGGGTCTGCAGACATCTGGCAAAACTAGCCTAAAGCAAAAAGTAAAATAAAATAAAATTAAAAAATAGCACATTCTATGACTTACTTGGTCAAATTAATTTGCAGCTTGCATGTTAAAAAAAAAAGATTGCTCACTTTCTTACAAAAGAAAGCAATCTCTTCCCGGGAACCATATGACTTTTGCTGTTGATGATAGGACAAGGTGTAAAATAGATTAAAGTGTTTGGTATAAAATCTTGACATTTAAACTACTGTGAAAAAAATCTTGCAAAACCGATGCATTTATAACTTTATTTTCTCCTCCTCGTCTTTAAGTGCAGTTGGAGAAACTGTTTCCTCCATGCTTGTAAAACACAAAACAATTTACTTCTTTTGGCAGTTAAGGTCAACACAGAAAAGGCACATAAATCTAGATATTTTTCTTCCACTGGTTGTCCACATAGACACCTATTAGCTGAGACGGAAAAGTGAAATTGGATGCAACAGTCTATTCCATTCTCAGTTCAGCTCTTATATGCATTTCATATAAATATGTAATGAATAAAGTTTGGCTACAGAAGGCAAGTGAGAAGGGTTGCCATGGGCCTGACGTCAACAATACAGAGTAAGGAATATAGGCCTGACAGCTCAATCCTATCCCGTGGAGGTGCGCAGGTTTAGGGCTTAGGCCAGTGCAGCTTCTACCAAATCCCACACGCGGTAGGGGACCAAGCTAGCCAGGAGATGTAAGCAAAGAAGACTTTACTTCTTTCACTATTGCCTGGGCCCCTATGGGCGTACTCAGATATGTGCCAGCTATTCTGGCAAGGAGGCATGTTGGGCCCAGAATAGGAGCATCTGATATGGCAGACATAACTTCTGCCCAGATTCCCCCCCCCCGGCCTGTCCCAAACCCTGACCCGATCTGCCCCACTGCCAACAGGATCGGCAGCTGGTCTATAGGGTACCTCTGCTTCCTTCCTTTTTTCCCATCCCTCTCCCTCTGATCTGGATAAGCTGTTGCTCAACTCTCCATGTGGACCAATTCCCTAGGCTTTGACCTCTTCCATAGGCTTCCTTGCCTTTCTTCCCATTCCAAAAATTAGACAGGCTACAGCCTATGGCAGTGGTACCCAAACTTTTTGGTCTGGCAGCTCCCTTGTCCTACTGGGCCCTTGTCCATGGCTCCCAATTAGGGCTACAATCCTATACACTGTATGGGGTGGTGGGTTTTTGCAAGGATTTCACAGTTCACCAGCTGAATTCTGTGGCTCCCCAGAGAACCACGGCTCACAGCTTGGGAACCACTGGCCTAAGGTCTTCTGCTTGTATAGCAAATTTTTTATTGTTCATTTGCCTCCTTTATACTGCCTTTCTTAGTCAGGGAAACAGAGAATCCCAGCTTCAGGGCATTATTCATTTCCCTGCATTTAAGTTCTCTACCCTTTGAGGGCCTGGATGTTAAAGTCTTTAGATTCCAGCATGCTCTTCTTTCTCCTCCAAGCTTTTAAGGGGGAAGCCCTAGATTTTGCCAAAGCTGGTCTTGCAGGTTCTTTTCTCCTCCAAGCTCTTAAAGGTACATTGCTGGATATGTACATTTTGCCCTTGCCATGCCTGTGTGCTCTTCTTTCTCCTTCCCCACCCACACTGAGCTCTTAAAAGGTCCTCTTTATTTACATTATCATAGTACTAAATTGTCAGTTTTGACACTGTGCATCATCATTAATTGGAATAACAGGGTGAGTGTCTTTCAGTACAAGCCAATGCACATCTGCTCAGATGGAAGCCCCACTGAGTTCAACAGGACTTGCTTCCAGGCAAGTATGTATAGGAGTACAACCTTTGCACCTTCATCTCCTGGATCTTTAGATTGCCTCACAGGCACTATCTTAGCTGCTAACTCCTGGTAACCCCTATTTACAACCCTTATTGCTTATGGGGAAAACCTTCATTTCACTGTGAGCCAAAGTTCCCAAATCCCTAATCCCATCCTATAAAGGGGACTCCCTGTACCTAGCCATAAGGCTCCTGCCTCATCACACACTCCAATGAAATCACCGCAGCTGAAATTAATAGGTAACCTTGGCCATTGGTCCAGCTCTGAGATCTTCTGTGTCTCATGTGCAACCAACTGGGTGTGTGTGTGTGTGTGTGTGTGTGTGTGTGCGCGCGCAGCTTTGCTCCCTAGCAAGTAAAGGCACTTAGATTTTTTGATGAATGTGTATGTGGGTTAGCCTGATATTTTATTGCATTTTTCTCTTGGTTTCCTCTTCCTTTATTCTCCTTCCCCAAATAAATCTTATGTCCTCTCACAGCATATGTCACAAGCAGCAGCATAGCTAGAGGGGGGTAAAACAGTGAGTACTGCAGGTGCCACAATGCACCATGTAAGTGATCCCTCCTACTCGCTGCTGGAGCCATTCCAGGCAGCAGAAGCACTTGCCAAACCAACAGCATCTCCTGCGCTTTGCCATCGCTGCCCAAAATGGTCCCAATGGCAAGTGGGAGGGGCCACTTACAGCACCTACAGTACTTACCATTCCCCCCCCCAAATACGCTACTGGTCACAAGTCGACTGCAAAAGGCCCCAGCTCTTATCTCCCAGGGACATCCACTAAAATTAAGTGTTGGGAGAGTTAGAACAGACAAAAGAAAATATTTCTTTACTCAGCGTGTGGTCGTTCTGTGGAACTCCTTTCCACAGGATGTGGTGATGGCGTCTAGCCTGGATGCCTTTAAAAGGGGATTGGACAAGCTTCTGGAGGAAAAATCCATTACGGGGTAGAAGCCATGATGTGTATGCGCAACCTCCTGATTTTAGAAATGGGTTATGTCAGAACGCCAGATGCAAGGGAAGGCACCAGGATGAGGTCTCTTGTTATCTGGTGTGCTCCCTGGGGCATTTGGTGGGCCTATTTGGTGGGCCTATGGCCTGATCCAGTGGGGCTGTTCTTATGTTCTTATGTACGTCACATACTCATAATATCTTCTTCATTGGGAACCAGTGACTTTTCCCTGTACAGGCCACTTACTACATTTCCTCTGCTCCAGCTGTTACATAAGAACATAAGAACAGCCCCACTGGATCAGGCCATAGGCCCAACTAGTCCAGCTTCCTGTATCTCACAGCGGCCCACCAAATGCCCCAGGGAGCACCCAAGACAACAAGAGACCTCATCCTGGTGCCCTCCCCTGCATCATGGCTTGTACCCCGTAATGGATTTTTCCTCCAGAAGCTTGTCCAATCCCCTTTTAAAGGCATCCAGGCTAGACGCCATCACCACATCCTGTGGCAAGGAGTTCCACAGACCGACCACACGCTGAGTAAAGAAATATTTTCTTTTGTCTGTCCTAACCCGCCCAACACTCAATTTTAGTGGATGTCCCCTGGTTCTGGTATTATGTGAGACTGTAAAGAGCATCTCACTATCCACTCTGTCCATCCCCTGCATAATTTTGTATGTCTCAATCATGTCCCCCCTCAGGCATCTCTTTTCTAGGCTGAAGAGGCCCAAACGTAGTAGCCTTTCCTCATAAGGAAGGTGCCCCAGCCCCGTAATCATCTTAGTCGCTCTCTTTTGCACCTTTTCCATTTCCACTATGTCTTTTTTGAGATGCGGTGACCAGAACTGGACACAATACTCCAGGTGTGGCCTTACCATAGATTTGTACAACGGCATTATAATACTAGCCGTTTTGTTCTCAATACCCTTCCTAATGATCCCAAGCATAGAATTGGCCTTCTTCACTGCCACCGCACATTGGGTCGACACTTTCATTGACCTGTCCACCACCACCCCAAGATCTCTCTCCAATTTACAATTTACCATTCTGACCATTTCGATAGTCTAATCTGGTAAATCCCAGCTCCTGTTTTCCCCCTATTTTGCTTGGGGCAAATAAACAAATCTACTATGACAAACAAGGTATTCTTCCCTTGTAAAACTACTGAGCATTAGGCTGTGATGTGTCTCCCATTGCTGTGGTTTGCATAGTCAAGAATTCACATGAAATGCTACTGCTGAGGCTGGATCAGGACCTCAACTGTCAGACAATCACTAGTTATAAAAGACCTTTAATAATTATACATTTTTAACGACACTATAATGAACCTGGTATAGACACAGAAAGATTCAGCCAGCCAGACAAACTTCAGAAAATTGAGGTCATGCAGAATGTTTAATTTTTCCAGGCAAATTATGTCCAGTATATTTTCTGCCAAACTATTACATTAAACAATGCTATTACTAGAGAATTATAACAGATGGATTTAAACTATTTTTCATTATCACCCATGTGGCTCTGTTTTGCCTTATTTGTAATGTCAACAGCCAGCTGTATCCTGGGCGTATATTTATATTTTCGCTGACAACGGAAGTAATGATTATTTATATTTAACCAGGAAAGTTTGAATGGATGAAGGAAACTAAGGGGAAAGCACCTAATGATGAATTAGATTTGAAGCCACAAGAAAATCCAGCTGCAATTCTTATCTATTTTGCGTGCCTGGTTTATTATGAGCAGGGAGACAAATGCATTTAACAAGCTGACAAATTCAATTTTCTCACCGCTTTATTACACAAATTGCTTCTTACAAGAGAAAATGTCAAGTGTCATACCTTTTGAATGATGAACATGACTTTTGAGCAAGCCTTTCAGATGCTGGTGAGCAAACCAAGTGACTCCTTTTAGCATTCTTCTTGTTACATCAGTGGACCAGCAACCAGGGGTACAGGCATGTCATTCTGTCATCCAACAAGGGCGTGATCTTGGTAGACAAAAGCAGAATTTACTAAGGATGGGGTACTTCAGTGCTGTACTGCATGATCCATACATTGTTTACATAGCAGAGGAGAGCATTACTCCACAAGGAAGATGATGTACTAGCTACTAAGTGCATAAATTACATTTATACCTCACTTTTTAGCATCAGATTGTTGCCCAAAGAGGCATCTGGCAATTAAAATCTAGGAGGCTACCAGTGTAATGTTGTGGTTAGAGCAGCAATTTTCAGCCACTGGGCTGCAGCACACTGTTGGCAACCTTCAGTCTCGAAAGACTATGGTATCGCACTCTGAAAGGTGGTTCTGGAACAGTGTCTAGTGTGGCTGAAAAGGCCGATTCGGGAGTGACAATCCCTTCCACACCAGGAGCAAGTGCAGTCTGTCCCTGGTCTGTCTCCCTGGCTATGGGCCTTCCTTCTTTGCCTCTTTGCCTCAGACTGTTGGCCAAGTGTCTCTTCAAACTGGGAAAGGCCATGCTGCACAGCCTGCTTCCAAGCAGGCCGCTCAGAGGCCAGGGTTTCCCATTTGTTGAGGTCCACTCCTAAGGCCTTCAGATCCCTTTTGCAGATGTCATTGTATCGCAGCTGTGGTCTACCTGTAGGGTGCTTTCCTTGCACGAGTTCTCCATAGAGGAGATCCTTTGGGATCCAGCCATCATCCATTCTCACAACATGACCGAGCCAACGCAGGCGTCTCTGTTTCAGCAGTGCACACATGCTAGGGATTCCAGCACATTCCAGGACTGTGTTGTTTGGAACTTTATCCTGCCAGGTGATGCCGAGAATGCGTCGGAGGCAGCGCATATGGAAAGCGTTCAGTTTCCTCTCCTGTTGTGAGCAAAGTGTCCATGACTTGCTGCAGTACAGAAGTGTACTCAGGACCCAAGCTCTGTAGACCTGGATCTTGGTATGTTCTGTCAGCTTCTTGTTGGACCAGACTCTCTTTGTGAGTCTGGAAAACGTGGTAGCTGCTTTACCAATGCGTTTGTGCAGCACACTGGTGTGCTATGAAAGGCCCACAAGTGTGCCATGGGTTTCTGGAGCACGGTGGCTAAAAATCGCTGAAAAATCCTTCTGGGTTCTGCAGCTCTGTTGCAAGGGCAAGTGTCTCTAGTAATGAATTGTCTGTCCCTCTTCCTCTACCAGCAGAGTCTCCCAGAAGCTGAAAATGACATCACAAGAGGCAAAGATCATAGAGAAGACCACAGAGGTCACTGTGTCACAAGAAGAAAAATGTTGAAAATTGCTAGGTTAGAGTGAGAAGAGTTGGGTTCAAATACTTTCCCAGCCACAAAATTTACTAGATGACCCTTAGCCAGTCATACTCTCTGAACTTAAACTGCCACACCAGAGTTGTTGTGAGGATAAAAGGGGATACATGCTACTTTGAGTTCTTTGGAAGACCCGTGGGCTGTAAATATATCAGTAATGTGTATGTGTGGCATTCTCTTCTAGCATAGCCTCTTTCCTTTGGACAGCAGGAGTTGTGGATGGACTTGGTATCTATTTTCATAGTAATTAGTGATAAATAAGTACAAGAGGTGATGGCCACTTGCTTAGATGGTAAAAAAGGGAATAGGCAAATTCATGGAAGACGAGGCTAGTCATCTTGATGGCTATGTGCTACATTCACTTTGATGGGCAATATTTATGAGGTAAACAACATTTATGATGACAAAAGATTCCTGTAGGTCATGGAGGAAACATAGTTCCAATAACAGCCAGCAAGACTGACTTCATAGCTTGAAACTTTAGGAAATTGACACAATGTCATCTATTTGGTGTGGGTCCCAAATAGTCCCCAAATAGGACTATTTGGGGCAGAATGATCTCTCTCTCTCTCTCTCTCCTGTCATAGTCATCCAGTTGTGATTGCACTGCAGATTATATACATTAAACTGAAACTGGAGCTGAAAGCTGAAGCTTTTTATTCTTTGACCTTTTTGTCCTGCGGAGACCTTAGCAGTAGTCCTATTGTCTTCTCTGTGACATTTATGAAACTGCCCCTGTCAAAATGAAAAATGTATGTGCAATTACTGTCCCCTATAAAACAGCTATTTGCAGTCAAGGTTCTTGTGTCTTTTTTGGTTTGGGTTGGTTTGGCCATAATCTGAGCTACTACACTTCAACAGAGTGTTGTGTGACTTTATGGATGAGGGTCTGTGAAGACTCTGCTGAGATTGCAGGTGGCAGTATACTATCCCATTCCAGGCTAGCATCTTGCAGTGATAGTGGTAAGGGAGCAGGCAGTATGTGTTGGACTGATTGGCAAGCAGTCTGATCAGGGTATTGAATGTATCTGGAACACACACACACACACAGACATACTTATGGAGCTGAGCTCAGTCTTCTGGGGCGATCTTCAGGGATGCATCTTCAGTGGAAGCATGTATCCACACCAGGCTCTGCATTCCTCACCCATCAACAGGTTGCTGCAGGCCAGAACAGTCAAGCTTTCCCACCACATACTGTTGGCTGAATCAAATCTTCTTGAGGGCTGGATGTGGCCCCTGGGCTGCGTTTGGAGGCCCTTGACCTAAAAAATGGTTTAAATGAGAGAAAAGCTCACTCATTTATACTCACACACATGCACACACACAGACTGGCAAACTTGAACCAAGCAAGTCATCCATGCAAGAATCAATCTCAAGACATGTCAGATGCAGTTGGATGGAAAGCAGTAAAAAAGTGTCTTTCTTGTCACTGAGCATAACAAGAAATTTGGGGGTGATAAATGTCACTCTTGTTTGTACAGGATTTATGTGGGATATTTGTCCTCTCCTCACATCCTGTTGATTTGTGACTAGATTGTAATTCATGGAATGGCAAAATAGAGTATGACAACACCCTGAAATCACTCGGTTCGACCCACTTATTCACAGCTGCTATGCAACTGCCATTTATCTCGATTTCCACACTGAGCTCATTTCTTTTGTGCGTTCTTGTTTGTACAGTCCAGAAGTGTGGAACCTTTTCATGTTGGAAGGCCATATTAAGTTACCTGTAATCTAATAAGGCCATGTTCAAGAAACTTCAATTAGATATGGTTGGCAACCTTCAGTCTCGAAAGACTATGGTATAAGCCTACAGCACCTGGTATTCCCATGTGGTCTCCCATCCAAGTACTAACCAGGTCTGACCCTGCTTAGCTTCTGAGATCAGATGAGATCGAGCACGTGCAGGGTAAAAATAAACATTATTTTTTAAAAATCTAACTACTTTATATTAACTTCAAAAAATTAAAAAATGGTTAATTCTAAATAACAATTAACCTTTCAATGACTTTGTTGTGACTGCTTCTCAAAGGTTGATAGTAGACCGGAGTCCCCCACAGACTCTTCCCTTCTTCTTCCACCCCTCGCCAACCAGTCTTGGGTGGTAGTAGAGCCAGTCGCTTGGGAAAATTAGCACACACCATAGATGCATGCCTATAAGACAAGAATTTTTTACCGCAAAATCAAGGCAGGATTGCCTCTTTGTCCTATCTGAGGCTGAGGGTAGTTCAGGGGTGTTGCAGCAACCAGGAAAAACTCAATGCAGATTAAAGACCCTCTGCTCCGGATGGCCATGCCTTTCTTTTGTGCCTCTCCCAGACTTCTCAACATTACAAGCAGGCGGGCTGCAGCTGCCATCTGCAAACACTGTACAACTGCAGATTGAAAACGCATTTCCTCTCTCCTCACCTCCTCCCTCTGGGAAATGGCAGACATTACCGCATATGCATCTTATTAATGTCTTCAAAAACAGTGGTGTGGTTTGTTCCTCCCTGTCAATCAGGCTTCAGGGCAAGCTGTAGCGCTTCCTCTCAAGCACCATTCCCTAAGTTCCCACCCCCTCCAACCAACTTATCTGAGGGTCATGGAACTTTCCATGATTTTTGGCTGAAAAATTGCCCTGGTTTTATCTGTGAATTTGTCTTATAGAAGAGTATCCACGGTATATTCTAGAGTCGCATTAGAACGAAATCATGAGCGTAGCAGGTGTTCAAATAGCCCTTGTGACTTACTACTATTATAATTGCGGCCATCAGTCGGGGCTTCTTTTACTCTTTGGTATTTTAAATACTGTCATTTTAGGATTAAAAGAAAACTAATAAAAGACGAACAAAATCATATTAATGAAAATAAAAGGATTTGTTCACGCAAAATTTGTTCACGCAAAAGGTCGCATTTAATGGCCTAGAAAAGGGGTCTCCAGACTTTTCAGTACGAGGGCCAGATCTTATATTTTTCACATTTTCGTGGGCTGAAAAAAAAAATCAACTTTATGAATGAATTGATGAAATTTAAATGAATGAATAAGTTTTATTTGAATCTTTTTTGTAAGCATCATATAATTCAGATGATGTAGGCAACCTTCAGTCTCGAAAGACTATGGTATCGCGCTCTGAATGGTGGTTCTGGAACAGCGTCTAGTGTGGCTGAAAAGGCCAATTTGGGAGTGACAATCCCTTCCACACAGGGAGCAAGTGCAGTCTGTCCCTGGTCTGTCCCCCTGGCTATGGGCCTTCCCTCTTTGCCTCAGTCTGTTGGCCAAGTGTCTCTTCAAACTGGGAAAGGTCATGCTGCACAGCCTGCCTCCAAGCAGGTCGCTCAGAAGCCAGGGTTTCCCACTTGTTGAGGTCCACTCCTAAGGCCTTCAGATTCCTCTTGCAGATGTCCTTGTATCACAGCTGTGGTCTACCTGTAGGGTGCTTTCCTTGCACGAGTTCTTCATAGAGGAGATCCTTTGGGATCCGGCCATCATCCATTCTCATGACATGACCGAGCCAACGCAGGTGTCTCTGTTTCAGCAGAGCATACATGCTAGGGATTCCAGCTCATTCCAGGACTGTGTTGTTTGGAACTTTATCCTGCCAGGTGATGCCGAGAATGCATCAGAGGCAGCGCATGTGGAATGATCACTGCTAATTCACACTTCTTGGAGCATGTATATAAATGGAGCATGTATATAATTCAGACCCAAAGATAAATGTGACAATGACAAAGAAATAATGCTGAGCTTAACCTGAGAAATAACACATGAGTAAAAATGTCAAATGGTAGCAAAAAAATATTAGCAATAAAAATATTTTAAGTTGCTGCAGGCAGGATGTGTTCACCGGGCCATACTTTGGAGACCCTTGTCCTAGAAGGCTGCAGGTTCCCCACCCCAAAAGGCATATTTAACATTATTTCTAAAAAGAGAGGGCTCACACATGCCTGAAAGATATAGCCTGTGCTTAGATCCTCTGGAGCCTGTTGTGAAATATTATATAGACATTGCTGAAGCTTCATAAACATATGAAGATTTATCAAATCTCAGTATAGAAAGACAACCTATCTCATTTTCCATACAAACTGCTGATCTCCATACATAATGTAGATACGGTGCAAGGTCAGTTTGAGAAACAAACAAACCCTTTCAAATGTAAGTGTAACCCTCCAGGCTTGGGTTCAAGTATCAAGCTCTCAGCTTTCAGAGGGAGTTCATGCAAAGAGGTTGGTCTTGCGTTCTGTAGGGGAAAGGATTCTCAGAGAAACAAAGGTACAGAAGACCTCACAGATAGTTGAACCAAATTCTTTATTTGCCCTCGCAGACTCATCTCTCTACTCCAGGCAACTCATTAATTTTTCCTAAGGTCAGACATTCTCTCGACTTCTAATTCTTCCCAAAGCTTCCTTGGGATTTTCTTGCTATTTACTTAATAATACATAGCTACACAGAGCAAAATATTCAAGCATGTGCAATTTTTCAGCATGCTGAGTATTTTAGGCTCAGGTTTGGCCAAATTTCAAGGTCTTTACTGAGGTTGAAAAGAGTTTGCAAGAAAAGCCCCTCCAGTCACATACATGAGATGAATGGCCATTTGGCTATCCCTCGATGAACGGTGAATTACAGATGCTTGTAATGATCCATGAGCTAGAGATGCTCATACATGTTCTGCTTTTTGTTGCCATACTATTTTTTGGAAAAGCTGGACTCTTGCTAAACTGCTCAGGAAAGAAGGTGGGAGGTGACCTTTGGTCACTCTTGCTCCCTCTTCTCCTCCAAACAGATAATCACCAGGACTGGAGCATCAATTAGCTGGTCCTGTGCAACTTTGGGAGTACTCTGTTAGAGTGTGGCGATAATGTGCATATCCTGCTTTATGCGTTCACTGGCCTGTTTCTTGCTGAAGTAGTAAAATTATACATATAGGCCAATCCTACTCCTCCCTGCCTCCTTCTGCTGTTGTGGCTGCACCAGGGAGGATTGCACTGCATCCTTCGGGGAGGGAGGAGAGCAGATTAAGAGGCTTGGGAGAGGTAAGGGCAGGAGGGCTGGTCTAGAGGGTAGAGCTTCCATTAGCCCGAAGATAACATCAGAAGGTCGCCAGTTCCAGGACACCGGCAGCTACCTGAACGGCTGAGAATGGCGAGACCTTGAAGCAGCTGACAAGCCCAGCTGAGTGATTCCACCTGCTCTTGGTGTGGGCAAGAAGCGTCTTGGCTGCCCTCCGTGTGAGAGATGCAACTGCTTGTCAGCCTGCCAGGGAGAACTGGAGGCCAGAGGTGAGACCAAACCAGGAAGATCCATTCTGAAATGTTGTTGGTTCTTGAAAGAGAGAACATTTATGTTTGTAAAAATCCCTTTGAGGGATTTAGAAATGCCTGCCTATGTAAACCACCTTGAATAAAGACAGAGGAGTAATCCGATGACTGGAAAGGCGGTATATAAATACCTTGTTGTTGTTGTTGTTGTTGTTGTTATTAAGGGAAAATATTTTCCTTTACCTCCCCTAAGCCTTCCATGGGGGCCATCCCGTCCCATCTCTAACATGCCCCCACCCTCCCTGCCAACCTATCTCCATCAGCAGGTGCTGTGCTTGCCGCCACTATGCATGGGGCCGTCCAGCCTCTGCATTTTGGAAGCGTGCAGCTCTGTGCGCTTTCAGACGGCATTCATAATGACCATGTCGCCAGAACGCTAGTTCCGCAGGGAGAGGGGATAGGATTGGAATGTTAGGCTGTACCACTGCAGACTGAAGGTGGGGTTGGCATGATTAACTGCGAACAAAAACAAAACAAAAAACTAGATGGGGAGAAGATTTCTAGCTTAGCCTTGTCCCTGACATACAAGTTTTGGTGCCTAGCAATGTAATGTATGGAGGAGGATGTAATCATGTGAGCCCCTATCTACAGTGTGAAGTGGGACAACCTAGACACAAGTTTTCATCTTCTGTGAGAACATGGCCACTGATGCTCTCCATAATCATCATTACTCAAATACATGCTCATTATTAAAATCATCCATTCCCCCCCCCCCCCAAAGGTAACATTTCGCTTTCTAAGGTTGCATTTGTAATACCTTTTTTCCCTTCTCTTTCTCTCTGGAACATTTTAATGTAAAATATGCATGACTTGGTTTGAAAGTGGACTATCTTGGCAAGTACAGCAGCTGTGCATTCATGACTTCTCTTGATTTTTCCTCCTAAGAAAACAAAGCATTGTAATTGAACACACATCTCTTTCCCTCAGCAGCTCGAGAAAATGAATTTGCCAAACCTCAGTTGCAAAGGATTCTTAAACAAAAAAAATATTTTTCATGCTGTTTTCCTTGCAGAGATATTTTTGTGACAATAACAATTAATAATAAAAAGCAAAAAAAAAAAAAAAATTAACAGTCATCACGTATCTGTTAATCTGGAAAACACAATTCTAATAAGCTTCCACCCACTCCCTGCTCACTGCACTTGCACTATGCAGTACAACTTTTAAAAAAATATCAAGAAAGAAGATCAAGAAGATCAATATGGCAGAAAAACAGATGGAGAAAAGAAGAGGGGAAGGGCTGACCATGAAGTTTCAGCTTAGTCTGCATTTTGCCCCACCCTTCTCGGTGATGGGTAAGCAGAGAGGAGGCAGCCCACTGGAGCTGCAAGAGTGGAGCTTCGGGACCATTTATGCTGCTGCTGTGTCCTTCCCCTCATTTGGCTGGAGTGACATGTCAGAGAAGGACTGTTGGCAAGCATCTCATGGTGACAGCAACTGTTTAAGGAATGTGCATCCCAGTGGGCTCAGGACTGGGTCTGAGAGTGGCTCAGCCCAGGGCAAGGGGAATTGCTTCCCCTAACCCCAGGTAAAGTGGCAACAGCCCCAATGGGACTACTTGAATCTGCACCACCTCAAAAGGTAGCATGAATCTGAGCGGCCTGGGACTGCCCCAGGCTGCCCAGGAACAGAGTTAGGATCCGTCCAACCTCCCCCACCCTGAGAGGTTTGTTGCTTACCTCTCTTTATTAAACTAACAACCCAATCCTATCCTCCCCACACCCCATTCTGGTGCAGCCACCTTGTGCTGTATCCAGCAGGGGGCAGGCGGAATGGAAAAGCGGATTTAAATTTAAATTCCTTTCCCCCTCTGTGAGCCTCTCATCCTGCAATGGGTCACCTCAGACCTGCACCAGCAATTTTGCTGACACAAGTCCAAGGACAGAAAGGGAGTGGGGAGGTTGCTGCTGGAGAGAATAGGGTCTGGCACATGCCATCTCTGCCAGATCCACTGCCTTCCTCTGCCCCCATTCCTCCCCCCTCCCTGCCCAGTTTTGCCCCTGCTCTGCCGCCTACTCTCTCCCCCTCGCCATCTCCCCTGCCACTGTACCTGCCTCAACAGGTCCTTCTTGGTCTCCTAATGCAGATCTCCCTGCCAATGCTCAGGCAGTGCACTACTCAGCGTATTGCCAGAGCCCACTTTATGGCCATTTTTCAGCTGCACTGCATAGGACGGCAGAGAATAGGATTGGGGCATTCATCTCCTTATGTAGTGGTACCTTCAGCAGAGTTCCACCTGTACAACTCAACTGATATATTGGGAGAGGTAGTCTCTGGGAAATGCCATTCGCACATTTCTCTTTATGAATTCTGCCTGAGATTCTGCTTCCTTTGTTTGCTTTTTAAAAAGCTCAAGATGTTCAGTGCTTGGGATGCAAATATATCTCATCTGTCAGCTTCTGCAAAGTGGTCAGATTTAACCTGGGGAAACATTAGCATGTAATCTCGAGTAGTCATCAAGAAGAAAATAATACACGATTTATAATGGGTTAGAATACCCACAGACATGATTGTGATTGCTTTGGAAACGTCTGTGGAGTTTTGTTTCTCCATTTTGATTTTTTGATGCCTTATCAGTGTTGCCTCTTTAAAATACCTCTGTACATATATAGACTTTATCATTACCACAATTGATGCTGTTCTTCAGCGGACCAGAGCTGGGTTAATAAAATGTATCCCCTCTAGCTTATTATCTTCCTTTCCCTGCAATTTTTTGTTGTTGTTGTTAGACCACAGAGGGCATTTGTACTGTGCATAATCTCACATCTTTAGCAAAGAGTCTGAGTGTGACTCAGCTGAGTCCAGTTCATATACTCCAGGGAAAATACTTGGGGGGAACCAGAGGTCAGAGTTCCATGAACCCAAGGGAAATTTTGATTTTCTTCTTCAAACATGTCATATGGCAAACTGAGGACTAAAGTAAATGTTCTGCAACAGAGGAAGAGTCCTGCTGGTTCAGACCAAAGGATCACTTAGTAGCCCAGCATCTCGCTTTCCCCAGCAGCCAACCAAATGCTTCAAGGAAGCCCAGAAGGAAGGCTTGAATACAATAGACCCAAGTCTGGAAAACAGATCTGTAAAAGCTGCAATCCTATACACACCTACCTGGGAGTAAGCCCCACTGAAATTGTTGAGAGTTATTTCTGTGTAGACATGCACAGAATTATGTTGCATCAGGCATCTAAAACAAAACGAAAAACAGGATAGGACTTCATTTGGAGGGCAGGGAGAGGGATAGTTAGTCCTTTCCCTACCCACTGCTTCTCCCCTATACAGTGGCATGTTGTACTGCCTTAGTACCTGGGGCAGTGTGCCACAACATTACATGACGTCGTGATGTCACTTCCGGATTCTCCCCCAAGGAGAGAGCATTTGCTGTAGTGGCTTCATGCACCCTGTTCCTTCTCCTGTGGAGGTTCCCCTTCAAGCCAGAAGCCATCTCATGTGCTGAGGACAAGGGTGCCACTGCTACTGCTCACTGCCTGATAAGTCTGTGCCCGGTGCCCCCCTCCCCAGTGGCGCCCAGGTCACCCGCCCTGTCTTGCCACACCCAAGATACACCTCTGCCCCTATAGTTAGCGCTTCCAGTGGCTTTTTCTCAATCAGGAATCTAAGGCATGCGTATCATTGCTAAGGGACTAGCATCACCAGGAAGAGAATTTAGGGGAGAAGTGGCGGTTAAGGAAGGATTAAATTCCTCTCTCTCCAAACCTTAAAAAGGAACATCCAAAAGATGTTCTTCGAGAAATTTCAATCTTTGCTGCCTGTCTATTTTAGCCCTGAGGGGAGTTTCAAAAACAGTCTGGGGTACGGCATGTTGGATGGACCTCTGCTATTCCTAGAAAAAAATTACAATCAACATGCCCACTAAATTAGTCCAAGTTCCTTGTGCAAACCCACACAGCTCCTGCTATGTTGTTGGATTATTTTGTAACACCTCATTTATCTGCCTCTAATTACCCAAATCCATTATAATCGGTTGCAGCAAACGGAAGGCATTGCTCAGAAAGAAAAACAAGCCCCAACCTCCACAATATTCATTTACCAAGATTTATCGGAGCACGGCACTATCAGACAGCTCCAGATTTCTCAGTGCTGGGGAGGGCCCACTTTGCCCCCCTGAGCTGCCTGCAGCATCCACTCACGGCATCGTAGAAAGACTGGGTCTTCCCCCATCTCCACTACCATTTCAGATAGCCCACATAGTAAGGGGGAAACAGACAGTATTCTAGACAAGCTTCCTCAAGGCCAGCCTAAGACCTCCTGGCACCTAAGACCGTATGCCAAACGCTGCTCCCCTTAACCAATGATATGCCTTCTCACTCTCCAATGTTCTAGCTCAGCACTCTCCTCCCCATTTCCTCTTCCTCTCTGCCCCCCTCTTCCAATTCAGGGAGTAGAAATGAGAAGGAGCCGTGGAGGATAGAGCTGGGGGGGGGGGACAAAGGTGAGTGACCTCCACCTATCTGCTGCCTGAAGTGACAACTTTGGTTGGCCTCATGGAAGAGCTGGACCTGCACTCCCCAAACCTGCAGCCTGACCTGAAAATAGTGGAGATGCACAAGGAGGGGGAAAGGGTGACAAATGTAACTTGGCAGCTGGATGTCATTTCATATCAAATCCAGAACAAAATTTTGACTTGTCACAAAATGAACTGTGGACAAGGAACAGATCTGAAGCCTACAAAATCACTGACATGTCATTCCATTTTCTTCGTCACTTGTGCTTCCTTTCCACTCTTGAGGCCCATTTGGTGCCGTTTCGGTGCTCTTTTCAAATCACTCTGGTGGCTGCTTTGTATTTCAAGCTGTGAGTGAGGATGGCATCTATTTTTTTTTTCAGCTGTCACAGACCAAAGAGAGCTTGGCATCTGCTTCCCCCCCCCTTTTTTTTTTTTTTTTAAGGATTAGGAGATAAACTTTTTTGTGCATTTGATGTGAAGAATTGTCTGCCTGATGCTTGGTGAAACTGAAACTTGCTTCCAACACCTCTAATATTTGTTCCTTTAAAGCTGTTTGCTAGCCTTGAAATGTATTTTATTGCACGCAATCCGGTGGCATCTTTGTCACTATCAGTTTGATTCTCTAAGGATATTTTTGTTAATTTGATTAACAAAATTCTGCCTTTTGATTGATTAACATCAATTGATTAACATCATTCCGCCTCCTCATCTGAAGTCTGTAGGGTCGCTGTCAATCATTTATTTGGATGTAAATCCCAATGAACTCAGCAATACATATTCCCAAGTCAAAAATGCATAGGATTGCATGTTGCTTGCTCCTCTTCCTGTATTCTCATTGATGTATAGTAGCAGTGAACAAACCCTCATAAATAAATTAAGACCTAAACCTACCTTCTACTGAATCTGAGCATTGGTCTGTCTAGGATACCATTAACCCTGAGTGTCCCTGAGTAACTGGAGTGATGATTAGGGAATGTTTGGGGCTGATCTTCAAGTTTGCCCCAAACTGTTTAAAAATAAACTAAGGATTCTTAGGGTACAATCCTATCCTTTCCCTCCCCCACCAATATAGCTGTGCAACAAGAGTGCACACTGCATTGGGGGGGGGGCAGTTCCTGAAGTCTCCTCCAGGTAAGGGAACATTTCTTACTGACACTTCTATGGTTTTGCACCCTGCTGAGGATAAAGCAATGGTTTTATTTTATTTATTTATTTATTTGAAAGATTTATATTGCACCATTCCCCCTAAAATATCAGGTGACTTTCAATTAAAACAGTTAATAGAACAATAAAACTTCACTACAAAATAAAATAAAACAAAGGGGGTTTCTCTTGCGTGTCATCTCCTATGGCCAACTCCCAGATCACTTTGCCACATGAAGAAATGCCATATTTAGTCCAATAAATGCTCAGTTGGAATCCTAGTTATCTGCGTTTCAGATTCTTCGATATCTCAGATTACTATATATCCCCAAGGCAATGTGTGTCAATATCACTCTTCTTTATCTAAGCCAGCCATTTTCAACCACTGTGCTGTGGCACACTGGTGTGGCGCAAGTGGTGCACAGGTGTGCCACAGAAATTTGGGGGGAAGTCATTTATTAATAGGGCCAATAGGAGATGTGAGCCCCCACTGGCAGCATGGTGTGCCTTGTCAATTATCAAAAACCTGGTGGTGTGCCTTGACAATTTTAGTGCCTTGTCAGTGTGCCATGAGATGAAAAAGACTGAAAATCACTGATCTAGGTGATCATCTTTCCAGATGGTTTGGGAGCCACTTAGACTATCTGGATCAACAGGGTTGTGGAATATACACTAGTTTAGCTGTCCTTTGGAAAACTAAGATTAAAGATGTGTTGCTTTTGAAGGGAGGATGTTGCCTCTGAGACTGACAATATGGAAAGATGATTTTTTTCTGAACTTCTGAAAGCATTTCTCTGTGTGAACATTTGAAAATGTGTTCAGGACTAAGTAGGGTGGAAGGGTAGAGAGGAAGCAAATGTGTCATGAGTGAGGACACCAAAGACAGGGTAACTCTAAAAGATACATATCAGTCTATCAGAAAAGCTATGAGAACAGCAGGGGACGCTTTTCAAAGAAACAGCCATAATATTGCAACAGAAGCAATGGCAGAGGCAAGATCTATGCCATGAATGAAAATGTGTTGTTTTTTTTTTACTTTTAATTTTAAGAGCAGTGGTGTCACTAGGAGATGAAGGCCACACAGGGTGACGCACCACTGCTGGCCAAAATTGCAGTTTTTAGGAATAATACAATCATGTTATATATCATTCAATGTGTAATTTACAGCAAAACACAATGAAAGAAACCACATTGAAATATCTCTATACTATCAAATGTTATAGCCAAAAAACCAGCAATGTGGGGTGATCAAGCATTGCTCAGGATGTTACCATGCCCACAGCATGGGAGAGTGTCCATCATGGGGGTGACACAATGGCCTCCCATACCGGGTGGCGCAAACCCTAGTGACACCACTGAGGAAAGAAGACACATTGTGAACTGGGCTAGAGTGGATCAGGAGGGTCCAATTCAGGTATTAAATTTGAATTCTTGATTGATTCCTAAAATAAATTTTGGGAAGCAATTTTGCAGCCATGAGGACTGTTTTTCAACTGTTGTTTTTTTTTTTCCCCATTAAAAGCTTCATCCATGCTGTGCTAATTCATCAGAACTGCATTTTTATCATCATTACATTTATTCATTTGTGCTTGCTCATTTGTTCATGACTGCTTTCACTGGGGGTAACAACTCCACAATCCTGCCTCTAACTTCACTGTTTTCTACCTAAACATCATGAAATTTGCAAGCATTTGAGGACCCTACTAAAAGATCAGGTCTGTCAAATTTCACACATGTAGCACCAAGAAGACACTGAAAAGGGCACACAAACCATAAGCTTTCCATTGATTTCAATGGGAGAACTACCCCTATTTTCCCAGTGGGTGCGGCACAGCCGAACACTGATTTAAGCCCATCAGTAGCTTGGGACCTCAGACCATACCTGACCAGGATCAATGGGTTCCACCAGAACTGCTGTATCGGTTCCAGAATTTGTAAGTAAAAAGTGGCAGCCACTGCCCTAGGGCAATATGAATATACAAAATGACACCCACCAGAAGGCAGTTTGACCAAAGTGCTCAATGTTGCCTTTAGAGGCAGCGGTACCAAACTATGTGTTGAAGAAAAAAAAGTGGGCAAACAAATGGAATTCCAAATGAAAACCAGATATAAATAAATGAACCAAATGTAAATCAAATTGAAGGCACAATTTGATAATCCAAGAAAATCTGATAATCCAAATCAGGGATTCTCAAACTTCCCGCTGCCACTAGCCACTTGTTCTTCTTGCAAGCCCTCCAGATGCAACTGGAGACTGCCCTGAGCCTCTGCAGGTCTCAGAAGGCCTCTAGAAGCAACTAGAAGTCACTTTTACAGACAGAAAAAAACCAGAAGCGGCTCTCTAGTTGCTTCTGGAGAACTGCGGAGGCCTTCCGAGACCTGCAGAGGCTTGGTGCAGCCTCCAATTGCATCTGGAGGGCTCCAGTTTGCAGCCAATCAGATGCAAGAGTGGGGGGCAGACCCAATCCAGGACCCACCAGACACAGGATCGCAGCCCACCAAGTGGGTCGTGACCCACAGTTTGAGAAACCTGGATCCAAATGGATGGGATCCTACAACCATTTTTTCCACTGTACATCCCAAACGAACATGTGATCGTCACTTTCCCACAAGTCCAGTCCCCAGAGGACTGGAATAATACTTGAATGATACAATCAAACACACTGAGGCCAATCACAGGCTGATTCCTGATCAACGCCTGCCCTTGGAAAAATCACTTAAAATACTGCACTCACAAAGCATGGAAGCTGCCCCTCTGTCTTTCTGAATTAATGGGATTTTTCATACTATTTTTTTTTAAACTGTTTAACAAGACAGTCTTTGTATGTGCATGCTTGTTTTTTTAATAATAGTTTTCCTCTCAACTGCGCAAACCTCTTTAGCTATTCTTTACTGCGAACCAGAAAGAACTGGCTTACTAATAGAAAACTATTGTTTCTCCAGCCTGTCTAATAAAATATATTAGCAAATTGCTAAAGGGATGAAGGCACCAGTGAAGAATTGCCTCTCAGGCCCCTTAAAACATGCAACTACACTCATTTGGCATTTTCATGCCAGAGCTGTGCATTCCTGCAGTGTAGTTATTGGACGCATGAAATGTGATCTTTGCTAGTAAACCTGATATATGTTTAATATAAAAAGTTGTATATGATTATCTTTCCTGAGATCTTCTTAATAGAAGATGGTCTTTAAAGCCCCAGTGCGATAAAATCAAAATGTCAGGATCTGATCAGTCTCAGCCAGAACATTACACATCCCTTTCTCTTAATAAGATATTGACTACATAACGTTATTTTATTAACAGCACTGACAGCCGTCAAGATTACAATTTGTATTCACCACAAAAGCCTCATCTAAACTTTCTGCTATACATCCTGCCTTATATCAGCAGTCGAATTATGACTAGGTTTTTTAAAAAAAAATTCAAAGAATGCTACTAAAAATCAGAGAAAACTATGTATTAAATGATAGTATTGCATACGGTACTGCATTTTAAAAGATGGAGGTGATTGACTGAACACAACCATTGATGATATACTTCTCTCTCCTTTATTTATTCATTCACCAGATCTATGCCGCCCCCCACCCCATAATCAAGAGGTTCCAAAGAGGCATACAAAAATTAAAGACAAATAAACAATTTAAAAAAAAATCTAGCACACAAATGGCAGTAGAACAGAGAGAAAAAGCAAACATCAAGGAACAGAAGCAGGGATAAAATGTTGATCAGGTCTGGTCAAGGTCAAAAACCTTCCTGAATAAAAATGTATTCAACTGTTACCCTGCACATGCCTGATCTTGTCTGATCTTGGAAGCTAAGCAGGGTCAGGCCTGGTTAGTACTTGAATGGGAGACCGCCTGGGAATACCGGGTGCTGTAGGCTTATACCATAGTCTTTCGAGACTGAAGGTTGCCAACTAACCATCTCCTGAAGATATACAAGGAGAAAACCAGCAAGCTACCCACTGTGCAGGTCTGTGTTGCTGTTTGCAACCTGCTTTTCAGTGACAAAAAACACCCCTGCAGCGGCATCTCTGCACTTTGGTTCAGCTTTCCCCTTCCTTGTAACTTGGTCCTCTGTTCTTCCTTCATGCACCTGAACTTTCTACACATACATGTTTTTATATACTGCCTTTCTCTGTTTTTATTCAACATTCAAGGCGGTTTACACAGGCGGGTTCATCTAAACCACCATTTTTCAATGGGGATTTTGCAATATGTTCTGTGGAAAAGACTCACAGAACCCATCTCTTCCTGGCTGCATGCATCAAGCTTCCGCAGGCAACCATATATCAAGCCCAGACAGGTCCTCAAGACTGTCCTCCATTCTTATTGTTGAGCTCCTTATTGTTCACACACTCCCCTGCTCTCTCACTGTGGTGGCTCATTAATTCAGCAGTGACTCTGTTCTGCCACAACTGGTAATAGCAGCTTGTCAGCCTGTTGTTCTATCTCCCATTCAGAACAGGACCATGGTTGTTCCCAGTTAGCTCTTCAGTCAGTATGGCAGCTCAACCCCCAGACCACACCTCCTGCCCACTGAATAATCCCTCTAAGTAGTCTCCCCATTTACCCAAACACAAACATCCTTCTGTCCATGTTCTACTTCCCCCTCGACCATTTTCTCCTCCTCCATTTAATGTGTTCATATTCTTCTCCCCTTCAAAAATTTACCGCGCAATCCTATCTTACTCTGGAACAGGCAATTCAGCACAAGATAGGGCTTCAAAGTGGCTCAGTTGAAGGCAAGGGGAAACTCTTCCCCTTACCCCCAGGTCAACCACTGCAGCCCCAATAGGTCTCCTCAGACTTGCGCAACCTCCTGCCCATCCCTCCCCCACCCCAAAATGCCTCCAAAAAGCCCCCCTCCCCAACCCCCTTCCCAACAGCAGCCCACCACCAGCTCAAGCTTACCTTTGCCAGGCCTGGATCCAGCATGGGGAGGCTGGCATGCATCCATGCACTGACCTTCCCAATTCCCATGGGAGACGAACATGCTTTACGGCATGTTCATGACACCTGGAGGCCAGCACAATGAACTTGCACTGGCTTAAGGGCTGCTTTGGACTGTGGATTGGAAGTGACTCATGGAGAACCTCAATTGTACTGAGGTATCGTTCCATTTGTTTACATCTTCCTTTAAAAATAATGTAGTTCATCTGGAGCCTCGTCATTTTGTAAAGGCTGAGTGAAGTTGTCTAAAATGTAAAGCCCTGTTAATTGACTGGGTTAGAGGGCGAGAACGTTCTGCCAGATTTGGTTGCCCTTGAAACCTGGCTGTTTTTTGCTGCCTGCCATGGAAAATTATGTTTCCTCAATTCTGGCTGAGTTACAAAAAAAACCTCTCATAAAGAAAAACACACACACACACATGTTGGCAGCCTTCAGTCTCGAAAGACTCTGGTATCGCGCTCTGAATGGTGGTTCTGGCACAGCGTCTAGTGTGGCTGAAAAGGCCAATCCGGGAGTGACAATCCCTTCCACACCAGGAGCAAGTGCAGTCTGTCCCTGGTCTGTCTCCCTGGCTATGGGCCTTCCTTCTTTGCCTCTTAGCCTCAGACTGTTGGCCAAGTGTCTCTTCAAACTGGGAAAGGCCATGCTGCACAGCCTGCCTCCAAGCGGGCCTCTCAGAGGCCAGGGTTTCCCACTTGTTGAGGTCCACTCCTAAGGCCTTCAGATCCCTCTTGCAGATGTCCTTGTATCGCAGCTGTGGTCTACCTGTAGGGCGCTTTCCTTGCACAAGTTCTCCATAGAGGAGATCCTTTGGGATCCGGCCATCATCCATTCTCACGACATGACCGAGCCAACGCAGGCATCTCTGTTTCAGCAGTGCATACATGCTAGGGATTCCAGCTCGTTCCAGGACTGTGTTGTTTGGAACTTTGTCTGTAGCCAAAAATCCAATTTCCCTCTTTGACCCCTTTCTGGGGATCGTTGTCACCCCTTTTCTTACAGCAGATGTATCTTCAATATAAAGACATTCCATATATAGAAAACTTTCCCCATCACTGCATCCCCATGCTGGGAAAAGTTACATCTGTGGAATGTCTGAGTGTTGGTTTGAGAAACGACTAGCCAGAGACCAGGGCTGCCTTGCCACCTTTTCCTGTCCAAAGCATTTTGCTTTTAATGTAAGAGAAAAGATATTCATTCGGTCTACTGGTCAGTTTTATTGCCCTTTCAGTTCAATCCTTCCTACAGTAGCTTCCCCCCATCCACGGACTCAGTTTCCATGGTTTCAGTTATCTGCAGATCAAAAATATTCAGAAAAAATTGAAATGCTCCCAGCCATTCTTAATCTCCCTGCTCATCCTTCTTCTTCCTCATGACTGGACGCTTTTACTATGCACTCATGCTTTTAATCTTGCCAGCAGAGGTTAGAACCTGAGGGGCACCTACCCCGGGTATTACGAAGGGGGGGACACACACACAACATGAAAAGCAGTCACTTCAGGGTTCTGCCCGGAGGAGGTGCTGGTGGCGTGCAGCCCAATCCAGAGCTGCCTGGTGCATGGGGCTGCCACGGCGAAAAATTGGCTGCCATGGTATCCAATGCAGAACCAAGCAGCTGCCGGCAGCTCCCCAGGGGAAGGGAAGCAGAACCGCAACAGGGCTATTCGATTCTACGGCAGATCTGGAGCTGCTACAGAATCAGAGAGTCCTGGTTAGGACTACACAGTCCAACATGGGGCTCAGGATCCGGTGGAGCCAAGCTCCACCTGTCCCGCCCTCCTGCTGCCCTGCTCCCTCCCACACCACACCTCCTCCCTACCTTCTGCCCACCTTTCCCCGCCTCCCCTGCCCAGAACTCCTCCTCCTTGCCTCCCCCCACACTCCCACTCACCTCTCTGTTGCCAGGCGGTCCAAACTGGCCCAGCCCAGACAGGTCCAAGCAGAATGCAGGCTCAACACCAGAGCTGACCCAGCAGGGGCTCTGGTAAGGGCTCGCAAATGTGCTTTATGGCACATTTGCGACAGTGCACACCAGCACTAAGCTGGTGTGCACTGGTCTGGATCGGGCCCTTAGCACCCCGTGTTCCTTCTTGTATGGAGGCTGTGTGTCCACAAGAGAAAGAATAGGAGGAGCAAAGCTGCCAGCACGTCCTGCTCCAGGGAGACCCAGAAGTGACATCACAATGTCATATAACATTGTGACATCACTGCCCTGGGTGCCGGGGCTTCCAGTTATGCTGTTATCTGGTGTGCTCCTTGGGGCATTTGGTGGGCCACTGTGAGATACAGGAAGCTGGACTAGATGGGCCCTTGGCCTGATTCAGTGGGGCTCTTCTTATGTTCTTATGCTTGCCGGGCCCTCCTCTGCTTATTTTTCTTTGCCAAGGGATACAGCAGAGGGTATCCAGAACCCGCCTCAGAATAGTTCCCTTATTAGGTAACTTTGCTCTTTTCCTGGTTCCCCAATGTCCCCTTTATCGGCGTCGTGATGCCGCAGTCTGAGGACCTCAGCCTCTGGCCCCTTAAGAGGTGGTGGAAGGGGAAAGCAGTGAGGCAATCCCCAGGATCACACTGCTGTGGGGGCAGAGGAGGCTTTTTTCTAATGTTACTTAGTTGCTACCAGGGTCCAGGAAGTGCAGGGAGCCCCACAGAGCCCTGTGCAGGGCTTGGAAACAGTTTTTTAAAAAATCAATCGTGACCCATTTCCGGTTTCATGATCACAATCTGGAAGTGGGTCACAACTTATTTTTTACAATCTGCCGCGAGCCCTGCAGCGGGCTCTGTGGCCCCCCCCCCCCATTTTCCAGACCATGGCAGCGGGTAGGGAATGTTAGATAAAAACCCCCTCTGGCCCTGCAGCAGCGCAATCTTTGGATGGCGTCACTGCTGTTTTCTCCACCCCTGCAAAGACTTACCTTGGGGCTCAAACTTTGAGGGAGGTTGAGAACCCCTGCTCTAAACCAATCACTGTGTGATCTGAGTGCCTTCGACATAGACAAAAAATTTACAAGATTGATAAGCTCATTGTCAGGAAACAGGATTGTCTACCAACTCCTTTTTATAAAAGGGACTTGAACATCCATATAGGGTTCGCTACTATCTGCAGTTTCATGCATCCACTGTAGGTCTTGGAAGGTATCAGCCACAGATATGGAGGAACCATTGTATTGAGTAGGCATTTACTCATAAAATAAAAGGTCCAGACTGCAAGGTGTTAAATTGCTTTCCCTGCTGTTCCTGTACCTGAGTTTTCAAGCAAAAATGACTACTTTTGCAGACAGGTTGAAAGCATTCTCTATGGGAATCAAAGTTAAGTGTCTGGAGAAAGTGTCCAAATGGGACACTGCCGAGAAAGTTAAATAACAGGAACAAAGCTATTTAATCTATTTGAAAAGGAAACATTCTGTCAAGAACCCAGGGCCCTGTTCTCAGCATCTCCAAATCATTGAACACCAGGCTGGCTAGAGCTAGGAATCTGCGCTCAAATTCAAAACACATTTCTTGAACACAAGCTCCAGTGAAATGAACGAGACCTGCTTTCAGCAAGTAATGTAGCTGAGATCAGAAAGTGATACTAAAGCAAACCCTTAATGGGCAGCATGAGATTGTCATATGTCTGACGTTTTCATGCTGCCCATTTAAAAAGCCAATGGGCAGCCAATCCGATGGTGCTCTGGCACCACGAGGTCCAGTGGCGCTGAAATGGCCGCTGTTGTATCCCACAGGGCCAGAGCAGCCACTGGAGTGTCCTTGGGGGGAAGGGGACATTTGTTGAAGCATCAAATGTTTGATCTTATTGATCTTAAATGATTACCATAGTCTGGTCTTAAAAGGCAGTATGTGTTTTGGTGGCTCATTGAAAGATGAGAAACCATTGGGGCAAGCAGTGGTGCATGAGGCCAGCGCAACACCCCCACGATGGACCTCCTTCCATGCATTGGGCAGGGCCATGGGTGTGGTGATACACCATCGACTTGCCCCTGCAAGGTTTTTGGCTATAACTTTTGATAGAATAGAGATATTTCAGTTCGGTTTGTTTCACTGCATTCTGCATGAAATTACACATAAAATGATATATAACATGATGGTATTATTCGAAAATACCAAGATTTGAAAAATTTTGGTCAGTAAGAACATAAGAACTGTCCCACTGGATCAGGCCATAGGTCAACCTAGTTCAGCTTCCTGTATCTCACAGCGGCCCACCAAATGCCCCAGGGAGCACACCAGATAACAAGAGACCTCATCCTGGTGCCCTTTACAATACAAGAGACCTGCATCCAAATACATTCCCTCCCTTGCTTCTGGCATTCTGACATAGCCCATTTCTAAATGTGGTAGTGGTGTCACCCTCCTGTGAGCCTGCACCCCCTTAACAATACCACTGGAGACAGGCAACCTTCTTTTTCAGCAGGGTGTTCTTCTGTTTTGGTATCACAACAGAAATGACCCTGTACGTTAAGGAAATCCACCTTCCTTCACAGGGCTAGCCCAGTTATGAGGACAGTTGAACACCTTGCCTCAGGCAACAGGCCGTGGGTGGTAGCAAACTGCTAGGGGATTCTCCACACCTCATACCCATGTGCCGCCTTCCCTCATTCAGCACCCAGTTGCTTTGTGTGTAAAAAGTCCTAACATCAATCCATGGTGTTACCAGGTTGAGTTGGGGAAAAACTGTCAGGCTGGCAGAGGAGGATGGAATGTGCCTCCTTGTCAGCAGCAGAGCAGAGCAGAGCAGCAGAGTAGTGGGGCAGCACAGGAAGCAACTGGTCCCAAACAAAGCCACAGACGCAGACACAGGCTTGTTGAGTACAGAAGCATGTGTTGGTAAAAGGAGCAGGCAGAAGAGTAGTCAGTCAAACAGTCCAGAAGTCAGGGATACAGCAAGGCACAGTCACGATAAGCAGTCCGAGGCAGAAAACAAACCAGCAGCACTTTACCTAGAACATTCACCATGATCAACCCACACTTGGTGTCTGCGCCAGTCTTGTTATATACTGGAGTCAGCCAATCAGAACATGGCAACCTCATAGTCTTGTGACAGTCTTGTGACCTGCTCTGATTGGCTGCCCAGTGGTGTATTGCACCACTCCACCATGGGCTACGTGACACACATCACATACCCTGAGTCACATGGTTCCCATCTTACACAGGTGAATCTAATAACTAATCAGTGCTGCAGTAACATTGTTTACATCACACTGGGCCTGGACATCAGGGCCCCCTCTGCCACATCCTAGCTCAGAACAATTTCAAGGCCTGAGAGGTGCCAAAGGCCTGACAAAAACCTTATCTGGAACCCTAGCAAACAACTGTCGGTCAGAGATAACGCTGACCTAGGTGGACCAGCAGTCTGGCTTAGAGCGCAATCCTAACCCCTTACGTCAGTGCTTTCCAGTACTGGCAAAGCGGTGCCAATGGGACATGTGCTGCATCCTGCAGTTGAGTGTCACTCACGCAGGCCTCTTTAAAGTAAGGGTATGTTTGTTCCCTTACCTCAGAGCTGCATTGCCCTTATGTCAGTGCTGGAAAGTGAGTGCTGGAAAGCACTGACATAAGGGTTTTGGACTGCACCCTTAGTGTAAGACAACTTCATAGGCTTTCAATAATAATGTCCTTCTACTTTACAAGGTTATTGTAAGGATTACTGAGATAGCATACATGGTGCTTTTAACAATCAAAAACACTGCAAATGCCAAATCATTGGGGGATATTGTTTGTATGAATGCACCCTACAAATACTGGTCTGGAGAAAAATTTAACACGTTTCCTCTAGCTGTATAAACTGGGGCTCACCCTAAATACAAATGCAAGCTAATTGCTGTACTGGAAAAAATGCAATCAAGGGTACTGTGCTAGTGTGTAACTTCACATTAGTGATGTTTCTTCTTCGATGCTGCCGGCTAAATTAGCACACATATTTATGATTTGGGAGTAGCTATTTATACATTTGATTGCATAACTGAATAATCTAATTGCAGCTTCCACAAAGATATTTGCATAGGGAAAAAAGAATGCAGTTGCACCATCTTCTAGTACTTCATTCTAAGTAAATGCTAATAAGAACTTAAGAACAGCCCCACTGGATCAGGCCATAGGCCCATCTAGTCTAGCTTCCTGTATCTCACAGCAGCCCCACCAAATGCCCCAGGGAGCACACCTGATAACAAGACAGCTGATAACGTACTGTTGCCCTCCCTTGCATCTGACATACATAATGCTTGTTTTCTTCTTAATTTTTCCTCTCCATGTCTTCCTGCACATCTGTTCCTTGTAAAATTGGCACCTTTCCAAGCTGATTTGTCATTTTTGCCGACAGGTAGAGCAGCTCATGTTTTTTCCTTAGAGCATATGGGAGCTGGGATGTCTAAGCTACTTTGAAAAGTGTTGGTTGCCAGATGACTTGGTTCCCAAGTGAAGGAGTCCCATTCACAAAACTAAGACTAACTCTATGCACCAAAATAATGCCCAATGACAGGGAGGAGTTTTTTTTTACATAAATGCAGGCTTATACTTTATGCCTAAAATGGTCTGCTGGAATACAGATCCAACCTCGTTATACATGGATTTGACTCAACACAAATGGACACTGCCAATGAGAAGGAATGTGCTGATCCCTGGAGAAGGGGAAAAATGCTCCACTTTAAAATGCTTTTCTTACTGTTGTAGAGATTTTTATCTCAACACGATGAGTAAGGCCCTTTAAATTAAAGGAAAACAGTCCTTTACAATAGTTAGAGAGAGGGCAGCCAGCTGAAAATCCATCAATCATTCTGTCTCCTAGGGACCCTCTCCCTTCCCCCTGAACATATGAAAGAAAATCCTTTCTAAGTGCCTGGAGAGAGACTGATTGTTGGATTGTCCTCTTAATGACTCTATCTTAACATCACAAAGGACAGCAAGGCTGTTTTTAAATCACCTGAGCAAAGGCACTTTGTTTTGTAAATTGATTTGCTATAGTTCAATTTTTTCATCCACCTGAGTTCTGGGACCTGAACCCAAGAGAATAATGAGACTCAACCTGTACCATTCTAGGACACAGCTGTCAAGCTGGGCTTCTGAATTAGGCATATTCTTGCATGCTTTAAAGAAGACCAAGAATTATGATAAATATGTGAGAATCTTTGACCAGTGAATGTGGCATTGGGATCTCCAACGGAACAAAAATATCCAAACTTCCACTGGGCATGTCTCAACTCATGGGCACACCTTACATGAAAAGTAGACCCTAATATAGTAAAGTGGTTAGACCTTATCTACTATTACAGGTGGGCCCTTTTTATCAGCGGATTTGGAACCTGTAGGTTTGACTCAGCCCAGGTTTCTAACCCATGCTGGAGGGCCCCACCTGACCTCCCAGACACAATCAGAAGTGTCTTCCGGTCTTATCCAGGAGGACTTCTGAGACCTGGAGAGGCCACAAACGTCCTCTCCAGACCTCAGATCAGAAGGCACTTCTGGTTGTATCCAGAGGTCTTCTGATAGCCCACCTGCAGATTCCATTATCCATGGGTTTCAGTATCTGCAGGCGGTTCAGGAATGGATCCCCCATGGATACCGAGGGCCAACCTGTTGTTGGTTCAACCAAGCTGTTGTTTGGAACTACAGGTTGAACCTCATTATTCAAGGGTTCCCAGAACTCAGGCTGATGGCAAAAATCGAACTATAGCAAATCAATTTAGAAAACAAAGTGCCTTTGCTCTTTATAAAACAATTTTTATATAAAACAATTTATATTGTTTATAAATAAAAACAATTTATAAAACAAGGTGCCTTGCTGACCTTTGTGATGTTAAGATAGAGTCATTAAGAGGACAATCCAACAACCAGTCTCTCTCCAGGCACTTAGAAAAGATTATCTTTCTTTCATGTGTTCAGGGAGAAGGGAGGGGGTCATCTGGAGATGGATTGTCAGCTGGCTGCCCTCTCTCTAACTATTGTAAAGGACTGTTTTCCTTTAACTTAAATTGCTCTTCTCATCATGTTGCGATAAAAATCTCTGCAACAGTAAGAATAGCATTTTAAAGGGGTGCATTTTTCCCCTTCTCCAGGGATCAGCACATTCCTCCTCATTTGCAGTGGCCATTCCTGTTGAGTCAAATCCGTGTATAAAAAATCCGTGTATAACAAGGTTGGACCTGTATAGCCAGAAATGTTCCTGCTTTTCTTTGAGAGTAAGTTTAAGTAAATCAATGGCTCCATCTAGCACTACATGTGGCTGTGCTCTATCACCTTTTGTACCATACTATCATTGTTATGATTTTACTCTTTGTGGAAAGCTACTGGCACAGTACAAGGCAATATTATTCAGCTGACAGGGAAGCTTCCAGGACACAGGCGGAGGCTAAATTGCTGAGCTCGGGCCTCAGGCAAATTGGTTGATCAGTGGAATGCAGAAGTCAGACTGGAGATAGAAATTGACACTTTGACTTGGCAAGTTTGGCACTAGAACTGTGGGTAGAGAAAGCCAAGTTCAGATTGCTACAGTCAGGTCAGAAACAATGAGGCTGTGCTAAGATGCAGGTCAGTGAGGAAGGCGGAACTTTCTTCCTTCTTTATCAATATGTTCACAATAAGGATTTTCACTTGTCCATGCAGTGCAGTTAAGACTATCCTTCTTTACCCATGCCATGATTTTTTGATATAAGGTCCAGGAATGGGGGGGAAGGGGAGAACCAAGTCTCTTGTGAAGGCAAACTCTACATCCCACTTTATCCAATGGGTAGACCTTCCCTCTGCCTTGAGCTCTGGAGAAGAGTATGCATTTGCTCTGCAAGTCCAAGAAGGAATTTCAGGAGGTCGGATCAAATTTTGATTTCTTCCCTGAGTTGGACAGAGGTTCAGAATTGCCCCCTTTCTTGGGAGTGCTCCTTTGAGATTTGGGAGAAGTAACTTTCAGAACCCTCAAAGTTTGGAGCATAGCTTGGGAAGAGGCACCTCATTCATGTTAGATGCACTACCTGAGGTGTGGTGTGCCCCAACACTTTGAAGGCACATGCATTACACTTTGGGCGCAATCCTAACCCCTTATGTCAGTGCTTTCCAGCACTGACATAAGGGCAATGCAGCTCTGAGGTAAGAGAACAAAGAATCCCTTACTTTGAGGAGGCCTCTGTGAGTGACACCCAACTGCAGGATGCAGCACACATCCCATTGGCACAGCTATGCCAGTGCTGGAAAGTACTGACATAAGGGGTTAGGATTGAGCCCATTGTCTCTGTTTTTGTGCTGTGTTTCTACAAATTACTATGAATATAGATACTAAAGAAAAGAAGATGAAAAAAACCCATGGGAAAAGTGGAAAAACAGGTGAAAAATAAGTGAGTTGCTCATAGTTTGCAATTAAAGCTTGAAGTGCTAAATCTCATTAAGTGATGCTAGAACTTCTGAAGCATTGTCACTGCCAAATTTAACACTGTAATGATGCTATATAATGTTATTAATTGCTGTTTATTCTATTTTATCATGCCACTCAACTTTTCACTTATCATATTGGGCTTTTAACTTTGTGATGAATGTAGAACGGGTTTGGAACGAGTTAGAATTTTCCCCATTGACGTTAATGTAATAATTGTGCTTGTTATCCAAATTTTCGCTGCCAGAGGCATTTTAGGAATGAATTCAGCGTGGATAACAAGAGTGTATTTGCAAAACAGTTCTGTTTTGACTTTGGGTGTGTGCTTCTTGCATTCAACTCTACCTTTGATCTCTTTATAGAGGTTCTTAAGAATTAGTTTTTGATAAAGAGCCACTGAGGAGTAAGAAATGGTGGGCCAAGATCTCATGCTCCACCCCCCAAAAAGGCCTACTACTGACACTTAACCCATACGTACTATTGATCTACTCTTTTCCCTCTAGAGCTGGCAATTGGGAAACCAGATGGCATCACTATGGAGTTAGTCTGGTATCATTATACCGATATCTTGGTCCTATTTTAAGGATTTTCTTGGCCGCCATGAGGGGACCAAGGCTCAGAGTGTGTTCTTATGGGTGTGCTTTCACTGCTGCGGTGCCAAATATCATAGTTAAAATGGTTTGTGGAGAGTAAACACATCTGTCATCTGGGCTTCTCTTAAAGGACTGGGCTCTTGGCCAGTTAAGATCTCTTCCCAAAGCCAGCAGAGTCTGTAGTTTCTTTAGCCAGCTGGCCACAAGAGCACTCACCAATGGCCTTTGCTGCTGTGCACATCTCCTTATACACTGTGAAGTAAAGTTGAGGCAAGAACAGATGACCACTGACAGATTACGCTGTCACGTGTACTATCTGAGAGCCTGACCTGGTTCTTCAATAGTCGCATCAACCCTTCTCAAAAGAAAATGTCTGACTGCTGGCAAAATGAAGTTCTACTTTATATTCACAACTTATTTTTGATATTAAGCTCTTCCAAGGTTTCATACCAAGGCTTCATAAGAGGAAAATTCTATTATATTTCTATTTTAAAGACAGACCTTTGAAAGTCGTCTAATCGTTTCTGCTCCTTTTAGAAAAATTTAAGGTTTTTTTTCCCCTTCCTTGATCAGTCAGTCAGGCTGGCCTTATCAGCAAGAATCCATAAGGTACTAAAATTCTCCTCCACTTATCTCTGCAGGCAACATATATTCCACATGGCATCCTTCGTGGTATAGCCAATTAAAATCATGCTGGGTAAAACCTAAAGAACATAAAGAAACTGACAGAAGTGAAGTTTTCTTATTTTTTTAATTTGCTGTACTATGCAAAGAGTTATGTATCTTTATTATAGTTTAGTAATTCACTGTATCTTTTAAATGTGTTCTTTTTATAAATCTTTGATTTTAACCAATCAAACATGTAAACAGAAGTGAAAGAAGAGAAGCACAAGGAAACTTTTATGTGCTCCTTTCTGATCTCTAAACTGTTTTGGGATGTACAGAATAGGTTGCAGCTATGTCAGAATGCAAGGAAGGATCAAAAGGGTGTTAACTGCATGTTAGAATATGTTACTGCAGGCTGCAGTCCTGTGCAGACTTACAGTATCTAGGAAGAGGCTTCATTTACCATAATGGGACTTACTTCTGAGTAACGATACCTAGACTTACACTGCCCTAGGTCAGTTGGCTAGTGTAGGATATAGAATTATTCATTTGTTTACTTAGTTCATTAATTTCTTAGTACAATATTTATAACCCATCTTACATCAGTAGAATCCATACCAACAGATATTACTACTACTACTACTACTACTACTACTACTACTACTACTACAATATTTATATACACCTTTCTCAAAGACTTGTAGACTAGTCACATAAATCAAGGTGATATACATAGGCATGCATTGGCAACCTTCAGTCTCGAAAGACTATGGTATCGCACTCTGAAAGGTGGTTCTGGCACAGCGTCTAGTGTGGCTGAAAAGGCCAATCCGGGACTGACAATCCCTTCCACACCGGGAGCAAGTGTAGTCTGTCCCTGGTGTGTCTCCCTGGCTATGGGCCTTCTTTCTTTGCCTCTTTGCCTCAGACTGCTGGCAAAGTGTGTCTTCAAATGTTACCCTGTACATGCCCAATTTTGTCTGATCTTGGAAGCTAAGCAGGGTCAGGCCTGGTTAGTACTTGGATGGGAGCCCACGTGGGAATACCAGGTGCTGTAGGCTTATACCATAGTCTTTCGAGACTGAAGGTTGCCAACCATCTAATTATACATAGGCAGGCTGACCATAAACCCCTTTTTTTCAAATGAGGTTTTTTTCAAGTTTTTATTCTATGAGAGAAACTCAGAGGATCACATCATGGTGCAATCGTTGCCCTGGCTGCATAGCTCTTGAGCTTTCCAAGCTTCTACAGGCAGCTGCAAAACACACCACTCTCAGGATGTTAACCATTGCTTGCTAGTCTATACTCCTTCATTTCCAGCCAGCAGCTTTTGCTCTTCCATCCAAGAGTGAAACCCAAGCTGAACCTGCATAGCTTTTTCAGGCAAGGCAATAGCTCAACCCCCAGATCACACTTCCTGCCTACCCCCATAGGGTGAGTTAATTAAAACTGAAGTATCAGAATCTCAATGTGTGCTTTTCAACTAGAACATATCAGCTTTGTCAGCCCTTGTAAGGCAAAGGCAAAGGTTCCCCACGATGTTAAACCTAGTCGTTTCCAACTCTAGGGGCAGTGCTCATCTCCATTTCTAAATTGAAGAGCTGGCACTGTCCTTAGACAGTTTCATGTGGCCGGCATGACTAAACGCCTAAGCGCACAGAATGTCATTACCTTCCCACCAAGGAGGTACCTATTTATCTACTCACATTTTTACATGCTTTCAAACTGCTAGGTTGGCAGGAGCTGGGACAAGCAATAGGAGCTCACCCCGCTGCACAGATTTGAACTGCCAACCTTGCAGTCAACAAGCTTGTCGACTCGGCAGTTTAACCCACTGAGCCACCGCATCCCTCAGCCCTTATAAACAATGCATTAAATCAGGGGTGCCCAAGCCCCGGCCCAGGGGCCACCTGTGGCCCTCGAGGCCTCTCAATGTGGCCCTCAGGGAGCCCCCAGTCTCCAATGAGCCTCTGGCCCTCCAGAGATTTGTTGAAGCCCGCACTAGTCTAACACAACTTCTCTCAGCGTGAGGGCGACTGTTTGACCCCTCGTGTGAGCTCTGGGATGAGAGTTCCCTCCACTGCTTGCTCTTTCACATCTGTGATGCAGCAGCAGCAGCAAAGGAAAGGCCGGCCTTGCTTTGTGCAAGGCCTTTTATAGGCATTGAGCTATTGCAAGACCTTCATTCATTCATCTTTAATATATTCATTTATGTAAACTTATGCAAATTTATTCAAATTTGAAATGTAAATTAATTCTTTTCCCCCCCGGCCCCCGACACAGTGTCAGAGAGCTGATGTGGCCCTCCTACCAAAAACTTTGGACACCCCTGCATTAAATGAAGCTGAAACATTTTTCCCCTCTATTGAAAGCAAGAATTGTGTGACTTCTAGAATTAAAAAAATAAATGAAATATATAGATTTTTGGAGGAGACTCCCCAGCTCTGTCATTAGAATAATTGATTGCTTGACTATTTTCTCTTCTGATCCTGACAGTTGAATGAAGGTAGCTGAAATAACTGCAAAAGGCAGCAATTGTAGTAGTTTCAGTTTTTGGAACCTCACAGTTCTCACCTGAAAATAAATAGTGATTGCCAAACGCTTTCTGCATGAATTGCCCTCCTCTCCTGTACTTGAAATTTAGTATGGGATATTGATCGCCTTTTGTAAGTCTTCAGTGACCTATTAGAAAAGCCAGTTAGCCCTTTGATGTAGTGGCTCATTCCCATGATAACTGGAAGGCACCAGTCTGCCTGGTGACCTTCTTTGAATTCTTCAGCTCAAAAGACAGCATCACAAAAATGACCTGCAGTAACTTGCTTTTTGTGGGTCATCCCACTGATTCACCTACAGGTTTGCAACAAATTGTACTGCGGTCTGTACAGGTATGGGCTCTATAGAATAGATATAATTACTGGTTGTGTTTCCCCCCATCAGTTTCAATAATTTTAAATCAAGGATGAGTTTGACCTTTTTTTTTTATTTGTGAAGCAGTCTTGAATGAATTTCAAGCAAGGGATCCTGACATCGATCATCAAGGCTCTCATTCATTGCAACCTATTTCCACTCATTGAAGTCTGCTAATACATTGACTTCCAAAAATATGTAGCTTTGTAATATTGTAACTTTGAATGTTGGCAGCCCTGGGATCTTTGGGAGACACATTACCCTTCTCTTATCAGAGTGCACTAGTGGTCACTCATTTATCAGAATTCAATGGAAATCCAATTAGTCCAACACCACAGTTGGTGGTGGTCACTTCCCCTTACTGTGGGGAGAACTGCTGAAGCCCCAATGGGGTTACTTGGATTTGTGCCACCTGCAGAGCAGCAGGAGATCCGAGCAGCCTGGATCTGCCCCGGGCTGCTAGGGAACAGGGATAACATCCAGAATCCTGGCCTCGCCCTCTGCTCTCCCACCACCCGTCCAAGGGGCTGCCTGCTGCCTGCCTTCCCCCACCCCAAAATGCCACCCTCCTGCTCTCCACCTGTCCCCCTCCCCCAATCCCCACACCAGCCAAGCTAGGCTGGTGCAAACTCCTGTTTCTGCGCTGCAGACCTGGATGAACACATCCTTGCACTGGCCTGTTTGACTCAGAAGTAGGCAGAAATGTGCTTTATGGCAGGTTTGCAACCCCCCTGGGCTGGTGCAAGGGACTTAGGACAGCACAATCTTAGGATTGCAGTGTGTTTCTGTCAAAACCCATTTTCCCAACTGGCAGTAATGTTTTCTCACTTACTGTTATGATATTGACTTTACTCTGCTGTGTTGTGCTATAGGATTTATTGATGTATTTGTAACTTTTTTATGAGGCGTCTAAATGATTTGTCTATTTTATAAATCGTTTTATATTTGTTGTGAGCCCCCCCAGAGCCAAGCACCTAGAGTATGCTTATATAGGTGATTCCCCCCCCCCCCTTGGAAGCAGCCCCTTTAACAAATTGAAACTGGCAGCAAGGTCATGAAGCCTCTGAAAAGGCACATCTCACACATGATCTGCCTGTGCTTCACCATATTTTGTCTCCACACAAACCTAAGAAGCCATTCCATGAGATGTGTATTTGGTCACAATTCTGCAAGGATACACCAGGTGGTATTTGGCTTGAAGGTGAGTAACAGCTTGCTATGGAGTTCTGTAGATCAAACAGTTTCTTGCCTTATTCACAGTCTTGACATGCTCCTGGCAAGTCCAGCCACTGGAAAGTATTCAAACATACAACAGTGCAAACAGAAGTCTTCTATCTGGTAGCAAAACATAACACCCAACCAGACAGAAAGGGCTGTTTTTCATTCCAATAGGATACAGTATTCTGGGAGGGTGAAAAATTAAAGCCCGTCATACCTTATAGAAGGAAGTGACTGAGGCTGAAATCCTGTACACTTTCCTAGGAGCCAACCCCACTGAACATAGTGTGACTCACCACTGAGTAAACATGCATAGAATTGGGCTATGAGACAATTTGTTTTAGCATTAATGACCAAACACAGATAAGCACATCATGGCAGTTTCACAAATATCTAAGCCAGTGTTTCTCAAATTGTGGGCCAGGGACCCACTAGGTGAGTCACGAGCCAATTTCAGGTGAGTCTCCATTCATTTCAATATTTTATTTTTAATAAATTAGACTTGATGCTACCATGGGATGTGACTGCATTTGGGGAAATGTTACAGACCTGTCCTTTTAACAAGCTACCATGTATATTCTTTTAACAATGACAGTAAATGGGACTCACTCCTGGTAAGTGTGGGTAGGATTGCAGGCTAGGATTGTTAAAAATTTTCCTGCTTGATGATGTCACTTCCATAAGAACATAAGAACAGCCCCACTGGATCAGGCCATAGGCCCATCTAGTCCAGCTTCCTGTATCTCACAGCGGCCCACCAAATGCCCCAGGGAGCACACCACATAACAAGAGACCTCATCCTGGTGCCCTCCCTTGCATCTGGCATTCTGACATAGCCCATTTCTAAAATCAGGAGGTTACGCATACACATCATGGCTTGTACCCCATAATGGATTTTTCCTCCAGAAACTTGTCCAATCCCCTTTTAAAGGTGTCTAGGCTAGACGCCAGCACCACATCCTGTGGCAAGGAGTTCCACAGACCAACCACACGCTGAGTAAAGAAATATTTCCTTTTGTCTGTCCTAACCCGCCCAACACTCAATTTTAGTGGATGTCCCCTGGTTCTGGTATTATGTGAGTGTGTAAAGAGCATCTCCCTATCCACTCTGTCCATCCCCTGCATAATTTTGTATGTCTCAATCATGTCCCAGTCATGACATTGTTGGAACAGGACAAAAGGCTATCCCCCAAAAGAATTCTACCTTCTACCCAGGCTGCTTGTAAACCAAAGCACAAAAGAAACTTAGGCCAAAGATTAAAACTGAAAAAGAAAGGTTTACTTGCAATCTGATGCAAGTTCATACAAACACTCACATCAAGGTTGTTAACACTAAAAGACCAGGAACCCTAAATAGCTGCCCCTGGATGCATGCAGGTATACTAAAAAAAAAACACAGCTAAACAGAGACAAAGATAATGCAACATCTGTAATGCAACAGTCAGTAAACAGAAAGCTATATATACACAAAGAAGAAATCAGCAGAAGACACACGCTTTACAAAAACCATTAAAGGGACCACATACAATTTCACTTCAAAAAAACTAAAGGCTGCCTCAACTGATGAATTCTACTAAGAGTTGCTATTCCCCAACAGACATCACTTCTGTTGGGTCCTGACAGATTCTTATTCTAAAATGTGGGTCCTGGTGCTAAAAGTGTGAGAACCACTGATCTAAGCTAAGTATAAGCAAAAAGCTAGTAGCTACTTACAGTCTCTTTTCTGTGCATGCATTTTATTTTTGCACTGTAGTCACCCCTGGATTGGGCCACCTAATGGAAATGGCTCTGTTACTTCTTATAATGGATTTTGTGAAGACGCCAGTAATATGGTCTCCTCACACAGGAGCAAACTTTCACACGGCAATTAGGGGAAATGAATGTAGTTGAATCTTCCAATATGCTCGTGCTGCCCTTTGTGTTGATTCAAGCGGTACATCTTTACCCTGAGAAAAAAAAAGGTGGACTTGATTATCCCATTCAGCCAAATGCTCAAAAGCAAATCTCCCTCTGAACTGAATCACTGCCCTCACAACTGTGCACTTTCAGATGTTCCGAGATGAAACACTCCGTCCCTTAATTTGATTGCAAAATATTATCAGATGTATAATCCGGCAAAAAGTGTGGAAGGAGGCCCAGGAGAAAATGAATAAAACAAACAAATAGGAAATTATTCTTTCAGATCTGACACCTGCCGCCTATTTAGACAGATTGGTTCTGATGAGAACTTGCACAGCAGATGGAGCAAAATGAGAGTTAGCCACTAGCTTTCTTGCATGCTTATTAGTCTCTTGTTGAATTTCTCTACAGATGTTTTTAAATAACAGGATAAGCTGTGCATTTGAGGCCACTGAATGGGATCCAGGATGCTGGCTCTCACTTAGCTCAACGCGTGGCTCACAGAAGCTTGAACTGTCACTAACAACCATGTGAGGAATGAGGTGTAATGACAACAGACATTGGTCAGTGTTGATCATAGAGCAAAGTTTATCCCACAAGCAACCACTGAACAGCTTGTCTCGGGCATGTAGCCCAACCTGGCTGCAGTGGTATAACTAACTAGCACCCTCTCTAGCTACACCACTGCATGGCTATGCCACGGACAGCTGTCAATCTTTTGTAACAAGTAGAAGTTAAAATACAAACTCCACTCTTCTTCCTAGAAGCAGGGGGGAAAGAAAGGGATACTAGATTAAACAGATGACTATTTGCTTGTTTGTTTAAGGCAGCAGTTTTCAAACTCTCTGGGAGTTTGAAAACTGCTCTAAGTTCTTGTGGGGGCAGGGGGCAAGCGGCAGGGGAAGGCAGCAACAAGATCCCCAGGATCGCACCACTCAGGGGGCATAAGGGGCTTGGCTGTACTTACCAGAGCCTCCTGCAGCCTCCCGCCGGTGCGACCATATGCTGGGCTCCCCGAAGCTTTGAAAGCGAAAGCAGAATGATCACGCCCCGCCTCCGCAAAACCGGAAGTAGAGCACGATCGTCCACTTTCACTTCTTCAGCAGACAATCGCGCTGGGCTCTTCGCACCCCCAGGAGGCTGCAGGAGGCTCTGGTAAGTGCAACCAAGCTCCTGCAGCCCCCTGAACAGCACGATCCTGGCGATTGCGTTGCTGCCTCCTCCCTGCCTCCCTCGCTGCCCCCGCCCCTTAAGGGGAAAGAGGCCCTTGGTCTGGGGTGTCACAACGCCCCAGTTTAAAAAGCCCTGGTTTAAGGTATCTTCACTTTGCCTATCAGAATGGTCTCAGTGTATTCTGAGTCCTGCCTCAAAGATGATCAGGTCATGGTTAGAGAAAGAGAAAGTTCCACTTCCTGCAGTCAGGTCTTCGCATACACATGGTAAACATATGCAGGGCAGAGTGCAGAGGCTTCACACAGTAATCTGGGTAAGTAGAGGTATGTGCAGCATTACTGTGTACCAGCCAACAATGCTGCACATACGACAGCAGTCCCATAGGATTATAATGGAGGTTTGTAGCGGTTTGTAGCCTCAGACTTTGCCCTGGTTTCAACTCTGAGCTGTCCTTTCATGCCTTTCAGACCCTGCTTCCAAGCCTGCCTGGTAGTCTGAGCAACTCAACAAATTAGTCAAGTAGATTCCCTGCCCCTACATTGCCCTTGTGGCTAGACTGACTCTCCAGACTTCAACTGCAACTTGGCCTTGAGTGCAGCTCTGGTTTGCTGCTTTGTGAGTGTTCCTCTCTGACCTGCCCTGGCCCTAGCAAAGATGTGACTTGTGAGGTGCTGCCATCCAGGTCTCTTCCTAGACTTAGGTACCTGAACTGAATAATGGAGGGTGGAACTTAGGAGGGCTCTTAAGATCTATCTATCTTAAGATAGAGCCCACTGCAGATTTCTGAATTATCCATAAAGTTGTGACCCTTTTGAAACCCATTTGATACTGACTTGTATCTTTATTGGACATTGAGACAATTTCTTTTCCAGGGTGGGAAACTACCTGGTCTGCAGAGTTCCTTTAATATTCTATTTATTACCGATCATCCCATCATTTGACCCAGTCTCCTTGTGTGAGATAACTACAGATGCTGTAACCATACAATCTCCTCCACTATATTGCTTCTTCTTACTGACAAGGAATAAGAAAAGTCAGGTGCAGGGAAAGCACAGCAGCGGGTAGAAGGAGCCACTCTGCAGCTATTGGTAGCTCCAGGGGTGGATCGATAGTCACTACTGAACTTTCTCCCCCCACAACACAATCTTAGTGGTTTGATCTTTATTCCTGCTTTTATCCTCTGCAATGCTGGGAACCCAGGTTCAAATCCCAGTGCAGCCTTGATTGGAACATGGCTGGAATACTGAGCACAATGAACACAGTGAATATAAAGTCCTTGCAGCCGTTGCTGCTGCTGTTGCCTTGTTCTTACCATCCTCTTCCCCATACATACACAAAGCTTTCTTTGTGTATGGAAAGACATCTGACATTTCAAGGGCTATGGTGGAATTATTTCCTGGTGGAGATTGGGAGGACTTGCATATCTGCAGGGGGGTCGGAGGGGAATGTCCCAGGGTGCAACCCTGTGGGCGGGCACCACTGCAACCTCCTCCCCTCCACTGCCCATTTTTTTCCTTCAGACCTTAGAAAGTCTTCTACAGGACCTTAGAAGGTCATCTGAGGCCTCTGGAAGAACTAAAAACATCACTTCCAGTTTTTCATGTTTTTAGACCCTGGGCCAGATGGGAGGCTGCATTTTCCAGTCCTGGCCCTGGGGGGCACCAGGACCAGAATCTCAATTGATTGGGAATATCAGTCCCAGAATCCCTGGTAGGAAACTACATCATTTCCACCTGGAAGAGGGTCCTCAGAAAACTTTCTCCCAGGTGGAAAGGATGGAAATAGCATTCATGACCTAGGAGACATTCTTTTACAGGCTCTACTAGTTCCTGCCAAAAAAAAAAAAAACAACAAAGGATAATGCTGGAGCCCTTCAAGCACCAGTCACTTCTTCCCCCACCCCCAAAGGTTAGCATCATGCTTTGGGGGAAAGAAGATCTGAGAGGTGACTGCCCATGGCCATGTGAAACCTTTGTGAATTATTTGATCGCTCATAAAAAGCTCCAGCTTTTACGAACTCTTTTGAAGCACTGCAAGAATTCAAATCAGCCACTTGCAAAAGCTCAAGGTTTTGCAAGTGTTTGCTCGGAACATGTACAAAAGCTCGAGCCCATTTCAAGCTGAATACCATTGTGGTCAGATATCCCTAGTACATACATTTAAATGTAAAATAAAAAATATCTTGCTGGTAACCTCTCCAGCTTAAGTGTTTCTATTCTACAGTAATGTTTCAGTGTGTTTAAAGTTACCTAACTTGGATGAAGGAGTGATGCTTCTGGTTGCCACATCAACATCAATAGGATAGAAGACTATTTTCTAAGTTAATGTTCCTGCCTGGAAAAAAATTATGAGTGCCTCGATCTTTGTATCTCAAAGTATCAGCACAGAAGATGGCCGTTTTATAAAGCATAAGGACAAAAGATATGTGCCTCTTAATATTTTAGTGCAACATGGAAAAGCTTCCTAATGCTTTTTTATTTTAAATTTTAAATATAAGAGAAAAAAACATTTTCCATGACAAAACCCGATTTTTACCTTACTTGCTGCTTAGTGGCCCCCATCAATCATTTCCTTCCCAATATATATTTTTGCACAGTATCCAGATAGCATAATCCGAAGATTCTACATGAATTAAATGCATGCATCACTTAATATTTAACCACAAAAAAACACAAAAACATGAAAATACTTTTAATGGTCTTTTATTATGAAATTTGGTCATGTTAGAAAAAATACGTGGAAGAGTAAGAAAAGTGCTCATCTTCTAGAGGGTTTGTTACAAGTAATGGAGATCCTGGGAGGCTGGCTGGACTATCCTCTCTACCATTAGCCAGACAAACTTGTAAGTTTCAGAACAATGTTGCTGAAATAGCAGTAGAGCTGTCTAGTCTGGGAACTGACATAAGTAAAGGAGGGGGCACCCCAATCCTGCGTAAGTTCCCCCATGCTGATACAGTGGCATCAGCATGGGCTAAGCTGCATTCTGTGGGGCAATTTAGCAGGTGGGAGGTCTCCTCTGGGTGATAGTTGTCCCTTTCCATGGAAAGCCCCAGCCAGGGTCCATGAAAAAGGGATGCAGGGGGTAAATTTCACTTGGGTCCAGGGTCCAAAAGGGGGCCCAACAATTTCCTGGTTCTTACATTATCTGATCTCACTGGGGCCCATGAGAGGGGATTGAAGGAGGTATATCAAACCTGAACCAGAGGTCAAAAAAGGAGTCTGGGAGCCAAAGGAGGGGAGCCAGAAATTTCCTGAGATCTCAGAAAATAGTTGCATATAATTTGTGAAGACTAACATGCACATTTTGTGTATGCCTAAGAAGTTTTATATATTGTAATTTGTAGAAATAATGATCCAATTATCATATGAAATTATGATTCAATAGAGAAGGGAAGGGTCCCCCTAAAAAACTTTGTAACCCCTGATAAAATTCCTCTCAGAGGCCTTGGCCTCAGTCACCACTATTGGTCAGCTCAGACCTGCACCAGTATCGCTAGCACAAGTTCACATTGACCTGTGTTAGCGGTTCGGGCCCAGGAAGGCGGATAGGATATGAAACGCATTGGACTGCTGATCTTGCCCTCTCTTGGTCCACCTAACCCTGCCCCTATCAAGGGCTACATGAAATGATGTTACTATGAAGGACTTTGGATGTCAGTTACCCAGTCCCAATGGGAAAGCCTTCTCCTAGACAGGTAGTGGCCTTCACATTCAACTTAGAAGGAAGTCAGTCCAATCAGTGATAGAAAATAGAAAACTACTTTAATGGTTTATGGCAAGAGATAGCTCAAACAATGAAAGTAGCTAAGTACCCTAACATACACATATTCCCAGGCATTCTCACTCCTTCTGAGCTGGTCAGATATCTGCAGATAGATGCTACCCAGTCCAGAGTGGGGAGAAGGATAGGGGGTCTTCTTCTGCCTTCTGCCGTCTTGAGTTCAACCCTCTACCCCCTTCAGGCAGCTGAAAAAGCTGTCAGGTCCTGCTCCTCTGTCTTTTCTCTCTTCAGCTTGCCTCACTCAAAGAAAGTGCCAGGAACTCTGACTACGCTACATCCCTGGTACTTCCTTCAAACAGCCTTGAGTTCTGAATAGCCTTTACTCAGAGGGCTTCTTTGTTATCTTCAAAGAGGGTCTTCTTAATTTATAGATTGTGTTTGTCCAAGCAGCCATAAAAACATAAAAAGAGCCCAGCTGGATCAAGTCAAAGGCCCAACTAGATTAGCTCCCTGTACATCACAGTGGCCCATCAGTGCCTCGGTAACACTGATTCAAGGTCAGTGGCACAACAGCTAATATTTTAATACCATTGTACAAATCGATGGTAAGGCCACACCTGGAGTATGGAATCCAGTTCTGTTGCCACATCTCAAAAAGGATATAGTGGAAATAGAAAAGGTGCAGAAGAGAGCGACCAAAATGATTATGGGCTGGGGCACCTCCCTTATGAGGAAAGGTTACAGCATTTGGGGCTTTTCAGTCTAGAAAATCATGGGCAGGAGGTCTGGTCTAGAGGGTAGAGCCTCCATTTGCCTGAAGATAACATCCACAAGGTCGCCAGTTCGAGGCCACAGGCACCGTGCGACCTTGAAGCAGCTGTCAAGCTGAGCAGAGCTATTTCCATCTACTCTGAGCGTGGGAGGATGGAGGCCAGATCAGAACAAAACATCTGAATTTGTTGTGGCTCTTGAAAGATAGAGCCTTCTTTCAAATGTAAAAATCCCTACGGGGATTTAAATTAGCCTGCCTATGTAAACAGCCTTGAATAAAGTCTTGAATAAAGACCAAGAAAGGCGGTGTATAAATACCTGTATTATTATTATTATTATCATTATCATTATCATTATTATGTGCCGGGGGGACATCACTGAGACATACAAAATTATGCAGGGGATGAATAGAGTGGATAGATGCTCTTTTGCCTCTCACACAACACCAGAACCAGGAGACATCCACTCAAATTGAGTGTTGGGAGAATTAGGACAGACAAAAGAAAATATTTCTTTACCCAGCGTGTAGTTAGTCTGTGGAATTTCTTGCCACAGGATGTGGTGAATGACCTGGCCTAGATGCCTTTAAGAGGGGATTTGACAAACTTCTAGAGGAAAAGTCCATCACAGGTTACAAGTCATGATGGGTATGTGCAACCTTTTGATTTTTGAAGTAGGCTACCTCAGAATGCCAGATATGAAGGAGGGCACCAGGATGCAGGAATCTTGTTGTGTGCTCCCTGAAGCATTTGGTAGGTCACTGTGAGATACAGGAAGCTGAACTAGATGGACCTTTGGCCTGATCCAGCTGGGCTCTTCTTATGTTCTTGTGCCTTAGGGAGCACACAGGACGACACCTGTATCCTGTTGCAACTCCCTTGCATCTGGAATTTAGAGATAGCCTACTTCTAAATTAGATAGACAAACCCCGCATAATTTTTTCCATACCAGCCAGCTGGGTACCCATACTCTCCGTTCACACTCCTTGTCTATCTAAAAGAGATCATTCTAAGCTGAAGAGGATAGACAGGGAGAAAGAATGCAGGAGGAGACCAATCTATAACCCAAAATGAATTTCTGCATAATAGAGATATATGTTTCCCAGCAAAGCACAATAACACCCTCAATGTTCCCTCCTCCTGACATTGTAACAGATCGGCAAAAGACTCTTAGCAAGCTGTCAGGCCTGGAAGCAGCAGGTTTCAAATGGAGCCTGAATGTTGCCATCAAACTGGCATTGTTCCGGTTCCAACAATGTTGCATGCAGAAGTCCCCAGATACAATCCTTAGTACCTTCCATTCAATTGTCAGCCTCTTGGACTGAGAAAGGCTCCTTCTTGAGTCACTGTAGAACTGGTGCCAAGCTAGCTGGAGTCTAAGTCTTACCTACAACGGAGAATTAATTTATGTTAGTTTCCAGTTAGGGGCAACACTCAAAGGTTCCCACATTATAGCTATTCTATAATGAGAACCTTCGTATCTCCACTACAGCTTTTTCCATTTACCGTACACTGAAGAGCATAGAGAAAACTAGTCTCATTTTGTATAATTGGTGTTTGTCAAACAGTTTGAGCTTAGAGATCTCAGTCTGCTTGCCCTTGATGTTGGAGTATTCATATTAAAGAGGTAGCTACTTCATAGTAGTTTTGCTGATATAGGAACCATTTTTTTCTATGCAGATCTGATGTTTGTTAGTTCCTTCAGAAAATGATTTACAGATTATTTTATTATATATTGAACATAAATGGAACTTTTTACCCAGACTGGTCTAGCAGTACAGTACAATTATTTACATCAGTATGAAACTATTTGCAATAATTGGAAACTCCTTTCAGTGGTTTTGAGCAATAGAAGCAACTAAGCTGAAATCCTTTACTTACCTGGAAGTAAGTTCCATTTAACTGTGAAGTACACTTGAATAGTTTATAATGTAAGGCTGCAATCCTACAACACTTTCCTAGGAGTAAGCTCCACTGAGTAAGCTCCATTACTTAAGCAATGAGCCATACTCCCAAATAAACATGCATAGGATGGCACAATAAAATTTGTTTGTGAACATAAGAACATAAGAAAAGCCCTGCTGGATCAGGTCCATCTCGTCCAGCTTCCTATATTTCACAGCAGCCCCACCAGATGACTTAGGGTAGTGGGTCTCAAACTTTTAGCACCAGGACCCACATTTTAGAATGAGAATCTGTCAAGACCCACCAAAAGTGATGTCATGTTCAGAAGTGACATCATCAAACAGGAAAATTTTTAACAATCCTAGGCTGTAATCCTACCCACACTTATCCAGGAGTAAATCCCATTGACTATCATTGTTAACAGCATATACAGAGTAGCCTGTTAGAAGTACAGATGTGTAACATTTGCCCAAATGCAGTCACATCCCATCAAGTCTAATATATTAAAAATAAAATACTGAAATGAATGGGGACCCACCTGAAATTGGCTCACAACCCACCTAATGGGTACCGACCCACAGTTTAAGAAACGCTGCCTTAGGGAGCTGTATATCCATAGCTGCCCCTTTCCCCTCCCCCTGGGGTGGCAAGGGCAGCTGCGAAAAGGTAAGACCGGCAGTGGACTTACCCTGTCTTGAGAAGAACCCCTGGGAGCGCTGATGGTACTGGCAAAGGTGATTTATTTTGGTCAAATATTTAACATTCATTCAGACCCAGTTACCTTACTGGGCCCTGAGTTCCTCAAGTAGGCTTTTTCTACAATTCAGAAGTCCATAATTCATCCATAATTCATCCAGGAGCAATCCGAGATTTGGGGGGGGGGGGTCTGAAGGTCAAAAAGGCTTCTCAGTATGAGAGGCAGCAAAGCTGCCCCCAGAGCAGAGGTTACAGGTCAGGCATTTGGGCTGCTTGTAGATTGGCAAGAGGAAGGTGGATCGGTCTGGTATCCTTGTGCCCTGCCCCTAACAGCTGGCTTCTTCTGGAGTGGCTCTGCACCCTCAGCCAGGAGTGCCTCTTGACCCCCAAGCTGCTCCAAGTGTCTGCCAGAGTGCCCTGCTTCTGGTCCAAGTGGTTGGGCTGCTCTTCTCCTCAGGGGTTGGTGGCTGGAATTGGCCCTGTTGGGTCCACCCTCAATCCCCTATCAGAATGGAGGCCTCTCCCTTGACTGATAGGCAACTCTAGCCCCTCAAGGCAAGGCTCATGTAAGGACCAGTCCAGGGGTTCACCAAGGCTCACACCAGCCATTCAACAGGAGCCCAAACCCCAGCAAGAACCCCAGCTCCTTATGAATCCAGCAGCCAGCCCTGAGGGCTCCACTTCTGGCCCTGTCATCAGCCACAGGTGGTGAGAGCTCTCAGAGCCTACTGTGTGCTGAATCCTGGCAGTACCTATCCCCTACTCCCAAGGAGCCCCCTACTCCTGAGGGCGCCTGTGCTGCTGGGGGCCCCCTGGGCGACAGGAGCACACAAGACCACAAGATACTTGTGTCTCACTGTCACTCCCCTGCATCTGGCATTCTATTTACCCTTGCAGCCCCCAACAAAGACAACAGACTGCACTTGGGTTTAAATTGAGCATCTTTATTAAACACAAGTGACCAATTTTTAATGCATGAAACCTACTGAACACCCTGTCCTTCCCTCTCCAATCTGGGGTAGGCAAAAAAAAAAAAAAAAAGGCTGCCATTCACAGCTAATTAGCATGACAAGAAAAAATTCCTATCCGGCCTTCATGATGAGCGATCAGCTAATCTCAGACGGTACATAGCCATCATGGCTTGTAACCTGTGATGGAGTTTTCCTCCAGAAATCTGTCCAATCCCCTTTCAAAGGCATTTAGGCCCGATGCCATCACCACATCCTGTGCCAAGGAGAATGTAAATGAGGATTATGAAGTGCCAAAATATGTGAACCTACCCCATGCCCTATAGAGACCCTCAAACTGTTGTTCTTTAAGTTGTGGCCTTTGATGGAGACAAGAATTCCCACTTGGTTCTTGTCTCCATCAAAGGCCACAACTTAAAGAACAACAGTTTGAGGTTGTTCTTTAAGTTAATGGTTAACTTGGTTAATGTGGTTTTTGGAAGTTCAAGAATAATGAGATGTCAGGGTGAGGCAGAATGAAACATCATGCACCTTTAAAGGAAAAAAAAAAAGATCAAACAATTTGCCCTCAAATGGCAAGAAGAGCTAGCAAAGCCAAGAGTGTCTTTTGTCTTCCGAAGGCTCTTGAAACACATCATGAAAAAGGATGCCTTTTTCATTAAGTTAATGAGAAAAAAATGAATTGAACACTCTGTTACTGGGACTCTAATTCTCAACATGTGCAATCAAGCAGCAAAAGAGATGATGTAAAGGCAAATCTTCTAGCCGCTGGTGTGGCCATGCACAAGTTTTCCAAATGCGCTGACATGAAGTTAACACCAGACCAATCCCAGTATGTGAAAACATTTCATTTGCATCTCGAAGATATTCAAAAAGTCAACTAGAAGTTACTGGTGTGCAACAGGAACCCAGGGGGTATTAATTACCTTCCCCCACCCCCGAGGAATTCAGCTAACTAAAAATACACACCAAGCTTAGCCTCTGAAGAAGCATTGCCTAGATGATCTATTGAAAGCTGTCTTTGAAAGTAGAGAGATGTGCCTTCTGTCCAAGTCACAATGTATTCAAACCCCACTATTCATTGGCATCTGAAAGAATAATTAAAGCCTAATGGGGCAACTGCCATCCTCTCCATATCCTGTTCAATATCCTGACCTGCAACAAAAACCAGTCAGCTCTCACATGAAAAGTCAGAATCAGAGCAGAGTATTAGATTCCAGCCTAAGGCATATAGGCAGGGCCAGCACATGCATCAGTAGATATGTCTGAGGTGGTGAGCCACCACTCCATCCACCCCCAGTTGCTGGACCCACACATACAACCCTTTTTAATGTTGCCCCAGCTCTGTTGCCAGCCACTCTTCCTATTTGCACTCCCAGTTTGGAAAGGTGGAGCTTTGGGAACTAGAGAGGACGTGTGTGATGGAGAGACAAGTGGTGGCCTAGAACATCAGTTCATAGCATCTCCAGGCACGGCTGGAAAGACCCTTATCTGAGAATCTGGAGAGTTACCACCACACAGAGGAGACCATGCACTGTGTAGGTGGATGGATTTAGAACAGTGGTTCCCAGACTTGCTGGGGTCATGACACCCCTGCAGCCCCTTCTTCCCAGTTCAGCTCAACACTGCCTCCTTGGATCCTGCAAAATCTTGAGAAATCAAAGACAGAAGTGCCCAAATCTCACAAGATTCAAGTTGGTGGAGCCCAAACCTCATGAGATTTCATGAGATCCAAGATGGTGGCATCCAGGAGAACAGACAGGAAGGGCCACAGGGGACATCCTGTGGTACCCCTGTGAGTGCGCCATTACACCCTAAGGCAGGGGTCTCTAAACTTTTCGGCCAAAGGGCCACATCAAATATCTGGCAAATATAAAATTTAAATGAATACATTAGAGATGGAACTTAGACGAATGACTGAAATTAATGAATGAATGGGTTCAAATGTCCACGATTTCTCCAAGCATGAACACAGCCCAAGAAATAAAGCACACACACTTAAATGGACCCCCATTCCCCCACCCCAAAAGCACAACTCTAGTTGTGTTTGGTCAACTGGGCCAGAGGCTCTCAGGGGATCCGATGCCAGCCACGGTCAGATAGAGTAACTTCGTGGGCCGCATCTGGCCCCCGGGCCGGGGTTTGGAGACCCCAGCCCTAAGGCATCAAGACACACACTTCGGGAACCCCTGATTTATGGCCTAATTCAACAGAAGGCAGTGTCATAGATTCAAGTTTGTAGGGTTTGCTTAGATAAATCAATTTCAGGCAATGCATTAAATCTGAAAGAAAACGGGTTATGTCGTGCTGTCTCTTTTCCTGCTCTTTCAGTCACAGAGGATGGATTCATATGGCCACTTTTCAGTGACTTGATTGCAATATTCACTTTCTGATCCAGTTGTTTGACATTTCTGTACTACATTGGCTGTCCATGTAGCTTCCTTTCTAAGCAAGCTCCTTGTAATAAGCTCTTCTAACACATTTATTTGAAATGAGTAAAATCTGTCCACATTTCCCCCCCCCCCCCTGTTAGCTCTCTGGATCTGGAGAGCAGGCTCTGTGAAAGAGAACTGCAGCTGAAGAAAAAGTGCCCTAGATCAGTGGTTCTCAAACTTTTAGGAAGATTTACTCCCCAAGGGCACAATCCAAACTGCGCCCTATGCTGGCCCAAGTCCCTTGGGCCGGCCTGGGAGGGTTGCAAATATGCTGTAAAGCACGATTGCGCTTGCTCGGGAAGAAGCCAGGCTGGCGCTCCGAGAAGCGCCGGCCTGCGGAGGCTGACGGAAGACACCGTGCCAGCTTCCCCTCCAGCTCCTTGTGTTGGCTTGGATGAGCTGACACCAGGACAAAAGGTAGGCGTGGGGGGGCAGGGAGGAGGAGAGAGGGAGGGGTTCCTGGGCAGGGGGAAGGAGGGCGATGGGCAACCTTGGGGGCGGGCGGGTGGGGAGCGGGAGGCGGGGCTGGGATCTGGTAGTTATGCCAGATCCCAACCCCCGTTCCTGGGGAGAACGGAGAGGCTTCAAGGAGGCCTCAGGAGGTGGCACAAGTCCGAGGAGACCCATCGGCGCCAGCAGCCCTTACCCAGGGGTAAGGGAAAAGTTTCCCCTTGCCTCTGGCTAAGCCACTTCTGGCCACAATCCTGCGCTGGATACAGTGCAAGCCTCCTGGTTTGCCTGATCCAGCACAAGTCAGGATTATTCCCTAAGTACGTTTTGTGGGGGGAAGGGCCCAGGGCAGCAAGGCGATCCCAAGGATTGCGTCGCTAAGGGGGGTGGGAGGGGGTGCTTTATTCTTACTTTCACTATTGTAGAGCACTAACCTTGGGGCATAAATCATGTGCAAATCACTTCCCCATTGCATTGCAAAGAGGAAGTGCTTTGCGTGCAATTATGTCTCAATGTTCCAAGCATTGGGGAACCCTGTGGAGGGCTGCACAGAACTGCCTCTTGGAGACTGCAACAGTCCTACATTAGTGAAAGTAAGTAAAAAGCACTCCCCTTCGCCCCCATTGGAAACACGATCCTCGGGATCGCCTCTCCTCTTCCCCCGCTCCTTAAAGGGACAGGGGAACCTTTATATGAACTGGTGGGTCCCAATCCAACAGTTTGAGAACCACTTACTTAGATCATTCTGTCTTAGACCTGCTGCAGGCTTCCAGAAAGTATCTTTGGAATAGTTACCTGCAGAAGCACATTTGCATCTGTGGCACTAAAGCTTAATGAAGCACAATTAGGAAATTTATCTTTCCATGACAATTGTGAGTACCTTCTTCAAAGGATGCCATTGGAGCCACACAGCTGTGCTCAGTTTGAGATTTTTTCACTTAGGCTAATACCTCTAAATTACTTGAGAGGAACATCAAAAATGCAGTGCTGTGCTTATGTGTTAACATTATACTGTGGGTGGAGCAAAATTTCCACCAGCTCTACATTTGTATAAAATAGGACAAAAACTGTGAATGATTGATGAAGGGGGATTACATGAGTGCTTCAGGATACAAATGACAAAACAACAGATAAACTGAAGGTGGGAATGCTAACCAGAAAAGTCTTAAGCCCCAGTTGGAAGGCCAACAGAGAGGGCACAGATCTTAATTCGGGGGGGGGGGGGAGTTCCAAAGTTTTGGTACTGCCATAGAACATAAGAACAGCCCCACTGGATCAGGCCATAGGCCCATCTAGTCCAGCTTCCTGTATCTCACAGCGGCCCACCAAATGCCCCAGGGAGCACACCAGATAACAAGAGACCTCATCCGGATGCCCTCCCTTGCATCTGGCATTCTGACATAACCCACTTCTAAAATCAAGAGTTTGACATAACCCATTTCTAAAATCATAGAGAAGGCGCTACTCCTAGTGGCCACCAATCTACTAGTCATCTCTGTGCAACCACAGAAGAAGACCTTCCTGGAGGCTCAGATGATCATAGCAAATTGTCTTCTACTGAGTCAGACCATTGGTCCATCTTCTAACTCGATGTTGGCAACACTGGCTGTCCATGGTTTCAGACAGCATGTCTCCCAGACCTACCTAGAGACAGGCTGGGCTTAGGAGCTGTGAGACCCAGTGTCAAACATTTTTGTGGGCCCCGCATTCCCCAGGGCCTCTCTACTCATTGGCATAAGAGGTGGCAGCAAGCCTGGGGCTGAAGGCACCCCACATGAAAAGTGGCACCTGGAAGTCGGTGGCAGTGACTTGATGACATCACCGCCAACTGCTTCGGTTGGGCAATTTTAGCCCAGTTGAATACAGAGGTGGGCAGGTGGGCCTAATGAGAGCTCTGCTTGCCACACCAGCCTCTGCATGAAGGTTTATCTCAATGCAAAGTACTAGTTGCGGATGTGGGCAACCTGATCTCTGCTGCAGCATGGGGGACCCTGACTGGACCAAATTGGTCCAATTGGGCTAAAGCCGACCCTGCCTGGAGATGCCAGGGATTGAAACTGAGACTCTCTGCTTGCAAGGCAGGTGCCCTACCAATGAGCTACGGTCCTTCTGCCTAAGAGGAGATGTCATTGAGAGAGATGTATCAAAGCCACGGCCTCTGAAGGAAACAAATTTTCCAATTGAATTTGTTTAGACTACAGCATCTCATTTTCATGTCTGTTTTAATGTATTGGAAGAAGTGACATGCAGCTCACTAGTCTGACATGTTCAATGATAGCTTGTTTCATAAGTTAGTTTCACATACAACTTTTGAAAGCAGCCCTGTTCAAATCATTGATGTTCACATGAAAAATAATTGAATATCAAACAAGGTTCAGTAGCAAGCCCATGACAGCTTCAGTTCTGCTGGTATTCATTTTATTAATCAAATCCTGACATTCTGATAGGTTATTATAGTGGCATGAAAAGGGCCAAGAAATTATACTTTTTAAAAATAATTCTGATCTCCAGTGGAAAGTTTCCAGGAGAGAGAGAGAGAGGCTACGCATATCTTATAATCATGCCAGTTAACTATTGGGCCAGTATAGCCTTTAAAGACCCATCTTCTTTCATACAAACCTGTTCCCTAAGTAGAACTAAGGGGACTCTGTTGTGTACCACTATCAGCTGATGTGATGGCACATAACGGTGACTTTTCTGGAGTGGCACCTAGCCCAAAGAGCCCCTTCCACCAGAGGTTCCTGCACAACACATTTTTCTTACCAAGTTAGCTCACCAAGTTCTTTTTATTTTGGCAGCACTGAATGTTTAGGATGGTCCTGCCCTGCAGATGTGTGTTTTTGCTTTTTTCAACTGCTTCTGATCATCACTTTTTAGTGCCATTGTTTCATTGTATGTATCGCTGCAAGTCTGTTTGCAAGGAGAACATTGTGGGCCCAATATACCACAGCAACAAGACCACACCAATGTTGGACCGCACCACCTTTTGGCAATAGTGATGAAAGTGCTAGTAAACTGCTGGGAAGGACAGAGCAGGGGGTGGGAAGGGGATTGAGGCACCTGGTGGGGACATGCAGTGCAGAGGCGGCAGGTAAGGAAGAACTGCCCAATCGTAGTCTGTGCGAAAGTACCACAACTGCCCTGCCTGCTTACACCCGAGAAGGCTCTCCTTACACTTGAGAAGGCTCTCCTTACACCCAAGAAAGCAAGGTAAGGAGAGCCTCCTCAGGTGTAAAGAGAGCCTCCTTGGGTGTAAGCAGGTGGGGCGACTGTGGTGCTTTTCCACAGACAATGATGGGGCAGTTGTCACCTGCCGCCCGCACACTGCACATCCCTAGCACCTGGTCTCCTCCACCCCAGGGGAATCAAGGCACTTCCTGGGGAGGTTGTGGTGGGACCCAGTCAAGCAGACCTCCTGCCTTCCTTGGCTTTCTCCCCCAAAAGCTGCTTCATCATAGGCAGGATCTTTTATACTTTACCTTCTTCGCCACCTCTCCCACTCTCCCAGATGTTCCTCCCATGCTCTCATTTGCTTCATCTCATTCTGACCTCCTGGTCAGCCCCTCCTTTCAGGATCCTTCACTACTCACCTGAAACCATCAGTTGCTCGCATTTGTTACCTCCTGCATGGATGCTGCAGGCAATGCCAACCCTCTGTTGGCTGAGGCAAGTGCAGGAAAATGCCTGCTCAGCTTGCCTTCAGGCTTACAGCCTTCACCATTGCTGACCCTGCCTTGGGTTCTTCCCTGCCCATCAGGAAGTCTGCCATTGGGCCATTGTTACTTATTTTCATGCAATTGCATTTTAACTTGAAGATGCTATGCTGGCCCAAGCTGAGTGAGAAGGTGGACTATAAATGCTGATCATGAAAAAATGAGCCACTTTTAGCCCATTAAACAAAACAAAGCAGACTAGCCACGTATGTAAACTGCCAGGTTCTTAACAACCCCTCTGCTTCTGCAGTCTCCAAAAAGCCATGCTGCACAGCACAATTTCTCAACAGAAGCAGCATGCAGGTAGCGCTTTAAGCTTCCCCTACATCAGCTGTTCCCTCTTTTTAGAGCCTAGCCTTCTGACAGTTATTTGTAGCCTTCCATGTGCACATTGGTTGGTTGCATGGAGCTAGATAGGGTAGCTGAAATGCCTCCCTTTTGCTCCCACTGCCCAGAATGGCTCCAAAGGGGAGGGGGAGGGGAGGGGCTACTGTGGTGTGGCTCCCTGAAAAACTTACCACTTTGCATCCCCCTCTAGCTACACCACTGACATGGAGAGCTCTCAAACTACCCGCACTGCCATCCGCATTCCGAAATGGGCAGTTCTGGGTGGGGAGGAGTTCATTAAATCGACCCTGAACTTTCTAGGTAACACTATTTACTTGGTGTCAATTATTAACTTCACATTAGAGAGAGGCTTGTGAAGCCACATTGGCCTTAATTGGGGCTATTTTTCACCATAGCTGCTTCCAATTCAGTTGTTGTTGTTTTTTGAACATTGCTTTTGATCACACATCTGATATGATTACAAAAAGTGCTAAAAGTGGGTTCCAATTCCCAAGAGTGTGCATTCCATTCAGGGTCTCATTAATCTGGAGTGATTATGTAAACTAACAAGAATGAGGTTTGAGCTTTGCAAAACACAATTAAATCCCCAGTGTCCTTGCTAAAGACTGTATTTGTCTCATGCAACCCAATAGACACACATTGCCTCATTATGGATGCAGTCCCAACTCCTAGGATTCACCAGCATCCTGGCAATGTGAGCAGAGAAACTGACCTACAGCAACACAGGCAGAAGCATGGAATGAAAGAAGAGGCTGGTTGTCATTGGGCCCAATCCTATTAAATTTCCAGTACCAATGCAACCCCCCACCTTGCCCTCTGTGACTGTCCCCAAAGCAGGATGCAGCACACACCCCACTGTCACAGCTGCATCAGTGATGGAAAGTTGGATAAGACTGAGGCCTTCGATTTGTAATGAGACCCATCCATGACACGCACTCATTTCCTGCCTCTAAACTTCTCTTTCTTCCTTTTTTTTTTTAACTAGTTAGATGTAGACTTTAAAAATTGACAGTAGGGATGAGCAAATAACTCCAGAAAGTATACTCTCTCTCTCTCTCTCTCTCACACACACACACACACACACACACACACAAGGATCCTGTTTCTTCAGATTTCTGCATGTTTACACAGGCAATAAAGGTTTATCAAAGGCCATTTTGGGAGCATCACTGGCCTGCAACCCAGAGGCAAGATCACAGATGGCTTTAGGGCACACCCCTGAAGAAGTCCGCATCCATGCCCAGCCACACCCCACATGTCCCCATTGCTGCCATTGCTCTTGGGCAACCCAATACTCATGGGCCTGCCCATGCAGCAGTGGCATCAATAAGGGGGTGCAGGCTGCATGGGGAGGGGGGGTGACGTGCACTAGTGAGAAAAATCGCCAAAATCGCTGTTTGTAGGAATAATACTATCATGTTATATACCATTCAATGCGGAATTTACAGCAGAATGCAATGGAAAAAACCATGTTGAAATATCTGTGTTCTATCAAAAGTTATAGCCAAAAAAACCAGCAGGGCATTGGTACATCACCATGCCCCTTACCTGCATGGGAGGAGTTCCATCATGGGGGTGATGCACTGGCCTCCCGCACCAAGTGAGGCAAACCCTAGCAAAGCCACTGCTGTGCAGTGATACCGAGGCTCTGAAATGGCCGCTGATGTATCCTGCACAGGCAGGAAGGCAGCTGGAAGTCACCTCAAGGTAAGGGAAAATTTACCCAGCCTCAAACCCCAGCAGCTGTTATGGATCTACTTGGATCCATGCAAGCTCAGTGGCTGGTGCAGAACCAAGTAGCTGTGTAGGGCTTTCAGGCTCAGGAGGAGGGATAGGATCCAGCATCCCCAAACCCCTTCCAGGCCTGAACTGCCCTCCTCCCTGCCTTCCTTCCACCCAGTTTTGCCCCCTCCCCACCTTCCTCTCACCCTCTCTCTGCCCTGGAATGACTCTATGCACTCACCACCAATGGCTCTCCATACGCCCTGGAGGCCCAGTACCTACCCACACTGGACTATATACTGGTGCCCTTCTCCTGCTGGCTGCTGCAAAAGTGTATTATGGCACTCTTGCTATGGCCTTCTCCCTGGCAGCACACATAAAACTAGTGCTGCAGAAATGTAATTGGGCTCTCATTAACTTGCTAAGCATCACTATCACTTATCAAGAGATGTGACATAAACATGTACTCAAAGGAACTCTCTTCCATGGGTAATCAGACAAGCCTGTGTGACTTCACAGGCTTCCCCCCTCCCATCAGTAGCATCTTTTATTTTGTAACGTAAGCAGAGACAACTCAGTCCACAGCCATATGCTAAAAAGTGCTGTAAAACCACAAATGGAAATGTGCCAAGGGGGATCAAGTTCCTCTCAAAATGACCTTCCCAAGAAATGCAGAAACATACCTTTTTCCACATCTACAATTTCCTTCCTTCTGATTTTAAAGGTTTTGAGGATCCACTTAACCTTGAATGCTATTCACACCTCCCCCCCCCCCCCCGCAAATTCAGAGAACATGTAAAGGGGAAGCCAGACCATGCCTAATGGTCCCAATCCTTTAGCTTCATGTGTGCAGGTGGAGGTCTTCTAGGGGAACCTACATGTGTATTGCTATATATGCAAAGGCTCCCCTTGTGTGTGTGTGATGGTGAGGGGTCCAGTGCTGGCAGAACATTGGCAGCAGGGGAAGAGCCAGCAGATATAATCTCATTCACCCTCTCACAGAGAGAGAGAGGGGGTGAGATTCCATAGAGGGGGGTATGAATAAGTTCTAATGACATAAGAACATAAGAACAGTCCCACTGGATCAGGCCATAGGCCCATCTAGTCCAGTTTCCTGTATCTCACAGCGGCCCACCAAATGCCCCAGGGAGCACACCAGATAACAAGAGACCTCATCCTGGTGCCCTCCCTTGCATCTGGCATTCTGACATAACCCATTTCTAAAATCAGGAGGTTGTGCATACACATCATGGCTTGTACCCCGTAATGGATTTTTCCTCCAGAAACTTGTCCAATCCCCTTTTAAAGGTGTCCAGGTCAGATGCCGTCACCACATCCTGTGGCAAGGAGTTCCACAGACAGACCACACGCTGAGTAAAGAAATATTTTCTTTTGTCTGTCCTAACCCGCCCAACACTCAATTTTAGTGGATGTCCCCTGGTTCTGGTATTATGTGAGAGTTTAAAGAGCATCTCCCTATCCACTCTGTCCATCCCCTGCATAATTTTGTATGTCTCAATCATGTCCCCCCTCAGGCGTCTCTTTTCTAGGCTGAAGAGGCCCAAACGCCATAGCCTTTCCTCATAAGGAAGGTGCCCCAGCCCCGTAATCATCTTAGTCGCTCTCTTTTGCACCTTTTTCATTTCCACTATGTCTTTTTTGAGATGCGGCGACCAGAACTGGACACAATACTCCAAATTACAAGCAAATGACATTTGCTTGGGCTTGCTCAATATAGCTGGCATACGGCCAAAGAGAGCTAGGGAGCAGGGTAGCCAGAAAAATGGAAGATAAGATCCAGCATATATGACTGCTGCCGGATCTACCTCCTTCCTCCCCCAACTCCACAGTTCGTCCCCTGAAATGCACTGTTATTCTCCTTTACTGCCCACTGCCCACTTCACTGCCCTACCCCTACAGCCATCATTCCTCGTAAGAACAGGCCATAGGCCCATCTAGTCCAGCTTCCTGTATTTCACAGCGGCCCACCAAATGCCCCAGGGGGCACACCAGATAACAAGAGACCTGCATCCTGGTGCCCTCCCTTGCATCTGACATAGCCCATTTCTAAAATCAGGAGGTTGTAGATGAGTGCTCTGGTGGCACACACAGTCACCAGTTATTCATCCTGGCGGCTGCTTTGCGCATATCAATTCTTTGTGCATGTCAATTTTATTCTCAAACTGTGGATGTTATCATACTATTGTACAAATTGATGATAAGGCCATATATGGAATTCTGGGTCCTGTTCTGTTCGGCACAGAGGATGTAGAAGAACTGAAAAAGGTACAGAAGAGTGACAAAAAAAGATTAGTGGTCTGGGGCACCTCTGCCCACATAAGCATGGCAAAAAAAGTGTAAAAGAGAGAGAGAAAACATCAAAGACAACAGCAGGGTCAGTTCCCTGAAGCCAATCTTTAAAATAAATTAATTTTAAAAGATTGTAGGATTGCCTCCTCAAGAATGTGCATGGGAGAGTGCTTGCAGAAGCAAACTTTCCCACCTCTCATTACCCAATAAGTTATTGGGCACCCCAACATTTCCTCTGGAACCGTGATTCCCAAACATTTTAGCACCCACGTTTTAACATGACACTTTATCGGGACCCAGGTTTACAAGACTTTAAAAAGACATCTATTTATTTACAATAACCACCCCCAATAGATGCTCAAACATTATCTTCCTATATGCTTGTAACAGTTTACATGCTCGTAAACTGCAGGAGCTAAGCTCTTTGCAGGGCAATTAGCAGCTATATGATTTTTGAATAGCCTCAGGTCTTGAGGTAATTAGTTATCTGAATTTCCCATCGCCTTTATTTTCATTGGAGGCTCTGCTCAGCTGCTATGGGACCCACCGAAAATCAGGTCATGACCCACCAGTGGGTCCCAACCCACAGTTTGAGAATCACTGCTCTGGAAGATTAGGAGACCCTCCAGTAGGATTCTGTGAAGCACGGAGGGCTCTGGGGATTATGGAGAGATCAACGATTATTGCTCCCCCACTCAGTAGCGTAGCCAGAGGGAGGTGGTGCATAAGTATAGCAGGTGCCACAACACAGTGTGTAAGTGCCCCCCCATTGCCTGAGCATTGCTGTCACTGCCCAGATAGCAAGTGAGAGGGGGTGCTTACACAGTGCAATACTTACTGTGCAGCAGTAGAGTATTGCCCCCGCTCTTAAGCAGAAGTGCTTTCTGTTCACAGAAGAGAAGGTTAGGGTACAGCTTGCAATGATTACAACCTATTTCTTTTGCAAACACAAGAAGTTTGGATGTGCCTTTTTGTTTACTCATGCTTCTTGCGCTAGCTCTAAAACGGCCCTTTTAGAAGCACTAGAGCCTTTCAGCGCACGGAAGGGCACCTTTGGATCCAGCCCTGACATTTGGTTTCTTTCTTTTTTCATTCCAGCTCTGCAAAGTCACTTGGCAGGAAGCCCTCCTGCGCATGCAATGACACCACAGGGCAGCATGAATCAGATTAAGCGTGCGCTTTATGGGTATGACATAACTTAGGGGAGGTGTTAATTTCTAGCAGGGAGCTGTAGTGAGGTTTTTGTTCAGCAAATTAAACCTATGTATATATCCATAGAGAGATGAAGCTACCTTATACTGTGGTAGAACCATTGAGCCATCAAACCGAGCATTGTCTGCTGTGACGGGCAAATGGCTCTCCAGGGTCTCTCACAGAGATTTTTCCCAGTGTCTGTAGTCCCTTAACCTGAAATGACAGGTATGGAACCTGGGCCTTTCTGCAAGCACAGCATGCGCCCTCCAGCAGAGCTATGGCCCTGCTTTTCTCACCAAGGCAGATTTTGACATTTTCTCTTCACCTGCCTTCAGATAAACAGAGCATGGAGGAACAATTAATTTGCAATGCAGCCTTGGTAAAGACTTTAAATCATGAAAAAAGGTGGAAGTCAATGGAGGATTCTTCCACTCCCTGGCTGACTCTTGAGCACTTGCCCACTGGAGCACATTGGCCATTATTTTTAATGGGAGACCCACTGGCCTCTATTCATCCAGCTAACTCACTTTGCCCCCCTATTCCCAGCTCACAAATTACAAGAGTAACATCCAGGCTGGGGCTATATAGAGTAAAAGGGCAACTTTGCACATAGAATTGAAAGATGCACACAACATTACTGAGCGCCTCCCACCCAAGGACCAGCCAGAGTAGAGGAAAACAATTGAGACTTATGTGGATTCCTTTCCACACAGGCAGCTGCATTTATATGAAGTGGAGCTGTGCGCAAGGAAAAAAAAAATCAATTCATTTTCCAGAACAGATTTCTCATCTTGAGTTTAAAGTTATGTATGCAGAAAGGGAAAACACTTTAATATAAAAGGACTTTGGAAAGATGCCTACTACAAGTTCCTAGTAGCCAAAGGTTATTTTTTAATTGCAGTAATAAAACCGACCCCCATAGGCAACAGGGTAATGAAATAGGCTCCTTTGAGATTTAAAAAAAAATGTGAATTCTGATATCTAAATATCTGTGCTTGCCTAGAAAGAAAATCCATTGAAATAGTCAAAAATGGTTTCCTCTACACGGGATCCATCACCATCCTTCTCTGATATTCCCACCCCATTTTCTACACCACATAGAATCCACTTAGTTGTGCTGTCTGTGTTATTATTCTTATCATGCAATGCAAATCTATTCTTGTTTAGCAATTAATTACTGCTACATATTTTCACAGCTCTGCTGCCTCCTCGGGAAAGTCTTGACCACACAATTAAAAAATAGATTAATGTGTATTTAGGGAGATGGGCCCTGTGGAATAATTTACACTTTGCAATGATGGTTTCTTAGTCAAACACATCTAAATGGCTTAAAAAAAAAAAAAAGACACCAACAAAATGGGCAGAGTTCCAAATGGAATTACTAACAACTGTGAAGTAGTAGAGTGCAATAAACAAAAGTCCCAGTGGAGGCTGATTATCTGATCAGTCCATTGAAATGGAATCCAACTTTTTTAATGTGACTTGCTTGGAAGATGGCAGTCATGGTCAAATGGCCCACAATCCAGTTAAGCTTTTGATTTCAGCAGTGCAGGGGTTTATGGATGAAAATTAAACATCAAAGAGGGCAAAGAAAAAATATGCAATAAATTAGTGGTTCTCTTTTACCTTGTTGGTTGGCAACCTTAAGTCTCGAAAGACTATGGTATAAGCCTACAGCACCTGGTATTCCTAAGCAGTCTCCCATCCAAGTACTAACCAGGCCTGACCCTGCTTAGCCTCCAAGATCAGACAAGATCAGGCATGTGCAGGGTAACAGTTGCTATCTACCGCACCCATTTTGTTGGCCGAAGTGGCCACAGTGGTTCTGAGGCCCAGGGAAGCCACTCACGGCCTCCCCACACCTCAGAATTTGTCCTGGACATTCCTCTGAGGCCTGCCTGCCACCAACAGTGCAGGTTGGCATCCCCTGGCATGGTACACAAGGCAATGAATCCCCTGCACCCCTAGCTACACCACTGCTGAGAAACGTGCCAAGGTTCACCTACCTCAGTGAGCTGCCATTCCCACACACACACATGAGGGGGAGAGCTCAAGCTTCCCAACATGTCTCATCCTTCACCCATCAACCCTCCCAAGCCTTCCTTTCCTTTTCCTTTCTTCACCTTAGGCTCAGTTGCTCTTGGCAGACCCTCCTTGCTCTGTGCTGGTCCTGTTTCAAATGCTCATTTAAGGGTGTGCCCAGAGCAGCTGAGCAGCAACTGTTACCCTGCACATGCCCGATCTTGTCTGATCTCGGAAGCTAAGCAGGGTCAGGCCTGGTTAGTACTTGGATGGGAGACCACCTGGGAACACTGGGTGCTGTAGGCTTATACCATAGTCTTTCGAGACTGAAGGTTGCCAACCAGAGCAGCTGAGTCTAAAGTGAAGAATGGAACGGGGAAAGAAGGGGTGGGGGCTCAGGCTCCTATTCCACTTGGCTGCTTTCTTAGCAGAGGAAGTGGAGAAGCAGCCTCAGCAGGTTTGGTTTGGTTTTTCCTCCTTCTTTGTCCAGCAGTGCTGGAGAAAAGGGGGTCTGCCGTTGCCCAAGCACTATTCCCCCTTGCTCTCAGATTGGCATGCCAACTGGATTAGGTTGGCGCTGGGCTAGAGGGAGTGACAGACAGATATGGGGTTAGGCACTCCTCATCCATTCTCTGCCTTCCAACTAGAGGCTGAATGCAAGCATTTCAAGCTGCATAATGGATGGGCCGGCCCTGGAGTTGGACCTTGTGGGGAGCAGGCATAGCTCAAGGACAGTAAGAGACAAATTGAATAAATTGCCAGGCAACGGCTGGCTGCAAGAAACTCTTCTCGTATTGAGGATCTTTGGAAAATTCATCGCCCTCTCATTTTCTTCCAGTTCTGATTTCTGTACTCAGGTCATATGTTTCAAAAAATAGCCATTAAAAATTAACTTTGAGAAAAATTGTAGTGATTATTTGTAATTTAACTTATTGCCAATCAAGCATTCACTCAGGAGCCCAGCCTGACCTATGGCCTTTCATTGGTATGCAAATGTAGGTGATCCAGGAAGAATAAATGCTCTGAACAAGTTTTTAAAAAAATTTGCATTGGAATAACCTGGGGTCAAAAATGGTATGAATAGTGCATGTGAAACTCAAGTTTTTTACACTTCCCCAAAGCAGTCAAGAGGTTGGATTGGGGTGCTGGTGAGGGGTGTGTGAAGGGCAGATGTTGAGCCACAAACCAATGCATGCTAATTATGTGGATTATAATTTTACTCTTACAAAAACCATAGCGTGCTGGTGTTATTGCTCTGCCCCACCTCATGCACTATCTCAGAATGCCAGATGCAAGGGAGTGGTAACAGGATGTAGGTATCTTCATGTCTTGTGTGCTCCCTGAAGCATCTGGTGGACCACTGTTGAGATACAGGAGGCTAGACTCCATGGGCTTTTGGCCTGATCCAGCCAGGCTTTTCTTATGTTCTGATAACAGAGTTGCCTCCCGATTGGTTAGGCTGTTGAGGGGGGGCAGAACCAATAAGCATGTCAGTGCAAGGCTTTCCCTGACCATTCAGATTATCTTCAAACAGAGTCCCCACCTGCCCACCTTCTATTAGATCTGAGACTAGCTGTTTGCTCCAAAGGGACCAGGTAGGAATTTTTTGCTGTCAACTTGATTGGCTCTTAGTTGGCAGTTTTTCTATCTACCCCTGACTGATGTTGGGCTGGGCAGCATGGTTAGGGTTGTCATTTCAAAGCTACTTTGGCAGGTAGTGTGTGAATGTTTAGCTAGGATTTACATCTCAGGTGGCCATTCTGAGGTAGCAAAGTCAGGGGGTGAACCAAGACCTCTCTGATGATGCTTGTCCAACACAATGAGGCTGGCTGGCAATCCCCCAGCTGGAAGGAAGAAGGTCCTTTGGACCCTCAGAATATGCATAGATCAGGAACAGAAAGCATGCATGAGATCCCCTCTCTGCCTTCACATGGAGTCACCCAATAAGGTGTGTGTATCTTCCTTTCATTAAAAAAAGGGGTCCCTGTTGCTGTGTTGGATGACCTGAAGTCTGTGGGGGGGAAAACAAACAAAAGAATCTCAAATACGACAGTTTTTGTTTAGAACGGGTCTGGTTTTCAAGCACTTGTTCCAAGAACATTATTTCAAACTAGCATGCTAATTAGCTTAAATATTTACGCTGGAAATGTTTTTCACTTATGAAAGCAAGAGAAGTTGAACTAGTGGCAAGTGGAAAGATGAAGAGAATTGGTTTTCAAGTAGATGAATCATTCCATCTCTTCTCCATCACAAACTGTTTCATGAGCATTGGAAATGAGGCCTTGAAAATAAAAAGTCAAGCTACTTCAGAGAGACTGCATTGCAGAAAAATCACATACATTGAGACTAGAGCAGGCCTGTATAATTTGTGAACCACCAAGAGAAAGACAGCCCACCGATCAGGGTACAGTGGCCTATCCGATGCTTGGCAAACTCCTTTTTTATGTTCCAGAGTCTAGCAAAAAAACAAAAATCCCAAAACAAACAAACCCCAGAAGCTTAACTGTCAGCGCAATCCTATCTGGGGCTTATGTTGACAGAACTTGCGATCCATCCCTATAAGTCATGGACTGCTGGTAGCAAAGCTGCTCTGCCATTTGGTGGGCCATGGGCAAACAACCAGAGTCAGAAGATGGGCACCACCTGCCTGCTGAACCTCCTCCACCCTACCCCCCATAATTGCCAGAAAGTTGGCTGCAAAGATGATTCAGGGACAGGTCAAGGGAGGATTGGGGCAGGCAGTGGGCGGGGCTGGGGCCAAAGGGGAAGGATTTTGGCAGCAGCTGCACATGTCCAGATCTCGTCCACCATTCCCAGCCCAGCCTTAAATTGCTGGCACAAGTCCAATGAGACCCCCTGGAGACTAGGCAGTCTATGATTTAGTTACCTCTCCTGGGCCGTCTGGTTCCTCCCCCATCCCATGCAACACATTGGTGACACTGCATGGTCTGAGCAACATGCATGTCTCGTAGGCTTCATTCAACTTTGTAGGTTTACAGGCAGCAATCCTAACCACACTTTCCTGAGAGTAAGTCCCATTGAACAAAATAGAGCTACTTCTGAGTTGACCTGGTTAGGATTGTGCCCACAATCATGCAGGCTTGGATTAGAAACTAAATTCATTTGAAATTTCATATCCCAACACCTTCCACAAGCGACACTAGAGAGCATCTGTCCTGAAGCCAATTTGAAACAAGTCAATCAAGTTTACTGGGATGGAACTGGGATACTTTTAAAACTGCACTGATATTTGTAAATTCGAGCATCAAGATGCCAAACAGTTTTTTTCCTGAAAATATTGCAAAAGCACTGCTTTCAGATTTCGCTCCTTGAAAAAGTCACATTTCTTCAAAGACTTTCAGGAGATGCTTCTGGAATCAGGGGTAGCATCAGAGGTTGGGCTGAGGGCTCATATGTCAGAATGCCAGATGCAAGGGAGGGCACCAGGATGAGGTCTCTTGTTGTCTGGTGTGCTCCCTGGGGCATTTGGTGGGCCGCTGTGAGATACAGGAAGCTGGACTAGATGGGCCTATGGCCTGATCCAGTGGGGCTGTTCTTATGTTCTTATGTTCTTATGAGCCCACTGGACTGAACCAACCCCTGGACCTTCAGTGCCAGGGCAATTGTAATGTCCAATGTTCCATCAAAGGGCAGGCAGGTGCTGTGGGAGTCCCAATTTTTGGGAGTTTTGCCCCAGGGCCCCCAGGAATGTGACTTCAACACAGTCTGGAAATATCTGAGTACTGCATGGGATTCACCCTACTTTCCTTTCCAGAACGGTGTTCAAATCCAACCAATTTCAAATCCTTGAAAACCATTTCGTTCAAATGTATCCTTGTTTCTACACAAAATACAATTACATAATCTTCAGTGAAAGCTAAGCACTCTGCTTTAATTTACTTGTGGAATCATCTGCCCTTGCCTAGATTATTCAAAAAGATTTTGGGTTTTAATTATCCTGAGAGAGAGAGAGAGAAATATAATCCCTGAGAACTCAATAACAAATTCCTGATGATCCTAATGAATGTAGACTTCTCAACCATTTCCTGTTGGTTGTGTGTTTACCCCTTTATCTGGTACGTTTATGAAACTTGCAAAGCAGCATATGTAATGAATGACTTGGGAGTTGCCATGGGAAGCATACTTACTTCCAGTAAATAGCCACATAAATCCTATTTCTAATATCTTCCACACAAAGCAGGTCTATCCTGAGAACACCTTAGTCATCAATGAATGATTTCCAAGTTTCTTTACTAAATAGTTGACCTCCAACACAGTGCTTTATCTCTTGGAGGTCTTCAAACCAGGGTGTGTATACTTAAAGGTGAGCAACTACTTTGTTCCATGATGCGCTGATGTGGGAAAGAGATGGACAGAGCTGATCCAAAGGAATATTGTGGCATGATAAATCATACTTTTGTGTTGTTACAATGCTGGCATCCTGAGCCACTAGGATTTGACCATCAGAGCACCAATTCAGCAATACACTAGTGTCGCTAAGGGGGGGCCAAGGAGTACAGGGCCCTGGGTACCACACCTGAGGGGGTGTCTAACCAAGGGTATCTTAAAAAGTTGTGTAACCACCAGGCCTTGTTGCACCCCCACCGGCAAAAACTGGTGAAATCTGGAAGTATCTATTCGAGTCCTCTAAGAGGCCTTCTGAGGTAGATGAAGTAGGAACAGAGCTGCTGTCACCCATGTGCAGCCTTTGATTTTTAGCCCTGGTGGCCCCAGCCCACAGAATGACAGTGCCATTCATGCCATTATTCCAGAACTTACATTGAATGGATTGCAAAATTCATCAACATAAGCCCTGGATAGGATTAGGCTGGCAGACAAAGTATTATCTGCTGCTCTGTAATGACAGCTCTCAATCTTCTGTTTTATGACTGGTTGCTTCATGCAGGACTGTCTCTGATCCTAAACACGTTGACTGTGACATACATTCAACTGAGTTCAACGGGGCTTCCTTCCTTCCTTCTAACCCTAGTGAGCTGATGCAAAGGTTAATGCACCATTAGGAAAAACAATTCTTGCACTCCTTCCTGAAGGGTGACAGCATTCCTAGGGTTCTGACCATGTTTCTGTCAGAGGTAGAGACCCTTAACAATAACTGTTCCAATCTTGATTAATGACAATAATTTATGTCACTGTACCAGTTTATGAAAGGTTACATTTTATTATTTCTAGCCAAATTCCTGCATGGAGATGACAGCTGAGGAATCCCCTGAACAAGATCTAACTGCAGGTGGGGAACAGCTATTTTTTCATGCTTTTCCATACTTAAAAAAAAAAAAAAAATCCATTGCAATTAGAATATAGACACAGCAAGGAGAATGATGTCAACCTAACTCACTCTCTGCTGTGCTACTTTTCTACCTCCAGGGAGGGATTTTTTCATAAAATAACATCCAAAATATGATTCCCACCTGCGGCACTAAGCAGTACAGCCCATTCTACCCCTTGAGGTATCTAATGCCTTATCCCCACCTCAGTCTGCTGTATAAATAGTCCAAGCCTAAGAGCTGATCCTTCTCTAACCATACAACAGCTGCCTAGATTGTTGCATCTCAAATGCAATTAACCCTTGAAAAATCAACAAGCACTCTCATGCCATTTGGAGACAGGGTGATTAAGGCGTAAAGCCACTATGAATGAACAGAAGCACAGAGGAAAAGTCCTATGAGGACAGAATACTAAAGAAGGAGACAGAGAGATGTAAGCAATGGGAAGAAATGAATGATCCCTGTTTGCTTAAAGTAAACACAGGAATTTGCAGGTGGCATATCAAATCATCTACAAGAGACTCTAATCCCTTAGGAAGCATGATATCTCTGCCTTAATGAAAAATAGAACCCTTTTGTTACCAATTTTCATGGGCAATGTATTTTGTTTAACTAGGATCAAGGCTGACCCCTGGAGCTGGAATGCAATCACACTGTACTCATATAAGGGTGTTTACGATACAGTCAGTCTCTGTTGTGCACGGGGAGGTGGAAACGTGCTGAGTGGACAGGTTCCTGCTGAACATTCCCTTTCCACTCAGCTCAAATTTCCGCCACCCCACGCACAACTGAGATCAATTGTATTGCAAACTTTCACTCCCCCAAATGTTTGCATCTTTTGTACCAGTTCAGAACGCCTCTCTCAAATGACTAGTACTTTGTGATACCATTTTCCTTTCCTCCCTAGGAACAAGTGATGTCATGAGCCCTCTTCAGAAAAATATTGCATTGTCAGTGTCCATGCAATGGGGGGGGTGGGTGGGGGTGGAGAGTATACCCCCTTAAGACCTACCCCTGTGCCTGCTAAGCCCTTCCCCCATTCCTGACACATACAGCAATGTTATTAAAACTGTGCGGTGCGGCTCTTTAGGGAGGCGCCAGGAACTCAAAGGGGAGGCGAGGGATGTCCTCTCGCAGTGATAAAGTCACACCCCTGGGCAGAATACAAGCCCATCTTCCCTTTTTTTTAAAGCAGAAGAAAGGGGAGTTGCTCAGCTGCGAGAGTGGCTGCCGCCGCCCTGCCCTCTTCTCCCTCCACTCCGAGGCTGCCGCCTTCTGTGTTCGCTGCATGTTGTTTCCAAAGCTCTTCGACTCCAACCCCCATCTGGCAAGTACCGAACATGCTCAGCTTGCAGTCCTTAACCCTCACTGATCCTTGTCTAGTTGGTTCCTAGTTCCCAGCCTGGGATCGCTTCTCATCAAAGTGAAATCTCTCTCTTTTCAACCCCCTCCCTCTTCCACTCCCCCCTTTCAATCTCCAAACTTTCCTGCTTTCCTCCCCCTCCCCAAATAAAACACTTCCTATTTTACCAGTCACCAGGGGTCTTAAAGTTGTTTCCATGCAGTTGGCAAAGAGAGAGAGAGAGAGAGAGAGAGAGAGAGAGAGAGAGAGAGAGAGAGAGAGAGGCACACACTTTACTTGGCCAGGAGCAGAAAAAGGGTACTGTTTTTAAAGTGATTTATTAATCATTGTTTGACTGAAGAGGAGAGGTTGTATTTTTAAAGTGATGAATCTTGCTATTTGAAGGGAATACTTATCAGCCATTGATGAGGTGATTGCCAGCCCAATCCTATCCACACTTTCCTGGGAGTAAGCCCCATTGACTCTAATGGGACTTACTTATGAGTAGACATGCATAGGCTTGAGCGGTGCATCTCCTAGTATAGGAGACAAATCAGCTTCCTAAGAAAACCCTTACCAGCTCTGATATATTTTCATGGTCTATTTTTGTTTTCCCCACCAGCAGCTGGAAAAATTTAATTTCATTAAATTAATAAAGGGTTCAATCCTATCCAAGGAGAATGGGAGAAATGTCTGGTTGGATTGGGGTTCACAGGGTCGTGTGTGTGTAATGTTGGTCAGACTGGTTGTTCACAAAGTTCATTTGATAAAAAAATTCTATTGGTGTGCTTACAAAGTTAAAAAAATGAATCTTCCAGGACCAGACAAAATCTACCTACTCCAGCATCCTGTCTCCAATGGTGATCAGCAGCTAATCATTTATAAAGCATGTATGTTGCTGTGTATTAATAATATATTTTTAAGATCTGCATTTAATTAATGATATGATTAATATAATTAATATTAATATAGTTAATATATATTTAATATTTAATATTATATTATAATAAATATATTATAATATTATATTTAATATAGTTAATATAGTTAATATTTCTGGCCACTTCCTGTTTAATGATGTCACTTCCAGCCCTCAGGAACATGATGGGAAGTCATGGCCAACAGCCATGGGGGTCAAGGGAGCCACTGGCCAGAAAAGTTTGAGTACCACTGACATACAGTGTTTGTCTGTACAGAAATGCCATATCTCCCTGTGATCTGGAACACTGACTGGCTGGTACAATCCAGGCAGCTGTCATTGCATACAAGCACTGTATGAATGGGTGGCAAATGGGAGGGTTTAACAGGCATATGGGTAGGGTTTAGCATGCACATTCTTGCCACCCTAGACACCAGTTGTTTGTCTGACAAGGGCTATGCAGGTGATCAGATCTAGCTAAAGGCAAACAAAGGTAGTTCACAGTAAGAATCTCTTCACTCTGAATTAGCTTCATATAACTTCAGTAACATCGTAAGAGTGCAAGCCCAATCCTGAACTAATACAGCCAGGCCACATGGCCTGCGCTGTATCAAGTGCAGGGTTGGAGGCTGCTGGAGGTCAGCTTGGGGTAAGTGAATATTTTATCCCCTTACCCCATGCAACACCCAAATCTGCCCTACAGTGCTGCTTGAATCTGCACCAGTTATTTAGCTGGCGCAAATCTAAGCAGCGCATGTAGGGCTTTCAGACCCAGGAGTGAGGATTAGGACATGGTGTGCATTGCCACCACCAATCCTGCCCCCAGACCTGATCCTCCCCCTGTTCTGCCAATTATGCGCTTTCTGACCCTGCACATACCTGATCTTGGAAGTTAAGCAGGGTCAGATCTGGTTAGAACTTAGATGGGAGACCACCTGGGAATACCGGCTGCTGTAGGCTTATACCATAGTCTTTCGAGACTGATGGTTGCCAACCAACCATTTGTCAGCCATGGGTTTATATCAAAATATAGCTGGCCCTACAGTTGGTCCAAATCATCTGCCCTCCACTGCCCAGAAATGTCCAATGCAGCACACACACAAAAATGTAAAATAACACAGACCAACATACATTTTGCTTCCTTAAACATTACACCAATTCCAGGGTATATTTGGGGTGCTGATTCCAAAAATGGCATCCGTTTTGCTATCATGTCTAGTTTTGGAGATATAGTAAGGCCTTATTAGTGAATGGTTCAAGCAACCTCATCACATGGAAGCCATGGTGTAGGCTTCCTCATGAGGAAGCTGCTTAAACCATTCACTAATGAAGCTATACAATATCTCCAAAACTCGACATGGTAGGGCAAAACAGATGCTATTTTTGGAATCTATATATATATATTATATTGGCAACCTTCAGTCTCGAAAGACTATGGTATCACGCTCTGAAAGGTGGTTCAGGCACAGCGTCTAGTGTGGCTGAAAAGGCCAATCCGGGAGTGACAATCCCTTCCACACTGAGAGCAAGAGCAGTCTGTCCCTGGTCTGTCTCCCTGGCTATGGGCCTTCGTTCTTTGCCTCTTAGCCTCAGACTGTTGGCCAAGTGTCTCTTCAAACTGGGAAAGGCCATGCTGCACAGCCTGCCTCCAAGCAGGCCGCTCAGAGGCCAGGGTTTCCCACTTGTTGAGGTCCATCCCTAAGGCCTTCAGATCCCTCTTGCAGATGTCCTTGTATCGCAGCTGTGGTCTACCTGTAGGGCGCTTTCCTTGCACGAGTTCTCCATAGAGGAGATCCTTTGGGATCCACCCATCATCCATTCTCACGACATGACCGAGCCAACGCAGGCGTCTCTGTTTCAGCAGTGCATACATACTAGGGATTCCAGCACGTTCAAGGACTGTGTTGTTAGGAACTTTGTCCTGCCAGGTGATGCCGAGAATGCGTCGGAGGCAGCGCATGTGGAAAGCGTTCAATTTCCTCTCCTGTTGTGAGTGAAGAGTCCATGACTCGCTGCAGTACAGAAGTGTACTCAGGACACAAGCTCTGTAGACCTGGATCTTGGTATGTTCCGTCAGCTTCTTGTTGGACCAGACTCTCTTTGTGAGTCTGGAAAACGTGGTAGCTGCTTTACCGACGCGTTTGTTTAGCTCGGTATCAAGAGAAAGAGTGTTGGAGATTGTTGAGCCAAGGTACACAAAGTCATGGACAACCTCCAGTTCATGCGCAGAGATTGTAATGCAGGGAGGTAAGTCCACATCCTGAACCATGACCTGTGTTTTCTTAAGGCTGATTGTCAGTCCAAAATCTTGGCAAGCCTTGCTAAAATGATCCATGAGCTGCTGGAGATCTTTGGCAGAGTGGGCAGTGACAGCTGCATCGTCGGCAAAGAGGAAGTCACGCAGACATTTCAGCTGGACTTTGGACTTTGCTCTCAGTCTGGAGAGGTTGAAGAGCTTTCCGTCTGATCTGGTCCGGAGATAGATGCCTTCTGTTGCAGTTCCAAAGGCCTGCTTCAGCATGACAGTGAAGAAAATCCCAAACAAGGTTGGTGCAAGAACACAGCCCTGCTTCACGCCACTTTGGATGTCAAAGGGGTCTGATGTGGAGCCATCGAAGACAACAGTGCCCTTCATGTCCTTGTGGAAGGATCGGATGATGCTGAGGAGCCTGGGTGGACATCCAATCTTGGGAAAATCTTGAAGAGGCCATCCCTGATGACCAGGTCGAAAGCCTTCATGAGATCTATGAAGGCTATAAAGAGTGGCTGTCGTTGTTCCCTGCATTTCTCCTGCAGTTGTCTAAGGGAGAATACCATATCAGTGGTGGACCTGTTGGCTCGGAATCCGAACTGCGATTCTGGATAGACGCTCTCTGCAAGTACCTGGAGCCTCTTTAGTGCAACTCGGGCAAACAACTTTCCTACAACGCTAAGGAGAGAGATGCCAGGGTAGTTGTTGCAGTCACCCCTGTCACCTTTGTTCTTGTACAGCGTGATGATGTTTGCATCCCTCATGTCTTGAGTTACTCCACCTTCTCTCCAGCAGAGACAGAGGATTTCATGCAGCTCAGTGACAATGATCTCTTTGCAGCACTTTAGGACTTCAGCAGGGATGCTGTCTTTTCCAGGTGCCTCGCCAAAGGCAAGGGAGTCCAGGGCCACGTGAAGTTCTTCTAGGGTTGGTTCACTGTCAAGCTCCTCCAACACAGGCAGACACTCAATGTTGTTCAGCGCTTCTTCAGTGACTACATTTTCTCTGGAATATAGCTCAGAGTAGTGCTGCACCCAGTGTTCTATCTGCTGCGCCTGATCCTGGATGACCTCGCCTGTTGCAGACTTCAGAGGGGCAATTTTCTTCTGTGTTGGACCTAGGGCCTGCTTGATACCATCATACATCCCCTTGATGTTGCCCGTGTCAGCTGCTATCTGTATCTTGGAACAGAGCTGGAGCCAGTAGTCGTTAGCACATCTCCTGGCAGCCTGCTGGACTTTGCTGCGAGCAGCTCGGAAGACCTGCAGGTTGCACTCACTGGGACAGGCCTGGTATGCTGCTTGAGCTCTGCTCTTTTCCTCAATGACTGGTGTCAACTCCTCAGAGTGGGCTTCAAACCAGTCTGCCGTCTTGTTGGTCCTCTTGCCAAATATGGACAAGGCGGTGTTGTAAACGGTATTCTTGAAATGTTCCCATCTGTTGGATGCGTTTGCATTGGCCGGGCCTGGAAGAGATTCCTCAAGTGCTTGTGCAAATTCCTCCACTTTTCTCTGATCCCAGAACTTGCTGGTATCAATGCGAGGTCATCCTTCCTTTTTCGTGTGATACAGTCGCTTAGCTTGCAGTTTCACTCTGCTGCACACCAGGGAGTGGTCAGTGTCGCAGGCAGCACCATGATAACTGCGTGTGATCTTGATGCTGGGAAGGCTGGAGCGTCTGGAGAGAATCAGGTCGAGCTGGTGCCAGTGCTTTGATTTTGGGTGATTTTGGAATCAGCACCCCAAATTCATATCAAACCACCATAAATTTTGGGAAAAACTTTTCTGACCCTCAATTTTGTAGGCCTGTGTAATTTATCAGCAATTTAAAACAGATTCAAATAAAAACTACAATAAAACTGTAGATACAAGAGGCATTCAAAACAGCAGGAACAGAAGCATTCCTTGGTTTCTGTTGCTTGCTGGGAGGTGCCATCTCAATGACATTGCAGTCTCCATTCAAAAATAGCAGCTACAATACTGGTGGTAGTCAATTTAGTGGTGCTGACCATTCTTAGCCCACACTACCCCAGAATGATACTATATGCCATTACAGTCATGTGGTGTCCAGCAGGAGGCAGTGGTGGAATAGTTGGAGGGGGGCGGAGCACTCAGGCTGGCTCTGTACGGCTCCGTATGTACAGCTCCATTTTGCTCCTGCCGCCGGGAATGGCTCCAAAGGAAGGGGCCATTTGCCTGCCTCGCTGCCAGCCTGAGTACGCCGCCCCTCTTCAGCTACGCCACTGGGAGGCAGCACTACATTTGTCTGCTATTCCTGGTGGCAAGAGTTAAAAATACTAGCTTAGGTTTTTTTAACCCACAAAATCATGAAAACAAATGGGTCCAAAGGGGGCTTCTGAAAAGAGACACCACTCCTTGCCAATCACCCCATTTTTGGCCTGAGGTGTTTGTTTCTGGAGGAATGACAGCCAAACCCAAAAGGGCCCCATTCAATTTGGCCTCTGTTTGTTTTGACCTTTTCAGAATGTCAGACTGATTTGAATGTACACCCCTATTTATTGCACAGTTCGGAGGTCAGCATATTTTGCCTGCCCCTTGTCACCTGCTTAGAGCTGTGCTGCTTCTTCGTTTGCATGAGTCGGTTTCTCTTTCAAACATCAATCTTCCTCTGAGCTCCTGGCATTACCTTCCCCAAAGATGCAAATTCGATATCACGGGGAAATGTATTCCTATCAAAGTCACACACCTTAATTCAAAACAAGATAGGATCTGTGGAAATTGAATGCATCTGAAAGTTGAAATGGGGAAAAAAATAAAATATACTTCTAATTTCAGCTCTGATGTCAGACACAAAGACAGCAGGCATGATGATGAGATTCATAGGAGCTCCAATGTTGTTCGGAGGAACTTGGCAGTGCATTAAATACGTGACCTTCAATGAGCACTTCATGAGAAAGACTGGAACTGCTCTTCCCCAGTCTCCAGAATGTTCTTGTGGCGAGGTTCCCAGATAAAACTTCCAAGGAAATTGATGGACTTGACTTCCCAGCAGGCTTGGCTGAGACCATTTTTCCTTTTGAAAAACGAAACACTCCATCCACCTCTTCTCTTGGACAACTTGGATACAACCTACCAGAACTTAGTTATAAATCTCCTGGTCTTAACCCCCATCTTAGGACAGTAGGACCACATCTCCCTGACACCTAGTTTCATTCATAGAGGGAAAGAGAAGAGAATTCAGCCATGGGTGCCTTTACCTGGAAGCTGAAGTGGGAAAATCCAGACACAAGTTTACCACCACATCTATTGTTTGTGAGGAATCAGTTTTTCTGGACTGTGTGAATCAAAATGTCTGGCACAAGAGGAATATATGCCCTGCATTTTTTTTTAAAGTATCTTCTCCTGTCAGGGTTGCCAGTTTTTTTTTTTTTTTTTTTTTTCAATTCCACCAGGGCTATTCATTTTGAACAGCTGCCTAACATGCTGAAGGAGTAAAGCGCCTTGCATGAAGTGAATGCAGGAGCATCAGCTGAGATTGCTGCTACAGTATTGTATTGGCAACCTTCAGTCTCGAAAGACTATGGTATCGCGCTCTGAAAGGTGGTTCTGGCACAGCGTCTCTCCCACCGTCGGAAGCAGCCCCTGGCGTCATGCTCTACGCCAATCGAGAAACTGCTGCTTCCTGTGTTGTGCCGACGCCGTATGGCGAAGTTGGAGTGTCCTCTCCAGTGCGCGAAGCCTGGGTAAAGAAGGTATGGAGGATAGGCTGTTACCCATGCAGCAAATCCCCCCTCTCCACGTCGCTGGAATGGTCCAATGGAAAGGCAGAAGCCAATACGGTTGGTTCCAGCATGCTGCTACATGAATAATCAAATCATGTCTATATATCTTTAGAGTAATGGAAGGAAGTGGAAGTGTTGTTAGTACACAGTGTTAAATGTTTCACAAAAATATGTTGATACCCTCGGAGAAAGCCCATGCAGTTTAGTGGACAGACTTGAACCAGAGACCTGGATTAATGTCTACTTGGACATAAAGCTCATTAGGTTTGTGCTCCTTACCTTAAGGCTGCATTGTACCTGCATAGGCACTGAAAAGTTGGATAGGATTAGGCCCTGTGTTTTTCTGCCTCGTTGAGGTCCTCATTTCAACAGCACCAGGACGAAAAACATTCCAGGATGTAATTCCTAACTTTTCCAAGCGCAGTAAGGCTGTCCAGGCACTTTTCTTTGAAAACTACATCATATCTTCCTTAGTGGTGCCTCCAGGATCCTATTAGCCATTCACTCCTGAAGAGTTTCACTTAATGATTTCCCTTTGAAAAGTTACAACATGGGCATCACATTTTTTGGGAGGGGGGGAACTACTTACAGTATTGATATAAACAAGTCTTATGTAAAGATATGGGTAAGGTGAATAGCTTCTTGTAAAAGGTTGGTTGTTCTTTTGATCATTCATTTGAATACAGATTTATTTTTCATCCAGGCTACAGAATCAAAAACCCTCCTCACGTTACAGAGGGACAGGAGCACACTAGCAAGCCCTTCCGTGATGCTGACATGCCCTGCAACTCCGTCACCATCTGCCACTCTTACTGTCTTTGTCTAAAAACACTGACGCTGTACTTGAACAGAGATCCTTGCCATGATTAGGGACCTGGGATATGAAAATTCCCTTCCCCCGAGGAGCCGCCAACGGCTGCCCTGTTGCTCACAGAATGCCATGGCAGCTCTTTCGGCACTGCTGCAGTCCTGGCGCAAAGGACAGCTCAAGATTGGCTGTAAGTAAGTAAGTAAGTAAGTAAGTAAGTAAGTAAGTAAGTGTAGTGGAATAGCAGAAGATCTGGTGAGGAGGTAGAATGTGGTGTCCACAGTGCCCCTTGCTCTAAGTAAATGCAGGGTTAAAGCCCAGGTGGTAGCTGGAGGAGTGCTGCACAGCTGCAGCCACTAGAGGCAAGGAGATCCCTCAGGATATAAGGAGCATCTGAGATAGAAAGGATTGTGGGTTGTAGAAGGAGTGCAGGTTGGATGAGAACTGACTGACTGGGCTTATTGAATTTGGAATCTGACCTAGGACTGTAACTTGACTTATTGGCTCTGGACTGATTTGGCAACTCTCATTGATTGGACTGGTTTACTTGGAATCTGTGGACTGGAACTGGACTCTTGACTTTTGCTTGCTGCACTGGTGAGTTTCACAAGGGAAACTAATCAGACTTAAGTGGACATGAGGCCCAGTGGGGAGGAGCTGTGGCAAGACAGTAAGTAAGCACCACAGACACTCGCCTAAAAGTCAATCCCACAGATAAGTCAAGGGCAGGTTTTGAACAAAAATCATGGAATTTTCTATGAACCTTGAATAAGTTTGGGGTTAAACTTAGGGGAGTGTCTGACTATAGTTTTGTCTGATTTTACCCCAGGCCAGAACCTGAAAAATAGCCTACTACTAATTGTTACCTAATAACTGTAGTCTAATTTATTAAAAACACAGTAAAATATCATAAGATACATTTTTATTCTTTTTAAATTCTGGTCTTCACCACCTTTTTGTAAACACTATCGGAGTAAGTGCACTGTAAACAACATACCAGTAAAATAGTGGTTCCCAACCCGGTATTCATGTACTCCCAGGGACACTCAACAGGACCTTTAGGGTACTTGGGGGGGGGGGGGGGAAAAAAAGGAATAATGGCCAAAAAAAAAAAGGCAGGTCATGCTCCAGAATGCTTTGCAAGGCAGGAATGCCTTGCAAGGACCAGCAAGGCAGGAAGGGAGGTAGCTAGTTGACTGTGAAAGCCCCACCAATAGCTAGTTTTTGGTCATCAATTCATGTATGAACCAGTGATTGAAAACCAGCACAGTAAAAAAGCTGAAACATAATATGGAAAGTAATCAATCACCCAGAATTTCTCAGCACACTTCTGGTGCAAAGCAGTGCAAGGGCAGTCTTCTGTTCTTCAAACAGATAAAAAGAGAAAATATGTGATGAATACATGAAGTCTGGGCCTTCATAGAGAGGAGATGAGGGCTTGTATTATTACAAATATTTTGCTAATATGAAGGGTGGAATTTATGGAAATAGGCTGCCAAGGGATATGCAAGTGAAAAAAGGTTGGGAACCACTGCAGGAGATCCATGAATCAAATTCACCTTTAAGGTGTCTGGTGTGTTAAGCCAGAAGCTCTACATATAACATACAATGTATAACACATAACTGGGAGTGTGCAATTCAATTCACAGCAGAGAGATGCAGCTGCATATATTTGCAACCCTCTTTACTCAGAAGTAGACCCACTGCTTTCCATGGGAGTTACTCTTAAATAATGGTGCACTGAATTGTAACCTGTGACTTTATTTCAAACGGAAGGAGGATCCCATCCTGGTGTTGAAAAACGAGACCTCTGCCATATGCATGCATTTGCAAAAACCAGGAACCAGAGAATAAAAGGTTAACTTTGGCTGCAATTTCCCAGGAAAGTTACTATAGACACTAATTAGGTGCCTGCCTGAGCTGAGCAAGAAACAAAACTGTTCAGAGTTGAAAGGCTCTGCCCTCTGATTGACCCGGAGATAAGGCAAAGTGATAATTGGAGCTTGATTACTTGGCAAAAATTTTAGGTACTATAGTTGAGTATCTAAGTAAGTAAATAAACAAATAAATGGTGTCTTGTACTGGGATACCTCAGCATAGGTGTGCTGAGTCTTTCAAGTCTCATAAAACTCTTCATATGACAGGACATAAAGGAAGCTAAACCTTGCCTCCCAGAGAGAGAGGAAGAATGTAGATATTTTAGTCACATCAGTTTGTGACCAATTGTCAAAGCTTTTAGCAGCCAGCTAGAAAACGCACGGCCTAGCAGGGAGTTTTAAACTGTTCTAATGACCTTTTTAAGTGCTGATTCCTTTTAAGGCATGAGGTCAATGATGCAACTATCATGTCGAAAGACATTTTCATTCACCGATCAAATGCTTTCCTTGTCTGCATAACTGTTCCATGTGAGTTCTTTTAGAGTCTCAACAAGTTTGTGACACTTACCTGCCCATGGGTTATTTGGAATATCGTCGGAGTGGCAGATACCCAAGCAGGGTGTTCAAGGCACATAAGAAGTCTTGCAGTTGAATCATCTGTGCAAGCAGATGCAAAACCTGAAGACTTAGGAGCTTGACCAACCTTAACATTTTCCTTTTTGAAATAACCTTTTGTGTTCAGTGAGACAAAAAATGCTTGATATTAATCAGACGATTTTTAAAAAATTCAATATAAAATTGTAATCAACATTGTTTAGTGGATTTCAAAACACCTCTTTCTTTTGCTAGATGAGACTTGGACTTTGGAGAAGCCATAATACTTGAAACCCACTCCCAGACAAACAAGGGCAGAAGCTGATGAAGGTGCTGAAAGTAGTTTTCATCACGCACAGCACCTGTATCTAGGCATGAACCACACCCAGCATGGCAAGTTACCTGTACGAGTAGACCATCTTCTTCCCCTCGTCATGTGTTCTGGGCACCCAAATGGCGCTCTGGAGCCAGTTGTTGGATGAGGAGCAGGAATGGGTGAGTCCAGAACACAAGTCTCCACACCCCACGACTCAAAACTGAGTCCTAACAGGAGGACTTTCTGAATTGCCCAGAGTGTTTTTGTGACTCGAAAAGACTTGAGTCACAAGTAGTTCCCTTTAAAAAGCCAGTTGGAGCTCTGTGGAAATAATGGAGCTGCTACCGGAAGCAACCTTTTTTTACCTCTAAGGCTCAGTTTGAGCCCAGCAGAGGCTGTGAATGGTTGTGCACAGCCTTTGCAGGGCTAAGAGGATGCTCTGGAGGTGAGGGGAGCAGTTTCCCTTGGTTCCAGAGGGGGAGTGAGCGGGGGATGCATGCAGGGGGGCCAGTGGACCTGATCCACAGATAAGTGAATCCACAGATATGGGATCAGCGAATATGGAGTCCCCCCTGTAAAAGTAAAGTTTGCACAGTGTCAGAAAGTAACAAAAATACCTGTTAAAAAAAAATCAAATTTCAGATTATTCCAATGCCACAACATGCTGTAAAGTTCATTGTTCTGTTTCGAGACTGAACTCTACAGATAATAAATATCTGGGGCTCAGGACATCAATCGGTAATGAACATCTAGAACTGAGAATGCACCCGGAGGTATTTGAGGAATAGTCTGGCTGAAAAAATTGAAAGCAGATAAAATAGTAAGAAGGAAATATGATTAGGAGAGACAAGGAAAGAGGGGAAATTTTGGTTCAGAGGCTCAAACGGACTGGTAAATAATGGGATCTTTCCATCCATCATAAAAAATAACTGCATGCAAAGTTCAGTGGGAAAGAGATTTCAACTGGCTTCATAGCACTTCTTTCCCATCTCCTGTAAAGTACAGCAAATGAACTTGCAGACAAATTAGGAGCTATGAAGTCAGAACCAATCTGATTCTTTTCCTCCACACTGTCGTCTCTTCCACCTTGACCTGAAGGCAAGGAAATCATAATCACCTTGTTACGTGGAACCAGGTGCTATTATCCGTTTGAAACCTTGGGCTCTGAAATGAGAGATCCAGCAAAAGTAGAATAATATGAGACCTTGAAATGCAATGAGCGACACAAAGGAAGGGGGGAAATTTCAGACAAGGAAGGAAAGGATATATGTAATCCTTTCTCAATTCTTTGCACACAATTTCTGATGACACAACCTTAGAAACCACACTGGCCCTTCAATGCTATAACGTCGCGTCCTTATAATGCATGTTAGATTATTTTAAGATTCATGGTCTTCTCTAAAATCACCTTGGCACTGAGTGTTCTGAATCAAATCCTGCACTCTTCTGTTGTACAGCAAAATCTAAAATCTGTGTATAAGGTACCTAAAGGACAAACTGGACATTATGACATAAGTGTGAGTTGGCCCATTTTTGTTTGTTTAAATAGTAATTCTGGACAGTCAAAACTATGGCAGGGTGCATAGTTTTTGGCACTTTAATTCCACAGGGGTTTAATCCCTGTGCTTTTTTTTTAACTACTGAAAGTAATGTGCAGAATGCATGTGATTTGGACCAGAGCCACAATGGGGATGAAGAGATAAAGTCCCTCTGCCCCCCATTGTAGTGTCCCCCAGTTCCACATGCCCCATACCCTGCACATGCCCGATCTTGTCTGATCTTGGAAGCTAAGCAGCGTCAGGCCTGGTTAGTACTTGGATGGCAGACCGCCTGGGAATACTGGGTACTGTAGGCTTATACCATAGTCTTTCGAGACTGAAGGTTGCCAACCTATGTCTCAGACCTATGGCCCAGTTTCAGACCTTTTAGTTCAGACCTTTCTAACTTTTTAGTTCAGTTAACCTCAGATAACAGCTGAGAAAGACCTCTGTCTAAGATTTGGATAACCATTGTCAGAATAAACAGCACTAAGTTATTCTGGCCAAATAAGCCTAACATCTATACCAGATAAGATGGTGGAATGCCTCATCAAAGATAGGATCTCAAAACCCATAGACGAACAGGCCTTGCTGAGGGAGAATCAGCATGGCTTCTGTAAGGGTAAGTCTTGCCTCACGAACCTTTTGGAATTCTTTGAAAAGGTCAACAGGCATGTGGATGCAGGAGAACCCTATTTAGCCAGCGCAAAGTAGTCCTGTGTCAGACTGAGAGGCCCAACGTGGGGCTTTGGACCCAGCAGAGCTCAACTCCACCAGTTCTTCCCCCTCCCACCCCGCTCCCTTGCTCCCCCGCCATGCTCCCCCCCACCCTCACCCACCCCAGAATGCCTCTCTTTCCACCCCGACTTATCGCTGCACAGCCTGGTGCTCCCACGGAGCTCTGGGTGATGTTCCACTAGCCTCCAACCATCACTGGTCCAGCGTGGGCTCGCGCCAAGCCTGCTCCAGCACTGAGATGGTGCTGACTACCACAAATGTGCTTTACTGCACATTTACAACACTGTGAGCAGACACTGGGCCAGTGTGTATCAGTCAGGATTGGGCTCTTAAACCCAATAATTTGTTTAATAATTTGGACTGGCTCCTAATTAGGCTTTTCACCAAATACCTTGAGTGGCTTCAAAGAAACAAGTATAGACCAAGATATAAAATATTGCTTCGGTTGCAGCCATATATAATTTGACTGCGCGCACTGAACGCAAGAAAAGCAGCATAATCAATATCATGTAGTTTTTCAACATATTGAAACATTCTTGTTCATCCAGCTCTGTATTCTGTCATCAATGATTTATGTTCCAGGTAAATTATGTAAGTCTCTTAATAATTATTAAGGACTTTTCAGGGGCCTGTGCCATTTGGGGTCCCCTGGAGCATTTCGTATGATTAATGTTCTCTCCTGATCACGAAAAAATAAAGAATTTTATTTCCTACCTTTATTTACCTCTTCAGTAGTTATAGGTGCGCTTCCCCTCCCCCCAGCTTGCCTTATAATTAACTTGGCCTTTCTGAGTGTACTCAGATAACTCTTGAAACAAAAATGGATTTTTTAAAGTGATTGTTATCCAAAAATCCCAGAATGCTTGCACACCCAGGGGAGATAACTCTTAGCCCTGCCCTCCAACTTTACGTTCCCAAGCAAAATTAACATTGTGAGAGAAGGAAATAGTACGGTGTCACCTAGGCCCAGCCCAGGAGGCCAGGAATCACCCTGGAGCAGGGGTCTCCTCAGGGGTTAGGGCCTCCTCAGGAGTAGAACCTGAGCACTATCAGGACTGGGATCCCAGGCAAGTCACTTCCCTGGGAGTAGGCCCTAGTGCCTCCTGGGAGCAGTCAGCAGCCACGTGGGCAGAAGGGGTGGGGCTGAACCAGAGCAAGGCTAGCCTCATAAGGAGGCTGGACAGCCTAGGGAGAGGGATCGCGGAGGAGGCCAGAGGGGGTAGCCACCCTGGCCTTATTCAGCCGACAGAGGCTTCAAGGGGAACTTGAACCTCCAGTTCAAGTGCAGAGATTGTAATGCAGGGAAGTGAGTCCACATCCTGAACCATGACCTGTGTTTTCTTAAGGCTGATTGTCAGTCCAGAATCTTGGCAGGCCTTGCTAAAACGATCCATGAGCTGCTGGAGATCTTTGGCAGAGTGGGTAGTGACAGCTGCATTGTCGGCAAAGAGGAAGTCACGCAGACATTTCAGCTGGACTTTGGACTTTGCTCTCATTCTGGAGAGGTTGAAGAGCTTTCCGTCTGATCTGGTCCGGAGATAGATGCCTTCTGTTGCAGTTCCAAAGGCCTGTTTCAGCAGGACAGTGAAGAAAATCCCAAACAAGGTTGGTGCAAGAACACAGCCCTGCTTCACGCCACTTTGGATGTCAAAGGGGTCTGATGTGGAGCCATCAAAGACAACAGTGCCCTTCATGTCCTTATGGAAAGATCTGATGATGCTGAGGAGCCTGGGTGGACATCCGATCTTGGGGAGAATCTTGAAGAGGCCATTATAATGACTATAAGGCCTTTCATATTCCCTAGTCCTGTTTTGATGACACCCACAAAGCCCTTAAAAATAAATTCAAACTCAGAAGAACATGAAAGTCGGAGGAAGGTGTGATGAGGACCTAAAATGCTTTGGCAAGCACAAACCAGCAACATTTCTCTCTCCCACTCTCTGCTAGCAGAGCAATAAAAGTTGAATGAAGGCAACCACATGCCATGTTTGTGTTTTATTTCCTGTGCATTTCTCATCTTGTCCCTCACTGGATGTTGTGAACATGGTAAAATCACCAGCTAGTTCTGACTCCATCTTGTAGGCCAGAAGCAGCTATGGGAAAGCAGCTTGCTAAGAGACAGTGAGTAACCTTATTGTCTCTTCTTGCACCGGCCCAGCTTGGAAACTTGTTCACAGGCTTCACTGCCTCTTCGAACCAGGAATCTGAATTTTGGAAATGAAAAAGTCGGCAACTTTAGTTATATGGTAGAAAAACTTCCTAAGCAGAATAGTTCACAAGATGTCAAAAGGGTACATCTGGAGGATATGTTCCAGCATTAGGAACAAATTCAGTATTTACCCCAAGGTTTCTGAATTAGTGGGAGGTTAGTAGGTGTCAGTACTATAGAGCAAGGCTGTTCAAAGTTTTTGGCAGGAGGGCCACATTATCTCTCTGACACTATGTCGAGGGCCAGAAAAAAAAGCATTAATTTACATTTCAAATTGGAATAAATTTACATAAATGAATATATTAGAGACAGAGAATAAATGAATTCAAGCCAGTTTGTGATTCCATTCACCCTAATAGGGGGGGAGATCTTCATGTCAGTTTATGATTCCATTCAATCTAATAAGGGGGGGGGGGAGATCTTCATGCCAGTTTATGATCTCATTCATACACACAAATGGGGGGGGGATATATAATAATAATATAATATACAGTATTTATATACCGCCTTTCTTGGTCTTTATTCAAGACTTTATTCAAGGCGGTTTACACAGGCAGGCTTATTAAATCCACGCAGGGATTTTTACAAATTGAAAGAAGGTTCTCTCTTTCAAGAACCACCACATTCGAGATGTTACACTCCGATCTGGTTTAACATTCTGGCCTCCATCCTCCCACACTCCGAGCAGATGGAACAGCTCAGCTGCAGCTTGCCAGCTGCTTCAAGGTCGCACGGTGCCGGTGGCCTCGAACTGGCGACCTTGTGGATGTTAATCTTCAGGCAAATGGAGGCTCTACCCTCTAGACCAGACCTCCTGCCCACACTTCCACACTTTCACACACATACACCCGCCTACCCCCTCGCCCTCCCTCCTTCCCTCCCTCGTTTGCTTGGGCGGTATGTGCTCCTGCCAGGCTCCCACTCACTCACTTGGCTGCCTGTCTGCTCATCCAGCTGCATGCCTACCTGCCTGCCTGCCTGTCCACCTAACTGCCCTTCCTCACTAGCTAGGGCAGCATGTGCTGCTGCTGCCTGCCTGCCTGCCTGCCTGCCTGTCTTCCTTCTTGGCCGGCTGGCCAGCCAACCAGCCCTCCCTCCCTCGGATCCCTAGGAGGCATGTGCTGGCTGGGCTCCGCTCCCCTCCCTCCCAGGGTACGGGATCTCTCTCACTCTCCTGGCTCAGGTTGCAGGAGGGGATGGGAGCTGAGCCCAGCTGAGCAGAGCGGAGTGGAGCCCAGCCCAGCCCATAGGTAAGGCAGGGAAAGACTAGCCGGCAAGTGCGCAGGGTCTTTTATAGTGGGAAGTAATGCGAGACCTGCAAGTTTCACGTTACCTTCCCACTATAAAAGGCCCTGCATACTCGTTGGGATCGTCTTTCCTCTGCTGCCACTGAGCTCAGCAGCAACGAGGGAAAGCAAGGCACGAAGCTCGCATGGCAGGCCAGCGCAGGCTGGGGTGAGGGCCAAGTGCCCAACGGAGATGGGGGACCCCCTGGGGGATGGGTGGGGACCTGCAGCAGGCCACAAGTGGCCTGTTGGCCGGGGTTTGGGCACCCCTGCTATAGAGAGAACCTTCCTGCTTATTATAAAAAAAAAAAATCACGGAAGACAGGCTGGAATACAGACTGTGCTGAAGAATGGGCTTGCATGTGATTGTATTCTTGGTGCAATCCTTTGGGTCATCTGTGGCTCCTGCTGAATAATGGCTAAGTCAGCACCTTCCTTTCTGCGCTGAGATGACACAGTAAATTGAACCAGCTGCTGCCTTTTATTCGAGCTGTGTTATCCATGCATAAAATAGTGTCAGGATATCTGACCTCTTGATTCTGCCTTTTTAACTGGTACATACAGATGTGTTTGTCGTGGGTTGACTTGTTGACATTTTGACGCACTGACATTGCACGTGATAATTTTCTGGGATGTAGGAAAGAAACAGGGAGGGAAAAGGAAGGTAGGAAAACAAACAAATAAATGCCCAAATGGAGAAATAGCCACAATGCAGCGTGGCAAGGGCAGTGCAGTAGTTGGATGATACATAAGAACATAAGAAGAGCCCCATTGGATCAGGGCAAAGGCCCATCTAGTCCAGCTTCCTGTATCTCAAAGTGGCATAATTATAGGCGGTAGGTAGATGGTATTATCATCCTCATTATCATTGTGTCGACAATATACATCGGATGGCTTCCTGACTAGCCAGCAATTTTCAATGTTTTTCTTCTCTATAGCCTTCTCTCTGGTTTTTGTCTCTTCTGATGTCACTTCCTGCTTCCAGGAGACTCATCCAGATTCTGTAGGGCAACTGTCTCTGTTTCTAGAGTGACTGTGGGTGCAATTCTAACCCACTTTCCAGCACCGACGTAAGGGCAATGCAGCTCCAAGGTATGGGAACAAACATTCCCTTTCTTTGAGGAGACCTCCATGAGTGACACCCAACTGCAGGATGCAGCACATGTCCCATTGGCACCGCTATGCCAGTGCTGAAAGGTTGGTTAGGATTTGGGCCTGTCTAGTAACGAATTGTCTGTTCCTTGTCTTCCACTGGCAGAGCCAGACAATGTGTTACTACAGACAGTCACCCTAGAAGCAGGGCTGCAGGGACATGCTCCAGGACAGGCTGCCCCTGATAACAACTGGAGAGTTAAGCTACATGAAAGAGGATTGATTTAAAGGAGTATATTTGTTGCACATATGGCACAAGTACCATCAAACTGCAGGTTCACTCTATTGTTACACATTCAACATAGCTTGTTGTGAAAGAGAAAATGTCTGCATTCAGCCATGGGGCTCTCTCCCAAATTATCCTGAAGGAGTGTAGGGATGACAAAAGGTGGAGTGGGTATATGCTAGCATTATCCTGCTACTCCCCTCTATACTGCTTGTGCTCACATGTGATTTGTTTAGGTGGCACTCACTGTGTACTGGGAGGGATTCTGGGTACCTGGGGAATAAGGGAGAATGGAATTATTGAACAACACAATAGACTTGTGGGCATTTGAGGAGGATGGAGATGGAGGAGTGACATAACTGGAAAGGCAAGGATGTAATGGGGTGTGAAGGCAGAGATATGTAAGAACAAGGACTTTGTGCTAGGCAATAGGATCTCTGCAAACATATGGGACAACTAAGATCATTTGCCAAAAAGAAAAAAAAAATTCTGTACATTCAGTAGAACTTCAGTTACAGAAAGCTTGATTATTTAAACCTCTTGAAAATCAGTATTCACTGTATAGTCTTCCATGTAAAACTGCATTCACTTTAGCACTAGGAAGAACATCCTCATTCATATCAATTTCTAAGTTTCAAAATGATTTTGATGTTTCCTGGCTATTCAGATGGATAAAACTGTATTGTGTTTCTCTTTCCCAGTAGAATAGATTTTGTAAAATTGCAGCCTGGGAGATCAGACTGTATCTACAAAACATCTCTGGACTAAGACACAAATCCAGCAAGAGGGTCTTTTTCTCAAGTAATGCAACACTCTGGTCACGAGGTCACCATCACAAGCAAAGCAGACTCCTTTCCCTAAACTGAGGGGCTGGATCATTTGTAACAGTCTCTATTCAAGGGGACTGGTACTGCACTACTCACACTTCTCTCTTATTACACTTCTCTTGTCTATCACATTTTGAGGGCACAACTAGATAAGATGTAGTGGCCTATCTAAGGTATGACAGGTACGGCACATGCCCTGGGCACCACTTGAAGGGGTGGAACGGAGCAGCAAAATAGAATGATTATGAGCTGAACACCAATATGCAGATATTCAAACAGAAGCACTTAATGTGTCCCATTAGTTCTCACAGAGCATTAGTTGTTGTTTTTTTCCCATTTGTACTTCAGTACCATTACACTAGCACAAAAAGTAATAAATCACTGAGTTGCTGTGCCCTGTTCTCGCAAGCGCACATGAGAACAGGGTGCAGCGACTCAGAGCAGTTTCTTATTTGCCAAACCTGGGAGTGACATTGCATGACATCACCATGTCATCATGTGACGTCATCATGTCACCGCTCCAGGTGCCCAGCCCTTTGTGACACCGCTGACAAGATGGTAACAGATCTGTGGTTGGATCTCCAATGGCTTTAAAAAAAAAATGAAAAACACAGAAACTGCTCTGTCTAATTCAGGTCAAGGCTGCAGGCTTTTGGAGGGGGTTTTAACTCTTCCTCTGCCCCCCAATGCTGTTTTACTGAAGCTTACTGTTCCCCTGGCCGTCAAGTCATTGTTTGCCCCATAGGACAAAATATAGAGGTATCCACACATGCATTTCTCCCCTTTGAAGCTCCCCACCCCCCCAAAAAAAAAAATTGCTGTTTTACCTTTGCCCTTAAATTGTCACTACAACAAAAATTATAGAGACACAGGCAGCCCAATCCTGAACTGCCTGGTGTGCAGGGCTGCAGCAGTGCCAAATATGGCTGCCACAGCATCCTGCATCCTCCAGGCAGCCACCAGCAGCTCCTCAGGAGAAGGGGACTTTTGTTCCCTTCCCCCAGGTAAAGAGACCCAAGGGTCAGTGTAGAATCAAAAGCCTCCATGTCGGATGACCAACCTGACGTGGAGGCTATGGATCCAGTGGAGCAAAAGTCCACCGGTCCCACCTGCCCCACTCCCTCCCCCCAAAACTCCTCCTCCCCACCCTCTCCTCGCCCTCCCTCCATCTCCCCCCTCCCCGGAATGCCTCCTCCCTGCCTCCCCCCACGCCCCCACCTACCTCTCCGCTGCTCAGAAGTCTGTGTGACCGCCGAGCGGCAGTGCTCTGGCACTCGCCCAGCGCTAGCCCAATGCTGGCCAGCGCTGGGCTAGCACCAGTGGAGCACCAGCGCTAGGGCCCGCAAAGTGTTTGCAACAGTGCGTGCCAGGATGAGCCGGCGCACACAGTTTAGGATTGGGCCCTAATTCATTTCTTTCTACCATATTCCAAACAAATAATCAACCAGTTCCTTCTGTTCTCTTTAAACCATGAATTGTGGTATGTCTTCTGTAGTATATATTTTAACTGTGGTTTTGGGTATTAGATGGATGATTCCAACACCATGAAAATGAGCTGAGTATTTTTTTTTTTAAGTCATTTGCCTGGTGGTGTTTTTTTCTTCTTCTTTCTCATCATGCTTACATTCTTCTCAGTCTTATATCTTTCAAAACCAGATATTGAAGTTCTGTCCTATCCTTCTACCAAAGGTGGTGGGGGGGAACACAATACTGGAAGGGGCTGATGCCTTGTCGTGTTCAGCAATTTACCGACGAAGAGTACAGTATCTCAGTATACCTTCTGCTTGAAGCTCAGAATTCAGAGCTGGGGTATTATTTGATCTAGCGAACACATGCTTTATTTAATCGCTACCATTCTGTAGCTTTTTTCAAGGGCTAGAGCTGGCTAGAACGGTTTATCATTTTCCTGGGCTATGGCGCTCCGTTCCACAGTTGGCGGCAGGCCAGAATCAAGGGCATGTATATTTTGCAGCTGGAGAGACTGGTTCAATTTTATTTAAAACATTTGCTGCTTCCTATCTGAGATGCCTGAAGTCTTCCTCAAGCAATATTGAAATATGTCTAATTAATTACTTCCGGTTTCCCCTTTCAGGCTTGATATTTCCATATTATCACTAAGATAATCTGGACTCAGAGATAAAGCTGTGCAATATATGCACATATTTGAGATGAGGGTTGGGGGGGAAAAATTAGAAATGTTCAAACACAAGCCGTTTATGCAGATAAATGGGAGCCTATTAACTCTATTTGATCGCAAATAAATGAGGAAAATTCACCCTGGGGCACCAGTTGCCTCCATCGATGAGGAAGAGGGAGAATCACAGAAGCAACAGGCCTCCTCCCTTCCATGAGCTCAACCTCCCTGAGGGTCTGGAACATTGCAGTTGTGCCCCCTACCCATAGAGGCAAACTGAGTGATGCATCTGCCTGAAAATGGGGTGCACTGATTGAGCCAGATCCAGCCAAAGAGAAAATGGCACCTGAAGCTGATGGCCCCAAACCTGACCTTCATTGGTACTGCCCCCCTTGGCTTTTCCAGAAGCAACAACAATAGCAGCAGAAGCAGCCTTCTTAGACTGCTTCCTCTATAAGCGAGGAAGAGGAGGAGGTGATAATGACAGCAACAGGCCTCTTCCTGATCAGGGACCACTGCTGCTGCCACTGCCACTACCTTCTTCCACCTCACCCAGTTTATCTGCGGCCTCCTCTCGGCTCTGTTGTGGCACAGCAGAGACAAAACAAGAAAAGCCAGGAGAAGTGGCAGACGCATGGTGTTTCTCATGGGTTGGGCCTGGACTAAGCAAACCAGTGCTGGCACCAGGTTTCTGGAGCCCGGAGGCTCCTTGCAGTGATACAGGACACACCACAGCTCAGTGCTAAACAAAAGGTATGAGATTCAATTTCCGCACTTCCTTCTTGAGGCCCACCCCCATCTGCCACCTGATGCTGCATCGGGTGCTACCAGTGCCATTTGCGCTGAAGGTTCAGGTGTTGTCCCATCCAGATGTGCCCTCTGATGCACTGCAGCCTTAGCCAGTGACCCACCAGATGGGCCTTCTGAAGCCACCCTTGAATACAGAAATAAAGTCTATATTCACAGGTTCTTATGCAGGCATTTCAACCAATGCATGGCGGTTAGGCACTTGGGGGGGGGATGCCTATTGCCAGAATGATGATTATCCTTTTCAAAAGGAACCAAAACAATGTCCAGGAAGTGGTTATTGCAAAGTGTCTGTAGGGTTGCTTGGTTTTAACCCGCAAAATCTGTGCCCCAAAATGAAGAACTGCAAGGGGGCCCAGCCATGGTCTGTACCAGGGGTGTCCAAAGTTTTTGGCAGGAGGGCCACATCATCTCTCTGACACTGTGTTGGGGGCCAGGGAAAAAAAGAATTAATTTACATTTAAAATTTGAATAAATTTACATAGATTTACATAAATGAATATATTAAAGATGAACTTATATGATTGAATGAAGGTCTTGCAATAGCTCAAGGCCTATAAAAGGACTTGCACAAAGCAAGGCTGGTTTTTCCTTTGCTGCCGCTACTGCATCACAGACATGAAACAACAAGCAGTGGAGGGAGCCCTCATCCCACAGCTCACGCGAGAGGTCAAACAGTCGCCCTCATGCTGAGAGCAGTTTCATCGGGCCAGTGTGGGCTCCAACAAATCTCTGGAGGGCCAGAGGCTTATTGGAGACTAGGGTCTCCCCGAGGGCCGCATTGAGAGGCCTCAAGGGCCACAAGTGGCCCCAGGGCCGGGGTTTGGGCACCCCTGGTCTGTACTAACAGTATGAAGTCAGATACTTGCTGAACTTGAGACCTGGTTTACATCTGGTCATGTTAACCACCTCCATTCTGGCTGGGCTCACTGGAGCATAGGATGGTACTTTATACTGAGTCACGACATCCGTCCATCTAGCACAGCCTCATCTATTCTGATTGGCTGAGCCTCTCCAAGCCCAAAGGGAAAGGATTTTCTCAGTTCTGCTGATGGAGATCAGTGATGTCAAGGACTGAATCTCAGATCTTTTCTTTAGCACTGAGCTGTGGTCCTTCCTGTAGCATTTCAAAGCACTCTGGTGTTCAAGCTAGATCAGAAACACACCCTGAGAACTCCTTGAGTGCTTCCCTCAGTTGGCATGACCCCTCTGCCCTCACCAGCCATGCTCCCCACCACAAGCCAGGTAAGGATCTCCCCTGGTTCAAGAGTCCCTAAGGAATGCAGCCAATGTATTGCCATCTGTCTGTTCCACTGATCTTGTCTCCCACATTGTTCTTCTATCTCTTGTGTTTTAGCAGTGTGTGGAGCCACAGTGAATGGGAGAGGATGGTTGACAAAGAGCTTGCCATAGCAGAGAGTGACGCAGGAGACACAGTAGCACACCCTCTCCTACTGCCTCTTAGTTACTAACGCTATCCCCATGGTTCCTTATTTATTGCTATTCGACTCTATCTTTTCATTTAGAAAAATACCCCAAAACTCTGATAATCCACTTCTTCACAATCAACATTATTTTTATAAAACAAATTCCTAAAGGTTATATAACCTCATGACTTAACGCCAGGGGTGCCAAACCGGTTTAATACAGAGGGTTGAATGACATTTGTGATGCCTGCTGAGGGCTAGAAGTGGTGTAATTAAGCAGGTGATGACCAGAAATAAGCAGTTTGTTCTCCCCTAGCAACTCATTGGCTTCAAATGACAAAAGAGAAAATATGCAAATCTTGAACATATTTTTAATATATGGAAGAGCCAATTATTGTGCAAGCTGCCCTTAAAGCAGTGCCACTTCTTCCAATGTGCCACTTTGCAACTGAGCAGCTGATGGTGGTACTGGGAGAGCCCAATCATCATGAGGGTCAGATAAAGAGCTTCCATGGGCCATATTCAGCCTGTAGACCAACAGCCCAATCCTATGCTTCCTAGTGTCCACTGGAGCAGTGGCACCAAAGTGGCTACCCCTGTATCCAGCAGGAGCCAGGAAGCTGCCAGGAGTCTCCCCGGGGGAAGGGGACTTTTGTCTTATCCCCCCCAAGGAAACCCCCAGCCCTGAGAATAGGTCTCCTTATGGCTGCACCAGCTATTTCGCCAGCGCAGACTCGAAAGCCTCTGTGTCGGGCCTTCCAAATGGTTGGCAACCTTCAGTCTCAAAAGACTATGGTATAAGCCTACAGACCCGGTATTCCCAGGCGGTCTCCCATCCAAGTACTAACTGGGCCTGACCCTGCTTAGCTTCCAAGATCAGACGAGATCGGGCATGCGCAGGGTAACAATTCCAGCCCAACACAGAATTCAGGATTCCTTGGAGCAGGGCCCCACTGGTCCCACCCCCTCCCACCCCAGTTCCTCCTCCCACCCAGCCCTTGTTCTGCCCTCCCCCTGCCCTCTAGACGCCACACTGCCGCCTGCAGTTCTACCAACTCCTAGTGGTGGCATGCCCTCTTCCTGCTGGTGGTGGGCCTGGTGCCTGACTGGCGTGGGCCAGCGCCAGTGCTCCCTACTCTCCAGGTGCTGTACACATGCTTTACAGTATGTTTACGGCACCCAGCACTGGTGGTATGGCTCAGTGCCGCTGCTAGATCAGAACAGGATTGGGCCCTTACACCTTACCCCACAGTGAATGCAGTTCAGAACTGAGATCATCAGGTTTTCTGTCAAAACACTTTGCAGTGGTTTGCCATCACATAAATGAACATACGCTGTGAGCTTTGCCTTTTGTACTGTCAGTGCTTTCTTTGTAAAAAAAAAAAAAAAAGGTGCAAGAACTCACAACTTGTTAATCTTTTATCTATTTATATGAGTGCTGCAGGCGAGTAAAGAGGTAGATGCTGCATGCTAAGGGATAATCTATAGGTACCCCATATGGGCTGGGGGGGCATGAGCATAGCTGAGGCTGAATGCGATATGCATAAGGCGCTGGTCGAATGAGTGTGCCGAGTGGTGGGGATCGGGGCCTGAAGGGGCAAAGGGGGAGCAGGTGGCTGGAGAGAGTGGGGAGAGAAGGGCTTGGGCACGGGCTGGCTCCCGATCCAGACAGCCTGGTCAAGGTGGACCTCGAGGTGACTGCAAGGCGCATCGTGGGTGCTGGAAGCGCACTGGCGCTAGCAGGCAGAGTGCTCGGGCAACGTGCTGCAGGAGCTGTGTCGGGAGGGTGACCAGGGTGGACGGACGGGTCCCCTGCAGACGGAGGGAGCCGGGGGAGGTAGTTGCGCCGCAGAGGGCGCGGGCGAGCCGTTTCCGGGCAGAGGGGTGTGGATGGGGCTCGGCTCAGGGGTGGTGGGCTGCGGCACACTCCTGGTACCGGCGAGGCTCTGCCCTGCCCTGCTCCTGCATTCTATTAGAAAAAAAGCCCTTAAAAAAGTTTAAGTGTGGTGCTGCAGGGGACTGCATAAAAAAGGTGCCGGAACGCTGTTCCGGTGCGTTCTATTAGAAAAAAAGCCCTTAAAAAAGTTTAAGTGTGGTGCTGCAGGGGACTGCATAAAAAAGGTGCCGGAACGCTGTTCCGGTGCGTTCTATTAGAAAAAAAGCCCTTAAAAAAGTTTAAGTGCGGTGCTGCAGGGGACTGCATAAAAAAGGTGCCGGAACGCTGTTCCGGTGCGTTCTATTAGAAAAAAAGCCCTTAAAAAAGTTTAAGTGCGGTGCTGCAGGGGACTGCATAAAAAAGGTGCCGGAACGCTGTTCCGGTGCGTTCTATTAGAAAAAAAGCCCTTAAAAAAGTTTAAGTGCGGTGCTGCAGGGGACTGCATAAAAAAGGTGCCGGAACGCTGTTCTGGTGCGTTCTATTAGAAAAAAAGCCCTTAAAAAAGTTTAAGTGCGGTGCTGCAGGGGACTGCATAAAAAAGGTGCCGGAACGCTGTTCCGGTGCATTCTATTAGAAAAAAAGCCCTGTGTACTGTACACCACAGTTTCAGTTGTCCACGGATTTCATCGTTTGGTAGGAATTCACAATTTTTAAATTGTTCACGTTTGATTTTGATTTTTAATGAATCAAATCCAGCCTAGCATCTGCAAGCGTTTGTTTAGACATGGTTGGGCATGCAAAATAGCTGCTTTGCTTGTGACATATTACCAGTGGTGCCTTCAGTGCAGAATAAATTGTGTTTCGCATTGGTGAACAAGAGTTAGTGTAACACTTCAAATGGAGAGGACTCCAACTGTGAACTCTCACCACTAAAAGAAGTCTGATCCCATTCCAAGTCAGGTCCAGTCTCTAGAAAGCCAGATCTGCTTGAAGTAAGGTTAAGCTCTGTAAACAATAACAGCGGTAGACTGAAATAGCTCCTGCTTTGCCTTGGATATTTATACATGATGGGTTGGACAGGCCTTTGCTGAGCTACAACCATTGAACAAGTCAGCTGAAAGAACTCTAAGCACCAAGCGATCATATAGCATTTGAAGTGGCTTTCCACGGAATGTATGCATGCATGAAGAAGGGGATAAGGATGTCAGCCTTTCGAAAGATGATGTCCTGAATCATATTACCATGAAAGGAATCCAGAAATACATGTATTACTGCAGGCTGGTGAGAGAAGCCTAAAAGAAATAATAATAATAAACTGGAAATCGCTCAGAGCTGTGTGTAAATTGTCACAAGTTGGCTTCTAGCATTGCTTACTCAGACTTCTAAAGAATCATCTTTCCTTTGCAGGTCGCCCAGTTCAATGCATCAGCTGTCGCAGATGTGGCTCAAATGTTTAGAATAGATCCTGAACCTCAAATCTCTTGATTAACTTCAGCCTAAACTAGAATTGAACCTCTGAAGAACTGAACCCGTGGTTCAAAACCAGACGGATACCTAAACCCTTGTGCAATCATGCAGTGGGGCCAACACAGGCTAAGCTGCATCCCACAAGATTTTTGGCTGCTGGAGGTCTCCTAGGTGCAAGGGAACATTTGTCTCCCTTGCCCTGGTGTAAGCCCCAGCAACTGTTACGCCTACCCTGCACATGCTGGATCTCGTCTGATCTCGGAAGCTAAGCAGGGTCAGGCCTGGTTAGTACTTGGATGGGAGACCGCCTGGGAATACCGGGTGCTGTAGGCTTATACCATAGTCTTTCGAGACTGAAGGTTGCCAACCAAGCCCCAGCAGCCACAGTGGGTCAACTCACATAACTTCAATATACTAGGGGCAATTTATCCCATCATTTTTCAGCAAATCTCCATCCCTTTTATGTATCTGGCATATCAAAACGATGATATGCTAGAACCAGGCCAATTTCTTTTGAAAAGGATGGTCACAGCATGGGGCACTTTTGGTGTGACGTTTCAAGAGACGCTTTGACTTTAGAACTATCCAAGCTGATTCAGAGAGCTGGCACACAAACAGGGCCAATAATATGGGTTGTTATTGGATCTTATTGTTAAGAGAAGGATCATCGCTCAGTTGCAGGGACGTGCAGTGCAGGGGTGGCAGGTGAGACAGAACTGCCCTACCGTAGCCCATGGAAAAGCACCACAGCTGCCTTGCCTGCTTACACCTGAGAAGGCTCTCATGGACTCTTCGCTCACAACAAGAGAGGAAACTGAACGCTTTCCACATGCACTGCCTCCGACGCATTCTCGGCATCACCTGGCAAGACAAAGTTCCAAACAACACAGTCCTGGAACGAGCTGGAATCCCTAGCATGTATGCACTGCTGAAACAGAGACGCCTGCGTTGGCTCGGTCATGTTGTGAGAATGGCTGATGGCCGGATCCCAAAGGATCTCCTCTATGGAGAACTCGTGCAAGGAAAGCGCCCTACAGGTAGACCACAGCTGCGATACAAGGACATCTGCAAGAGGGATCTGAAGGCCTTAGGAGTGGACCTCAACAAGTGGGAATCCCTGGCCTCTGAGCGGCCTGCTTGGAGGCAGGCTGTGCAGCATGGCCTTTCCCAGTTTGAAGAGACACTTGGCCAACAGTCTGAGGCTAAGAGGGAAAGAAGGAAGGCCCATAGCCAGGGAGACAGACCAGGGACAGACTGCACTTGCTCCCGGTGTGGAAGGGATTGTCACTCCCGAACTGGCCTTTTCAGCCACACTAGACGCTGTTCCAGAACCACCATTCAGAGCGCGATACCATAGTCTTTCGAGACTGAAGGTTGCCTACTACAGTGGGGTGGTTCTGCCTCACCTGCCATCCCCAACTGCACATCCCTGCTCAGTGGTAGAGGATCATGCTCTGTACGCAGGACATCCCAGCTTCAGTCCTTGATATCTGCAGACAGGCTTGGAAAAGACCCATGTCTGAGACCCTGAAAGAACCACTGCCCATCAGCATTGCCATCCCATCCCTGAAGTCACCTGATACGGATTTCATCAGTACCAGAAGGTGAAGGGTCTAAGGGTGCTGCAGATTCGGGATGCCTTTCGCTCTGAGTCTGCTGCACCATTGCCTCCCTCCAACCGGCTGCCAATGCAATCCTCAATGATTTGCTTCCCACACAGTCACTCAAGCAAGAAGCAAATCAATCCCCTCCTTACAGGCTCCTCCTGTTCTGCCATGAAAGCTGGAAGTGCAAGACTGCCTGATTTCATGGCAGCACGCAAGGAGCATAATGTTTTGTGTGTGTGTTTTATAGCACAGAGGTAGCAGATCCAAGATGGCATCAAGGTGGCGTTCAAAGATGCAACACTCCTGTCCGTCAGTATCGGCAATGCTGTGTCAATGGAGCACTTCAGTGTACAGAAATGTTATGTATTCCATCAGCTTCGACAGTCACTTTGACAGTTAAAATTCTAACTGCAAGAACAGAGCACAAACCTAGTATTGGCAACCTTCAGTCTTGAAAGACTATGGTATCGCGCTCTGAAAGGTGGTTCTGACACAGCGTCTAGTGTGGCTGAAAAGGCCAATCCGGGAGTGACAATCCCTTCCACACCGGGAGCAAGTGCAGTCTGTCGCTGGTCTGTCTCCCTGGCTATGGGCCTTCCTTCTTTGCCTCTTTGCCTCAGACTGTTGGCAAAGTGTCTCTTCAAACTGGAAAAGGCCATGCTGCACAGCCTGCCTCCAAGCGGGCCGCTCAGAGGCCAGGGTTTCCCACTTGTTGAGGTCCATCCCTAAGGCCTTCAGATCCCTCTTGCAGATGTCCTTGTATCGCAGCTGTGGTCTACCTGTAGGGCGCTTTCCTTGCACGAGTTCTCCATAGAGGAGATTCTTTGGGATCCGGCTATCATCCATTCTCACGACATGACCAAGCCAACGCAGGCGTCTCTGTTTCAGCAGTGAATACATGCTAGGGATTCCAGCACGTTCCAGGACTGTGTTGTTTGGAACTTTGTCCTGCCAGGTGATGCCGAGGATAAGTCGGAGGCAGCGCATGTGGAAAGCGCTCAGTTTCCTCTCCTGTTGTGAGCGAAGAGTCCATGACTCGCTGCAGTACAGAAGTGTACTCAGGACGCAAGCTCTGTAGACCTGGATCTTGGTATGTTCCGTCAGCTTCTTGTTGGACCAGACTCTCTTTGTGAGTCTGGAAAACGTGGTAGCTGCTTTACCGATGCGCTTGTTTAGCTCGGTATCGAGAGAAAGAGTGTCGGAGATCGTTGAGCCAAGGTACACAAAGTCATGGACAACCTCCAGTTCATGCTCAGAGATTGTAATGCAGGGAGGTGAATCCACATCCTGAACCATGACCTGTGTTTTCTTCAGGCTGATTGTCAGTCCAAAATCTTGGCAAGCCTTGCTAAAACGATCCATGAGCTGCTGGAGATCTTTGGCAGAGTGGGTAGTGACAGCTGCATCGTCGGCAAAGAGGAAGTCACGCAGACATTTCAGCTGGACTTTGGACTTTGCTCTCAACCTGGAGAGGTTGAAGAGCTTTCCGTCTGATCTGGTCCGGAGATAGATGCCTTCTGTTGCAGTTCCAAAGGCCTGCTTCAGCAGGACAGCGAAGAAAATCCCAAACAAGGTTGGTGCAAGAACACAGCCCTGCTTCACTCCGCTTCGGATGTCAAAAGGGTCTGATGTGGAGCCATCGAAGACAACAGTGCCCTTCATGTCCTTGTGGAAAGATCTGATGATGCTGAGGAGCCTGGGTGGACATCCAATCTTGGGGAGAATCTTGAAGAGGCCGTCTCTGCTGACCAGGTCGAAAGCCTTTGTGAGATCTATGAAGGCTATAAAGAGTGGCTGTCATTGTTCCCTGCATTTCTCCTGCAGTTGTCTAAGGGAGAATACCATATCAGTGGTGGACCTGTTGGCTCGGAATCCACACTGCGATTCTGGATAGACGCTCTCTGCAAGTACCTGGAGCCTCTTTAGTACAACTCGGGCAAACAGCTTTCCTACAACGCTAAGGAGAGAGATGCCACGGTAGTTGTTGCAGTCACCCCTGTCACCTTTGTTCTTGTACAGCGTGATGATGTTTGCATCCCTCATGTCTTGAGGTACTCCACCTTCTCTCCAGCAGAGACAGAGGATTTCATGCAGCTCAGTGACGATGATCTCTTTGCAGCATTTTAGGACTTCAGCAGGGATGCTGTCTTTTCCAGGTGCCTTGCCAAAGGCAAGGGAGTCCAGGGCCACGTGAAGTTCTTCTAGGGTTGGTTCACTGTCAAGCTCTTCCAGCACAGGCAGGCACTCAATGTTGTTCAGTGCTTCTTCGGTGACTACATTTTCTCTGGAATATAGCTCAGAGTAGTGCTGCACCCAGCGTTCCATCTGCTGCGCCCGATCCTGGATGACCTCGCCTGTGGCAGACTTCAGAGGGGCAATTTTCCTCTGTGTTGGACCTAGGGCCAGCTTGATACCATCATACATCCCCTTGATGTTGCCCGTGTCAGCTGCTATCTGTATCTCGGAACAGAGCTGGAGCCAGTAGTCGTTAGCACATCTCCTGGCAGTCTGTTGGACTTTGCTGCGAGCAGTTCGGAGGACCTGCAGGTTGCGCTCACTGGGACAGGCCTTGTATGCTGCTTGAGCTCTCCTCTTTTCCTCAATGACTGGTGTCAACTCCTCAGAGTGGGCTTCAAACCAGTCTGCCGCCTTGTTGGTCTTCTTGCCGAATATGGACAAGGCGGTGTTGTAAACGGTATTCTTGAAATGCTCCCATCTGTTGGATGCGTTTGCGTCGGCCGGGCCTGGAAGAGATTCCTCAAGCGCACAAACCTAGGAAGGCAAAAATACATGCCGTAGAAACTTTGAAGAGAATTTGAAGTGATCCTAAGGCATCAGATGGTTCTTTCAGCGATACTGTAAATAAGCAACTCTGGGATTGTCTGCCTGCTGGAGATCGAATATCTTGCAAGTTGAAGCACAGAGCAATTTGCATTTTTTTTACTCCCTCCAGTGCATTAATAAAAATGAAACTGAAATGATGGACAGATCCATCAAACTTCTGCCAATCTGATATCTACAGCAACAAAATTAAGCCCGACAGAGAAAATAGATTGAGTGTGGATGCTGGGGTATTACAATGAACCAGGCAAATATGAAGTAATGATGAAGACTTCCCTGGCTAGTCTTTTAAAACACTGGCGGCTTCCCACCAAGAAACAAATGAATTTAATCCCCCCAAAACTGTGCAAACAGCAGGGCCCATCTGAGTTTCCTTCCTCTCCAAATCTTGGAACAAACCAACTTCAAATGCTATTTCATTGATTGTCTCAGCTTGTTCCTGTTAATATGGTTCAAGATGGGGATGTTGTGTCAATTTCTTGAAGAATTTGTTGGTGGGTTTTGTTTTTTTTAAAACCCTCTGGTGTCTTGCACTGAGGATGGGTTATGTAGAGAGGTGAGAGGCTGAGGAAAAGCAAGAGCACCGTACTCAAGGTATGCAGCAAGAATGAATGGAAAAGACCAGAATGTGATATGTTGCTATTGCGTCCATTCCCTGGGAGGGCCCAGGAGTGGAGCTTCTGACAAGCTGGTATAGGTGGCGGCTGACTTACCCCCGATATGTAAGATGGCAAGGAACCGGTAAAAATGGTCTACAAACACGGTTTATTTTAGTTATGGATTTCACAGTCATTGGGATCTTGTGCTTCACAAGACCCCATGTATTAGTCCTCAACATGATTAGTGCCTCAGTCTTTGTAAGCCAGAATGCACAGAGTTCCCTCCCCTTTGAAGCACTTCTGGCTGAGGGGTCCGGGACTGGAGGACCTCTGTCCCCCAAGAAACATTGTCGGGCAGAGGCGTCTAGTGGAGTAGCGGCACGACTTCAGGGTCTCTGTACTTTGGGTCTAGTCTGTTGCCTTGTCTGGTGACATGGCTATTTGCTGCTGATGGCAAGCCTCGCTGGTCCAAGAAGCTGGTGGTCGTTTCCCTCGGGTTCCTCAGGCCTCCCTCAGGTTGTCAGGAGCCTGGAGGGAAACTCCCCTTTACATGCCCTTTAGTATTGGCAACCTTCAGTCTCGAAAGACTATGGTATCGCGCTCTGAAAGGTGGTTCTGGCACAGCATCTAGTGTGGCTGAAAAGGCCAATCCGAGAGTGACAATCCCTTCCACACCGGGAGCAAGTGCAGACTGTCCCTGGTCTGTCTCCCTGGCTATGGGCCTTCCTTCTTTGCCTCTTAGCCTCAGACTGTTGGCCAAGTGTCTCTTCAAACTGGGAAAGGCCATGCTGCACAGCCTGCCTCCAAGCGGGCCGCTCAGAGGCCAGGGTTTCCCACTTGTTGAGGTCCATCCCTAAGGCCCTCAGATCCCTCTTGCAGATGTCCTTGTATCGCAGCTGTGGTCTACCTGTAGGGCGCTTTCCTTGCACGAGTTCTCCATAGAGGAGATTCTTTGGGATCCGGCTATCATCCATTCTCACGACATGACCAAGCCAACGCAGGCGTCTCTGTTTCAGCAGTGAATACATGCTAGGGATTCCAGCACGTTCCAGGACTGTGTTGTTTGGAACTTTGTCCTGCCAGGTGATGCCGAGGATGCGTCGGAGGCAGCGCATGTGGAAAGCGCTCAGTTTCCTCTCCTGTTGTGAGCGAAGAGTCCATGACTCGCTGCAGTACAGAAGTGTACTCAGGATGCAAGCTCTGTAGACCTGGATCTTGGTATGTTCCGTCAGCTTCTTGTTGGACCAGACTCTCTTTGTGAGTCTGGAAAACGTGGTAGCTGCTTTACCGATGCGCTTGTTTAGCTCGGTATCGAGAGAAAGAGTGTCGGAGATCGTTGAGCCAAGGTACACAAAGTCATGGACAACCTCCAGTTCATGCTCAGAGATTGTAATGCAGGGAGGTGAGTCCACATCCTGAACCATGACCTGTGTTTTCTTCAGGCTGATTGTCAGTCCAAAATCTTGGCAGGCCTTGCTAAAACGATCCATGAGCTGCTGGAGATCTTTGGTAGAGTGGGTAGTGACAGCTGCATCGTCGGCAAAGAGGAAGTCACGCAGACATTTCAGCTGGACTTTGGATTTTGCTCTCAGTCTGGAGAGGTTGAAGAGCTTTCCGTCTGATCTGGTCCGGAGATAGATGCCTTCTGTTGCAGTTCCAAAGGCCTGCTTCAGCAGGACAGCGAAGAAAATCCCAAACAAGGTTGGTGCAAGAACACAGCCCTGCTTCACTCCGCTTCGGATGTCAAAAGGGTCTGATGTGGAGCCATCGAAGATAACAGTGCCCTTCATGTCCTTGTGGAAAGATCTGATGATGCTGAGGAGCCTGGGTGGACATCCAATCTTGAGGAGAATCTTGAAGAGACCGTCTCTGCTGACCAGGTCGAAAGCCTTTGTGAGATCTATGAAGGCTATAAAGAGTGGCTGTCGTTGTTCCCTGCATTTCTCCTGCAGTTGTCTAAGGGAGAATACCATATCATACATGCCCTTTACATGCCCAATTTCTGGGGTCTTTCTTTCTCATTGGGACCAGCTCTCCCGTAAGAATCACCCGGACTAGGGCTTTTCTGACCCTTTCAAGGTCAGGTAAAGGTTTAGGGCAAGTACTGCAGTTACTTCCCCTTGCTGTTCTCCCAAAGGCAGAGCCTAGGAAGGAGCTACCTCTTCCCCTGGTTTCTGAGCTCCTTATGAGCTCAGCACCCCTTCTGGCCAAGTGACCCCTTGCCCTACTCCCCAGGTGACCCCTTGCATGGGGGCTGGATCCGGGCTGTACTTATTCGGCTCCCTTGTTCTCAAGGAGACCCTTGCTCCTGAGGAGACCCAGGATGCTTGGGCTATGCCGAGAGACAGTGGCACAGTGATAGAATACTGCTTCTTGAGAAATTTGGGTTTTGCTTTTTAAAAGCAAGGGTCTAGCCCTCATGGTTGTAAAGAGCAAACAAGCAGCAGTGTGGGAGATCTGTGGAAAGGATCTTCCCATGCTTTTATCTGAAAAGTAAACAGATGTCCAGAGACAAATGTAATTGGTTCTGTGGTGCCAAAGAGAGTTAACCCTTTTTACCTTACTTTCCCCCCCTACTGAAATCACCACTAACTGCTATTTGTTCCATGGCAGCAACAGATCTCCCATTAGCTGAATGGGGCAAATGGCCCATGCGCGGAACTTGTGTGGTTTTCCAGAAGCACAGTTTAAGACCATGGGGAAGCCTCAGACAGCTTCTCCCATCAGTGCTAGAGTCGCACAAGGCTTTGTGTTGGTCCAGGTGAGTGGGGGGGGGGGGGTGGCTCCATGCAGGGGGGAGAATTCATGGAGCTTTGCCCCAGGGCACCTTGAGGGGAGGTTCACCACTGTTCCATGGGCAAATATGCTGGATTCTAAATGGGGAATTTAGTTTGCATCAATGAAGCTGGGAGTAAGGCTTAATCTCCAGATACCGATGCTGCTACCTCAATTGGATTCAGGCTCTTTAGCCTACCACTGTTCTCAGGCTTTAAAAAAAATTGAGCAGATCAAACATGATCCACCCAGCTCAGAACTGATTACACTGATTGACAGCTTCTCTCCCAGGTTTCAGGCAGAGGATTTTCCCAACCCAGAAACAGAGCTATCCAAGCCAGATGTTTAATATTATGTATCCAACAGTGTGTAAGAGGATCAGTTTAAGAATGAGCTAAAAATTTTCAAGTGCAAACGTTTTGGCACAAATTGGAGTGTGGGGGTGGGATGCCTTATTGTGCACCACGATGGGTGTTGTGGTAGGAACATTGCTGCCTATAGTAAGTTATACCTTAGCGCCCCCTCCAACTCCCTCCTCCCTTAATTTTTTAGCCAATTAATATGATCACAAAATGGAAGGAGGACATTTCAGCTCAATCCTAAGCAGGTCCTTATCTGGGGGTACTTTCAGTCTAAAACTCAACACAAGGAAGACAACAGAGGAAGGGGTGGGAGGTGGAGAAAGAATATGCTTTTTTATCAATTACACTCGCTTAGGTTTCATTGTACTAGAACTAAGAGGCTTCAATCAACATATCAGCAAGGCACTGCACTACACTGATCATTGGTAAACTTACCCAATTCGCAGCAGAGTTGCTGCACATCTGATACTTTAAAGCAGGGGTGTCAAACATGGTGTCAGGGTGTAAGCCAAGTATCAGCTGACTGTATGTCCCCCACAAGCTCTTTAACTAACCCATGTGTTAATTGGGCTCTCCCTGTGCTGCCCTACCAGCAATGCAGCTTCTGCCAAGGCTGAGGGAGGGAGGGAGGGAGGCCCAAGAAGGCAAGGAATGCTAAAGGAAAAGGAGCAGACAAAGAGGGGTGAGAGAAGGATTCACTGCCAAGGTGCTGGGGGAGCCCAATTATCACATAGGCCACCCTTTCAGCAGCACCACTTTTGCCAAAGGGTCACATCTCAAACCAGACCACCTCTCAGCTGCTGAGCTGCTAAGTCAAAAAGCTGCTGAAAGGGGCTGCCCTTGAGATAATTGGGCTCTCCCATAGCTTGGAAAATATTGTCAAGGTTTGCATAATTTACCTTCTTTCCTTTGCAATGAATGAGTCCCTACAGAAGAACAAAGTGCTTATTTCTAGCTATTCTCTGCTTACCAGTGTCACCTGCTTCTTAATGATGACACTTCAGCTGGTGTCATGAATGCTATTGGGCTCTCGGTAGGAAATGAGTTTGATACCCCTGCTTTAAAGGCATGTCCCTTGTATTAAAGATCCAAGCTAAACTTAAAGTGATGCCGTGTTGCTTAGCTCAGACTTTTGACAGAGTAGACCTCAGGTAGGCATTTAAAAACCTGGCCAAATAGTAGCTACTGGAAGTGAGAATAATGAATTAATCAGCGCATTTCTGTGTGAGGCATGGTGAGAAAATGCTACAGCATGTATCCCTCCCCTGATGATAAGTGGCGGGCTGTTACTAGAACCTCAATTTGTAGATTTCAGAATCACTGTTGTTTCATTTTTCCAGCAGGTTACATTGATTTTGTTAAACCAGTCTTAGAAATAAATCAGCAGATCAGGATAGTTACTCTTTTGTCTGACACTACTAAAGAAGCAAAAATGCTGTACTATAACAGGTGTTAAACTGAATTTTCATATGGGTAATGTTTTCTTGCACAATTCCATGAGTCCATGGATCAGAGTTCTCTTATCTTTATTTATTTTAATTTTTTAATCTTATTTTTCACATTTTCATACTAAGGAGCTTTCAGGGAACTTCCTCAAAGGAGCTCAGGATGCTAGACCTTGTTTCTTCCCTCTTTATGTTCTGACAACAATCCTGTTAGGTTAGGCTGAGAAATGACTAACCCATGTTCAACCAGGAAGCTTCATGGCTGAGTGAACCTGGTCTAAGACCAACTTCAGCACCACTACACCATCCTGACTCCTTAAGCCATGATGGGTATGTGCAACCTCCTGATTTTAGAAGTAGGCTACCTCAGAATGGTAGATACAAGAGCGGCACTAGGATGCAGGTCTCTTGTTGCCTTGTATGCTCCCTGAGCCATCTGATAGGCTACCGTGAAATATAGGAAGCTGGATTAGATGGGCCTTGGCCTTATCCAGTGGGGCTCTTCCTAAGTTCTCATGTCTCTTGTTGACTTTTGTGTTCCCTGAAGCATCTGGTGGGCCACTGAGATACACAAAGCTGGACTAGATGGGCCTTTGACCTAATCCAGCAGGGCTCTTATGTTCATATGTAAGCAGGGAGACAGCAACTGTCCCTTTTCACACCATAATGATATTTTTCCAATGGCTGTTGCTAGTGTTTGTCCTGCATCTTTTTTCCTAGATTGTTAAAACTTTAAGGACAGGGAAGTATTCATTGAGTTATTTTGCTATGTAAACTGCTTTCTGAACTATGTTTTATTGGAAAAAAAAACAGTATATAAACATTCTTTATGTACGTATGTGGTATCCTATGTGATGGCCCATCTAGTCCAGGACTCTGAGTAGTAGTAGTTCTTCATAGTTTCTGGCAGTGGTCTTTCTTAGTCCTGCTATGAGAACTGTTTTTACCTACAGATGTCAGGAATGAATCTGGGATCTTCTGCAAGCAAAGCATTGGTGATATTTTGAGAGATTGTGTGATGCAGTGGTTAAACTGGTGGACTTCAAGTGAGGAGACCTGATTCAAATCCCCATTCATCTGCAAAGCTTACTGGGTGACCTTGGGCCAGTCAATCTCTCGCAGTCAAATGTCTCAGAGGTTTTTGTCAGGAAGAAGAGGGAGGTGGAAGAGCCTTTTGAAGGAAAGATGAGATTTTTTTTAAAAGCAATATAATTATATGAGTTCATCGTAATTACAGTTTCTCCCCCACCAAAAAAAAAAAATAAAAATCAGTCATTGTGTCCAGATTTTGATATTGGATATCTGAGAATTCTTGGGTTGTAGCAATTATGGCTCAGAATTACATTGCTACACAGATGATGGGGACCACACCAACCATGATCAGACCCAGTCCAGGTGTTTAAACATCTTTGGGAAAGATTATCACACCTACCTGCCTAGTTTCTCATGCATTAAGAATAAGCAACACATAATCGTAGGACTAATAACCTGTGGTTCTTACATATCAAACATGTGCATAAAGTGAATATGTTATTAGGCCTATTGAACTTTGCATCACTTCTACGTTATATCTTGGAAGTACTGGTCATGAGGTTGGGTAATCCCACTAACCACATGGTGAGCTTTTGCACATTGGGCCCATCATGTGACTGGGGGCCCAATCCTATGAGCCTTCAGCTAGGGGTTGTAAAAGTGCTGTTAAGGCATGCTTATGGCAATGAAGGAGGAGAGAGCACCGGCTGCACCTCATCACCACATGGATGCCAGCCGGTGCGTTTTCCCAGCACCCACCAGTAGTATTTTCCGGGTGGGGGGGCAGGCAGGGAGTGGGTGGAATGGGGAAGAAAACGGGCAGAGGGAAGGATCAGGCCTGGGAGGGGGGACTGGAATGGTAACAGGATCTACTGCCATGCCCTATCCTCCCAGCCCAGCCAGCTCAACACCAGGCTGCTCAGCCTGCACGTGTGCAAACACAAGTGCAGAGCCAGGGAGACCCATTGCCAATGCCTTCTTCCCCTGACAACAAGACCTTCAGTGATATCCCAGAGCCCACAAGATCTGGCAGTCACCAGTTTGGCACCACTGGATCCGTGTGCACCAGGAACCATAGGCTTGGGCCGCCCATAGAATGGAATGTGACCTCAAAGCAGTTAAGGGCGGATTATACCTAAATCTTTTGTGCACTGAGGCCAAGCTGATCACCAACTGGCCATGTGCAGCTGCCACATTTCATGGCGCTCAGTGTTCAGCATACATCTGACATAACATTGTCAGTGGAATGCTCAAAATTGTATCTTACCTGTAGTGGTAGATACACACAGCTGAGCTGGAAGCTGAAATATACAGCATTTGCAAGCAACTGGTATGTACAGTACCCAATGTTTGTTCACTTGATTGTGAATATCAGGAGACAGCAAAAGTTGATACACATTGCTTAGATCTACTCTGTATGGTTCTGACACTGTATCTGGCCCTAGCTGTTCTGTATGACTTCTGCTTCCTTATATACCTTTCACTTGCAATGATGCTGTAAACAGCTCCATCCTCCTCCTTTCCATTGACTGCCTTATCCATCATAGTTACACACACAGCAGCCTGTGTAATTCAGATGCGACAAAGAACCCAAATACTCCCAACTAGTGACTGTTATTTTGCCATCAATGAGCATATTTTCTTTGTAACAGATGGAGCTGAACAAATAAAAGAAAGGAAAGAGAGACCCAAAACAAACCGAAAGCTTAGCACTGAGTATGAAAATTAAAATCTAATTAAGTGCTGTGTTCTCTCTTGGAGCAAAGGATCACAAACCGTTTAAGCTATTTTCTAGGAGGTCTTGGCCATCATGTGCGGCTTTGGATTGATTTGGCATCCTGCTGTAAACAAATAAATTGTATAATCCATTGGCAAAATAAATGTTATAAAGACAAATCCCCCCAACCGGTGGCGTAACCAGAGGGGGTGCAAAGCATTAAGTTTTACAGGCGCCTGAATGCACGGTGCAAGCGGCCCCTCCCCCTCTCCTTCAGAGCCATTCCGGGCGGTGGGAGCAAAACGGAGACAAATGCCACTGCCCCAAACAGACCTCAGCAAAATGCATTTTCTAAATTGCTGCTCAAGATGAGCTCCATTTTCTATCCATCTTGATCATCCTTCTCCAAAAGGTCACCAGAGCTCCACATGAGACCTTTTCTTCCCTTATATATTTATTTTATCTTCTTTGGAGGAAACTGAATGAGACGTGAGATTTCCAGCCCTGTATTCTTTTCTTTCTTTGAAAAAATAATCTAATTATCTAAAGAAGATAAAGTTGGCACTCGTCATATTAAACTTTCCACTCTCTTATTCAGAGCTTTAAAGTCCTTTTCAGACTAAGCTGAGAGTGGGGAGATTACTGTGCTTTAAACTTAAATACCCGCATTGACTGTTGCTTGTATTGCGTTCCCAGAATTGGGTTGGGTAACAGCCATTCTCTTCCCCCCAGGGATGCTGTCATGTTACTGGGGTCAAGTGGTCCCCAACAAAAAAAGCTCCTCTCCCATCATCTGGTCCACATAGCCTCATTAATGTCTGCAGTTGTGAATGATTGAGTGTCCTGCTGAGTGTGTCCTTCCTTCCCACACTCACACCATCACCCTGCCCAGTCTGCCTGCTGACACTGGCGTAGGAGGGAGTGACACAGTCAGCATGACCATATGATCCTGGCATAACCAAGGCAACACAGAAATGAACAACAGAGCAAGGTTTTCTTTGGTCCCCAGCAGCTACAGAGCTGCTGCAGTAATGTAAGAATCAGGCTTTCAAAATCTGGCTGGCCTCCGTAAGATATAGTATGCCCAGCAAGACATATATTACTATTTTATGACTGGTAAATGCCCGAGTCCTATAGGCTGATGCAGTAGCATCAGAGTGACCAGATGTCCTCTTTTTCCAGGACATGTGCTCTTTTTTAGCCTCATGTCCTGGAAAAGAACTTAAATGTCCTCCTTTTCCCTATGTGTGGGTCCCTGCAGGCAGCGCACAGCCTAATTAATAAATTATATGTAATATACAGGTTGAGTCTTGTTATTTGAGAGGTTTCCGTTCTCAGAACTCACGTGGGTAGCAAAAATCGCATTAAAGCAAATCAATTTAAAAAACACTGTCCCTTTCCTAGGCAATTTTAAAACAGATTGATTTAAACTGATTTAACTGACCTTTGTGATGTAAGACAGTCATTAGGCAGACAATCCATCAATCAGTCTCTCTCCAGGCGCTTAAAAAGGCTCCGAGCCAGCGACCCCTCCCTTCACCCAGAGTGCAGCGATGGGAAGGAATGCAAAGTGATTATCTTTCTTTCATGTGCTGGGGGAGGAGGGAGGGGTCACTTGCCTTGGAGTGAAGCTGTTCTAAGTGCCTGGAGAGAATGATTGATGGATGTCAGCCAGCTTCCCTCTCTTGCATTAACAAGACTATTGTTAAATGATTTTTCCCTTTCATTGAAAGGGCTCTTCTCATCCTGTTGAGATAAAACCGTAGGTTAAAAATATATGAATAATTAGGCTATGCCTGTAGTTTTAAATTTAATAATAAGTAATACAGTGTTTAAACTAAGCACATGAAATCAATATACGAGTGTTTTTAGCTTTTATTTTGTCATGTCCTACATTTTTCTTAGATGCCCTACATTTTGGGGTGCCTGGTCCTCTTTTGCGGTTATGACATCTGGTCGCCCTGGGTACCATATAACCAGCAGTGCCAAATGCCTCAAAGAAAGGCAAGTACATGTTGAGCATAGAAGGTCTGTCATGCAGTCCTCGTGGGTCCCACATTGATGTCTTTAGCTGAATGCACTAAGTGCCGGTGCATCCAACAAGTGTCATATATGGTGATCACAGCAGTTCTGATCCTCGAGACAAGAGCCACCCAGGCGAGTCTTAACCAGAGGCAGTTGTGTTATTAGAACTGCAAAATAATGCTGTAGACGTAGCATCTGTTTCCCATACCTTAAAAACACTACAGGATATCATTTGCTTGGGTATTTTTACTGCATGCTAAATGGAATTGTCATTCTCTCCTTTGACTCAATTGTGCCAAAAATAGAGGTCATTCATCCTTGGTCTCCATGCAGATTTCACGTGAGTCATTACATGTTTATGAAGAAATAATAGTTTACGCAAAATACTAACTCTAAAACTAGAGTTAACGTATCATATAAAATATATAAGAATATAGTTCTAAAAGGGTATCTTCTTTTTAATCTCAAAGAACGGGAATAATGCATCATTTTAGTTTGGTTTCCTTTCCTGCCCTTATCTAAAGTGTAACAAGAGTCCTAAGCACACATTCAGCAAATGCATGGAGGAGGAAAAAGGACATGGGATTGCATTTCCTGTCCCTACTCAGCCCTCCACCAAAGGTCTGAACAGTGCCTACCCACATATGTTTAAACAGCCCAATCCTACAGAAAACCCACCTTTCCAAGGATGCAGCCAGCATCAGGGGTCCAAGAGGTCTCTTCCGGTTAAGCCAGCTATTTTCAATCTTTTTCATCTCATGGCACACTGACTGGGCTCTAAAACTGTCAAGGCACACCATCAGTTTTTTGACAATCGACAAGGCGCACTACACTGACAGCAGAGGCTCACATCGCGCAGTGGCCCTATTAACAAATGACCCTCCCCCAAACTCCCGTGGCGCACCTACAGACCATCCACAGCACACCAGTGTGCCATGGCACAGTGATTGAAAATGGCTGGGTTAAGCCCTTGCTGCCCTGTTGGGTCTACTCAGACATGCACCTTCTGAGTGGTCCAAGAAGATGGATTGAAGGCAGGAAGGGGGGTAGGATATTGGCGGTGCTGGCGCCACTGATATTGCCCCCTTCCTGACCTTAATCTACCCTCCCCCCTGCCCTGGTCTCCTCTCCTGGTGGGGTGTAGGTTTATCACAGCCCCTCTGCAAGGGTGGAGGACTGGATATGATGGCCAGCCTTTGGAAGCTGATGGATTCAGATGGTTTCCTGAAGGCTCTGGGGGATTTTCCTGCTGCTAGGGCAGATGATGCAGCTGAAGGCCTGATGAACCTCCAGAATGAGGAAATGGCTAGGACAGGGCATCAGATTGCTTCCAAGGAATCTCTGCCTTGCTGTGGAGCCAAGGCAGCTCTGAGGAGCTGGAGGCAAATAAATAGCTTGGCCTCAGACGTCGTGAGTGACAGTGGCAAAAAAAACTCATAATTAGCCAGGTTAGATTTAACACAGGATAGAGCTCATTTTGGAGCCTACTCTACAGTGATGATAGCAGTAAAGAAGGCTTTTTCTCTGTCACTATTGCATCTTTGGAGAATTGTCCAACAGATCTATTCTTAGTCGTTCAGCCCCTTCTCCATCTGCTTCGTCAGGGGAGGGAAGAAGTTAGCTCGGTTGCTCAGTGTGACCAATTTGCTAATTACTTCCCAAATAAATTAGCTCACATCCACTACAACTTCGAAGCTACATAGACAGTAGTGGTTGATGTTCCCTCAGCATCTGCAGATCCTGCTGTTCAGTATTCTTTTCAGTTTTTCAGCTGAGGATGTGGATGGCATCCTTTGGTGTGTGGGAAGCTGTCCACCTGTCCACTTGACCCTTGCCCAGCATAGCTTGTTAGATCTGTCTGGGGAGAGACTGACCAAGTGCAGGTGGGGTTTGGTTAACTACTTCAGCTTGGAGAGAAAGAGAGAGAAGCTACTTCCTCCTGGAAGATCCCTCTCAGAGCCCTTCAGGGGTTGAACGAACCTCCCATCTCTGTCCACTCAGCTTCTGCCACTCTTGCTGCTTCCCCAGGTATCACCTTCCTTGTCCTTCCTCCGGACCTCTTCCTCTCTGTCTCTCCCACCTGAAACCCTTCACAGCACCATTGTCATCCTAATCTTCTCCTAGCTCTTCCTCTGCCTGTTCCCTTCGCAAATTCACCTTCATAAGAACATAAGAAGAGCCCCACTGGATCAGGCCAAAGGCCCATCTAGTCCAGCTTCCTGTATCTCACAGCGGCCCACCAAATGCCCCAGGGAGCACACCAGATAATAAGAAGACCTGCAAGGCTTCCTGGGAATTGTAGTTAAGAACATAAGAACAGCCCCCCTGGATCAGGCCAGAGGCCCATCTAGTCCAGCTTCCTGTATCTCACAGTTGCCCACCAAGTGCCCCAGGGAGCACACAATACCACAGACACAATCTGCGTCCCGGTTGCCTCCCCTCCATCTGGCATTCTGAGGTAACCCACCTCCCAAATCAGGATGTTGCACACACCCATCATGATTTGTAACGCGTGATTAACCCCTCCTCCAGAAATTTGTCTAATCCCCTCTTAAAGGTGAGATGCCATCACCAACTGTTTTCCATCCCAGGTAATGCTCTGCCTGGGAACTGGCGCTCCACCCCAGACTGGGGGCACACAGCAGTGACATCACCAGAGCACATCCTTAGAGCAACCTGCAGTGGTGCATCTGTTTTGGGTGGTATGCACCACAGCGATCCTCAGCTGACCACAGTTGCCCTGCTGGATGGTCTATACCTGAGAATAGACAGAGGGATTGAGTTTCTTTTGGTTCTGTTGGTCATCTCAGCAGCCTTCAACACCATCAACACCATGGTGTCCTTCTGGAACTTTTGGTCAGGTTGGGCCTGAGGATCATTTTTTGCAGTGCTTCTAGTCCTTGCTGATCAATAGGTCCCAGAAGGTGTTATTGGGGGACTCCTGTTTTGACACACTGGCCTTTGGTGTGTGCCACAGGATTCTACCTTGTCCCCCCTTGTTATTTAGTATCTACATGTAACTGCTGGGAGAAGTCACCCAAGGATTTGGAGTTGGGTGTTCATCGTTTTCTTCTTAAACATTTCTGCATGAGTGCAGTTGAAGAAAAACGCTTTAAATTATCCAAATCCCAGCGATTGGTATTTCAAACAGGGTTCGATAGGAGCACCGTTTCTCTGTTTCAGAATGGCTCCCAGCTGTTCCTGCCGATGAGAGCTTCAATACTTTGGTCCTCTTTGTTGCTGTGGTTGTTCATTTGCCATTTTTTTCCTATAATTGCTGACACCTGGGATTTGAATTGCTCTATTTTTTTTTTTTTAAAGCATTCTTCCTGCTATGGAGAATATATAGAATCGTGATGCATTCTGGGGCGAGCCTGGGCAAGGGGAAGGACCTCTGTGTGATACAGAAGAGGCTGCGGGGAGCTCAGAAGACTATCTGGAGCCCTCAAAACTAAGTGATTTCACTGCACAATAGTAGGGAAAGCTATTTACGGCTTTTTAAAAAAGATGTTCTGCACATTTTTAAAGCGGTCCCCCAGTATCCACGAGAACTGCAGATAATAAATAAAGATAATGAATAAAGCCTTGAATAAAGACCAAGAAAGGCGGTATATAAATGCCTGTATTATTATTATTGGATCTGCAGATACAAGGGGATGCTTGTGTGTGTGTGTGGGTGTGTGTGTGTGTGTGTGTGTGTGTGTGTGTGTGTGTGTTCTAAGAAGCAGTTAAAATCTGTGGTGTTGAACAAGCTGGAGCTCTTGGTGGCAGAAATTTCTGCCTCTGGGGCCATTTTAAGTCAGATCTCTGATGCACGTGTAACACCCCGTTTCAAATGACTGGGCTACGTGGGATTTCGATTATTTTTTTTCTTCCTGCAAGACCATAAGAGTAGTTTTGAAGGCTTTATTCTTCTTAAGTCAGAACAGTTGTTTTATTGGCGCTTTAAAAACATATCTCTCCATGTATTTTTTTGGATATATATGGATTCCGATATTTATTCTGCTCTGGACAAAATATCCCATAGAGTTGAATTTCACAATCCGGAATCTGATTCCATAAATATTCTTACCTGTTGGCAAGCATAACAGAAGGATGGGCAACTCTTTCTTGGTACACAAGGCAGGGGCAGCCCATTCATTGGTTGAGGTGATGGGGTTGCATCAGCAGCAGATATTGGGAGGGGGGGTTAAAGAGGGAGATAGAATTGGAGTGCCGTTGCCGTTTACCCCGAGTTTGCTGCTGCCACTGCCTTCCAATCTGCCATGGATGCAACCCACATGAATCCACATTCTGCCCACTAAAAGTGAACAGGAAGTGGATCATCTATCCAGTGGCCTAGCTAAGGGGATGCAGGGAGTAGCAATTGCACCGGGCATCAAGTTTTTTTTTTTTGGGGGGGGGGCAACAAGCTGGGCTTGACACTAGTGTCCAAAATCGTGAAAACCTTGGTATGTACAAACAATACCATTATGTTATATATCATTGGAAAGGTAATTTAATGCAGAGTGCAGTGAAACAAACTGCATTGGAATCTCTGTATTCTATCAAAGTTATTGCCAATTAACCAGAAATGAAAAGACAACTGCCTTATGGAACTAGAAGTGGATTTCATTAACTCAGAACTGACCTAAGAGACTGATTGTCCTGAGAGCCAATGAGATGTTATTATGATACAGCTCGGAACCAATAAGGAGTTAATACGAGTCAGCTCTCATTTCCATGTATCATAATATAGTTACCCCTGTGAACTGGGTAAAGAGGCACTCCTTGAGCAGTTTCTTTGCATGTAGAAGTGCTGCAGTTCTGTTTTGATTTACAGGAACTACGCAAGAAAAGGATTGCCTTTGTTTGTGTGGATCTGCTGGAAGTTCTCCACTTCTGCAATTGACGAGAACATGTGTGAATTGCAGTAAGATATACTGCTACTATTTAAAAAAAAATTGTGCCGTTGCAGCTGATTCAAGGAGGCATTGGACAGCATTCTGAGTTGCACCTTCGCTGACACCAAGACAGCATTCTCACTGATACTATGACGAATAACTGTTACAAGACTAGATGAAAAAGTCCTACAAAAGGCGCTAGTACATCTTTGTATGGCTTCCTCCTTAACCCTCCCCTGCATGCCCACACCAAAGGATTGGTCCCACCATTTGATGTGCTGCCATTTAACTCGCAAAGCAATCCCACCTCCTCCATGTTTCGAGACCAAGCCGCACTCCAAGGATTTGAAAAGGATTCCCTCTTTAAATTCCACTCTGTCCTGCTTGCACCTCATCTGAGCAGTAGCTCAGGAAAACATTGGCCAAGGCCCATATATTTGCAGAGGAAACAATTACAGCTCTTTCCCCTTCCCATTTACACTTTTATTGTTTTGTCTATAAGGTTTCAGCAACCTGCTCCCATTTAGAATAGGGGAGATAAAGAACAGAGGCTTGATACAGCAGAAATTGGGGGAAGGTTCCATACGTCAGACGGAAGAAGAAAAAATATAAGATAGTTCGACTTTATTAGCTATAAACCCGAGTTTAGCGAGGGATCAAAGCATGAAGTAGGTACTGATAAAGTAAATAAAGTTGCTGGCTTATTTTCTTTCTTCCCCTGATGTGGCAATAGAGAGACATCTACTGGTCAGAGATGGTGGCCTAAAGCAGAAAGAAAGAGAGCTGGGCCACAACTGCACCTTTTATATATTTATTTTGAATATGTTTATCTGTGCCTTCCCTTAGAGTAGGGGTGTCCAAAGTTTTTGGCAGGAGGGCCACATCATCTCTACATAAGAACATAAGAACATAAGAACAGCCCCACTGGATCAGGCCATAGGCCCATCTAGTCCAGCTTCCTGTATCTCACAGCGGCCCACCAAATGCCCCAGGGAGCACACCAGATAACAAGAGACCTCATCCTGGTGCTCTCCCCTACATCTGGCATTCTGACTTAACCCATTCCTAAAATCAGGAGGTTGCGCATACACATCATGGCTTGTACCCCATAATGGATTTTTCCTCCAGAAACTCGTCCAATCCCCTTTTAAAGGCGTCTAGGCTAGACGCCAGCACCACATCCTGTGGCAAGGAGTTCCACAGACCAACCACGCGCTGAGTAAAGAAATATTTTCTTTTGTTTGTCCTAACCCGCCCAACGCTCAATTTTAGTGGATGTCCCCTGGTTCTGGTATTATGTGAGAGTGTAAAGAGCATCTCCCTATCCACTCTGTCCATCCCCTGCATAATTTTGTATGTCTCAATCATGTCCCCCCTCAAGCGTCTCTTTTCTAGGCTGAAGAGGCCCAAACGCCGTAGCCTTTCCTCATAAGGAAGGTGCCCCAGTCCCGTAATCATCTTAGTCGCTCTCTTTTGCACCTTTTCCATTTCCACTATGTCTTTTTTGAGATGCGGCGACCAGAACTGGACACAATACTCCAGGTGTGGCCTTACCATAGATTTGTACAACGGCATTATAATACTAACCGTTTTGTTCTCAATACCCTTCCTAATGATCCCAAGCATAGAATTGGCCTTCTTCACTGCCGCCGCACATTGGGTCGACACTTTCATCGACCTGTCCACCACCACCCCAAGATCTCTCTCCTGATCTGTCACAGACAGCTCAGAACCCATCAGCCTATATCTAAAGTTTTGATTTTTTGCCCCAATGTGCATGACTTTACACTTACCGACATTGAAGCGCATCTGCCACTTTGCTGCCCATTCTGCCAGTCTGGAGAGATCCTTCTGGAGCTCCTCACAATCACTTCTGGTCTTTACCACTCGGAAAAGTTTGGTGTCATCTGCAAACTTAGCCACTTCACTGCTCAACCCTGTCTCCAGGTCATTTATGAAGAGGTTGAAAAGCACCGGTCCCAGGACAGATCCTTGGGGCACACCGCTTTTCACCTCTCTCCATTGTGAAAATTGCCCATTGACACCCACTCTCTGCTTCCTGGCCTCCAACCAGTTCTCAATCCACGAGAGGACCTGTCCTCTAATTCCCTGACTGTGGAGTTTTTTCAGTAGCCTTTGGTGAGGGACCGTGTCAAACGCCTTCTGAAAGTCCAGATATATAATGTCCACGGGTTCTCCCGCATCCACATGCCTGTTGACCTTTTCAAAGAATTCTATAAGGTTTGTGAGGCAAGACTTACCCTTACAGAAGCCATGCTGACTCTCCCTCAGCAAGGCCTGTTCGTCTATGTGTTTTGAGATCCTATCTTTGATGAGGCATTCCACCATCTTACCCGGTATAGATGTTAGGCTGACCGGCCTATAGTTTCCTGGGTCCCCCCTCTTTCCCTTTTTAAAAATAGGCGTGACATTTGCTATCCTCCAATCTTCTGGCACCGTGGCCGTTTTGAGGGACAAGTTGCATACCTTAGTCAAGAGATCTGCAACTTCATTCTTCAATTCCTTAATAACCCTTGGGTGTATGCCATCAGGGCCCGGTGACTTATTGATCTTTAATTTATCAATGAGGTCTGAAACATCTTCTCTTTTAACCTCTATCTGACTTAACTCCTCGGTTACTCTCTGACACTGTGTCGGGGGCCGGGGGGAGGGGGGAAAGAATTAATTTACATTTAAAATTTGAATACATTTACATAAGTATACATAAATGAATATATTAAAGATGAACTTATATGAATGAATGAAGGTCTTACAATAGCTCAAAGCCTATAAAAGGCCTTGCACAAAGCAAGGCTGGCCTTTCCTTTGCTGCCACTACTGCATCACGGACGTGAGACAGCAAGCAGTGGAGACAGTCCTCATCCCTCAGCTCACGCGATAGGTCAAACAGTCGCCCTCACGCTGAGAGCGGTTGCATCGGGCCAGTGCAGGCTTCAACAAATCTCCAGAGGGCCAGAGACCCACCTGGGGTCTGGTGGGTTGGGATGGTAGAGAAACTCCCAGTATCTTACAAGTATATTGCCGCCCCCCTTGGTTGGAGAGGGGAGAGAGTTGCAAGTATCGGGCAATTTGGTTAAAGGGATTTTGATTTACGCCTCATCCGTAATTTAGATGTGCCCTCTGGGGCCAACCAATTCAGAATATGGGGACATAAGCCACCATGCCAGTCAGGGCTATGGTGTAATGTGCTCAGCAGGGCTATGCTTGTGAGCAGCATTTCTAGATTTAGGGCTTTCGCTACCTAGTAAAACCCCACTGGGGGTGGAGGATCCCACAGTGGGGCTCGAGGTATGGCTGGTTATGCCACCCAAAGGGGCTTGGGGGAGCTGGAAAGGTAGCAGTCACCTGAAGGCTAGTGGCAAGGCTTAGTAGTCCTAGGTGCTGGGGGATGTGCCATGGGTGCAGATCCAACGCACTTTTGAAGGCAGCTCGGCCAGCAACTTCACTAGGGGAAGCGTCTGAGGAGAGCTTCACTTCTCTAGGCATTTTGAAATGAACATGCAGACACTTTTGCCCAGCATGTCTCTTGGATAAATAAGGACAGAGCTGAGGTTCTTCCCCCTTTTACGCAGAGCATCCTGGCAGACAGCTCAGGGGCAAGCCTGACTCTGAGCACAGTCCTCTGAGACCTTGGCTTAACATGGACCAGTATGCCACCTGAGCATGGGTGGCATAACCTTTCAGATCCAGCTGCCAGAGGAAGACATGCATGGGAAGGATAAAGTGGATAGACAGAAGCTCTTTGCATTCTCACATAACACCAGAATCAGGGGCCATCCACTAAAATTGGGTGTTGGGAGAGTTAGAACAGACAAAAGAAAATATTTCTTTACTCGATGTGTGGTTGGTCTGTGGAACTCCTTGCCAAAGGATGTGGTGATGGCATCTGGCCTGGATGCCTTTAAAAGGGGATTGGACAAGTTTCTGGAGGAAAAATCCATTACGGGTTACAAACCATGATGTGTATGTGCAACCTCCTGATTTTAGAAATGGGCTATGTCAGATGCAAGGGAGGGCACCAGGATGAGGTCTCTTGTTATCTGGTGTGCTCCCTGGGGCATTTGGTGGGCTGCTGTGAGTTACAGGAAGCTGGACTAGATGGGCCTATGGCCTGATCCAGTGGGGCTGTTCTTATGTTCTTATGTACATACAGGTTCAGTAGATTTGGCAGGTCAGCTCACTTCCCAAAGGAAGGTCCTCCCCCAACTTTTTGTCTCTCATTCCTTCACTACTGGTGCTAGATAACGACGCCTTTCAGTTAGGCCCAGGAGCGGATGGCGGGCTTAAGCTAGGGACTTGCAAAATAGGGAAGATACTGTGGGTTTTAGTAGAGCCACCTTTATAGTTGCTGATGGGCACTAGCCAGCTACCCCCAGCATCATATGCGAGGATTAACATGAAATTTGCTTATGTTGCCCTTTGGCTTGTGAGACTTCACTGGGCAGCCTAGTATCTGGGTATCTTTAAGGGGGCGCTTCCCCCCCCCAATGAGCTGCTTGCCAAATCCAGGTTTGTGTCTCCCCTAACAAGCATTGTGGCATGATGATCGCAGGCTGAGTCTTAACACAGCATACTGGTGCCTGCAGATGGATGAGACAGACCAGAAGGGGCATGGACGATAGTGCGGTGGTGGCTCCCCTAACTGTCGCATCTGCCCAGCTTACACCAGTCCAACCACCCGCAACGATCTCCTCCCAGGCACCTGACCGCCTCCTTGTTAATACTTCATCAGTTTCAGAAGATATTTGGAGGCACATGGGGAGCCCCTGGCCATCTCGGATTGCTTACAGCATGCATTCCATCTATGTGGGAGCCGCTTTGAAAGCTTCCTGGCCAGGCTTCAACACCCATACTATGTTTTCCCTGGGCATCAGCAGGGCATTTAGCAACTCACTTGGTGGACATGCTGCCCCTGCTCCTTGAGAGAGGAGATATGTCCCGTAGCACACTGCTTAACGGGTGCGCCGCCCCCTACGCCCTTAAGGGAAGAGTGGCATTCCATTACCAACCTGCTTAACAGGCATGCTACCCCTTCTCCTTAGGGGAGGATGGCGATCTGTTACCAGCCTGCCTAACGGGTGCGCTTACCCGACTCCTGTGGGGGTGGTGATGTTCTGTCAACAACACGCTTACCAGGAGTACTGCCCCTACTCCTTTCAGAGAAGGGGGGTGTCCAAAGGCCTAGGGGCATTATGCCCACTAAGTGGGTCTGCACCAGAAAGGGGGTGTTCCGGTGCAGACCCACTTAGTGAGCATAATCCGCTAGGCCTTTGGAAGAGGAAAGGAGGTTTCTGTTAACAACCCGCATAGCCGCTTCTCCTTAGAGAGGGGTGATGTTTTGTTACCAGCCCACTTAATGGGTACACTGTCCCGGCTCCTGGGGGAGCTGCAATGTTTGGTTACAAACCCACTTAGGAATTTGTGGCCCCTTCTTCTTCGAGGGGAGGGGCGTTCTATTAGCAACCATTTAATGGGTGCTCTGCCCCTCCTCCTAGGAAAGGGGTGATGTGCAGTTACCAGCCCACTTGACGGGATTGTGGCCCTTCTCCTTGAGAGGGACGATTTTTCTGTTAACAGCATGCTTAACAGGTGCTCAGCCCCCACTGCTTTAGGGGCCAACCCACCAACCCACTTAACGAGTGTGCTGCCCCTGCCCAATGGGAGATGGGTGACGTTCTGTCAACACCCCGCCAGCAGGTAAGCTGCCCTGGTTCCTTGAGAGAGAGGTGAGGTTACCAGCCCACTTGGTGGGAGAGCGGCCCCTCCTCCAGTGGGGGAAGGGTGATGTTATGTCAGCAATGTTGCTACCAACCTGCTTAACAGGCAGTGTTACCAACCGCTTTAATGGGCGGGCTGTCCCTGCTCCAGTGGGAGAGGGGGGATGTACTGTCACCAACCTGCTAACATGTACACAGCCCCTATTCCATTATAGAGAGGAGTGATGCCACCAACTCACTTAGCAGGTGAGCCATCCCTGCTCTGGTGAGGGAGGGGCGATGATCTGATGATGACCTGCTTAGAAGGGGCAGGGGTTGTGGCAATAACTTATCTTTCCCTTCTTCAGGATGCGGTGAGAAGCCGGTTTGTGAACTGTCCTGCGGCCATTCCATGGTAGTTTGGGTCTGCAAGTGGGCGGCCGCAATTAGGAACACAGCTCGGGCTCAGCCCTGTCATGCAAGTTGGCTGGCTGGCCAAGCGGGGGATGCGGTGGAGCCAGCTGCTGCCCGCAATGGCAGAGTAATTGAAGGAGAACTTGTCGCCTGACATATTGGTGATCCACCTGCGTGAAAGTGATCTGTGTGGGATGTCCGGGCTGCCACTCAGGCTCAGAGCAGGCAAGGAGCTCACCACCCTTCAGGGTTGGCTGCCTGGCATCATGGTGGTCTGGTTGGACTTCCTACAGCGGCAGGTGTGGCATGGTGCCAGCTGCTGTGCTAAGGTGGAGAGGATGAGGAAGGTTGCCAAAGAGAGTGGCCAGTTTGTGGCACGGACCGGTGGACGGGTCATTGTGCATCCAGCCACTGCCTTCTCGATGCCTGCTCTCTACAGAGGAGATGGGGGCACTTGTCTGAGCAGGGGATGGACATCTTTCTGAGAGACCTGCAGGATGGCCTTAAAGTGCTTCTCCCCCTACTTGAGAGCGGGGGAGTCCAAGCGCTAGGCTGACCCTCCTTGTGGCAGGTGGTGCGGTAGAGGCGTGCTTGGGACTTTGGAGTGCACCTTCAAACAGCATAGGCAGGGCAGAACCCAAAAGCAGTCCTCAGGGGCTCAGCGGCACGAGGACATTGACGGGGCCCTGGCCAGGACCGCGGGGGTCCTCCTCAGAGGCTCAGCAGCTCAAGGCGGCACAGCCCGCAGTCCGGCTGCCTTCCCCTTATAGGACAAATCTGGATGAGCTGCGTCACCCAAGAACGGGGCACAGCAAGCTGCCCTGTTTTGTCGGGTGCACATCCAGCCTGGGGGACAGAGTTGGTTCTGGGGCCGCCCAGTGGTCCCGCCTCTGCACCACACTGGGGTTTCCGCTGCCCCTGCAACTGCAGGTCTCGGCCTCCTTTCAGTATTAAAATACGAATAAAGTGACCCTTTCTCCCATGTGTGTTGTCTCGAGTGTTCATTGGACGGTGCCCAGACAAAGATTAGGTGTCCGATGGTTAGAGATGTGATTTTTTTGGTCTGTTATGTTTGATAGCAGATTTTGTTTAATGAGAAGTGCATAAAGTGATGTTATGTGTTTTTATTCCAGGTCACATTTTTAAAAAATTATAGTTATAAATTATAATTGCTTATAAAATTATACTAGGTAGCAGTGGCGTAGCTAGAGGGGGGTGCAAAGCACTAAGATTTGCAAGGAGCCTCAGCGCAGCATGTAAGCGGCCCCTTCCCCTCCCCTTCATAGCCACTCCAGGCAGTGGGAGCAAAATGGAGGCGTGTGCCGGAAGGCTGCTTAGATGTACAAGAGAGCTAACAACATGAAGTACAACCTGCAAAACTTAGTGCTTTGCACCCCCTCTAGCTACGCCACTGGATCTTACTCCAAGGAAAGTGAGAAAAGGATTGGCACTCCAGCCTCAGCCACTACATTGCATTAGCTCTCAGCATTTCAGAGTGAATTAAAATGTGCCAAGCAGCTTTAAAAGTGATGTGGCAGTTTCATACTGTCTGTCTTTGAGTCCAGAGTAGGTATGCAAATAGTAGGCCCATTTTTGCTGAAGGAGGAAAACAAAACCCTTGTTACCTGTTTAGAATGCCAAGCAGAGAGGCTATTATTTGGAGCCGTTAGTTATTTGACTTTTTCTGTAAACCGCTTTGTGAACTCTTTGCTGAAAAGCAGTATATAAATACTGTTTAATAATAATAATAATAATTATTATTATTATTAATTATAATTAATAAGGCCTTAGGAATGGACCTCAACAAGTGCCTCATTAATTAATTAAGGCCTCATTAATTAATGAGGCCTTAGGGATGGACCTCAACAAGTGGGAAACCCTGGCCTCTGAGCGGCCCGCTTGGAGGCAGACTGTGCAGCATGGCCTTTCCCAGTTTGAAGAGACACTTTGCCAACAGTCTGCGGCTAAGAGGCAAAGAAGGAAGGCCCACAGCCAGGGAGACAGACCAGGGACAGACTGCACTTGCTCCCGGTGTGGAAGGGATTGTCACTCCCGGATTGGCCTTTTCAGCCACACTAGACGCTGTGCCAGAACCACCTTTCAGAGCGCGATACCATAGTCTTTCGAGACAGAAGGTTGCCAATACAAAAATAATAATAATAATAATAATAATAATAATAATAATAATAATAATAATAATAATATTTGGAAGTGGTGGTGGTGCTGAGGATTCTTGGAAAGCCTGGAAGTGTTTCATTGCTGTTTAGAGCAGGGGTCTCCAAACATTTTGGCCAAAGGGCCACATCAAATATCTGGCATGGTGTTGAGGGCCAGAAAAAAAATTTAATAATTTTTTTTAGTTATTCCCAGCGTCCCCAGACATTTTCAGGGGACAAGAGGCTGACCGTGGGCTGGACTGAGGCTGACTGTGGGCCGCATCTGGCCCCTGGGCCAGGGTTTGGAGACCCATGGTTTAGAGCAGGGGTCTCCAAACCCTGGCCTGGGGGCCAGTTGCGGCCTGCGGCAAGCCTCTATTTGGCCTGCAGCCAGCCCCTGAAAGCCCCTAGCCCACTTGGCCAAACATGACTAGAACTGTGCTCTGGTTGTGTCTGAAGGGTGTTCAAGGGCCAGAGAGTTTGAAGGAATGAGCCCATTCATTCATTTATTCACTCATCTAAGTTCCATCTCTAATTTATTTATATAAATTTTATATTTAAATTCTTTTTTCGGCCCCCAACACCATGCCAGATATTTGATGCGGCCCTCTGGCCAAAATGTTTGGAGATCCCTGATTTAGAGCAATGGAAAATCAATCTGAAAGTGACTGGCTATTCAGAAACAGAAAGAACAGAGTGAGCCCTGATCCTGAAGCCGTGGAATTCCTTTCAGAGCTATAGAGTAGCAATGCCCAGCCCTTATTGATGGAATACACTGCTTATTAAGGATCAGCTGACGTCATAGTCCTGAGGTGTTTCATGTCATTGGCTGCTTTCCAACACAAAGGTCTAAGCACTTCATAAGTTCCATTGATTGCAGTGAGATTGAAGCACATGTGTGCAGCTGTGCTCTTGATTGCCCACACTCCTGCTTTTACTTGCACTAGCAAGTAGGAAAACAACTAATGAGTAGTAAAAAATATTTTTATTTCTCTAAGGCTATCTGGTCGCCACCCGCCCCCCCATCACCCTGTTGACATCACAGCACTTACAGGTGGGTGATAAAATTGGGCTGTAAATCTCCCATCTAAGTGATAGATTTGGATTAAATAGATATTAGGAGGAACTTCCTAAAAAGAGTCCAAGGATGAGTCAGGTCACCTAGAAGGTTGCATACAATTTCAAAAGAAGATAGGACAATATTCAGAAGTGCTTACAGGACAGGGTGTCCACTTTCTGGATGGGAGGAAAGCCCCTCAACCACCCCACCCTCACTTTCTCTCACTTGTCCCCTCAACTTACTTATTTCCTGCCTTCTAAATTTCCAGTCTGGCTGAGCAGAAAATAATATCCCTATTGGCTAGCAGAGAGAAGAGGAAGGAGATACTGTCAGTGAGATTTTTGTACATGCACAAAATTCCTTGCTAGTCAATGGAGTGAAGAGGTTTCAATCAAATGGCATATCCATCCCATTGACAAATGGGGAAAAAGGGTACCGCCTTCTGGCCTTTTGGGTGGGAGAAATGTCCCCCATGACCAGCAGAGAGAAGAGAAAGGCAGAGCACAATAATTTCCTTCTCTCTCTCTCTCTCTCTCTCTCTCTCTCTCTCTCTCTCCTGTCAGCCAACGCAATGAGATGGTCTGTCTGCAAGAAAACACACATTTTCTTATTTCCTTCCCTAGATCCAATCAGTTTATGCGTCTTACCCTGATCACAGATTTGTCTAACAAGTATATTAGACTCATCTGGTATTCTTGTGGCTAAGGCATGTTCCACCCATGTCTGACATTCAGTCACCCCCACTCTCATCATTATATACATGCCCTAAAGTACAGAAGTACCTATTAGAATTCAGCTCCAAGTGGCTTGGTAGAAACCTTCCTCCCAGAGCCAGGCGCTGTCTGATACGTTGACCTCTCCTGTTCTGCTTAGCTTGTGACCTCTCCAACTAATTCATTTCACAATGGTGCAGAAATATCTAGTCTGCAAAATTGATTCTGATCATCAGTAACGCAGGTACACGTTTGTCTAACAGGCTGTGACAACTCTATGCCTTGAGATGTCATAAATGATACTCAAGGCACAAGTGGAACACAAAGCTTTGGGAGATGATGTTCCTTCTCTAAGTTTTATTTTCCTGCCATGGTGGAAGTCAGCTATCAGATGCAATTGATTTAAGGGGGCCATCATTTCAAGGTCAGGGTTGTGGGATTTCCTGCCTAGCTTATAATTGGACTGCTCAACTGTATGTAAAGTCCTACGATTTCAATCACTGCGTATATGAAGGCTGAATGAGGGCGATTACCAAACTGCCAGTTCCATGATCAAATAGCAGATGCTATCAGTAGCCAAAGGGAATGTGCTGGTAGGACAAACCTTGCAAGATAACTATCTCCATAGTCCCAAATCACCTTTCGGATCCCTTATTTACATGAAAAACCCAACTGAGAAATAATGGAAATTTTATCTTTTCTCCTTGTAAATGATGATCATACTGAAACTCTGCAGACAGGTGTTTAAGCAATGGTGCATTGATTTCCCTCTTGGAATGGGATGCTATTTAAATTTGTTAGGTTCCATAGCCCAGTGACAAGTCACACGCTGATCTACCTTGAAAGCCCTGGGTTCAATCCCGTCATCTCTAGTTATAAAGGATCAGAACCAGGTGATGGTAAAGATATCTGCCTGTGATCCTGCAGAGAAGATAGGTTGTCTTTTTTTTCCCCTCCATCCTAAATGTGCACCCTTCAATGTTCTAATAGTTTGTCGCCAATTATATACTACCACTTTAGGAGTTGACATCATAAATTTCTTACAGTGGTCATTGGGGGTGGGTGGGAGAAAGGGCACTGAGCTTCTCCATCACAGCCAAGATATGATCCGATCTGCAATAAGGTTCCTTCCACCTTTTCTAGCCCCAGAGGTTTTATAAGCTCCCTTTTCCTTGAACTCAACAGTTGTGTCAGGGCCAAGGTGCAAAGCTGCACCCATTCTCCTCTCTGTTTGTGTTCCTATCTTTCTTTTTCTTTCATCACCTTCATATTAAATCCTGAGCTCCTCATTCACTGCATTTTGGTTTTTGCTTTATTGGTTAGCAATATATGAGCAGCTACAGTATATGAATTCCAGCTTTATTAAAAATGTCTGCAGGAAACATTTTGCAATATTATTTATTTTTCTCAGCTTCTGAACTTGCAAGTTTACAAGAAATGCAATCCTGGGATTTGAATCCAACACAGAACTTACAGTACATACATCCTTACCTCTCAATATGTCAATGGACTACCCTTCTGCTTAATTTTTAAATATTTTGTGCATTTCTCCCTTTCCCTTTATGGCCAACTAAGATCAGAAAATACAATGCATTTTTCTTTATATGGTGATGCCTTTTTTTTTTTAAGAATAAGAAGCTGGAGCATTATCTTGTTATCATCAAGATGGTCACCATCACTAGGGATATGCTACTTATGTATATAGATAAAATCCAGATAATCAAATCAGGAAATTCCCTTAACATCAGACAATGTCATCAGTAGCCTCAAACCATCAAAGGAAATCAATGTGAAGTGGAACCTTGGGGGGGGGGGTGCCTTCTGTTACCAGATGCGCTTACAGAACTCACGTAACGTGCACATACAGGGGAAGCTATTTCGTGGGCTGGGACTGTGTGCATTGGCTAATGGCACAGCTCAATGTTTTGGGAAGGAAAAGGAAGGATCAGGATGGAAATTCCTATTAGAGGTCTAGTTCTTGTTACACGTAACTGGGTGAACTCAGTTAGAGCTGGCTCCTGTGTTCCAACTGAGGTTTCTGCATTTCAATTGAGGCTTCTGTGTTTATGAGCATGTACACTGCGTCCAGGACATTTATGCACTTCTCAAACGTGGCTGCAACATGGAGCACAAGATGCTTACAACTTTAACCCTATTAGGCTGTTCATTATGTCATTCAGTATGGCCTGAATGTATATGGGGGAGGCAAACAGGAATATCCCAACTAGTCATGGCCCCTCTTTGGAGCACTCCCAGGCCTCCATGCAATTTGTGCTTGTCTAAAGCCGGCAAAGGGAACATAACCAGGGAGCACATTAATGGGGGATTCTTGGCTTGTAAGTGCAATACCATTGCCTCCATCAGGCAATCGCAGTCCTTGGGGTCATGGTTTATGTATAGGGCTTTTGAATAATTCCATCACATTCAGTGATCCGATCTTTATGAGTAAATGCACCAGTTTGAAATGAGAACTTGAGCACAGGAAAAGGTTTTATTTTGCCCCATTCTGTTGCAAGAGCTCAAACTGGAGTCACACACTAGTGCCAAGCCTGCAAGTAGTTGTGGGTGTTCGGCAGCCAAACTCGGTGAATGATTGCAGTCAATAGACCTTGGTCTTGTGTAATGTTTGCATGCTTGGCTAAGGATGAGCGGAGTCTAAGGATAAGCTGATACAATATATCTGGTTAATATCTCTAGTAACTAGAATTGTGCTGGTGGGAACTGTTTTACAATGGCTGCAAAGCAGCCTCTGCTAACACACATTGCAAGCCCACTGGCAGGTAGGCTCAAGCCTCCCATGCACCAGAGGATCCAGAGTCTCTGTGGAGCAGGTAAACCCATGCAGGGGATTGTAGGAGGTGGGGGGGGCGTGAACAGGACAGGGTAGGCAGAATGGTGGAAGGGTGGGTGGAGCAGGGTGGTGACGAGGACAGGGAGGAGATCAAGCCCAGGAGGGAAGCAGGATTGGCAGCAGTGACACACATCAAATCCTGACCCCCCCCCTTCTTGGGTCGGATCCACTTTCCCAGGTCAACATGGACTTGTGCCAGTGATCAAGCTGGCACAGGTCCGTGTTTTTGTTTATTTATTTATTTGTTTTTATTAACACACACAAACATACGAACATATAACATACGTTTAGGAGTGCTAAATACCATATAACATTACTAATTAATCATACTATATCTCCTAATCTACTTACTCATCTATTTCTACCTCTTATTGATTTATCAATTTATTTATATAATATACAATAAATTTTCCCTAATGCCCTATACTATATTTTCTAAATATTCACTTTCTACCAAGCGTAAACTAACTTCAATTTAAAACAACATAATCTAATTACCAAAATTATCACCTCAGCTATTTCAACTCCAATCTAATTCTCCAATCTAATTACACTTTTTTTGACATAATAACCACATATAAAACAATTCTTCCACATGTTTACATTTCCAGCTATATTTTTTTAATACATTTTAATTCATATTTATCAATGTCATATGTATTCTTTTTTTTTTTTCTTCAAATAAATTTGGGCCATTGTTATTAGCTGAATAAATCCTCCAATTTTCTTTAACCCTCAGATTACCCCTCAGGGTTCTTTTTCTTTCTTACTTTCCATTTTTTCTCCTGTAATATCTTTAATAATTTATCTCTATAACAGAATCTGATAAATCTACACTTTCTTATATAGGGTGTGTTCATTCTTCCAGTTAACTGGGATATATTTTCTCCTTCTTGTTCCAACAAATTTTGTGATTTGTGCACTCCTGTTACTCTGTCCATCTTATCTTTCTTAATCTCCATCAGTGCCTCTTCTTCATCCTGTTGATCATCCTGTTGATTTTCCTCCTTGTCTGCTTTTTCACTCCCTTGTTTATCTTCTACTTGTTTCTTCACATCTTCCAATTGTTCCTTACAGACATCTATCTGTTGGGAAAGAGTCTCCAGACTGGCTTGAATCTGCGAGGACCAAAGCAGCTGTTGTTGCTCCATAACAAGCAATCTCTCCGTATTAATCAAGATTTTCTGTATCCACATTTCTGGAACAGAGTCCATTTTGGAATTTCTCTCTAGTCCACTAGATGTCCACAACATATTATTCTCCTCACTTCCACCACATCATTACTACTCTGCCATCCGCATTCCTTATATACCTCTTGCAGATAACAGTCCAGTGCGGTTAACAGAGAAAGAAATGAAAACAGTCTCACTGTCTCTGGTGCAGAGAAATCAAAGCTCTTCCAAATCTAATGAGAATTATATTTATATCCAATTATGTCCAAGAATAATTCTGGATTTTAGTTCACACCCAAGATATAGTTGTAATTAAAATCTACCACCAATTTATTCCACGACAGAGAAAATGAGCACTTTCAACCTCCTTAAAAAGTCTCTCATTAATGCCTCCAATATATCCAGGGCTTTTAGCCAAATCAGTCAATCAGAGCTGGGGAAAATATTAACACTTGCTTATCTTAAATTTGCAGCTTAATCTTTACACTTCATGCTTTTTTTTCCCTCCATATGGCATCTCAGCACGGAGCCAGCAGCTTGATTGCAGATCACTGCACCTCCCCCAATACTGTCACAAATGGTTAGATTCCTCTGAGAAGAAAGCCCCCACCTTTCAGTTTCCCAGATACCTGCACCGATGAAGATCTTGTCTCTCCTAACAAAGATCTTCAAGTCCTCTTCAGACCTGCAGTATTTGGGGGAAAACAAACTGTCTCCCAGGAGCTCCTGGGGACATGTCTGTTCGTCCACTGTTGGCTCCTCCTCCTCCCAGGTCCGTATTGATGCATAGTGACTGCTGGGGCTTAGTCCAGGGCAGGGGACAAATGCCACATTGACCTCAGCACGTAAGAATGCACTGACTTACATCTACAGTGCAGGTCTACACATCTTGAATGAACTATGGACCACCATCCATAAATCTTTTGACTGCCAAAGACTCTAAAACCAGGATGGACTGTCAATACTCCCAGAGCACAATTTGTGGCTTGGTGGGCTGCATTCTGATACTTATGGAAATGACTTTTTGTACACTCACCAGTCCTGAATTGCAATGCTGCAACCATGGAATGGCTTGCTGCCCCCCCCCACCATGATCTGGTTCTACAGATCATGTTGGATATTGGGAGGGGAGGGGCCAGCCAGCAGCTGAACAGACATGCCTTTCTCAAGCTCCTGAAAGGCACTCTGTTTTTTCTCAAAAACTGCAGATTCAAGGAGACCTGGGGATGTTTGTCAGGAGAAACAAATTCCTTCATGTGATGGCATGATTCCTGAGGAGATAAGCCCTACCAGGGGGGCTTTCCCAGGAGATTTCGCCATCTGGCAGCAATGGTGAAGAATTCATGCTGATTCAATCTGAAGGCCCCAGCAGGGAGAGACTGAAAGACTTAAGTAAGTGTTATTCCATTTGTGTATGCCTGGCGTGGACTGAGTGATTGATTGCCTGATCTGGTTCTTTTTTGCTGTGAGAAAAGAAGAGGGGGGAGGCTTTCCCCTCAGCTGTTTATCAGTGTGAGGAGAAAAAGATTTGCCAAGCTTATTATGAATATATGAAAGTATAATTACAACTTTATAACTGTGAACTTTGGTAGATTAACTGTCCTTGGATAAAGTTTGTGCATTGGAGCGTTTATTGCCTTGGTTTGATTCTATTGTTTGAGATTGCCGGAAAGAGCGATTGGATGTTTTGAGATTCTTGCGAACAGAGGAATGTGGTTGCCAAGGCTACAACTATAAATGATAAGAGAACAGAAACAAAAACAGTGCACCAGTGACATCTAGTGACATCTAGTGGATTTAAAAAGACATTGCAAGAACTGGATCTGTGTCTATAAGTGGAGCAAGGAAGATAATACACTGAAGACATCTAGTGGTCTTAAAGAGCATTGCAAACAAAAGATATTTGAGTTTCAAAGGAAGGAAGAACAAAGATGGCGGGTAAGAAAGTTCAAAGTTTGCCAGCGTCAGAGATGGGATTTGGAAAATTAGTACAAGAAGAAGGGAAAGGGAAAGATTGGAAACAGACTGTGCAAGACAACATGGAAAAACTGTTGGCAATGGTACAGCAACAAATAAATCAATCTGCACAGACCGAATACAGCGTGTATGCTTTAATTAAACGATTAGATGAACTTAGTGGACACTTCATAGATGTGAAAATTACATCAGAAGAAGACAAACAAGAGATTGAGAGATTGGGAAAAAAAGATAAGAAAAGACCAAGCTAAAATATCAGAGATAGAAGAAAATCAGCATGACGCAGAGACAATGGAAACTCAGATGGATAGTGCAGCTCGAGTGGTGAGGATACAAAATATTATACAATATTTGTACAAAATATTGTACAAAATACAAGAGAAAGGAGAAGATACGTCACAAGAGATTGTCAGATTAATATTAGAATGGATTTATACACTGATGGAGAAGATACCTAAAGAATTGGATCCCGTGAGAAGAGTGAGCGCTTTTTATCTAAGAAAATATGAATTACCAAGAGAAATTCATGTGAAATCCATCAGAACCTTTTACAGAGATAAATTACTGAAGGCTTCACAGGAAAAGAAATGGACAGTAGATGATAATAAAGCTAGAATTTTGAGACATGTTCCAGGGAGAGTGAGGAAGAAGAGAAAAAAGAATTGTCAAGGCACTGTGTGGAGATGGGCTGGTGGATGCACCTATAATTAGATTCAAGATTTGGGGAAGACAAATAAGAAGATTTTTATATGGAACAGATGTCATTTGATAGACTATTGCTAGAAACAAAAGAAAAATATACTTAAAAAAATGTATGTTTATATTGGATTTTGAGATGCAAGAAGAAATAGTAAAACAATGTATGATAAAATGGGCACAAAATATAGGCCATAATATCATAATAGATCAATGGGAACAGATCCGGAAGCATAATATAAAACTTATTAGAGCAACACATTTTTTTAAAAAGTATATTTTTAGATGTTATAGATAAAGAAAAAGATGTGTATTTAGTTATTAAGATTTTAATTGTAGCAAGGATTTTATATTTTAGATAGTGGAAGGATTGTAGAATATCAGTGAAAGATGAATTAATAGAGAAAATAATGAATGTGGCAGAAATGAACAGGTTTCCAGAAAATTTGGATCAACAACGAAAACCAACACCAAATTGAGCAATGGAAATTATTTTATGCTTGGCTGAAAATGAAGTTTTAGAAATATATGACAGGGCATTTAGATGATTGTATTACATTTTTTTGTTGGCATCCTTCAGTCTTGGAAGACTATGGTATCGCGCTCTGAATGGTGGTTATGGAACAGTGTCCTCTCCAGTACATATATACTATGATATGATATGATAGATGAATGATGAATGAAAAATGATATTAAGAGGTAAATTTAGAAGAGGAAACCGATTAAGGTATGTAATGATTTATTAGTTTTAGTGATATATGATAATGATATATGATTTCCTGCACCCCCTTTTTTTGTGTAGTGATGTCTGTTATGTTTTTTGTGTTATGTGTGTTTGTTTATATTTGTTTTTGGAAAATTAAAAAAAAATAAAAAAAAGATCATGTTGGATATCCACATATATAGTTCAACATGTTTTCAGATCATGAGCCAGCACTTGGCCTGTGAGTTGAAAAGGAATTGAACCACCCAAGCAACTGGAACACTTTTGATTGCTTTATCCAAACCTGATGATGGTACTTCAAATGAGGTCTTGCCATTGCTGCATTGAGAGCTACGACTGTTAATAGAACCACAGATCTGGTGCTTAGGTTATTGCTCACAAACTGGGACTCTCAGAAGAAAGGTATGAAATATTTCAGATTGTGTGGGAAAGACATTTTATTTCTTAGTTTCTAAAAGACATATTTAAACAGTGCTTGTGAAACGAATGTAGCCAAAAGATAATTGTCATTTAATGACTGGGATCGGTCTTAACCAGACTTGAAACAGACAGGGACAACAGAATCCAATTCCTAAAAACTAGTCATCATTCTGAAAAGTGCTGTGTATGTTTAACAATGAATCGGGACACTGAAATTAAAGGAAAATATGCATGGACTGTAAACTATGTCAGCTAAGATACCATCAAAATGGATGAAGTGAATTCTGAACAACTAATAATATAGGACAAATCAGCAACAGATATCAATTATATTATTTAAAAAATGACACACTGAGGAACAGCATAATTGTTCTGATGTAAATATGAAATATAACAATTTTCCAATATTATCTGCAGACCATATATCATTTGGCCAAAGATTTAAAAATAATTTTGCGGTCTTAATCCAGTCTTTCTTCTTTCAGGCTGCTTCACTGTTGTCATCCAGTGTCAATGAAAATGTCCTTGCTGGGTCAGTCCATCTCAAGACACACACACACACGCACAGAAAGTCCTGAAGTCTCTTTTATCAATGCTCTGATCGGTAGGTGGGGAAAGTTTCTGTTCGATGTATCTTCAGTGGACTATCTTCTTGAAACCAGATCAAAAGGGTGAGAAGAACAATAATAAATTAGTCAACTATCATTTGTTTAATATTTAATACACATCAGACTGATTGGCTGGAATTTGGAGTGGATCTATGCTGAATTTTGTACACCAACATTCTGAAGGTGAAAAGTGTGCTTTCAAAAGGTGCGGAAAGCATCTTGGTAAAAAAAAAAATCCCACCTACCCCCTGCTTTGTGCCATCTGTTGTACCTGTTCACAGTCTTTGTTCCCTCTATTGACTGCTGCTTGGGGGTCATATTGTAACTTTAATTACATTTTATTATTCAGTATATGATTTCAGCCAATCAGAGATCACTTAATGAACATGATGATATCACAGAGCCAATCAAAACTACGTAGATATATATCATATCGATGATGGCAAACAAAAGCTACCTTGTCCTTACTCAGAAAACACAACTCTTGTAACACTGGAATACACATTGGAATGAGCATAACAAAACAAGACACTGTCAGTCCAATCCTATTTGTATATTTGTATATTATGCTGATGGACTGGAAGGTCTGCCAGCACACCATGCGGGACGCTGGCATGAGGCGTAGAAGGCCATGCTCCACTGTTACTGGCCTGCAGATTGGCTGCCGACAGACTGACTGGCAGAGGGGTAGGTTCTGGGGCAGATCAAAGCAGAGATCAAGCTGGGGATGGGCAGATCTTGGCAGAAACATCCATGCGATTCAGAGCCCATGTCCCAGGCAAAATAGCAGGTGTTGATCTGAATAGGCCTATAGGAAACCAAGGACCAGTGGAAGTGGTAAGTAAACACTTTCTTTACTTACCTTTCCCAGTTGGCCTGGTTCCCAGTTGGCCCACAGGATGTAGCAAAGGCTGTGTCAGTAGCACTGCATCCTGCAGGCTGGCCATGGATAGGAGTGGGCTGTGTATGTGTCAGTGTGTAGTTAAAACTTAATCATGTATAGCAGCTGCACAAGGCCATGATTTAGTTTGGGACCACAATGCAAAGGTAAAAGATATTAAAATGTTTGCTTTTGCAATGTTTTCCGACTGAAAATCATCTCTACGAAGCAGCTGTTTAACGCTTACCAAGCAGTTTTAGAGCTAAATAGCTGCTTAATAGAGATGACATTCAGTGGGACAACATCCCAATGGTAAAAATATAAATACCCTCCACTGCCACACTGTGATTCCAATCCAAAAACACAGCTCCACATCGCTGCTACATTACAAGAAACAAAGGCTGCAATCCTAACTTCACTTTCCTGGGAGTAAGTCCCATTGAACACAATAGGATTTACTTCTGAGTAGACCTGCTTTGGCTTGGGCCCTTAAGCCTGTAGTCACATATTGATGCAGTTAGCAAAGTCTGACAATTGGGAAGTTTTTGAGATATGCAAAAGCAACTGTAGTACGTCAACCTAGTAACACACATTGTAAAAACAAATACCTCTGCTCAGTGGCTCTGGCAGGCAGTTGTAATAACCAAGGCAAAAAAGACTGGATTTTATCTTTATTATCTTTTATTTTTACTGCATGTGATCTTTCCTGTTGAGAGCTGGAGGGTTTATAATCCCAGGAGTTCTGGGAAGACATACCACATTGTGATAAGCTGATGGAGGAGACAAAGAAGTTGCAAAGGGGTCAGCAGAGCAGTAGTATAGCTAGAGGGGGGCACAGCATTAAGTTTTGCAGGCGCCTGAATGCGCCGTGCAAGGGGCCCCCACCCCTCCTCTTCGGAGCCATTCCCAGCAGCAAGAGCAAAATGAAGGCATTGACTAGCATTTTGCTCTCGCCCCCAGGAATGGCTTCAAAAGGGAGGGGGAGGGGCTCCTTGCACAGCAGGTTCATCTGAACTTAGTGCTTCATACCCCCTCTAGCTACGCTACTGCAGCAGAATGCTACCCCAGTAGGCCAAGCCAACTGACCTGCACCACAAGAGTGAAGGTCATTACAGCTGGAGCAGCACTGCTCATCAATTTGCAGTTTGCCATGATTGCAAGAGGGAAGGTGTTTTCTGCAGCACAACTACCTGTTCAGCTCATCACTGCCATCCTTTGAAAGATTATACTAAATGATGTCTGTTCTTGAGAGACTGTATAATCCAGCGGACTTCAACCAGTGGGCCGCAAATGGTCTGCAGGTTTGACGCAGGAGTTTGGGGGAGGGTCATTTATTGGTTGGCCCACTGGGGGATGTGAGCCTCCCACTGGCAGTGTGGTGTGCCTTGTCAATTGCCCAAAAAGCCGATGGTGTACCTGGACAATTTTAGCGTGCCATGAGATGAAAAGGGTTGAAAATTGTTGATATATTCAATGCCACATGTCTGTTACACTACTGTGGAAATGTTATTTTTCCTTACAATGATGTTATAGCACAATTATTATAGTACAGCTGATATATATCTGAGAGCTTCTCGTGTCATTGTCAGTCTCTGTGAAGTAGGAAACTCAGGTGATACTTGTTTCTTATTATTATTATTAAGAATATTTATTAACTGCTCTTCAACAAAAAGTAATTCACAAAGTGGTCTGCATAGCAAAAGAAATTTTAAAAATGATGAAATAGCTGACAATTAAATTAAACCATTAAATTACTAAGAGCCCAATCCTGAGCTTGGTGCTCCAGCTTGCAGATGTTCCATAAGGCACATCTGCAAGGCTTACTGCTGGGCCAGCACCAGAGCTAGCCCAGTGCAGGCCGGCGCTGGGCTAGCGCTGGGCAGGTGCCCATCCTCTGCTGCTTGGTGGTTTTACGGACTGCCGAGTATGGCATGGTAAGCAGGGGTGGGGAGGGGGAGGGGAAGAGGTGTTCCAGGGAGGGAGGAGGCAGGTGGAGGGCGGAGAGAGGTCAGGGAGGAGGCGTGACAGGGAGGCTGGGGCAGAGAGAGGACGGGCGGGAGGCGTGCCAGGGGGAGGGAGGGAGGTGGATTCCATGGAGCTCCGCTCCACCAGATCCAAGGTGTTCATGTGGGGCTCAGCGCTCTACACGAACACCTTTACTTTACTATTGCAGGGCTGCTTCCCTTAGGCACCGCCCACGGCAGGCTGAGACGTGCAGGATGTGGCAGGAGCTGTTCTCAGCACCGCTGCAACTGCATGCCGCAGACAGCTCAGGATTGGGCTGCCCATAATTTAAATTACATTATCTAACATTTAATTATTTAAATAATTTACTTTGCAATTATCTCTTTATGTATGAGATGGCACCTGAATTTATTGGGGAGGGGAGTTTCCTGTCCCTGTCCACTTCCCCCCTCATATTTCATGTCACGTTCGATTGTAAGCCATATTGTGGATTGCAAATTGCCATTGACGTGCTGGCGGAAAAGCAGCTTACAAATAAACGTAATCCAGCAGCACAAACTTCTGCAGGTCTGCTCAGAAGTTAGCCCCAGTGAGTTCAATGGGACTTATTCCCACATTAGTGTGTATAGGATTTCAGCCTTAGATATAGTTTGGCCTCAAGTTCAAATTTCAAATCAAAAATGGGTATTTTTCCCAGACAACAAAACCCCCATTATTTTAGTGACCATGTACCTGGGACCTGTTTTCTGCATTTTAAAGTGGAATCAATTCTGAAATAGAAAAGAAAATCAAGAGGAAGTGTTGCTAGTTTCCCATTCTCACTCCCCCTTTTCTCAACAGTGAACTCTGGAAGCATGTGCAGGGCTGGCCCCTGCATGAGGCCAAATGAAGCAGTTGCCTCAGATAGCAGATTAGTGGGGAAAGCCCATCTATACCTGTCTACTTGCCTCTAGTCCTTCTCCTTCTCCTTCCACATTCTGAATTGAGGGTGGCAGAGAAGTAAAAGGAAATGTGGTGGGCAGGAGATAGTTGAGCTACAACAATGAAGAATGGGAGAAACAGAGGCTGGCACATCACTGGGGGGCAGCACGACATGCTGTCCCAAGCATCAGGAGGTATTGGGGCAGCCCTGAACATGAGGCAGCTCCAGTAACCTACTGCTCTGATAAGTTATAAGCATCCAGGCTTCCAGCTCCAGACAAATGAAACTCTCTATTGAACACTGGTGAAGATGCTTTTCTTGGCCACTAGATGTCCTTCACAGTTCATGAGAGAAACCATTGACTTGCTTTGCAATGAGAAAGCACAAGGACAATGTTGTTTAATATCCCATCAGTCCTTAAAGTAAGTTGGCGAGGAAAACAATTTTAACACTTTCTCTGAAAAATATATTCTGATCATGTGTTAGGAACCTCTTGTCTGTGATACAGCTGCAATATTCTTGCAGATGACCTGAAGAACTGTAGAAATGGAAAGAAATAAGCACCCCCTTCCGCTATGAATGAAGGAACATTCACAGAGAGACTGCTGGACTTCGAGTTTATTCAGACTGAATGCTTTATTCCCACAAGTTAATAACTGTAAAAAATATATATGACTGACCAATAGAGAATGAAGAGGTAGAAGAGTGGTGTTGAGACATTTTCCAGTTCTAGTACACTCAGTATCCCGTTAAGACCAAAACCAAGATGGTTCAAATGCAGTCATAGTATTATGTGAAGAAATCTTTGTTTTAGAATTCACCTCCTTCCTTTGTGAACTCTGATTCTCTTCCCAAGTTCCTAATTCAGGGGAAAACCATAGTTTCCTTTCGCTCCCAAATCAGCAAAACTATAGCTAGTGTTTCCCTCTAAATAAAAATTTGAAGCCAGCTTCAGAATGTGCTTTCCAATTCTGGTTTGGAGGTCCAGCACAAACCCTACTTTGCCGATTCAGATGTCATGGTAAACTATGGTTTGCCTGAAACCAGGAAACAGAGAGGAAATCAGAGCATGTGGGAGAAAGAGGTAGGGAGAGAATGGTGTATATGAACTCATTAAAAATGTTATTTCTGTACATTATCTCCATGCATTCACTGAACACAGGGAGAGGGAGAGTGGAGTAGTAGTGCAACACAGGGCGCAATCCTAACCCACTTTCCAGCACCGACATAAGAGCAATGCAGCTCTGGGATCAGGGAACAAACATTCCCTTACTTTGAGGAGGCCTCCATGAGTGCCACCCAACTGCAGGATGCAGCACACGTCCCATTGGCGCAGCTGTGCCAGTGCTGGAAAACTGGTTAGGGTATGGCCACAAACAGCCATGTTTCATGCCAGTATGCTTTTTGCCACGTCCCCTGGGCATCCCCACATTCAGAGTCAAGCAGTGTACACAGGGAATTTCCTCCATGTGATTGGGAACCCTGGCCATTCAGAATTCCAGTCATGGGAAGGAATTCTCCTCAAAATCAAACACTGAATTTGAGGATACCCATGAGTGGTATTTAGGAAATATGTTGGCATGACGGCATGGCTAGCCAGTACACTTCTTTGGAGAAAGCAGGTTGAGAATATATGAAGATGGCTTCACTTATAAAGCCAAACTACAGTGTGGCATCATGTGGGAAACAAAACCATCATTTTTATGATACAAGAAACTACTTTGGATTCTTTTGGCTTCCTTGTGTCATCCACCTCCTACCTTGTAGGCCGAAAAGCTGCCCGGTGCTGTGTTGCCGTGTGATGTGGTGCCAGTAGGCACTGCGGGGCAAGGGGACCATAGTGCCCAGAGAAACAGCTCGGTCACTCATCTTCATCTGTAGCTGAACAAAAGCCAAAGAGGGATTGGAATGAATGCAGTCATAGTTCTCAATCATCTTCCAAATGTTGCATCTAAGAACATAAGAACAGCCCCACTGGATCAGGCCATAGGCCCATCTAGTCCAGCTTCCTGTATCTCACAGCGGCCCACCAAATGCCCCAGGGAGCACACCAGATAACAAGAGACTTGCAAGGCATTCTGGGAATTGTAGTTAAGAACATAAGAACAGCCCCACTGGGTCAGGCCATAGGCCCATCTAGTCCAGCTTCCTGTATCTCACAGCGGCCCACCAAATGCCCCAGGGAGCACACCAGATAACAAGAGACTTGCAAGGCATTCTGGGAATTGTAGTTAAGAACATAAGAACAGCCCCACTGGATCAGGCCATAGGCCCATCTAGTCCAGCTTCCTGTATCTCACAGCGGCCCACCAAATGCCCCAGGGAGCACACCAGATAAGGCTTCTCAAAGTGTCACCTCTGGAATGTGCTCTGCAAAAGCCCCCCTACCCTTCTTCCATGGAACTCAAAGTGATGTAAGGAGGGCAGTAGCAGGGGTATAGGGGGAGACTGGCACAGTTAGTACTGCAGGTGCCACAATGCTCCAAGTAAATGGCCCCTCCCACTTGACACTAGAGCCATTCTGGGCAGAGATGGCAGCATGCTCTGCGCTTTGCTGTTGCTGCCCAGAATGGTTCCAAAGGGGAGTGAGAGGAGCCACTTACACGGCACGTTGCAATGCCTGCAATACTTATTACACCACCACCCCCATAGCTGTGAAGGGCTCCCAGGCCTCAACCCAGTGCAGATATACTCCGTTTCAGCAAGGGCTGCTGTATCCTGTGCCGTCAGACAAGCCATGCCCTGTGAATCCGCTTTTTAAGCACTCAGAGGTTCACGGACCCTTGCTAACCTATGCACTCCATTCAAGGGGCAATGCTCAATCCTGGGAAACCCTGTACTAATGCTTTCCTTTCTGTTTGCTCGCTTTGATCTAGTTTCAACAAAATGGAAGTGTCTTTCAAAATTTAAAAAAATAAAAAACACCTGACCTTTCTTTGTCACTAAACCCCTCATCATTTTAAGGACATTAAGGGCACAATCCTAACCAGGTCTACTCAGAAGTAAGTCCTATTTTGTTCAGTGGGGCTTACTCTCAGGACAGTGTGGTTAGGAGTGCAGCCCAAGTCATCACTTGTAAAATCAGTTCACTGTTGTGATTTTTTTTTTTTTGGTTCTAGGAACATTGTATGCATAACCTAAAATTGACTGCAGTCATTCCTTCATGTTCTTGCTAACAGGAGATGGAAAATAGGTGATTAACCTTTCTTAGAGTAGAAAGAACAAAGTATGGAACCTAGGGTGCCACTGTTTTATGAAAAGATTCTCTTTAACAAAGAAATATCACAAAGTTCCTTGGCAGGATACTTGCACAAAACATGCTAGTAATCACCTAAAAAGAGTCAAGGCACCTAATGCTAGTGAAAAATAGACTGTTCCCACCCACAGGCTTAAAAACTTTTCAAAAGCTACACTTAAAACGCTGGGCAGGACGTCAGTCTTAGTGGCAGAGCTGCCACCCATGATGCCTGAAGAATATCTGGGCATGCAGTTGGAGATCGCCAGAAACATCAGAGAGCTGCTGCTCTTGACAAGATGTGTCATCCCAGCTGGTGAGAGAAGCAGAGGAGGACCCCTTCAGTGCGAGTGAAGGAGTGCTGTCAGATAAAGTGCGGAGGGGTGGAGATGAATGAAGCCAGAAAAATACCAGACTGTGAAGGATTCCTCCTGGAATTAAGGTGTTCTATGAAAGACTTGTCATTGTAAAAATCCCTACATGGGGAATTAGGAAGCCTGCCTATGTAAACCACCTTGGATTAAAGCTGGAGGTGAAATCCAATGACAAGAAAGGTGGTATATAAATACTGCTATTATTATTATTATTATTATTATTATTATTATTATTATTATTATTATTAACATGTGTGTTTCAAAGAATGCATTAGTTTGGTCCATTTTTAATTGTTCTTTTAAAATAGCATAGGGGTGAGTTTGCGAAATGCCATGAAATTGCATCTGGAAGAGAAGGGGACATTTAGCCCCTGTCAGTTTCTATCCGGACTGCACACAATTAAGGACACAAATTGGAATGTGGCAAAACAGACACAGTTTGACAGAGCCTAATCAGTAAGAATACTGTGAAGTTATTTAAGAGTGCATCCATCCCACACTGGACTTTCCGTTTCAACAAAGTTTAGCCTTTCTGGCTAGGATTTGAAGGCCACAATTGAACTTTGAAGTCCGCCCATTATCTTTAAACACCCACATCCATATTGTTAATACTGACTCACTGCACACAATAGTTACTTCCACCCACACCATGTTGAATAAACGTGGTCTCTCCAATAATGCTTCAACAGAACTTGCAATGTTATCCTACATTTGAGTGCCATGGAAACAAACTAAGAATCTATTTTAGGAATTGTAGCATTCCATAAACATTGCCTCCTTCCTCCTCCCCTTTAGGACAATTCTCCAAGCACTCACCCTGTCACCCCTCATGATTTTGATTTAACAGTACCCCTCCTGAATAAAAATGATAGAATGGGAACTGGAGTAATCATTCTTAATTTGAAAAGATCACATTTGGAATTCTGAAGTCTCTAGTGGAAGTGAAGGGTTGGAGCAAATCAGAAGAAATAAAGAACTTGAAAAGTAGCCTAGATGAGAATTCTGAGTATTAAAAAAGAATAGAAATAAGTCTGTGGAGTATAATACTATACCCTAAACCTGACTTTATTTAACCCATTTCTGCCCAGCCCACAGGTGTACACATTTGATTCCTGTTGCAGTGTTGGGCAGAAATAGCTTAATTTACAAATTATAGCCTATGTCTGAGAGTATGACCTGGAAGCAAGTAATGTGGCCACACTTTTGCTGAAGCTAAGCTGTTCTGGGGCTGCCCAGCCCCTGTTTGGGAGACCACACAAGAGTCCTAGGTATGCCTCTGTGAGTTTCATAAAACAAAGGCACATCTAATAAAGACATCTTTATTCCTAAAGAGCTTGTAATCTGTTTCAAGTGGTAGACAATTAAAGGAAGTTAAAATCATATGCCAATTCAAGGTGCTGGTGCTTCCTTTGTATGTCATACCCAGCTTGGGTTTCAGGTAACTCAGATTGCATCTCTCCTTGTAAATTTTCCATATTGGTATATTGAATCGAACCATATTGGCAGCCAACTCAAATGAAACACTGTTGGATCTATGTTGCAACGACTTGCACGAAGTGCGTGTGTGTGTGTTTCTCAAGTAGTCAATCAGAAAATCCAATGCCACTCATTTCTTACTGTGCTAGTTAATGAGAAAGCAGCCACAGCTCCAGACCTGTCTGAGAACCCCATTAACACTGAGAAGTGGAATGAGTTAACAAGGACAAGAGGAAGACAGACACGCACAAAAGCATTTGCTTCTATGAAATCAAAAACTGAATTCAAGCTTCAGAAGGACGCCTATGGATTTTGTGTCATTAATGCTGACTGCTGGAGAATGGCAGGCAGAGCTAGGAAGCATACCATGGAGTTTTTTACACTCTGTAATAAGTGGTCGTGTTGTTCTGCGATGGTCAGAGCTGCCGAGTGAACTTTCTGATAGATTGCCTCCCCGTCTCTTGTCTGAAAGATGAATAGGCCTTCCCCTGTGTCACACATCCTGCCAGGAAAAAAAAAAAAAAACAGGGCAAGTTTCCTTGTGATCAGACGGATTTATGAATGCACATCCATAGCAGGGCTATGCAGAAAAATAATAGAAAAAGCAAGCGGAAATGACAACAGTCAATTAACATTTGGTGAGTCAGTAATCAGACTCAAAAACGCCACCAGCGCAGGATGCAACATATACCCTGTAGACCTCTCTTCCCATGACACAGGAGAAACTCTGAAGCAGGTCTGAATTAAGAGCCTGGCTAGGAAGTATATATATAAAATCCTGTTAATAAACCACTGGGCAGCCCAATCCTAATCTGCGCTAGAACAGGCAAGACCACAGCAGCCTGTGCTGTATCCTATGCAAGTTAGGTAAAGGCTGGAGGTCACCTCGGGGTAAGGGAATATTTTCCCCCTTACCCCGTATTGAACCCCAGACTGCTCTATGGGGCTACTCGGATCTGTGCTACCCCCTCCCCAGCACGTTCCTCCTTACCCCCTCCCCATCCTGATCCACCTTCCATTCCGCCCTCCCCTGCCCAAAAATGCCCCCTCCCCATCCCTGGGAATGCTCTTCTGCCTCCTTCTCCCAACACTTGCACCACCTGGCACAAACATACCCCATCAGGCTGTCACAGAGTCTGGATCAGGCCCTTCCGGGCCAGTGCAGGCCTCCACGCTGGCCTAGCCAACTCTTGAGTTGGGGCGAACGTGCCTTACAGCACATCTGCAACAGTTGGGAGCCAGTGTAGGAGCCTGCGCTGGCTCAGTGTGCTCTTTGGATTGCACTCTAAATTACCAATACCTGTGGGGATCTTAAATTCCATAGTCCAGTTTCACTCGACAACATACAAGGATGCTCTGGAAGAAACTATGTGAGCATTATGGACTGTACAGAGCTGAGCACTAAAATGATCATCTGGATAATATTAGACTGAAAGCTTCCATTTGGGGTATTTAACCTGAACCCAGAGAGGCACAAGCCTGCAAAGCATGAAGAGTTATGTGGCCAAAAATCCACTCACCTTCCAGCTTCAAATGTAAACCAAGTGGAGTCCCGCCCATAGCGTCGGAGGGCACTTAAAGGCCAAGAGACGAGCTTTACTCTGGGATTCTGGATGTCCCAAAGACAGATATTCTCAAACGTTATCTGCAAGGTACATTCCCCATGCACATCTAAATTAGGGGATGGCATCAAATACACATTGAATCTCTCTGGGAGAAAAACAAAAGATTTAGTCTAAAATCCTTGCAACATTAAAGCATGGCAGACATTTACAAATCTTATCATCATATTAATCACTCCTATGGCACTTCCCAATGCCCAAAGTGTTTTTTACAAGTCATCACATTTATTTTCACAAGAAGATGGCAAGACAGAAAGCCACTCCCATTTGTTAATACTGTGGAAGCTTGATGTGTGTATGCATGGAAAGGGGGCAGAATTACATTCTGTGCCCATGACCTACTCTTGTTTTCTTCTCGTGGTGAAACAAACACAATGCACATTCCATTGCTATTCCACACCCAACCATGGGCTAGGAGCAGTAGTTTCACAAGGGGTTGTGGGCTGCACCTTGAAACGCACGTGGGGAGGTGACACTACTACTGTCCAAAATTTTTGCAGTCACATACCATGGTAGCATGTTTGTTTGAGAGGTGCATGGGCTATTACCACTTGGTTCCTGTAGAGTAAGTCCAACCCCAGGTGTTGTTGAAGCCTAAGTGGCTACCCTGTTGGGCCACGTTTAATGTCAGGTTCTGATGAATTATCGCCCTTTCTTTGGCTCTGCAGAAGAACCATGTATGTATCCCTGAATTTCCTAGCAAAAGAGCAGGATAACGAATGTAATGAACGGATCCTCCTTACCCACAGGCTTGACATACGTGGGTCTGAGTATCATTTGGTATCATTTGGTATCCATGGTGGGTCCTAGAATAAGGCTACTGAGGGCCCGCAACAGGATTCATAAAAACATAGGAAGAGCCTTGCTGGATCAGGCCAAGAGTCCATCGAGTTCAGCTTCCTGTATCTCACAGTGGCCCACCAGATGCCTCAGGGACCACTCAAGACAATAAGACTGGAACCAAGTGGTAATAGCCCATGCACTTCTCATACACCTCCAAATGCATCCCAGTTGCTGAGACAACCTGGACTTTTCATCTGGGAGCAGGGAGGTCTGAAGGGAGAAAAATCGTTAAAATTCTCCCTGGGGCCCACCTAACCCTGTGAGGTATTTTAGGCTGAGTGTGTGTATCCCAAGTTTACTCATAGCCCAATCCTCATTGTAGCCACACCCTTGCGTCTGGCATTCTGAGGTAGCCTACTTCTAAAACCAGGACATACCCATCATGGCTTGTAACCTGTGATTGATTTTTCTTCCATAAATCTGTTCAATCCTCTTTTAAAGGCATCTAGGTCCAATGCCATTACCACATCCTGTCGCAAGGAGTTCCACAGACAAATTACACAGTATGATGTGATAGTTTATTCTGCCGCCTATGTTTCACAGTGGCCCACCAGATGCCTTGGGGAGTACACAAGCCATTAAGATACCTGTATCCTGTTGCTACTCTCTTGCATCTGACCCTACATGCAAGGCAAATAGTCTATCTCTAAAACTTTGAGGTTGCAGACAGTTATTGTGACTTGTAACCTGTGACAGACCTTTCCTCCATAAATCTGTCCAATTTCCTTTCAATTCAACTTGTCATTTCTTTCTCAAGAGCCAGACAGCCACTCAGTACAATCCTGGTTTCCTATCCCAACACAAATTCTGTTGAAGTTGAAACTGCCTTAGGGCTCAGAACTTTTGATTTATCCTGAGTTTGGAACTTATGTATATCTCTGCCCGTTTGCCAATCTACAGGGAGTAAACCCATGCACTTCAGTGGCAAATCCTGCTATCAATTTTAAAAGACTGAATTATAACAGTATTTGATATGGGCAAACACATAGCAAAACTGATAGGGCTTTACATTGCTATCAGGTTTGACCGCCATTCAAACAACACCAGTTTTATTGTTCAGATCATGGAATCCTAGCCCAAGAAGCCCTAGTTTAAAAAAAAAAAAATGCAACATTACACATCCCCAGATTATAAATGCAGAATATAAGTACATAGAGTAATGGAAAGCAGGCACATCCCAAAATAAAAGAACTGATATTCATTCATTTTTTATTTTCCTGTAAGGACCTGTTCCACATCTTTCCTACAAAGGAAGTTTCTTTCAAATTTCAGAAATATTGTAAAAGTGTGTAAGAGAATGAATGGGAAGAATTCAATGTGCAGTGACTGGCTGGTGACTGCATCTTGATTATAATGTGCAATTCTGGCCTTCCTTCAATTGCCAGTCATTTAGACTTATCAGCTCTGCAGGCGCCTAGATGCCCATGCGCTCTGCCTGTGGCACACTGCAGGGTGAATTAAGTAGGTCAATCTGTGTGGAAAATCCTGCCGCGAGGCAAGATGTTGGCCATGATGGTTTATTCCAGATTCCATCATCATGTAAAGAGATTATGACATAGTGCCAGTTTCCACATAGTGCCAGAGTCCTCTATGTGGATGCGTGGGGGTGGGGAGGGCATATGACCATAAATGAAATATCTTTCACGCTAGCCTTGCACAAATTCACACTAGGCTGTAACACCAGGGGCAGTCTTTTACGCATTAAGATTGTGCAGGTGGATTAGGGATTCTCATAGCTGAAAAGATTACACTGAAATTACATGCAGGAGCAGGGCATTTTCTGTCAAACAAACTGTACAAAGGGATGGATCAAAGCTTCTGTCTTTCACTTTTAAGAAAATAATGTAAATCTCTAAAATGAGCCTTTAGAGACTAAGAGCCCAATCCTATCCTCCCTCCCTGCTCCCTCCCCAGCACATCTCCCCCCACCCTCTCCCCACCCCACACCTCCCACCTCCCCGTCATGCCTCCTCCCCATCCTCTCCCCGCCCTCCACCCGCCTCCCCCCTCCCCAGAACGCCTCCTCCCTATCTTCCCACATGCCCCCGCTTTCCTCTCCACTGCTCGTTGGTCCATGTGACTGCCGAGCGGTGGAGGCCGGGTATCTGCCCGGTGCTAGCCCAGCCATTTGCCCAGCATTCGTGTTCACAAATGCCGGTGCTCAGGTAAGAGGTAAGCCGGTGCTCAGAGCTCAGGATTGGGCTCTAAGTGAGTATAAGATTGCAGCCCAAATTGCTGCTTGGTGTTCATGTTTTAGAAACTGCATTGATCATACATTATGTATTCTTCTAGTTCTATTATACTCTGTTGGCTTGTGGACCTGGAAATTGTTGGCTTAAATTCGGTTGGCAGCCTTGGATAGGGCAGAGTAAAACTTGGTGTGTGTATGTCATTTAGGAATGTAACACTCTGCATCAGCCCACCGCCCTGGGGTATTTGTGGATTTTATGAGCACATCGCAAAGACACCCTAAACATTTCTATTTGTAGTGTTGTGTACAAAACGTATTTACATACCATTTTGTTCCCTCTCTACACCGGAAGCCAATAGGTCAGGTTCTCCCAGGCTAATGTCATTAATCTGAGTCCCCAGACACTCCATCTGCAAGACTTTGCACCATTCATCTGCTTCTAATTCTGCATAAATGGTCAAAAATCCACATATTGGTGTGATGGATAAATAACATTTACAATTATCAGATTAAAGAGGAAAAAAAAGTAATGCACACCAAAAAGCTGTGCCATGAGACCCACCTGATTCACAAGCAAATGTCCTGGATGTGTCATCACTGAAATATATTCCAACCGCATGCTTCCTTGTGCCTTTTGGCAACCGTAATATATTCTTTACATGATTAAGTTCCGTAACCTGGAAATAAAATACATATAATATATGAAGCAGCTACCTGTGGCCCAATCCACAAGTTCCTATCAACGGAACTTGTGTTCCAGCTGCACAAGTCACTTCATAGCCATCACAAAACACGACGCACCATAGAGCACAGCCTGGCTGCGGCCACAAACGGTGAATGGCAATGGCCAGGCCACAGTGGCCTCGGTGAGAGCCCCAAACTACTAAGTTGGAGCAGGGGCAGGGAGGGGGGTGGAATAGGGCAGTGACCAGGGCAGAGATGGGGGTGAGGATGGAAAGGGATGGCAATCCCCAATATCCTATCCCCCTTCTGGGCCTCAATCCACCTACCTGGTTCTACTTGGACTTGTGCCACTAATCACTGGCACAAGCCAAAGTAGACCTAGTGGGGCAGTGGGTGATAGGAGGAGATGTTCCCTTACCTTGAGGAGAGCTCCAGGACTGCCCCCCCTGCCACTGGATGCAGCATGTGCTTTGGTAGCACGACTGGATTGGCAGGGGTAGGTTTAGATAGGATTGAGCTGTTGGAGTTATTATTAAGAGCCTCAACTGATTCACAGCTCAGTCCTAACCAACTTTTCAAAGCTGATGCAGCCACAATGCATCCCCAAGATAAGGGGACAAACATTCCCTCAACCTGAGGAGGCCTTCCTTATTGTCCCCACCAACACAGAATGCAGCACATGCCCTGTTGGCTCAGCTGCGTCAGAGCTAGAAAGTTGATTACAATAAGTATGGACTGTCATGCTTATTCAACTCCCCACTGAAGCATGGGGCTCCCTGGATGGACTTCGGGACAGTCATTATATCCCATTCCAAACTAACTCACAAGGTAGAGATCCAACTATTTGGAGGATAAACGTGTCTCAGCCTAGAAAAGAGACGCCTGAGGGGGGACATGATTGAGACATACAAAATTATGCAGGGGATGGACAGAGTGGATAGGGAGATGCTCTTTACACTCTCACATAACACCAGAACCAGGGGACATCCACTCAAATTGAGTGTTGGGAGAGTTAGAACAGACAAAAGAAAATATTTCTTTACTCAGCGTGTGGTCGGTCTGTGGAACTCCTTGCCACAGGATGTGGTGATGCATCTAGCCTGGACGCCTTTAAAAGGGGATTGGACAAGTTTCTGGAGGAAAAATCCATTACGGGGTACAAGCCGTGATGTGTATGTGCAACCACCTGGTTTTAGAAATGGGCTATGTCAGAATGCCAATGCAAGGGAGGGCACCAGAATGAGGTCTCTTGTTATCTGGTGTGCTCCCTGGGGCATTTGGTGGGCCGCTGTGAGATACAGGAAGCTGGACTAGATGGGCCTATGGCCTGATCCAGTGGGGCTGTTCTTATGTTCTTATGTTCTTAATGTTGCCTGCACATGCAGTTTTGTAAGAAGCACCTGATTGACCACAGATCAGTGCATAAGACGGATTTTTGGTCTGATCCAGCAGAGTTGTTCTTATACTCTTAAGTAGGAACCAGGGCTGGTGCTGGCTGCCAAGTATTTCTCTCTCCTTTTGAAAATACCATTTCTTGCACGGCATACCAGGTCACTTCCAAGGACCCCCACCCTATCAGAAGCTTCATCAGAAGCTATTTAATTCAACAGGAAGAAGAAGATGGCATCCATCAATCTATCTTCTCCCAGTCCTGGATTCTACCCAACACCATTAGGGATGTAGCTGCATCATGTCCATAACGTTATCTTTCCTCCATACACCTTTCTCAGTTGAACCCAAACAGTCTCTCGTTTCTCTATTCTGGTAACAAAGGACAATTCACATTTTCCAGCTAGATTAAATCCAGATTCAGCTTTTGATCTTTTTTTTTCTTTTTTTTTTAAAGCTCTTTACAGAGGGATCTGTATATGGATGCAGCATGGGCTATTGGCTGCCCGGGACGGCTTTATGGTGTTTGAGAGGGGGGAAGTAATAAAAGAGAGACATTACTGAATTTATTCACATTATCAATTCATCCTTAAAGGTCAGACACTGAAAGAGCAACTGCTCGGCAGAAAATCTGGAAGGCAGAGCAATATATTTCAACCCCCATTTTGCAAGCTTCACTTCACACTTGACGCTTCAAAGTTCATCCACCTGAAGAGCAAAATTTGTTTTCATTTGGATACTTCTCCCCCACCCTCACCCCCACATTTGCACTTCATGATTGGATCAGTTCATAAAGCAGACAATGAAGATTGTTCATCTTCCACAGCGGTTATCTCCACACCGCCAAAGGTCCTCATTTGATATTGCAAATATCAAGAAATCTATGTGAACACAGTAAACTCTGTTCTCTTCAATAACCGCCTGAATTAAAAATTTGTGAACTGGTGGATACATGCATTAGGATGATATAGAATCAACCGTTTGCACGTGCAGAGCCCTCCAACCAACAAGTTATGGGATCGGTGATGTCCTAAAACCCTTGCTATGTCACAGACCAGCCAGATTCGGAAAGTCCTCACCTGTGCATGCAATATAAATCTATGGTAAGGCCAAACCTGGAGTATTGTGTCCTGTTCTGGTCACTGCATCTCAAAAAGGATATAGCGGAAATGGAAAAGGTGCAAAAGAGGGCAACTAAGATTGCTGGGCTGGGGCACCTTCCTTATGAGGAAAGGCTATGGCATTTGGGCCTCTTCAGCCTAGAAAAGAGAGGCCTGAGGGGGGACATGATTGAGACATACAAAATTATGCATGGGAAGGATAGAGTGGATAGAGAGATACTCTTTACACTCTCACATAACACCAGAACCAGGGGACACCCACTAAAATTGAGTGTTGGGAGGGTTAGGACAGACAAAAGAAAATATTTCTTTACTCAGCATGTGGTTGGTCTGTGGAACTCCTTGCCACAGGATGTGGTGACGGCATCTGGCCTGGATGCCTTTAAAAGGGGATTGGACAAGTTTCTGGAGGAAAAATCCATTACGGGTTACACAAGCCATGATGTGTATGTGCAACCTCCTGATTTTAGAAATGGGCTATGTCAGATGCAAGGGAGGGTACCAGGATGCAGGTCTCTTGTTATCAGGTGTGCTCCCTGGGGCATTCGGTGGGGCATTTGGTGAAATACAAGAAGCTGGACTAGATGGGCCTATGGCCTGATCCAGTGGGGCTTAATTTCCCCATAATTTCCCCATAATTTCTTATGTTCTTAATTTCCAGAATCCACTAGAGAGTAGCACATTTGGAACTGATAAACATTTCACCCAGCTTCTAGACAACACACTTCTTAGAGAAAAATTCATCCATCTTTGACAGGTACATGAGTGACGTATCACACATTATATACATGTAATCTGTATATATTTTCTTTTTCTCTGCTTGTTTTCACCTGGTTTGGACCTTCCTATCACCTGACAGGGCAGAGACCAGGGAGGGAAGGAGGCATGTTAGGGTGAGAGGGGGTGTGTCCTGGCATGGGCAACCTGTGCCCATCCTCCTTCCTCCCCTTCCCTAGCTCCTTCCCAAAATGCTCCCTTTCTCTGCTCAGTTAAAGAGATGGCACAGGTCTAAGCAGACCCATCCAGAATTGGGAGGCTTGGAGAGGGGGGATTAAGGGGAAAATTTTTCCCATACCTCTCCCAAGCTTCCCAATCACCCCCTCCCCTACTATAGCATGCAGCAGAGCCTGTTTTGACATGGCTGCATGCTATGGCAGGGGAAAGGACAGGATTAGGCTATAATTCTGTTTCTGTGCTAATCCCTGTTCTACGGACATTCAAAGAAAAAAGAAGTTATATTTGCGTTGATCTTACGATTGTGGGTACTTGGTAACTTTCTGATAGTTCTCACTGTGATGAACCTGACTGAGGGCCCAATCCTATCCAATTTTCCAGTGCCTTTTATTTTTCTTTTGGGGCATCCAAAGCATCCTAAAACTCAAGGGATGGCGATTATGGGGGAAATCATTCCTGCAAGCAGATGAGAATACTGGGACTGAGCACTAAACTCCCGTGCAAATGCAAGAGAGAGTTTAAAAGCAGAGAAAAGAGGAGTAGAAACTTAAAGAAAATCAAAGCAACTTTCACAGACAACTTACCATAGCCATGTATCAATAAAGCCAAAGCGTCATAGTTCTCTGTTAGCATAATGCATCACCAAAGCAAGTTAGCACAAGTCAGATGAATTAGTGCAATAAATCACGGAAGTAACAAGGAAAAACCAGCCCGAGAAGATCAATCCTGGGCTCTGTGGAATTAAACTGATCCTGAATCTTTACCTGTGATGCTTATTAGCACATGGCTGGATTCCAATAAGGCCAATAAGGTTTAACAAGTTTTATAAATCCTGAACCTAACTCACATAAGAACAGACAATGCTATTGTTCGTGCTGACACAGCCTATAATATTTCTAGGAATCAACAGTCCAACTTGCATTCATAATAATTGTTGCAATGCAGTTTCTTATTTCTCAAAGGTCCATATACGCCTGTTGCTGTTACAGAACATTTTATGTAGTCCAATATAAGTCTACAGCCATCAAGTTTACAACCAGGTCTTCTTTTTTCTTCTTCTTCTTCTTCCTAGAGGATTCTATCTTATTTCACATATCAGCAGCAACTGTTACCCTGCAGATGCCTGATCTTGGCTGATCTTGGAAGCTAAGCAGGGTCAGGCCTGGTTAGTACTTGGATGGGAGACCGCCTGGGAATACCGGGTGCTGTAGGCTTATACCATAGTCTTTCGAGACTGAAGGTTGCCAACCAATTAGGTTTCCCAGAGGGGCATTTTGAAAAGCAAATGAACCATGGTGGGCCAGTGCCAAGATTTCCAATCCCTCAGAAGGAATTCCAGGAAGTTCTCAATTCCAAAATATTGCTTTCTTCTTGTCTTTTTTCTCAGAGGGCCAGATTGTGCCAGGGTCCTCTAATTGCTAGGGTCCCCTTTGCATCTCCAACGCACAGCAGGAAAAAGCATGGAGGACCATGGATCAAATAGAGGCCTGGTTATTTCAAGGACTGCTTTTACCAAACATCTACCAAGGCTCCAACTTCGTCAAGGTAAACCCTGCCACCATCTGAGCATAGGCAGAGAGACAGTGCCTGGACAGAGGGTATTTTTGGTCATAGTGCATGGTATTTGAAATGATCCCCCAGAGAAGCTTGCATAGAGTGCACTGCCTTCCAGTGCCCACAACCTCATTATGGTGCTAGGCAAATACTCCTTTACTTGCCTAATGGTCCAACATATGCACTGGCTGGTAGTGCTGCATAGGAATGAGCCGTTGACTGGCTTGTAAAACCTGCTGCTGGCACCTGGGCAAAACCCAAATCATCTTTTCAGACAAGATATATGCACAGGGTGTGATTATGGAATGGGTTTAATGGGTGGCTGCAGCTTGCAATAGGAGAGGTTTGCTTGTTCTGAGCATGGCAGAATCTCACTGCTGGATTATTCATGGGTGGAAAAAAAATAAGGCCCTTTTTAGGGAAAAGCAGAGTAATTAAGATCTGATCCTAACTCAGGTCCTAATTCCCACATCATTCAAACAGCAACAGATATACTGCTTATATTTTGCATTACTGGGGCGGAGGAAGAGAAAGAGACACCATATTCACATCAATAATTTGTCAGCTCAGTATCACGACAGATGACACACCTTCTGTGCCAAGCTGAAATTAAACTGCACTAAATATATACCCCCCTCTCAATCCCTATAGCAGATCAAATGAGGCAGAAGAAGGGATTTCAAGCCTCCTTGTCATGACTTTTTGAAAAATGGTCTCATATAAATTTCTGCCAACGTCTCTTTCTAGACATGACCTGTAGGGCAAATATTCCCCCAAGGTTTTCCAATCAATCCTGCATAAATTATGTATCACAAAGCTATTGATCAGAGTAAACAGATTAAGGAGATTCAAATTCAGGAATCCCACTAGGTTTCTTTCTTAAACACCTCTCAAACTAAGTAAGATCATCTACAAAATGCTTATCTTTTCACTTCCAGGCTCCTAGTGTGTTTGCACTTCTAAATCCCAATTTTCTAGTATATTAAGCTCTTACTGACAAGGATTAAAAATAAACCTTGTAGTCTATTATTGTCAGCACCATGCTGCAGGGAATTACACATGTACCTCCTCTGGCATAGGGAAATCAGTACGTGATCCCCAAGTGATTAGAGAACCTCAGAAGATTTATTGATTGGGGCTTTAATCAGCAAGAATGTTTGTGTAAACACTGAAGAAATTGTAACAAGCCCATTGACTCAAATGTTCTCAAAATAGGGCCTACATACTACTTAAACATAGTTATCTGTAGCTGAATTAAACCACTAAAGCTCATACTGGTTTAATACTATGGGTGTTATGAATTATAGACATGATCCATCCTCTCCCACATGCACAGCTGTACGCACAGGTGGCAATCCCCACAGAGATTCTGTTGAGCTCTTCCCTGGTTCTGCCATTGGGCCTGGCCAGTCGCCCACTGTTACTGAGGTCAAAGCAGCAAGTTTGATTGCTGTTTCATGAAGCAATCAGCAATCTAAACAATCGTCACACCAGGGCTGGTGGATATCTTTATGAGTGCACTCAGACCACTAACTGTACAGGATTACAGCAAATACCAAAAATCATGACATAAATAAAATACAGTGAACCTTCTTCATCCATGGGTTCAGAACCCATGGATTTGTCTGAACACGAATTCTGAACCCGCATCTGGACGACCGTAGGGACCTATGGACATGACTAGAAGTGCCTTCCAGTCACATTCAGAGGTGTTCAGGTCCAGAGATGAGATTGTGTGCAGCCTCCCTGCCCCTCAGAAAGCATCTAAGAAGCCTCTTCCAGTTTCCTGGAAGTGCGTGTCTGAGGCTTTCTGAGGCACAGAGGGGCTGCATACAACCTCCCTGCAACTCAGAACACCTCCAGACACAACCAGAAGGCACTTCAGGTTGCATCCGGTGGTCCTCTGTGGAGTCTTGCAGATCTCAGTATCCACTGGTTTGGTATCTAAGGCAAATGGAAATGGATCCCCCGTGGATACTGAAGTCCAAACTATATTCATGAATGTAAGAAGTGGGGTCAGCCTTAGGCATCCTACAGAAGGTCAGGTCAAAGGCCCATCCAGTCTAGCACCCTCCCCATTGACATTGCTCCCCAGCAACTTGAATTCAGAGATATACTGCCAGTGGACCTGGAGGTAGCAGAGAGCTATCATCCTCCTGGTGCATTAGGTAAAATATTAAAATAGCAACTCCCTTTCACCACACTAGTATACTGAAGATAACAGGCACATCAGATCCTGGAACTTCCTGGACCTCTGGTTATTACCCTTGCATGGTCATTTTTAAGCCCCTTCCAAACACTGCCTAGTTCCCACAGCCATGACATCCGACTCTCCCCTCTCGAGGACCTGGCTTGGTCCCTCCTTTTTCTAATAGCAGTTCTATCACATCATTGCTAATTTTTCCCCCTATACCACTGTACTTATCGCTCTGTTGATCGCTTACAAACTCAGTGGTAATGTCAGCTAGGCGCATGGGCTTGAACCAATTTGAAACTTCAGAATGTGATGCTTCAAACCATTTTTGAACAAAAAAACAACAACAAATGTCCCGCTTCTCTTTTTAACAACATATGCATTAGATACTCATTTATCTGGAAGAGTGCTAAGTCATTAAGCACCAAGCCTCTTATCCTCCTAGGGTTGGCTCCAACAGCCACACACTCCACTGATAGCTGCGAAAGCCATTCTGTCGTTCCAGTGGGACGTTAGTCACGAAGTTCATTAGCTGGATTGATGCCAAAGGCTAGTTTAACTGTGAAAATACTTTGCATGGGATTACATTCCAAGTAAGGAAGTGTGGGGGAAGCCTTCTTACCTTGTGATAGCAACTGAAGTAAGCAGCGCGCTCATCGGAAAATTTCTCCATTCGTCTTGGCCCTTTGCTTGATGCTTTCTTGAAAACCAGCCAGCATCTCTGATAAATCTGCAAATGCAAAAGTATTTTTATCTTAATTATTTTCCCCATGACTCATATGCAAAGCCTCCCGCAAACTCCCACAGAGCACTCATGAACCATTCATGACACACACTGCTGTTTTACAGAATGACTCTAAGCTTTACCCAGGCATTCAGCTCTCTCACACCCATTCACTCACTCCTGCACATATTATTATTATTATTATTATTATTATTATTATTATTATTATTATTATTATTATTATTATTATTAATATTATATAATATATAATATATTTTATTCATTCATTACAGATACAGGAAAGGAAATAGGCTTAACTTTGGGTAGGGTACAACACAGGTTACACATAAGGGTTGGCCCCAGATTCCAACATACATCATTCAGTTAACGCAAAAAAAAAACACACGATAATCATCAATACAAAGGTTCACATATTTATCAATATAGAAAAATTAATTTTTACGAAACACTCAATTTTATCTAACTAGATTTATCTACCCAATCATAAAAAAACTTCCAATATTTTCTTATTCTATCTAAATCTCTCTCTTTCATTCTTTCTGTTAAAACTTCCATTTCTGCTACTTCATAGATTTTATCTATTAAATCGTCTTTAGTTGGTACATCTATAGATTTCCATTTTTGCGCAAACAATATTCTTGCCACTGTAACAATATTTACAATAAGGTGTTTCTTAGGTTGATCTTTAATTTCTGATGTCACATTTAGGAGGAATATTTCTGGTTTGAATGGTAACACACAATGCAATATTTCTTGCAACACTTTATGTATCATTTTCCAATATTTCTTTGCTTTTTTGCATGTCCACCACATATGATAAAAAGTTCCTTCTAGCTCATTACATTTCCAACACTTATTTGATAACCCAGAATACATTTTTGCTAACTTCTCTGGTGTTAAATACCATCTATAAAACATTTTATATAAATTATCTTTAAAAGTCACTGCTTTAGTTATATTATTATTATTATTATTATTATTAATAATAATAATAATAATAATAATAATAATAATAATAATAATAATAATAATTTATATCCTGCCTTTTTGCCCCATGGGCACACAAGGTGGCTTACAACAATTAAAATACAAAAATAGCAATTAAAAACAATAATTAAAACAGTTGCACATAATTTAAAAAAAAAAACAAACTAAAACAAGCCCCGTGGATTCTAATATAAAAGAGAAAAAAGAGAAAGAAAGCCAGCCAGCCTGTCAGCAATTAAAAGCTTTTTGAAATAAAAAGGTCTTCAGTCCACGCCGAAATATTAACAAAGAGGGAGCAGTTCTCAATTCTAAGGGAAGGGTATTCCAGAGTTCAGGGGCCACCACATATAGAGGCCTCAGATGTAGTGCTACACAGTAGGTATGCTGCTCCAGGGGTTAAAGTTCCAGTGTGTTACTGGTAGTTGGAGAAAGCCTCAAATTGCCTTTGAAATCCAATGTTAACTTCACGCATGCACGTAAGTGGAATGATGGTAATCCAGTGGCTACAAGGTGCTGTAAAGCCAACATGTACATAGCTTTTAAAATGGTTAGATGACCACATCTAACACAAGGCCACAAGGACATGAAGGGCACTGTTGTCTTCGATGGCTCCACATCAGACCCTTTTGACATCCGAAGCGGAGTGAAGCAGGGCTGTGTTCTTGCACCAACCTTGTTTGGGATTTTCTTCGCTGTCCTGCTGAAGCAGGCCTTTGGAACTGCAACAGAAGGCATCTATCTCCGGACCAGATCAGACGGAAAGCTCTTCAACCTCTCCAGACTGAGAGCAAAATCCAAAGCCCAGCTGAAATGTCTGCGTGACTTCCTCTTTGCCGACGATGCAGCTGTCTCTACCCACTCTGCCAAAGGTCTCCAGCAGCTCATGGATCGTTTTAGCAAGGCCTGCCAAGATTTTGGACTGACAATCAGCCTGAAGAAAACACAGGTCATGGTTCAGGATGTGGACTCACCTCCCTGCATTACAATCTCTGAGCATGAACTGGAGGTTGTCCATGACTTTGTGTACCTTGGCTCAACGATCTCTGACACTCATTCTCTCGATACCGAGCTAAACAAGCGCATCGGTAAAGCAGCTACCACGTTTTCCAGACTCACAAAGAGAGTCTGGTCCAACAAGAAGCTGACGGAACATACCAAGATCCAGGTCTACAGAGCTTGCGTCCTGAGTACACTTCTGTACTGCAGCGAGTCATGGACTCTTCACTCACAACAGGAGAGGAAACTGAGCGCTTTCCACATGCGCTGCCTCCGACGCATCCTCGGCATCACCTGGCAGGACAAAGTTCCAAACAACACAGTCCTGGAACGTGCTGGAATCCCTAGCATGTATTCACTGCTGAAACAGAGACGCCTGCGTTGGCTTGGTCATGTCGTGAGAATGGATGATGGCCGGATCCCAAAGGATCTCCTCTATGGAGAACTCGTGCAAGGAAAGCGCCCTACAGGCAGACCACAGCTGCGATACAAGGACATCTGCAAGAGGGATCTGAAGGCCTTAGGGATGGACCTCAACAAGTGGGAAACCCTGGCCTCTGAGCGGCCCGCTTGGAGGCAGGCTGTGCAGCATGGCCTTTCCCAGTTTGAAGAGACACTTTGCAAACAGTCTGAGGCTAAGAGGCAAAGAAGGAAGGCCCATAGTCAGGGAGACAGACCAGGGACAGACTGCACTTGCTCCCGGTGTGGAAGGGATTGTCACTCCCGGATTGGCCTTTTCAGCCACACTAGACGCTGTGCCAGAACCACCATTCAGAGCGCGATACCATAGTCTTTCGAGACTGAAGGTTGCCAATACAGATGACCACATCTATTTCTTTAAGAGGTGCATAGTGTAATGGCAAAGAATAGGAGCTGGATATTCTTGGTTCAAATCTCCTCTCAGCCATAAATTCAATAGATGGGAAAGACATCACTCTCTCTACATCAGCTCTGCACAAGCAATGCATGAATAACCATGCTGGCCAACTTCACAGAGCCATTGGAAGGATGACTGAAGTGACTGGGTGAGAAGCACCTTGAAACTCTAAAGCAGTGTTTCTCAAACCCACTAGGTGGGTCACAAGCCAATTTCAGGTGGGTTCCCATTCATTTCAATATTTTATTTTTAATATTTCAGACTTGATGCTACCATGGTATGGGACTGCATTTGGGGAAATGTTACAGACCCGTACCTTTAACAAGCTATTATGTATATTCTTTTAACAATTATAGTAAATGGGATTTACTCCTGCGTAAGTGTGGGTGGGATTGCAGCCTAGGATTGTCAAAAATTTTCCTGCTTGATGATGTCACTTCCGGTCATGACATCACTTCCGGTGTGTCCTGACAGATTCTCATTCTAAAAAGTGGGTCCCAGTGCTAAATGTATGAGAACCACTGCTCTAAAGCTTTCATGCAAAGTGTTGTGACGTAGAGTACAGGTTTTTGGGTGCTGTGGGTACTGATAGATGCATAAATCCAATTGCTTGCATACTCTAAAAATATACATTTTGATCATGACTTTGTATACCACTCAGAATTTCACATGTGAAAACAGAAACATTCACATGTATTGTAGTACACACTATAGGTCCCTTCACATGTTGAATGTTCAGAGAGAGAGAAGCAAGATTATGCCCACTTGCTGTTCTGGCCACACCCCTTCTCCCTATGTGCATTCAGCAAAGCCTGTACAAGAGCCTATATGCATATATAGTTTATATGCCAGGTCCTCTATCTGCGACCAGACTCTTCCTTCTTAACAACCCAGTCAGACTGTTTCACAAATTTTGCCAAATGTGCATTAGGGGCAAGGTCAGTGAACATGGACCCACTCCTACAGATACTAGAACTGCGGTATTATATTGACTCTGCAATAGCTGGCCCAGAACTGGTTTCTGAGTCCAGTGTGTTGGCAAGCTGATCATAACAATTTCCTTGGTTGAAACCACAAGCATGTTTCACATCATGTTTCATCGCATCTTCGATGTGATTGCACTTATTATAGAATAGCTGCAACTCAAATAGCATCACTGACTATCTGGGCAGATGGTAATGCGAGGGAGAGGTAGGAAGGAAAGCACTAGCGTTCTGTGTTTAGACAACCAAGAAAAAGTTAATGGGCACTCCAGTTCTCTGCAGGATGGGGCTGTCGGCCAGAGCACTTTGCGCCAACACAACAGAATTGCGCTGTTGCAAAATGACCATTGGTAGAACAGGGAGCACTCCATAAACCATTTTAGGAGCATTGCCACCAAAGGTAGAAGTGATCCCTGTCTTTTGCTAGATCCTGCCAAAGCCAACAGCGTGGTTAAGGAAGTCGGAGGGATGAGGAGGGGCAAAACTGGGGGGGGGGGAAGAGGAAGGAACAGGCCAGGGAACCGGTAGGAGGGGGTGGATCCAGCAACAATGGTGCATGCCAGATCCTATCCCCTCTATAACAGCTTCCCTGCCCCTTTTCTCTCCTCAGTCATGTGTCGGCTAAAGATCTGGCACAGGTCTTAGGAGACTCACTGCGGAGTCCCATGCAAGGAAAGGGGGATTTAAATATTCTTCTCCCCCCCCCCAATACCTCACGATCTGCCTCCCCCACTGAATACAGCACACTCCTTTCCAGCACAACTGCACCACCAGTGGGGGTGAGGAAGAGAAGATTCAGCCCTAAGCCATGCATTTTTTAAGCCAAAAGAACATCACATTAGAAAACATAGTTGTTCAGTAATATTTTATTATAAACAACAGAATACTCTCATTGGTTGCACCATGTGAAATGAAATGGCAGGCTGCACATTCCGTTGAGCCACGGAATTTGTGCATTTACTTGTGTATGCAATAGACTACAGATTTATATTTCCTTTCACTTGGAGTTTAACTCTAGATACTCAAGGGAGGTGGCTAAAACCTCAGGAATAGCAACTCTTAGCAATACATGTGTGCATACACTAAAAATGAACCTCCATAATCTCCTCCGCAAGCAGAAAGAGGCACTGTGATTTACCAGAGGCAGGTACTAATGAAAAGGGCTATCCCTGGAAAATAGGAGTGTGGGACATGTGGGTGGCTTCATGTTGTCTAAAGAGAAGTTGTGGGAACTAGTAGTACGTACTTAGCAGATCAGACACAGAATTCTCCATATTTCCCAAAGGAGCAAAACATGAGTATATCATAATTATATAAGGAAAATAAATGACTATGGAACATCTATATGATCATTAACCAATCTAGACTCAATAGGGAAAGTGCAATTGGTAGATATGCTTGTGTAAAAGAACATCAGATCCCAGGAGTATTGCTTAAGTATTGCTTAAGGAGTTGGCTTTGTTGGTGCTTAGAGAGGCTAATGATTGTATAATTAAAATTGGCAGCATATTCTTCACTCTCATTATGCACCCTGGAGAAAGGGAACTGAAAGTATCATTTGCAGGACAGTGAACAGGATATTTTGTACATGGGAGGAGACTGGAAAAAATTACCAGGCAAAATGGCATGATGCACTGTAATTAACATCCCAGTCCTCGCTAAGTCGCTGCACGGCAATGCACCGGTGGTGCTGTGACTTCTGCTGCAACCTGCAGGGGATTTTTGGCTGCTGGACGTCTACTTGGGGTAAGGGTACATTTGTCAGACCTGCACCACCTCAATCACTGTCTCTAGTCTGAATTGCTCCATGCAGGTAGATCAGGCCTGGGAAGGGGTTTGGAATTCAGCATCCGCTGCCATTGATCCTGTCCTGCTCCTGGGTAAGGATGGGGCACCTGAAAGTGACCACATGGTCACCTTCTAACCCATGCTTTATTGCACTTTGGAAAGCACTGTTTGAGGGACCAGCACCTGCAACTGAGGGGCCCAAATTGTTTATGGTTTCTTCCCTAACATGTTTTTCCTCTCATACTATTTAAAGGGGGTATAGATACATTGATAGCTGTTATTAGGTATAGCAGGCACATATAAGAAAGCCCTGGGACCATTATAAGTGGCATCAATGTAAACTGTCCTCTGGAAGCTGTTACACACACCTTGTGGTCTTCAAGAGTTGCTCGCGGCTTATTATGGTGTTCCAAGCAGCTGAATGGCTGCCCTATTTTCAGTCAGCATCAGTGCAAACATCTTATGGAGGCCACACACACGACCCACCAGAATTTGTCCACCGTTGCCTTGGTGCTGCCTATTATAAAAGTGGCACAAGCAATGTGCATTATTCCATATACTCAGAAACCTTGCTTGTACCTTAGACCAGCAGTGACCAAACTTGCAAATGTTGTCTGTCAAAAAAGCAGTCCCCATTTGGACCAGAGCCTACCGTTCCACCTCTGCACTGCCTGTATACTTAGTAGATCTGGGCACCAGGCACTTTGAGAAGTTGCATCTATTGCCCAGCGTCCCAGAAGGCTATGCAACAGGACATCCAGGCAGACACAACTACCCAGAGCATCCCAGCGCCCAGATCTACTGAGAATACACACGATGCAGAGGCAGAACAGCAAGCTTCGCTGCCAGAGTGGAGGGCTTTCCCCAAACCCCGGATTCAGCCCCCTGGTTGTTTCTTTCATCTATTGGCATGATCTTTGCCTCTGTTTCCAAAAGGAACCATTACCTCTGGCAATTCACCAAACTTGATTGGGTCCACATGTGGGCTGGTAGCATTAGTGTCACTAAGGAGTGCAGACCGCACCAGTTGTGGACTGCACCAGAGGGGTGACACCAAAATGACTGCAGAGGGCTTACTGCGCCCCAGGTTCAATGAGACTCGTTGCAAAGGAAAGACTCTTCCTCACCTCAAAGGGTGCCTGTGCATGGTGGGGTTGGGGCCAAGGCTTCACTGGGTGACACCAACCCTAGTGACCCCATTGGGTGGCAAGTACTTAAGATATACACCAATGCATTAGAAGAACGGTGATGTATGAATGTAAAATAATGTCATTGAATGAAGAAGCCAGATTTCATTTCCACGAAGTGCAGAGGTGCACCGGCAACTGTGGTGGTCTCCAGGTGCCATTGTGCTCAGCAGCTAGGTAAATAAAAGGCCTGCTAAAGACTTAAGGATTCCAGCTGGCAGATGAACAGTTTGTGTCTTATTAAAATAACCCTAGGATTATTTGCAAAGGTTAAGTATGATTGTTTGAATCTGTAATGCTAGTAGCCAGAAGGTAAACATGCCTATTTGTTGAGTGTAATAATGGGAGTGCTGAGAAGGGATTTGCCTTCCATCAAAGTGAAATTAATTTTTCCTTTCTGTAAAACTACAAATCATGACTCCAGGGTCTGTTACTCATCATCTAAAACCTTTAGTGGTACACTCATGTTTATCCTAACAATGCCTTTAATTTGTGTGGCATTTATTGAAAGGTTAGAAGACTTGTTCGTACTCTACTGTGATCGCTTTTGATTCAATCCTCCAGAAAGTTCCTCCACACAGTCCCCACCGAAATACACTCCTATTTATTTAGCAAATAAATAAATCAGGCCCCAATCTTGCGCTGCTTACAGCTCAGGCCTCCTGGTCTGCCTGTTCCAGCACAAGATAGGATTGTACTGCACGACAGACAAGTCATCATGGGAAGTAGGCAAGGGGCAGCGGGTGAAAGAGGATAGGGAGGGTGAGGAACAAGGGAGTTTCTGGGTGGGGAGGGGTGGATGGGAGGCAGAACAGGTGAGGGAGGGGTGGATCTTGGTGGCACCATGTGACCTCCATTCCCTGGGTGGAGCTTCTGCATGGCAGGCTGGTGTGGGGGCTGACCTACCCTGGCAACAAGTGAGACTAGGAGCCACTGCCAGAGGTCTACAGAGACTATTTATTCTCGTTAACACTTTTACATTCAGGGGGAGGGCCTTGTTACTTCACAAGGACCCCAAGAGTCAGTTCGTAACAAGAGTTGCATCACAGTCTTAGTGCTGGCAAATGGGTAGAGGCTGTGTCCTCTCTGTTGGTCCTTGGTCCCTGGACTCCCACATCCTGGACTCCTGGGATGTGGGCTGGTGGACTCTCCGTAGTTGCAGTCAGGTGGGTCCACCATTGTAGTTGGAATTCCCCTGGGCTTCTGTTGCTGGCGAAGCTGTTCCTTCTTTGAGGAGGGGTGGCATCATGGGCCAGCACTGGTGTGCCTTGCCATCCCGGGGTGCTAGGGGGCTCTCTCAGGGAGCTGCAGAGGGGTGTACTCTTCACCAGTCGGGCTCCAGGGTGCCTAAGGTCAGGCTGGCTTGCTTCTAAGTTGCATCTGGGGTCCCAGACTTTGGAAGTTCCCTTGTCGGGCTGGAACTGGCAACCTGCCAGATAGCCCAAGGAGTTCTCTTCCTGGAGTCTAAGGCGGTGGGTGTCCCGTTTTGGGGCCCTCCCAGGACAGAGACAGGTCGCGTAAGGGCCAGGGGTTGCTTGTGCTCCCCCAAGTCTCCCTCCCCCTCTTCCTATGCCTGCTGAGCTCCTTATGAACCCAGCAGCTGCCCCAGTCAGCCCCTCCCCTTCCGGCCATGTGCTCTGCCTGAGATCTTGTGATGTCGCAGGCTCTACCCCCCAGGAGACCCCTTGCCTGGGGGCTGGATCCAGTACTTCCTTGGCTCCCCTTCTCGTGAGGAGACCTCTGCCCTCGAGGAGACCCATGGTGCCTGAGCCTGGCCCGGATGACACACCAGAATGCACAGTGTCCTAGTCCCATTCCTTCCCCCATTCCCTCTCCATTACTCTCCTAGGTTCTGTGCCAGCAAAGTGGCTGGCACAGATCGAAGAGGACCCACTGAGGCAGCCGATGCTTACTCCAAGCCTCTAGGACTCTCTGCCCCTGCAGGATGTGGCATGCACTCAGTTGGCATGGCTTCATTGATGGGAGGGGAGGTTTACTTGGGATTGGGCTATAATCAGCAGTGCATGTGGGGGGGGGGGTTCAGATTCTACACATAAAAATGCCCTTGCATGGAGGGAAATGAAGGGAGTTTGCACAGAGCCCAACTATGTTGTGCGGCACAAACCATATGAAGAACAACCATGTAAAGAGGTGCCAGTTCAGAAAGTATCATGTGAAACAGGCCCTTGACGTTGCAAAATGTCAGCATGTATGATCTACATTAATTACAATGTGCCTTTCCATAAAACACTGGTGCTATTACTTTTGCATATCCCTTTAAAATTCACGTCAACTCCAATTGCAGCCTATTCAACAGTTCCGGAGCTCCCTGACTCAGACTTAATACGAAGAAAAATAACTCAATACACCAAGCAAGTGAAATAGGTTCACAAACGTCTAATGGCAACATCCTTCAGGAGCATTTAGCTCTCTGAATAATGGCCCTGAATAATAAGTGTGCATTAATTCACGGTTTCTCTCACTGTTGTCATATCTATTCACAACAATTATTCAGATCAGCATTCCAGGACATAAAATAGGCTGTGTGTGCATTCCTATTCAATGGATCGCAGGAAAACAAAGCTGTTGGAACACAACTGCCTAGAAGCTCCATAGACAAATCATTTGTGCGGCAAAATGATTCCTGGCCCAGTGTTCCTAGTATCAGCTTGGAACCCACCCCCCAAAATCCTCAGTTTTCATCCAGTTTTCATCCAAAACTCTAGTGTTGGGAGAGACAGCTAAAGTCTAAACTTGGGTTCCATTCAGACATCATGCCAAATGAGGTTTGTGCATTCAAATATACTCCAGGCAAACCATGGTTTGGAGCTGACTGCTTTCATTTTCCATCTGTTCAGCACTCGGCTTCATAAATGTATAAGTTTGCTCCCATCAGCAGCCCTTCCAGCAAAATCCATCATAACTGTGGTTTGTAGTATCTGACACAAATGGCCAACTACAGTTAGTTCAATTCTGTGGTTTGCAAACTAGCTCCAAACTATGGCTTGATATCCGTGGCATAGATTCAAACATAATAATAAACCCAGAAGCGGACTGGGGAGGGTGGTAAGTACAGCACAATCTGCAATGCATCATGTAAGTGGTCCTCCCCCTTGATGTTGGAGACATTCGGGGCAGCGACAGCAAAGGACCATCGCTACCCTGAATGGCTTCAACGCCAACTGTGAGGGGTGCTTACATGGCGTATTGTGAAGTGTGCCATACTTACCACTCCATCCCCCAGCTCCACTTCTGAACAAACCATAGTTTTGTGTAATGTCTGAATGCAGCCTTGTACTCCGTCTACACCCTGTCTTTTTTGCACAGCTGCAGCAGAGGACACTTCAGCCCAGAATCATGCACTGGAGCAACATAGCTGCCGCTTTTTTGAGCCATTTATCAAGGTCCCTCCAGGCAACAGCAACCCTGGGCCTATTAGATGCTCATCATATCTAACTGAGGCTTGGTCTATGCACACAGCAAATTACGTGGTAGGAAACCAAGGTGGTGGAATGGATCAAATGACTTCAACTTGCAAGAGGAGGTATCATATACTAGTTTTCTACTTACATGAAAGGTGTTTTTTATTCCCCCATAAGGGAACATTAAAAAGATGTGATCATCTACAGCCTGGAAGTCACCTGGTCCAATCTACGAGTATGAGTACTTCTACCTCATTCTGCTACAAGTGTAGACTCAAAGTTTGAAGGATATAGCATTTCCTCTTCTCGTGTCTCTATCCCCTCTGCAATTTGCTATCCTACAAAAAATTTTAAAAAACAGCCTTTTCCACTCCGCTGCCCCAGAGGTCTTACTGAAGATGTCAGCAGACCACAGTTCACGTAGGCAAGCTGAGAAGCCCAGTCCTTCAAGCTCAGTTCTGCTTTGAAGGAAGGAGATTTGCAGGTGGACCATCCAAGATTGCAGCAACAGAAACAGCATACATAGAGAAGCTACCTTCTGTCTAATCGTCCAGCATGTTCTCCCACTCAATGTCTTGCTTGAGATTTGCTGGCCCCCTATAAGAACTGCTGTATGCTACCCCAAATACAGTTACAATGAGTGACCTTAAATTCTTCTGTCTAAGTATACAAAAGTGCAAAAGGTCTCAGAGGACCTCAAACGTTGCACACACATGAACGTTGCACTCACATGAAAATTCAGGCACACCTGGATACATTCATACTGTTTCAGGCGATGTGGAGGAGAAAAGTGAGATAACAATATTAAAAATAAACACATTTTAAATAACTGATACAGATTGCTAACCCATAGGCCCCAATCCAATTGCAGGACTTCAGTTAATTGCAACTTGTTTGTTTCATTAGGTTCATGGAACATTAACTGCAATCCTGAGGCCACATACCTGGAAGTAAGTCCCAGAGGACTTTATTGTCCTTAATTTGAGTAAGCATGCTTTGGATAGCACTGCCTGTAACAAGGAATATTAACTAGATCAGGATCTTGCTTATTGTAGAAGAAAAGAGAGATTATTTCAGGAAGAAATTTCAGGGTAGATAAGTATCAGTATCTTGAGAGATCAATAAAACACTTTGTCAGCAATAAATTTCCTTTAGCAAAAGGATTATAGCAAAATGAACACAAAGATAAAAGGGTTTTAATGTATTGCTAAGTGCTGATTCTTCCAAATGATTAATTTGCAGCTTATGCTAAAATGGTGCTAGAGCAACTGCTTCACACTTCTGTATTGATCCAGATACTTGTCAGCTACTACAGCTGGATGCTCTTCACAGCCAAGGAGCCAAGCAGTAGCAATTTGTTCAAAAAGAGGAGAATCAAATTGCTGAAGGAACAGAAGATATGGAGCAGGGCCTTTTTCTCCCCTCTAAGCACTCAGAATTTCATCAGCTCAATGTCTGATTAAGCAAACTGTTAACACGGCTCACCGTTTGGGAACCACTGCCATATACTTAGCTAAAAGTTCCTTGAAGGAAGGGTGTGGTACATAACATAACTTATAATAAAATGTTTGCACCACCATAATAGAAAGGCTAAATTTGCTTTAGCTGTTAAATTTATTACGTGCACTTATATCCCATCTTCCTTCCGTGGACCTCAAGGCAATGCCTCACAATTCTTACTGTGTTTAGCCTCATGATGACACTATGCAGAGAGATATGGCCAGTGACATCACTAGGGTTCGCATCACCCGGAGTGGGAGGCCAGTGCGTCACTATCATGACGGACATCCTCCCATGCACTGGGCGGGGCAATAACCCAGGTGAGTGGGTGTGGTCATGCACCATCGCCCTGCCCTAGCTGTTTTTTTGGCTATACCTTTTGATAGATCACAGATATTTCGGTCTGGTTTTTTAATTGCATTCCTAAATTACACACCTAATGATATATAACATGATGGTATTATTTCTACTAGCTGCAATTTTAGTGATTTTGGTCACAAGTGGTGTCACACCCACCGTGCACGTCACCCAGTGCAGTCCACACCCGATAGCGACACCAATGGATATGGCACTCTAGAAGCTTCTTTTTTTTTTCCTTTTTTGAAAAGTGAACACAGCCTAACATGATATCCTACCCACCCGGCTAAGCACCAGAAACTTGATTTTTATATACTTAAGATAAACTTGCAAAACGAGATGACCTAGAGATAGGGCAACAGCTCATTAACAGGGAGACATTCCTCACCATGTATTCTGCTTCACTAAAGTTTCTCCTTTCAATAAAAAGAATCTTGACAAAATGTTTGCATGCTGGCAATTCTATTTGGCAAAGTTACGCGACACAGTTGGAAATCACCATCTTTCTTGTTTGTTTGCTTTTTTGTGATGCTGGCCGATTATGTCTGGAAAACTCCAGAGTCCATATGGGGTTTCAGATGGAACAAACCAAAGCCCTTGAAAAACCATTGAGAGTTGGGGGGGTGGCAGGAGCTGCTGTGAAGAGGCACCATCAAAAGGTAAAGCCAGCAACAGAATCCAACAGTTGCAGGAGACAAATTTATCAAGAGGATTAAAAAAAAAAAAAGCATTTTCAGCTTGTGCATTTAATTAGAGGACAGAATATCTTACCATAGGCAGAAAATTTCCGCACCATCAAGAAGCAACCCCCAGTGATGTTACTGCATACTATCTGGGCCCTTCTGATGGTTTAGGGGGCTCCAATAGGAATCTGTACCTGTTGCTTAGCTGGGGGGGCAAAGGACTAAATTTTGCAGGGAACTTCACTGAGCATACAAGGGGACTCTCCCCCTCCTCTTCAGAACCATTCCAGCCATTCCATTTTGCTTCCACCACCTGGAATGGCTCTGAAAGGGAGGGGTAGGGACCCCTTGCATGCTACAGTGAGGCTCCCTGCAAAACTTAGTGCTTTGCACCCCCTCTAGCTACACGACTGTACACTGTAGAGGAATCTGTACAGTTTTCTGCCATAGTGTCAGAGAGCTGGCAGCTTCCTTTGGCTTCCTAAGGGATCATCCCTTTGAAGGTTCTCCAAAGTTCTCTAAAGCTGCAATTCTTTAAGTCCCACTGAATTCAATGGGGTTCCTTCCTGGGTGGACATGCATAGGATTGCATTGTAAGACAATGGATTGAGGTCGTTTAAAGGGATCCCTTTCCCAGCTATCAAATTACCAAGTAGTTATGAGTGGAATTCCTGAAAATCTACAATGGGCAAGTCATGGTCCCTCCTGGAAGCATTTCCAAGCCAGATATTACCAACGTTTCAGCCTGGATGCAACCTCAGTGGAATTTAGCAGCATCCCTGATAAGAGATTTTGATCCCTTCTGAGAGTGCTGGATCCTGAAGAGTTGATTCTTCTTCTGGATTTCATGATTCTTTCTTTGTGTCATGCAGGAATGAACCACTTCTGCTCCCAGCTACTTTTTACCAGCTGGGCTGACATTATGCCTTTGTTTCTCTGTGATAGTTGTCTTTCAGGAGCTCCTTCTCAATCCTGGCAAGCCAGCTTTCATCTCAAGGGCATCACCGAATATTATAAGTGCACATGAGAGAGTAAGTGCTGTAAGGGAAATGCCCAGACTTGATGGAATAGAAATTGGACTATAAAAACGTTTTGTTCAACAATTAAATGGGTAGGTGGACATTTCAGAAACGAATTCAGAAAGCTCTATGCACTGCAAGTATTAAGATTTGCTAATTAGGCAACTGGAGCCTGTAGACTGGGTCTGATTGCTATAGCTCAAATTGTAATTTGATCCAAGGCAAGTCTAGTGGAAATCTTGTACACAGTAAAGCAGATTGGAAAAACAGGAGCACAAAAACTGCTGCAGTTCCTTGTTCCAAGGGTGATAAAGAACTGGTGTGATGCAGTCCACTGAGTGAAAGCCTTCCAACAGGAAGACTTGGGTTCAAATCCATGCTTAGCCAAGAAGCTCACTGAGTGATCTTGGGCCAGTGACCCTCTCTCACCCAGGCCTACTTTTCAAGGGTGTTGTTAGGCTAAAAGGGACTCAGACTTGGCCCAAAGGGAAAATATTGTCCCTTCATGCCTGTATCCAATACCTGGAAACTGCATCTGATAAACCTTCAGTGCAGCATCTCACAGCATTGGACTATTTGCTGTGTTTTTGTTTTGGTTTCCTAGACCAAAGTTCCTCCAACTAATAGGGCTGATTACAAAATACAGGCCTACATTTTTTTTCTGCCTCTCTCATGCTGCGCTCCTTCCTTCTTCCTGGCTCAGGAAAGTACCAGCAACCCCACCCCAAGTTTTAGGACCAGTATTGTGTACTGTACATTTGAACATGCCATCCTATCCTTTGATTTTGCTCACTAACACGCCTGCCAAAAGGGCTGGTCACCAATGCTGCTGCTGTAATGCAGCTTCTCTCCAGCTAAGCAGCCCTAACTGCTATGCAAATCATCTTGATGACTAGGACTATAGGTAAGCCAACAAGTGATGGGGAAGACATTGTGCTACTCTATTTGGATCTTAAAATGAATTAAGTAGGGCACCATTATCACTCTCCTACTGCTGCAAATCTGTTAGCTATTCTTACAAAAGAAAGAACATTCAGAGGTTGCAGATCTAACGTCACACATTCCTGTACATAAAGAGAATCACCATGGATTAAAATGTGGGTTTATCATAATGGGTGAAGAGCAAAAGTGAGAGCTAGGATGGTGTAGTGGTTTGGGAGCTGGACTGAAACCTGGAAGATTCAGGTTCAAATCCCTGCTCAGCCACTAAACTTCCTGGGTGACCTTGGGCCAGTCACTCTCTATCTGTTTCACCTACCTCACAAGGTAGCTGTTAGGACAACAGAGAAGGACCCATGTACACCACCCTGAGCTCCTTGGAGAAAGGGCAGTATAAAAATGTGAAAAATAAATTAAATGTGCAATTTTTTTTTCCTCTTGATGTTTTTCAAGGATCTGACATGTGGGGAAAATGTCATGTTTAGCAGCCTTTAATTTGGCCACATCTTCCATGCATGGGAGATCTGGTTTCCATTCACTTCAGTGATGCAGACAGCTTCATGCGAGTCTTTTCAGTAAATATGGAGTGTTCATGAGCTTACCGTGAATGGTGAAGTCTTCTTGTGTGCTCCGCAGCACTTGAGACTCTTTGAATGAGGAGCATTGTGTTCCCACAGTGTCTCTTATGTCTGAACTTATGATCTAGTAGTCCTACATTTGTCCTAACTCCATGGCACCGAAAGGCCATCTTGAGTGCCTCGGCTAATATCCATTCTGCCTCTCTGCAAGCTGATTCTAGACATAAATTGGATGAGTAATGTTCACAGCACTGTGACCAAGTCTGTAATGACAAAGGCACAGAGAAGACTATTGATTCAGCGCGATTACAGTCACCTGAGTAGAGCTTCCACCAGTGCAGGTCAGATATTCTTTCAAAAGTGGAGTCAGTTCATTAATAACACAGGCTACCTGCCAGTACAATACATTCAGTACCTAACTCGTGACTAGACAGGCTGCGTAATTTGGGGCTGAACAGGCGTACCCATTATGTGGAAGCCTGCAGCATTTTATAGCTCCCCATCTCCTACTCACTATCCTTAATTAGGGAGAAGCTGGGGCCGGGGAAGAGTTGTCGTCTACTACTGTTGATATAACTTGTACAAAACACTCATTAGCGCATTATTCACCTAGAGATCAGTGGAAGGCAGCCCAGTTCCACCTTTTAATAAAGGAGCCATAAGAGAAATGACAAATGGAGGCTAAATATACTGCACTTGACAGTCAACACAATGACTTGCCAATCAGGAGCTAGCCTTGGGGTATAGAACTCTGTGCCGGCATTACTCCTCCTCTCCAAAGCCTGATGCTTCCTGCTTTAACCATGGTTAAGTGTTATCCCAGCACCAATGTTAGCCATATGTAAGTTTCTGAAGCTGGTTTCCAATTCAGATTAAACAGGAGCTCTGGTTAATCTTTACAGCTACACTTGCTGCCAACTTAAAAGCAGTGAAAGCGGGATTCATTCTGGAGAGGGGAAGGGTTAAGATGGGGAAGAGCAGGGTCCGCCCAAGACTTCCTGATGCTCCAGATGGTCTGACCAATGTTGCTTCCCCCTTAATGAATGGTGTGCCAGCCTCTACTCCTCCCCTCTGAAATGCACTCTCCTCCCCTCCAGATTTCCTCTTCTCCTCTTCATTTTCCAACTGAAGGAGGCAGAGGGACAGTGGAGGCAAATAGTTGGACAGAGGTGGGCACCCCTCACCAACCACTTCAGTTGGCCTCATAGGTGAGCTGGTCTTGGGAAGAGCATGCAATCCAAAGGCCTGCTGTTGATCGCACAACTTCCATTAAAGAGTCCAATGATCCTTCCTGAGTAAAAAAACAACAGAAGGAGAATGGGGGAGTGAGCGAGTATAGAAATGTGCAGTAAAAATAAAAAGGGAGGAGCTCTATTGCAAGTGAGGTTATCTTAAGTCTGAGAAGTTTGAAGGCTACTGCTACACACAGACTAACCTAGAACAGTGAGTTCCCTGAAACACTGAGTTGAGAAACATTGATCTATACTCATGTCCTTGTGGTAGTATACTCACAGCATTCCTCAAAATGGCTGCTCTGTCTTTTCTTGGAAAGAAAAGTGCTTCTAGGTGCTTCTAGGCCAGTGTTTCTCAAACGGTGGGTCGCAAGCCAATTTCAGGTGGGTCCCCATTCATTTCAATATTTAATTTTTAATATATTAGACTTGATGCTATCATGGTATGTGACTGCACTTGGGGAAATATTTCAGACCTGTACTTTTAACAAACTACTATGTATATTCTTTTAACAATGATAGTAAATAGAACTTACACCTGGGTAAGTGTGGGTAGGATTGCAGCCTCAGACTGTTAAAAAAATTTCCTGCTTGATAATGTCACTTCCGGTCATTACATCACTTTCGGTGGGTCCTGACAGATTCTCATTCTAAAGAAGTGGGTCCCGGTGCTAGATGTGTGAGAACCACTGTTCTAGGTTTTTTGCTCCAGCAATTAACGTACCCTCAATTACCATTCTATAAATAGATAACATGGCTCCTCCCTCTGTTATCAGCAGATTATGGGAACAATTCTTCTTCTTTATGACATTCTTTTAAATATTTGAATATTCTAAACACCTGGTAGCGTGATTTTCCTAAACACCATATTTATCATAGAGTTGGAGGGGGCCTAACAGGTCATCTAGTCCAACCCCTTGCATTAGGCAGGAAATCTTCTTAGAGCATCTCCAACAGGTGCTTTAGAACTACAGCATTAAGAATCTTCTCTAAGTGAAGGATACTGCCTGGCTATGTCAGTTTTCACCACCGTAACTTTCTATAAAGCCCCCTCCAATTTGTTGATTGGTGCACAGACCTTAACCATAGTTAGCTCAAAAATGTGGTCTTTCCCCCAATGGAATGCACATTCAGTTCCAGCATTGGCTGCTCTTCAGAATCAGAGGAAAAACACATCTGTTTAGTCTACCATTTGAGGCCTTGTTCAACAAACTGCAGCTGATTAATTTGAACTTACGTTTATTATGATTTGGTATGATGAACAGCATTATAAAGTCATTTTGTGATATCACTGGAGCAGGTCCAAGTAGACCCAGCAGACCAGCAAGGGCTTACCCCAGAGCAAGAGAACACTTGTTTCCTTACTCCCAAGGAGGCCTCTAGAGGCCAAAACTCCCCTGCGGCATATAGTTCATACCATGTTGGCATCACCACATTGCTGCCCAGGGAGTTAGTTAGGATAGGACTATAACTTGAGTTATCACATCACAGACCAGAAACCAGACATCATCTTTAAATCTCCCATCAAATTGAGAGACAGGGCAGCTATGGTTCCTCCCATCCATTCTCTTTATGCTCCTGGTATCCATATCCCACACCTTTCCTCAACTGCCGTCCAGTCCACTTGGAGACCTGAACTCTCTGCATTTAACTTCACATGTTCACTGAACTCAAAAACACCCACTGGCAATGCCAACCCCATGGCCGCACAGCCAATGTTAATGTAAAAAGGAGCATATGTGCATACAGGTTTATGTGCATATAGTTCTTCTATATAAGCAGAGATTCTGGCTGGCCAGGGCTCCTGTTTGTGTGAAGCAGCCCTAAGCCTGTACATCTGTATACTTACAGCCCATTCCACGTTATTGATAATTTTATTTAACAAAATGTCTATATTGCTCTTCATCTAAGAGACCCCCAATGCTGAATATGCAGTCACCAGGGGGTGTGCACACGCATGCATGTGTACGTAAGGCCAACAGGCATATTGGCATCAGGGAGAATGGCCAGCTGAGGAAAGCTCTGATGAGAGAGAGAGGAGTAAATGAACGGATTGCAAAGTAATGGGCACTTTATTGGAAGGTTTAAAGACCTCTCTCCGAGGATCGGACTCTGAGCTGCTATATCCTTCAGGGCTGGGAAGGGGTGGGATCAAAAGTGCTGGTAGGGGCCATATTCCAATGTTCCCCTTCCTGGGTCTGATCCACCAACATGGATCAACGCAGACTTGCACCAGCAACTGCTGGCACAGGTCTTAGTTGACTCTTTGTGGCTGCTGGGGCTTACTCCGGAGCAGGGGTACAAATGCCGCCTTACCCAAGGAGACCTCCAGCAGCCAAAATTCACCTGTGTGATAGGACATAGCCCATGGTGGAATTTAGGATTAGACTAACAGTTTTCCTTTTGGTCCACCCTTAGCCAAGCCCCACACCCACAGCAGCATGAATGAAGCCTGGTACAACCTAAGAAGGAGAGGGGGCAGCCAGGAAAGATTGTTTCCCAAGCAGAGAGTTCCACCAGAGGAACCATCCCTAACTGTGAGTTGGGGATCTCAAAGCTAGAGCAGCCATTTTGAAAGCCTTGACTGCAAGAAGAAAATCTGCAAGAGGGATCTGAAGGCCTTAGGAGTGGACCTCAACAAGTGGGAAACCCTGGCCTCTGAGCGGCCTGCTTGGAGGCAGGCTGTGCAGCATGGCCTTTCCCAGTTTGAAGAGACACATGGCCAACAGACTGAGGCAAAGAAGAAAGACCCATAGCCAGGGAGACAGACCAGGGACAGACTGCACTTGCTCCTAGTGTGGAAGGGATTGTCACTCCCGAATTGGCCTTTTCAGCCACACTAGACGCTGTTCCAGAACCACCTTTCAGAGCGCGATACCATAGTCTTTCGAGACTGAAGGTTGCCAACAACGAATATATGGTTACGTTACAATAACTTCATCTTCATTGGAAGTACTCAGGGCAACATGCATAAAATTCCTAACAGCACAGTTAAAAACTAAACACTATAGGATAAAAATAGCAAAGTAAAACCAGATCAGTCAGACAGACTTGCAAAATGTTCTGCAATGAAAATAACTCTGGCCATTAAAACAAGAATGATCCAAGTTCCTTCCTCCCAAGGAAGCAAGTTAAAGAAATATTTGTTTCTCTTGCAGACATCACAGTAATATTTTAAAAGCCAAATACGAGACTGACACCACAATCCTATGCATATCTACTCAGAAGTGATCCACATTATGTTCAGTGAGACTTTCTCCCCAGGAAAGTTTGTACAGGATTGCAGACTGAGTGTCAAAGATGAACAAATAATACCTAAAATATAGAACAATTCCAGCATAGTCAAACATGTCTACCGTCTCTGTTTCACAATCCCAATAGCCCCCATAGTCAAATTGAATAATAACACAGGCCTACAAAATTGAGGGTCAGAAAAGTTTTTCCCAAACTTTATGGTGGTTTGATATGAATTTGGGTTGCCGATTCCAAAAATGGCATCCATTTTGCCCTATCATGTCTAGTTTTGGAGATATAGTATAGCCTCATTAGTGAATGGTTCAAGCAGCTTCCTCATGAGGAAGCCATGGTGTAGGCTTCCTCACGAGGAAGCTTCTTGAACCATTCACTAAAGAGGCTATGCCGTGTCTCCAAAACTAGATGTGACAGGGTAAAACAGATGACATTTTCGGAATCAGCACCCCAAATATACGTAGGAATTGGTGTAACGTTTAAGGAAGCAAAATGTGTGTTGGCCTGTGTAATTTTAGTACATTTTAATTTCGATCAGACGCAAATTTCATTGCTAATCTAGCTCATGGAACACACAGGCGATCTTATTTAGGACACAAAAGTGCTTTCCAGTATTTTCCCATAGATTGCTCTAAGATCAACAATTTTAAAAATATTCTTTTGCAAATCTTCAGCAATGACCAACAGTTTGTCTGGGCAAATGTTCCTTTATGATGATGAGGCTGAAACATAAATCCATAGACTCTGGGAGAAACATGGCCTGGAATTACAAATTGCACATCAGCCCAGTGAGAGGCAGCATGAACAGGTCATGTAACAAAACATCCGACAGAAGAGCAATGACTATAAATATCACAGCGCTCTCTCTCTCTCTCTCTCTCTCTCTCTCTCTCTCTCTCTCTCTCGCTCTCTCTCTCTCTCTCTGTTTCCCCTAGGTTTTCTAATAATTGAAAACAGACAAATCAAACAAATGACCTGTCAAAAATTTTGGCAACAGAAGAAAGTCCTAATTTACATTCTTAAGATGGTATATACTGATATGCCAAGGGATTAGTAAAAAACAAACAAACCCACACATCTGGGGTTATGAAGTCAAGCAGCATTTCTCAAAGTGTGGTCCTAGGAGCCCTAGGGCTCCCTGAGATCCCTTCAAGAGCTCCACAAGCACACCAAAGTGGCCACCCTCTGCTCAGTTCTGCGCCACTATGCACATGTGCTGGCACTCTGGTACTCCATGACACTCGGCACATGCATTGGCAGGATTCCTTGAGACTCCATTTAGGAGTGTAAAGGGCTCCGGAGACCAAGAAGTTTGCGAACCACTGAAGCAGAGCAAGTCTCATACAATTTGTGACTCAACAACCCAAACACATCCCACCGGTCACATCAGGTGGCCGGCCAGCTTTGCCTACCCAGGCAGGCAGTATTCTGGCAGGCTAACTTTTTTAAGCTGATGGGCTGCTTTTGGTTTAGTAGATCATGTTATACAGCAGGATGGGGAAACAGAAGAAATCAAAAGTGTGATAGAAAGGAGCTTCAGCCATTCTCATTCCCAGGAGTGGGAGAAGAATAGGGCAACGGAAGGAGACAAGTAAAATTCTAGGGAATGATCAGATCCTTAAACAGATGGTGTCTTCTCCTTCTCTATCTCCCCCCCCCCCCGGCCCCCCAAGGCTTGGGTAGACTAAACTCTACCCAGCAGTGAACATAAGCTCTGTTGGATCAAACCAAAGGTTTACAAGTCAGCATCCTGTTTCTCACATGAAGCTATGAATAGTGGGTATAGCAGTATCATCAGGAATCATCAGCCTAATGGCATGAAAGCAGTTTGTGAGCACATTCAGTGGCTTACATCCAAGACCTGACACTGCCAACTTACGGTCTTGGCCTCAAGTTGCCTCCTTAAGTAGGATATTGAAGATGCAGGAAGGAAGTCACTATGGAATGTCCAGGACTTAGCAGCTAACACTCTATATATAACAGAAGACTTTCCACCCGGGGCCTTTCTTCATGTTACAATCAGTGGCAAAACACGATCCTTCTGAATGCAAGAACACCTGAAGGATGCAAGTGTGGATTTTGACAATCCAAGATTCCCAAGAGCTCTGTAAGGATTATACAAGGTCTATGATAAAAAGCAGAGGAAGTCACAAGAGTTTAGACTAAGGAGAATATGTCAACAGTTTTGCAAATTAGTAGAATGGGTGTCAGAGCAAACTGTAACTAGTACAGTAGTTCATTCTATGCCCTGAGGTTAAAACAGAAAATCATGTACTACTTAACCTATAAGAAAACAGATCTAGGCAAACAGCAGAAGTTAACATTTTCATTCCATTGTCTAAGTCAGTGGTTCTCAAACTTTTAGCACCAGGACTCACTTTATAGATTGAGAATCTGTCAGGACCCACCAGAAGGAATGTCTTGACCGGAAGTGACATCATCAAGCAGGAACATTTTTAACAATCCTAGGCTGCAATCCTACCCATACTTACCCAAGAGTAGGTCGCATTTGCTATCATTGTTAAAAGCATATATAGAGTAGCCTGTTAAAAGTACAAATCTGTAATATTTTGCCCGGTGCAGTCACATGCCATAGTAGCATCAAGTCTAATATATTAAAAATAAAATTTTGAAATGAATTTTGAATTTGACCCACCTAGTGGGTCCCAACCCACAGTTTGAGAAACACTCGTCTAAATCACTGATTTTCAACTAATGTGCCGCAACACATTGATGCGCCATGTACGGTCCGCAGGTGTGCCACAGGAGTTTGAGGGAGGGTCATTTATTAGTAGGGCCATTTGGGGAGTTTGAGAGAAGGCAGAACCAGTGTCATTCTTCAGTCAGCTGTTGTTCAGATCTGGTGTGCATTCTGTTTGTTATTTCTATATCTTAGGGCCCAATCCTGCCCAACTTTCTAGCTCTGCTGCAACCGCAATGCAGCCCTGAGGTAAGGGTACAAATGTTCCTGTACCTTAAAGAGGCCTCCATGCAGTGGCGTAGTTAAGGGAGTGCAGGGGGTAGCTGTTGCACCAGGCAACAAGCTTTAGGGGGGCAACAAGCTGAGCTTGACACTAGTGACCAAAATTGTGAAAATCTTGGTATGTAATACCATCTTGTTATATATCATTGGAAAGGTAATTTAATGCAGAATGCAATGCAATAAACTGCACTGGAATATCTGTATTCTATCAAACGTTATGGCCAATTAACTAGAAAATGAAAACACAACTGCCTTGTGGAACAAAAAGTGAAATTGCTTAACTCCAAACCGACCTATGAGACTGATTGTGCTGAGTGCCAATGAGATATTATTACAGCATGGAACCAATAACTTTTTATTTATTTAATTAAATTTGATTTTGTCATGGAGGGGGAGCTACAAAGTCTTCTTTGACCTCAGATAGCAGATATATGCCTTAGTTATGCCACTGACTGGGGGGAGGCAGCAGAGCAAGTGGGTGGTGAGCTGCTGGGGGGAGGAGGTGGGTTCCTCCCAATTTTCACTTTTTGAAAAGCCCGAGTGTGATGTCGCTTCCGGTTGTGACATCACTTCTGGGGCAACATTTTGATCTTGGCACGGGGCTACATGATCATTAGCTACTCCACTGCCTCCGTGACTGTCCCCCTACAACAGGATACAGCATATGCCCCATTGGCAAGGCTGCATCAGTGCTGGAAAGTTGGATAGGATTGGGCCCTTAATATAATATTCATTTTTTTTATGATAAAACATATCCTTAACTGACAGCGTGCCTTGACAATCAGAGTGCCTTGTCAGTATGCTGGGAGATGAAGCGGTCGAAAATCACTGGTTGAAACGATAAACTGTAGAACATATTGCACCTGCAGCACATTATTGCAGTCATATCACTGGGCCACTGGCATGTGTAGCAATGGTAGGGTTGCAAAACTACATGTGATAATGAGATCTTCTGACTTTTTCTTTAACTTAAAAGCAGCCAGATCAGGAAAGGGGAGTGGGGCAGGGCAGCCTAGCAATGAGGCTGTCTGACTACTCACTTTCAGCGGTATGTTGGAGGGGGGGAGGGCAGTAAATTGACAAGAGGTGCCCTGTGTTGCCCCTCCAGCCCTCCACTCTCTGAGGCACTTTAATAAGGACCTCTCTGATCCTCTTCACTCAGCAGCCCACCTCTTCTTCCAGCTCTGCCTCCTCACCCTTTAAACGGCCAGGGTGGGCAAGGAGAGAAGGAGTTTGATTCAGTGGCATAGCTGGAGGGGTGCCTCTGTTTTGCTTCCCTCGCCTGGAATGGCTCTGAAGGGGAGTAGGAGGGGCCGCCTGCACGCTGCAGTGTGCCTCCCTGCAAAACATAGTGCTTTGCACCCCTCTAGTTATGCCACTGGTGTGATCTGGGTCCTCCCTCCCCCCCGCACCACCACGTTCCTTCCTTTGTCTGTGTCACTCTGAACTAAACATGCTCTGCTTATCCTGTTTATTTCAAATAGGAAGGATCGGATGAAGTGGGAGGTGCCAGACCTCAGGGAGGCGCAGGTTGCAGATTGCCATGCTCTGCTGCACTCACCTCCCCTCACCCCCTCTCCTTGCCCACTTGGTTGCTTAGGTTTGAGAGAAGGTTGCAGCTGAGGTGGGGGGGGGCAGTATTTGCACACTGTTTCAGGCGTCTCTTTGGGTTCAGATCAGGCTCCAATCAGGGCATGTATAACCTTTGTCATTTTCCAGATTGAAATTGCCCTGTCATATTAGAGGCATGATGGGGTAATAATGCTTTCTCTCCAGCACTGGTGGTGCATTGAAGTGGCATCGAGATGCAAGTATCTTGTGGTCTTATGTGCTCCCTGAAGTATCTGGTGGACTGCTGTGAGATAGAGGAAGCTGGACAAGATGAATCTGATCCAGCAGTACTCTTCTTATGTTCACTGCTGCCCCATTTTGGTTCAGACGCCCTTCCTCAGCTGCCTTTGTTTTTAAAAATGCTGGGAGCGCTGCGATTGGATCTCTCTTACAACATGCAACTTGGCTTTTGCAAACCCATCCCACAGCACTCTCAGATAGTCTCCAAACATATGAAGGAGCTTTTCATTTACAAAGGCAATATACAACATTGTACTCATGAGCATTTGAGATTCTTAGGTCTTTAAAAAAAATACTCCTCATATATGATTGCCCCCATAAGAAAAGAATTCTGTACACGCCTAGAGGCAAGCTACAGTTGGGTAACCAAAGCAAGAGGATCTTTTAAGGAGCTTTTGTCTTAAGGAAACCTTGAGAAGGTTTGCTATATGTAGCAATTGAGAGATGTGCTAGAGTAATTTTACCCCAGAACATATCTTCTTTATTTGGAGAAGGATATGAGGAAAATGCTGCTATGGCAACTATGCTTTTTATCAAATAAATGATTGAGTTGCCAGTTTTTTAAAAGTATGTCAAATTGCTCTTTACTGACAGCAAATAACCCACATCTGATTTTTAAATTAGCCATTAGCTTCTGCTCTGTAATTCCGTTGCCTGCTGAATGTATATGCAATTATCTGCCATTTAGCAGACATTTTTTGTTTTGTTTTGTTTTTTTCTTTTTCTTTCCTTATGGCATTTAGCAATATCATCCAACAATGTCCTGCTTGGAAATTTGCAGTGCATAACTAATATATTCGTTATCCACTGCAAATTTCCAAGCAGAACATTGTTGGATGATATTGCTAAATGCTCACAAGCTCACTAGAACTTGCAAAATTCTTCACGTTAAGATCAATTTATTGACTTGGTGGAAGGCCATAGCATGCTACTTACAGCACAATCCTATCTTGGTGGAACACACAGGCCAAGAGGCCCAAAGTGGCTCGGTTGAAGGTAAGGGGAAACTCTTCCCCTTACCTCCGGGTAAGCCACTGCAGCCCCAATGGGCTTCCTCGGACTTACGCCACCTCTGGAGGTGGCATAAGTCTGAGGAGAGCAGAGCATCTTTTAGCTGCTCCGCGCTGCTCAGGAATGGGGGCTAGGATCCGTCCCAGCCCCATCTCCCACTCCCTGCCCACAGGCCCCCTGGGGACCACTCTCCCCCGCCCGTCCTGGAATGCCTCCTCCCTGCCTACCCCAGAGTCTTGCTTTACATCATGTTTGCGACCCTATCTGGGCTAGCATAAGGGACTTGCACCAGCCCAAGGGCGAGCAAGGATTGCACCAACTTTCCAGCACTGGCACAGCTGTGCAAATGGGGCATGAGCTGCATCCTGCAGTTGGGGGGCAGTCATGGGGGCCTCCTCAAGGTCAGGCAATGTTTATTCCTTTACCTCAAAGTTGCATTACCCTTATGTCGGTGCTAGAAAGTGGGTCAGGATTGCACCCTTTGTTATTCAATGTTTCAATTGAAACAATGGCCTATGTGACAGTGATATTGTGAGAATGAATGCAATAGTGCCTTAGATTGTGTGGATTAGGGATCGAAGCCATTTAAGCCTGCATAAAGACTTTGGGGCCATCTTGTAGTATAACATTAACTAAACTAATAAATGCCGCCTTGGCTTTCAAACCAGTGGAAGACAAGCAACCGCAGAATAAATGAATACTTCACAGAGAAGCTGGAGCAAAGTCTTCAGTGATGTGTCATGTGTGGGGAGTGCCTCCGGTAGCGATCCATAAAAGGAGAGTTATGGCCCAATCCTACCTAACTTCTCATGCAACAAGGTGCACAGCAACTGCAAGGGAGTTTTGCCTGCTGGAGGTCTCAGCTCAGATCTGCGGATCTCTGCAGCTGGCGAAAGTCCAAATTTTTCCATGCAGACGGATCAGGCCTAAGAAGAGGGGTTGGATTGCCACTGCCGAACCTACCCCCTCCCAGGCCTAATCTGCCCATGCCTTGCCCCATCTCTTCCCTGTTCTGCCCTTCCCCCTCCACATTCCACCCCTCCCCACCCTCCTTCCATCCCATTCCACCTCCTGTGCCAGGCTTACCTGCTCTGACAGGCCTTCCAAGGTCTGTTAGTGTGTGCAGGAAGGCTCTGGCCTTCCCAACAGCATATCAACAGCTTACACTGCTGTCCAGTATTTGCTGGTGCTGGTGGCACAGAACTTCTGCCAGAACAGCAGGATGAACTGTGCATCCCTATTTTGATATATAAAATGTTGGAGGGTATGAATGGGACTTTATTAAATCCATCAATCAACAACTTAGGACATAGAAAAGAAAAGGGGGAAAGGACAGACAATATGTTGCCTAAATTTGAAGATTCCATTCACCTTCTAGGGGTCTCCATAGTTGGTTTGTTCTTAGCATTAGGGTCCCAGCATCTCCCTTTCCCAGAGGTGGTATCGGGGTCAGCCAAGTCAGACCCTAGCTGCGGGCCCACACTCACTGGAAGACCCACCAAGTTGGGCTAACCCCTAAACCCTCAGTGCTGGTCACAGTGGTGCTTCCCAAGTGTCATTGGGTGGCCAGCTCAGCACTTTGTCCTAAAGCCCATTGCAACCTGGTGCCGACACTGTTCTTCCCTCTGCTCTTGCCACTCTCTGCAGACAGCCACAAGAACTGTTTGGAAGCTGACGCTTTACTCCTGGCCACTCAGGGCCAAATCCTATCCAATTTTCCAACCCTGGCGCAGCCACGCCAACGAGACACGTGCTGCATCCTGCAGTAGGGGAACTGTCACATAGGCCTCCTCCATTTCCTCAGGGCTACATTGCGGCTGCACTGGAAAGTTGGATAGGATTGGGCCCTGAATCATGTCTATCAAAGTTCTACCGAAAGGGCTTTATAAAGGGATGATAAGAAGTTCATTCAACATGTTATTATTATGCAAGGCAAAAAATCCAGAGGGAGGCTTCATTTGACAACCGTGGTGCTATTACTTGTAGTTTCCAACCAGGATTAACGATCTGCTACCTTCTTGGCTGCAACATTTATCTTTCCACATTGATTTGATTCTTAAGTACTTACTTTATTATAACTGGTACTCTGAGCACTTTGCCGGAGTAAATTCGGGCACCCCGAGAGGTAATCCACGCAGAGAGGATGCAAATCTGTACAAATACTACATACAAGCACAGCGTGTGGCAAAGCCATTAGCTAACCTAATAACATAAGAAGGGCCCCTGCTGGATCAGACCAAAGGTCCATCTCATCGAGCATCCTGTTTTCCAACAGTGGCCAAGCTGCACTCTCACCATTAGCTCCCCTGCAAGTGGTGTTCAAAAGTGCACTGCGTTTAGAACTGGTGGTACCCTCTAGCCATCAGGACCAGCAGCCACTGATGCCCTCACCTTGCTCCTCTGCTGCAAAACAAAGCCCTTTGCAGATCGTTATTATGCCACCAATGAACACATTGAGGCTGATATTGTCTTTGATGCCTCTGTCATCATCCCAGTCCCCAACCTCACATCGATTGCATGTGGGCATATGCACCCAATTGCACAGCCTTCCCATTTCCTTCAAAAATGGAGATACTGATAACATGTAAGGAGCCTAGACATATCCAGGAGTATGGGCTAGGCCCCTGTGGAAACAGGGCTTCAAATACATTGAGGTCAAGGCTGCAATCTTCCATATGTTCCTTTGGAATGACTGCTCAGTGGCCATGAAGGGCCAGCACACAGCCATGAGGCCAACCAATCCTATCCAATTTTCCAACGCCGGTGCAACCGTGCCAATGGGGCATGCACTGCATCTTGTGGTGGGGCAGCAGTCACAGAGGCCTCCTTGAGGTATGGGAACATTTGTTCCCTTACCTTAGGGCTGCATTGTGGCTGCACCGATGCTGGAAAATTGGATAGGATTGGGCCCATAGGCAACTTTCTCAGGCAGCAAATTGGCAGAAGCAGACCTGAAGAGAAGGGGAGGGGGTGTGCAAATCCCCACTTCCAGAGGCCCTGGTCGTGACAAAACAAACAAGGTAATTATCCCATTCTGCTATCTGTTTTCATGTAGTTTCCAATTTGCTTGTGCTAAGTTAGAACTGTCAGTTAAAAACTCATTTTGAATATGTAGTAAAATCCAGTATGAAGAAAAATTTAGGAAGGAGGGGCCCAATCAGAGGTATCTTGCCCTGGGCCAAATGCCCGCCCTGGTGGAGGGTGGACACCTGGTGGAGGGTGTCCACTGCTTGCCTCCATCTGCTTGGCTTTGTTGCTCATCCTACCACTCCTCATTTTAAAAAAAAGAATGGAGCAGAGAAGGAAATGTGGAGAGGAGGCTAGAGAGATGCACTAGCCCACCATTGTCCTCCTTTCTTCCACACTTCCTCTTCTGCTCCATTCTCCTCCTTTTCATTTTCAAATCAAGGAGCAGGAGGAGTGGAACTGGCAACTGGTGTGCACACCAGGTACAGTGGGAAGCATTAGGTGCACTAGCTCCAGTCCTAAGAGGTGTTGGGTCCGCCTTGCCTGAAAAAGAGTTCTTTCTTTTTCACATATTCATACTGCCCTTCCTTCAAGGAGCTCAGGGTGGTACACCCTTATGAGGAAAGGCTACGGCGTTTGGGCCTCTTCAGCCTAGAAAAGAGACGCCTGAGGGGGGACATGATTGAGACATACAAAATTATGCAGGGGATGGACAGAGTGGATAGAGAGATGCTCTTTACACTCTCACATAACACCAGAACCAGGGGACATCCACTAAAATTGAGTGTTGGGCGGGTTAGGACAGACAAAAGAAAATATTTCTTTACTCAGCGTGTGGTCGGTCTGTGGAACTCCTTGCCACAGGATGTGGTGCTGGCGTCTAGCCTAGACACCATTAAAAGGGGATTGGACAAGTTTCTGGAGGAAAAATCCATTACGGGGTACAAGCCATGATGTGTATGCGCAACCTCGTGATTTTAGAAGTGGGTTATGTCAGAATGCCAGATGCAAGGGAGGGCACCAGGATGAGGTCTCTTGTTATCTGGTGTGCTCCCTGGGGCATTTGGTGGGCCGCTGTGAGATACAGGAAGCTGGACTAGATGGGCCTATGGCCTGATCCAGTGGGGCTGTTCTTATGTACACATGGTTCCTTCCCTCCTTGTGTCTTCACAACAACCCTGTGAGGTAGACGAGGTCCAACCAGGTAGCTTCATGGCTGAGTGGGGATTTGTACCTGGATCTTCCAGGTCCAAGTCCAACTCCCGAACCACTGCATCATCTTGGCTCTCATGGCACTATCTCACTGTCGTTTCATCTGAGGTTCAGACCTGCACAATTTGAATGGTAACTTAGAGTTATGAGAGCTACGTAAAGTAAATCCCACCAGAGGTTTTGGGAGGATGCTATGGTCATGTCCCCCCCCCCCCCAATTCTTCAACAGGCTCCTTTGGTTTCCTACCCATCTGCCAAGGCTCCCATCCTAACCACATGTCCATGGAACTATCTCCATGGACATTCTTTTGAAATTTCACTTCTGTATGTAGCTAAGAACGGGCTTGGTGACATTTTCTGTTCTCAACTCCTGTTTAGCTTGCTATCCGTTCCACAACACTTCACACCAATTTTACATCGCCCAAACCTGATTGTAAAGTGTCTTCACTTCAATTATGTTCTCAAACAACATTTATGGCCCGACAGAGAAATGAAGCAATAAAGAATGGAATTCCTCTTCAGATACTGTATTCCATTTTTATGGAGTCTGACCAATATCGTTTATTAGCTAATAACTAATCTCTCTAGTTGCAAATGAAAAATGTACATTACTTCTCTACAGAGAGGACTAGAGGCTTTCCTTGAGACACAAGCCTATTCCTTGTGGTGTCAATGTCCATAATTTCCAGAGGGATAGCTGTTGCAGCAGCAAAAAACAAACAAACAAAACAGTATATTGGCTCTTCCAAAAACAAATGTACTGTGGTGTTTTATGGGTCAGAACCCATTCATCAGGTGTAATACGCCATAGGTTTGACAGAGCATTTCATACAAGCCCCTCCAATATCTCCACCAGCTACAGACTGCAGGTTTGATGTGTTGTCTTAAAGCAGGGGTCTCTGAACTTTTTGGCTGAAGGGCCGCATCAAATATCGAGCACAGGCCGGAAAAAACAATTAAATATAAAATTTAAATAAATACGTTAGAGATGGAACTTAGATGAGTGAATAAATGAATGGGCTCAAATGTCCAGGACTTCTCCAAGCAGCAACACAGACCAAGAAATAAAGCACACACTTAAATGGACCCCCATTACCCCATCCCGTAAGCACTCTGGTTGTGTTTGGTCAACTGGGCCAGAGGCTCTCAGGGGATCAGAGGCTGGCTGTGGGCCAGATAGAGGCTTGCCGCGGGCTGCATCTGGCCCCCGGCCGGGGTTTGGAGACCCCTGTCTTAAAGGAATGGTTACATTTTGAGATATTGTTTACACTGGAAGAGGCTTAATTCCAAATCAGACTGTTGGAATAACTAGCTCAGCAGGGCCAGTCTTAGGAGCTAAGGGGCCCAACGTAAAACATGTTTGCAGGGGGTCACCCCCATGGGGCCCCTATACTCACGAGAAAGAGCAGCAGCGGCGAGTCTAAGGTCGACTGCACCCCACACAAAGCGCGGCACCCAGAAGTAGGTGGCGGGGAATCTGATGACACTGCCAACTGCTTTCAGCCAGTGGGCTGGAAGCCATTTGGACCTGGGGCAGACAGGAAGGCCTTCCAGCAGCAACACTCTGCTCACCATGCTCTTCTCACGATGCCACAGCATGGAAGATTCCAGGCCAGATCATCAGCTACAGAGTGAGCAGCTGGCTGTGACTGTGGCGCTCCACATGCTGCCCCAGTGTGGCGCCCCTCCTGGCTCAGGGCCCAATTTGGCCACATTGGTCAAATCACCATTAGGCCAGTCCTGGTTCTTGGACAGGCAGGACACATGTGCTTTGCAAGTGCTCCCTTGGTCCAGGCAGTGACTCTTCTGCCAGTTTGGTGCAGCACTACTGGAAGTAATCTCTCAGACGTAGGCAAGTGCCTCCATTCGTGTGGGTAAGTTGGTGGCAGGGGCATGTTGTAGGCAGGGAAAGGGGGTTTCGGGGAGCGCTAGGGAAAGGCAATGGGCATGGAGGAGGAGGGAGAGAGTGGATCTTGGCAATACCAATGTGCATCAGATCTTATCCCCTCTTTTTGAAACCTCCCCACCCCTTTTCCCCTCTTTGGAAGTATGTCAGCAAAATGGCTGGCATGGATCCAAGGAGATACATAGGCAACTAGGCAGCCTGGGGGAGGAGGGTTTAAGTAAAAAATATATTTATCCAGCTCAATTACCCCACAGTATAGTATGTGATAACCTGGCAAAGGATAGGATTGGGTAGTCAGTGACATAGTACTTTAGAAATAGCTGGAACTAAAAAAAAAAAAAAAACCAAATTCATAGATTTCTCCCTTTTCTATGCCTCCATTGATATAAATACCTTCCTATAAACACATGACTGTACAGACCAAAACTTAATCGCTCCATTTAAATGAGACAAATAAATATGTTTGGGGAAAAATAAATATTTATTTATTGAAATGAATATCCATAGGCTCTAGAAACTTGCGAAAATGCTAATTGTTCAATTTTACAAATTAGTAAGAAACTTTTCAGGACAAAACTAGGCATAAACCTATTTTTTCCTCTTAGGTCTGGTACAGAACATCCTAAAATAGGAAGAAAATAAACTATAACCTCTGCTCTTACTATGGTACCAGCAGCAGCACTGACCCTGTATAGCTAAATTGGTTCCTAACACACATTTTTTTTAATAGTTTGGCAGTCCAAATCTGAACTACGACCCAAGGAATGTGGCAAGGAGTGCTAACAAAGCTAATAGAACTGATAAACACAGGCATTAAGGACAACTTGCTCCCTCCTGGAGGTGAACATTTTATGTGAATACTGATTTGGGGTTAATAGCTTATGGGGTCATTTTAGCAGGTTTCATTATGACCCATCATCATGTATCATCTCTGTAAGACATTTAATGGGCAAATTACTCTTAGCAAGTCTTATTTCTTTCCTTCTCACACCATCCCATTTCTCTCCACTTCTGTTGTACTATTGGAAGTGGTGCTTCTAAGGGTCACTCCCCTGGGGATATCTAAATGCTCCAGAGCTTCTCTTGCAGCTTTATTGCTGCAACATCGACAAGTCTATTTTCTTAGGTTGCAAGCTAGGAAACAAAGTCACCTGCCACTGATGAGCCAAGATATGTATGAACCATCTCCAAATAGGTCATTTTCCCATTTTACAAATGGAAGAACCAAGGTCTGAATGGAAGAACTACAAGACAGAAAATAGATGGCAAGAGACAATGTGTTGCCTAAGGGCCAACTCTTATCCTATTTTCCCATACTGGTGCCAATGGGACATGTACTTTATCCTGTAGTGGGGAGACAGTCACAGAGGCGTCCTCAAGGTATGGGAACATTTATTCTCTTACCTCGGGGTTGTACTACGGCTACACTGGTGCTGAAAAGTTGGATGGGATTGGGCCTTAAGTGAGTTCATGGCTGAAAGAGCATTTGAACTCAAAATGCCCAGGACCCAGTTCAAGGTGCTATTTAGTGACCCAGATCTGCTCTGCTCACTACATGCATACAGATACGCAGTTACAGACAGAGACATAAAATAATATTTTATACTACTTGTATACATCACCACAAACCTAGAGAACAAAATAGAGTAGAAATGTAAATAAACTAAACAGACACCTCTTAAGGATAAGATGAAAAGCCAAACAAGTTCAATTAAGGCATCTGTTTGTTGGTACTTGCATCATAGTAAATAAGAAACCAGACAGATATCCCAAAATATATCCATGCTCACATATACGTGAACACCAAGTGTTCCTTCTCCTCTCACTCTTTCCCTACTATACAAACTTTGTACACATACACCGAGACCTCTGTCCAAGATCAGTTCCATTGGACTCATATGGATTGCTCCAAGCTCCCAAACGAAGAATAGATTTGCATCTTCACTAGGCACATCAAATATATGGATTTGTTTTTTTCCTCTTTGTGTTCATTATCCCTCAATATGCGAAAAGCTGCATGAGCAAAGGAGTTCATTTTGGTAACACACACACACACGAAAAGTGGCTCTGTATGTGCTTTTTGGTGGTGCAGTATCTCCATGTATGTTGCAGGAAATGACACCCTCATATGTATGCATGTATCCATGGTGGGTGAGAACCCATTTAAAAGAAACAGCTAACATTCATAGGGTAATGGGCACATATAACTGTAAGCCTCCTGTTGATTCTCTGATGGTCACACCGTAGTACCACAGTGCCATAACTGTGGGTAAGAAGATGGAAAAGAAACTGACTTTACCTTATAACCCAAGTAACCTTTCCTGTCTCACTGCATGCAAGCTGATTTACACACAGGCCGATTTAACCTCACATGTGAAAACCATCACAGTGGCCCGATTCTGTGCACACTGCCTCTGAAGTAAGCAGACTGTCTTCACCTGCTGCAAATCTACTTGGGAGCACGGACTGAAGACTATGGTGCCACCACATCCATGGGGAGCAATCCACAAAGCTGTTCTCTTCCACAAGCCCCATTTAAACAAATGGAATTTGCACATGCAAACTGCCCTGAACTGTGCTCCAAGTCTTTTTTGCTCCATTGCAGACAGATTAAGAGGGAATGGACCACTGAAGAAAGTTAGGAGTGGGAGAGTGCATCTATCATTCTGGACTCCTCTGACCAACAGTGCATATGAGCAACAGGGGTTAAACATGTACACCTGTGGGCTGGACAGAAATGGGTTGATTTCTTTCCCAATCCAAGCATGCTTCCTTGCCAGAATAGACAGGAATGAACATCACTGCCGTCCTCTCACATGCACAGACCAGTTTCTGCTTGGGAAACTGTGCCATTCAAAAGTTTGCTGCTTGGTCTACAGGGCTGAGCCACTGAAAGGGTCTCATGAGTGGCACCGTGGCTGCCCTACACTTCCCAGACACCTCCATTGCAGCAGTTAAGGACAAGAGGTGATCTTTGAGTTGCCCTGCAAGCTGTTTCTATATTTATACTGCAGATGACAGTGGAGATCTAGAAAGGACGGCTCATGGCCACGTAAAACAGGACCCTGTCTTCCCCCTTCTCCCACCACCATCCAGCAAAGCAATCCCACACCAGCCAGTGGCGTAGCTAGAGGGGGGCAAAGCGCTAAATTTCGCAGGGAGCCTCCTCACAGTGTGCAAGCGGCCCCTCCCCTTCGGAGCCATTCCATGTGGGGGGGGGAGCAAACAGGAGGCATTTTGGGGGGAGGGGAAGGGTCAGACCAGATGTCAGAAGCACAAAAGAGGACCATGCACCCCAAAATGTAGGACATCCAAGAAAAATGTAGGATGTCGCAAACTAAAAGCAAAAATCTTGTGCTGATTTCATGTAATTAAACACTCTTATTAAACACACTTATTATTAAACTTCAGAGCCATTCCAGATGGGGGGGAAGCAAAAAGTAGGCATTTTGGGGCAGGGGGAGGGGCAGACCAAATGTCAGAACCACAAAAGAGGACCAGGCACCCGAAATGTAGGACACCCAAGAAAAATGTAGGACATGGCAAAATAAAACCTAAAAACACTTGTCTGTTGATTTCATGTGGTTAAACGCTCTTATTACTTATGATTAAACTGAAAATTATCAGCCCAAACCTATGCATGTCTACTCAGAATTAAGTCCCACTACAGTCAATGGGGCTTACTCCCAGGTAAGTGTGGATATGATTGCAGCCTGAATCACTTAGGGTTTATTACATATCATTTATTAATTCCAAGTAGACTGTGCGCTGCCTGCTCATAGGGAAAATGAGGACGTTTAAGTTCTTTTCCAGGACAGGAGGCTAAAGAAGAGGACGTGTCCGGGGAAAAGAGGTCATCTGGACACCCTGGGAAGCGGCCCCTTGCACGCTGCGCTCAGGCTCCCTTCAAAACTTAGCGCTGCGCCCCCCTTCTGGCTACGCCACCGCCCGCAGCAAGAGCAAGAAATTCTTTACATGCAAGAAATTAAAGGGGGGGGGGACGAGATACTTACCCCCAAACGCCTGCTCCGGATTTTGACATACCCTTGCTTCACGATGTCATTAAAATTGGAAGCCATTCCGGAGGGGGAAAGAAGGAGTTGGGGGAAAGTTGCTCCGCAGCCAATCCAGTTTGGGGGGCTTGTGGCTTGGCTCACTGTCCCGATCTCGCTCTTTTCCCCCACCGCCCGAGCTTTGGGAATCAATCCTCCAAGCCCCAGCAAGAGTTGGGCTCAATCCACTGGGGAAGCGGGAGAGGGCAGGAGCGAAAGGGACGGACGTAGGAAGGCTCCCCGCCCCGATCAGCTGAGAGCCCAGCTTAGCAGGCGGCTCGCAGCTGACTGGCTTGGAGGGGGTGAGATCAGAGGAGCTGCCCGGGTCCCCCGTCCTCCTCCTCCTCTCCGCCTGGCCGGGGGCGAAGAGATCCGCCCTCCTCGCCGGCTGCTCCTTAGCCGAGGAAGACCCTGCTGCCTGCTCCGCCTTCCCCGTTTGGAGACAGCCCAGGCGCAGGAGGTGGGGAGGGGGCGCGTCTTCGGGGGGGGAGAAGGAGAAGGAGCCGTCGCGGGGGGGGGGCTGCGCTTAAACTCCAGGATCGGGGGCAGCTTACCACGGAGTTAAGCCATTTCTGCCCAACGTTGCATATACGCAACAGGGATCCAATGTGTGCACCTGTGGGCTGGGCAGCAATGGGTTAAGGGGGTCTGGAGGGCAACAGCAAGGGATGGCTAAGGCTTGGAGGCTTCCAAGAAAAGGCTGTGCGAAGCAGGATTCTGGATTAGCTGGATCCTTCTTCCTCCTCCTCCTCTCCTAAAAAGAGAGGTGAGTGGATTTTAATTTGGGCCAGAGCTCAGCTCCAGCATGTATTTTTTTTTTTCCAGTACAAAGTGTGCGCTATGGGGATACGTTCTCTTATCCGTGTCGTTATGCGATTAGGTCATTAAGTGAACATTCAGTCCAATCTATTGCCTTTGTTGTGTAAACAGACACTCCCTGCCAGACACACTCTGGCTGCACAGGCTACTGGAGATAGACTGCCTCTTCTTTGCATTAAGAGCCTCTCTGTTGTGTAAACCAGTGTTTCTCAAACTGTGGGTCCGGACCTACTAGGTGGGTCGCGAGCCAATTCCAGGTGGGTCCCCATTCATTTCAATATTCTATTTTTAATATATTAGACTTGATGCTACCATGGTATATGACTGCTTTGGGAGAAATGTTCCAGACCTGTACTTTTAACAGGCAACTATGTATATGCTTTTAACAATGACAGTAAATGGGACTTACTCCTGGGTAAGTGTGGGTAGGATTGCAGCCTAGAACTGTTAAAAAATTTTCCTGCTTGATGTTGTCACTTCTAGTCATGACATCATTTCCAGTGGGTCCTGACTCACCTTCTCACAGACTCACATTCTAAAAAGTGGGTCCCAGTACTAAAAGTTTGAGAACCACTGGTGTAAACAGACATTCTGTTGCAGGCTATGGGAGACACCATTGCCTCATTAAGAGCATCTTTATTGCACTTTGACCACCATCATATATGCAGTCCATCATTTAGCAAATGGTTGTTAAGCGGCGTACATCTGTAATTGTCTGGTCAGGAGGTCTGGTCTAGAGGGTAGAACCTCCGTCTGCCTTAAGATAACATCCACAAGGTCGCCAGTTTGAGGCCACTGGCACCATGTGACCTTGAAGCAGCTGACAAGCTGAAGCCGAGCTATTCCATCTGCTCTGCGCGTGGGAGGATGGAGGCCAGAATGTGAAGCCAGATCGGAATGAAACACCTGAATGTAGTGGTTCTTGAAAGAAAGAACCTTCTTTCAATTGTAAAAATCCCTATTTAATAAGGGATTTAAATAAGCCTGCCTATGTAAACCGCCTTGAATAAAGTCTTGAATAAAGACCAAGAAAGGTGGTATATAAATACCTGTTAATAATAATAATAATAATAATAATAATATTAATTGGGAATGCATGAAGAAGACTGTGAACATGCCCCTGAGCACATGCAGAGTTCATCCCCTCCCACTTCAGCTCAGACTATCCAGAGAGGGGCCCCAGACACCCTCTGCCGCCTCTTTAAAAAAAAAACAACCCTGAAATATTTCAAGTGTTCCTCAAAAACCAAATGAAAAACCCCTGAAATATATTAAAAAACCCCAGAAATATTTCAAGTGCCCTTCAAAAATCAAATGAGCCAGCCCCTGCCTGCAGGCTCACACTCATGCATCCAGGGTTGGTGGTGTGGATCCAGTCATGTTTCAATGTCATCCCCCCCCCCCCATAAGTTCCAGGAGCACTGAGTTACCTGGCTTTGTGCTTCCTTTGGAGAAGAACTCACTTGAGGTTTACAGGGTCTTTGTAAATTGTTGCTTCATTGTCACATACACAGGTTGTTTGAGCACTGAGTAGATTTGGGTAGGAAAGCACATCAGCTGTGTGTGTCTGGTAAACATGTCTGCAGCTGCCAGCCCTTCACTTCAATTGCCCAATCAAAGTCCATCTCATTCTTGGTCTCTTCCAGAATCTACAGCTCAGGCTCTCTGTTGTATTTTTCCGCTGACCACAGAAAGGGAGAAGTGAATCACTTCATGCCTCAACCCCAGGTATAGGGACCCTGAGGGCTCCAGTGGAGGCTCTCATTCAGGACTATCTGGGAGTTGTTAAGGACCATCAACTCCCCACCTGGCTTACTAGCTTAACAAAAACCCAGGCCCCATCCATCCTCCTTCTGAATTCCAGCCACTTAATGCAAAGAGCTGGCCAACCAGAATTCTATTATGTCAAAGCAGCTGCTCTGCTACTGAAATTATACATTGCAAAAACTCAATCCTGTGTGAACTGGGGGGAGGGAGGAAAAGTCACAGGATTAGGAAAGTGGACACTGGAGAGTCTGCACAAAACATTGACCATTGCAGAGAAGAGATTTGTGCATATTGTTTGCCTGTCTCTCCTGCATGTGGGCTTCCTGGAGGCACTTGGGGGGGCACTGTGGGGAAAAGGATGCTGGACATGATGAACCTTTGGTCTGATCCAGCAGCAGTGGAGTAACTAACCCCTCTGGTACTCTGAGCCATGACTCTCCATGTCCCTTTCCCCAGAAGTGCCTGACCTGGAAGTAATTGCAGTGATGTGACGACATCACCACCAATTACTTCTGGGTTATGGCATTTGGAGCAGTTTCGGTCTGAGCAATTGACCACTTTTTTTGCACAGTACCTGCAGTACCTGCATCTGCCCCTTGCAGGCACTTGAAGTAGTTGCAAGCTGATCAGAGCATCTCGCAATCGCTTGAAGTGCCCTCGAAGGGGTGCAGGAGAAGGTACAGGAGAAGGTGCTATGGGGCCAAAAGAAATGGTGAGTGTGCAGGCTCCACCTCCACAACTGCCATTGGGGGTGCGGGCTGGCACCCCCTCAAGGCATGGTACCCAGGGCAATGTACCCCTGCCCCCTTTAGCTACACCACTGTCCACCACTGTCCCCTGGGGGCTGGGGGATAAGAATAGGCCCTCAGTTTGGCTGTACTTGTCATAAGAGGCGACTAAACAGCCACCAGGTAGATGGGACTCATCAGCCTGGGAAGGCAGCTCATCTGAGAGAAGGAAAATTCTGATCCCAAACCTCCACTGCCTTGTGGCTACATCCAGTTATGGAAAAGGCTATCATTCTCAGTGACTTATTGTAGAGTCAGAGTTCAGATAACCAGACAGTGACTATCAGCTGTAAACCCCTTGTGACAGGGGACTCATCTTTTGTCCTTAAGCAATTCTTAATAGCTCATCCCCAGAGGTGCAAAATATTTGCAAAATTTAGGAGCCACTTAGGCTTTCTAGGAACCAGATGAGGGAGATGGAGAAATGGAGGCTTCTGTGGACATCCTTCAGTCTTGGAAGACTATGGCACTCTGTTCCAGAACCACCATTCAGAGCGTGACACCATAGTCTTCCAAGACTGAAGGATGTCCACAGAACTCCCCTTATGAAAACAGAAAGAACCTCCACAGTTATTTTGGCAACACAAGGCTATCATTCTCAGTGACTTATTGTAGAGTCAGAGTTCAGATAACCAGACAGTGACTATCAGCTGTAAACCCCTTGTGACAGGGGACTCATCTTTTGTCCTTAAGCAATTCTTAATAGCTCATCCCCAGAGGTGCAAAATATTTGCAAAATTTAGGAGCCACTTAGGCTTTCTAGGAACCAGATGAGGGAGATGGAGAAATGGAGGCTTGAGCACACCAGTGAGAGAAGGATCTTGTTCTTGGGACACTCTGGTTTGTGCCTCCCCTCTCCATCCACTGCCACTACTCAGTTCACTTTAAATATTGTCATTGTCCTTCCACATGATGATAAAGGGATCCAGCTAGGCTAGGAGGATTAAGAGAAGGAAGGATCAGATGGTTGCTTTCATGGCTAAGCCAACTCTGCCTCTACTGGGGAACTTGGAATACTGTAAGCCAAACTACAGCATAACTAAGGTGTAAGGCTCAACAGGCTGGGGAACACACATGAAACTGTCCATCCAGCACTCTGACTAGCTATGGCTCTCTAAGGTCTCAGGAGCAAGAGTCAGGGGTAACTTGTTTAGCTCTGTTTGAAAGCTCCAAGCTCCCTTTTTTTAAGAGATTGAACCTTGGCCTTTCTACAGAAGATAGTGGGAACTGAGGAAAGAATACTACCTGAGTCCTTGGACAGCTGCTCCTAATCAGAGGAGACAATGCTGGGCTGGATGGACCAATGTCTGACTTAGGGAACAAGCCTAAACAGGTCTACTCAGAAGTAAGTCCTATTTTGTTCAATGGAACTTACTCTCAAGAAAGTGTGGTTAGGATTGCAGCCTTGACCTTAGGTAGCCTCATATGTTCTTGTAGCAGAATGAGGTGGTGGAATCTATAGATCAGGGTGTCCAAAGTTTTTGGCAGGAGGGCCACATCATCTCTCTGACACTGTGTCAGGGGCTGGGGGGGGGGGAGAATTAATTTACATTTAAAATTTGAATAAATTTACATAAGTTTACATAAATGAATATATTAAAGATTAACTTATATGAATGAATGAAGGTCTTGCAATAGCTCAAGGCCTATAAAAGGCCTTGCACAAAGCAAGGCTGGCCTTTCCTTTGCTGCCACTACCGCATCACAGACGTGAAACAGCAAGCAGTGGAGGAAGCCCTCATCCCACAGCTCACGTGAGAGGTCAAACAGTCGCCCTCATGCTGAGAGCAGTTGCGTCAGGCCAGTGTGGGCTCCAACAAATCTCTGGGGGGCCAGAGGCTCATTGGAGACTGGGGGCTCCCTAAGGGCAGCATTGAGAGGCCTCAAGGGCCGCAAGTGGCCCCAGGGCCGGGGTTTGGGCACCCCTGCTATAGATGGACTGCATTTCAATGAGGTGGCCCTTTGTAAGACTGCTATATAACAACCGGAACTGGAGGTGGGGGGTCAGGGGGATCTTGTCCCAATCATGTATATCAGCAACAGGCTTCCTATGAGATGAGCTGAAGTCCTGGGTGGAAATCAGTACTGTGTTTAAGGGTTTCCGGACTTGCATTATTGCATTAGCACAAAATTGGATTAGCATTTCTAATTGTGGAAGGACAAAAGGTCGCTCTGAAGTACTGACTCTGTTGTTAATAATTGAAATGAATAATAATTATTGTAGCATTATCATTGCTTGGAAAGATGACACAAAGTGCAGAGTGCCTTGGTGTTTAAGATTTCTTGCTGGGGAGGGGGCCAAAAAAATAACCAAGGTAAAAACATTTAAGTCAGCATGTTTCAAAGGGATGACTGTGCTGCCTCATCTTTTTGGGGGGCTGTATCTCAAAACAAACTGGTGAAAGTATATGATGAAACTGTCTGTTAACTGTATGAGGAATAACTCATGTGTTTGTTAGAATATTGAATATATGAATAAATATTCATCCTGATCCAGTGTTCATTTCAGATCAATGATTGCATAGAGCTCCCATCCTTAAGAGTTCCATTTATAGATCACCTTCCTCCTTGAAAATATATGGAAATATGCAGCCCCCCCGTGGTGAGCTCCATTTGTAGGGGGGGGGGAGACAGTAATTTTTCACAGTAATTTTTTTTAAATTGTGAACTTTCTGCTGTTTCTATAAATCCACAGATTTATTTTAAAAAGCACCACCAAGACTTTGTTGGAAGCAAACATTTGTTGTAATCTGACACCTTTTTCTGGCAGGTTTCCTGTCTTGTTGTCATGTTCAAACTGTCTGATTTTATAATAACAAAAAAAACCCTAACTCCAAACTCAAAACGAATTCATGATAACTTCATGCACATAACATTTTGCAGATAAAAATAGGGATGTGTTTGTAACATCCCAATCTAATACCAAGGATCACTGTACAAGCCCCCCAACCCCATCTCTGCCACCCATATGACTTACTTCTGAAAGATCTAGGGCGTAATCCTAACTCTCCAGCACTGACCTAGCCACAATGCAACCCAAGGTAAGGTAACAAACATGCCCTTACCTTGAGGAGGCCTCTTTGACTTCCTCCCCACTGCAGGATGCAGTACACGCCACATTGGCATAGCTGTGTCAGTTCTGGAAAGTTGGTTAGAATTGCACCCATAGAGTGTTTGTTCTTTTGACCAACCATCTACTTGACAAGCACAACAGTCTTCTACAATATGGTATCAACAGTTCAAAATACATCTTAGCAACCTCAGTGTATGAAATTTCAGGCTCAGTGAAGGCAGAGCCATAGTGCCTTAGTGTTCATGCAGGTGTATCTGCATGCATGGACACTAGAGAAATGGGACATCCATTCGCAACTCACACTGAATGTCTAGAAATCCTGGGAAGAGAGCAAAATTCTGAAGGCTAATACTGACTCTAGCAACTCACACTAAGATGGCATGGTCCAGTGACAAACATAAGGATGAAATGGGGAAACTGAACTATCATTGGCAGGTACCAGAACATATGCGCTGCCCCTGGTAAACAGAGCAGCAACATAAATAAATTTGATTGGTCCACGTTAAACTTCATACTGGTGTTTGTGGACAAATCAACCTCTATCAAACAGACTATGGGGATTCTCTCACTAAGCTGCAAGTGGGTTGTGGTAAGAACATAAGAACAGCCCCACTGGATCAGGTCATAGGACCATCTAGTCCAGCTTCCTGTATCTCACAGCGGCCCACCAAATGCCCCAGGGAGCACACCAGATAACAAGAGACCTCATCCTGGTGCCCTCCCTTGCATCTGGCATTCTGACATAACCCATTTCTAAAATCAGGAGGTTGCACATACACATCATGGCTTGTACCCCATAACGGATTTTTCCTCCAGAAACTTGTCCAATTCCCTTTTAAAGGCGTCTAGGCTAGACGCCAGCACCACATCCTGTGGCAAGGAGTTCCACAGACCAACCACATGCTGAGTAAAGAAATATTTTCTTTTGTCTGTTTTAACTCTCCCAACACTCAATTTTAGTGGATGTCCCCTGGTTCTGGTATTATGTGAGAGTGTAAAGAGCATCTCCCTATCCACTCTGTCCATCCCCTGCATAATTTTGTATGTCTCAATCATGTCCCCCCTCAGGCGTCTCTTTTCTAGACTGAAGAGGCCCAAACGCCATAGCCTTTCCTCATAAGGAAAGTGCCCCAGCCCCGTAATCATCTTAGTCGCTCTCTTTTGCACCTTTTCCATTTCCACTATGTCTTTTTTGAGATGCGGCGACCAGAACTGGACACAATACTCCAGGTGTGGCCTTACCATAGATTTGTACAACGGCATTATAATACTAGCCGTTTTGTTCTCAATACCCTTCCTAATGATCCCAAGCATAGAATTGGCCTTCTTCACTGCCGCCGCACATTGGGTCGACACTTTCATCAACCTGTCCACCACCACCCCAAGATCTCTCTCCTGATCTGTCACAGACAGCTCAGAACCCATCAGCCTATATCTAAAGTTCTAATTTTTTGCCCCAATGTGCATGACTTTACACTTACTAACATTGAAGCGCATTTGGAATGCCATTTGGGATTACTGGAATGGGATTACTGGGATTACTGGAATGGAATTACTGGGATGTACTGGAATATCATTTGGGATTACTCCTGGGGAAATGCTTGGCCAAACAGTGGTTCCCAACCAATGACACTGCAGCTCCAGCATCTGTGGTGAGTGTTGCAAAAGTGCCGTAAGGCACTTCACCGCCAGTGGGCGATAAGCAGCGCTGGAGGAGAGGCTTGCGTCACATGGCGCTGGACCTCTGTGTCAGCAAGACACAGAAGAGGAGTGCTGACTGGTGAGGAAAGGCTACAGCGTTTGGGCCTCTTCAGCCTAGAAAAGAGACGCCTGAGGGGGGACATGATTGAGACATACAAAATTATGCAGGGGATGGACAGAGTGGATAGAGAGATGCTCTTTACACTCTCACACAACACCAGAACCAGGGAACATCCACTAAAATTGAGTGTTGGGAGAGTTAGAACAGACAAAAGAAAATATTTCTTTACTCAGCGTGTGGTTGGTCTGTGGAACTCCTTGCCTCAGGATGTGGTGATGGCGTCTAGCCTGGATGCCTTTAAAAGGGGATTGGACAAGTTTCTGGAGGAAAAATCCATTACGGGGTACAAGCCATGATGTGTATGCGCAACCTCCTGATTTTAGAAATGGGTTATGTCAGAATGCCAGATGCAAGGGAGGGCACCAGAATGAGGTCTCTTGTTATCTGGTGTGCTCCCTGGGGCATTTGGTGGGCCGCTGTGAGATACAGGAAGCTGGACTAGATGGTCCTATGGCCTGATCCAGTGGGGCTGTTCTTATGTACTTATGTGATTTTTGTTTTGTGCACATGTCCAGTGTGTTACCAATGGAATGGATGCCATAAATAACTAAACATTCAGCCTGATTCTGTTCGTGTTTACTCAGAAGTAAATCCTGCTGTGTTCAGTGGGAACTAGTCCCAAGGAATGTATTCATAGAATTCCAGCCTCAATGGCTACTGGTGTCCAATATCTCATTAAAACTATAACAGGAATAACGTTTCTGTTCAATCGTGTACAGTAATTAAAGAAGCTCATGATGTGTGGAATCGAGCGTTTATTCTCATGCTAGTAGAGCCAATCTCCCATTTCATTTTGGGGGCAAAAAAAAAAAAAAAAAGCTGCAAAGTCACATAGTGCAATTTTCAGGATTTCAGTGTGATGGCCCTCCGTGGAAACATTTCTACTTAAGCTTTATATATGCCTATACTGGACGCTGAAAAATTATTTGGCTCCCATTTTGGCTAACTTCATTAACGAAAATGCTTTTGCTTCCTAAGCCTCAAACACCTCAAGAGAGTTGGGGAGGGGCCACCACTCTGTGGCAGAGGACCTCAATTCAAGCCTAGCATCAGGGCCCATGAAAGGGGGATGCAGGACATACATTGTACCTGGGCCCAGGGTCAAAAAGGGGACCCAGGAGCCAGAGTAGGGGAGCCAGAAATGTTCTGGGGTCTCAGAAAATACTTCCATATATCATGTGAAAACTAGCATTCACATTTTGTGTAAGCCTCCATAATATTATATATTGTAATTTGGAGAAATTATAACCCAATGATCGTATAAATTATGATCCAATGGAGAAGGGAAGGGGCCCAAAATATACTCCGTACCCTCTGACAAAATTCCTCTTAGAGGCCCTGCCTGGCTTCTTTGGTTTAGGAAATTCTGGGAAATTTCCCATCAGCATGCAGATAGCATAGGTGGAACAGTGTCTGACTTGGTCTAGGTCAACTCTGTAAGGTCACCCAATGCCTTGGGGATATGTTGTCTAATATGAGGAAGAATACATAGTTAAAAATACGACAGTCCCACAAATAATACTAATTCCAAACTAAAAATGCCTCCCAGTGGCTCAGGTCTAAAAACCCTTCTTTCCAAAGCATCCAAACAGTTCTCTCTCTCTCTCTCTCCATGCCCCTTTGCAAAGTCTTACAGCTCACTCTTATGCATGTTTCCTCATAAGTAAGTCCCACAATGTTCAGAGGGCTCACGTCTCTGGCTGTTCCCACTGACAGCTCTGCTTGACTCCTTCCTCTCATCCTCTCTACCTTCTTGCCCATGTCCTTTTGAAAGGTGAAGGGCAGGACCTGCAAAATGGGAGGAATAGACACTACCCCTCTCCTGGTCCCCATTCCCATCTTCTGCTTTTTCAAAAGGCAGAGTGTGCAGGAATAGGAATTGAAGGGGGGAGCCAAACAGAACAGCCCCTTGCCAAATTGAGCAAGGAGGAGTAACCCAGAGGTGGTGATCAAAAATAAAAATAGGAAGGGGGGGAGATAAAGTCACAGGGGACCCGGGGGGGGCAAGTGGGAGGAGAGATGGTCAGAGGGAGAGGAAATGGGATAGGAGTAGGGATAGCTGTGGGGGAACTGGGGGAGGAAAGAGGCATAGAGGACTTGGAGGGGGTCACAAGACAGGACTAGGCTATGCTCTATACACCCAGGAGGATTACAGTTCATAGCAGACTTCAGGCACCTGGGGACTTTATGCATTACTTTTAAGCCCAGGAAAGAAATCGACAGACTTCCTACATCCTTGACCGACAGGTATGAGACCAAAACAAAGAGTGCTTTCCCCTTCTCTATAACCCCTGCCCAAATTGTAACAAAACAATTCCTTCCATCTGTATGGACCAAAGCAGGCTGCAAGGGCTTCCGTCATCATTTAACGGCCACCTAATCAACTTGAATAGTCTCATCCTCCTGGGTAGTCAAAGCAATTGAGGAAGAAAGTAGAACCCCATGCATATTTCACCCACATTGTTATGACATTTCAGGCTTTCTCGTCTGCAGCAGATAATTGGTTTTATCTGAATTCACAGGAGTACTTTCAGTTCTACGAAAAGTTAAAAAAAAAATTCAGGAAAAAACAAGCGTTCTCCAGTGCTTGCTGAAGCTTACCCTAACAAAATAATTACGACAAAGTCTTAATGAACTGCTTCGCTAATGAGTGCGTCAGACTTTGGCAATGGAAAAGACGCAACATGAGAATTGATTGAAAAGCAGAGTCCAGACAGAACGGAAATAATGATGGTCAGCAGATTTGGAAAACAGCAGGGGTCTGTTTGGGAGTGGGGAGTCATGCATCACTGGTGGAGTTCACTCTGCTTAGGTCATCCAGCTTTGCAACTGTTGTCCTCAGGCACTCCTGGGCACATCACCATGCTTGGACCTCAAGTTTGCAGCAATGCCTAGAAGCTCTTTTCTGTTATTCCAATAGGCGAGTTCAATGCCACCCCTCATCCCCGTCTACTCCACATACCAGCCTATCTATCAGAGGCTTGAAAAGGACAACAGATCCAGGCTGGAGAGGGTTTCAACAAAAAAGCATTGTTAATATTTAGGACATGTATTTAATTTTCCTGTGTTCCAAGTGCATCACATGTACAGACAGCCCCGTATCCATGAATCTGGTATCCACGGATTCAATTATCCACAGATCCATGGATCCAAGGCCCCCTGCGTGCCCATTAACGTAGTTTAGATCTTTTCTGGGACTAAAATATTCTTCCTTATATAGGTCGCTATAAGCATTCAAGTTTATAGCAATGCACAGGCAGGCTGCCAGCAGCCAAAACGCTTGAAAAGACTAGATTGAAGCTAACAGGAAGCACAGGGTACTCCCATATCTATGGTTTCTGTATTTGCAAGGGGCCCTGGAACTGAACCCCATAGATATGGTAGCCTGTCTGTATTACCTTGTCACAAGCCTTACAACAAAGGTGAGCATCATTACCCCCATTTTTGCAGATGATACGACAAAGTCTAGCTTAAGACCTTTTGGGGGTCCAATCCTATCCAACCTTCCAGCACAGATGCAGCCACAATGCAGCCCAGAGGAGAGCAGAGAGTAGGGATGGGGAGGGAGTGGATTCCAGCAGCAGCCCAAATGTTCCCTTACCTTGAGGAGGCCTCTGTGACTGCCCCTTCCCCACTGCAGGATGTAGCACATACCCCGTTGGCATTGCTGCATCAGCACTGGAAAATTGGATACAATTGGACCCTTAATGAGTTCATAAGAGAGAAAATATTCAAACTAGAGCTGCTCTGAATCTTAGCTCAAATCTCCTAGCCACTGCACTATACCAGCTCTCAGAAAACAGCAGTGGAATGTACTCCTACATCTGTAGTCTTTCCTTTCACCAGACTGGCTGAGAGTGCAAAAGGGGAGGGGGCCATTCTTTTACTTTTAGCTGTATAGTCGTGGGTGGTGGGAGAACACTACCCTGCCCCATCCCCACTGATGAGAGTTAATGAATGGCACCATCAAATAGAACAAGAATGTGTTCTGATCAACCACACAAACTATAGCAGCTTCCACTAGAAAAGTTCTCCTGGCATGTTTTATGTTCTGTTGCCAAAGTCTGACATACTCATTAGTGAACCAATTCATTAGGATTTCTTCCTAATTGCTTTTTTAGGCTGAACCTTGGCAAGCCTCAGAGAATGTTGTTAACATTTGTGGTTATGGGAAATGGGGGGTCCTTTTTTAAAAAATGAAGCTTCACTCTGTACCTCTGGCATGAATAAGAGTACATGCATTTCCAAATGCACAAGAAGAGAAAAGAACAGATTTTTCTTTCAAAATAAGCATGCACATTCATTTGCTGCTCTCCGTAGCCAGTCACATGAGAATAGCTACAATTTCCAGCCCAGTAACATTCCATGATGACCACAAATAAAGCTAAGCCATTAAGGCTGCAATCCGAAGTAATTTTTCAGCACTGACATAAGGACAATGCAATGCTGAGGTAAGGGAACAAACATTGCCCAACTTTAAAGGGCTCCATGACTGCCCCCCAACTGCAGGGTGCAGCACATGCACCACTGGCACAGTTCTGGAAAGTTGGTTAGGACTGCGCCCTAAGCCGTTTCTGCCTAACGTTGCATATACGCAACAGGGACCAAATGTGTACACTGTGGGCCGGGCAGAAATGGGTTAAATAGATAGAAAGTCTGCAGTGGAGGCATGTCATGGGTGAGGAGGGATGGGCTGGGGGAATTTCAAGGCAGGGAGGGGGAGTTCACGGAGCAAGGGTGAGGAGGGGTGGATCCCAGCAGCTTGTGCCAAGCTCCTTACTCCAATTTCCCAGGTCACCCTGCCCCTTTTCTCTTTTCAGTCTTAAGCCAATAAATTAGCTGGCATAGGTCTAAGGAGGAGACCCATCGGTGATTGAGCAGCCTACCAGGGGGCGAATTTCTACTTCCTGATGGCTCTCCGATTGCCCCACCCACCATTGATGCGGCGTGAGCTCTGCGCGTGCTGCTGCATTGGTGCCAATAGTGGGGGATAATTTGGACAGTAAGATACTGACAGCCCAATCCTGAGCTGCCTTGGCGCCTAGCTTCGGCAGCGCCGGAAACGGCTGCCACTGTATCCTGTGCATCTCGGGCTGCCGCAGGCGGCACCTCTTTTGTCCCCTTCTCCCTGGTAAGGGAAGTAGCCCCACAATGGGGCTACTCACTTTACTGCTGACTGAAAGGTCGGCGGTAAGGTAAAGTCGTTCATGTAGGGCGCTGAGCCCTACACGAACAGACAGGATCTGGTGGAATGGAGCTCCAATGAACCTGCCTCTTTGCCTCCCTGCTCCCTCCCCCAGCACACCTCCCACACACTCTCTCCCCGTCCCCCACCTCCCCGTCACGCCTCCTCCCCCCTCTTTCCGCCCTCCACCTGCCTCCCCCCTCCCCATCATGCCTCCTCCTCACCTCTCCCCCCCGTGCTGGCCTAGCATGGGCTTTATGGCACGTTTGCGACAGTGCGCCCCAGTGGAAAGCTGGAGTGCCGAGCACAGGATTGGGCTCTGCGTTGAGAATCAGGGCTTCCTCAGCTCAGATCTTGCTTCTGCTGTGATCTTAGTAGGTGGCCATTCCCCAGTTGCAATACAAAATAACAAAATAACCATACTTATTCTTGTGAGGATGACATCAAAGTAACACAAGTGACTTGCACTGCATGCTCAGAAACCTGCCTGCAAATGCTACATATTTTTAAATAGGATGGATGGATGGAGCTAATGGTTAGGCGATTGTCACCTGATATTTAGGAATATCTCTATTCAGCCCAATTTGTGTCTGTGGAGCAGGCTTGTTTGCTGCTTGTTTGCCTCCTCTCCATGTCTATTTCTAATACAGCAAATAATTCTGTCAGTTTTCAGACTGTGACTTCGAGGATAGTGTTACATTTGTTGTATTGTAAACACAATCACGTCTTCTGACCCTGGACTCACAACATGAGTATGAAAAAAAAGAGAATGAATGCAGCCCATCACAGCAGTGAACTAGAACATGGGGGGAAATGCCAAAGGTGCAAAGAAGAACAAAGTTATTATGAATTCCGTGCATATGACATGCGTACTTTGCAAGCCGCAGAAGTCCTCTTCGAGGAAAATCCTTTCACATTCCTTTGAAAAGCCAAAGTGATACATACAACAATCATTTGTCATTTTGACAGCTGACAAGCCACCTTGCTTTTCCCATTTCTCCGGTGATGACTTTTGCCATAATATGGATGCGACACTGTATACTGACCCTGACTCAGCCAGTATCTCGGGGGCCGTGGATTATACCATCAGAAGGAAACGGCTTCGACAGACTGACTGAAGCACTGTTCAAGGAGCAGTAGACCCTTGGAAAACTAGACTATGATCCCAAGTCCAGCCATTTAGACCACTGAAGTGTGCAGCCTGAGCCAACCCCCTTCCATGTCAGTACACGGACTCTACAAAGCTCACATTGCTGCCAGTGTCATGGGATTCCCCATGTGAATCATTTGAAGGAAATCTGTACACACTAACTCTTCACAGCATAAAAATGCAGCATTTTTAGCCAGAAAGTTGCTCCTGTCAGTTCCGTTCAATACTCTTGTTGACCAAAAGGACAAAGTGGAACAATCCTCTAACCTGCACTAGGATATAATGGCTCAGTTAAACCTTGCTTCTTCACAGAGAATAACATCTCTGCATTTTGAAACTGTCCCAGGTCCTGAAAATCTAGTTGTTGAATCTCCAAGTCTGGTTTTTTAATTATTATTTTGCAAATGTATGTAAAGCCGCAACCACCACACCACCACCCATATCCACAGTTCTGGGGAGCCCTGCAGATATGGAAACAGCTTCATGTTGACATTGTTTCTCTCTCTCTCTCTCTCTCTCTCTCTCTCTCTCTCTCTCTCTCTCTCTCTCTCTCATGCAGGCTGGTTGCCTGCACAGTTTAACCCATTTTTGCCGGGCTCACAGGTGTCTGCTGCATTTATGCAATGCTGGGCAGAAACAGCTTAAGCAGTTTAAGCAAGAAACACCCATGCTTCCACTGCTACAACTGAAAAGCAAAGGTACACTAATGGGCGGGGGGGTGCAAGGGGTCCCCCATATCTGTAGATAAGTGAAACCGTGGACCCTGGATCTGCAGATATGGGAGGACATCTGTACTCCTCTTTATCATTTATATCACAGCAAGGAACAAAACCATAAAAACAATACATACTAGCCTATAATAATTATAAAAAGGCAGAAGACATATTAAAAACCGAACAGCAACAATAAAGCATTCAGACAGCCATTTCAGAGGTCACCCCCAAATCGCACAGGCCATTAAAAGGTCTGTGCCTTAAATACTTCACCTATTAGTCTGCTTTCTTTCCTCTTTTCACCAAAGCAGCCCCCCTCCCTCTTTGTCTAACCTGCCTCTGTTCCCACCCAGGTGTATCAAGACAATGTGTTTGCATTTCACTCAAAGTTGACCTTAAGCCCTCGCTTCTTGACTGAAAATGCAACAGCTCACCACCTGCCTAATACCCCCAGCCTACTATTTTTATTCCGACATTTTTGTGCCAAAAATATGCAATGACATTGTGAGGATGGACGATCTGCAGCGGGAGATTTAACACTGAAAGCTAAATTTACCATAGAAGTATAAAAATGGTGCTATTAGAGACGACTGTCACCAAATGATTAATTCGGGAAGGTTGCGATCATTCCTTTCAGCCTTCAAACGAGCAAAGCCCATTAATCTGAAATCGGCAGAGTCATACCAAATGTCACTTGTACCTGTGTTTATCCAGAGGAACCAAGATGTCTTCTTCATAGGGAAATCAATACTGAATGTGAAAACCGCTTTGCTTCCCGCTCATCAAAAGAATGGTCATACGTTGGTGCATTTCCAGGTGGTTCAAATGAGTGGTTGGGTTACTAGCACATTAAACTACTGCTGAAATGTGCCATGCTTTAAAATGCATGTAAAATTCCTTTGGTATTTCCCTGGTTGAACAGGATCAAGAGTTCAGTTATTCTAGTGCTGTCCACTTTCACTGTTAGGGTAGACGGGGGGAGGGTGGTGGTGCAATAAGTATTGCAGGCACTGCAATGCGCCCTGTAAGTGGGGCCTCCCGCTTGCTGTCAGAGCTATTGAGCCAGTGATAGCAATGTGCAGGCACTTCCATTCACTGAGCACCTGCACATTGTCATTGCTGCCCCAATGGCTCTGACAGCAAGTGGGAAGGGCTGTTTTCACAGCGCTGTGCAATGCCTGCAATAGTCCTCTGCTGTCTCCCCTAGAACATAAGAACAGCCCCACTGGATCAGGCCATAGGCCCATCTAGTCCAGCTTCCTGTATCTCACAGCGGCCCACCAAATGCCCCAAGGAGCACACCAGATAACAAGAGACCTCATCCTGGTGCCCTCCCTTGCATCTGGCATTCTGACATAGCCCATTTCTAAAATCAGGAGGTTGCGCATAAACATCAAGGCTTGTACCCATAATGGATTTTTCCTCCAGAAACTTGTCCAATCCCCTTTTAAAGGCGTCCAGGCTAGACGCCATCACCACATCCTGTGGCAAGGAGTTCCACAGACCAACCACACGCTGAGTAAAGAAATATTTTCTTTTGTCTGTTCTAACTCTCCCAACACTCAATTTTAGTGGATGTCCCCTGGTTCTGGTGTTATGTGAGAGTGTAAAGAGCATCTCCCTATCCACTCTGTCCATCCCCTGCATAATTTTGTATGTCTCAATCATGTCCCCCCTCAGGCATCTCTTTTCTAGGCTGAAGAGGCCCAAACGCCGTAGCCTTTCCTCATAAGGAAGGTGCCCCAGCCCCGTAATCATCTTAGTCGCTCTCTTTTGCACCTTTTCCATTTCCACTATGTCTTTTTTGAGATGTGGTGACCAGAACTGGACACAATACTCCAGGTGTGGCCTTACCATCGATTTGTACAATGGCATTATAATATTCGCTGTTTTGTTCTCAATACCCTTCCTAATGATCCCAAGCATAGAATTGGCCTTCTTCACTGCCACCGCACATTGGGTTGACACTTTCATTGAGCTGTCCACCACCACCCCAAGATCTCTCTCCTGATCTGTCACAGACAGCTCAGAACCCATCAGCCTATATGTGAAGTTTTGATTTTTTGCCCCAATGTGCATGACTTTACACTTACTGACATTGACGCGCATCTGCCATTTTGCTGCCCGTTCTGCCAGTCTGGAGAGATCCTTCTGGAGCTCCTCACAATCACTTCTGGTCTTCACCACTCAGAAAAGTTTGGTGTTATGCTACTGGTTACGCTACTGGCTAGCACCTTTCTAAGGCATCCACCCTGAAAATGAAGAAGCCAGGGACTGAACCTAAAGCCTTATCTAGGTATCTCTTATGGGTGGCTTCCCTACTGCAGGCACCATTGGAGCATTCTGAGAACCAGCTGTATGGTAGCAATACTATGTCATAAAGATCATGTAAAAAAATCTTTCCCTTCCTTCAAATTCCATCTAAAGCAGAACAAATTTCCATATGCTTTCGCTTCTCCTTTGAAAGCCCAATTCTATCCCCTGCTACCCCATAGCACACAGTGCTGCTGCCAGAGCATGAGCCTTTTGCTAATGGGGGGGTGTATTAGGATCGCAGAAGATCTGGCGAGGATGTGGTGTCAGCAGTGGCCCCTTTAAGGGTAAGGCCTGGGCATCCAGCAGAGAGTGTGCTGCACAGCTGCAGCCACTTGAAGGCAATAGGGCCCTTAGGCATGAAAGCACCTGATGAAGGGAGAGTTTGGTGTGGGTACCAGAATGAGGAAAGCTTGAGAAAGGACAGACTGGATTAATAGACTGACAGCCCAATCCTATGCATGCCTACTCAGAAGTCAGTCCCATTTGAGTCGATAGGGCTTACTGCCAGGAAAGCGTGGATAGGATTAGGCTGTGAGAAACTCATGGCTGATGGACTTCTGAGGACAACTGGAACAACGGAACTGCTGGTAGTTTTTGGAGCAGACTAATGGACTTTGGAGACTGCTGGAGACACTGGAGTTTGGTGTGTGGCTGCCATGCCCAAGACCTGCTGAGGACCAAGGGGCTGCTGTAGTGGTGGGAGGCTGCTGGCAGGAGAGAGGACCTCTGTAGATTGAACAGGCGAGCTACCCTGGTGGTGGGGTCCAGCAGGACTGCAAGGCAGAACCGGAGTCATTGTTGGGTAAAAAAGGGGAGCTAATTAGCTCAAAGTCGGTGTAATTCTCCAGGCAGACCTTGGACTGGGAATCTGGCAAAACGGGGTGAGACAAGACAGCCCCAGAGAGGTAAGTAAAACTTTTTCTTACTTACCACCCTGCAGGATGATTTTCCTTAAATAGTCTCCACAGACCTACTTTGCTGTCAGAGGAGTGTCGGGGGGGGGGCATTTTAAAGTGGGGAGATAGGATCTCAATATGCACCACTACTACTGAGATCCTCCCTCTCCCACCCTCTGCTGAGCCTACTACTTGCCCTGAAGCACCCCTGAACTACCCCTCCTGCCAACCTACCTGCTCCGGCAGTGTGTCTGGGAGCTGCTGGTGGATGTACAGGGCCTCCAGCCACTTGCACTGGTCATGCTGAAGAATGCATCAATGGTGTGGCTTTTGCCCTAATATCCAAGGCTTTATGGTGGCAGATCACAAAGTCCCGCCACCATAAGTCCCGATAGGATTGACAATTTATCTTCATTCTCCAATCTTACCAAACTTGAAGTGTGTGTAACAGCATTTGACCACAGTTCTTCCCTACCTCCAAGACGCCACGAATCATCATGGTGCAGCCCGTACCTATGAATGGATGAACCATTGCTCCCATTCTCCCATTGCTTTGAGAATAAAGGTGCTGGCTGCTGTCATGTGCCGAACAGAGGGTCAAGGAACTAAAATATTTTATGCTACAGTTTCATGTGTGACAGGGGAGGTCCTGTTATTTAGCTCCATTGCCAAGGAGGTTCTACAGCTTACAGCCTCTTGCTGAAAGAGCGTCCTTGGACAATCTTAAGGAACAGAGCAGGGAAAATAAATGGAAAGGGTTAGTTGCTACATTTATGGTAAGGAATCAGAATTTATCAAGACACCAAGTAGTTTACAGGATTGTATCCAGACCATTGAGTGAAATATTTTCAGGCAATTGAAATCTTATTAACTCTCATTCATTTTCTGTGACCAGGAATCATTTTTTTTCCCCTGAGCAAAAACCGCTATGTTTAGTCAAATGTAATGAAAGAAAATGGGACATCTCTTGCCCCACCTCCCTTTTCTCTGCAGATTGTCATTGGAATGAAAACAAAGAATCAATAACCTGAAACCTTTTAATTGCACGTATGCCTTTCCACTCTTATTTTCAGAATGCCTGCAAGATCGCTCTTTGGGGTTTTATTTTGCCAACCCCCACACATATGATACTTTTATCATCTTTAAATTCAAAAATTGATGTACATTTACTTTTACTTTCCAGGGAAAGACACAGACACACACACAAACTAGGACTCAGGAGAAAACTGTGATGAGAACTTTAGCCCCATATGTATGAACACTGCTCACAATGAAGAGGGCTTCAGCTTTGCGCTGGTTTGGTTTATGCTGGTATATGTCCTTATGTAAAACATATTCAGAAACTAACCTCACCCAAGAAAACCTCCCCCAAAACCACTTTTTATTGAGCACAAAGGCCTAGCTGTTGCAAGATCTTGCTTACGTCCATTGCCAACTACAGAATCTTTTGTGTGCAGGAACATAATGTGGACAGGAAAGAAAATTGTAACATGTTCAAGACCTTCACATCAGCTAAAATAGTGGAAAGATTTTACTAGGGTGGAAGTTGACTTAAAGTTATTTTGAGTGGTTGGTTCTCCCCGCTCCCCGCAACACACACACACACACACACACACACACACACACACAGGAGACCCCAGCTTCTGAACAAATGCACTTTAAAAAATTCAATTTACTTCTAGCTGTCTGTCTGTGTGGATGGCATGTTTCCCAATATAGCCATACATCAGTAGCACCCACATTTCGCTGCGAGTAAGCTGATAAGGAAACTGCTACTAACCTCGAAAGTGACTATAGCACACAGCTGCATTCGTTACACTTCCTAAGTATAAATTGCATTATTCTGCACTCCTGCTGGGGAAAAAATGTAGAAAATGACCCAGGGTATGACAAGCAACTTTTCTCCCAGATTTCAACAAGATTTCTACCTTAGACTTCCTTTCTCACACTGACAACACAATCTTATTCATGTCTACTCAAAACTAAGAAGCCAATCCTATGCGCGCCACCCAATGGTGGCACATCTCCTCGTTGGCCATAAAGCACGCCGACCTGCACCAGCTATTTAGCTAGTGCCTTATCTTACCCTTATCCTTGGGTAAGGTAACCCAGAGGAGACCTCCTGGACTGCCTACCACCACCACAGGATGCAGTGGTTACCATTTTGGTGCTGTTGCATCATTGTGGGGAAGGGATAATGCTAACTGGGTAAGAGGCACTTTTTCAAGTGGGTGCTCCTCTTTTATTTAGTAGGGGGAGAATAACTGGCCCGCCTCACCCCAGCAATGCCTTATCTAGTGGCTGTCTGCTGGTGTTCTTTTGCATCTTTTTAGATTGTGAGCGCTTTTGGGACAGGGAGCCATTAGTTGTTTGATTTTTCTCTGTAAACCGCTTTGTGAACTTTTTTTGTTGAAAAGCGGTATATAAATATGTGTGTTGGCAACCTTCAGTCTCGAAAGACTCTGGTATTGCGCTCTGGATGGTGGTTCTGGCACAGTGTCCAGTGTGGCTGAAAAGGCCAATTTGGAGTGACAATCCCTTCTACACCGGGAGCAAGTGCAGTCTGTCCCTGGTCTGTCTCCCTGGCTATGGGCCTTCCTTCTTTGCCTCTTTGCCTCAGTCTGTTGGCCAAGTGTCTCTTCAAACTGGGAAAGGCCATGCTGCACAGCCTGCCTCCAAGTGGGCCACTCAGAGGCCAGGGTTTCCCACCTGTTGAGGTCCACTCCTAAGGCCTTCAGATCCCTCTTGCAGATGTCCTTGTATTGCAGCTGCGGTCTACCTGTAGGGTGCTTTCCTTGCACGAGTTCTCCATAGATGAGATCCTTTGGGATCCGGCCATCATCCATTCTCACGACATGACCGAGCCAATGCAGGCGTCTCTGTTTCAGCAGTGCATACATGCTAGTGATTCCAGCACGTTCCAGGACTGTGTTGTTAGTAACTTTGTCCTGCCGGGTGATGCCGAGGATGCGTCGGAGGCAGCGCATGTGGAAAGTGTTCAGTTTCCTCTCCTGTTGTGAGCGAAGAGTCCATGACTCGCTGCAGTACAGAAGTATACTCGGGACACAAGTTCTGTAGACCTGGATCTTGGTATGTTCCGTCAGCTTCTTGTTGGACCAGACTCTCTTTGTGAGTCTAGAAAATGTGGTAGCTGCTTTACTGTTAATAATAATGGATAGGATTGGGCTGTGTGTCTCATTTAATTTAATGGGGGCTTACTCCCAGGTTAGGACTCTAGCCTGAGTCATCCAGTGTGCTTGAAAAATCATTCTGATGCCTTGAAAAACGAATAAAGAACATCAGAAAGTGTTTGAACCTACAAATTAAAGAATATGCCCAAGGAAAATATTAGTTTCCCACTGAGAGGGGAAAAAAATCACATGCAGGGGCTGAAAGCTGATGGCAGAGATGAGGAAAAAAAGATTCTCATCCCATATTATTTTTGCCAGATGACAAGGCAGAAACTTTTTCATTAAAAAGTCTCTGACAGCCTGGGCCTTTCTTTTGATAGATACAAACAAACAGGAGATAGCCAGGCCACATCATGAACACATCCACCCCGACAGCAAACCATTTTAGACCTCTCCGCTGAATAAATATGAAGAGCGAAATTGGTTTGAACAGCAACCTAAGATCAAAAGGAAGATTTGCCTTAATTCAACTGATTTCACCCCATTTAGGTGGCATTACCTTTGGAGCTTCAGGAATGCTAATTGGGACTTCGACAGATTACTTTCTCTTCTCCGGGATGAAAGATACGGCTGTCAGTAAATGTTTAGATGTCAAGCCCTGTCAAAGTGGGAGATAGAAAATTAAATACAGGCAAACTGGCACTTTCAAGCCAAACACACTGTCGATGCCTGCAATTACATGTAATTAATGGGAGCTCGGCAAAGAAAGAAAGGAAAAATTTCATACATATGATCTGTATGAAATCAGATCATACAGAACTGCAATAAATTCTGGAGGGTGCATCTGACTATGAAAATAACAGGAAGCACAGTTCTCACAGACTTCCAGGATACTTGGGCAACATATACTGTGTTTGAGATGCCCTGAGACCTCCTACTAACACAACTGGCTACAGAGTCCTGGGTGGAAGTATAACTAATGGGTGTCATCGTAACTAATGGAAATGTGCTGCGTTTCGTAGCCATGACCTCCAATATTCCCATGCTCACACATTAAAAAAAATATATAGCACCAGTAGCAGTGCATGTGTGCATCTAATGCAATCTAAAGAGACACTTCTGTTTTGTTTTCACCAAGGGTTGGTTCACACCATCACACTGTAAAACAAATAAGCCCAGCTGGATCAGTTCAAAGGTGTGTGTGGTCCAGCATTTTGCTTCTTGCATTGTGGAATATCACAAGCAGAGCCCTACAGAAATTGCCCACTCCCACTATCATTCCACAGAAACTGGTATTTAGTGGTATACTGAGTCTGAACATGAAGGGCCCAATCCTGAACAGTGCGCGCTGGCTTACCCAGTGGACCGCCAAGCAGCAGAGAGGTACGTGGAGACAGGGGGAGGCGGGGAGGAGGCATTCCGGGGGAGGTGGGCAGAGGGTGGGGTGAGTGAGGAGGAGGTATTCTGGGGAGGGGGGAGGCAGGGAGAGGGCGGGAAGGAGGCATGCTGGGGGAGGGAGCGGGGGGCAAGGGAAACGGGAACCAGAGCCTCTGTGTTGGGCTCACCGCCCAACACAGAGGTTCTTGATTCACTGCTGACCCTTGGGTTGGCAGTAAACCAAGTAGCCCCATCGTGCTTAGATTACTGCAACACACTCTGTATCGGGCTGCCTTTGAAGACTGTCTGGAAACTGCAATTAGTGCAGGATGTCACCACCCGTGTGGTTGCAGGGGCTTGTTGGTTCGACTCAGTCGGGCTGCTGTTTCAGTGGCTACACTGACTGTTGGTTCATTTCTGGGCACAATTCAAGTTGTGAATTGTTCGTTTCTGGGCACAAGCTGGTTTCTGGGTACAATTCGAGTTACTTTTGACTTTTAAAGCCCTTTACGGCTCAGAACCAGGGTTTTTGAGGGACCGCATGTGGGTGTAAATGGGCGGGCAATTGACTCTTAAAAACATACTTGCCCCCTTCTTCCTCGACCAGGCTACTCTGAAGCCTAGTTACAAGGAAATGCTGCTGTTGAACAATCAGGCTTTCTGAATCACATTGAGGTCCCGTCCCCCCCATGCCTGCTTTCTCTTCTTTGGAAATTGCTTTGGTCCCACTTTGCCTACCCCATCCATTTTCCTGGCTCTACCCAAACAGAGCAGTTGGTTTCCTACAGACCCCCCCCCCGGCCCCCAGTATTGTCTGATTCCCAAACACCTTCTAGAAATCCAGCAGCCCAGCAGGCATCAGTATGCCCAACACGCCGCATTTATTTCTTGGTCTTTTTTAAAAAGCTGATCGAGACGATTTTGAAGAATGGGAGAACAGGCGAGAAACACTGCCACAGGCCAATACAGTAACAGCTGTTAATTTTATTTAAAAAGCCATTTGTTTGAAACGTTTCAGCTTGGATTCCTTTTCTGGGGGCAGACACGCAGAAGGGCACATTCTCCAAGCAGGCATCTGCCGGCACGACTGGCGCCGTCTTCTGCATTCTGAGCAGGCAGGAGCAGGATGAGCTCACACAGAATGGAAATTAACTGATTAGAGATCCCTGCCTTGCCCAGTGTGATCCTTAGCTCATTATAACAGGTGCAGGGAGCCCATCACAAGGCCAGTTCGATTCAGCAGGCTGAACAAGGTAACATAATTAATGGACCACAGATTGTCCAGGATTTAGTTTATTAGTGCATTTTTAAATAAGAGAGGGGGCAAATATTAGAATTTTGAACACCAAACACAAACATGCCTTTGGCCAAGCCTGGCTCATAAACAGAAAATGGTGCCAGGAGGGTTCTATTCAACAGACAAGATAGCCTACCCCTCCTACCCCTCCCATCACAGCCCAGAGCAACCATTCCACCAGGCTGCAAGACCGACTCCAGAGGTCTGGCTGAGATCAACTGCAACTGACTCCTCGTTTCCTAGAATGGTCTCCATTAGCAGTTCATTTCCCCCTGGCTGCCCCTAAGAGAGAGTTGATACAGCAAGGCCAGCTCTGTCTATCTGTCTGACCAACCATCACTTGGATCATCCCTGCCCAGAACACCCTCCTGATGTGATCACTCAGCCTGGTCACAATTCTAACTGCATGCCCTAACAGTATGAAACTGAATTTGCTTATTTTCCTCTTTCATCCCCCCCTTTTTTTGTATTGTGTTTCTTGGATTATAAAACATTGTTTTAAACTGCCTGGATAGCTTCAGCAGAAAGATGGATTGCATATATCCAAATAAACAAATAAATGAAAACCTGATTCTCCCTTTATTATGTCTTCTGTGCTAAAGCAGCCGGGGGGGTGGTGGTGGGAGAGTTGAATGAAACATGAACACTTTGGGAATTTCAGTTGTCTGTTTGTGCAGCCTTCTAGCCATTCTGCCATCCTTTTCATTCATTCTAGCGGCTCACCTCCTTGCAATCTCTTTTGAGGATCTGACAACTAATTGAAACACATAAATGAGGAAAGACGGGAAAGCACCAAATGCAGCAGCTGAAGCGGATGGTTATTTTGAACTGGTGTGGGTGCCAGTCCTAATCTCTCCATGAAAGAACTGAATAAGCATCACCCCAGATGAAAAGTGGTAGTATTGTACTCAAAACACATCGGGCAAGAGGCTGAAACAACCTGGCTAGACTAGGATAATAAAACTTCAATCCTATGTACACATCCTTAGAAAAGAGTCTGCCTGAATTATTTCCATGTAAACATCAGAATAAGGCAGCAGGGCGCAGAGTTAGGCATGCATAGAACATTGTATTAGCTATACCCTAATAATAATAATAATATTATAATAATACTGGTATTTATATTCCGCCTTTCTGGTCATAGGATTACTCCTCTGACTTTATTCAAGGCGGTTCACATTGGCAGGTTATCCCTAAACCCCCGAGGGGATTTTTACAATAACAGAAAGTGTCTATCTTTCAAGAACCACACAACATTTCGGATGGATCTTCCACGGTCTGGTATCACTTCTGGCCCCAGTTGCCTCCCACGCTGGCTGAAAAGCATCTCCTTCATCCCTCACTTGAAGGGCAGCCAAGATGCTTCTTCACTCACACCAAAGAGCAAGTTGAACGACTCAGCTCAGCTTGTCAGCTGCTTCAAGGTCTCGCCATTCACGGAGCTGCTGGTGGCCTTGAACTGGCAACCTTCAGATGTTATCTTCGGGCTAACGGAGGCTCTAACCTCTAGACCAGGCCTCCTGTACCCTAAATTCAGGGGTCTTTGCTGGATTGTGTCTAAGGCTGCAACACTATGCACATTTGCTTTGGTCAAGTCCCATTGAACATGGTGGGGGTTATATCTTAGTAAGCATGCATAGGTCCTGTCAGCCTAGCAGTTCAAAAGCATGTAAATGCAAGTAGATAAATAGGTATCACTTCAGTGGGAAGTTAACAGCATTCTGTGTGCTTCGGCATTTAGTCATGCTGGCCACATGACCATGGAAGATGTCTTCGGACAAAGCCAGCTCCCTCCACTTAGAGACGGAGATGAGCACTGCCCCTTAGAGTCAGACACGACAGTGCAGGGGAAACCTTTACGTACCCTTTTTACCAAAGACACATAGGACCAAGTTATATGTTTCTATGAAGATGCCAAAATGAAAAGAGGTATTCTCCAGCCATTCTCTCCCAGCCACGCCTACAACCCCAATAAACACACATGTTATTTTTCTAACTTTCCTTCCACAGATGCGATAAACCTGCCTAATGAAGTATGGCATTTTTTATTTTTTTTTTTTTTGGGGGGGGGGGGAGTTAGGAGCTAAAGATTATTGAACCAGAGTAGCAATCTGATGCATTCTGGATGTCAGGCAAGGTCAGACTGTTTACAGGCTGAACATAAGTCTGAACAGTGGGACATCAGCACTCCTCTAGTCTGCATATTGTTCCTCTGTTTACAATAAGCTTGCTTGAAATGAGTGCAGCATGGCTTGTTTCAAAAGATTCTTAAAAAAAAAAAAAAACACCACCATTTTCCTCTTTAATGATCTAAGGCTGTGATCCCATGCATACTTTCCTGGGAGCAAGTCCCACTGAACACAGTGGGACTTATTTCTGAGTAGATATGCATTGGATTGAGCTGTAAATCATTCCCTTTTCTTATTATTCATTACAGAGAGCAACAATATACATGAAACTTTACAGAGGAATGTAAGCAAAAGGAATGTAAGCAAAAGAGGAATGTAAGCTCCCCTGCCCCAAGGAGCTTACCAATTACATTTTGATAATGAGGAAGAGACAACAAGGGAATGGGAGGAAAGGGAAAAGTAAAAATAGAGGATGCATATGTGAAAATGTAGGTATGTATACTTATTATTTTTATCTTTATTTTTACCCCGTCTTTCTCCCCAGAGGGACCCAAGGCAGCTTACAACAAAGGTTAAAAACATAAATTAAAAACATAATTTCAAAAACAAGATAAAACATATTTGCAAACATACCTAGGTTGTTGGAAAGGATGGAAAGGTTGGATTTGAAAGGAGGGAGGGAGGAAGGAAGGGCTGTGTAAGAGTTCTGGGAAGGAGCTCCAAGGAAACGGAGCAGTGAGGGAGAACGCATAGCATTGTTTAAGTGAGCTGGATACTTTGGGGCAGGAGATAGCTATAGAGTTGAGGAATGAAGATTACAGACAGGAGCATGATGGGAAGGAGTGCAGAAAGAGTGATGGGGAAGGCAGATAAGAAGCAGTATCCACAGTGACCAGTTGCATGCTCATGCTGCTTGCGCATGGCTCAGCACATGTGGTGAGAACACATAGAGAAGAGAGAAGATGTGAAACTGAATGCTCTCATCAGTAACTGCTTTGCCCATGGCTTGTGTGAAACATAATCAAGCCTTAGTATCACACAATTTGGGGTCATTTTTACTACTTGGATAATTGCCATTTATAGTCCAATTCTTTGCCAGTATCCCAAAATGATGGCATACTGTTCAGGTGCACCAGTGTAAAGATGGCCCCACCATCATGGAGGCCCTGCCAACAAGAGCTGTTGCACGGATAATGGTGCAGCAGTTGGAAAGCTACACGCCACCAGCAGAAGGGTGCAGACCTGGCACAACTCCACCAGTAGAGGCGGGAAAGAGGCAGGGAGTGGGGTGGGGCAGGGAGTGGGGTGGGGTACAAGGCAGAGCCAGTAGCTGTCAGATCCTAAACCGCCATCCCAGGCCAGACATGCCTCCAGCAGCTCCTTAGAGCTACACCAGCAGCAGAGCTGGCATAGAGCTGAGGAAGCCCAGAGCAGATTATACGGCAGCCCAGATATTCCGTTAAGTCCTACATATCTTTTCTGGCCTCTCCACCAAGAGGGCATGTCGGATGCAGTGGACCTTGTGCCAGCTGGTCTGTGAAACCCCTTGCCACAGGATGTGGTGATGGCGTCTGGCCTGGACGCCTTTAAAAGGGGATTGGACAAGCCTCTGGAGGAAAAATCCATTACGGGGTACAAGCCATGATGTGTGTGCACAACCTCCTGATTTTAGAAATGGGCTATGTCAGAATGCCAGATGCAAGGGAGGGCACCAGGATGAGGTCTCTTGTTGTCTGGTGTGCTCCCTGGGGCATTTGGTGGGCCGCTGTGAGATACAGGAAGCTGGACTAGATGGGCCTATGGCCTGATCCAGTGGGGTTGTTCTTATGTTCTTACGTAGTGGCCCTGCATCCAAAAAGCTGTCCCTACGTAGAATTGGGCTACTAGATTCACACTGGAGTACATGGCTCTATGCTGACTTAAATACCTTGAAGTTTCTGTAGATCTGCCTTTTGTTTTCAACCCTCCACACCCTGGACCTAGAATATCTGTAGTCTATGAAAAACTATGGCCAATTAACCAGAAAACTTTTTATTTAATTATTTACTTAATAAATTTGATTTCCTTGTGGAGGGGGGGGGGGTGCTAGAAAACTTTCTCTGACCCCAAGTAGCAGATGCCTTAGCAGTGCCATTTTTCACTTTTTTCAAAGTCTGGGTGTGACGTCACTTCCGGGGCATCGTTTTACACTCAGCGCCAGGCCTCACTTTCATTAGCTACACCACGGAATGGCAGCTCTCTTGCTCCCCCCCAAATTAGGAAATGAATGAGAAACAGAAATAAGGTTTCTCATAGGGTAGGGTAGATTCACAGAGATAGGGTAGGTTCACAGAGATGTGAGCTATAATTGCAGGAGCTTCTTAGGCATCAGCATCAGATTTCAGTGCAAGTCCTGAGCATGCTAAAACATTTTTTTTCCATATTTCTGGGCAGCCACATCACATTTAGTCTTGGGATTTTGTAAGGGCCCAATCCTATTCAATTTTCCAGCACTGGTGCAGCCATAAGCCAGCCCCAAGGTAAGGGAATACATGTTCCCATACCTTAAGGACGCCTCTGTGACTGCTGCCCCACCACAAGATGCAGAGCATGCCCCATTGGCACAGTTGCACCGGCATTGGAAAATTGGATAGGATTGGGCTGTTAGTTGTTACCTACCTTCAGTGTCTGTTTGCTGGCACAAATACGTTTTTTTCCCCCTAGCATCACATGTAGTAAAAGATTCAGGAAGCTTAAATTCAGTTGACAAGGCAGGTGATGCCTCAGGAGGCAAATCGCCAGCCAGATTGCTCTCTCCAGCTTGACATGTGCATCTCAGCCAGTTGTTGGCACTGGCAATTAGAGGGAAAGCACTATCTGACTTCTAAATTGATGCTGTTTGACCTACAAGCGGCGAGAAATGTGTAACTCTGCAAAACGCATCCACCCAGTCACTTTTTGAGCAATAACCCCCACCTTGCAAGGCATTTTAATGTACAACACAGGGAGACAAGAAACAATATGATCATAAAACTCATCCTGCTCTTGTTTATGGCATGTGCCATTTGCAGATTCGTTCCGCTGTAATGGGGTTACCTGCAGCACCGGAATGAGTGCATCAGTTGCCACATGCGCACCTCAGGCTCTCACACACTGTTTCAGCGTGTTGCGACTACAGCTTAAGGGCAGAGCTTTCCTTCCATTATGCAAAGTGGCTTTCTCCTTGAACTTAGTTCCAATTCAACCAATTGTGGAGATCTTAAAAGCGGAGCAAGGGCAGACGTATTCGTGGATTCGGCGGACTCACAACCAGGAGGTGATCACATAGCAGTGTTAACTCTGTGCTTCCTCACAGGGGCTCAACGTACAGGGTCTGCAAACAATTTGATATTTAGGTGACAGAAGAATTGCCTCCTGTATGAAGCTACACCAGTGGTGTAGCTAGAAGGGGTGCAAAGCACTACGTTTTGCAGGGAGCCTCACTGTGGGGTGCAAGTGGTCCTTCCCCCTCCCCTTCGGAGCCATTCTGGGTGGTGGACACAAAATGGAGGCATACACCTGGCTCTGAAAGGGAGGGGGAGGCCGCTTGCATGCCACAGTGAGGCTCCTTGCAAAACTTGGTGTTTTGCAACCCTTCTAGCTATGCCACTGCCACATGTTTAGGCGAACTATAGTGGCTCTATGTCATGTTTCCTCTCCATCAGAGGTATCGGAAGAAAGATGCATAGGATAGGGACTTTTTGGTGCTGACATCAAGGTTATGCAAGTAATTTATTCCCCAAGTAGACTCACCTAACTATGCCTTTGCTTATATTCAGGCAATAGAGTTTTATTTCTGAGGGCTGTTCCAAATAACTTCATTATGTTAATGTAGTTTCTGGTGGTCCTAAGAGCCCCTTAAAACATCCACAGTATGACTAGGGAGGGATTAAATTTTGCAAAATATACGATAATACATTTATTTTGTGTAGATTCACGCTGTAGTCCAGTATGTATGGAAGTGGGCCTCTGCCTCATACACACAGCTCATTTCCCATCCACCTGTGCCAGTAAGCTTAGAAGGTATAGTGGCACAATGCATGATGGGGGGAGCAGTGCAGTACTTTGCCCCAAGGCAAAGTATACATCTGGCACTAGCACTGGACTCCTGCCTGAAAGCCTTGAGAACCATTGCCAGTTAGTGCAGACAATATTGAGCTAGATCAGGGGTGTCAAACATAAGGGCCAGATGGGGTCTGCGGAAGCTTTTTATCCGGCCCTCGGGCTCTCAGTTGCTGAGCAGTACTAAGGTGTTACTGCTGAAAGGGCGGCCTACATGATACTTGGACTCCCCCATATCTTGAAATATGATCAAGGTTTGTGTATTTTCTCTTCTGTTATTTGCAACTTAATGTGTTCCTGTGAGAAAAAGTGCTTGTTTCTGGTAATGACATTACTTTCTGCCTAATGACATCACTTCCAGCCCTCAGCGGGCATCATAAATGCCATCCGGCCCACAGTATGAAACGGGTTTGACACCCCTGAGCTAGATGCAGCAGGCTCCTGACTCGGGGAAACGGCAGCCTCGTATGCTGTTTGCAGCTGAATGTTAGATTGGCCTTGAATTTCAGTGGTTAGGGAGACAACAAATGGAATGGAATGCAAGGGAGAGGTCAGGGATGAATGCAGCAATGGCAACTATAAGCACCTAAATTTCATTTCAGTTGGTAAAAAAGAGGAAGGGGTACAGCCAAAGACTTCATAGGAAGGGGGGTTGGGATAAATAGACCTGTAATGAGAACAATTGCCATTGGGGAAGCATTTTATTTAAATCCATGCTCCTTTTCTTATGATTATTATTCAGAACCAGGGAGTGTTGCTGTCGTGTCTCCACAACTCATGGCCTTGTCATCTTAAGTGTTCAGAACTTGGAGAGATGCATCAATAATTGTCCTGAAAGCCGGAGCGATATTGATTTGTGCTTTTTAATGAGCTTGACTCCCTTAATAGATCTGTTTGACAACTACATAATCTAGGCTTTATGATCTCCTGAAACATCCCACAGCTATCCGGTTAAGTAATAAAATACAGAACTTGTGGGGAAGTGTAAACCTGCCTCTTGGGTAAATGGCAGAGTGGTAATTAAAGCTTCGGCAGAAGATGTGTGCCCTGCTCTGGAACTGACTGATGATCGATAGCTTCAACGGTTTTGCTAGGCTACTTTACTCCCTGATGCAGCAGGTTTTGACAAGGCAAGCAAAGGGGTATTCGGATTAGCCACAGTATCATTGAGTTGATGCAAAGCTAATATTTGTCCTGGATTATATGGTGTAGCCAGTTGCTTTGTAACCTTATAAAACGAAAAATACAATAACTGCCTCAAAAAAAAAATGAAGTATAAAAGGAACGCTAACAGAATAAATATAATCAACCAAGAGTGGGGGACAGAAATTTTGCTCCATGACAGGTACTTATAGGCTATCTGTCTATCTCTGTATTGATCACCGCGCGTCTGCATCACATACATGCATATAAAATATGGAGCAACAAAAGTACCTACTATTGGGCTGTATATATTCAAATTCAGAACACATGGGGGGTAGTGGGACCATGTCTACCGGTCATGATCCCACAACACTGATAAACCCACTAACCACTCCCTGATGATACTAGAGTGTTTGTGTCCTGGATGATTGCATCCTAGTCAGATTTTTTGATGGGCATTGGCATTCCTGGACATTCGCATCTGGGTTTTTTTTTTTCTTTTTGCATCCTGGTCAGCTGCATTCCACTATAACTGGGCAAGAAATAAACATTAACTGGGCAACAAACCCCATGTTATATAGCCTAAGGGCCCAATCCTACCCAACTTTCCAGCACCAGTGCAGCAGCAATGCAGCCCCAAGGTAAGGTAACAAACATTCCCTTACCTTGTGGAGGTCTCCATAACTACCTTCTCACCACAGGATGCAGCACACACCCCATTGGCAAAGCTACACCAGGGCTGGAAACTTGGATAGGATTTGGTCCTAAGCCTCTTAGCTTAACCCCTATGGGCCCAATCCTATCCAACTTTCTTTTTATGTTGGCAACCTTCAGTCTCGAAAGACTATGGTATCGTGCTCTGAAAGGTGGTTCTGGAACAGCGTCCAGTGTGGCTGAAAAGGCCGATTCGGGAGTGACAATCCCTTCCACACCGGGAGCAAGTGCAGTCTGTCCCTGGTCTGTCTCCCTGGCTATGGGCCTTCCTTCTTTGCCTCTTAGCCTCAGTCTGTCGGTCAAGTGTCTCTTCAAACTGGGAAAGGCCATGCTGCACAGCCTGCCTCCAAGCAGGCTGCTCAGAGGTCAGGGTTTCCCACCTGTTGAGGTCCATCCCTAAGGCCTTCAGATCCCTCTTGCAGATGTCCTTGTATCGCAGCTGTGGTCTACCTGTAGGGCGCTTTCCTTGCATGAGTGCAACTGCAATGCAGCCTTAAGGTAAGGCAACAAATGTTCCTGTACCTTGAGGAGGCCTCTTGACTGCCTCCCCACCACAGGAGGCAGTGCACAGCCCATTGGCACTGCTGCACTAGCACTGGAAAATTGGATAGGATTGAGCCCTAACAGCCCAATCCTGACAGGCAGCCCAATCCTGAGCTGCCCGGGGCTCCCCCGCTCGGTGGCACCATGAGGGCTGCCGCAGAATCCAGCGTCTCCCGTGCTGCCACAGGAGGCACCTCGAGAGTAGGGGACATTCGTTCCCTTCCCCTGGGTAAGGGAGGCAGCCCCGCAATGGGGCTACTGTCTTCAGTGGCGCCCAAAGGGCACAGCTAAAGTAAAGGCACTCGTGTAAGGCACACAGCCTTCATGAGCACCTAGGATCCTGAGGAGCAGAGCTCCACAGATTCTCCTCCTGCCCGCCCCCGGGCACACCTCTGGCAGGTCCATTTCCCCACGTCACGCTAGCCTCCCCGCCCCCCAGAACGCCCCCGTCCCTGCCCCATTCCCCATTCTGCGGCCTGGCAGTTGCAGGCACCACTGAGCTGCGGAATGTGGGCACCCGCCGGGCGGTGGCTCAGTGCCTGCCAGAGCTGAGCCACCTCTGGCGGGAGCCCAGCGGTGAGCCCCACAAACATGCTTATGGCACATTTGCGACTGTGGTCCGCACCACGGAGGCGCAGCGCGGACCACAGGATTGGGCTCTAAGTCTCCTAACCCTAACTTTGTGTTTTTAAAATAAAAAAGTACATCTAGTATAAATATACATATAGTGGGACACAAATGTCCAGGATGCAGAAAGAATGGATGCAAATGTCCAATACTGGAACACATTTGACCAGGACACAGTTGTCTAGGACACAATGGTCCTGTCACTCTCCCCTAGTGGTCATATGTTTGGCATTCATGTGATAGGGCCCTTTAAACATATAACTGTTGCTGAACAGGACTCCTCCTTGCAATTGGAAACCCAGGTATAGCCAGTAGGCAAGGTCCTGAAGGTTCAGTCCTGCTTCCCTCCCACACATGTTCTCTGAATGCTTAAGGTGGGGGGGGGGATTGAAAGCCTTTCGTGTTCCTTCAGTTGTCAAGGTCAGCTTACAATAATGAATCCCTCAGTCATTCACCTTCTTCCATAAAATCTTATCATGGAGGATGAAGGAAAAGAATTGGAGGGGAGCTCATGTCCTCACAGTTTGTCCATAAATCACATATATTCAGATCCTGGTATCTATTGTAGAAGATCAGATTTCAGCCTAGAGCTTCCAAACCTCCTTAGCAAAAGTTGGAAAAAAACAAACTGATAACTATTGTTAACGAAGCAGCTTTTGTTTGTTATCTAATGCATGTCTGCCCATGTAATGACAGGAGTATGGTCAAAGATGAGCCTTCGATACAGAGAATACTTAAAGGTTATAATGAGAGGTGTGGTTTTTCAGTGATAACAAAATAAAATATATATATAACATCGCTTTCTGCATTTCTCATTTCTGTAAAAAGAAAATCTGCAAAAAATAAAACCATTTTCTAACACCTAATTGACTATGTAATGACTGTTCCTGCATCTGCTGACACTATACCACCTATATCACATACCTAGTACACTTTTCATGCTATTATAATTTATAATTATATATTATATAAATGCGCCCTCGGAATAAGAACACATAGCGCCGCTTTCTGCTCTTTTTCCTTGGGGAAAAAAATAAAACCTAAAAAAAAGTTTAATACCTGTAGTTATGATTCAATAAAAGTTGGTCATAGACTTTAAAATTCCAGTTCTACTGTCTCCCAAATCCCCTCTACACTCAGGTTCTGAAGCCTTGTATAGACCACCCTGTGACAGCTGAGCAACACAGCAAGTGGCAGCTGGAGGGGTTATGATTCCTTTGTCTGAGAAGTCCCCCCCCCAGCTGCTGAGGCTCCAAATCACTTGTCCCTACTTGGTGCTTCCAGTGCTGCTGGTAGAGGACCTGGGAGGGGAGATCTGCAGAGAGAAGCAATTTGGAGCCTTCCCTAGTGCAGAGGGGCAAGGCTGCATGTTGTGCTCTTGGTAAGTAAAGGTAACAAGGGGATAGGGGCACTCACTTGCCTGCTCAACCTCTCCCAATACATGAGGACCACATGTGCACAAATGGCATTTCGGTGGATTCAAGTGGCACAGGAGCACACACTGACACTGGGTTGGGGAGACAGAGCAGCTAGAAACTGGGAAGGTAGGCAAGGAATTTGCTTTGGTAGGTGGTTGAACTTTGCAAATACAGGTGTGTGCCACTTAACAAAGGGGATACGTTCTCCAATCCCCGTTGTTATGTGATTGGGTCATTAAGTGAATATTCAGTCCAATCTATTGCCTTTGTTATGTAAGCAGACACTCCCAGCCAAACACTAGCTGGTTGCACAGGCTACTGGAGAGAGTTTCCCTCTTTGCATTAAGAGCCTTTGTGCTGTGTAAACAGACACTTGGCTGCACGCTATGGGAGACATGATTGCCTCATTAAGAGCATCTTTATTCTGCTATGACCACAGTCATATATGCGGTCTGTCGTTAAGCGAATGGTTGTTAAGTGGCGCACGCATGTAAAGTCTAAATAATCACTTCTATGTTTCACTATGGGTCTCCAGTAGAAGGCAACTTAATGTGATTTTATGTCTGTTTTTGCAATTTTTGGTGTAGTGTCAGTATTTTATAATTTTTGGTGTAGTGTCAGTGTTTTATTCTCCAGTCAAATCAACCAGTAATACAAAGTCAGTTATGCTCACATCTGATTTAACCACATAATACTGAACCTCGCTCAGCTCCTGACCTCCAAGAAACCTTGACAGCCTCTGAGACCAAGCATCCAAATAGGGGGTACTAATCATCAGGACCTTTGCCATTATTGCCCAAGTGTCCGCAGAGCACTGGGTTCTGCGTTGTCTCTGGAGCCAAAAGCTCTAATTGCTTCCTCTGAAGCCAGGGCATTTTGCAGCGTGTTGTGCCTACTTCCATCTCAAATTCTGTAGATTAGTGAACAGCAGGGCTTTGTTATTGTTAAGGTTTGACCCACTAAGGAGACCACCACCACAAATAGATATGCTTAAATGTTCCATAAACTGCTGAAAGTGACAGGTAATTCAAAGGATCCTTGCCTTATTTTCCATTGAAAACTTTTTACAATCCGAGCATATGATTAAAAAAAAATCAGCTTATTAAAATACCATCAATATTGCAGAGTCACAGTATCCAGAATCATTCAATTCCATTTAGAGTCGTCCCCCCCTTCATTGCAGCTTTGATGGCTTTCAAAAAGGATTAGACTAAATCATGGAGGCCATAGTTAGAATGTTTCTCTTGGTGCAGACTAACCTGCCAGTATTAAACTGAGCCACTTGGAACAGGAACTAACAGCCCGATCAGAGGCATATCTGCTCAGAAGTAAGTAAGTTCTATTGAGTTCAGGAGGCTTTCTCCTAGAAAAGTGGGCATAGGACTTCAGCCTTAGAGGTGTAGTATTTAAACATGGGTTTGATGGGGGAATGTCTGTTATGATCCATACTGTATGCATGATCCAGTGAATCCAATAACATTTCTGCATTTAAAAAAATCTGGTGCATTGTCCTGTTATGTCCAACACCAAAATGTGAGCAGGTGCAAAATCACAGATTGTGCAAAGCCATATACGCAGCACACCTGCTCAAAAGAAATCTGCCAGGCACAGTAGGGTTGCAGGAAGAGAGGGAGAGAGCACCATATACAGATGCCATCATTGTTGGGGGTAGCCATTTTTCATCATTTAATACCTTTAATTCTACCAAGCAGAATTAAAGCTGGCTGCAGTGAGTGACCTGCTATGATTTGGAGCAATTGTAACCTAACCATTCCAGATGAACTGCAGAGTTCACTATTGGAGTTGTCCATGGTGTGTGCACTCTCATGAGGTTGCTGTAATGCTCATATAGACAGAAAAAAAAATGTCCTGCTAAATCAAAAGCCTCATCTAGTACAGCAACGTGTTTTCAATGGTAACCAGTCAGTCAGCCAGGTACTTCAGGTAAACCTATAAGCAAGGGATGGAGGCAGTAATCCTCCTCTGTCCCTCTGTTACCAATGGAGCTGGTGGCATTCACACAGCTCCCTCAGAGACAGCGATGGGTGAACCCTCAGAGACTCTCGCTACCCCACCACCACTATATAATGGCTGTGGAACCACAAAGGTCTTGGGTATCTGCACTCCTTGGGGACCTTCAGTAGATGCCCAATGAAGCAGAATCCTGATGCTAGCCTTGATGGTTGGTTGGCAAGCTTCATTCTCGAAAGACTATGGTATAAGCCTACAGCACCTGGTATTCCGAGGCAGTCTCCCATCCAAGTACTAACCAGGCCTGGCCCTGCTTAGCTTCCAAGATCAGATGAGATCGGGCATGTGCAGGGTAACAGTGTGAACCGTTTCTGAAGGGAAAGAAGATTCCACAAATGGAATGTCATTACCAAGAAGTCCTTGTCACTAACTCTTTCATTTTAGGCAGCAGGGGGATTTGAAGGAGGATCACCTAAAACGTCCAAAGTGTCATGCCGGCTCACAAAGTAGGCAGTCCTTCAGGTTCCCAGGTTCCAAACCGTGCAAGGGTGTACAATCCAACAAATTTTTAACAAGGACCATATTTTGATGTTGGCTCCCAGTGGGAGCAAGTCACTGGCCTGCTCCTACTGCAGTTGAGGCCTGAGCAAAAGGCTCTTTCACCTTATCCTCTCCAGTGTGAACAGCACAGAGGCTTTGACAGAGTCCACCCTTTATTAATCCATTCCCGTGGGTTTTGCATTGTTTTGTGTTTTCAAGTTAGTGATGGAGGTGCCAATAAGGAGTGGACTCTACCAAAGCCTCTGTTGCTTTTTACACTGCTGAGGAGGGGGTTAAAGAGCCCTTTCTCCATACTTTGGCTTGTGTAGCATAACCAAGAGGCCTTTAAGATTAAAGTCTCTAGGGAGGGTCCTGGGATGTCAGGACCCGATTCAGAACAATCAGCACTGGCCCAGCGCTGGTGCTCACAAATGTGCTGTAAAGCATGTTGCAACATTTATCGCTTGTAAGAGCCAGTTGGCAGATGGATAAGTTGGATGGGAGGCGTTCCGGGATGGCAGGAGGGTGGGGGGAAGGCATGGTGAGGAAGGAAGTGGCAGAGCTCTGGTCCCCCAGATCCATAGCCCTGCATCAGGCCTCCCGGCCCGACACAAGGCTGCTATACTCTGCATTGGCTATTTAGAGTCAAGTAGCCCCACTGCAGGGATTTGTACCTTACCTGGGGGAAAGGGACGAATGTCCCTTTCCCCCAAGGAGATGTCGGGGACCAGCAGTGGCTGTCCGGTGTCCATAGGATGTAGCAGCAGCAGGTATTTTTGTGCCGCTGCAGCCCTGGGCCCCAGGCAGCTCAGGATTGGGCTGCCTGTTGCCTATACCTTATGTACGCTGACTTGTGTGATGATTGTGTATGTTTACCTTGAGTGCACTTCTATATAGTTGTAGTTTCCAAGCATCATGTGATAAATTCTCATGTACAATGGTTGGCAAGCTTCAGTCTCGAAAGACTATGGTATAAGCCTACAGCACCTGGTATTCCCAGGCGGTCTCCCATCCAAGTACTAACCAGGCCTGACCCTGCTTAGCTTCCAAGATCAGATGAGATCCGGTATGTGCAGGGTTACAGTTGCTCATGTACAGTTTTCACACATAACCATGAACACGTTTCATGCACCCCATAAACCAAACAGAGAAAGGCAAACCTGACTTGTAAGTACCTATGCAAAATGTTCTTTTCCTTTTCTTCAGTTTTACAAGGATAGATAATCATGTTACTTTTGATTCCCCACCTCTGATTTTTCCAAATGCCATTTATTAGCTGTTGGTGGGGAGAATTAAACCATCTGCTCTTCCAAAAATCAGTATCGTTGAAAATAAATAGTTTAGTCTTGGCAGTAAATTCATCCTGACTGCAACTTGTCTCACTATTACTGCTCCTCCTAATAAGATCAGAGCTAGAATATTACAACTGTCAAGAACCATAATAATAGCTTTCAAACGTGAAATATGGATTGAAATGACGAGCAACTGAGTAGTTTCAGGATCCAAGTTCTGAATTTCAAATGTCAGTTTTCTTTTTTTATTGGACATTCACAAGAAAACCTTGCTTGGTTTTCAATTGCAGGACAACTAATCCAGAATAAATAGGTCCTTGTTTAAATTGTTAAACTGATGAAGTTACTCAGTTCACATTAGTTGTATCTTAAACAACACTTTTATTCACTAAGGGCTGATCCAGATGATAGTCATCGCATCTGATTGATCCCACGTGTTAAATGACATTTGGGTCTTCTAAACCTCTCCCTTAACGCGTGCTGCTAAACTCACAAACATATATTTAGTAGTGTGTTTGTGGAAGTGGTTCAGATGAACCAGCCCCCCCCCCCCCCCAGGAAAACAGGTGAAGGGCTAATCTGTGCACAGACCATGGTGCAATTCCCTTAATGAGTGGGGCTGGTCAAACAGGGTAAGTATTATCTGGACCGGCGAACAGTAATACACATGAAACATTTAGAAGAGCTTCAACAGGAGTCCAATCAGTCTGGCTCACTTCTGCATTACCAGTGTTCTGGTCAGGGCTGGCCCAAGATCCCATGAGATATTATGCCAAAGGCCACCCCGCTTAGCTGATAATGTGCCAGTCAGAGGCAACACTAGGATTTGTGTCACCCAGTGTGAGAGCTTGTCACCCCCACGATGGACCTCCTCCCATACCAGACCATGCAGAATACATAACAATATCATAATTCAACATTGCCTAAACAGTGGCATCACTAGGGTTAGTGCTACCCCATTAACTATTTATTAATTTAGTTTAATATAGAACAGTACAGGTCATCCAACAAATCAGTAACCAACTGATGGCCAACCAATGGCCAACCTGGTGACACGCACACAACTGAATAAGAGTTCTAGTATTAGCTCTGATACATGGAAATGAGAGCTGACTCATACTAACAATTTATTGGTTCCATGCTGTGTCATCATAACACCTCATTGGCTCAGTCTCATCGATCAGTTTTGAGTTAAAGAAATCCACTTTTTGATATATAAGGCAGTTGTGTTTTCCTTTTCTGATTAACTGGCCACAATGTTTGATAGAATACAGATAATTCAACACAGTTTGTTTCATTACATTCTGCATGAAATTACCTTTCCTATTACATATAACCTGACGGTATTATTCATAAATGTTTCAAAATTTTGCCCACTAGTGCTGTTACACATACTCCGGGGTTTCCAGCCGGTGTGGTCCGCACCCCCTGCACACCCTAGTGACGCAACTGCCCACAACACATGTCAGTGTTTCCTCAAAACCAACCCAAAAAGGAGTTTGAAATGAAAAATTTACTCAGCTAAGATGCCATTTTGACCCAGAAGAAGAATAATTTGAAAAATTGTGTTCCTCACAGTTAGTAAACAAAGATGGATTACTTTAAAATAAGGCAAAGCAGAAAAAAAATAAATCGCCTGAATTAAAAATTATGCTAATATTTTAATTGACATATTGCATGTCAGCAGGAGTTAAAATGAAATCATCTATCTTCCTGGGTATTTGATCATTTGTATGTTGCCAGCAAACTGCTCTTGCTTGCTAAATGAGAGGAGAGTTGCTGTTACTCATGTTGTATCTGGAATTCCCAATCCCATAATGAATAACATAACTCTGCTATAAATACACCGAAGAAAATGGAATTTATATTCATGAGATATTGAGGGTTTCCATGAATCACAAATACAGAATTATTGGGCCTTCCTTATGGAGCAGACAACACTCCAAAACATTAACTAACTTGTAGTCTTCCATCTTTTTGGACCCAGGACCCATCCTTAACACTAACGCGGATTCTACTTTTTTACTATTCCTGTATGCTATGGTGTACCGGGGGAGGGGTTATCATCAGGTGCCAAGTGGCACAGCTGGGGGGGCACCGCTGCCATCCACCATCCCTATACCGATCCAGCATCAATCCAGGAGAAGCCTAGGAAAGATGCAGCCAGTGGAATCGAGGACTGCGCCTTGCAGGAACTGAGAAGGAGAATGGAAGCTTGGTGGCTACCCGGGGATTGATTCCTGGGGCGACTGCCTGGAGGACGCACACTTTCAGGAGCTGCACTTGCTGCTGAAGTAGTTGGTCATTTAGAGCAAATCCCTTTGATTGATTGGTTGGCAACCTTCAGTCTCGAAAGACTATGGTATAAGCCTACAGCACCCAGTATTCCCAGGCGGTCTCCCATCCAAGTACTAACCAGGCCTGACCCTGCTTAGCTTCCGAGTTCAGATGAGATCAGGCATCTGCAGGGTACTGCTGGTGGCTCTGGAGCCCAGAGGAAAGGGCACCTCTTCCAGGTAGTCCCCCAGGAATCAATCCCCAGCCAGGCGGCACACTAGGAGCAGGTTCACTTTGAAAAAGCATGCCAAAAGTAATTGCAGGAACATCTAGTCACCAAAATTATTTCCAAGTTCAGAAGCGGCAATTGAAGGGACAAGCCCAGGGTGGCAGAAGCGCCCTTCTTAGAGTAACCAAGGATCCTGTACTTTTAGTGCTTGTGTAGAAGAGGGGATGTGCACAAGGACAGCTTTTTCCATCCTTGTGCAGCAGGCTGCAACTGCCACAGCTATCGGTCCACATCACTATAGAAAGGTTTTTTTAAAATCTATGCAACTGAGCAGAGAAGGGAGGGGCTGTAACGCAATGACCAAGCATGTGCTTTGCATGCAGAAGGACCCTGGTTCAATCCCTAGCAACTCCAGTTCCTTCTTCTCAGGTAGAAGGGCTGCCAGAGTAGACATTCCTGTGAGATTGCTGGAGCATCAGATTAGTTTCAGAAATAAGGGGCTACTTTGATGTTGTAAGAGCTGTTTTGTAGACTTTGAAGACTGTGACATAAGGGACTGCTATTACATTGCACAGATAGAGGTTGTTCTGAAATCTACCCTAAACTACTCCCAAATTCAGCTCCAAAAGATGTGAGTTCAGACCTGATGACCATCTCCTCTGCCAGTCTTCTGCTCTGCACCATGCAAAGGAATTAGAGTGAGTGCTTCTGAGCATGTGTTTTTTCCACCTCTGAATGCCCCTGAACACGTGCAGAGTGTTTTATGGAATAAAGGACTATCAAGGGCAACAAAACAAACAAACAAAAAAAAGTCAGACATGAGGTTGGAAAATCAATTGCTTTTGCTGGATTGACTGGAAATGGTGTGAAAATAATGCAGCAAGTCCTTGTGTTGTTTTGTAAGATCTGGCTAAAAGAGGCAAAAAGAATCCTGAATCATCAAACAGTACCTCTTAGAATACAGCACACAGCACACTGTAGCCTGGCACTGGGCTGCTGGCAAAATGATTTCCCTTCTCTGTGAAAGGAATGTTTGTAATCTGTAAACTCTAAAGAGCAGGGGACCAGTATGATGTTGATGATGATGATGGAATTTCTTTCCTGGACACATTTGCTAGATGCCACATTAGTATCCTTTAGGTACCACCTTGGATCACCAGTGATATTCATCTCCTACTTATCTTGCCTGAAATGTTCAATATGGTACAAAAGAAGGATATGATATAGATAGGATATGTCTATGTGAACAGAAGTTCAAAAATTACATTATTATTATTGTTACTAATAATATAATTTTTGAACTTCTGTTCACACAGACTACATATCCAGCAGTTTTCTTTTTCCTCAGAGGTTTTAAAAAAAGAAAAGCTGTGGTAGTCTTGAAGACAGCAATTTTTAACTAGTGTGCCATGACTGGTGTGCCGTGAATGGTCTTCAGGTGTGCCGTGGGAGTTAGGGAAAGGATAATTTATTAGTTGGCCCATTGGGGAATGGGATTTGGGTTCAATGTATAAAGTTCCATAGAGGCCTTTGCCTTGATCCAGTGATTCCTTATGGGACAAAAGTTGCAATACTGCCTTTTTGTGCCATACTTCAAAGCTAAGGTTTCAACACAGAGCTGACTTTTAAAATACAGGTGTTCCCTTTACATTTTTTTTTTATCCAGGTCATAAATAGCCTTTCTTAATTGCACCAATAAAATACCAAGTATGCTGCTTGGGAGCTGATAACATCGCAGTTCACCTCTTTAGGGATAAATGCAAGATTGTCACTGAGATGTCGAGCAGATGTTCTTCCTCCCTGAAGGGATATTAAAGATCTCCTGATGATACATCTTGCGATACTTGACTTTATCCTTGGTGTCCTTGAATTTTGTTATGCCAGGAATACTCCCAGTCTCTTAGGTTTGAGCTATTTGGTATAGTACAAAAATCATTCTAGAAACAAAAATGAAGCATTTGAAAGCATGCATACACAGACTAAATAGGTATCCTCAAATATTTTTAAGAAATGCTAATTATTTTAAATATTAAGAGGAAGATGGAACACAGTACCTTAGACCAAGCCTTCCTCTGTCACTTTCACAAATGCCATGACATATTCATGCATGAAGATAGCTGTTCTGTTTCCAAAATCAGTGTTTTCATTATGTGCAGATTTGTGGTCATTGATTGGTTCATTGATAAATCAGTTAAAATTAATTTGATTAATTGGCTTGGATTTCTCCAATCAGGTGACATTCCTGCCCTATACAGTAATACCTCCTATAGCTGTGCATATGTTTCTGGTAATCAGGGGGCTGTGTGAATCAGCACTATGGGAGGTATTATACACACTGTTGTAATGTAGATGTGTTTGCAGGACTTCAATCACCAGTGCTTTCGGTCAGAACATGCTATGCAGTTGATCACTGGTGCCCTCTTATAAGGCAGTGGTGGAAGATGATGGGAGGGTGACAGGGTGACAGGGGGGTTTTGCCTCCCCCCAAGCCAGCAGTTTGCCCCTCCCCCCAGGCATTTTTTCCACACTTGTCATGTAAATGTGGTTGAATATCCTCAAATTTAGCTCCTGTTCCTTGAGAACTCAGCCCCTCCCTGTAGGCAGCCTCCTCCAATCAGCTCAGGCTGCTGATGCTTAGTAACTCACCTTAGGGGCCAATCATAGCGTCCTGCTGATAGTCACAGGACACCATGAAAAAGCCTGGAGGGAATGTGCTCAGTGCCTTCAATCACCTTCCTGGGAGCTGAGTGACTGTGTAGGCACATTGCAGGACCCTGGAGGCTGCTGCTGAGTGACTCTGGCATCATTTGGGGGTGAGCAGGCAGGAGATTTTGGATGGGCCATTTCTGCTGTTTGTGTCTGGTAGGGTTTTTCTCTTTGGGGGGGAGAGAAAAGCATGGCTCTGGCATATGAGATTTTGGATGGACCATTTTTGCTGTTTGAGTGTGGTAGGGTCTTTCTCTTTGGGGGGGGAGAGAAAAGCATGGCTCTGGCATCTGAGATTTTGGATGGGCCATTTTTTTGCTGTTTGGGTCTGGTAGGACCTTTCTCTTTGGGGGGGGGGGGGAGAGAAAAGCATGGCTCTGGCCTACCAGAGCCAGAGCCTACCATGCCCTACCAGATCCAAACAGAAGAAATCCCCAGAAATTCAAAATGAAATAGTTAAAGTAATGACTGATCTCATTCAAGAGGAAGTTTCCAATGACATAAAGAATGCAGATGTCCCATTTTTTTCTGTCAGAAGATGGAACAAAAGACAAAAATTGAAGAGAAAATAAAGCAATTGCTACTAGATATGTTAAAGATGGTGCAATTTATGAATCCATGCTATCCACAGAGACAACAACTGCTTTGGATGCTGAGACATTTACAAACACAACTTTAGATACGTTCTGAAGGTATGGTTTAAATCCTAACAATCTGTTGAGCCAATGTTACGATGAAGCATCAGTTATGAGTGGCAAGAAAGGTGGTGTCCAGGCATTAATAAAAAAAAACTGAAGAAAGAAATTCCATACCTCCATTGTTTTAACCACAGGCTACATTTAGTTGTAGTTAAAGCAGTTGAAGTTGTGCCAATGGTGAGGGAATTTTTTGGACATTGTGTGGAATTATACAACTTTTTGTCCCATGGGGTAGTAGCTGCTGAGTATGAAGCTCTCATCTGCTGGAACAGAGATGGTCAGGACATCTTCAGGAGTGTAGGACAATTTTTGAAGAATACAAACATATATCAGAAATTCTTGAACTAATGTCAATAAATAATGGAAAAAGATTTGCTGGGGAAGATGTGGTTCTTAGCACTAGTCTCTATCTTATAATGCGGAGGCAAGAGTTTAGATTTTGTCTAGTGGTAATGAAAAATATTTTGAAAATTCTTTCTCCAGTAGATAAGGGACTCCAAAGTCATGACATTTCCTTGGAGCAGGCCTATAACTTAATTCAAGCTACAGAAAGTTCACTAGAAGGCTTAAGAAACAGTGAGACTGAAATCAATTCTGCAGGAAACATCAAAACTGGCTGAGGAGGAAGAAGTAAAAATGCCAAGGAAAAGGAAATTTAATTCCTTACTTGATGATTATGTGGTGTCTGAAACAACAAGTCACAGAGCATCATGTAGTGACACCCACAGTAAGCATGCTCCTGACTTTTTTGAAATTCTGGATGTAGTGCTAGCCGAAATAAAAAGAAGATTCCACAACAATGAAGAGATTCTTCAGGCAATAATTGCAGCAGAAAATTTAGATGATGAAAATGTTAGGCTTAATTATCTAAAAAAATTTCAATATTACCATTCCAAGTAAAGAAGAAATGAAAGTAGTAAAACATTTCCTTGAGAAGAAGAAAACTGAAAAGCGAAATTTCTTCAGTGAAATATACAAACACCAGTGTGCCTTTGAAGATTGTTACAATATGTTAGCGGCAGTAAGAACTTTTGCATGTAGCACAGCAGTTTGTGAATCGAGCTCCTCAGTGCTTACACAAATTAACAGACCTCAAAGACTATCAATGTCTCACTCAAGAATGGCTAATTTAGTATACCTAGCTTTTGAGCTAAAGAGAACCAAGAATTTAAGTGTGGAAAAGGTTCTAAGAAGATTCAGTTTTCAGAAAGATAGGAGAATTCAGCTCTACTAGGTAGTTTCAAATCTTCTGTACCTTGTTTTTTAAAAGTAATGAATAATGTAAAAAACTAATGTTCCATGGTGTTGCTATATTTTACTTCAATATCTTTCCTCTTGCTTTTAGGTAAAGTAAATTTACTTTTGTCATCAGCAAATGAAAGGCTTTCAATACAAGTAAATACTACCTATATCATAGTCATATGTTTTACTTTTGCAGTGTTGCAAGTCCGTGTATTGCACTGGTATTCAAAATGAAAAGACAAGTTGCGTGTTATTTCTATGTAGACAAATAGATTTTACATTGCATACAGAGATGCATTTATTCTATGCAGATCATTGTTAGATTGCTTTACAGATAATGAATGCATCTTTCAAAAAAAAAAAAAAAACCAAAATATTTCCTCCTAATGAAATTTGGGTTAGTTAGGGGTCTTTGATGTTTCTCCATACATATCCTTCATTTTGCACACCAGTATAGATACCTGCATAATTGCCCCCCCTGAAAAAATGGTTCCCCCCCCACCTCTAGAATCCTGGCTACGGGCCTGGAGGGTGAGCCAGGCTGTGACTCATCCTTGGGAACTTGAAGTAGGCATCTAGGAGAGCTTGCCTTGCCTGCTCTTTCCTCCCTTGAAGTATTTTATGGTAGCAAGTGATAGGCCTTGTGCAGCGTCCATGAGTGGGAGGTAAAGGGGGTAATTTGTACCTGGAACCAGAGTCAAAAAGGGGGCCAGCCCAGGAGCCAAAGGAGAGTGCCCAGAAATTTCTTTGACTCTTACATTCTCCAATCTCACCTGGACTTGCTGCCTGCACAGGCTGCTGAAGGTGCTACTGCAGGCACACAGTGGTAGCTACTGCTGCAAGCCATACGCACTGGACCCAGGAATACAGACATTACACTATTTAGCACAGTGTCACGTCTGGGAGGAAAGTGGTCTGCTACAGTAGCTCTTGGGCTTGTGGATCGCCTTACCATTACGGAGTGTATAGGAGCTCAGGGACACAGCTGGGGGGCTACATCTGCTGCAGAAGTATGTTTTGGTACATGCATCTCACTTTCCATTTTAGTGTGATCCCAAATACTATGATACTAATTTTCTGCAATGATTTTCTATATTTAAAACATTTTAGAGAGACTTAGGAGTGGTTTTCTGTATTACTGTATCTAGCTGCCAATGCAACACGGGTAGTAGACCTCACCATCAGGAAGCCCAGTAGGCCTGGGCGCCAAAGACTTTTCCAGCTGTCACCACCCTCCCTTGCCCTGTTTTGCCCCATTCTGCCTGTTTTGTCCCCCTCCCCCTTTGGGAAGGGGCCCGAAAGACACTTTGTACCCCCTGATAAAATTCCAATCAGAGACCCTGGCCTTATGCTAACCAGAATACACTGCTCTTGTTGGTTGAATGCATAGCACAGACAGCTGTACTTTTCCACACCAAACTTGTGAGTGGTTTTATGGATTTTAACCTTTTTCTTTTTAATAAATTGTAAAATTTACACCCAGCAGCCATAATGAAACAATGTTGTAGGAAGCAGCATTATAGGAGGTATTATAGTATAGATACCTATATAAAATTAGCCTAAGGGTGCAATACAACCCCTGAAACGGTTTCGCAAAGTTTCTGTAAAGCACTTTCACACCACCAGTTAAGCAGGGAGGACAGCCCAAACCCTGAAGGGCCAGTGGAAAAGGTAAGCCTCTGCTGGCCAAGTCAGGCTTTGAAGGGGTCTGGGGATGGTGTGGGGTGGTAGGTGGGGGGGACAGCAGACCCGTGGGTGGGCAGTGGGTGATCGGGGGCGGGGCCAGGATCCTTCTGCCGGATCCTAACCCTTGTCCCAGGTGGCCCAGAGCCGTTCTGGGCTGCTCGGATTTGCACTACCTCTTGAGAGGGTGCAGATCCAAGTAGCCCCTGCAGCATGACACAGGGTAAGGGGAAGCGATTCCCCTTCCCCCAGGCAGAACCACTTTTGGCCCCAACCCTGTTGGATGTGGAGCAGACCAGCTGGCCTGCCTGCTCCAAGGCAGGTTAGGATTATGCTGCTCAGGTGTTTTTATAGACTATAATGACGGGACCAGTGAGATAGTGGGATATATGTTTCTCTAAGATTGCAATCCTTTGCACACTTGCCTGGGAGTAAGCTTCATGTGACTTACTTCTGAATAGACATGCCTAAGATTGTGCTGTGACTTTTATTGATTTTCACACTACAGGAGTGAGTCCTTTATCATTATGGTGTTGTATGCTGTTTCAAGCATTTGTAGCCTCTTGATTAAAAGCAGGGCTGACTTAGGAAAGCGATATGAGAGAAAGCGATACCCAAACTGAGAAAGCCATCTGCTCTAGGGAACGCACCTACTCGTAGTCCATATGTCTTATTACATTGGGAGCTCACGCACTAAAACTGATTTATGTCTCCAAGTCAGGCATTGTCTCTCTCTTTTTTAATTATCATAAAACGAATCCACATCAGCCGAGGTGTCAGAGTGAACGAGAGCCACGTAATGAGAAAATGAATAAATAATACAAATGAGTAACATAAAGAGAAGTGCACCGGGGAAGCTTCTGAAAATTTACAATAAGAGGTTATTGCCAGGATTGTTTGTCTTCTGGGTTGCCACATGACTTAATTTTACATAGAAAATCTGGTGCACAATCAGATAGGTGGATTAGATGTAACTCGCTGCTTTCTCAGTCTGCCTTTTTGAAAAGCCACAAGTTTCGAGGATTCATGACTGCGCATATGTTTAAAAACATGGCTGAGGCAGAGCACTGCTATTAGGAAGTAGGCTCTGTGTGGCCTTGTAGCCTTGAAAGCTTAACGTGATCATCCTAATCTGATAAACATTGGCCCCAGTGGTAACCAACTTGGTTCAGTGGTTCAGGGAAGGTTTGAGGATCGTCCAGCACAATCAAATCAAGGTCCCAAAGGCCAAGTCAAAAATAGGTGTGAAGCCCACAGGTAGGTTTTTTGTGTGGTTCTGTTCCTTCAGTTATGAAATTACAGCAGTCTCTTCCCAGAGGTGCTCTGAGGTACTGGGAGGACAATGGAATGGGCTGCAGGCTTGGCATGACCTCCAGTAGGCCCAGTGTTATCTCAAAACAAGGTATTGTGGCACCTCAACCCTGTTCTCTGTCCCTTTTATCTGCCATTCCAGAGCCCATGGATTTTGATATCCATAGGGAGTCCTGGAACCATTCCTCCCATGGATACAGAGACCCCCCTGTATGTGGGTCCAAGCATATCTTGGAATTCACAAGGATGGCTATTCAACAACCTTCTGAGATAGTTTGACCCTACCCAGAATGCTCCTGCAGTTAAGACATTCTGAGCACTTAATGTGCAATCTTGTGTTTAGGGAACTTCGTAAACACATTATATGCTTAAGTTGTTAAATTGCATCAGGAGATGCCGCCTTGTCAAATTCTTCATCATGCATTTCTGCATTAATGCTGCATTCTTCTTTCCCAAGCGTAAAACTTGCAGGACCTTTCTGTGGTGGCACCCATTCTCTATAATGTCCTTGAAATGAAAGCTAGTTTCTCCCCATGGCTATGTCTGTTAGCTACAGAAGACATTTTGTTTTAAGGAGGCATTTACTGCATGAAATGTTCCTTCTCCCAGCCTTTTTCATCTGAGTGATTAGGGTGACTACGTGTTCAATTTGCTAGTCTTTACTCTGAGTCTGTTTAGGTTTTACCACTATTTTAAATGTTTCATGCTTTTAATATTATGTGTTGCATTGAGTACTTTTGGTAGACAATGCAAGAAATATATCCACAAATAATAAAACATTTTCTTGTAACTTGCAATCCAGACAAAAGGGAAGAGTTTTAAGTCCCATTTATTTCAGTGGAATAATTAAGCATTTGCTTAACCACCGAATCCTATGGGTCTTTTATGACAACAGGACTACTGTCCCACTGGTGTAAAAGGCCCTGTGATGGCACAAAGATCATGCCACTGCCAAGGCATTTGCTGCAATATGACTGCAGTGGTGAATCCCTGCTACTGTGGATGCCAGATGCTGGATGCCAGGGCTGGTAGGCTGGTGCGGGGTACAGTGTATGGGCAAGGAGATGGAATGCAGAGGGAATAACTGGATGAGGAGCGGGAAGAATCACAGCATGTGAAGGACAGGAAGGGGTGGATCCCATGGCAGTGACTTTCACTGGATCCAATCCTCCATTTTCCAACCTGATAGGCCCCTTGGCTCTCCTGGGACTTGCACCAGCAAGGACTAGCTGGTGCAGTTCTGAGGAGATGCAAAGATAAGAACATAAGAACAGCCCCACTGGATCAGGCCATAGGCCCATCTAATCCAGCTTCCTGTATCTCACAGCAGCCCACCAAATGCACCAGGGAGCACACCAGATAACAACAGACCTCATCCTGGTGCCCTCCCTTGCATCTGGATAGATAATCGGGCAGCCTACAAGGAAGTAAAAATATTTTTATTTACCTCCTGCAGGCTGTCCAATCATCCCCCCACCCCACCATAGTATGCTGCAAGAGCTCCATTGACACAGCTATATGCTTTAACATGGCAGGGGATAAGTTTGAGCTCTAGGTCTTGTAGAAATCAATGGGACTGAAAGATCCCATTCAGGCACAATCCTAACCAGGTCTACTCAGAAGTAAGCTCTATTTTGTTCAATGGGGCTTACTCTCAGGAAAGTGTGGTTAGGATTGCAGCCTCCATTCCCCCCCCCCGCCCCCGCTCAGCTATGAAGTTTCCTGGGTGACCTTGGGCCAGTTGCACTGGCGTAGCTAGAGGGAGGCAGCGCACTAAGTTTTGCAGGGAACCTCCCTGCAGCATGCAAGTGGCTCCCCCCCCTGCCCTTTGGAGCCATGTGGGCGAGGGGGGGAACGGAGGTGAATGGCTCACAAGGGGAGGGGGAAGAGCCACTTGCACGCTGCAGGGAGGCTCGCTGCAAAACTTGGTGCTCTGCCCCCCTCTAGCTATGCCAGTGGCCAGTTGTTATATCTGAGCCTAAGCTGCCTCACAGGATTGTTGTGAGGACAAAAGGAGGGTAGAAACTATATAAACCACCCTGAGCTCTTTGGAGGAAGGGTGGTATAAAAATCTAGAAAATAAATACATTATTCCCTACATTAGTGCATTTTGAATGTCGTTTTAATATTTTGCTCAGATCTCAGTTTAAGATCATCTTGAATCCTTAGACAGTTTTCAAAGGAGTTTAGAATAGTACCCCCACCCCATATTTTGGAAACAAGATAATGTGAATTCTAGCAAAATTGCCAATTTTATGTCTTTCAGTTCAGTTTTCCCTCACCTATAGGCTGTTTGGCCATTTTTTACAAAAAGTCAGACCTTTCGCTGTCTTTTATTATTATGTTCTGAATCACTGAACCAAAGCCCCATGATAAATTACTGTTCTGTGACTCTTTGACTTCAATTTTTCGTAAGTAAACAGTTCACTGATTTATGCCTAATATAAATGAATACATTGCAGAAGGATACAAGTGTTTTGCAAGAAAGCCGAGAGTGTCTGAAAACTTGCAGAAGCTCCACTGAACACCTTCATCCAAGTGTGGAAAAATATAAGAAAACAAACAACTAATGAGACGACTTACAGATTGTCCTCTCGAAGAGTTTACAAAGAACTTGTGAAACTGGCAACCAAGCGGGAGAATTACCATAGTATTGTTTATAGTGTGAACATATGAAGGTGTCTTATACCCAGGGAGACTGTCGGTCCATCTCGCCCAATATTGTCTACAGCAGTGATTTTCAACTGGTGTGCTGCAACGCATTGGTGTGCATGAATGGTCCTCAGGTATGTTGTGGGATTTTGGAGCACAGAGGTTGAAAGTTGCTGGAACGCTCTTCCAGGTTCTGTGGCTCTTTTTTTAGGTCAACTGACTGTAGTAATGAATTGGCTCCACCAGTGAAGGAAGAGGGACAGACAATCCATTCCTACAGACAGTTCCCCTAAAAACAGAGCCACTGAACTGGAAGAGTCTCCCGGAAGTCAGAAGTGACATCACAAGAGGTAAAGACCAGAGAAGTTGGTGTGGCATGAGAAGACAGACAGTAAAAATTGCAGTTCTACAGCAACTCTCCAGGGCTTGAGCTGATGTCTTCCCCAGGTCTATCTGGCGATACCAGGAGGTGGGAAAGAGGTTTTCCGGTGTGGGTGATGGGTGGGTGGATGGCGGCCCCGGGGGCAGGTGGGTGGGGAGTGGGAGGCAGGGCTGGGATCCAGCAGTTATGCTAGATCCCAACCCCCGTTCCTGGGGAGTTTGGAGCGGCTTCAAGTCGCTCCACTCTACTAGGACATGCGCCACCTTAGGAGGTGGTGCAAGTCTGAGGAGAACCATAGGGACCAGGATGCCTTACCTGGAGGTAAGGGGAAAAATTTTCCCCTATGTCTGACTAAGCCACTTTGGGCCCCTATCCTGCGCTGGATACAGTGCAAATTTCTTGGCTTGCCTGTTTCAGTACAGGACAGGATTGCGCCCTATGTGATTTTGTTGCAACTATAAGAAGTTTCCATAACATAATGCCACGTAAGATCTACTTAATTTGGGAACTGCATAAATTAGATGTTCTCTTTTCAGCCATGGAATATTTTTCTTTTCTCCTAAAATCCGTGCTTTCCCACGCAAACAAACACCACTTATTGGTCGATGATCCCTGTGCCATTTAATGGCCTCAGAGTCTGCAGTACTGGTTACAAAAATTGAACCCAAGAGTATTAACATGCATTACAATATTTGTACCCAATTTTCAGCACACTATTACTTTGTTCATCTCATGGCTTATGAGCTTGGTAATCAGAGACATTAATTAGAGTCATTTAAAGGCCTAACTGGGTGAAAAATCACTTTTCATTTTTATACAGCAAGTTCACTACTTGCTTAAATGCAGGTGGAAATTGTCAGGGTCCTGGAACAGCAGAAGACAGTGATCCCCAAACGGTGGGTTTCAACCTGATTTTTGGTTGGCCACCAAAGGATCATTGAAAGATCAGATCACTAATTACCTGAAGCCCTGCGCCTATTCAAAAGACACTGTAGCTGCTAACTATACAGCAAAGAACCGAGCTTCTGCAGTTTGCAAGACACAAGATGCAACTAACTGTCCCATCAGGAGCTGAGCTCCTGAAGTTTGCAAGCTTGTGTAAATATGGGGAGATAAATGTTTGAGGATCTTTTTTCTGGTTATTATTACTTATAAATAAATATATCTTTCCAGATCTTTTTTTTAAAGTTTGGTAAACCTAGGTGGATTCTGACAGAGTGTCATTTTAAAAAGTGGGTCATGGTGCTTAAAAGTTTGGGAGCATGGCATAGGAGTTGAAGGAGTACTCGAGTTGTCAACTGGCCACAATGTTGGCCTGGCCAGCTATTGTGCTGATAAAAGCAGCCTGATAAGCATGAAATTCACAGGTGATGCTTTTCACATTAGGTGATGAACATTAGCCCCTTACTGACACTCCAAGTGGGAATAACAAGCGTGCAGGGGAATGGAACAGCTCAATAATGACAGGCTCCATCCCTAACATATACATGTCCAACCTATAGTTGTTTCTACCAGCACTTGAAGAGAATTTAGGCACGTATAGTTGTATAGGTTTCTCCAGGTGATTACAGACCCTACAGATTTAGTACACTGTGCATTAACCAGGCCATTTATTACCTGTTGCATGGAGCCTTTCTTCTGTGGAGCTCAAGGTGGTGTACAAAGGCTTCCCAAGCAGTTTCTCATCCAGACACCCACCAGAACTGCACCTGCTTAGCTTCAGCAAAATTGAAGCTACATCACATGTCTTCAGCAGCCCTGGGCACAAAGGCACATTGTCTTTATGACCTATGTCACTGTCACCATTCGGTGAGGTGCCCATGGCTTACTAGCAGTCAGAGGGCAATCAAGAGGAACCGTTTGCTAAATGCATACACAAAATATTTCTTTAAGCACATCAGAACCATGATGCCAACCAGTTGGGCAGTAAAACTATGGCATGGCAGGGGGTGAAAAGTACTGGAGAACAAAAAGGGAAATTGCATGAATTCTCAGCATTGCAGAAAATATGGGAAATGGTACCTCAGTTGCTGTTTGGGTACTTTTCTAAAGAACTCTGTCAGCTGAAGGTCAATGATGAAATGTTACAACTGACAAATTAAGGCCCAACTAACAACGATTACATGGCATTTTTCCGAGAGATCTTAAAGCACATGGCTGTGATGATAGTTGATTTTCTCAGTATAATTGGAAAGCACCAATAACCATGCATGAGAGGAGAATATTTCCTCTTATACAGGGCAAGGATTGCTGATTTACTTCTGCAGCTGCAGCCCTTGGAACCTCACTGAATCCCACTCTGGAGGGTTCCTGGCCTTCAGAAGCACCTTTTCCAGGGCAGAAGTGGTTTCAGCGGGGTCATTTGAACAACTCCATTTTGTTTATTGAGTCTTTGCCCTCTGCTTCAGCTGTGTGATTTTGCAGCTTAAATTTTAAGCGTTAAATTTTTTATTGCACTGGATTCCCCATCGTGAGGGTTTGTTCTTCGAGATGTAATCTCAGAAAAAACCTAAGACAAACACAGTCGGAAGAGGCAAGGTGTGAACAGATGAAATATCCCAAGTTCCAAAAAGGTCAGGGCTCCACTCAGGTCTCTTTTAATTGATCGTAAAGGAAAATTAAACGACGTGTAGCAAAATTGTTCCCAATTAACCACGTTAGACACAAAAGACAGACCTCAGGTTGATTATCAACTTTCACAATCTAATAAAAAAATGTTAAATTATAATTAAAAAAGAAAGAATAAAAGGGCTATTTATTCCGTGCCAATCTTTTTAGTGTTTCATAAGAGAAATAAGGGTACATATTCTCTTAATAGGGCACATATGGCTTAAATGGCTATTCCCCCCCCCCCAAAGTGTTAAATGGTTGCAGTTCTCAGGGATCTGATGCTGTTGCTTTCAACCCCAGTTTGGGAAGCAGGAGGACAAACTAAATATTTGAAACATTTTACTTTCTCCGTTTGAATCAATGTAAAGCAAAAAAAAAAAAAAAACACAACCCTGCACACTTGCATTCAACTCCTAATCATTAATGGATTGAAGGAATAAAAAGATAAAGCCAGTAGGGGGAGCTACTACCAACAATGGTAAGCCCCACCACACCTTCCCCCCAGTGGAGATGGCCATTTTCAATCACTGCACCATGGCACATTGGTATGCCACAGGAATTTGGGAAAGGGTCATTGGGGATGTGAGCCCCCTATTGGCAGCACAGTGTGCCTTGTCAATTGTCAAATGATGCACCTTGACCATTTTAGTGCCTTCGCACTGTGCCACAAGATGAGAAAAAGTTGAAAATCACTTATCTAGTCATTTTAATCTAAACATTTTAAATCTTCAGATTTCCTGAAAAGGAGGCAAGCCATGGCGGGAAACCTACAGGGCAACCCTTCCATGAATTCATATACCCTGTAACATTCAGAGCTAGGCTCAACCAGTCTGGGCTGGTTTGGGCTAATTTCTCAAACAAAGTTTCTCTTTGCTATACTTTTAGAGATGTGGAGGGCTTTGATTGGTTATTGCATTCTGGTGTTGTCTGAGTTACTGAATTTTGCAGGCATGTGTTTGGATGGGCTTGCAATTTCTTGTTGATGCATATAGTTTTGTTTGTTCCTGGTTGGGGGTCAAATGCATGTAGTTTCTGTTTGCATCTCACCTTGCTGCATAAAATAAACCTCTCTTTTTTACTATTTTCATACCTCTGCTTATTGGACACAAGCAAGGGGTGAAAATTCCCCTACATTCCAACTTCATGGCAAGATCAGACCTCTGACCCTCTGGGTCCTTGGGCCATGTGAAGCTGGTCAAGGCAGGAAGGACAACAGTGTGGTCATCAGCACAGAGCACAGAGAAGACATTGGTCTCTGCTAACAAACTTAGCATTTCAGGGTCTTCCAGGAGAGATAAAATGCCTAATTTACATCTTCTGAAGTTGTCTAGGTGACAAAGAAATACAAAACTGGATTCCCAAAAGAGAAGTTCAAATACTGTAGAACAGCCATTTTCAATCACTGGTGTGCCATGGATGGTCTGCAGGTGTGCCATGGGACTATGCGGGAAGATCATTTGTTAGTAGGGCCACTGGGGGATGTGAGCCCTTGCTGTCAGTGTGGTGTGCCTTGTCAATGGTCCAAAAACTGATGGTGTGCCTTGACAAATTTTAGTGCCTTGTCAGTGTGCTGTGAGATGAAAAACGTTGAAAATCACTGCTGTAGAACAGCAGTAATGATGCCAAGCATGGCTGGATTGTCCCAACACTGGGCAATGACATAGGGGAGAGGGTTAGAACCTCCCCCCTCCATGCCATAGCCCTTGAGCAAATAATTTCCCCATAAAAAACTTGTTTTTTATTAAAGAAAAAGTGATCAGGAGATCCAGTCAAGGATCACATTTCAAACAAGAAGTCCCTTATTGACATTGTCCCATAACAGGATGGGCAGAGAAAGTGGGAGGGATCTACTGGAATTGATAGTGCTTAGTTGTGTGTTTAAAAGTGACAGAGGTCTGTTTTTCAGAGAAGCACCTGATTTCAATTGTCACATGGGCTTTCATATGGAGCCCATATCACACATCCCATTTCCCACATCTGGTGGGGGGGGGGGGCTCTGCCACTTGTGGAAATTACTGTCTGGTTAGATGCCAGGCAGATGGGTGGATGAGGCTTCAGTTAACAGCAATAACCCCTGCAAATATTCCTCACCACCACACCTATAAGGCATCCACCTTTGGGGTGCTTGCATAGTGGCAGAAAACCACTGATGTTCAATTATACACACCATTTGATGTGGTTATGTTTGTGGAGCTTCAGTGCAGCCAAAGCAAATTCATTAGCTTTATGAGACAGTAATTATCACTTCATCCACAGGTAGTTATGCAGCTAATGACCTGAAGATGGGAGTGTAATTAAAACCTTCATGCATGACTTTTACTGGTTGCAAATTCTTCCCACCCCTTTCATTTATTCAACTGTCCAGAACACAAACTCGTTAATAACTGAAGAATGTATATGCAAATAAATGAAAGTAAATGTGATAGTTTTCCCAGGTTGTGAATTACGTTCAAATGCCCAGGATACAAACTCTTTTATACAGTTTGACGATGAAGTGGATTCAACAAAATTGTTTGGGTGTTTTTTTTTCTTACATTAGAAGTGGTAGAAATCAATGTCACTTTGAAATCCTGAAAGTTATCAGCCAGGTCAGCAATAAAAAAGGACAACAGTTCCTGGCCTGTTTTCTCTTTGCTGAGAGTACCAAAGATAAGCCTTTTTGATGGCACAATTCCCAGGTTGTCAGGCTGCAGTAGAAAGTCTGGCTGTACCTTTACATTAACTGCTGAAACAAGAGGTATGGTAGAATGTCATGTGGTGAGGTCAATGGCTGGAGAGGCACTGGGCGCCACCAGGCATTCTGGGATGCTACTTGGCCACAATCAGAGGGTAAGATGAGCTAGTCGCTGCCACGCCTCTCGTCTCACCTTGTATTTGCACCTGAGCTCTGCAAATTTGGCAAATTTAATTATTTAAAAAATTATTGGAATAATAAAGAAATGACATTTATAGCACAAACCATGAAAAATTCTTACTTTCTTAGACTTAGATTCTCCCATGCTGTTCAGCACATTGGGTAGTAAGCACTCTCCATCATAGTCGATCGATTTTAGCAACTTCAATCGATCACCCGTGACAGGTTGATGGCTGTTAGTTCTTCAATGAAGGTCTTTTTCCATGTGATCTTTGGACGTCCTGGTTTTCGCTTATATGGAATCTAGTTCATGGCTGTCCGTGGGAGTCAAGTTAGTGGTTGGTGTAAGATATGACCTGTGAATCGGAAGCGGCGTTCAGCCATAGTTTTCGACAGTAGGCGCATGCGTGTTTGTTGGTGGACTTCTTGGTTTGTGATACGTTCTCGATACGATATGGTTAGGATTCGATGAAGACATTGTTGGAAGACGTTTATCCATCAGATGAGATTCTTTGTCATCTTCCATATCTCACAGGTGTATATCACTGTTGGGATGGCATGCAGAAGATGTATTTTTGTCTGTAAACTGATTGTGGTAATGCGCCAATGTTTTCTACGGTTCATCAATGAAGTAGATTCAACAAAATTGAGAAATTCTTAATATTTATTTTAGTACTACTATTTTGCTTTCTGTAACAGCTACTTTCACTGAAATTTGACAGGTGAGGCTGTGCCTCCCCTAACCACATGTTCGTGGTGGTAGAGGCAGCTGCCCCTGCAGGCCTCCTCTTACCCCCCCTTAGTGTCCATGTGTTTGCCCCTCTCTTCTTGCTGCTCCGTTTGAAGCCATGCTCACTACAACAGGCAGAAGAGAGGGCCAGACAAAAGGCTTTGGGTGGCAGAAGTTGCTGCTGCCTTCTTTCCCCAATCCAGCAGAGAATTTGAAAGCATTGGGAGAAACATACCAGCAACATTAAGACAAGATGAACTTCCCCTAAATCTTGCTTGGACCATGTTAACTCATGCAAATTATGCTAGGGCTGCCACCTTTTTCTTTGGGAGGTACTTTGTGCTTTTAATCATTCTCAATCAACAAAAATGTAAAAGATCCAGTATTTTCCAACATGGAGGTACAGTGAAAGTGCCCTGGTTGAATTTCTGCATCACCTGCAGTCTTTAACAGTACAGAAACAATAAGAAAAAAGCTGTGTATCATTTCTTAAATGCACTATCTGTAGTTTGTATGCTATTGCATTCCATGTTCCTGTTCAGTATTCTAGAGATCCCTGAACACTTCCAATCTTTGTAGGCAGTGCAAATAATTTAAAATGTGCAGAGCACATTTCCAATTACCATTGGAAAAAGAAGTTAATTAACAGAGTACTTAATCATACTTTCTGAGAGCTAAAACCACAGGTTTAGATGCAATTTCCATGAATGGGCTTCTGTATTTGTATTTGTCAGGGCTCTGTTAAAAAAAATGCATAATGGACATGAGAAGAAGAGATAATTTTCTGGCCAAACTGAGTCTGTATGATAAAGTGCCAGGTCCTAGGTAACAAATGAATCCAGCAACCTTTAAATCCTTTCCTCCAGATAAACAACTGTATTTTTCATCATCCAACCACTGTGACCCTAGACGGGGGAGAGCCTCCCTTGACTCCCCCTGTGTGAGTCAGATTTACAATCCTGCATGGAAAAAGAGAAAGACAAATGTTGACAAGATAATAAACAAGCTGAAATAATATAATTTGTTCTGCGTCATTTGTGTGTTGTGTCAGCACACAGATCATCCCCAAAATTTCCCTGGGCAAATCTATTATACAATTGCTGCTGGATCACTGATGGAATAGTACCAGCTCATCAGGCACTATTTTCATTGTCGGGAAGCGCAAGAGTAAGCGACTGGCAAATGGAAGGATGCACCCACTTTCTAGGCTAGTGGAATAAGCAGCCCAATCCTAACCTGCGCTGGAACAGGCAGGCCAACTGTATGAAGTGGCTGGTGCGCAACTGGGAGTAAGGGGACATTTATCAGTTGATTACATTTGCACATATTTAAATCTGGGTACAAGCAATACAGTGGTGCCTCGCATAACAAAATTAATTTGTTCCGCGAGTCCTTTCGTTATGCGAGTTTTTTGTTTTGCGAAGCGCGTTTTCCCATAGGAATGCATTGAAATTTAATTAATGCGTTCCTATGGGCAAAAAAAGTCAGAACAAAGTCAAATTTGGTTTACAAAGTGTTTATTAAGTGCTATTTAAAGACATACCGTATTTTTCGCTCCATGTAAAGTGAACAGCAGTCAACAGTGGCATTAAGAACCATTATCACTGTCATTAACAAATGGAGAGACTTAAAGGTTTGAGTACTCTAGTTTTCTGGAAACCCCAAGAACTCATCATCGCTAGAGTCAGAATTTATGAAGCTCATTTGCTCACAATCACTGACATCACTTTCTTCGCTGTCTTCCTCCCCCTTCCTTAGGGTGAATGTGATCATTAACTGGCATGAAGATCCCCCGCTCCCTAGGGTGAATGTGATCATAAAGTGGCATGAAGATCCCCCGCTCCCTAGGGTGGACGGGATCATAAACTGACATGAAGTTCCTCCCCTTACTAGGGTGGACGGGATCATAAACTGACATGAAGATCCCCCCTTATTAGGGTGAATGGGATCAAGCTTGCGGGGGGGGGAGGCTGCGATGGCAGGTTGCTGGGGGGGCTTACATTCAGGTGCTGGATGAGGTGAGTGAAGGCACCCCTCCCCTGCTGTGTGAGTGTGGGGGGGGCAGAGCATCTGTGTGTGTAAAAGAAGGGGGCAGCCTGTGTGTGTGAGAGAGGAGGAAAAGTGTTTGTGTTGCAGAGAAGTTGTGATGCTCCAGGCTTGGGGTGGGGGGAAGGAGAGGCTGTGATGCTCCAGGCTTGCGGGGGGGGGGAGAGGCTGCGATGCTCCAGGTTTGGGGGGAGAGAGGCTGGGATGCTCCAGGCTTGCAGGGGCACAAAAACGGGCGGGAGCAAGAACGTGCAACCCCTGACAGGCACACAGGAGCCTGGCCCTGTGAGTGAGTGAGTGAGTGAGTGAGGGGTGGTGAAGAGAGCGTAAGTGTGTGTGTGAGAGGGAGGGAGGGATGCTGACTGACCCGCTGCTGCGTGAGGAAACCCCAAGAACTCATCATCCTTCCTTAGGGTGAATGTGAGCATAAACTGGCATGACGATCCTCCCCCTTCCTTAGGGTGAATGTGAGCATAAACTGGCATGAAGATCCCCCCCCTTCTTAGGGTGAATGTGAGCATAAACCGGCATGAAGATCACCCCCTTAAAACAAACCAAAACAAAACAGAAAAAAATTCGTCTTGCAAAGCACGGGTCATAAAAATTTGTTGTGCGAGTCACCAAAAAACGCAAAACGCTTTCGTTCTGCAAGTTTTTCGGTGCGCGAGGCATTCGTTATGCGAGGCACCACTGTAGTTCCAAAGCAACAAGCATTTTCTGGGTTAGAAGAGGCAGAAGGCATTTTTAAGATGGCGCTTGAAAAGCAATACAAGTGTGCACCACTTAACAACAGGGATATGTTTTACTATCTCTATTATTATGCGATTAGGTCATTAAGTGAACATTCAGTTCAATCTATTGCCTTTGTTGTGTAAACAGACACTCCCAGCCAGACACTAGCTGGTTGCACAGGTTGCTGGAGATAGATTGCCTCTTCTTTGCATTAAGAGCCTCTGTGTTGTGTAAACAGACACTCTGCTGTAGGCTATGGAAGATGTGATTGCCTCATTAAGAGCATCTTTATTGTGCTTTTACCATCGTCATATATGCGGTTCATTGTTAAGTGAACAGTTGTTAAGTGGCGTACGCCTGTATTGGTTTTTACAAAAAAATAAATGCTGCTTGATCAATTTGGGGCACCTTTTCACTCAATCAAGGCTACAATCCTAAGTATGCTTACTACGGAGTGAGTGCTGTGAACACAGCCAAACTTCTTTTTGAAGAAGCATACACAGGCTTGTGCTGTCAGGACTTTTTAATCAATTCACCTGACTAATCAGTTAAACATTTAAATTAGCCATGGGTATATCCAGCTTCATCATTGGCATCTTAAAATGGCAGGGGGTTAAAGAGTAGGAAGAGAAGCACATCACTTAGGTACTCCTTCTGTCTTAACCGTCTTTTGAAACGTTATTTTTTCTTCAAAGATTTCAAAGCTGTTTCCATAAGAACATAAGAACAGCCCCACTGGATCAGGCCATAGGCCCATCTACCTGATTCCACCTGATTCCCAGGCAGTCTCCTATCCAAGCAGCTTACAGAAGCAACCCCTGCTTAAGTTCTGCAGTGCCATGATGCTGTATGTGTATGCCATTCTCTGATTCATTAACATTCGCAGCTTACCATTCGCACACTTCAAGTCGCGAGTCACCGCCCCCACAAACACACTTGCAACATCCCTGAACTTTGCACTACATGTCTCAGCTCTGGAATTGCTTTGAACTTTTTCTCATGACTTGTGACAGCCCACTGAGATGCCTGTCAAGATGTCATTGCTCGAATACTTCTCCCATCCAGATCCAACACTAGAAGGAAAAAATGGAGGTAAGGGCTGTATTAGTGGAGAATATTTGTTGCATCTTGAAGGTCCCAGGCTCACTTTTTCAGTTCAATGATGTAAGGAAGCTAGGAAAGATTTCTGAGGCTGAAGCTCAGTGGTGTAACACGTGCTTTGCATGCAGAAGCTCCCAGGTTCAATCCCTGTCATCTCTGGGTAGGGCTTGGAAAGACCCCAGTCTGAAAGCCTGGAGAGCCACTGCCGGTCAGTGTAGACCAGTGTTCTTCAACCTTGTGGTTGAGACCCCAATGGGGTCGCGAAGATGCAGTTGTGGGGTTATAACAACTTACGAGAATGAAAAAGGTTGAAGACCTTTTGACTAGAGCACCACCAGGTAAAGAGGTAGGCATCTATTGCACCCCTTCTGGTACCAGGAGATTGTGTCCCAGTTGTGCTCAGGTTCTTAGCAACTGTGCTAAAATAGATTTCAATACTGCCAGGCTTCATAGCAACTTTTTCTGTATTTGACTACAGTGAACAGTGCTGGGAGGGCGTTACCAGGCACTGAGTGGGTGGTGATGGGAGTGGGGGGGATAAGGTCCCAGGAGAGAGGCTGATCAATGGTGGGTCCCCAGTCTCATCCTGTATATATTGGGGTTGTGGCATGAAAAAGGTTGAAGATCACTGGTGTAGACAATGCTGACCTGGGTGGACCAGTAGCCTGACTCAGTAGAAGACAAAGACATCTCCATATTTTGTCGACGATTTTGAAGAGCTGCTACTGAGAGATTGGATCAGGTGGGCCCTTGGTCTGACTGAGCATAAGGGGATTTTACAGATCTTTGAATGACCATTTCTGGTCAGGTATACTTTCAAAGACAGAAAGGTCACATTGAATATTGATCACACTGAGTTTATTGAGAAAAGTAATATATATTATAAGTAAAGTAATATATTAAATACTGTTAATAATTAATAATAATATTATACAAGTAAATATAAGTACAAGTAAATATAAAGTAATATATTATTGAGAAAAGTAATATATATTACATTATATATATTATATATTACAATTATTATTTATATTATCAGGGCTTTTTTTCTAATGGAGTGCGGGGGGACGGAGTTCCACACCTTTTTGTCTCATTGTGCTCAATGGGGCTTGCTCCTGGGAAAGGGTGTATAGCCTTGCAGCCTGAGAGCCCAAGCATGTCTACTCAGAAGTAAGTTCCATTGTGTTCAATGGGGCTTACTCCCGGGAAAGTGTCATAGCCTTGCAGCCTGAGTAGACAGGCACAGGAGGGGCTCTGAGTCTGCAGTCCTATCCACACTTTCCTGGGAGGAAGCCCCACTGCCTCTAATGGGACTGACTTCTGAGGAGACAGGCACAGGATTGGGCCCTGAGGCTGCCATCCTATCCACAGTAAGCCCCATTCACTAAAGTGGACTTCTGAGTAGACATGCATAGGATTGGGCTCTTAATCCTGGCAGAGATATATATCTGCACCCGTTTTCACATGCTAAGGGCAGGTGAAAAGGGATTCTACGTGTGTACAACATGCTGTCCAGCCTTGCCAGAGATCCTCCTCATCCTTCCCCCACAAGCATGCCCTCCGCCAGCCAGCGTTTGCAGATCCTCTCCAGCAATGCACAGCAGCTGCTCAGGGCAGCACAGAACATACAATTGCATGCCAAGCGCCTTCCCAAAGACACAGAGTATTTTGATACCTGAATTAAACCATATTTAATCGCTTGTTTGCAAACGTAGCTGTTTCTATTTGCACCTAAGGACCCCTCTTGTGTAAGAATTCCTTTTTTGTTCTTACTCCCACAGTTGCTTAGAGTAGTTTTATTACATGGAACTCATGTAAGCCATTTTTTGGAATCCATTCACTGCTTCCTCTCCTCAAAGTAGTGCCACACTACATACTACACGCTACAAGTGCACCTGTACAGTATTTTTCCCCATGTGTACAAAAATTGCTAGGGGGAAGGGGATGTGGAGATTGACAGCCCAATCCTATGCATGTCTACTCAGAAGTAAGTTCATCTTTAGGGGGAAGCACATAAAAATATTTTATTTCTCCAATTAAAAATGGTTTAAAAATAAATAAATAAATAAATAAATAAAAGATTAACAAGTTATGAGTTCCTGCACCTTTTTATTTACAAAAAAGCACTGTATATTATATACAGTATATATATATTATATACTATAATAATTATATAAATATTAATGGTATGTACTTGTATGTAAATCAGTGCAGATGGGGGAACAGTGCAGTGCAGTGCAGATGCTGCTGGAAGGTAGCAAATAATTCACACACAGGTAATTCATATACTTTATAATCACATACACAGGCACATGCACTATTCATATTCATGCACTATTCACACACCCCACTATTCATATTTACACAAGTAGATAAAAAGCTTGACAGTAAGTGGCCAAATATAATGGCTCCTGTAGTCTCACAAAGTCAGCGGGGATAACCTCTGACCTAACATTCTGCAGAAACCACCAGCCAGCTCTATAAAGGATGCTTTGCTCATGAATATGTTTTTGCAGTGAACAGTTGAAGGGGGATAGTTCACACTGCACTTCCACCTCCAGCCCCAAATGTGCAAGTCTTCATGAGCATTCCCAGGTATGGGTTCATGCAAACAGGTCTCTCATTACAGGTTTGACAGGGGAGAAATTCTCAGATGGAGACACTCCCAGACAGAATATAGAGCCCTGCTGGATAAGACCCACAGTCCAATCCTATGTATGTCTATTCAGAAGTAAGTCCCATTGAGTTCAATGGGACTTACTCCCAGGAAAGCGTACATAGGATGGCAGCCCAAACGTTCAACTAGAGTAGAACCTGCTTCTCACAATGATCAACCAGTAGCCCACAAAAAAAAGAGTGAAGGGATTGGCTCCCCAGACGCTTACCAGCAATTACTTTTTCTGTACTTCATTTGCTTCTGGTTACTCTTTTATCCCTCAATCACCAGTTCCTCATAAAGGGATTTGTGCCTACTCTGAGTAGTATGCCTATTTAATTTGCTTAGTCTACAGAACTAGTGAGTTGGCTAGAAATGCAGGGCCTCTTGGAGCATAATTACATGTGGTCTGAAGCCCACCTCCCACTGTTCTTAAATGGCATTGGATTAAATGATGTTGAAATTCTGTAAACTGAGTTTAAAAGTGTGTGTGTGAGAGAGAGCAAGTGAGTGAATGAGTGACAGAGCGCACACAAGAGAGAAATCTATTCTTTAGAGTCATTTTCTTGATTGAACTAATTTCTCTTGAAGGTTAATGTATTCTAAACTAATTCAGAGATTAATAACCGCTTAAAGATATATGAAAGACATTTTGATGTATACGAGACTAGTGTCATAACCTATTTTATTATCTCTGCAATGACTTTGGGAGTTCATCTGATGAGATTTGAAAGGAAATTTGATTGTGTGATATACCGAGTGACAGGTGCAGGGGAGAGAGAGCGGAGGGATTCCCCCCCCCCCTTCTTTTAATCGTGAATTCTCATTCCTGTTAGTAAAGAAACAGAGGAGGTAATTTTATTTGCTTATATTACATTTTCCCCACATAAACTGTTTTCAGTCTCAGGAGCACAAATGTTCCATTTCTTCAAGCATTTTAATGATTTTCTGCGGAGTGTTTACAAGAATTTAGTCAATGATCAAAAGTGCCCCAATGAAGGGCAATGGATTCTCTGTCTTCTGCTTGTTGTATTAAGCATGGGCCACTGACCTATTGTGAGCAAATCTGCATCATGTTAGCAAGCATGGGAGAATGATGGGAACATACTGATCCCCAATGAACAAACTGCAGGATGCAAGTTGAACATATGAAGCTGATTTATGGCCCAATCCTAATCAGCCTTGCATGGTTAGAATGCTCATTTTGATGGTGCAATTTACCTTACAGCTGCCACAAAGGCAACAAGCCATTGGGCACAGCCTGGTCACAGCTGCAAGCCTCTAGCAGCCAGATCCATGTGTCAGTGGGCTGGGGATGCCCACTGGTGCTGGTAAATTGGCACAGACAGAGGGAGGCAGGGAGGGGCAGAATGGGACAAGGGGGGAAAGAACAGAGAGGGGATAGGGCAGCAAGGAAGGTGAGTTAGGGCCAGGAAGGGAGTAGTATTGATGGCAGTAGTGCATATCAATACCCTGACCCCTTCCTGGTCTCAATCCACCACCCTGGGTCAATGTGACTTGTGCCAGCTAGAGAGCTAGCACAGGTCCAAATAGACCCAGTAGCCCAGCACAAATTTACCCTGGGAAAGGGAACAAATTTTCCATTAGTCCAAGGAGCTCTCCAGAGACCAAAAGCCCCCCACAGGATTCCACAAGCACCATGTTGGCACTCCTGCATCACCACATGGAGAGTTAAGTAGGAATGGGCTGTCATTCAAGATCAACCCATTAGCCCAACCTGCCTGTGTGTTTCAGCTAGCAGAAGTTGCCCAGAAATATGGTCAAACTATATGAGAAAGTGTGAGACATGTGATCAGCCTACCAGCTGTGTTTTTTCCTAATGTCATGCTGCCTTAGGGGCTGCAAATATGGGTTGATTTTGATCATAAAATCAAAAGACCCCAAAAAATGACTCAAAAAGAAAAAAGTAAGCAGCCAGTCTTCTCCTTTCCCATTCCAATCATTTTCATAGCCCCTATTTTCTTCATTTGAGTAAAAAAAATGCAAGAAAAGCTAAAAGAAAAAAAACACCAGACTGTACATCTCTCAGGATTTCTAACTTAGCCCTCAGGTCAGGAGCCAGCAGAAAGATAGATCAGAATCTGGATGATTTGCAATAAATCAGCAAATATTTCTAATTCCTAATAACTGCAATCACAAAAAGGCTTCCTCTCTCCCTCCCACCCCCCCAAAAAAATTAGCCTGCTAAAATAAGGTACACTTCACTAAATACCAGGAATGAATTTTCATGTGAAAGAACTAGGAGTTTAGTTCCGGAAAACAAATTCCTGGACGGAGCACACACTAAGAGACACCCTGCTTCTTGATTCTAAATATGAAACCGTTGTTTCCCCCACCCCTGACCACAACCCACTTTTTTGTACCTGGCTTTGGTTGGTGGGCTTGGGTTCTGGTTTGGGCAGCCAATTTTCCCAAAATGACCTTCTGTGCCCAGGGTTTTCTTTTCCAGGCACATGGACAGCAAATGCCAATATGGGCCACTGCTGGGCTGTCCTGTGAACCACTGACACCGCCTTTCTTTTCCAGTTTTTTTATTTCAAAGGGACTGATCCTATCCAATTTTCCAGCACTGATGCATCCACAATGCAGCCCTGACTTTAGAGAACACATGTTCCCTTACTTTAAGGAGGCCTCCGTGTCTACCCTTCCACCGTATGACATGGCTGCATCAGCACTGGAAAGCTGGATAGAATTGGGCCCAAAGACTTGTGATACCACCAGGTCATCCCTCAGAAATTTATGGTGCATCTGATCTGGCAATAGGTTTAAAAAAACAAAACAAAACTAGATCATACAAGCCTCTCCATCCTGCTGTAAATTAAGGTCTTCCCAGCCCTACTTCCTAAGCTCTTTCTCCAGGAAGTAGGTATCTCCCTTCCAGAACAAGTGTGGGTTTTTCTGCTATGGCAGTGGTTCTCAAACTGGGGGGTTCCACCAGCTTGTGTAAAGCTTCCCCCATGCCTTTAAGAGGCAGGGGAAGGAGGGAGGTACAACACGATCCTGGGATTGCATCGCTAACGGGGGTGAAAGGGAGATATTTTTATTTAATGGGGGTGAAAGGGGGCTGCTGCCAGCTGCGGAGTTGCAGGGATGCTCATACTGAGCAGCCCTCAGTATGGCTCCCCAATGCTCAGCACAGCCATTTTCAGCCACTGTGCCATGGCACACTGGTGTGCCGCAAGTGGTTCACAGGTGTGCCACAGGAATTTGGGGGAAGGTCATTTATTAACAGGGCCAATGGGAGATGTGAGCCCCCATTGGCAGCATGGTGTGCCTTGTCAATTGTCAAAAACCTGGTGGAGTGCCTTAACCATTTTAGTGCCTTGCCAGTGTGCCGTGAGATGGAAAAGGTTGAAAATCACTGGCTTAGAATGTTGACTTAGAATGTTGAGAAACACCCATCCTGGTTGCTTGGCAACTTCTTGGTTGCTTGGCAACTGGTTTTTCTCAACATTCTAAGTCAACTTTCTAAGCATTGGGGAGCCCTGCAGAGGGCTGCTTGGGGGTCCCCGCAACTCCTGCAGCTGCCAGCAGCCCTCAGTAAATAAAAATAGCCCTCTTTCACTTCCGTTAGGGACGTGATCCTGCAAAGACTTACTTAGGGAGTAAAACTCTCCCTAAGTTTGAGAACCACTGTGCTATGGCATCTCCTGGCTCTCATCCTGCTACAGATATGTATATGTGTTCCAACTCTGGCATCATATTTTGTCCCACCCTCTACACTTTGAGTGGGCTTGGGGGGGGGGCAATCTTATTCTACATCTTTTTCAGGCTTCTGATATGTCCATTTGAATATTTTTTCAGCACTTTTTTTCTAAAAATATGTTCCCCTGGGAAAAAAATAATTTTTAAAAAACTTTGGTCAAAGGGAAAAAGTGTGTCAGTGATTTCCAGAAAAGGTAGCCAATCAGCACTTGGCTTAGCCAGGTGGAGTAGAGAGAAGGAAATCAATTTGTGATTGGCACAAGAGCCACCCAATCAGCACTCAGTAGAACTCACTTCTTATTGAAATAGGAGGAGCCAACCTCTCCTGAACTCAGTTCCTCTTGCACATTTCTTTATCTGTCCATAAAGGAATGACTGCAAATCCACAGTGTGCTCACCAACCCCCATTTGCACTTGTGTCTCAGGCAGATGCCCCAGATTGCCCCAGAACTACAGATGCTCCAGGTTGAACATGAAGCTTTCTGAACATAAGAACATAAGAACAGCCCCACTGGATCAGACCATAGGCCCATCTAGTCCAGCTTCCTGTATCTCACAGCGGCCCACCAAATGCCCCAGCATGTGCTCTACTTACTACTGTGGCCCTTCTGCTCTGAGCAGATACCAGGCCCTGACAGCACCCACTCGCTGTTATAAATCTTTAAAGATGAAGCCCAAACAGGCTGGCTAAACTCAACTAGTGTTCCTCATTTGCCCTGCTCAGGACTTCTTGATCCCACACTGTAGCATTTCATTAGTGTATAACTGGCCTGCTGTCTAGGGCCCAAATGCCAGTGATCACACTGCAATAATGAATGTCAGAATAGCCCCAGTATCTGATGGCAGCCCGGGAGCATGAATAACAATTTGCATACTTTCGAATCATAAATGTGTTTGGGTGCAGCTGAGCTGTCAGGGTTCATTTATTTATTTCTTCCCCTGACAAGTTTCTCATTTGCAGGCTAGCTTACAGTGACGCTGCTTAAATGAGAAGTGGGATGATCACCATTTACTTTGTGAGGATGCCGCTGAAAATTGCTACTGTATAACAAGCCTGCTTCTCTTGTCACATGGAATTAAGCTGCTTTCAGGTCTCCAATTTTGCCTCCATCCGATCTAAAACTGCCATCCTATGTTCACTTACTTTGGAGTAAGTCCCATTCAGTTCAGTGGGACAAACTTCTGAATAACAAGTGTAGGATTGTACTGTCAGTTTTCATCATATGGACTTCATACACTGGAATAGAGGAAGAAAAGGTCATTTAGTAATGTCATTTAATGGTTATAGCATCTGGAATGCCAGGCAGTCTCTCCAGGAGATAACATCCCAAGAGAGCACTAGGGGTTAGAAACACCCCAAAATAAGGATAAATAAGGAAAATGTATGGGGGGGGGAACACACCAGGTATTCCTCGCACATCATGTTGGGAAAAATATTCTAGAGAAATAGCTTCAGTTGACAACCCTAAGAAGGAGCCAGGTTGCCGTGCTCCAACACTCAGAAGTAACATGAGAGAAACTGAAGTACGGGGCTGAGGTTGGGTGAGGTGGGCTACCTTGTGGTGGATAGACACAGCAGGCACCCTGCCCACCTTTGCAGCCACAACTGCCTCACTTCCTTCCCACTTGCTCCTTCTAAGACGCAGAAAGCAAACAGGTAGGGAGTAGGGAACTAAGAAGGAGAGGAGGAACTGGCCAAGATCAGAAGACTATAAGGAGTGGACCAGGGATGAGAAGGGACTAGCTGAGGGATAGAGGCTGACTGGGAGGCTGGAGAAGGCTCTGAGGCTGAAGATGCTGTCAACCCTGCCTTTGCTCTGAGCCCAGGGGAGAAAGAGGAGGCCAGGCCAGGTGACCATCACCTGGGAAGCCCTATATAGACTGCTGAGCCTAGACTGGTGGGGACTCTAGCGGCAGGCAGGAACCCAAGACCCCCCCCCCTTCTCAAGGTCCCTAACCAAATGTGGAATTGAGGCCAGAAGGAGCTGCTCTTTAGGTATATATCCCACACAGAGGCTGCACTATGAGTATGAGAATGTAATCACAGGGGTCCATCAATGGGAGGTGAGCTGCCTCCCCATCACCTCCAATGTCCAGCATACATTCCTGCAACTGACCTCAGGCAACCTGGACTCACTAACACCCACCTTCAGCCTAATTTTGGTTACAGCAGCCACCAATCTGGGCCTGATGCAGATAGTTTGTGGGGGGGAAACGAGATCCCTTTCTATTTTCTCTCCTATTTTCTTTCTGCCTCTAAATGTTCCTTGGGACAGGAGAAGCAGATGATCAGACAAAAACAACATAGTCATTATTATGCTAAAATGGCAAACAACACTGAGAGAGCAAGATGACATGAAGTCCATGGAAATTAGATATAATCACATTCTCTGCTCAATTTGCTTCCCGCTCTAGGGTTATTTTTAGCCTTGTTTACCTTAATTGTGTGGATGTCTGAAACCCAATCTCGTTCCATGTTGCACGGTGTATAATGCGCTCGTTCCACCAACATCTGTTGTGCAGTCATTTTGTTTCCAACCCTACCAGGACAATCTTTGCACAGAACATCATGCCAAGCAGAAATGGCCTCAGCACCTGAGATAGTGGGTTATATGATCCACCTTTTCAAAGAGAGTTGAGATAGTTTAGCAAAGAAGCAAACAAATTCCAGATTCATCCATGTTGTATTGTGGTTATGGAAGTGCAGAGCCTCTTCCACTGGTCAGCTGAGTTTTTATAATGGCAGCTTCAGAATGCTCAGTTGCTCAAAGAACAAAATAGTTTTCAGTCCATGTTTGTGAAGGAAGGGAGAGTTGTAGGATTGGCTGGGGTTTATTCTCCCACAGGAGCTGAGTGAGGAGCTCAGAGTGGTCCAAGGAAGTAGAAAATAGAAAGCCCAGCAACAAAGAGGCTGAAGGATGGTAGCAGAGGCAATGAATTGTGAAAGAACATGGATGCAAGGTGGGCTCAAGGAAACTGAGGAAAGAATGGTCCCAAGAAGGCACGTCAAATTTCAGTAATGGAAAGGGGTAGTATGCTTTAGAGCAGGGGTGCTCAAACATTTTGACAGGAGGGCCACATCATCTCTGACACTATGTCGGGGGCCAAGGGGGAAAAAAAACAATTAATTTGCATTTCAGATTTGAATACATTTACATAAATGTACATAAGAACATAAGAACAGCCCCACTGGATCAGGCCATGGGCCCATCCATTCCAGCTTCCTGTATCTCACAGCAGCCCCACCAAATGCCCCAAGGAGCACACCTGATAACAAGAGACCTGGATCCTGGTGCCCTCCCTTGCATCTGACATAGCCCATTTCTAAAATCAGGTTGCACATACAAATCATGGCTTGTAACCTGTAATGGATTTTTCCTCCAGAAACTTGTCCAATCCCTTTTTAAAGGCATCCAGGCCAGATGCCATCACCACATCCTGTGGCAAGGAGTTCCACAGACCAACCACATGCTGAGTAAAGAAATACTTTCTTTTGTCTGTCCTATCTCCCAACACTCTATTTTAGTGGATGTCCCCTGGTTCTGGTGTTATGTGAGAGTGTAAAGAGCATCTCCCTATCCACTTTATCCTTCCCCTGCATAATTTTGTATGTCTCAATCATGTCCCCCCTCAGGCCTCTCTTTTCTAGGCTGAAGAGGCCCAAACGCCATAACCTTTCCTCATAAGGAAGGTGCCCCAGCCCAGTAATCATCTTAGTTGCTCTCTTTTGCACCTTTTCCATTTCCCCTATATCCTTTTTAAGATGTGGCAACCAGAACTGGACACAATACTTCAGGTGTGGCCTTACCATAGATTTGTACAACGGCATTATAATATACATAATATACATACATAATATACATAAATGAACACATTCGAGAACGAGCTTATATGAACAAATGAATTTGACTATACTTATTTATAATGCAAGCATGATTTATAATATTTATTATGAGAACTATAATACAGGCAAAACACATGAGAACTATGAATTTTGAGAACTATGAATGTTCAATGAGAGTGGTGGAGCTGTTGTCTCTATTTCAATATTTCATTGCAATCTGGTTGTAATTTGGAGGAGCCAATGATCAATAATGACTTCAAATGCTCATCAGTTAGTGGACCTATACTTGGATTTTATATGTTTTGTTCTTGAAAATGAAATATCTGACTCTGAGGCAAAATACCCCACAGACATAGCTTGCTCAAAACACTGAGTCAGGATATATCTGAAGGAGGAAATGGGAAACACCAGAGTGAGATTGCCAGATGCAGGGGAGGGTACCGGGACGCCGGTTATGTCTGTTGTCTCGTATGCTCCCTGGAGCATTTGGTGGGCCATTGTGAGCCACGCTGGAGCGCTCGCTTGCTTGCTTACCCGCTCACAGTCCCACTCTCCCTCACGGGGGTGCACTTGTGCTCTCTCCCAGACCACATGGCACAACTCAGCAGTTGCCTCCTGGTCTTGTCCTGCTGCCTCAAGCTCCACGTGTGCGCTGCTCAGGAGGCAGGCAAGGAAAGTCCAGCCCGGCATGTGCGCAAAGCCTTTTATATTGGTACGGTAATGCAATGCTTCAGGTGTCGCGTTAGTTCAAGCCTTGAACTCACACAAGACCTGCAAGTCTTGCGTTACTGTACCAATATAAAAGGCCTTGCACACATGCAGGGCTAGTCTTTCCATCGCTGTTGGGTGAGCTCAAGGCAGCGGAGGGAAAGCCATACCCAGACCTCGCATATCAGGCCAGCATGGGCTCTGGCGAGTCTTTAGCAGGCTGAATGGTAATTGGAGATGGGGCCCTCCTGGGGACCAGATGGGGAACACCCTGGGCCGAAAGTGGCCTGTGGGCAGGGTTTTGAGCGCTCCTACTATAGAGCAACAATTTTGATTTTTTTACTCCATTTATTTATTTAAGACAACAAAAATTAACAAACACAAAACCACAAAACCTTAAACAGATAATGAAAACATATATTTAAAATTATATAGCAAGTGTGGAGTCCTAAATCTCAATTACTTTGTTCTACAAAGTATTAATCAACTAGTCTCTGTACATCACTGGTATATGGAGCAAGGCTGTTCTGGTCAATCCTAAAAAGCAAGAGTACATAGGAAGCTGTCTTTACTGGTCCATCTATCTCAGTATTGCATACACTGAATGGCCACAGTTCTCCAATGTTTCAGCCAGGGTATTTGTCACACCTGGTGACACTGCTGAGGACTGAGCCTGGGACCAACTGCATGGAAGACCACTGGGTTCCAGTCCCTACCAGGGCAAGATACGAAGGTCTCAGGCCAAGAAGGCTCATTTGAACAGTTAATACGGCAGTAAGCCAGGCAGGGATCTTTTCTGAACATCTACATTTTCCAGGGAAAGCTTTTTTTATTATTATTATTACTAGGTTAAGATCTAGACATTTTAATCTAAACATTTTAGGGGCACAATCCTAAGCAGGTCTACTCAGAAGTCAGTCCTATTGTGTTTAATGGGACTTACTCCCAGGAAAGTGAGGTTAGGATTGCAGGCTAAATCTCCAAAATTCTTGAAGAGGAAAAGGAGGGAAGTCTCCTACAAGGTTACTCAAGCCCTTCAACATTCAGAGCCAGGCTTAATCAGTCTGGGCTGGTTTGGGCTAGTTCATCAAAGCTGCCTTTTGCTGTACTTTAGAGATGTGGAGGGTGTTGATTGGTTATTGGGTTCTGGTGTTGATAGGGTTGTTGAATGTTGCAGGCATGTGATTGGGTGTTCTTGCAATTCCTTCTTGGGGTATATAAAGTTGTGTTTGTTACTGGCTGGGGGTCAGATGCATGCAGCTTCTGTGTGTGTGTCCTTGCTGCACCAAATAAACCTCTTTTCTGGACTATTTCTCTTACCTCTGCTTATTAGACCCAAGCAAGGGGTGAACAATTCCCCTACAACATGCAGAGCTGTGTGCTATAAGACACTGAGATTTCTTTCATACATGCAGCTGCCAAACAAGGTATAATGGTAGAGTTAGAAGGGACTTGGGAGCTCTAGTTCGACCCTCTGCTCAGGGCAGGACCTGGCTACAGCTTCCCTAACAGGCACCATTGGACCTCTGGTTGAAAACCTCCAACTAGGGAGAGACCCCAACTACACAAGGCAGGCAGGCTGCTTCCACACCTGATCTTACATTTATGAAACTCTTCCATGTGTCCAGTGTTCCTCTTGGGGTCCCAGGTCTTCGCTGTCTTGCAGCACAAACCTAGGCATATCTACTCAGAAGTAAGCCCCATGTAAGTAATGAGGCTTACTCCCAGGAAAGTGTGTATGGGATTGCAGCCTCAGTTGTCCTCTGAACCAGCTCCAACTTCTCAGCTTAAAACATGTTCAAAGGCATTATTTATTAGGACAATTTTGACAAACACAAACCCACAAAACTGGAAACATACAATAATGAAATTACACAACCTAAAACATACAACTGTTGTAAACAGAAAGGGGTCTTTTAACCCCTTTTTAAGGGGTGATTTTTAACCATAAGTGGTTAATGTTCTGGGCCTCAAACTCTGGTTCAAAAACAGAAGGGTCGTCCCCCCTCTCTGTCTCTTGCAGCTAGTAAACTTCTATAGTTTTAGCCCCATTGCCAAAAATCGCTTGCAACAGCAAAATAGCAAAGTGGAAGGTCCTATAAAACTTTCCCAGCAGATAAGCCTCCCAGTAGCAAGGGAGGAGAAGATTGTACTTTGTGCAAAGAATGTACTGTTCAGTATGTTTGTAGGTTTTCATGGTCAGCAATAATCCAACAATTTAACATATATTTATTTGGGTGAGAAGACCATGGTTGTGTCAAAGAATTAGAATCCGTGTTGTTAAAAAAAGTCCAACGTTTTGTTCTGTTTTTCAGAACTTCATCAGGGAAAATGCGCCTAGACAGGATACTTGCTAGAGAGCAAGCCAGAAACAGCAGATGAAAAATCAGTCCCCTCCAAGTGCTTAGAGTCCCATTTTACCACTGCATTCTTAAAGCAAACAGCCTAATCACAGTATCCCATCTATACTGGAAACATCTTTCTTATAGAGCTCTTTGGTGTTTCTTCATTTTAGGACTGGAAGCCAGTTATTGCTGATATGTAGAGCCTTTTCTATTGATATTCTGGGGGTATTTACATTTTGATCAATTTACAGAAAGACAATTGGCATTAATATTTCTAGATGCACAAAAGGCCTTTGATAAACCTGAGTTGGAGTTTCCTGGCTGAGATCTTAGAGGATATGAAATTTGGGGATAATTCTCTTAAATGAATAAAATCAATTTATACTTTATATGAATCAGCTCATGTGGTTTTAAGTGAACTAAGATTTTTGAGATCCAAAAAAGGAATGAACAGGGTGTCCAAAATCACCACTTTTATTTTTATTGGTACATAAGAACATAAGAACAGCCCCACTGGATCAGGCCATAGGCCCATCTAGTCCAGCTTCCTGTATCTCACAGCGGCCCACCAAATGCCCCAGGGAAACCTCATAACAAGAGACCTCATCCTGGTGCCCTCCCCTGCATCTGGCATTCTGAATTAACCCATTTCTAAAATCAGGAGGTTGCGCATACACATCATGGCTTGTACCCCATAATGGATTTTTCCTCCAGAAACTTGTCCAATCCCCTTTTAAAGGCGTCTAGGCTAGACGCCATCACCACATCCTGTGGCAAGGAGTTCCACAGACCGACCACATGCTGAGTAAAGAAATATTTTCTTTTGTCTGTCCTAACCCGCCCAACACTCAATTTTAGTGGATGTCCCCTGGTTCTGGTATTATGTGAGAGTGTAAAGAGCATCTCCCTATCCACTCTGTCCATCCCCTGCATAATTTTGTATGTCTCCATCAAGTCCCCCCTCAGGCGTCTCTTTTCTAGGCTGAAGAGGCCCAAACACCGCAGCCTTTCCTCATAAGGAAGGTGCCCCAGCCCCGTAATCATCTTAGTCGCTCTCTTTTGCACCTTTTCCATTTCCACTATGTCTTTTTTGAGATGCGGCGACCAGAACTGGACACAATACTCCAGGTGTGGCCTTACCATAGATTTGTACAACGGCATTGAGAACAGCCGTTTTGTTCTCAATACCCTTCCTAATGATCCCAAGCATAGAATTGGCCTTCTTCACTGCCGCCGCACATTGGGTCGACACTTTCATCGACCTGTCCACCACCACCCCAAGATCTCTCTCCTGATCTGTCACAGACAGCTCAGAACCCATCAACCTTTATCTAAAGTTTTGATTTTTTGCCCCAATGTGCATGACTTTACACTTACTGACATTGAAGCGCATCTCCCATTTTGCTGCCCATTCTGCCAGTCTGGAGAGATCCTTCTGGAGCTCCTCACAATCACTTCTGGTCTTCACCACTCGGAAAAGTTTGGTGTCGTCTGCAAACTTAGCCACTTCACTGCTCAACCCTGTCTCCAGGTCATTTATGAAGAGGTTGAAAAGCACCGGTCCCAGGACAGATCCTTGGGGCACACCGCTTTTCACCTCTCTCCATTGTGAAAATTGCCCATTGACACCCACTCTCTGCTTCCTGGCCTCCAACCAGTTCTCAGTCCACGAGAGGACCTGTCCTCTAATTCCCTGACTGTGGAGTTTTTTCAGTAGTCTTTGGTGAGGGACCGTGTCAAACGCCTTCTGAAAGTCCAGATATATGATGTCCATGGGTTCTCCCGCATCCACATGCCTGTTGACCTTTTCAAAGAATTCTATAAGGTTCGTGAGGCAAGACTTACCCTTACAGAAGCCATGCTGACTCTCCCTCAGCAAGGCCTGTTCGTCTATGTGTTTTGAGATCCTATCTTTGATGAGGCATTCCACCATCTTACGTGGTATGGATGTTAGGCTGACCGGCCTATAGTTTCCCGGGTCCCCCCTCTTTCCCTTTTTAAAAATAGGCGTGACATTTGCTATCCTCCAGTCTTCTGGCACCATGGCCGTTTTGAGGGACAAGTTGCATACCTTAGTCAAGAGGTCTGCAACTTCATTCTTCAATTCCTTAATAACTCTTGGGTGGATGCCATCAGGGCCCAGCGACTTATTGATCTTCAATTTATTTTGAAGGTATTTGAAGTACTGAATAGAGATATCACATAAGGTGAAAGGATACAAGGGGTGAAGATCAAAAATGAAGTTGAGAGCTTTTGCGGATGATATGGTAATCTCAGAAAATCCTTTGAAAAATATTGAATTATTGATGGTTAAATTGAAAGAATTTGGAACATTAGCAGGTTTTTAAATCAATAAACAGAAAACAAAAATTCTATCAAAAAATATGAATGTGTAAGACCAGTCAAAGTTGATGAACAAGACAGGTTTCAAGGTTGAAAAGAAGGTTAAGTATTTAGGTATTAATTTGACAAGCAATAATTTTATGTTATTTCAAAATAACTATGTTAACATATAGAGTGAAATCAAAAAGGATTTTACAAGATGGGAAAGACAACATGCCTTTGATGGGAAAAATTTCTGTAATTAAGAAGAATGTAGAATTGAAAGTATATTATGAGCATGTGCTTTTATTTGATTGAAAGAATGGTTGTTGTTATGTAATAAGAGACTGTTGGATTTAGAAGGGTCTGACAGAAGATTTGGAAGGCACAGGTTTTTATGGTACGATAAATTAAAAACAAATTTAGAATTTAAAATCATTATATTAGACATGCACTGTTAAGAGCATGGTACAATTATAAAAATATGTTATATACAAAAATACCATTATGCATTTCCTCACAAGAAACTTTCTTTGGTTGTCAACAGAAACTTGGTTATTATATAGAAATTTAGTAATCATTACACAAGGGGAATATAGGATGAAGACAAGAGAGGAATTACTAGAGGAATGATTTAGTTGCCAGTGGTTTCAGTTTACACAGCTTTTGGAGAGATTTAAAATGGATAAGAAAATATATGACTTTGAAGACTGAACATCTTTATTAGAAAATCAACTTTGTTCAGAAGAAGGGCGAGTTATTGCTAAAATGTATAGGTTTTTGCTAAAATATGAGACAGAAGAGGAACAGGTTAAGGAATTCATGATACAATGGGTTAAAAACGTTGGCCGTGAGATTTTAAAGGAATAATGGGCAAATTTCTGGGCCAAAAGACTGAAATTTACATTAAGTGTAAATCTTAAAGAGAATTTTTTATAAAATGATGTATAAATGGTATATAACAGGGGTGGGCAAACTTTCACCTTTAGGGATTCTGGACCTTTAACAATTGTATAGAAGAGGGAATTTCATCTCACAGATTAATTCTGAGAGTAATTCTGCTCTATTTATTGATAATCTCTCGTTTTTGTTTAGGGTGGTGATTGGAACAACTGTGTAAATAATGATCTGTATGGGTGGGTGTCGGGGTTCCCCTCCTCCCACAGGTCCCCAGCTTACCCAGGGAGAAGACTTCTGGGCCAGAGGATCAGGGCGGAAGCCGATGGAACATGGGGCCACCTCCCCATACGCTGCCTGGGCACTCCTGTGGGCGGCAAAGCACAGTGAAGGAACACTGCGTGCCGAAGCCCCCGCTTCACCCCCCCCACCTTGGAGGAGGGAGGAGGGAGACAGAACGCAGGCTGTTTGGCTGCTGGGTAGCTACCCCTCTCCCGCCTGGGGGGAGAAGGGGAGCACTCCCCCACCCAGCCAACCGGGACCTGCCTTGCCAGGCAGGGCACCTGGCTATGACATCGGGAGCCTACAGCTGGACCTCCTGACGTCATCTGCAGAGCTCCAGGACCCAGGTGGGCAGGACCAGCCCACCCCCCAAAGGCAGAGACCGGAGCAGAGGCAGCAGCCTTCCCAGCCATCTCAGGAACAACCCTGGCAGCTCCAGGTGAGAGGAGGTGGGAGGGAGACAGAGAGAGGAAGGGGAGGAGTTGTGGTAGTCCCAGGGGAGGGCAGCCCCAGAGACACACCCTTTTTGTACCATCCCTATGAGGGAAGGGGAGGGGCCAAAGGCGCGGGGCCTGCCCTACATAAACCTGGAGTCCAGGGATGACAAGGCAGTTGGGAGAGCAGGCAGGAAGATCTGCTGATAGCAGCCCCTGCTCCTTACTCTGGCAAATGCTGCCAACCCAAAGAGGGGGAACCGGGTGACACAACCCCCCTTTCTTCTGCTGAACTAGTCTGAGGCCTCCACCAGGGGGTTCCCCTCAGAAAGGCCAGGTGGGCCAGACCCCTCCCCTCCCCCTGCAGGGAGGCCTCACAGTGGGTTTTCTGTAAACTTGGTAACCTAGAGTGAAGTCTGCTTTTCTTAAAAATGCCAAGGTGCCACCTGTGGTCGTGTGCCAGTTTATGTATGGCTTAAGGGTTTGGTTCAACTGTTCAACTGTTCAACAAGGCCGACCATCTGGGGGTGGTAAATGGCTGGACTAGATGGGCCTATGGCCTGATCCAGTGGGGCTGTTCTTATGTTCTTATGTTCTTAACTTCCGAGTTATGCCCAGGGCCTGCCAGAGTGTTCATAGAATGCCGGAGGTGAAGTGTTTTCCCTGATCTGTCAAGATCGCACGGGGCAGGTCCACCTGGGAGAACAGGTAGATCAGAGCCTGGGTGACCCAGTGGCCTGCATCCCCTGTAGTTGTACCGCCTTCGGGTAGGGGGTTGCGTAGTTATTTTTAATGTTTTTATCTCTATTTTATTCTGCATTTTAATGTACTGATTGTTAGCCACCTTGGGTGCCCTTCAGGGAGAAAGGCAGAGTATGTATGTATACACGTATGTATAAATAAATAAATGAGGGCCAGAGCATAGCTGTGTCCCCTGGCGGTATGGGGCAGGGGACCAATGAAGTCCATCACTCTCCGCTCGAATGGTGTGCCTACTAGCGGCATCGGGCAGACAGGTGCCCTGGAAGGTAGACATACGTTCTCCTTTTGGCAGGGAGGGCAGGCCTAACAGTGGGCCTGGGCGTCCCTGATTAGGGAGGGCCAGAAGAGACACTTCAATACCTGAATAACAGTCTTTTGGTGGCCTGCCCAATCTGCATCATGTGCAGAGTGTAGGCCAGTAAGCTGTGGGCGCTACCACCATCTGTGGACTTTAGAGTGACTGAAAAGGCTGAAAAAAGGAAACTGGAAGTAATGTTTTTTATGCTGAAGCCTGCAGAAGCTGAGTGCAGATGTGTAGAAAACCCTTTGGAGGTACTTCAGGAAGCCCTGAGGAGGCACTATAGGATACTACCAGTTTCAAAGGCAGTACAGATGGGTCCTCTGTATCCGCGGGGATCTGTTCTCGGACCCCCCTGTGGATTCTGAAAACCACAGTTTTGGCCCCTTTAATCCCTCCAGAGGTGACTGATGCAAAGTCTGGGTGAGCAGCTCCAGGTCACTATCTCCTCTTCTGTTTTTTTATCTGACTTTTCATTCTCCTTTGAGGAGGAGGCACTCTCACTATGTTGAGTGGTTTTTTATGGGTTTGGAGAATATATACATCCTCTGTGGAAAAAGCCTAATTACTGTTGGTACTCAACTATAAGTTGATCTCACAGGTAAGTCAGAGGCAGGTTTTGAGCCAAAAATCATGGAATTTTCTATGAACCTCAGATAAAGTCAGGGGTTGAAATTAAGGGGTGTCGGATTATAGTTTTGTCTGATTTTACCCAAGGCCAGATCCTGAAAAGTACCCTACCAGTAATTGTTATCTAATAACTGTACAGTCTATTAAAAAATAGTAAAATATGAGATCCATTTGTTTAGTCCATAATTTCTCCTATTGTTCCATTGAAATGGCATTATCTACATTTGCCTATTGAATCATGCAATTTTGTGTTTCTTGTTTTACTTGTTTAAAAGATCTTTTCATCTTGGCCAAATCTTGTCCCAGTTTCAGGTTCTGAAGTTCTTGCTAGACTGAATCTATTTTTGATCCTATTTGAACCTGAAATTTCTGAAATAAATCCTGCATAAATTCCGTAGTAAGGAATCTTTGTTTGTGTCCTTGTCAGGTCTCTGCACTTTCTGTTGCCCCATAGTACTAGCTCTTTTCCATGACATTGCTGTGCTTGTGTTTGTAAACATTTAAGTTTAAAATATTTAAGTTTAAAATGTTAAAATGTTTAAAATAAGTTTAAAATGTCAGTATATTTCCCTATATTTCTCAAAAAAGAAAAAAAAATCCAGACATATTTCCACTTTACACCAGCAGATGTCACTGTCAGTTCGTTTACTCACTGCTGACCATTGTATAACTAGACCCACAGATCAGGCCAGTTATACCTTCTGAATCTGGACTTGAAATGGTTGCTGGTCGGGTGAACTTCCCCTTCTGAAGGCATTTTCTCATGATTCATCAACTGTTACATAATCCACAATGCTGAAACAGAAACATCCCAAACATCCAAAAAGCTAAGTAAGTCAGTGAAGACAGGCAAAGAAAAATATCAATCAATCAATCAAACCTTTATTAGGCATAAAAATTAACACATAATATCTCTAAACAATCCAATATATAAATATATGTTAAAAAGCAAATAAAGATAAAGGTTAAAACACAGCAATTTACTTGCGTGGTAACTCCAGGTTGCTTAGGACCAACAGATTAGCCCTCTTCAAGTTACTCAGGTGTAAAAATTTCGCAGCTGGAGGGGTCACGAGTTTAGAATCTCCCGCTAACAAAAATTGTAGGCAAACATTCTCAGAAAGACCTTTTTTAGTTCTTAATAATGGGAGAAGGTACAGATCTCTAGGCACTTGATTGCCAACACAGTGCAAAACAATGTGTAAAAGAGAGTCTACCTCTCTAAGGCCACAGTTACAGACTCGTTCTTCCTTCGGGGCATTTCTAAACCTGCCAAGTAGGTCTTTAGAAGGCAACACATTGCAGCGAAGGATCTCCTCTATGGAGAACTCGTGCAAGGAAAGCGCCCTACAGGTAGACCACAGCTGCGATACAAGGACATCTGCAAGAGGGATCTGAAGGCCTTAGGGATGGACCTCAACAAGTGGGAAACCCTGGCCTCTGAGCGGCCCGCTTGGAGGCAGGCTGTGCAGCATGGCCTTTCCCAGTTTGAAGAGACACTTTGCCAACAGTCTGAGGCTAAGAGGCAAAGAAGGAAGGCCCATAGCCAGGGACAGACTGTACTTGCTCCCGGTGTGGAAGGGATTGTCACTCCCGGATTGGCCTTTTCAGCCACACTAGACGCTGTGCCAGAACCACCTTTCAGAGCGCGATACCATAGTCTTTCGAGACTGAAGGTTGCCAATACAATACATTGCAGCGAGCTAATGTAAAATCCCTCGCAAAGGAAAATACTTGGAGACCTTTCTGCCATTAAAATCTTCATAATAAATCTCTTTATCACTACACTTCACTGCATATAGTCCCCTGCATTCCATTCCAGTCCATGAGTAAAACTTTAATATACTTTCCTCATTAGAATTCTTCCAAGTTCCTTTAAATAGTAATCTTATCTTGACTGTCAAGAGCAACTTCTATAAATCTTAACCTTAAAATACTTCTCCACAACTTGCCAAAACCAAGTCACAGATAAGATGGGGGGAGACCGGGCTTTCTCTCACCGATTGAGACCTGAGCTGGAATACCACCTTATCTTCTGTTGCTCTAAGACAGAACCCACAAGTATTCGCCACGGAGGTCCATCAAAGGAGCAGACTTAACAAAGATTTGTAGGTGATCTCACACCGTCCTTTTCAATCCAAGGATGTCCACAGCTTTCACCAGCAGCTGGGTTTCAATCTCCAGATGTTCCCTGCCAAAGCCAGGGAAAATCTACCCGCTATGTTCCCCCAGTCAAAAGTCTAGAGCAAATAATTTCAACCTTTTTCATCTCACAGCACACAGACAAGGTACAAAAATTGTCAAGGCACACCATCAGGTTTTTTTGACACTTGGCAAGGCACACTGCACTGCTGGTGGGGGGCTCACATCCCCCAGTAACCCTACTAATCCTCCCCCAGACTCCCTTGGCACACCTGTGGACCATTCACAGCGCACCAATGTTGAAAATCACTGCTATAGAGATAGAAAGAGGAATGCCAGGAAGGCTGATCAAGGAGCAGAATCCCTATTATTCTCCCAGTGTTCACTGAAGATAGGGAGGGGGAAAAAAGGTTGCCCCTATCCCTGACACCGGCGCGTTCACTGCCACCCAAACCCCAGTGGCCATGCATTTACCATAGGCAGTCTTGAACTTGTCAGAGGAATTCTGCCCCTTGTGACTTCTATTGCTGCAGCATTGTGACCTGGAAATTCGACCAAAGAAATAAAGGCCAAAATGTATGATTCGTAGCTGAACTCCAACTGATTTGAACTAGTCAGCCAGTTACTAGTTTCTAGTTTCCAGTTCCTTGCCTGATCCACACCTGCCTGTCGGAATTCACACCATGGATTGAGGTCAGTGGCGTCACTAGGATTCACCTCACCAGATGCGGGAGGCCTGCGCATCACCCCATGCAGTGGGCGGGGCAACACCCCAGGTGGTGGGCATGATGGTGTACCATCGCCCTGCCCCCACTGGTTTTTTGGCTGTACCTTTTGTTAGAACACAGATATTTCAATGTGGTTTGTTTCATTGCATTCTGCATGAAATTACACATTGATTGACATATAACATGATGGTATTATTCCTCCAAATTCTGATTTTAGTGATTTTGAAAACTTGTAAAGTCTCTCTCTCTCTCTCTCTCTCTCTCTCTCTCTCTCTCTCACACACACACACACACACACACACACACACACACACCCCTACCTGTGTCAACTTACTAACCACTTATTGCAGCAGCTCTCAAACTTTTAGCACTGGGACCCACTTTTTAGAATGACAATCTGTCCAGGACCCATTGGTAGTGATGTCATGGCCAGAAGTGACATCATCAAGCAAATTAAAATAAATAATTATAAATAATTAAATTAAAATAAAAGAAATAATTAAATAAGCGGAAGCCAGCCCTGTTCCACCAAGTGAATCTACTCTGAAGTAAGTCCTATTGTGGTCAATGGGGCTTACTCTCAGGAAAGTGTGGGTAGGATTGCAGCCTGTCGACCCAATCCTATGCATGTCTACTCTGAAGTAAGTCCCATAGTGGTCAATGGGGCTTACTCTGTAGTCCGCCTGCAACGACAACCCCCCAAAAATAATCAGTGAGATCTTCAGCCCTCCCAGTGCCCAGTTTAAACTATTTCAGGCATATCAAGATAAAGACCCTCCTGTCTTCACAAGTGCAAAATAGAAAACTTTCCCCTTGCCAGCTGAAGCCTCTTTTTTTCCTTTTTTTTTGGGGGGGGAGGCTGCCTTCTGGAGCAGCTCCATTGGATCGGGACCATTCTGGTGTTCTCACATTCCCCTTTGCCTGGTCTGAACACCAGCCAAGGCTCGTCTGCCTACTCATGAGTAAACGTGACGTGAGGCTGCTTGCTTTCCATAGGGCTCAATAGACTGCAGCTGGGAGGAAGAGAGGGACCTCCTTCTCCCTTTTGTGTTTTTGGGGGCTGCATTCATTGGATCAGGACCATTCTGACGTCCTTGGTGTCCTCTGAGCTGCCCTTTCCGACGGACTACTCGCAAGTAAACGCGGCCACGTGGCTTCGTTTCCGTTCAGGCTCAGACTCGCAGCTGGGAGGGATGGGACCTTCTTGGGTGTTTTTGGGAGGCTGCATTCATTGCATTGGTACCATTCTGGTGTTGTTGGATTCCTCTCTGCCTGCCCTTTCCAATGGACTATGGCAAGTAGCCTAATCACGAGTCAATGCGCGCTACAGCTCACTTTCACTTTCCATAGGGCTCCACGCATTTTTTCCTTGCGGTCTTTTGGCCATAACTTTTGGACTAAAGGAGCAATTTCAATTCTGTCTTTTGCACTGCACTCCACTGGCAATTCAGCATCCAACTGTGTATGGCATGACGTGGTGGCTCCTAACCCAGTGATGTTAACGCATCACTCCCGGCGCATCACCAGGTGTGACCTGCATCCCCCGCACACCCCTAGCGATGCCAGTGATTTAGGTCAATGGAAGTGTTTCTGGATACAGTTATTGGTGGTGGTGGTACAAGACTGAGCAGAAAGGAAAAAGCAGAAAGGGCACAAGCCAGAACACAGTTCTCTTCCAGACTTTATGCTATCATTATGACTAATGATATTCATTTCAATGTTTGCATTCTACTTTTCCATTTTAAAAAGATGTTGAGGGGGCTAATAATAAACACAAAACAAATGCAATAATACTTTGCTATGCTTAATCCACAGGTTGGGGGCCTCTATCGAATTCTATAGAGCAGTGGTTCTCACAAATTTAACACAGGGACTCACTTTTTAGAATGAGAATCTGTCAGGACTAACCGGAAGTGATGTCCTGACTGGAAGTGACATCCTCAAACCAGAAAATTTTTAACAATCCTAGGCTGCAATCCTACCCAAACTTACCCAAGAGTGAGTCCCATTTACTATCATTGTTAAAGAATATACCTAGTAGATTGTTAAAGTACAGGTCTGTAACATTTCCCCACATGCAGTTACATACCATGGTACCATCAAGTCTATTACATTAAAAATAAAACACTGAAATGAATGGGGACCCACCTGAAATAGGCTTGTGACCCACCTAGTGGGTCCCAACCCACAGTTTGAGAAACACTGCTGCAGGGGATCAGATGGAAGCCAAATCAGATGCTCATCGTAAAATTGACTGAATAAAAGCAGTTATGGAGAGTAGTTCTTTTTCAAAGCTAGTCTCCTCTGAAGTTGAAACACCTTCCACATTCTCCATGGACGATCTACAGTGAACCAGGCTGAGGCTCTCAGAATTTCTCCATCTGAATTGAATGCCTAAGCTCACTTCAACACTATTAGTAAAAACTTTTCGCTTCTAATTCAAGCCCATATTGGAAGCTAGATAATTCCACATATTGGAAGCAATCGTGTTTCTACTTAATGTGTCTTCCTGTACATGCTGCAGTGTAATTAAAAGTGTGGCGGTTGTTTCAAACAAATTAGGTTTTAATTAGCATTTTAGCTGAAAAGGGCCATTGAATAGTTTGAGAATAAAATGGAATTTGAGAAAGCTGCAACAATTCTTGATGCTTGCACATCAAGCATGTGGAGCCTTCTAATAATACTGCCTAATCCCTGTGAATAGAACAAATGTAGTGCTGTGGCTGGAGTGCTAGTGTGATGAAATAGTTGTGGTTATTGTGAAGGATTTTCATCCCAGAAGGCACCAGCTGCTTGTGGGGGGCGGGGGGCATACCTAAAGGATCAACTGTCCCTCTTAGGGGCTTGAAGTACCATCAACCACAGCATCCTTCTGTACTCCTCTCTGGAGTGGGGTTTAAGGGCCACCTTTTGCCTTGCTTTTAATTGTTCTTGAAGAGTTAATTCCAGAAAGTGATGCTGGGGCAAGAGTGGATCAGGGGGACATGGGTGCATGGCTGTCACACCAGAGGAGAAGTGCACCTCCCGGGATGGGGAGCAAAGTCGGGTGCCAGGGGGATGCCCACTGGGCAAGATAATTGGCAAGATCACACCCTGCTAATGTTTCAAGTTCAGGCGGGAGCCCAGGTCTACCTGGCAGGTAGATCTGTGGTCCAGAATCCTGGCCTTACAAAGCACAATTTCTACCTGGACTCCTGGTCTGCCTGCATGGTTGACCTAGGCTCTGGAGTCTTTCCAGACCCATGCAGCCCAGGCCATGTGGCTGGAAGGGGTGGGACTCATAAGGTGTGATGAAACAGTTGTGGAGGATTTTTGCTTAGAGTGCCAGTGAGGCCATGCCAGAAAAAGATCAGCAGGCCTAAAGAGATTTTCTCTCTCCATCCTATACACTACTGACTGGGCAAGACAAGGAGAACCCACTCTCTGGGGATCAGTGGAAGGCCGCTGGAGAGAGCCCCAGGGACATAGATAGGGACCAAGTCCCAGCCAGGTTCTGTTTCTGTTGATCTGTTCTCCCCCTCCAGACACTGGGAGCTCATGCCTCCTTAGCTCAGGTTAGGCCAAGTTGGGATCCAAGCTCTTGGCTAGTCCAGCAGTACCTGCACACGTGAGGCTTCCCTTTAGAGCCAGCACCATTCAGAGGATGTTTATCTGTGAGAAACCAAGCCTGTTCACATTTTTTTTTTCTCATCTCTTAATAAAACCTTTTTGCTTAAAACCACTGTCATGTTCTGGGATCAGTGGATTTGTCAGCCTCCCCATTCTGCAGGTATTACTGTCAGAGTGAGGGCATTTTAATAACCCTAAATAGCATTCTGGGGGAGGGTTTTGCCCAGTGAACCCCTCTGGGAACTGGATCTCCTGGACTGCTGGCAGCAGACTAGATCTCCCAGTGCTTGCCACTAGGCATGACTGCCCTGGATCAGCAGGTGGTCACTAGAAATCGCCCCCCCCTTCATTGCAGCTAGACTTCAGTTGGAGCCAATCTTAATATGTGTATGAATCAATGGTACAGGCTTCCTGGGAGGACTATGCCATTTGCCTTTTGCAAAGCTCTTCAGCTTTTGGTTTACCAGCTTGTGCCAGCTTGTTTTACCAGCTCGTGCAAAACTGCTCTTTTCTGAGGAAGGCAGATGCCAGTTTGGCTACTGTAATACTACACATGCCTTATGTGCCCTTTTGTGAGGGTAAAACAGTGGAACTCGCATTGGCCTTTTGGTCAATAGCATGATGTGTCCCGTAGCATGATGTGTCAGGCTGCATACTATAAATTGATAGAGAAAAGGTTGTTCCCCTTTAAGAAATAAAGAACTTTTCCTCTTAAGTAATAATGTAAATTATTTTGGCAGGAATTCTCAGCTAAAATATTATCTGTTCAGTAATCCAAATATCCAGAGAGGGCAGGATACAACACCACTCTCCCTATTACTTCTATTAATGATACACAATACCAAAACACAGCAAATGCCACAACTGGAAATGCTGTAAGCAGTGATGTCCCTTTAAGAGCTTTAAGCAGCATGGCAAATGCAAAATGTTAACTATCCAATGCTGTCCATTTAAGAGTAGAGGAGAAAAGAGCCTGCAGGCATAGTAAAGGCAAAATTCAGAGATGTTCTTACAAAGCTGGGAGGAGAACAAAGAGCATGAAGGAGCTGAAGGATGTGGGTGCGGCAAATGTTGACGTTAGTTCTTCAAGAAGTTGAGGACTTAAATGTGGGACACGTAGAAGGGAGACCCTCTCGTATGCTCATTTCCTGTACTTGGAGATTGTTAAATTGTGGAAGCATAGCATAGTCCACCTACATTCAGGTGGACACATGGATACATGACCTTTAAGGCCAGAGGGTAGTTACAAGGGCAAATGAGATAAATTAGATAAAAATGTTGCCAAACATTTCATACACGGACAAAGTGCTACTGAAATGACAGCAGTAATAATATAATTAGATAAAAGAAATTGTATGGACGTTGATATAATTAGGTGTGTGTGTGTGAGAGAGAGAGTTCTGCAGGCTTCAGTCAGTGTAATGAACAGATTTGTGAATTAAAGCTTTACAGTGCAATCCTATACGTGCAAATTCAGAAGTAAACCCCACTGAGTTTGGTGTGTAGTAAGAGCGTATTGCAGAGGTTCTCAAATTTTTAGCACTGGCATCCACTTTTTAGAATGAGAATCTGTCAGGTCCCACTGGAGGTGATGTCATGACTGAAAGTGACATCATCAAGCAGGAAAATTTTACCATGGTAGCATCAAGTCTACTATATGAAAAATGGAATACTGAAATGAATGGGGACCCACCTGGAATTGGCTCGCAACCCACCTGGTGGGTCCCAACCCACACTTTGAGAAACACTGATGTATTGTACAGTATATAGGAATGCAGCCCTGCTTGATTATTCACTTAGGGGTGACACGAGGACAAATTTTAACTTGTACAGTTATGGTTAAGGAACTTTTAATTTTTAGATTTTTTTGTTTTTGATGTGTTATTGAAATAGGAAAGGAAAAAATATTAAAGATAGGGCAGTCTTTCTAGCCATACACTTCAGCTTTACTTTAAGCCAGGGGTCTCCAAACTTCTTGGTCAGAGGGCCACAACAAATATCTGGTGTGGAGTGGAGGGCCAGAAAAAAATTTAAATATAAAATTTAAATAAATAAATTAGAGATGGAACATAGATGAGTGAACAAACGAATGAATGGGCTCATTCATTCAACCTCTCTGGCCCTCAGAACACCCTCCAGACACAATCAGAGTGCAGTTCTGGTCATGCTCAGTTGAGTGGGCCAGAGGCTTTCAGGGGACAAGAGGTTGGCCGTGGGCTGGAAAGAGGCTTGCTGCGGGTCGCGTCTGGCCCCCGGGCTGGGGTTTGGACACCCTTGCTTTAAGTAATCTTATATGTGTGTTTTTACAAGATCTTTTAACAAAGGCAGCTATACTGAGGCTTGCTGATATGCACTTTTACTTAATATGTAAGCCCAATCCTATGTATGTCTATTCAGAAGTAGGTTCCATTATAGTCAATGGGGCTTACTCCTAGATATGTGTGAATAGGATTGTAACCTGAGTAAAGGGCATGAGAGGTGCAGTGTCTTTATGCTACCTACATAATGCTTCTTAACTCTTTTATCTCCCTTTGACTTTCCTTTCCTACAAATTGAATTTACTTACAATACAAGCTGATTTTAGAAAACAAATAAACACACAAAAAAACACCAAAAAAATGCACCAAAGAGACAATGAGAATTCCTGACAAGTAACACGAATTGAATTTCAGGCTAGTAACCATGAGGATCAACTAATTTTATTCTAAGAGAGTTGCTCCCCAGCAGGGGAGAGGGTGTCCTGCCCCACAGGACAGGCAGGACGGAGGGGCTAAAATGCCCCCAACCTGGCAGCCAGGTGCCTGCCACTCCCTTAGACACCAGGGAATGTATTGGGAGAGCAGGGACCAGTATCCCTTCAATGCCAACAAACAGGAAGGGGAAGCAGCATGCTTTATTTGGAATTGGAACTGAATTTTTTCCCCTTAAGGAGGAAAAATGTGGATAGTACTTTATTTAATACTTAGTGTTTAGGCAGTCCTGAAGTTGAGGTTGTTCTTCATAACATGCCCTTGAAACCTAAGTACATGGTAATGCAAATGGCAAGTGCCACAAAGATATCTCTCCACATTGGTGGGGAATACAGGAAAATCCAGCTGAAGGCAAAGGAGAGGTGCTGGTCTCCTGTGGTCCTGTCAGCTTCCTGCAGAACTAGGCCAGCTTCTTGGACAATGGGGAGGGCTGAAGACTAAGTACAGGTCCTTGCAGTGGCACACCTGGGGGTCCTGGCTCCTCGGGCAACCCCCAGTTTTCCACAATGATTTCCGTGCAACTACCTTCTCCATTCCCCCTTTGGAGCTTCTTACTGCCTCCTGGGTGTCCCTCCTCCATCTGGAGGAGGCTTTTCTTAAAGGTACAAAAGCTGCCGGAGCTGCTGGCTTCTCTCCCTTTAAAGAAAAAGGCGGGTGGGGGGGAGGCTTGAGGAGGTGCCCCTGGAGGGTCAGTACCTGGGGCATTTGCCCCGTTTGCCCCCCTCCAGGTACGTCAGTGGCCTGGAGGTGGTGTGGCAGCATCCTGTAGAGCGGGACTGAGGATCAGTCAAAGAGAACAGCCATTGTCACCGGGGTTTCTCTGTCAAGGGTCTTCTCGTTCCTCATCCTGTGCACAGTTTGTCACAAAACAGAACTCCATGGTGCTCATTCCACTGAAGCTGTAGGGCCTCTAGCACCAGGGGAAGGCAGGGAAAAGCTGCCCTTGCTGGCAGCTCAGCAGTCTTACATCGGGAGTTCCAGGCTGGAAAACAGTTGCCAATGGCGCCGTGCAAAAAAGGCCAGAGGCAGCTGCCCTTACTGGCAGTGCAGGATGGGGCATCCGGGACCCCTTTGCTGAGCCAGGGGAGGGGGTAGGGTGCTACAGAACAGCAGAAGCTGCGGGAGCCAAGGGGACAACTCCGCCCAGTGCCTGCCTGCTCGCTGCACTGACCCCGAGGTGCCCCTCTCTGACCCTGAGCCACCTCGGAGCTCCCCAGAAGGCTGCTTCCAGCCACGGGTTCAGCCAGTGGGGTTTGGCGGGTGGTTGTGCCCCTGCGGAATGCTTTATTTTATAGCATTAACTATACCACTGTATAAGTTAAGCTGATTGCAAGTCTGCTCTGGCTGATTGCTCACTTCATCAAACTGAATTGTTGCCTTCACCCAGTAAATTCCACTCTGCACAACTAAATTACTTGAGATGGGTGATCTATATTATTTAATGAGAAGATGAATGTACTATAGCCTTACTTGGTTAATTGGTGTAGGGGGCTGAGACCGAAGGGCATGCATGCTTGTTTTTTGGATCTATGTTAGCATTACTCTAATAAGAATCTAATAGGGTGTCACGCCCTCTGGCCACAGCCGCCACCCATAGCCGGGGCAGGTTGCCACAGGCATGATTTGCTAGTAACCCCCCCCCCGAGGGTCAGGAGTATGGCCTTTGGCCATACAATAGGTCAAAATACGGGCCACTATATGGGCCAGGCCCATGGAGGCTGGTGGGGTTTCCTGGACAGCAAATAAGTTGGTGTCTAAATACAGGTCCCATCGGGCAGTGCGGTCTCTGTCCAGATTACAGATCATGGCCTTCAGGGTCTGATTAAAGCATTCCACCAGACCATCTGTCTGGGGATGGTAGATGAACATAAACATCAGACTTGTACCAAGTGCCTGGCACTGGGCTTGTAAGATGTGAATGGTTTCCCTTGATTGGTTAGGATCTCTCTGGACAGTCCACCTGGGCGAACAAGTGCATGAGTGCTTGGGCCACCCCTGAGGCCTGCATACCCTGAGGGGCACCACCTTGGGATTACGGGTGGCGTAATCCATGGTCACTAGAGCGTATCGGTGGCCTCGGGCTGTGTGAGGGAGGGGCCCGATGAAGTCCATGGCCACCTGTTCGAAGGGTACTCCCACTAAAGGGAGGCTCGGGGGGCCGCCCAGTGTTTGCCTTCTGGTCATACACGTCCTTGCGCATCAAGGGTCAAATGAAGTACTGCAAAGCTTTGTTCAGCAACCTTCTGGGGTTTGGGTGCCCTGCCCAATCAGCTTCATGTGCAAGCGTAAGACGGCTAGCCTATCGTCAATGGGCACCAGTAACTGGCTATTCAGAGGGCACCCCTTCCTGGGTCCGGGTCACCTGCCACCAGAGGCCCGCATCCTTATTTCCCCACTATTTCACTAGTGGGAGACATTACAGGAGTTCTTTACCTGTCCTTTTACGACAGCAGCCCCTTGGCATAGGTCAGCCAGGGTGGGTCCTCTTCCTAAGTTTGGCGGAAGTCAGGGTTTGAAGTCCAGTTCCTGGCTGGGTCCTCCAGGGCGAGGTTCTCATCATCCAGGCCTCTCAAGTTTCCCTCTTCTGAATCCTCCTCGCTGGTGTCACAAATGGGTGAGGTCTCTGGGGCCATTACCCTTCGTAGCAACTCTTCAAAAAGGAGGGGGGCATCGCGGCCCAACAGGACCGGGTAGGGCAGCTCTTCCACTCACACTAAGTCCAGCATTTGCAGGCTCCCACCATACCGTAGCATGCCTCACACCACCAGTAGTAGATGGGTGTGGCAGTGGAGACAGGCCATCTTCACCCACTTTGCCACCGGCACCCCTTCCAGTTGATGATCCAATGAGCACGAATCATCGACATGGCACTGCCAGAATCGAGGAAGGCAGTCAGTTCTCTCTTGCCCAGGAATACCTTAGCCACCAAAGGGAGAACACTGGCTCAGCCCTCTCCCATAGCAACCCAGGACAGGTCGCATTCCAAGAAAGGGCAATTCCTTTTCAAGTGGCCCATTTGGTCACACATGAAGCAGGGCCCATTCCAAGCATCGCCATCTTGCCTGGGGGTAGGAAGCAGGAGTATGCCTTTCCCCCTGGTGGCCCTGCGGAAGTTACAGAGGCTAGCAGTCGGCTGCCCGAAGAATCGGCTTTGAGCAGTGGGACAAGCGCATCAATTGAAGGTTCAGGCCTTCCTCCGTGCCCCTTCTGGCAACCTAGCCTCGGGCCGGGGGTCTCTACAATACTTGCATGCTTCGGCATCCAAATAATTCTCGAAGAGGCAGATGGCAGCCTGGAGAGTGGGCGGGTGATGATGCATGACCCAGACTCTCACCTCCGAGGGTAGCACTAGGTAGGCTTGGTTCAGCACCATCTTGTCTACGATGTCCCGCCCTTCCTCGGTCATGGGTTTTAGCCACCTAATGGCTGCTTCATGTATCTCTGCGATAAGAGCTCGGGGGTGGCTGCCCCTGGTGTACCTGATAGAGTGAAACCGCAGGCGGAAGTAGTCTTCGGTTATCCCGTAGTGGTCTAAGGCAGCCTCTTTCAGCTTAGCATAGTTACTCAAGTCCTGCTGCAGGGTGGTACGCCACATTGCCGCTGCTGGGGCGGATAGGCAGGGGCCCAGAATGTAGGCCCACTATAGTCAGAGGTCCGCTCAAAAGTGGTCAGGTACGTTTCTATATCATTTCTCGCTTCTTTTAATGTATTCCAGTAGGCACCCATGCTGAGTATATTTGGTACTATACAAATGTATGCACATGTAATCAATTGATAAATCAACTAATCAATCATAAACTGATAGGCAACCCTGTACATTGCTACACAATATGATAGATACAGCTTGACCATTTATTGCTCAATAGAAGACTGAGAGCCCAATCCTATGTATGTCTGTTCAGAAGTAGGTTCCATTATAGTCAATGGGGCTTACTCCCAGATACAGGTGAATAGGATTGTAACCTGAGTAAAGGGCGTGAGAGGTGCAGTGTCTCTATGCTACCTACATAATGCTTCTTAACTCTTTTGTCTCCCTTTGACTTTCCTTTCCTACAAATTGAATTAACTTACAATACAAGCTGATTTTAGAAAACAAACACACAAAAAACACCAAAAAAATGCACTAAAGAGACAATGAGAATTCCTGACAAGTAACACGAATTGAATTTCAGACTAGTAACCATGAGGATCCACTAATTTTATTCTAAGAGAGTTGCTCCCCTACTCAGGCATGAACTCATCAATACCATCCAAGCATCATGAGACCCGACATCCAAACAGCCGACATCCAAACAGGCAGGAAGAAGCCAGCAAATGATTTAGTGACTCATCCTGAATAATTAAGCATTTGGAGAAAAATCACACTTGCTTTTTCACGGCCAATTTGTGACTCCAAATGCACACCAGCAAACTGTTTGCCATGAATTATTTATCTGATTCTAACAGCAACCTTTGAATGAGCCTGCTCTCCTGTGGCCATGGGGCTCAAGAGAGACACTAATGAAACTCCTTTTGTTTTACAAAGTTGGCATTCTGAGAATATCATCCTCTCCAGAGGCCCTTGGGTCAGTATCAAGTGTACTTACACCTAGGGCCGGCTTTAAGCCAATTGGACCAATTGCTCCTAATTTTGACCCACGTCTAAGAGCCACCCCCCATACTAGGGTAATCTTGTCTCGTATGCAATTTTATAGTACAATGTACTTTTGGATCCATTTGGCCCATTAACTCACATGCACATTTTAAGAACACATTTTATTTTCATTCTACCAAGAGATGATAAATTTTATTTATATAGGGCACAATCCTAACCAGGTCTACTCAGAAATAAGTTCTATTTTGTTCAATGGGGCTTACTCTTAGGAAAGTGTGGTTAGGATTGCAGCCTAAAATTCTACAGAACTTGTGAACATGTGGCCTTGCCAAAAAAAAAAAAAAAAAAATCCCAATTGGGCCCTACAGCTCTAAGGCTGGCCCTGTTTCCACCTGTTCTCTCCCACAAACTTAAGAACACTAAATTGTGTGTTGCCACAGAACACAGGGTTGCTACTGAAAATGGCAGATGGAGAGTTCCCCCTTCCCTATCACATTGCATGCAAGCAAGGTGAATTGGGAAAATGGGATCATTTCAGGACACAACATCCCTGACAACATACTGGATGTTACAGTGAAAAGATTCTACCCACAAATAATTATATATGCAAGTAGAACTCCTCCTGGGGCAACTAGGATTCCCAAATACATGGAAGAGCCCAATAAGTGCACAGTCCTATACTCATAGAGCCTTCACTCTAATGTAAATGGAATTCTGTCCTTGCATGCCACTTTTAGAGTGTTGCTTGATTTGAATACATTGATTTATGAAAGGGGTGGCCAACCTTTCAAGCTTAGGGCTCAAATGACAAACTGCCCCTGCTGACATTTCCTCTTCTACACCATTGTTAAAGGTTCAGGAGCCCTAAAGTTGAAAAGTGGTATGGCAGGTACCCACAAGTACGAAGTCCTTAGTAATAACACCTCCATCCTTGATATCCTCTCTCGAAAGGCCTGCGTAGTCCCAACACTATCTGCAGATGCTAGATTTTTTAAAAATGGCTTTTTAGAGAGGATTTTTGCATGAGCTGATTGTGAGTTTTGCCATTTTTATTCTGCTGCTGCCGAGTTCCTTTTTAAAACTTGTTCGGTGGTTATTCATATTTATTGTTTTATTATGCTGCCATTCCATTTTTAGTTTCAGTTTCATGTTTAAGGTATCATTTGCCTTTCCAAGTGCAGTGGCAGTTCCAAGTGCAGTGCTGTATGCCTCGTGAGGCTGCCAGTTTGTTTCCCAAGAGGTCTTTCCCTGATGTAGGGCCAGGCTGTAGTGCAATTCTAGAACATGTGCCTTCCAGGCAGGAGGTGCCGAGTAGATTCAATCCCCGGCATCTCTAGGCAGGGCTGAAAGACCCCGTCTGGAACCCTGGAGAGTTGCTACCTGTTAGCATACACCAGTGTTTCTCAAACTGTGGGTGGGGACCCACTAGGTAGATAGCAAACCAATTTCAGGTGGTTCCCCATTCATTTCAATATTTTACTTTTTATATATTAGACTTGATGCTACCATGGGATGTGACTGCATTTGGGGAAATGTTACAGACCTGTACTTTGAACAAGCGACTGTATATTCTTTTAACAATGATAGTCAATGGGACTTACTCCTGGGTAAGTGTGGGATGCTGATGAAAGCTACTGCAGACTTCTTAGCTTCTGATAGGATCTTATTCAAAATTGTTGATAGACAGTTCATTGCCAAGGGCAGGGACTCCAACCCTCCAGGTTTGGCCTACGATCTCCAGGAATCAGCATCCACTTCCAGATGACTGCTGAAAGCAATTCAAAGAGGGCTTCCCTGGGGGACATTACATCATGTTGGGAAAAGAAATATCCAGGAAGGGCTTCAGTCGAAGTTGGCAACTCTAGCTAGGGAAAGTCTTCCTTCACTTCATAATAGCCCATTAAAAAACAAAAATATTTTTGTTGAACAAGAAGGTAGACATCTGAACATCACTCAGTGTCCCAATGAAACATGGGTATGTTCCTACATTGACTGATAGGGCAGAGAATCAATGGGGAAAAAAACCCTCACTATTTTTCCCAAGCGTTTTTTTTCCTTTCTTTTTTTCTTGATGCGCCTAATTTAAAGATCCAGAATTCACAGCCTGCTAAGTATATGATGTCATCGCTTGTTACTACAATGCACCCACAATTTATTATTGCGCAGAGATGGAGCAGCTGTTTTAGAGTGCTTAGCACCAATTCTGCATGCACTGGAAAGAGATGTTCATCATCTGGTGACACATCACGTTCCCTTGGAATGCTAATGCCTGTTTTGAGACTTGCACACTCCTGCGTCTGCAGGCAACATGCCAAGTAGTGCATGCCATTTTTTAAACTACAACCTCCCCACAATCGCTCACATTCGTCTGGTATTCATCATTGCCACTAGCTGAAACTTGTTTGGTGCCTGATTTTACAAGTGTTGTGTCTGAAAAGACAAACCACCAATCAGCAACCACAAGCTGGATTACATTTTATGTCAAGATAACGCTTTGTTTCGGATTGCTGAGATGTTGGACGTTGCTGACAGGTGACATAATTACATCTCCAGGTATTTGCTTATTTTACAAATGGAGTCAGCTTCAACAGGAGAAGAGCCAGGAAGCCACACCCCAAGGAGAGATTAACGGGGAGGGCGGGCACAACACATTTTAGAATCTTATATAATTTTATGGTATGGAAAATGTCGACACAGAAAAGTTTTCTACTTCTCATATTATTTGAAACTCTTATGCCTTTCCATCTGTCTAACTGTTGAGATGCCCACAGCAGTTTACAAACAGTATTGCTAACTGGGTGAGAGGCACTTTTTCAAGCGGGTGCTCCTCTTTATAGCAGGGGGAGTGTAACTGGCCCACCTCACCTCAGTAGTGTCTTTTTAGTGGCTGTCTACTGGTGTTCTTATGTGTCTTTTTAGATTGTGAGCCCTTTTGGGACAAGGAGCCATTAGTCATTTGATTTTTCTCTGTAAACCAATTTGTGCACTTTTTCTTGAAAAGCAGTATATAACTAGTGTAGTAGTAGTAGTAGTCCTAAAATGCTAAAAATGAAGTCCTAAAATGCTGCAAAGAGATCATCGTCACTGAGCTGCATGAAATCCTCTGTCTCTGCTGGAGAGAAGGTGGAGTACCTCAAGACATGAGGGATGCAAACATCATCACGCTGTACAAGAACAAAGGTGACAGGGGTGACTGCAACAACTACCGCGGCATCTCTCTCCTTAGCGTTGTAGGAAAGCTGTTTGCCCGAGTTGTACTAAAGAGGCTCCAGGTACTTGCAGAGAGCGTCTATCCAGAATCGCAGTGTGGATTCCGAGCCAACAGGTCCACCACTGATATGGTATTCTCCCTTAGACAACTGCAGGAGAAATGCAGGGAACAACGACAGCCACTCTTTATAGCCTTCATAGATCTCACAAAGGCTTTCGACCTGGTCAGCAGAGACGGCCTCTTCAAGATTCTCCCCAAGATTGGATGTCCACCCAGGCTCCTCAGCATCATCAGATCTTTCCACAAGGACATGAAGGGCACTGTTGTCTTCGATGGCTCCACATCAGACCCTTTTGACATCCGAAGCGGAGTGAAGCAGGGCTGTGTTCTTGCACCAACCTTGTTTGGGATTTTCTTCGCTGTCCTGCTGAAGCAGGCCTTTGGAACTGCAACAGAAGGCATCTATCTCCGGATCAGATCAGACGGAAAGCTCTTCAACCTCTCCAGACTGAGAGCAAAATCCAAAGTCCAGCTGAAATGTCTGCGTGACTTCCTCTTTGCCGACGATGCAGCTGTCACTACCCACTCTGCCAAAGATCTCCAGCAGCTCATGGATCGTTTTAGCAAGGCCTGCCAAGATTTTGGACTGACAATCAGCCTGAAGAAAACACAGGTCATGGTTCAGGATGTGGACTCACCTCCCTGCATTACAATCTCTGAGCATGAACTGGAGGTTGTCCATGACTTTGTGTACCTTGGCTCAACGATCTCCGACACTCATTCTCTCGATACCGAGCTAAACAAGCGCATCGGTAAAGCAGCTACCACGTTTTCCAGACTCACAAAGAGAGTCTGGTCCAACAAGAAGCTGACGGAACATACCAAGATCCAGGTCTACAGAGCTTGCGTCCTGAGTACACTTCTGTACTGCAGCGAGTCATGGACTCTTCGCTCACAACAGGAGAGGAAACTGAGCGCTTTCCACATGCGCTGCCTCCGACGCATCCTCGGCATCACCTGGCAGGACAAAGTTCCAAACAACACAGTCCTGGAACGTGCTGGAATCCCTAGCATGTATTCACTGCTGAAACAGAGACGCCTGCATTGGCTTGGTCATGTCGTGAGAATGGATGATGGCCGGATCCCAAAGGATCTCCTCTATGGAGAACTCGTGCAAGGAAAGCGCCCTACAGGTAGACCACAGCTGCGATACAAGGACATCTGCAAGAGGGATCTGAAGGCCTTAGGGATGGACCTCAACAAGTGGGAGACCCTGGCCTCTGAGCGGCCCGCTTGGAGGCAGGCTGTGCAGCATGGCCTTTCCCAGTTTGAAGAGACACTTTGCCAACAGTCTGAGGCTAAGAGGCAAAGAAGGAAGGCCCATAGCCAGGGAGACAGACCAGGGACAGACTGCACTTGCTCCCGGTGTGGAAGGGATTGTCACTCCCGGATTGGCCTTTTCAGCCACACTAGACGCTGTGCCAGAACCACCTTTCAGAGCGCGATACCATAGTCTTTCGAGACTGAAGGTTGCCAATACAAAAAGTAGTAGTAGTAGTAGTAGTAGTAGTAGTAGTAGTAGTATTTAAACACAACATTTTAGCATAATCATATGCAAGATTTAAAAACAAAACAACAAGCAGGAAAAATATTTCCACCCAAAAAGAGAGAACCAAGGGAATAACACAATGGTTCCCAAACTGTGAGCTGTAGTTCCCCAGGGAATAGCGGAAACGTACCTGGTGAGCCGCAGAATGCTTGTGAAAAACCTACTAACCTATACAATGCATAGGCTTGTAGTCCTAATGGGGAGCTGTGGCCAATGGCCCAGTAGGTCAAGGGAGCTGTCAGCTGAAAAAGTTTGGGAACCTCTGGAATAACAAACCAAACACAGTAGCCCAAGAATTCACTATTCCAGTAGAACTATCAATAGTTCTATCAAGTGATGAGTCACACTTGTGGAAGGGCCATAATTGATAATGCCTCCATATATCCTTGCATTACCTCCAATGCAATGCTTCTCATGAGACTGCACTTTTCCAGGCACTCATACCACACATTCCGTTACTACTCATCACGTGCACTTACTCTAGAAAAAGCAGGAGATGCAGATGCATGTGTGAACCATGGGCGTCTCTGTCCATTTCATAGTGTTGCCTTTTGAAAACGTACACTCAGGATTTCTCATGCCACACGAACTTTTAATCATGCTATTATAACTTTCTGCTTAAAACCTCTGCCGTGTTCTGGGATCAGTGGATTTGTCAGCCTTCCCACTCTGCAGGTGCTACCATCAAAGTGAGGGCATTTAAACAACCCTAAATAGCATTCTTGGGGAGGGGTTTTGCCCAGGGAAACCCTCTGAGACCTGGATCTCCTGGGCTGGTGGCAGCCAGGGTGACCTGAAGTCATAACTGCAAAAGAGGACAAGGCACTCCAAAATGTAGGACATTAAAAAAATGTAGAACATGACAAAATAAAAGCTAAAAACACTTGTATGTTGATTTCATGTCAATTTAAATAGTACATTACTTATTATTAAATTTAAAACTATATATTTAATTTATGAATTACAAGAAGGTAATGCACTGCCTGCAGGGGCCTTCTCACCGGGAAAAGGACAGTTAAGGTCTTTTCCAGGACACAAGGCTATAAAAAGGGACATGTCCTGGAAAAACAGGACGTCTGGTCACCCTGGTGGCAGCAGACTATACCTACCAAGTCTTGTCCCACCAAGCTGTGCATCTAGACTGGTTGGAAGAGTGGGTTATAGGAAGGAAATGAGCTCTTAGCACTAGGCAGCAGTACCCTGTATCAGCGGGTGGTTGCTAGAAGTCATAACAACCCTAACTAATTTTTTTAAAAGGTCAGTACTGAGAATCCTTATCTTCTCCCAGCAATTTCAAACGGTGACTACTGTATGCAGAAGTTATTAATCCTTATTTGGTGCCGGCTTATTTCTCTGGTGTTTTCACAGACAACCAGCTATTCACTTGTAAGACTGAAAGGAGAAACCACAGATACCTGCTTAATATCTTTTATTTGAGGAGGAACCAGAACCTGATTCTAAATTCATCCAATTACCCAGTCTCAAATTATCATACAGCAGAGACCCACAGGAGCTTGGCTTGAGGCAGGCAAAACGGGCTGGAGACTTGCTGGAGGCTTTGCAGACTCTCTTTTGACACTTAGATGTCAGCAGAGCTTTCCCTTGGAAGTTCAGCTCCAGCAGAGCTGCCTCTCCGAGCTCCTGGAGCCCTTGGTGGTCTGGTCTCTCTACCAAAACAGCCTCCTTTTGTCAGCTGAGAGGCTCTGCATACATCAATGAAATTTTGCTCAGCCCTCTACTTTTTGTACTTGGCACTCAAGTTCTCCTGCTCTGCCCCATCCAACTCTCAAGGCTTGCCTCCAGGAGTCCAACAAAGTTCACTTAGCTCAGTTTCAAAACTATTGGCACTAACAGAGCTTAAACAAATAAAGCCAATAAAGGTTGCTCATAACACTCACCTCTCTTGAACATTATTCTTCACTTAGAAAAATTTTGTTCACCAACTTTAGATTGCCGCACCTCATAGGCAGGGAGGCAACATAGTCCTTTTAAGCAAATGCATCACATCACATACAACCATTATTAGTCTACTGATAATGATAACAACCCATTTCACAATTTCTCCAATCTTTCCCATCCATTTCAGAAGGGCATCCCAAACGTTTTTGAATTTCTTTCCTTGACTATCTGTCCGAATCCTGCCGACTGCTCCAATTTGTCCCATCCAAATTATACTCTTGTCTCCCAATGCCCGCTTTTTGGCTAATTAACACCTCCTTCCCCCCCCCCCCCAAGAACAGCAGCTGCGGTATGCCAGATGCAAGGGAGGGCACCAGGATGCAGGTCTCCTGTTATCTGGTGTGCTCCCTGGGGCATTTGGTGGGCCGCTGTGAGATATAGGAAGCTGCACTAGATGGACCTATGGCCTGATCCAGTGGGGCTGTTCTAATGTTCTTAAAGGAATGACTACAGAACCCCTTATCAGTTTGAGCAATTAACAAAATTTATTGCTCCCAACACAGGCATTCCCTGCAATTCCTCTTGTCCAGAGACTTTCCCCTCCCCAAAACTCCACTTAACTTAGTGGCTAAAGGTCCAAAGCTTCCAGTCCAAGTTCACAGTCCAGTCTCCAAAGCACAGTCCAGTCTTCCCAGTCCAGTCTTTCCAGTTGCAGTCCAATGCAGCAGAGCCCCTTCTCTGTGTGTCCAGCAGAGTCTCAGCAGTCCCTTCCTCTGTCTTCTCCAGCAGAGTGTCTCCTCCAGCAGGGTCCTGGCAGTTCCCTCCTTTGTGTCCTCCAGCAGAGTTCTGGCAGTCCCCTTCCTCTTGTGTCCATGTGGGTGTCAGTCTGTCTGTGCCATGTAGGTCTGGGTCCTTGCTCCTTCTGAAGCTGTCTTTTATCCTTGTATGTCCCGTTATCCAAAATGCACCGCAGCTGTGAGCTACTTTGTTGGCCCATGTCCATTCAAAGTCCCATCAAGGTCAAATGAAGCTCAGGTGTCCATCAGAGTCTCATTGGCCTTGATTGATTACAGCTGTGTAGCCAGCCCTGCCCTTCCCAGAGCTGTCAACCAGCTGTCAAAAAACGGGAATCACTATCAACACCACATCACCCACCTGATGATCTTCTGATCTTTCATTACACTATCTTCTTTAGATGTTCCGCTCTGTCAAACAGATCAATAGAGGAATTATTTACATATACACAGCACTCTTGTTCAATTGGTGCACATGTTCCACCTTTTGCTGATAACACAAGGGGCCAGGGGATTTCCCTTTAAGCATCACCAGGAAGGAGGAGGCGGAGACAGGGAAGTCAGAGTTAGCCCTATAAAGAGGGAGAAGGTCAGTGATGAGCTGTTTGGCTCAGGATCCACATAATTTATGAGACAGCAGAATAGCTCATCTGCATACTCCTCCTAGCAAGCTTTGCAGCGGAATGGGACGACAGAGAGAGGCACTCACAGTGACATGTGCAGAGTTACAACAGAAATACCATCAGCTGACGATTGGTGGATGAAGATCATGGACTTTGCAGAAACGTTGAGATTAACAATTTTACTTAAAGAGAAGCCAGTAGTTACATTTATGAACAACTGGAAACCACTCATTGACTTTCTGGATACTAGAGGGGAAAAAATGATATAATAATTTCTGGATTTAAAGATCACAGAACAGCTGAACAGAGAGCTGTGGAGAGAAAACAGCTAAGTTGTGGAAAGGGCAATTAAGAAAGAGGCGAGCTGATAAGAAGAATTAGTTACCTCTGGAAGGGAAAGTGGAAGATTTAGGGAACTGGCTGTTCTGTTTAATTTGCTTATTAAATTAAATTAGGGGGGAGTGTGAAGGAGGGGGTTGCTTCCACCTTGTGGGATGTGGTGTTTTTTTTACTGCATCCCACAGCTTAATACACTTGACAGACAGTTAATTGTGTATCTCAATAACACACTCCAGCTCTGGGAAGGAAGAGGGTGTCCGGAAGGGCAGATCTCAAAAGGTACACAGTTGAAAGCCTGAGGTTTAAACATTGGTGGAAGAGTCTCCTGCAAACAGATTTCCTCTGAAACACCTGTGGGGAAAGTGTTTGGGAGTTGGAGAGTACTTACTGGTAATTCGAAAGAAGTACAAAGGGCAAAGATGGTCAAATTGTGTATGGAAGTGTGGCCAAAGTTTAATGTTGAATGGCCAAGGAATGGAACTTTTGATTTGAACCAGACTGCAAACTTGAAAGAGAAATTGAGGGGGAAAAACAAATGGGGACAGCACCGTTACGCTAATTGTTGGGAGTAGGCAAGAAAACAAGAATTGGAGCAGGCTGAAAAGCAAATGTTGTGCCGGCCAGGAACCTTGGAGCAGATGAAAGGGACCCCATGGAAGAGGGGTTGTTTATTTCTTCTCTACCTGAAACATCTTTGGCCCAGAAAAATAGACAGGCTCCACAACCGCCACAGCAGAGAAGGGAACCAGAGCTGCTTGACAGAACATCGAAAGAAGAAGAGGAACCCCTGGAGAAAGCGAAAAGGGCAATTTAACATCTAGGAAATGGCTTGCCTGAATGGGCACTGAGTGAACTTAAAAGGTTAGAGAACATCGTAGCTGAGGTGATTGCTAGAACACCTGCCAGCCTGTACCAGCCTCAGAGACAAGTAACCCCGAGGACAGCAATGAAGGCACTGATGTGGACTATACCCATTGCCACTGGAGGAGAAGTTCAGAGTAGAATGGTTTATTGCCCTTCTCTACAACTGATATTTTCAACTGGCAAGAAACCACACCACGATTAAGAGATGATCCCGACAGAGTCTACAAGCACTTCCAAAACATCACAACCCAACACCCAACACAGAGTGACTGTCAGACCTTGTTAGAGAACTTGCTGGCACCTGATGAAAGGAGACTTGTCATGGAAGCAGCACAAAAGTGTGTAGAGGAGAGAAGATGGAACTTAGCTGAGGTCCAACCTGAGAAGGACCCACACTGGGACTGTGAGATTTCTAGAGACAGGGAAGCCTTGAATAACATGAGGAAAGCCATGGACTTAAAAATGCTGTAGGTAAGACCCTAAACTGGGACAGGGTCCATGGCTGTTTGCAAGAGCCATTTGAACATCCATCTGACTTCTTGTCCAGGCTGCTTACTTCCTTTGAAAGACATATGAGCATAGACCTTCACCTGGCAGAGAACCATAAGTTTATCAGCCAAGTGTATGCAGCCCAGTCGGCACCAGACATCAAGAGGAGGATAAAGAACATTAAGGGCTTTGAGATTAAGAGTCTTAGTGAGCTGTTAACCATTGCTACTCTTGTCTTCGTTAATTGTAAATCTCAGGAGCAGCCTACAAGAGACAGGAAACCCATCTGGCAAGACAGAGACAGAAACAGACCTCGGAATATGGCCTACGAGGGTAGGAAGGTTGAGATTCCCTAGAGGAGGGTTGAGACTTTTTTCCAGGAACCCTGGAGGAAATTGGACTGAGATGAATGTTCCTGGTGTCACAAGAGAGGACATTGGACTGCCCTGAACAGGAGCCTGAGCATCCACAGCAGCGGTCATGAAGGGTGTCCTGAAACCAGATGTCCCAAACTGCTTGGTTCCCTGCTCTGCTCTGCTTTATTGCATGCTATGAGATGACTGCTGTCAGATCAGTTACCCCATGTCAATTTTGATAGCATTACCAGCTGGGTCCAGAGTTTCCACTGGAGAATTCACCAGTCCAGTGCTGGTTTGTGCAAGGCCCTGAGTCTAAAGTGGTCACCATGGGACACCCACGTGGACTCTGTGCAGTTGCAGACCTGCCATTAAGTCTGATGGGGCAAATGCCCCAGGCGCGAGCCTCTAGGGCCCGCAGAAGCCTCTTTGAAGCTCCCAACAGGGCTGGAAACTGCTTCCAGTTCCCCAGAAGCACAGTTTATAGCATCAGGGAACCTCAGAGAGGCTTCCCTGACACAGCCATGGGTCGCACAAGGCTCTGAGCCACAGATGAGTAGGAGGGGGTGGATTTTCGTGCGTGGGGTGGCGACAACCTGTGGGGGGCGCCAGATGCGTAAATCGCAAAGCCATTTAGCCAGTTTGATCAGTCTTTGTTGATCTTGTGCTTCTGGCTGTTTCTTGCTCACGCACAGGCTCATCCATTTTTTGCAAAGGCTCTGACTCCATTTGGAGGAGGCCGAACATGTCAACATACTCATCCCTCCAGATTTTTTCTTTTACTGCTAGTACCAGTTGCCCACCCAAAGGTAGGGTGATTCTCTGTATGAAATGCAGGGGCATTATGAAGTGCCTGGGAAACCCCCACCAATGGCCCTGGGTACCTGCTGGGGGCTGATAAGTTGGCTCAGTGGAGGGGAGCCAAAACTACCCTGCCCTATCTTGGGCCAAGTCGTACTGCTACTCTAAGTTGGGGCAACTCAGCTTTGGTTGGCATTACCTGGGTACCAGCTTCCTGCCCAGGACTGCTGGAGAGTCCCCTGCAGGGCTGGGTGGCTGCAGCCCCATATTGGGACCAACCCTGCTATTGTGGCACCTGCTGAGATTTGGTTATCCTCCCTTTTGTCCCATTCAGTTCCAATAGCAGTATAGTCCCCTTTTGCAGCCTCACCTGGGCTGCCTGCACTAGCGGGATTGGTCCTTAGGAGTTTTGGCTGCCACCATAATCCGCTCAAGAAAGCGCTCCCCTCGTGGGGTACCTTGTCACTGTCCAGTACTGGGACAGTTTGACTGCCTTCCTGGAAGACAGAAAGTTATTCAGCTTAGCATTACGGCCCACCCTGCTTGACCTGCGCGATGTGGGACCCACACCAGAACTTCCACTTCCATCTCCTTTCCCAGCTTTCCTTAAGGCTTTTTCTTTTTGCCTGGCATCATTGCAAGTAAGCAAGGCTAGGAGTTGGTCAGAATCCTCCTCGCCTTCTGATGAGGAGGTCCAAGGGAATGGTGGAAGGGCTGCCCACTTGGGGGCCTTGCTTCTTTTTTTTCTCAGTCTTCTTTACCATATTTATTAGCTGGTGGAACTTCCCTTATTGTCCTGAACCAGACCCCCAAACTGACTAGATGGAGCTACTGTGTGTACCCCCCCCCCCGCCCGTGTCTAATTTGCACTGTAAGGATATGAGGTGCTTGAGTGGACTGCAGTGGCTCTCAGTTCACTGTCCTCCAGCTGCCCATGCTGCTATCTCTGATTGTGCTGCTCTCCTGGGTCTTCTGCTTGGCTACTCTTCACCAGCAATATTGCTGGCCTGCCAGGGGCATGAAGGCTGCCCTCCTTGGACACCTGCAGCGCACGCGGTGTCGCATGACCGTGCTCCCCCTCCCCACCTAGGAGATCTCCAGAACTCCTCCACTGCGGAGCTTGTGGGGCCTGCAGAGCTGCCACTACCACTGCCGTCACCACATCCAAACTCCCATGGGCCTCACAAGGTCTAAGCTTCACTCCCTCCGAAGATGCATCAATCCTCATTGCTGGCTGGAGCGAAACTGTACAGCCAAGAGCATGTGCTCCTGAATGGAACCTTCCTCCTGCCACCCCCCTCAACCGAGGGAACCTATCAGCAGCCAGAACCTCAGCCTTGAGGCTAGTGGCGGGGCAGGGCAAGCTGCTGCTAGTACTGGGATAAGTGGTAACGATCTTTCTTAAGAGAAAAACTACAAGGTAAGAAAAAACGTCCGATTACATATCTTGCATTGAAGACATTTCATAAGAGGAATGAAAACACCTCTGTTCGTATGTTACCCATAAATCAGCTGGATGCTTCTGTTATTTGGTCTGATACTGAACAGCAAACAAGACAGAAACAAGAGTGTGAAAAGAGAGAAGAATTGTAGGCACCTGACCTGACCATACCTGCATCCCTTTCCAGGTAGATAAGTCTCTGGTTTCTGACCTGGCTGAAAGGAAGGATGAGGATTCAGATCTGGAATGCATTATGGAGACCCGGTTGGATGAGGTGGTCTCCCCCAGCTTTATCCACCAGGTTTCCAAGTGTTGCAGCTACCACGATTGCAGGGATTGCCAGGAAGCGGGAGTTGCAATGGTCTATCATGAGTCCATCTCCCTTGCCAGGTGCCTGTTCAGCAGTTTGCTGGGTTCAAGTGCCTGCATGTTATGTTGAAAGGGCCAAACCAGATTGGTATTCTGTTGGTGTACCACCCACCCTGCTGCCCAGCAATCTAAGCAGTCTGCTGCCTGAGCTGACAGGGTTGATTTGGAGAGAGCATTGGAGTCTTCCCACTTATTAGTGCCAGGGGACTTCAAGCCAAGTTCCCGGGGCTGGTGCAGCTCAGGATTTCATGGCCACCATGACAACCATGGGCCTGCATCAGAAGATCTTGGGCCCAACGCACAAGGCAGGACATGTGCTGAACCTGGTGTTCATAGCTGAGCAAGGGGTGGTGATCTGGATGTGGCAGATATTAAGATCGCTTCGTTGTTGTGGGCAGATCACTTCCTAGTAAGGTTCAGGCTTGTTGCGTCTTCACACCTTTGCGGGGTGGGGGGCCACATTGTATGGTCCATCCCTGGAGGCTAATGGATCTTGAAGGTTTCTTGAAGGCTCTGGGGGATTTTCCAGCTGCCAAGACTGATGTCTCATCTGAGGCCATGGTTGACCTCTGGAATGGGGAAATGGCCAGGGTAGTGGATGAGATTGCTTTTGAGTGACCTCTGCCACGTCACAGACACAGAACAGCTACTTGGTTTCCTTCTCCTTCCCTCCAGTGGACCAGGAGGACCCAAAAGATGCAGTTTTCACTAAAGTCCTCCACTCACTCCACTGCTCTCCTGGGAGTATATTAACCTTAGGGTGAAAGAATGTCAATTCTGGGTAGAAACAGCTAGTAGAATAGCACCAAACAATATAGAAATTTTTCCTTAACAAAAGGTCAAGAAGAGGGGGGATTCCCCCCCCCCCACTTCCAGGTGATTCTGGATTGGGACATTTCAGGGAAGAAGTAGCCTTGAACCCTTTCAACCTCACAGCAGGTCTCCCATCTTGGCCATGAACCATGTCCTGCTTGGGCAAGGAGAGAGGGAAAGTCACCTGACCCAGTCCGTCCCTCCACGGACCACCACTGAAACCCACAGCTCTCTTCAGGTGCATCCTCTTCCCCTGCCAACCTCTCAAAGGCTATCATTGCAAGTTGGAAAAAGGAGGTGTATCGGTCCTGGGGGGAGAAAGCAATTCAATGTTCACTCTTTTAAAAGATGCATATTCTCCATAACTATTCATTACCAATTATAATTCATATCATTATATGATGAATTATATGAAACAAAAAGGCATTTCCCTGTTCCTTCCATTTTTGCATTCGTAAAAGGAATCCATGTTTTAAATATATTATTCTTGTCTTTGTCCAAGATTCTCATACAGTCTATTCAAACTAGAAGTGAAGGGTGCAATCCTATGCACTCTTGCCCTGGAGTAAGCCCCAATTTATTGATTGATTGATTGATTGATTGATTTGATTTGATTTGATTTGTAATCTGCCTTTCTCCCTGGAGGGCACCTAAGGTGGCTAACAACATTAAAAAGTCATAAAATACATTAAAACAAAAAGTAATAAAATTAACACAATGGGGCTTACTTCAGAGTAAACACGCATAGGATTGAGTTGGAGGGCTTCTAATGTACTGACCAGCAGTTCCTAAACTCTCTAGGACAGCAGTTTTCAAACTCTCCTGGAGAGTTTGAGCCACTGTAAATGCTTGCAGGGGCGGGGGGAAGGCAGCAGGGGCAGGTGGAAGGCAGCGGCACAATCCCCAGGATCGCGCCACTCAGGGGGCTGCTGGGGCTTGGGTGCACTTACCAGAGCCTCCTGCAGCCTCCCTGGGGTGCGGGGAGCCTGGTGCGACCTTTGGCAGGGCTCTCCACAGCAGTGAAAGTAAAAGCGGAGCGATCGTGCCCCGCCACATTAAAACAGAAGTGCACCCTTAAATCCCTAAATCTTACCAAATCTTTCTCCTGAGGAATGCAGAAAGCCCTCTATTTCCATTGAATGGAGGTATTTTAGGGTGCTGAAGGTCCTAATCCACTAAAAAGGGGGAGAAAAATGGGAAGGGTTGGCATTTTCTCTGCTCTCTCTTTTTCAGTCAATCATAATAGCTCAAAGAAATCGAAGCACATTTAGTTCTACCTTTGCAAAAAAGAGAGGAATCTAGAGTTTATGCTGGTGAGCAACTGCATTTCATGCACCTCTCACCTCTCTCCGGGACCTAGTGAGGGAGCGCACACTCAGTCCTTGTGCTCCTGCACCTGCTGGCTAGTTTTGCCATGCTGCCAAGACCCCATTATTCACCTTCAGGCCACCCAAGATCACGCTGGAGCTTGTGTGAGAACCAACCCTCAGAAGAAATTGGTGCACAGGCACAGCCCAGAAGGGGTGGGGGCAGCCAATGGCTGCACTGGGTGTCATGCCCCCTCAGGACAACTCTGCACTCATGTCCATTTTGTGTGTGGATTCTGGGTGAAACAACTCATTATGCCAGACAGGCATGCAGATGTGTTGGCATGTAAAGCAGGTGCTTCTGGTAGCAACTTTTATACTGGCAGCCAGACATGGCTGACTAGGTGAAGAGGTTGGATGAGAAGGACAGTTTGTCTCTGCTACTCTAAGCAAGTGCCTCTATGACATGGTCAACTTTATGACATCATGAAACCAATGTGACCTCAGTTTGAGCACAGGGATGCTCAGGAGTGTCTCTACCAGCTCTACCAGATGGTGGAGACCACAAGGAGGAGAGGAGGCAGCAGGAGCGATATCTGTGTGGTGGTTGGAGAGAGAAGGCAAGTTCACATGTGAACTTGCAGAGTGGGGGGCAAGGAAGCAACCTGAAGCAAGCAGCTATCCATGGCTTGAAGCTGGCGGACATCAACCAGCTGACCTGGTGGAAGCTGGCGGAGGTGAGCAGACAGAAGCTGGTGGCCATCTGCTTTCAGAAGCCAAGTGCGGATATGTTGCCTGAGTCGCGACGAAGCGGGTGGATGTTTGCGGATGAAAACTGGTGGAAGTCAGCCCACTGAAGCCTGCTGGTAAAAGCCACTGATTGAAACTGGGGAGTGTGTGTGCGTGAATGGAGGGTGAATGGGAAACTGAATGGGGGTTGGTTTGATGCTCCGGTATTGCTGACTTTGTGTGATTGTGTATGTGCACCTTTAGAAGCAGGGCATTTGGCCCCGACAGAAAGATCCAAGTCCTTCTTATTGGTTTGCAGAACCTCCTTAAGCTCCTCCTAAGAGGAGAGAAGGGACAAAATGCCCCCAAACAGCTTGCTCAGGTCTGTCTCCAAGACCAAAAGCCCTAGGTGAATATCTAGGTCTCAGGGGGAGGGAGAGACCAGGAGGAAATTCTGTCTCTTTTCATTTGTGGGGATCTGAAGTGTGGATACTGTAGTTGGGGGACCAGGACCCTTAGACTGTCCATTGCTCCTTCTGTTCACATGTGATGCTGCCTTCTGGACAAAACAGTGATTAATTTTCGAGATAAGGATGTGAGTAGGATCTCAAAACACATAGACGAACAGGCCTTGCTGAGGGAGAGTCAGCATGGCTTCTGTAAGGCCATGCTGACTCTCCCTCACGCCGCATCTCAAAAAAGACATAGTGGAAATGGAAAAGGTGCAAAAGAGAGCGACTAAGATGATTACGGGGCTGGGGCACCTTCCTTATGAGGAAAGGCTACGGCGTTTGGGCCTCTTCAGCCTAGAAAAGAGACGCTTGAGGGGGGACATGATTGAGACATACAAAATTATGTAGGGAATGGACAGAGTGGATAGGGAGATGCTCTTTACACTCTCACATAATACCAGAACCAGGGGACATCCACTAAAATTGAGTGTTGGGCAGATTAGGACAGACAAAAGAAAATATTTATTTACTCAGCGTGTGGTCGGTCTGTGGAACTCCTTGCCACAGGATGTGGTGCTGGCGTCTAGCCTAGACGCCTTTAAAAGGGGATTGGACAAGTTTCTGGAGGAAAAATCCATTATGGGGTACAAGCCATGATGTGTATGCGCAACCTCCTGATTTTAGAAATGGATTAAGTCAGAATGCCAGATGTAGGGGAGGGCACCAGGATGAGGTCTCTTGTTATCTGGTGTGCTCCCTGGGGCATTTGGTGGGCCACTGTGAGATACAGGAAGCTGGACTAGATGGGCCTATGGCCTGATCCAGTGGGGCTGTTCTTATGTTCTTATGAGTAAACCCCCCCCCCCAGAAATATAAGATGTATTCTAGGAATTCACTTGGCTTTCCTTGAACATTCTTGACATTTCTCCATGAAATTCACTTTAATTTTCAGTTTGTGTGAAATTTCCGTGGTAACCTTATTATGACATAAGTCTCAGCTTTCTCCTCTTTACACAAAGTCCCTGCCACCCTGATCTTTTGATGCATTATGGCAGGGGAATCATGAGGTCAAAAGAGATGAACAACTTGCAAGTGAGCTGAGATTTTTAAAAAGGCATCCTCCAAAGTGTATTTCTTAGGGCTACTGGGATGATATCATGGAACTGGAATTAGAACCTGTCACATCTTCAGCAGTTGGTGTGGAACTGTGTCTGATGGACAAGAGCATTCTGAGGCAGTTAGGAGTGTCAGGGAAGAGGAGTCAGTTAGAAGCAGGTGAGGCAGCAAAGCAGTCCCTTGAAACAGGGACTTTTCATTTGCTTGTATTATCTTGCAATTTACTGCTAACAATGTGAGTGTATATTCTGTTAGTTGTTAACAGGGAATCCAGAGAGGTTACTGTGAGTGACCCTTCAGATTATTCGGATGATGAAATTGTAAGGCTGACTCCATTAGAGCTGACTCCGTTGATCAGTTCCACAAGAAGTAAAGTTGAGTTTCTGATTATGTTAAGATAACAAGAATACAAACAGGAAACCCAAAGCTGACAAGGAGGTTAATTAGGTATAGGAAGGGAAGCAACCCACACGTTCTAACCAACTAACGAGACAGGTTACAGACAACAAGTCAGACCCTTTGTAACTAAACCTTGGTGTATCTACTCACACGCTGTCACTTCTCCCACAGAAGTCTCAAGCTGACTGCAATGAGCTCTGGCGAACCTCTCCAGACTGGGCGAATGTTCAACAAAATGGCCAGGAAGGTTCATTGTGAGTAAGTACAGTGACTGACATTGGGGCAGTAAATCCAAACTCTCTACATGAGCACTGATGGGGTCCAAACTGGTGATGACTATGGAATAAAAATAATTGGGGGTCATGGTGGATGTCTCAATGCCCATTTTGATCCTGTAGGAAGGATGCTGTGAAGAAGGCACATTCCATGCTGGGGATTTGTTAGGAAAATAATTGAAAACAAAACTGCCAATATTGCAATACCTTCACACCAATTATAGTGTAGCTCTGTTTGGAATACAGTGTAGTGTTCTGGTCACCACATCTCACAAAGGATCATTGTAAACTTGGGGAAGATGCAGAAAAGGGCAAATAAAATAATCAAGGGCTTGGAGCCCCTTTTCTCTGAGGAAATCATGCGTTTGAGGATCTCTTAATTTAGAAAAAAAGAACCTGCATATAGATGGAACATGACTGAGGTCTTTAAAATTACGCTTACTGTCAAGGAAGAAGAGGGGAGTCCCCAAGGGAATGCAGGTTGACCCAGGGAAGCGGAGCCTAGTGATTAGCATGCTCACTCCCTTCCCATACCTTTCTTTTCCTTTCTAGACAGGCAGCTGAATAGGGAAAAGTCCTGGTAGAATGTATCTGTTGTGCTACCACCAGCCCAGACTATCAGACTGGGCAGAGGGGGCGCCATCTTGCAAATACCCCCCCCCTGCAGAATACCGAATTTCAGGGGTTCCTAACACAATCACTCTCACAGCAGTGCCTGCGAAAGAAGGAATGTGACAATCCGCTGCACTTCCCATACCCAGGGACCAGGCAGACCAAGGGTTCAAATGTAACCAGTTTTATTAAAAGATTAAATAAGAGGAGAAAACAAAATAGAAAAAAGACAAGAGATAAAAAATATGTGATATAAAAGATTAATAATGGAAGGTCACTGCAAATGGCCTGCAGAAGGAGACCAGTTACGAATCTGCTTGCCTCATTTAGAAATGTTTTGTAAACCAGTGGAAAAATCAAACTGAAATGAAACAGATCCTCTCTGCTAGACTGTGCCCCTGTCCTAATTACCTGAAAGATGGAACTCCCAGACCACTTTCTCTTGCTGCCCTGCGAGCGGGCACTTCTCTCCAAGACCCACCGAGTGGGCTCTTGGGCTATTGTAATGAAGACCACTCAGTTCCCAGTGGGCTTGTAAGTTTTAAGTTTTGGCTCTTGTGATGTCACTGGCTTACCTGATTAGTGGTATGGGATTACCTAGATATCTGTCTACTCCCCCCCCCCTTGGAGTAGAACAGATGGGAATGTGAGCCAATTAGCAGGCACATCCCTGTCCTTGGCAGGAACTCTGATCTAAATGGAAGCCACTTAAGGTGCTTACAAAACAAAGGGATGGAAGCTACCTGTGGTGATCTCAGCAGCTGAATGCACAGAAGCTGATGGTGAGTTCGGTTTGCCCCAAATATGGGGGAACAGACTAAAAGACACAGAAAAGAAGTGGGGACCCCAGGGAATCTCAGGAATCATCACACATGCTATGGAGAAAGTGACTAGAGACTTCCTCCATCTCCTATAATGCTGGGTGACACAATGAAGTTAATGGACATTGATTCGGAAGAGAGGAGTTATTCAAACAGCATATAATGTCTTTTTGGCACTAACCAAAGACCATCAACCTCCCAGACTTATTGTTGAGAGAACAATAATGTACATTATTGTACATTAAATAATGTTCAATGTACAGTAGCTTGCTTTTTAGTGTGTTGCCAACTGTCCTGATGATTTGTACTAAAGGTCAGGATACAAGGCCATGAAAGTAACAGGTAACACAAACAAAAGACAAGGAACAAAATTAACTTCTGGAATTTGCTGCTACAAAAAGCGGCAATGGCTACTGGTTTTATGGCTTTAGAAGGACAGGAGACCATTTCATGAAGAGGCCTATCAATGGCTAATAATCCAGATTGCCAAGTGGAACCTCTTAGTTCAGAGGCCACTGAACACCACTTGCCATTGACACCTTGCTTCTGAACTTCCCAGAAGTCCTTGACTAGTCACTGTGCAAAACAGGGGATGCAAGAGTAATAGGCAGTGGTTTCCAGGTTATGTGATGGCCTTCTTGTGACATCACACTCTGACATCATAACAAAGAGACACCACTCTTTTTGGAAGGGCATCGCTCAGGAGTAGTGAATGTGTCCAGACCTTGGTCTCTCAAGGTAAGATGACATCTCCGTCAGGGCTGAATGTCCTAGGGAACTGCTCCCAGCCAGAACAGATACAAATATACAAGACCAGCCAGAGCTGACAATAGGTGAGAGAGCCCAATGCTTCAGAAGTAAGACCAGAGGCAAAGGAAGACATCGTTTCTTTTACTGCTAATAGATGTGCATAAATTTGAATAGTTTCCGGTTCAGCCTGTCACACAGGAATGGGCGAGATGGCTGTACCCGCAAAATTCCTCCCTTTACCAAAATCCATCCAAAAATGTTGAATGGAGTACCAAAATGTTCATCTAAGTCAGTGGTTCTCAGTTTGTGTAATGATTCCCTCATCCCTTTATGGGGTGGGGGAAGGGAAGAGGGCAGTGAGGCGATACCGAGGAACGTGTTGCTAAGGGGGATGAGGGGGTACTTTTGCATACTTTCACTAACGTAGGGCTGCTGCATTCTCCAGGAGGTGCAGGGAGCCCTGAGCAGCCCTCCGCAGAGCTCCCCGATGCTTGAAAGGAAGTGCTTTGCGCACAATTATGTTTCAATATTCCAAGCATCGGAGAGCCCTGCACAGGGCTCTCCGCATCTCCTGGACGCTGCAGCAGCCCTACATTAGTGAAAGTAAGTAATAAGCACCCCCTTTGCCCACCTCAGGATCGCCTCACTGCCCTGGTCCCAAGGCAGCATACAGACCATTGGCACAGCTATAGCAGCGCAGGAAAGTTGGTTAGGATTTGGGCCTTAGAGAACAGTGAATGAAGTCCAGCTGGTGTAACTCACAGCCTAGTCCTAACCTGTGCTGAAACAGGCTGGCTGGCTGGCTTGCGCTGTATGCAGTGTAGGGTTGGAGGTGGACCTGGTGCAACTCAGAGAAAGTGGACTTATGTCCAGGTCCACTCCAGAAGGTTGCCTCTGAGTAAATAGCTCCAGTTCACGTGGATAAGCTTGTCAAGTTACACCCTTAAAACAATATTTGTTCCAACTTTCTTTGGCCACACTGGTCCTTAAAAGCTGAATTTGCTTTGACTTGTGTAGTTATAAACATCCTCAAAGCTTCCACAATGGTCTATGGAAGCAGCTCCCTTCTTAAAGCAGTATGTGAGGCATTCACATACTGTGAATGTGTTGGCATGTAAAGCTGGTGCTTCTGGTAGCAACTTTTATACTGGCAGCCAGACATGGCTGACTAGGTGAAGAGGTTGGATGAGAAGGACAGTTTGTCTCTGCTACTCTAAGCAAGTGCCTCTATGACATGGTCAACTTTATGACATCATGAAACCAATGTGACCTCAGTTTGAGCACAGGGATGCTCAGGAGTGTCTCTACCAGCTCTACCAGATGGTGGAGACCACAAGGAGGAGAGGAGGCAGCAGGAGCGATATCTGTGTGGTGGTTGGAGAGAGAAGGCAAGTTCACATGTGAACTTGCAGAGTGGGGGGCAAGGAAGCAACCTGAAGCAAGCAGCTATCCATGGCTTGAAGCTGGCGGACATCAACCAGCTGACCTGGTGGAAGCTGGCGGAGGTGAGCAGACAGAAGCTGGTGGCCATCTGCTTTCAGAAGGCAAGTGCGGATATGTCGCCTGAGTCGTGACGAAGCGGGTGGATGTTTGCGGATGAAAACTGGTGGAAGTCTGCCCACTGAAGCCTGCTGGTAAAAGCCACTGATTGAAACTGGGGAGTGTGTGTGCGTGAATGGAAGGTGAAAGGGAGAGTGAATGGGGGTTGGTTTGATGCTCCGGTATTGCTGACTTTGTGTGATTGTGTATGTGCAACCTTTAGAAGCAGGGCGTCTGGCCCCGACAGAAAGATCCAAGCCCTTCTTATTGGTTTGCAGAACCTCCTTAGGTTCCTCCTAAGAGGCGAAAAGGGACAAAATGCCCCAAAACAGCTTGCTCATGTGTGTCTCCAAGACCAAAAGCCCTAGGTGAATATCTAGGTCTCGGGGAGGGAGAGCACAGGAGGAAATTATGTCTCTTCTCATTCGGGGGGATCTGAAGTGTGTATATTGTAGTTGGGGGACAACAACCCTTAGACTGTTCGTTGCTTCTTCTGTTCACACATGATGCTGCCTTCTGGACAAAACAGTGATTAATTTTAGAGATAAGGATGTGAGTTACCCCCCCCCCGCCCCGAAATATAAGTTGTATTTTAGGAATTCACTTGGCTTTCCTTGAATGTTCTTGGCATTTCTCCATGAAATTCACTTTAATTTTCAGTTTGTGTGAAATTTCCGTGGTAACCCTATTATGACATAAGTCTCAGCTTTGGCTGTGTAATAAAGGCCACACTTCCTACCTCACAAAGTCTGCTCATGAACACAAAGGTGTTCATGGAGACACCAATGAAATGATCTCAGATCGTGTCAGGAGAGTACCAGTTGAGGACAGTAAGGAGATTCCTTAGAAAAGCCAGCTAAATTGTTTCAATTGCCCTCTTTTTAAAAGAGCTATGATGCTCACACCACTGAAAGCCCAATGGATGGGAATCGGAGACATGTTGGCTGGAATGGTGGAGCACCTCTGATTTTTTCTCCTCTCAGCTTGACAAGATGGCAATACTGAACATGCCAGCTCAGATACAAGCAGAGGGGGTCCAAACACTTAGTCAGAAGGCACAAACAGTCCTCTACCACTGTGCTTCTTGTCAAGATTTGACAGCGTTGTGAAATGAATGATCTCCAAAACAGCAACGCCTTCTTGGGTGATTGGTAAACAACTCCTTTCCTTCAAGAGTTGCTAATGGTCACACTCAGATCTTGTCGCATTTGGCCAAAACGGTCTATCGGCAAACAAGGAGACAAACAGCTCTTGGCTCTTGTCTTTTACCAGACAGGCAGGAAGCTTTCAAAATACAGAGAAGGTGTACTATAAGATTAAAGAACATGCACAGGACAGCACCAGAAAAATCAAATATAGTACTTGAGTTTACAGGCAAAGAAAAGAAAGCCAGTTTTTAACTCAATAGTCCATGCACAAAGTTCCACTTAGAAGAAACCAGCCTCTCCTACACTGGAGAGGCTGCCTGGCTTACACAGTTGAACCTCCTCTTTACACAAAGTCCCTGCACCCTGACCTTTTGATGAGGGACTTGGGGATTGGGTTTCTGTGATTTCACTGCCTGTTGGGCAATGGAAAGGTGCTGTCAGAGCTTCCTAACTGCAGTATGGCAGGGGAATCATGAGGTCAAAAGAGATGAACAACTTGCAACTGAGCTGAGATTTTAAACAAGGAATCCTCCAGTGGTTGGTTGGCCGGCTAGGGGCTGGGACCATAACTTAGCATATGTCCCTCTGCACAGTTGCATGTATATTCAGTTCTCGGCCAAAGTGTATTTCTTAGGGCTGCTGGGAGGATATCATGGAACTGGAATTAGAACCTGTCACATCTTCAGCAGTTGGTGTGGAACTGTGTCTGATGGACAAGAGCATTCTGAGGCAGTTAGGAGTGTCAGGGAAGAGGAGACAGTTAGAAGCAGGTGAGGCAGCAAAGCAGTCCCTTGAAACGGACTTTTCATTTGCTTGTATTATCTTGCAATTTACTGCTAACAATGTGAGTGTATATTCTGTTAGTAGTTAACAGGGAATTCAGAGAGGTTACTGTGAGTGACCCTTCAGATTATTTGGGATGATGAAATTGTAAGGCTGACTCCATTAGAGCTGACTCCGTTGATCAGTTCCACAAGAAGGAAAGTTGAGTTTCTGATTATTTTAAGATAACAAGAATACAAACAGGAAACCCAAAGCTGACAAGGAGGTTAATTAGATATAGGAAGGGAAGCAACCCACACGTTCTAACCAACTAACGAGACAGGTTACAGACAACAAGTCAGGCCCTTTGTAACTAAACCTTGGTGTATCTACTCACACGCTGTCACTTCTCCCACAGAAGTCTCAAGCTGACTGCAATGAGCTCTGGCGAACCTCTCCAGACTGGGTGAACAGTCAACAAAATGGCCAGGAAGGTTCATTGTGAGTAAGCACAGTGTCTGACATTGGGGCAGTAAATCCAAACTCTCTACATGAGCACTGATGGGGTCCAAACTGTGATGACTATGGAAGAAAAATAATTGGGGGTCATGGTGGATGTCTCAATGCCCATTTTGATCAACTGTAGGAAGGATGCTATGAAGAAGGCACATTCCATGCTGGGGATTTGTTAGGAAAATAATTGAAAACAAAACTGCCATTATTGCAATACCTTCACACCAATTATGGTGCAGCGCTGTTTGGAATACAGTGTAGTGTTCTGGCCACCACATCTCACAAAGGCTGTTGTGATGTCACTGGTTTACCTGATTAGTGGTATGGGATTACCTAGATACCTGTCTGCCCCCCCTTGGAGTAGGACAGATGGGAATGTGAGCCAATTAGCAGGCACATCCCTGTCCTTGTCAGGAACTGTTATCCAAATGGAAGGCACTTAAGCTGCTTACAAAACAAAGGGATGGAAGCTACCTGTGATGCTTTCAGCAGCTGAATGCACAGAAGCTGATGGTGAGTTCGGTTTGCCCCAAATATGGGGAAACAGACTAAAAGGCACAGAAAAGAAGTGGGGACCCCAGGGAATCTCAGGAATCATCACACATGCTATGAGAACGTGGCTAGAGTCTTCTCCTATAATGCTTCTCCTGTAATGACACAATGAAGTTCAAGGACTTTGATTCAGAAGAGAGGCGTTAATCACACAATATATAATGTCTTTTTGGCACTAGCCAAAGACTTCATTATGCTCCCGGACTTATTGCTGGGGGAACAATAATGTACATTAAATAATTTTCAATGTACAGTAGCTTGTTTTTTTGTGCTTTGCCAACTGTCCTGATTTGTACTAAAGGTCAGGATACAAGGCAATGAAAGTAACAGGTAACACAAAAGACAAGGAACAAAATTAACATCTGGAATTTGCTGCCAAAAAAAGTGGCAATGGCTACTAATTTTATGACTTTAAAAGGACAGGAGACAATTTCATGGAGAAGAGGCCTATCAAGATAAGTGGAACCTCTTAGTTCAGAGGCCACTGAACACCACTTGCTTCTGAGATCCCCAGAAGCCTTTGACTAGTCACTGTGCAAAACAGGGGATGCTAGAGTAATGTGTTTGCATTATGCAGGGGTTTCCAGGTAGCATGATGGCCTTCTTGTGACATCACACTTTGACATCATAATCCTTTGGTTCAACTGTCAGTTGGTCAGAACATTGCTCTCACCAGACCAGAAAGACTTGACCAGTAAGTCTTTCTTAGTTTACTCTAATTTCACATTTTTCTTTTTTTACTATTATAAAAAAATTAAGAGAGGAAGAGGAAGGGATGAAGAGAGTATTATTGATCTTATTGGTTATTGTAACGTATTAGTTATGATGCTGGTTCTAATGATCAGGAGTGCATTTTGGTGTTCCTGGGGGAGGGCAGGCAGGTGGAGAGCAGGAGGCGGGGTTGGAATCCAGCAGTTATGCTGGATCCTAATCCCCATTCCTGGGGAATTTGGAGCGGAGTGTCCGCTCAAGAGGTGGCACAAGTCTGAGGAGACCCATAGGGGCCAACAGCCCTTACCCAAGGGTAAGGGGGAAAGTTTTCCCTTGCCTCTGGCTAAGCCGCTATTGGCCACTATCCTGCGCTGGATACAGTGCATGCCTCTTGGTTTGCCTGTTCCAGTGCAGGATAGGATTGCACCCTAAAAAGAATAAAGCCCTTGTGGAACCAACACAAGATGATAAAAGGTGCAGAAGGCAGTCCAAAGAAGAGGATACTTTGCAAGGTGATGGTTGAAACCATCTATACAAGGAAATGTTGAAACCCTTTGGCTCTGGGGCCACTTTTAGAGGTGGGTTGGAGTCTCCCATCAAGTGGTGGTGGTGGTGGAGGATGAAGAGAAGAAGAAATTCTTGGGAGAGTAGAAGAGGATGATTATTGAGTGTATTTTATAATCCACAGCACCACCCTGTAGAAGAGATGAAAGTCCAGTGAAGCCAAGTTTTAAACTGCGGCCATAGGAAGGGAGCATGCAGCCATTTCTAACAAAATTGCTGAATCTGATTTCAAGAATGTTAAACAGAACTGTGAAGAGGTAATTTCTGTTCTGACTTGTCACTGACAAAGAGCCAGTGAATTGTGACATTTAGAGGAAAGGAGAGTGTGGGAGGGGGGCTGGACAGACCCTACTGGACTTCACTTGGCACCAACTCTCATTTTCTCTGTCTTGCCCCTTGCTTTCTCTCAGGCAGTGATAAAAGATGCCCTGCTCAACTCTGAGTCTGCACCCACCATCCTGGCTGCAAGAATCATCACATATGAACAGAGGTGAAATATCACTTTTAAAGCGGCTGGGGAGCAGTTCATTATTTTAGCTTTATCCCTGGCTGTTTGATCAAAATTATCCCTCTGGCAGCTTATAATAGCACAAAGCAAGCCAGGAGCCTCTTAGACCTCTGACTAATGACAGAGGCCAGATCTTATGGCTCTGTTGCATTCCCCTTGCCAGTCACAGGGCAATTGGAAGTAAGAGTAGAGTTCTTTTCAGGTAGAGGAGGGTGAGTTGCCTGCAGCTGGAACATTATCTGGCCACCGGGGGGGGGGGCATAGCTGGCCTGCCCTGTACCATGATGTTCATCCTGAGGAGTCTGAGTGCAGCCTCTCAGGGACTCTAAGCCCCTACTGAATATCTCTTCACAGCAAATTAGGTATTATCAGGATGCAAGAAAGGAAGAACCAGCATAGGAATGCTTCATTGTGTAGCCAAGCAAAAGAGCAGTTCAAGCCATGGGAAAGAGCATGGAGGAAGTTCATAAGAATGAACCCCATAAGAAAAGAAGGGCTGTCTCATTGCCCTGGCCTCTATACAGGCAGTTCAATCAAGAGTGCAATCCTAACCAACATTGTCACTGGCATAGCTGGGACAGTGGGGCATGTGCTGCATCCTGAGTTGGAGGGCAGTCACAGAGGCCTCCTCAAGGTAAGGCAATGTTTCTTCTCTTACCTTGGAGTTGCATTGCCCTTGGAAAGTTGGTTAGGACTGCACCCTAAGTAATGATAATAGTGAAAAAAATGGGAAATGTTGGTTTTGAGAGGGATAAGAGAGAAGCTTTTAATTTCTCCCACTCCTGAGCATCTAAGAATCCAACACAGTTCCCTTTTCATCACCAGGGAATCCTCAGCAATGGAAGAAACTTCACTGCTGATCTAACCACTTGTTGGCGTTTGGAGCCTAAAGGTCTGTACCAAAGAGTAGCCTTCCTGCTGGTGGGGTTTCACAATCCCCTGACACAACTGGATGTACTAGCACCTGGATTGTTGTCCCTCCTCACATAGTGTTCTCTTTTTCCTTCCATCCAGCCTTCCCTCAAATGGGAACACAGCTTGCACTCCTTGGACCGGCTCTAAGGATGCGCCTTCCTGTCCTCTCAAGACCCAAGACTGACTTCAGCCAGGACAACTCTCATCAACACTGTGACAAATACTCCTGATGGCCAGGTGGCATTTGTGCCCCAGACAGAGAAGGAAGAGGCTAAGGAAAGCGGCTGAATGACGGCTTCCCCTTTGGAACATTCAGCATTCTGCTGCTGGGCTAGTTGCAGCAGGACCCAATGACAGAACACCTTGTGGGAATGGACAAGGTAAGCACACCAAAGTGAAGGTGTGGCAAATGTGTGTTCCATTTCGAGCAGGGATGGAGAAAGCCTCCCCAGGGACAATTGCCCTTCAGCCACACGTCATCAGCAGAATCTGCCACTTTGCTCCTCTGGGGCTCTCTGTCTTGGCAGGTAAATTAAGGGTGTAGGAACACCATCATGCCACATCTCTTGCCTTTTAGTGTTGAGTGGCAGAAAGCACAAACTCCAGGTCCATGAAGAATAGCTCTAACAGATTGAGAGAGGGAGAGCGAGGGAGATAGAGGGAGAGAGCTGAAGATTTCAGGACCTAAAACGGAAACCTCTGGACACAGGTTATTAAGATATTCAAAGAGAAGGGTTCACCCCCATCTTCTAATTTTCTGATCCCATCTGGGAGGGGGCTGGCTACCTTTAGTCCTTACTTACTCCTGTTATCCAAATCCAAACCAGGGGGCTCTATGCATGCCATTTACCCATTGAAACTAAGAGAAGTTTTTTCCCCAGGACATGGAGCATGCACAGGGAGGTCCTGACTGAAACTGCAACAGACGTTAGGCTTAAAATGTCCCTTGCCTTTCACTGCAACCCTTATCTGAATTATCCACATGGTATTTATAGAGAAGAAACATACCAAAATGTAAGGGCCAATAAAATAATCAAAGCTATGCCTAATTGGGTCCAGATAGCAATGTCCCAAATCACTGTTTCCAAAAATCCCAACTGCCCTTAGAACAAATACGACCCTTTCTGAGAAGAACTCACAGTCAAAAAGCGAGTACAGAAGTATCCATTACCATTTACTCTGGGAACCCCAGCACAACCCTGACCCATCAAACCCAGCCTTGTCCAGTTTCCTCTACTTCTCAGGTGACCACTCGGAAATAAATAAAGTTTCAGAAAAGCAGAAGTAACTCGTCAATTCTCTTCTCCCCAGATGACATTATACATAAAGATATTGAAGAAGAAGGAGGAGAAGAAGGAGATGTGAGCCAACATTCAGAACTTGATTGCCATACCTGTGAGATCTCCCAGATGGAGAAATATGAATACTTTAAGTCTGCCAACTAGCAAGTAGGAAATGAAGATTTTCTAGAACCTGGGAAAAATTGGGAGTTCCCATAGCTTGGATATGGCAAGCTCAGGTGTTGTTCTCCCTCTGTCCAGGAAACCAATTTCTCCCCAAACGTAAGAAAAAAACATAGAATGAACAGGAGGGAAACTAAAAAAAAAAAAAAAAGGAGAAAGTTCAGAAAGAGCAAGTTAAAACTTGCAAAAAAAAGAAAGAAATTTCTTGCCTAAGGCAGGGGGTTGGACTAGATGACCTCTAGGTCCCTTCCAACTCTATGATTCTATGAAATTAATTCAAGTGAGGTAGAAGATTGGAAATTCAGGCAGGATGGAAGAAAGAAGGGAAGACCAAATGAAACAGAAGAGAGAGGCAGAGGTGTGAAATGGAGGCAATGTAAAGAAAAGGAAAGGAAGCCAGGAGGAGATAGGAGGTCAATAGATTGTAGGGAAAAATGAAAAACATAGGAAAAATGGGCAAAAATGCTGCTCTTTTGCTTAATATCTGCTGAAAGGCACCCTGCTGGCTCTTATGGGGCTGCAAGGTTGTGGTAGAAATATTTCGACTAAATAAACACATAATAAGAAGGAATAAAAGGGAGGCAGATGATAGGAAATTGAAACAGGATTGACACAGAGGCAATCTGTGGCCAACTTGAACCTGAGGATGTGAGACAGAATAAAAGAGAGGCAGGTGGCAGGAAGTTGAAACAGGACTGAAGAAGGAAAGGGGGAAAGGAATAAAAAAGAGCTAAGCAGTGGGAAGCAGAAAAGGAATTGGAGAAGGAAAGGGGCTTAAAGAGAAATAGGAGAGAAGTAAGTAGAGGCCAAATTGAGCCTGATAATGTAAACAAGACAAGATGGAACAAAGGTGAGCTAACAGGTAGGAAAGATAAAAAAGAATAAGACACTGGTAAGCAGTGGCCAAGTGGGGCCTAATAATGTAAGGAATTATTAAATATTAAATAATGTAAGGAAGAAAAGAGAGCTAAGCACGGATGTGCAAAGCGTATAATGCAAGAAAGACTTAGTGTAACCAACTGAGCCTGAAAACAGTGGGGAAAAGGATAGAGAAAGGGAGAGCTCAGTGGTAGGAGAAAAAGGTAACACATAGATATAGTCGTGGTCAACCAGAGCCTGTTAACATAAAAGACGGGAAAAGAGACCTAGGTGTGGCCACATTGAGTGAGCCTTCTAGTGTAGAGAAAAAAGATGGAATAAGGCAGAGCCTAGTTGGAAGCGCAAGAAAGGAATAAGGCACACATAAGTGGTGGCAAATTGGAAGTGATAATGCTAGAAAGTCAAGAGAGCTTAGCGTGGTCAAATTGTTGATAGCATAGGAAAGAAAAGGTGGAATAAGGAAGAACTCTGTTGCAAGAGGGGGGAAAAGAAGAATTCACAAGAATTCAATGGCCAAACATAGTTTCTAAATCTAAAAAAGAAATGAAGGCATTAAAGAGACCTCATTGTGTTCACACTGAGCCCGATAATGTAGGGCAGAAAAGGCGGAATAGCTCATTGATGGGGGAAAAAAATGGAATATCAGTTAATGGTGGTCAATTTTAGCCTGTTAATGTGAGACTGAAAGGAAGGAATAAAAGAGAGCGTAATGTGCCCCAACGGAACCTGATAATGTAGGAAAGAAGCAAGGAATGAGAAAGGAATAAGAAGTGGACAAAATGAGACAGATAATGCGAGGCAGAAAAGAAAGAATGAGAGAGAGCCAGGGGTGGTCAAATAGAGCCTCCTAATGTAAAAAAGAAAGGAAGGCATAAAAGAGAGATAAGTGTGGCCCAATTGAGCCTCGTAAGGCGCAATCCTAACCCACTTTCCAGCACCAAGGTCAGGGCAATGCAACTCCGAGGTGAAGGAACAAACATTACTTTTCCTTGAGGAGGCCTCCATGACTGCGCACCCCCCAACTGCAGGATGCAGCACATGTCCCATGGGCAAAACTATGCCAGTGCTGGAAATTTGGTTAGAATTGTGCCCCTAATGTATGAAACAAGAAAGGAATAGAAGGGAGCTAAGTGTGGATAAATTTGAGCCTGATAATGTAGGAAAAAATGGAGCAAGATTGGAGAGCTCCATAGGAAATAACGGAATTCAGCTTTGACCACATGTGTTTGACCACATTCAGCTTGAGTTTGTAAGAAAGAAACTAAGGAATAGAAGAGAGCTAAGTGTGGTCAAACTGACAGCTGAATCCTGAGCTGCCCGGTGTGCAGGGCTGCAGTGACACCAAAAATGGCTGTTGCTGCATCCTAAGTGCAACCCGGGTAACATGGGTGGCTCCTCGGGCAAAGGGCACTTCCGTCCCTTTCCCCTAGGTAAGGCGAGTAGCCCCGCAACTGAGAGTCCCCATATCAAGCCGGCGGTTCAACACAGAGGCTCAGGATCCGGTGGAGCAAAGCTCCACCTGTCCCACCTCCTTCCCTCCCCACTCCTTCCCTGGCTTGCCTGTCCCCGCCCTCCCCCCACCTTTCCCCCACAATGCCTCCTCCCCACCTCCCCCCATGCCCCCACCTATCTCTCCACTGCCTGATGGTCTGCGCAACAGTGGAGCAGCAGAGCAGTGTTAATCCACTGGTACTAGCCCAGTGCCGGCGCTGGACCAGCACCAAGGTCCGCAGATGTGCCTTATGGCACATTTGTGACAGTGCGTGCCGGCGGTAAGCCAGTGTGCACTGGTTAGGATAAGAACATAAGAACAGCCCCACTGGATCAGCCATAGGCCCATCTAGTCCAGCTTCCTGTATCTCACAGCAGCCCACCAAATGCCTCAGGGAGCACACAAGACCACAAGAGACCTGCATCCTGGTGCCCTGAGTCTGATACTGTAAGGAAGCATTTGGAATAAGGGAGAGCTTACTAGGAAAGAAATAGAAGGACATATGTAGTGACCAAATAAGATACAAAAAATAAATTTTAAAAAGGAATAAGGGAGAGCCCAGGAAAAAAGGTAATAAGACACAGGTATGTACAGGTCAAATTGAGACTGCAAAGTGTAAAAAAGAAAGAAGGAATGCTTAAGAGTTCAGTTGGGAAGGAAAAAAGTTATAGGACACCAGTAAGTAGTAACCAAATACAGCCTAATGATATAAAGAATAAAAGAGAGTTAAGTGTGGCAAAATACATCCTGATAAAATGGGGGAAATGTGGGAAAGGGGAAAAAAGGAAAGAGAGAGGTAAGTAATGGCCAAGTAACCTTGACAATTAAGAAAGAAAAGACAGAATAAAAGGGAGCCACCTGTGGCCATACAGAGTGTGATACAATAAGAAAAAAAGAAAGAATAGGAGTGAGCTGGGTGGGGCCAGCCTGAGCTTGATCATGTCTGCAAATAAAGGAAGGATAATGGAGAGATCAGTGGGAAAGGAAAACAAAGAATAAAGCACAGGTAAGTGGTGACCAAACAGAGCCTGAGAGTGTAAGAAAGAAATTAAGGTATTAGTGTGAGCCAAGTGGTTGCCAAATTGAACCATGTAGAGTAGGAGGAAAAGAGAGGAGGAATAAGGGAGAAGTCAGTTTTGGAACTTAACAAAAAGGAGTAAGAAACAGATAAGTGGTGGCAAAATGAGCCTGATGATGTAAGAAAGAAAAGGTGGAATAAAAGAGAGCTACATGTGGCCAAACTATGATAATATAGGGCAGTGGTTCCCAAGCTGTGAGCCATGGGAGCCATGGAAAACAGCCAGGGGAGCCACTGAATCCTTGGGAAAAACCTGCCACCATATACAATGTATACAATTGTAGCCCTAATGGGGAGTCTCAGCTAATGACCCAGTAGATCAAGGGAGCAGCCAATTGAAAAAGTTTGGGTACCACTGGCATAGGGGGGAAAGGAGTAATAAAGGAGACCTCAGTGGTAGGAAAGGAAAACAGGTAGGAAAGGCACAGGTAAGTGGTAGCCACTTAGGCCTGAGAAAGAAAGAAATTCCAAATAAAACTAAGTTTGGCCAAGTTGACCCTGATAGAGAGCTCAGTGGGAAGAAGGCCAATCAGAGCTTGATCATATAATAAAGAATAGAATGAATGACAAGGAGCGACATGTGGCAAAATTGAGCCTGATGATGTAAGAAGGAAGGAAAGCAATAGAAGAGAGCAAAGTGTGGCTGAGTTAAGCCTGATAAAATAAGAAGGGGGAGGGAAATAAGGAAGAGTTCAGTGGTGGGAAAGGAAAAAAAGGAATGACACAGGTGGGTGGTGGGCAAACTGGACCTGGCAATGTAAGAAAGAAGGGGGGAGAAGAGTGCTAAGTGTGGCAAGTTGAGCCTTATAGAGTTAAGGAAAAGTAATTAAAGAAGTTATACATGGACTACGCTAGTCTGGTTAAGGGCCCAATCCTATCCAGTGCTGATGCGGCTGGGCTCATGATGTATTCTGTGGTGGTGGGGCACTCATGGAGGAGGAGGCCTTATCATGGGGCTATTCCCTTATCATGGGGTTGCATTGCAGGTGCATCAGCACTGAAAAGTTGGATGGGATTGTGCCCTAAGTAAGGAAAAAAATGGAGGAATAAGGGAGAACTCAGTGGGAGGCAAAAAAATAAAATGGAATAAGACTGAAACAGCAAAGTACTGACCAAATAGAACCTGATAATGTAAGGAGGAAAATACAAGAGAGCTAAGCAGTGGCAAAATGAACCTGGTAACATACCAGAAAACGAGGAATAAGGCAGAACCTAGTGGGAAAGGGGAAAAAAACCCCAATAAAACAAAGGTATGTGCAAGCCAAGTTGAGGTTGATAATGTAAGAAGGAATAAAACAGGGCAATCCAAACCCCCGAGTTGGCAAAAGTCCCTTGTGCCAGCTGCCAGCTGTCATGAACATACCATAAACCCATTGATGATGCAGCATAAGAACACAGGAACAGCCTTGCTGGATCAGGACATAGAGCCATCTGGTCCAGCTTCCTGTACCTCACAGTGGCCCACCACATGCCTCAGGGAGCACACAAGACAGCAAGAGACCTGCATCCTGGTGCCCTTCCTTGCACCTTGCATTCTGACATAGCCCACTTCTAAAATCAGGACCTTGCACATACCCATTATGGTTTGTAACCGGTGATGGACTTTTCCTCCAGAAATTTGTCCAATTCCCACTTAAAGGCATCTAGGCCAGAGGAGCTCCTAGCAAGGAATAGGAAGCCCTCCTCTATTTGAATGGGGGAAGATGCCCTTCCCCCTAAGATACTTCCTTACAGAGGGGTTGCTGGCAGGAAATAAGAAGCCCTGCTGTATTTGGATGGGGGAAGATGTGCTTTCCACTAAGTTCCTTACAGTGGGGCTGCTGCCAGGGAATAAGAAGCCCTGCCCTTTTTGGATGGGGGGAGATGTGCTTCCTCTGAAGTTTCCTCCTTGTAGGTAGGCTTCTGACAGGGTATATGATGTCCTTCTCTATATTAATGGGGGGATATATATTCCTCTTAAGTTACGTCCTTACATGAGGACTGCTGGCAGGTAATGATAAGCCCTGCTCTATTTGAATGGAGGAGATGTGCTCCCTTCTAAGTAACGTTCTGACAGGGGGGTTCCTAGGAGGGAATATGAAGCCCTCCTCTATTTGAAAGAGGGGAGATGTCCTCAGACATTCTGGCGGGGGCTCCTAGGAGGGAATGTGAAGCCCTCCTCTATTTGAAAGGCTGGAGATGTGCTTCCTAGTAAGTTAAGTCCTTACAGGGAGACTGCTTTCAGGGATCGAGAAGCCCTCCTCTATCTGAATGGCGGAAGTTGTGCTTCTTCCTAAGTTATGTAGTTATAAGGGTGCTGCTAGTAGGGAATGAGAACCCCTTCTGTATTTTAATGGCAGGGAGTTGTGCTTCCCCATAAGTTATATTATGTCAGAGAGGCTGCTGGGGGGAACGAGAAGCAGTACTGTATTGGAATGGGCAGAGATGTGCTTCCCGCTAAGTTACTTCCATTCAGAGGGGCTGCTGGCAGGGAATAAGCAGCCCTGCTCTATTTGGACAGGGGGGGGGGAGATGTGCTTCCCCCTAATTTACTTCCTTATTAAGGGGCTGCTGGCAGGGAATAAGATGCACTGCTCTATATGAATGGGGGAGATGTGCTTCCTCCTAAGTTACTTCCTTACAGAGGGTATGCTGGTAGGGAATGAGAAGCCTTGCTTCCTATGTGCTTCCTCCTAAGTTCCTATTTGCTTGTAGGCTCTGGCTGCTGGCAGGGAACAAGAAGCTCTGCTCTATTTGAAAGGGGGCAGGTGTGCTTCTTCCTAAGTTACTTCTGTACCGAGGGGCTTCTGGCAGGGAATAAGAAGGCCTTCTCTATTAGATTTGGGGAGATGTGGTTCCCCCTGAGTTACTTCCTTAGAGATGGGGTGCTGGCATGGAATAAGAAGCCCTGCTCTATTTTAATGGGGAGAGATTCGATTCCCCCTAAGTTACTTCCATTCAGAGGGGCTGCTGGCAGGGAATAAGAAGCATTGCTCTAATTCAATGGGGGGAGATGCGCATCCCCCTAAGTTACATCCATTCAGAGGGTCTGCAGAGATGGAATAAGAAGCCCTAGTCTATTTGAAAGTGGGGAGATATGCGTCCCCCTAAGTTACTTCCATAGAGAGTGGCTGCTGCTAGAGAATAACAAGCCCTGCTCTTTATGAATGGGGGCAGATGTGCTTCCTCCTGCATTCCTGTTTGCTTGTGTGCTTCTGGCAGGGAATAAGTAGCCTTGCTCTATTTGAATGGGGGGAGATGCGCTTCCTCTTAACTTAGTTCCTTACAGAGGGGCTGCTGGCAGGGAATAAGAAGCCATGGTCTATTTGAATGGGGGGGAGATGCGCTTCCCCCTAAGTTACTTACATACCGAGGGACTGCAGGAAGGGAATAAGAAGCCCTGGTCAATTTGACGGGGGCCGATGCGCTTCCCCCAAAGTTACTTCCTTACCGAGGGGCTACTAGCAGGGAATAAGAAGCCCTGCTCTATTTGGACAGGGGCAGACTCGCTTCCCCCAAGTTACTTCCTTACCGTGGGGCTGCTGCCAGGGAATAAAAAGCCCTGGTCTATTTGAATGGGGGGAGATGCTCTTCCCCCTAAGTAACTTCCTTACAGGGGGGCTGCTGGCAGGGAATAAGAAGCCCTGATCTATTTGAAAGGGGGCAGATGTGCTTTCCCCTAACTTACTTCCTAACAGAAGGACTGCTGGCAGGGAATAAAAAGCCCTGCCCTGTTTGAATGGGGGCAGATGCGCTTCCCTCTACGTTACTTCGTTAAAAAAGGGCTGCCTGCAATGAATAATAAGCCTTAGCTTATTTGAGTGGGGGGAGATGTGCTTCCCCCTAAGTTACTTCCGTACAGGGGGGCTGCTGGCAGGGAATAAGAACCCCTGCTCTATTGGAATGGGGGAAATCCACTTCCCCTTAAGTTCCTTCTGTACAGTGGGTCTGCTAGCAGGGAATAAGTAGCCCTTCTCTATTTGATTGGGGGAAAGTCGCTTCCCCTTAAGTTACTTCCATACAGATGGTCAGCAGGGAGGGAATAAGAAGCCCTGCTCTCTTTCAATCTGGGGAGATGCACTTTTCCCTAAGTTACATCCATACAGAGGGTCTGCTGGCAGGGAATAAAAAGTTCTGCTCTATTTAAATTGGGGTAGATGCACTTTCCCCTAAGATACTTCCTTAAGGGGGGGCTTCTGACAGGGAGTAAGAAGCCCTGGTCTATTTGAAAGGGGGAAGATGTGCTTCCTCCTAAGTTACTTCCATTCAGTTGGGCTGCTGGCAAGGAATAAGAAGGCCTGGTGTATTTGAAAGGCGGCAGGTATGCTTCCCCTTAAGTTACTTCCTTACAGAGTGGACGCTGGCAGGGAATAAGAAGCCCTGCTCTATTTGCATGGGGGAAGATGTGCTTCCTCCTAAGTTACTTCCATTCAGTTGGGCTGCTGGCAAGGAATAAGAAGGCCTGGTGTATTTGAAAGGCGGCAGGTATGCTTCCCCTTAAGTTACTTCCTTACAGAGTGGACGCTGGCAGGGAATAAGAAGCCCTGCTCTATTTGCATGGGGGGAGATGTACTTCCCCAAAAGTTACTTCGGTACAGAGGAACTGCAGATAGGGAATAAGATAATAATTCCCCATAATTTAAATGGGGGAGACGTGTTTGCTCCTAAGTTCCTGTTTGCTTGTGGGCTGCTGGCCGGGAAGAAGAAGCCTTTCTCTATTGTAATGGAGGGAGATGTGCTTCTCTCTAAGTTATTTCTTACAGGGAAGCTCCTGGCAGGGAAAAAGAAGCTCTGCTCTATTTGAAAGGGGGCAGATGCGTTTCCCGCTAAGTTACTACGTTACTGATGGGCTGCTGGCAGGGAATAAGAAGCCCTGCTCTGTTTGCACCGGGGGGGGGGGGGGAGATTCACTTCCCCCTAAGTTACTTCCATTCAGAGGGGCTGCTGGCAGGGAATAAAAAGCCCTGCTCTAATAGGGGGAGATGCTCTTCCCCCTAAGTAACTTCCTTACAGGGGGGCTGCAGGCAGGGAATAAGAAGCCCTGTTCTATTTAAAAGTGGGAAGATGCAGTTCCCCCTAAGTTACTTCCTTACAGAGGATCTGCTGGCAGGGAATAAGGAGCCCTGCTCTATTTATTTATTTATTTATTTATTTATTTATTTATTTTCATTGAATAAAGATATGGGTACAGGAACCAACTATACATGGGTTAAAGGTAATACAAAGGGGGAAAAGAAGGGAATACTACAGTTATACTGTAGTTATTACCATTTTTTGAGGTTTTTTACATTTTTTTATTATTACCTGTAGTTATAGGTACTACAGTATAACTGTAGTTATTACCATTTTAAATCACCATCAGAAAACAAATTAATCACTACTTTCCTCCATTCTATAATGTCAATAGCAATTTAACAAAACTTTCAATCTAATCTAGTCTATAATTATCATGAACCTTAATATATTTCTTTCGTCTATTTTGATCTTACTTAAATGACTCATAATCCTTTGTCTATCCATCTGTAAAACGGATTCCATAATTACTGTATTATGTCTATCTTACCATCCTTCAATCTTTCAGTTAAGACATCCGTTTCAATAATTTCATATATTTTCTTAATCCACATATCTATAATGGGAATTTCTGAGCTCTTCCACATCTGAGCACAGATTAATCTTGCTGCAATAATTGTATACAACAGAATATGTCTTGTATCATTATTACAGCTTTCAGGAAAAATATTCCATAGGAATATTTCAAAGGGTTCAAAGGGTATAACACATTTAAACATAATTTGAATATCCATATGTACTTTTCTCCAGAATTTTTTTGCCTTAGAACAGAGCCACCACATGTGGTAAAAAGATCCTTTTGCCTCCTTACATTTCCAGCATTTATTGCATGTACCAGGATACATTTTTGGCAGCCTGTCTGGAGGTAGGTACCATCTATAAAACATTTTATAGATATTCTCTTTCATCATTGTTGCTTTGATTATCTTCATATTTCTTTTCCAAATCTGTTCCCAATTGTTCATTGCTATATTATGTCCAATATTCTTTGCTCACAGGATCATCACCTCTTTTACTGACTCATCTTCCATTTTCATGTTTAACAAATACTGGTACATCTTCTTAATATAGTGTTCCTCATTTGGTAAGAATATTTTATCAAATTCTGTCTCCACTGGGTAAATTCCTTCTTTTTTATCTTCCATCCATCTTTTAACTTGTAATTCTGTCAGCCAATCCAATTTAATCCCTTTCTCCAATAACTCTTTTTTTGAATAAAGATCTGCTTTATCGTCTAATAAGTCGTCATATCTCTTATTTTGTGATTCCCGTATCCACATTGGTTTTGTATTAATTTCTAGTGGTTTCACCCATCTCGGGATTGTCCCATAAACTTTATATCTTATTTGTTCCCAAGCAAATAACAGTGCCCTTCTTATCAAATGTTGTTTAAAGTAACTGTGGTATTTAGCTTTATCATAAATCATAAAGGCATGGGGACCGATCTGCAGATCATGTAATTCTAGTTTCAACTCTCTAGATTTTTCCAATTCTGCCCAGTCTTTTATCCAGTTCATTGCTGCTGCATAATAATAAATTTCCCAGTTAGGCATTCCAAGGCCAGCTCGCTCTTTAGCATCTTGCAATAGTTTCATCTTCACTCTTGCTTTTTTCCCTTGCCAAATAAAGTTATGGCCAACTTTATTTGGCAAAGAAAAAAAAGCAAGAGTGAAGATGAAACTATTGCAACTGGAATTGTCTGGAATAAAAATAGTACTTTCGGTAACACGTTTGTTTTTATTGTTGCTATTCTCCCCAACAGCGATAAGTTCAATCTATTCCATCTTTTTAAATCATTCTTAATCTCCATCATTAACTTTAAATACTTATTTTCCATCAATGCACTGGGTTTATCTGTTAAGATAATACCCAGATATCCAACTTTATTTGTAATATTAATACCAAATTCTTGTATTTGCTGTTTCTCTTGTTTTCTAATGTTTTTCACTAGTAGTTTTGTTTTATCATAATTTATCTTCAGTCCTGACATTTCTCCATATTCTGTACAGTTATCTATCAAATATTTTAAGGACTGCTTTGGATCCTCAGGAATTCTTAAATTCTTCTTTTTGGACCTTCACTCCAACAATTCTTTCATCTCTTCATACTATGTTGTTCAATACTTCCAATGTTAAAATAAATAATAATGGAGATAAAGGACATCCTTGTCTTGTTCCCTGTTGGATTTCTATCTTTCTTGTTATATCACCATTTATCTTTATTCTCACTGTCTGTTTTGTGTATATCTTCTCTATTATCTTTATAATCTTTGATCCAAAATTCATCTGATACATTTGTTGTGTCATAAAATTCCAAATTACTCTGTCAAATGCTTTAAGTGCATCTACAAAGATTAATCCTAATTTCTTCTCTGGGTGTGCCTCAGAATATTTTATTATATTAATAACTCTCACATTATTTTTTAGGTGTTGTTTTGGTAAGAAGCCCGTTTGATCTTGATGTATTATTTGTAGCAGGACTCACTTTAATCTTCCGGCTTGTTTTGTCAGTAGAAATTCCCATTATAGATATGTGGATTAAGAAATTATATGAAATTATTGAAATGGATGTCTTAACTGAAAGACTGAAGATTAAGATTGAAATAATACAGAAATTATGGAATCCGTTTTACAGATGGATACACAAACGATTATGAGTCATTTAAGTAAAATCAAAATTGACAAAAGTAAATATATTAACGTTCATGATAATTATAGACTCGATTTGATTGAAATTTTTGTTAAATTGGTATTGACATTATAGAATGGACGAAAGTAGTAATTAATGTTTTTTTTTATGGTGATTTAAAATGGTAATAACTACAGTTACGTGAATTCCCAATGTTTTTTTCCCTTTGTACTACCTTCAGCCCATGTATATTTGGTTCCTGTACCGATATCATTATTCAATAAAAATAAAAAATAAAAAAAAGAAGAGCAGCTCTATATAAAAGGGGGCAAGTGTGCTTCCTCCAAAGTTACTTCCATTCAGAGGGGCTGATGGCACTGAATAAGAAGCCCTGCTCTCTAGAAATGGGGGGAGATATGTTTCCTCCTAAGTTCCTATTTGCAGGTGGGCTGCTCGCAGGGAAAGAGAAGCCCTGCTCTATTAGATTGAGGGCAGATGTGCTACCTCCTAAGTTACTTCCTTACAGAGTGGCTCCTGATAGGAAATAAAAAGCCATTTTCTATTTGAATGCGGGGACATGTTCCTCCCCCTACGTTTCTTCCTTGCAGAGGGGCTGCAGGCAGGGAAGAAGAAGTCCTGCTCTATTTCAGTGGGGGGAGATTCGCTTCCCCTTAATTTATTTAAATTCAGAGAGTCTGCTGGCAGGGAATAAGAAGCCCTGCTCGATTTGAATGGAGAAGATGTTCTTCCCCCTAAGTTACTTGCCTTCAGAGAGGCGGCTGGCAGGGAATAAGAAGCCATGCTCTATTTGAATGGGATGAGAAGATCTGCTCTATTACATTTGCGGTGATGTGGTTCCCCCTAAGTTACTTCATTCCAGACGGTCTGCTGGCTGGGAATAAGAACACCTGCTCTGTTTGAATGGGGGGAGATGCGCTTCCTACTAAGTTACTTCCATTCAGAAGGTCTGCTGGCAGGGAATTAAAAGCCCTGCCCTATTTGAATGGGGGAAGGTGCGCTTCCCCCTAAGTTACTTCCAATTTGCGGGTCTACTGACGGAATAAGAATCCCTGCTCTATTCGAAAGGCGGGAGATCTGCTTCCCCCTAATTTACTTCCTTACTGTGGGGCTGCTTCCAGGGAATAAGGAGCCCTGCTCTATTTGAATGGGGGGAGATGTGCTTCCCCCTAAGTTACTTCCTTACAGAGAATCTTCTGGCAGGGAATAATAAGTCCTGCTCTTTTTGAAATGGGGCATGTGTGCTTCCTGCTAAGTTACATCCTTTCAGAAGGGTTGCTAGCAGGGAATAAGAAGCCCTGCTCTATTTCAATGGGAAAATCGCATCCCCCTATGTTACTTCCATTCAGAGGGGCTTTTAAGAGGGTATAAGAAGCCCTGCTGTATTTGAAAGGGGGCAGGTGTGCTTTCCCCTAAGTTACTTCCTTAAATCGGGGCTCCTGGCAGCGAATAAGAAACCTTGCTCTATTTAAATGGGGGCGGACGTGCTTCCCCATGAACTACTTCCTTACTTAGGGGCTGCTGGCAAGGAATAAGAAGGCTTGCTCTCTTTAAAAGGGGGCAGATGTACTTCCCCCTAAATTACTTACTTGAAGAGGGTCTGCTGGCAGGGAATTAGAAGCACTGCTCTAATTGAAAGGGGGAAGGTGTGCTTCCTCCTAAGTAACTTCCTTTCAGTGGGGCTGCTCGCAGGGTATAAAAAGCCTTGTTTTATTTGAACGCAAGTAGCTCTGCTTCCTACTAAGTTACTTCCACTCAGAGGGGCTTCTGGTAGGGAACAAGATGCCCTGCTCTATTTAAATGGAGGCAGGTGTTCTTCCTTAGTTACTTCCATTCATAGGGGCTGCTGGCAAGGAGTAAGAGCCCTCTTCTATTTGGATGGGGGGAGAAGTGCTTAGCTCTCAGTTGCTTCGTTGTGAAGCTGCTGCTGACAGGGAATAAGAAACCTGAATAAGAATAAGAAATTACTTCTGTCAGAGAGTCTGCTAGCAGGGGATAAGAAGCCTTTCTCTATTGTAATGGGGGGAGATGTGCTTATCTCTAAGTTTCTTTCTTACAGGGGAGCTCCTGGCAGGAAAAAAGAAGCCCTGTACTATCTGGAAGGGGGCAGATGTGTTTCCCCCTAAGTTACTTCGTTACTGATGGGCTGCTGGCAGGGAATGAAAAGCCCTCCTCTATTTGAATGAGGGCAGATATGCTTCCTCCAAAGTTACATCCTGAAAGGGGGGCTGCTGCCAAGGAACAAGAAGCCCTGCCCTCTTTGAATTGGGTGAAATCTGCTTCACCCTAAGTTACGCCCTTTCGGGGGGCTCCTAAAAGGCAATATGAAGCCCTGCTCTATTTGAATGGGGGGATGTGCTTCCTCATAAATTATATCCTGACAGGGTGGCTGCTGGCAGGGAATGAGAAGCCTAGCTCTATTTGAATGGGGAGAGATGCGCTTTCCCCTAATTTACGTCCTTACAGGAGGGCTCCTAGAAGGCAATATGAAGCCCTGCTCTATTTGAATGGGGGGACATGTGTTTCCTGCTACACTACTTCTTGATAGGGGGCTGCAGCCAGGGAACGAGAAGCCCTGCTCTCTTTGAATTAGGTGAAATCTGCTTCACCCTAAGTTACGCCCTTTTGGGGGGCTCCTAAAAGGCAATATGAAGCCCTGCTCTATTTGAATGGGGGGATGTGCTTCCTCATAAATTATATCCTGAGAAGGGGGCTGTTGGCAGGAAACGAGAAGCCCTTCTCTTTAAACGCGCTGAAATGTACTTCCCTGTAAGTTACGCAATTACTGGGGCGCTCCTTGAAGGCAATATGAAGCCCTGCCCTATTTGAATTTGCTTTCTCCTCAGTTACTTCCTGACAGGGGGGCTGTTGGCAGGGAACAATAAGCCCTGCTCTATTTGAGTGGGGGGAAATGTGCTTACCCCTAAGTTATGCCCTTAAAGGGGGGCTCCTAGAAGGCAATAGGAAGCCCTGCTCTAGTTGAATGGGGGGGGGATCTCTGCTTTCTTCTAAGTGACTTCCTGACAAGGGGCCTTCTAGCAGGAACGGGAAGACCTGCTCTATTTGAATGATTGGAAACGTGCTTCCTAGAAGGCAATTAGAAGCTGTGCTCTATTGGAATGGGGGTAAATGTGCTTCTCCCTAAGTTACGCCCTTACAGGGGGGCGCCTAGAAGGCAATATGAAGCCCTGCTTTATTTGAATGGGGAAACAAGTGCTCCCTCCAAAATTAATTTCTGACAGGGGGACTGCTGGCTCGGAACGAGAATCCCTGCTCTTTTGGAATGGGGAGAAATGTGCTTCCCCCTAAGTTATGCCCTAAACAGGGGTGCACCTAGAAGCAGTGGTGGGATTCAGCCGGTTCTGTAGAACCCATACCTAATGTAGCTAGGGTTCTGCAAACCGTTTGCTAAGCCGCTCACAGGACAAACTTCAGAGCCCGCAGGGTGTCCATTGGCCGCAGAGGTCCGCACCAGGAAGCCTGCGCCTATAATAAGTTGCGCGAGTCTGCGCCTGCGCATCAGAGAGTTGCAGTGCCTGGGCTTTGTTGGGCAAGGGCGCGACGGAGCCTTGGAGGTGCCCGCAGGGAGGAGACGCGAGCGCAAGAGCGGAGTCTCGCTGGCCAGAGCCGCCGCCGCCAAGCGCTTTCCCGGCGGCGGCAGCCTGGCGGTCCAACCGCCGCGAACCCCAAAGCTCGGCTCCTCGAAGCCGCCCAGGCCACCCCTTAGAGGAGCATCATCATCAAGGTAGCGCCTCATTCATTCCCACTGGGCATGAGTATGTGTGAGTGGGTGTGCATGTGTGTGTGTGAGAGAGAGAGAGTGTGTGAGTGAATGTGGGGCGAATGAGTGAGTGTGGGGTGTGTGTGTGAAAGGGTGGGGGTGGGGGTGGGTAAGTGTGACTGTGTGAAGGAGTGTGGGAGAAGTGTGGGGGTGCAGGTGTGAGAGAGTGGTGGGTGTGGGGGTGTGAGTGTGTGTGTGAGAGGGTGGGGGTGGGGGTGGGTACGTGTGAGTGTGTGAGTGATTGGGAGGAGTGTGTGGGGTTTCTGTGTGAGAGCGGTGGGGGTGTGAGAGAGTGAGTGTGGGTTGTGTGTGTGAGGGTGGGGGTGGGTAAGTGTGACTGAGTGTGGGAGGAGTGTATGGTGTGTGTGTGAGCGGTGGGTGTGGTGGTGTAAGAGTGTGGGGTGTGGGGGGGTAAGTGTGACTGTGAGTGAGTGTGGGAGGAGTATGGTGTCTGTGTGGGAGGAGTATGGTGTCTGAGCGAGTGGTGGATGTGTGGGTGTGAAAGTGTGTGTGTGTGTGTTTGTGTGTGTGAGAGGGTGGGTGTGAGGGTGTGTAAGTGTGACTGTATGAGTGAGTGTGGGGGGAGTGTGTGGGGTGTGTGTGAGCAAGCAGTGGGCGTGGGGTGTGAGAGTGTGAGTGGGTTGTGTGTGACAGGGTGGGGGTGGGTAAGTGTGACTGAGTGAGTGTGGAAGGAGTGTGGGATGTGTGTGTGTGAGTGAGCAGTGGATGTGGGGGTGTGAGAGTGTGAGTGTGGGTTCTGTGTGTGAGGGTGGGGGTGGGTAAGTGTGAGTGTGGGAGGAGTGTGTGGTGTGTGTGTGAGCGAGGAGTGGGTGTGGGGGGTGAGAGTGTGAGTGTGGGTTGTGTGTGTGAGAGGGTGGTTGTTTGGATTGGTAAGTGTGACTTTGTGTGTGAGCGAGTGTGGGTTGTTTGTGTGAGAGGTTGGGGGTGGGTAAGTGTGACTGTGAGTGAGTGTGGCAGGATTGTTTGGGGTGTGTGAGTGAGCAGTGGGTGTGGGGGGTGTGAGTGCGAGTGTGGGTTGTGTGTGTGAGGGTGGGGGTGGGTAAGTGTGACTGTGTGAATGAGTGTGGAAGGAGTGTGTGGTGTGTGTGTGTGTGTGTGTGTGTGAGCGAGCAGTGGGCGTGGGGGTGTGAGTGTGGGTTGTGTGTGTGAGGGTGGGTGTGGGGGTGGGTAAGTGTGACTGTGAATGAGTGTGGGAGGAGCGTGGGGTGTGTGAGTGAGCGGTGGGTGTGGGGGTTGTGAGAGTGAGTGTGGGTTGTGTGTGTGAGACAGTGGGGGTGGGTAAGTGTGACTGTGAGTGAGTGGGGGGGAGTGTGTGGGGTGTGTGTGAGCGAGCAGTGCGTGGGGGGTGTGAGAGAGTGTGGGTTTTGTGTGTGAGAGAGTGGGTGTGGGAGGAGTGTGTGGTGTATGTGTATGAGCGGTGGGTGTGGGGGTGTGAGTGTGTGGTGTGTGTGTGTGGGTGGGTGTGACTGTGAGTGTGGGAAGAGTGTGTGGGGTGTGTGTGAGTGAGCGGTGGGTGTGTGGGGTGTGAGAGTGAGTGTGGGTTGTGTGTGTGAGACGGTGGGGGTGGGTAAGTGTGACTGAGTGAGTGTGGGGGAGTGTGTGGGGTGTGGGTGAGCAAGCGGTGGGTGTGGGGGGTGAGAGTGTGAGTGGGTTGTGTGTGACAGGGTGGGGGTGGGTGTGACTGTGAGTGTGGGAGGAGTGTGTGGGGTGTGTGTGAGCGAGCGGTGCGTGTGGGGGTGTGAGAGTCTGAGTGTGGGTTTTGTGTGTGAGGGTGGGTGTGGGGTGGGTAGGTGTGACTGTGGGGGGAGTGTGTGGGGTGTGTGTGAGCGAGCGGTGTGTGTGTGTGTGTGAGAGTGTGAGTAGGTTTTGTGTGTGAGAGGGTGGGGGTGGGGTGGGTGTGACTATGAGTGAGTGTGGGAGGAGTGTGTGGTGTGTGTGTGTGAGCGGTGGGTGTGGGGGTGTGTGTGTGAGGGTGTGTGGGTGGGTGTGACTGTGTGAGTGAGCATGGGAGGAGTGTGTGTGTGTGAGTGAGTGGTGGGTGTGGGGGGTGTGAGAGTGTGAGTGTACGGTGGGTGGGTGTGCCCCAGTGTTCCCATCAATTATCCAGACACCCATGCCCCCCTGTACCCGCTTTGCAGCCTTGCCTGCTTTCACTAATTTACCTTTCATATGTCTTAAAATGGTCATTAGGACATAGAACCTGTTGTTAACTTATTTGAATCCCACCACTGCCTAGAAGGCAATATGAAACCCTACTCTCTTTGAATGGGGGGAGATATGCTTCCTCCTATGTTTCTTCATGACAAGGGAGCTGTTGGCAGGGTATGAGTAGCCCTGCTGTATTTGAAAGGGGGGAGATATGCTTCCTCCTAAGTTACTTCCTGATAGGAGGGCTGTTGGCAGGGTATGAGAAGCCCTGCTCTATTTGATTAAGGTGAAATGTGCTTCCCCCTAAGTCATGCCCTTATAGGTGAGCACCCAAAGGCAATATGAACCCCTGCTCTATTTGAATGGGGGGGAGCTGTTCTTCTACCTAATTTACTATCTGACAGGGGCGCTGCTGGTGTGCAAGGAGAAGCCCTGTTCTGAATGGGGGAAGATATCCTTCTTAATCTACAACCTGAAAAGGGGGCTGCTAGAAGGGAACGAGAAACCCTGCTCTTTGAATGTGCTGAAATGTGCTGCCCCGTAAGTTACGCTCTTACTTGGGGGCTCACAGAAGGCAATATGAAGCCCTGCTCTATTTGAGTGGGGGAAGATGTGCTTCCTCCAAAGTTATTTCCTGACAGGGTGGCTGCTGGCAGGGAATGAGAAGCCTAGCTCTATTTGAATGGGGAGAGATGCGCTTTCCCCTAATTTACGTCCTTACAGGAGGGCTCCTAGAAGGCAACATGAAGCCCTGCTCTATTTGAATGGGGGGACATGTGTTTCCTGCTACACTACTTCTTGATAGGGGGCTGCAGCCAGGGAACGAGAAGCCCTGCTCTCTTTGAATTAGCTGAAATCTGCTTCACCCTAAGTTACGCCCTTTCGGGGGGCTCGTAAAAGGCAATATGAAGCCCTGCTCTATTTGAATGGGGGGATGTGCTTCCTCATAAATTATATCCTGACAGGGTGGCTGCTGGCAGGGAATGAGAAGCCTAGCTCTATTTGAATGGGGAGAGATGCGCTTTCCCCTAATTTACGTCCTTACAGGAGGGCTCCTAGAAGGAGATATGAAGCCCTGCTGTATTAGAATGGGGGGTCATGTGTTTTCTGCTATGCTACTTCCTGATAGGGGGCTGCTGCCAGGGAACGAGAAGCCCTGCTCTCTTTGAATTGGGTGAAATCTGCTTCACCATAAGTTACGCCCTTTCGGGGGGCTCCTAGAAGGCAATATGAAACCCTGCTCTATTTCAATGGGGGGTGATATGCTTTCTCCTTAGTTACTTCCTGACAGGGGGCTGCTGGCAGGGAACGAGAAGCCCTTCTCTTTGAACGCTCTGAAATGTACTTCCCCGTAAGTTACGCAATTACTGGGGCGCTCCTTGAAGGCAATATGAAGCCCTGCCCTATTTGAATTTGGAGTAATATGCTTTCTCCTCAGTTACTTCCTGACAGGGGGGCTGCTGGCAGGAGATATGAAGCCCTGCTCTATTTGAATGGGTGGAGACGTGATTCCTCATAAGTTATATCCTGACAAGGGGGCTGTTGGCAGGAAACGAGAAGCCCTTCTCTTTGAATGTGCTGTAATGTACTTCCCCGTAAGTTACGCACTTCCTGGGGCACTCCTAGAAGGCAATATGAAGCCCTACTCAATTTGAATGGGGGGAAATTTCTTCCCCCTAAATTACGCCCTTACAGGGGGGCTCCTTCAAGGCAATATGAAGCCCGGCCCTGTTTGAATTGGGAGTGATATGCTTTCTCCTCAGTTACTTCCTGACTGGGTGGCTGATGGCAGAGAAGGAAAAGCCCTGCTCTAATTGAGTGGGGGGAAATGTGGTTCCCCTTAATTTATGCCCTTACAGGGGGGCTCCTAGAAGGCAATATGAAGCCCTGCTCTATTTCAATGGGGGGTGATATGCTTTCTCCTTAGTTACTTCCTGACAGGGGGCTGCTGGCAGGGAACGAGAAGCCCTTCTCTTTGAACGCTCTGAAATGTACTTCCCCGTAAGTTACGCAATTACTGGGGCGCTCCTTGAAGGTAATATGAAGCCCTGCCCTATTTGAATTTGGAGTAATATGCTTTCTCCTCAGTTACTTCCTGACAGGGGGGCTGCTGGCAGGGAACAATAAGCCCTGCTCTATTTGAGTGGGGGGAAATGTGCTTCCCCCTAAGTTACGCCCTTAAAGGGGGGCTCCTAGAAGGCAATAGGAAGCCCTGCTCTAGTTGAATGGGGGGGATCTCTGCTTTCTTCTAAGTGACTTCTTGACAAGGGGGCTCCTGGCAGGAACGGGAAGACCTGCTCTATTTGAATGATTGGAAACGTGCTTCCTAGAAGGCAATTAGAAGCTGTGCTCTATTGGAATGGGGGTAAATGTGCTTCCCCCTAAGTTATGCCCTTAAAGGGGGGTGCCTAGAAGGCAATATGAAGCCCTGCTTTATTTGAATGGGGAAACATGTGCTCCCTCCAAAATTAATTTCTGACAGGGGGACTGCTGGCTCGGAACGAGAATCCCTGTTCTTTTGGAATGGGGAGAAATGTGCTTCCCCCTAAGTTATGCCCTAAACAGGGGGCACCTAGAAGCAGTGGTGGGATTCAGCTGGTTCGCACCGGTTCTGTAGAACCCGTACCTAATGTAGCTAGGGTTCTGCGAACAGTTTGCTAAGCCGATCACAGAACAAACTTCATGGTCACGGCCTGCAGGGTGTCCATTGGCCACAGAGGTCCCTACTGGGAAGCCTGCTCAAGGCTGCGCCTGTGCGAGGCTGCGCCTGCGCATCAGAGAGTTGCAGCGCCCGGGCTTTGTTGGGCGAGGGCGCGACGGAGTCTCAGAGGTGCCCGAGGGGAGGAGATGCAAGTGCAGGAGCAGAGTCTCGCTGGCCAGAGCCATCTCCGCCAAGCACTTTCCCAGCAGCAGCAGCCTGGTGGTTCCAACCGTGGCGGACCCCGAAGCCGGGCTCCTCGAAGCCACCCAGGCCACCCCTTAGCGGAGCAGCATCATCAAGGAAGCGCCTCATTCATTCCCCCTGGGCGTGAGTGTGTGTGAGTGGGTGTGTGTGTGTGAGAGAGAGAGAGTGTGAGTGAATGTGGGGTGAATGGGTGAGTGAGTGAGCATGGGGTGTGTGTGTGAGAGAGTGGGGTGGGGGTGGGTAAGTGTGACTGTGTGAGTGAGTGTGGGGGGAGTGTGTGGGGGGTATGTGTGAGAGGGTGGGTGTGAGGGTGGATAAGTGTGACTGAGTGAGTGTGGGGGGAGCATGTGGGGTGTGTGTGAGTGGGCGGTGGGTGTGGGGGGTGTGAGAGTGAGTGTGGGTTGTGTGTGAGAGGGTGAGTGTGGGGGTGAGTAAGTGTGACTGAGTGTGTGTGGGAGGATTGTGTGGGGTGTGTGTGTGTGAGTGAGCGGTGCATGTGGGGGTGTGAGTGTGGGTTGTGTGTGTGAGAGGGTGAGTGTGGGGGTGGGTAAGTGTGACTGTATGAGTGAGTGTGGGGGGAGTGTGTGTGTGGGGGGTGTGATCGAGCAGTGGGTGTGGGGGGTGTGAGAGTGAGTGGGTTGTGTGTGTGAGGGTGGGTGTGGGTTGGGTAAGTGTGACTGTGAGTGAGTGTGGGAGGAGTGTGTGGGGCGTGTGTGTGTGAGTAAGCGGTGCATGTGGGGGTGTGAGTGTGGGTTTGTATGTGTGAGGGTGGGTGTGAGGGTGGATAAGTGTGACTGTGAGTGAGTGTGGGGGGAGTGTGTGGGGGTGTGTGTGAGCGAGCGGTGGGTGTGGGGGGTGTGAGAGTGAGTTGGGTTGTGTGTGTGAGAGGGTGAGTATGGGGGTGGGTAAGTGTGACTATGAGTGAGTGTGGGAGGAATGTGTGGTGTGTGTGTGTGTGAGTGAGCAGTACATGTGGGGGTGTGAGTGTGGGTTTGTGTGGGTGTGAGGGTGGATAAGTGTGACTGTGAGTGAGTATGGGGTGAGTGTGTGGGGGTGTGTATGTGAGCAAGCGGTGGGTGTGCGGGGTGTGAGAGTGAGTGTGGGTTGTGTGTGAGACGGTGAGTGTGGGGGTGGGTAAGTGTGACTGTATGAGTGAGTGTGGGGGAGTGTGTGGGGGTGTGTGTGAGCGAGCGGTGGGTGTGGGGGTGAGAGTGTGAGTGTGGGTTGTGTGTGAGAGGGTGGGTGTGGGGGTGGGTAAGTGTGATTGTGAGTGAGTGGGAGGAGTGTGTGGGGGGGTGTGTGAGTGAGCGGTGGGTGTTGGGGGTGTGAGAGTGTAAATGTGGGTTTTGTGTGTGAGGGTGGGTGTGGGGGTGGGTAAGTGTGACTGTGTGAGTGAGTGTGGGGTGTGTGTGTGGTGTGAGTGTGAGAGGGTGGGTGTGGGGTGGGTAAGTGACTGTGTGAGTGTGGGAGGAGTGTGGGGTGTGTGTGAGCAAGCGGTGGGTGTAGGGGGTGAGAGTGTGAGTGTGGGGTGTGTGTGAGAGGGTGGGTGTGTGGGTGTGTAAGTATGACTGTGAGTGTGGGCGGAGTGTGTGGGTTTGTGTGTGAACGAGCGGTGGGTGTGGGGGTGTGAGAATGTGAGTGGGGTTTGTGTGTGAGAGGGTAGGTGTGGGTGTGTAAGTTTGACTGTGAGTGAGTGGGAGGAGTGTGTGTGTGTGAACAAGCGGTGGGTATGGGGGTGTGAGAGTGTGAGTGGGGTTTGTGTGTGAGAGGGTGGGTGTGTGGGTGTGTAAGTGTGACTGTGAGTGAGTGTGGGAGGGGTGTGTGTGTGTGAGCAAGCAGTGGGTGTGTGGGTGTGAGAGTGTGAGGAGTTTGTGTGTGACAGGGTAGGTGTGTGGGTGTGTAAGTGTGACTGTGTGAGTGAGTGTGGGAGGAGTGTTTGGGGGTGTGTGTGTGAGTGAGCAGTGGGTGTGGGGGTGAGAGTGTGGGGTTTGTGTGTGAGAAGGTGGGTGTGTGGGTGTGTAAGTGTGACTGTGTGAATGAGTGTGGGAGGAGTGTGTGGGTGTGTGTTAGCGAGCGGTGCATGTGAGAGTGTGAGTGTGCGGTGGGTGGGTGTGCCCCAGTGTTCCCATCAATTATCCAGACACCCATGCCCCGCTGTACCCGCTTTGCAGCCTTGCCTGCTTTCACTAATTTACCTTTCATATGTCTTAAAATGGTCATTAGGACATAGAACCTGTTGTTAACTTATTTGAATCCCACCACTGCCTTGAAGGCAATATGAAACCCTACTCTCTTTGAATGGGGGGAGATATGCTTCCTCCTAAGTTTGTTCCTGACACGGGGGCTGTTGCCAGGGTATGGGTAGCCCTGCTGTATTTGAAAGGGGGGAGATATGCTTCCTCCTAAGTTACTTCCTGATAGGAGGGCTGTTGGCAGGGAACGAGAAGCCCTGCTCTTTTTGATTAAGTTGAAATGTGCTTCCCCCTAAGTCATGCCCTTACAAGTGAGCACCTAAAGGCAATATGAAGCCCTGCTCTATTTGAATGGGGGGAGCTGTTCTTCTACCTAATTTACTATCTGACAGGGGCGCTGCTGGTGTGCAAGGAGAAGCCCTGTTCTGAATGGGGGAAGATATCTTTCTTCCTAATCTACAACCTGAAAAGGGGGCTGCTGGAAGGGAACGAGAAGCCCTGCTCTTTGAATGTGCTGAAATGTGCTTCCCCATAAGTTACGCTCTTACTGGGGGCTCCCAGAAGGCAATATGAAGCCCTACTCAATTTGAATGGGGGAAAATGTGCTTCCCCCTAGGTTACGTCCTTACAGGGGGGCTCCTATAAGGCATTATGAAGCCCGACTCTATTTGAATGGGGGAAGATGTGCTTCCTCCTTAGTTACTTCCTAAACGTGGGGCTGCTGGCAGGCAACGAGAAGCCCTGCTCTTTGAATGCGCTGAAATGTGCTTCCCCGTAAGTTAAGCACTTACTGGGGGGCTCCTAGAAGTCAATATGAAGCCCTGCTCTATTTGAATGGGTGAAGATGTGCTTCCTCCAAAGTTGCTTCCTGATAGGGGGACTGCTGGCCACAGAACGAGAAGATTTGATCTATTTGAATGGGGGGAGATGTTCTTCCTCCTAAGCTACTTCTTGACAGGGGGATTTTGGCAGGGAACGAGAAGTCCTGCTCTGTTTGAAAGGGTTGAGATATGCTTCCTCCTTAGTTACTTCCTGAAGGTGGGGTTTCTGCTGGTAGGGAACGAAAAGCCCTACTCTATTTGAATGGGGGGAAATGTGCTTCCCCCTAAGTTACGCCCTTACAGGGGGGCTCCTAGAAGGTAATATTAAACCCTGCTATATTTGAGTGGGGGGAGATATGCTACCTCCTAATTTTTATCCTGACAGGGGGGCTGCTGTCAGGGAACGAGAAGCCCTGCTCTATTTGAATGGCAGCATACATGCTTCCTCCTAAGTTACTTCAGGATAGTGGGGCTGCTGGCAGGGAACGAGAATCCCTGCTCTATTTGAATAGGGGGAGATTGGATTTCTCCTAAGTTACTTCCTGACAGGGGGGCTACTGGCAGGGAATGGGAAGCCCTGCTCTATTTGAATGGGCGAAAATGTGCTTTCCCTAAGTTACCCCCTTATAGTGCGGCACCTAGAAGTCCATAACAAGACCTGCTCTATTGGAATGGTGGGACCTGTCCTTCCTTCTAAGTCACTTCCTGACAGGGAGAGCTGCTGGCACGGAACGTTGAGCCCTGCTTTATTTGAAAGAGGGGAGATATGCTTCCTCCTAAGTTACTTCCTGACAGGGAAGCTGCTTGCAGGGAGCAAGAAGCCCTGCTCTATTTGATTGGGGGGAGATATGCTTCCTCCTATGTTACTTCATGTTAGGGGGCTGCTGGCAGGGAACGAGAAGCCCCACTGTATTTGAATGGGAGGAAATGTGCCTCCCCCTAAGTTACGCCCTTACAGGGAGGCTCCTAGAAGGCAATATGAAGCCCTGCTGTATTTGAATGGGGGGAAATGTCCTTCCCCCTAAGTTGCTCCCTTACAGGGGGGCTCCTAGAAGGCAATAAGAAACCCTGCTCTATTTGATTGGTGGGTGATGTGCTTCCTCATAAGTTGCGTACTGACAGTGGGTCTGCTGGTAGGGTACGAGAAATCCTGCTCTATTTGAATGCGTTGAAATGTTCTTCCCCGTAATTTACACCCTTACTGGGGTGCTCCTAGAAGACAATATGTAACCCTGCTCTATTTGAATGGGGTAAGATGTGCTTCCTCAAAAGTTACTTCCCAACAGGTGGGCTTCTGGCAGGGAATGAGAAGCCCTGCTCTGTTTGAATGGGGGGAAATGTGCTTCCCCCTAAGTTACGCCCTTACAGGTGGTCTCTTAGAATGCAATACGAAGCCCTGCTGTATTTGAATGGGGTGAGATGTGCTTCGTCCTAAGTTACATCCTTACGGGGGGCTGCTGGCACATAACAAGAAACCCTGCTTTATTTGAATTGGTGGAAATCTGCTTCCTCCTAAGTTACTTCCTGATAGGTGGGCTGCTGGCAGGGCACGAGAAGTCCTGCTCTATTTGAATGGGGGGGGGGAGATGTGCTTTTCCCACATTACGTCCTTACAGGTGGGCTGCTGGCAAAGATCAAGAATCCCAGCTCTATTTGAATGGGGGAAGATGAGCTTCCTCCTAAGTTACGTTCTTACAGGGCGATGCTGGCAGGGAACAAAAAGCCCTGCTGTATTTGAATGGGGGAAGATGTGCTTCCTCCTAAGTTACGTTCTTAGAGGGCGATGCTGGCAGGGAACAAAAAGCCCTGCTGTATTTGAATGGGGGAGATGTGTTTCCTCCTAATTTATGTTGTTACATTGGGGCTGCTGACAGGGAACAAGAAGCCCTGGTCTATTTGAATGTGGTGGGATGTGCTTCCTTCAAAGTTACGTCCTTACATGGGAGCTGCTGACTAGGAATGAGAAGTCCTGGATTATTTGAATGGGGGGAGATGTGCTTCCTCCTATCTTCCATCCTTACAGGGGGGCTTCTGGCAGGGGACGAGAATTCCTGCTCTATTTTAATGCGGACAGATGTGGTTCCCCCTAAGTTACTCCCTTACAGGGGTGCTCCTAGTAGGGAATTTGAAGACCTGCTCTGTTGGAATGGGGGGAGATGTGCTTCTTCCTAAGTTATACCCTTACAGGGTGGCTGCTGGCAGGGAAAGAGAAGACCTGCTGTGTTTGAATGGGGGGAGATGTGCTTCCTCCTAAATTACATCCTTTCATGGAGGCTGCTGAAACAAAAAGAGAAGCCCTGGTCTATTTGAATGGGTGGATATAAGAAGAAGAACATAAGTGCTTGCTCCTAAGTTAGTTTCTGACAGAAGGGCTGCTGACAGGGAATGAGAAGTCCTGCTTTATTTAAACGGGGGTAGATATGCTTCCTCCAATGACTCTTCTTGAGAGTGTATCTGATGGCAGGGCATATGAAGAAGCCCTGGTCTATTTGAATGTGGGAAGATGTGCTTCCTCCTAAGTTACCTCCTTGCATGGGTGCTCCTGGCAAGGAATATGAAGCCCTGCTCTATTTGAATTTGGGGAGATATACTTTCTCATAAATTACATTCTTATAGGAGTACTGCTGGCAGGGAACAAGAATCCCTGCTCTATTTTTATGGGGGAAGATGTGCTTCCTCCTAAATTACATCCTTACAGGAGAGCTGCTGGCAGGAAACGTTAAGCCCTGCTCTATTTGAGTGTGAGGAGATTTTCTTCCTGCAAAGATACTTCCTGACAGTTGATGATGTTCTGCGCGATCGTAATAATTCTCTGCAGAGCTTTTTTGTTCCCTGCAGAGCAATTTCTGTACCACACCAATATATCATAGGTGAGGACACTCTCAATGGTGCAACAATAGTAAGACAAAAGCAGCTGCTGTGACAAATTTAACCTCCCAAGCTTCCTCAGAAAATATAACTGCTTTTGTGCCTTTTTTATCAACATGCTGGTGTTAAATGGTGGAATGGTGTTAAAAGTGGAACTATAATCCACAAATAACAGCCGTACATATGTACCCCGTTGTTCCAAATGATGAAGGACTGTATGTAAAACAAGAGATGGCATCATCAGTCGACCTATTACTCCTGTATGCAAATTGACAAGGATCCAAGGAGGGTGGAAGACCAGACTTAATATGTTTCAACACCAGCCTCTCAAAACACTTTATAATTACTGAAGTTAGAGCCACAGCCACAGAGCATACAGGGAAACTGCTGGCAGGGTATGAGAAGCCTTGCTGTATTTGAATGGGGGGAGATGTGCTTCCTCCTTAGTTACTTCCATACATTAGGGCTGCTGGAAGGGAACAAGCAGCCCTGTTTTATTTGAATGGGGGCAGATGTGCTTCCTCCTAAGTTACGTCCATAAATGAGGGCTGCTGGAAGGGAATGAGAAGCCCTGCTCTGTTTTAGTGGGGGGAGATGTGGTTCTTCCAAAGTTACTTCCTGACAGGGGGGCTGCTGGCAGGAAATAAGAAGCCCTACTCTATTTCAATGTGGGGCGATGTGCTTTCTCCTAACTTACATCCTTAGAGGGGGGCTGCTTGCAGGCAACGAGAAGCCCTGCTGTATTTGAATTGATGGAAATGTGCTTTCCCCTAAGTTACGTCCTTATAAGGGGTCTGCTGTCAGGGAATAAGAAGTCCTACTCTATTTGAATGGGGGAAGATGTGCTTCCTCCTAAGTTACGTTCTGACAGGGGGGCTTCTTGCAGGGAAAAAGACGCCCTGCTCTATTTGATTGAGGGAAGATGTGCTTCCTCCTAAGCTATGTCCTTACAGGGGGGCTCCTGGCACGGAATATGAAGCCCTCCTCTATTTGAATGGGGGGGGAGATTTACTTCCTCCTCCGTTACTTCCTTACAGGGGGGCTGCTGGCATGGAATGAGAAGCCCTGCTCTGTTTGAATGGGGGGAGATGTATTTTCTCCTAAGTTTGTTTTTCTCTGGGGCTGCTAGCAGGGGACTAGAAGCCCTTCTGTAGTGATTGGAGGGAGATATGCTTCCTCCTAAGTTACATCATTACAGGGGTACTCCTTGCAGGGAATAAGAAACCCTGCTCTATTTGAATTAATTTCCTCTTAATTTCCTTTTTGCTGTGGGTCTTCCAGCAGGGAAGTGAAGCCCTGCTATATTTGAATGGGGGGGGGGGGGAGACATACTTCCTCCTATTAGCACCACACAGTATTAAATTTATAGTTTGTCTATCCTCTGGTTTGCTGCATGACTAACTGCTCTAATGCACGGTTATTTGGTATGTCATGAAATTCAGTCTCTCTTTCATGATGAGAGCACCAAAATCGATGTGAGGATACTTGAAATCTCCCATTATTACAACCCTGTCTCTCCGCAACCCTTCTCTGCCTTGTTTCCTCATTTCACGTTCCTTCAGGTTTCTAGTCCAGAGTATGATAAAAACATAAGAACAGCCCCACTGGATCAGGCCATAGGCCCATCTAGTCCAGCTTCCTGTATCTCACAGTGGCCCACCAAATGCCCCCTGTATTGCATTGCTCCTCGAGCCTTGTAATTTAAGTCACAGCTATTCTGTGGTGTTGGACCTGCATTCATTCTCTACTTTCATGGATTCTACCCCTTCCACCTCACCTCCAACATGCCCCCCCCATCCCTCCTATAGAATTTATAGCCTGGAATTGCAGTATCCCACTTGTTATCTGCATTCCAGCAGGTTTCCATTATGCCCACTATATCAATGTTTTCCCTAGACACCAAGCATTCCTGTTCTGCCATCTTTGCTCGGAGACTTCAGGCATTTGCATAAAAGCACTTTTATATGGAGTCCCCCAAGATGGGCTGCTTATTTGCTCCTTTGTCTCAGCCCCTTCAGCAGAATGAGAGGCTGCAACCACATCCCATCATGCTTCCATTCCCAATTCCTACTCTGTCAGTACCTTGTTGTTCTGTAACCTCCCCATCTTCATCCCAGAAGGATGAGGAGTTCCGAACTGGATGCCCCTTGGTTCCTGTCAGCTTTCCCCCAGGGTTCTGTTTAAAATCTGCTCTGCCACCTTTTTATTATTGTGTGTCAGAAGTCTGGTTCCATTTTTGGTTCAGGTGAACCCCTTCCATCTTGTAGAGGCCAGCTTGTCCCAAAACATTCCCCAGTGGCTACCTAATCTAAACCATTCCTCTCGACAGTTGGCCATCTCTCCATTTTCAGGGTGAGTGCCTGATGCTGGGCAGAGATGGAGGGCAGGAACCCCAGAATTGTGTCACTAAGGGGGGCAAGGGGGTGCTTTTACTCACACAGGGCTGCAGGATGTTGCAGGAGGTGCAGGGAGCCCTGCACAGCTCTCCACAGGGCTCCCAGGGGTTTGAAATGTTCTAAACAAGCTATTGCACAGAACCTCCTGGAAACCGGAAATGGTTTGTGCTCACTTTTTTGAATGTTCCAAGACTCGGGTTGCCCTGCGGAGGGCTCCTTGCATCTCTTGCAACGTCCTGAAGCCCTGTAGGAGTAAAATCACCCCCCTCATCTCCCTTAGTGATGTGATCATGGGGATCACATTGCTGCCTCCTCCTTCCCCAGCCCCGTAAAGGGACGGGGGAAACTTTATACGAATTGGTGGGTTGCGACCCACCAGTTTGAGAACCACTGACCTAGGGAATAAATGCTGGAATAATGGAGAACTCATTGGGAAAGGGAAAAAAGTAATGACACGCAGGTTTGTACAGGCCAAATTTCATCTGATAATGTAAGCTAGAACTGACAGAGTTAAGTGGTCACCAAATTGAGCCTGATCTTACCAAAAAGGAGGATAAGGGAGAGTCCTGCAGGAAAGAAAAAAATGAATTTAAGAAAGAATATTTTAAGTGTGGGGAAATGGATGCTGATAGCAGTTAAGTGAAAAAGAAAAAAACAGAATGAGAGGTAAGTAGTGGCCAAATTAACCCTTTAAATTTAATAAGATTAAAGATAGAATAAAAGAGAACCACCTGTGGCCAAACAGAGCGTGATATGGTCAGAAAGAAAAGAAGGAATAGTAGTGGGCTAAGTGTGGCTACCTTGAGCTTGATAATGTTGGAAAATAAAGGAGGAATGATGGAGAGCTCAGTGGGAAAGAAAAGCATCCTGTGCGCAACCGCAGCCACTGGTGGCTCCTTGGGGAAGGGAACATTTGACCCCTTCCCCTGCATAAGGCAAGTAGTCCCGCACTGGGGCTACTCCATTCTGTGGCAGCCCTTGGGCTGCTTTAGAATCGAGAGCCTCCGTGTTGGGCCCACGACCCGATGAAAGAAAGGAAGCAATAAATGGGAGCCAAGTGTGGTTACACTGAACCTGATAAAGTTTGGGGGAGGGGGGGAGATGGTGGAATAAGGGAGAACTCAGTGGGGAGGAGAAAAAAGGAATAGGACACAGGTAAGTAGTGGCCAAATAGAACCTGAAAATGTAAGAAAGAAAAGAAATACAGTTGCACTAAGTGTGACCAAATTGAACCTGATATCATAAAACAAAGAGGAGGAATAGGGGACAGCTTGGTAGTAAAGATAAAAAATGGATAAGGGCACAATTCCAACCCACTTTCCAGCACCGACAGAAGGGCAATGCAGCTCTAAGGTAAGGGAACAAACATTCCCTTACTTTGAGGAGGCCTCCATCAGTGCCACCTAACTGCAGGATGCAGCACACGGCCCATTGGCACAGCTATGCCAGTACTGGAAAGTTGGTTAGGATTTGGACCTTTGAGCCTGATAATGTAAGAAGGAAAAGAAGAAAGCAAAGTGTGACCAAATTCAGCCAGATCATTTAAGAAAGGAAAGAAGGAATACAAAAGAGATCAGAGATGGACCCTTTTAACCAGGTAAAGTAGGACAAAAGAGAAGGGATCTCTCAGTGGGAAAGGAGAAAAGGGAGAGCTAAGTGGTGCCAAATACAGCCTCATAATATAAGAAGAATAAAAGAGACAAAAGTGTGGAGAAATGGAGCCTCATAACATAGGAGACAACATGGAATTAGGATCTAGAAAATAAGTAGGAAATAAAAGAAACAAGACTCAGGCACTGGTGATGCTGGCCCCAGTGCCACCCAGACATAGAAAGGTGGTGGCACTCCCAGAGGCATAGCACCCTCGGGCATTTGTCCCCCTGGCCCCCCCTCCCCAGGAACACCACTGGACCCAGATAAGTGGTGGCCTAATAATTGAGTCTGATAAAGGAAGAAGAAAAAGAATATAAGAGAACTAATTGTGGCAAATTTGAGCCTGATATCATGGAAAGGGAGTTGTTGGAATAAGGAAAGTTCAGTGGGAAGGGGAAAAGGGCAATGAGACACAGGCACAATCCTATCTTGTGCTGGAACAGGCAAGCCAAGAGGCGCTGTAACCACTGCAGGATAGGTGCCCAAAGTAACTCAGCCAGAGGTAAGGGGCAACTCTTCCTCTTACCTCTGTGTAAGCCACTGCAGCCCCTATGGGTCTTCTCGGACGTGCGCCACCTCCTGAGGTGGCATAAGTCTGAGGATAGTGGAGCAGCTTAAAGCCACTTTGCACTGCTCGGGGAACAGGGTTGGGATCCGGCATAACCCAGTCTCCTGCTCCCCCCACCCATCTCTGGTACCGTCCTCTGCCCGCCCTCCCCCACCACGGAATGCCTCCCTCCCACCTCCTCCCTGCTTCCTCCCTGCCCCCCCCAGACCCCTGTGAACAGCCGAGCTTGGCCGACGCAACTTATTGGGGGAAGCTGCCACGGAGGCTGGATGCAGCCTCTGTGTGCCAGCGCACCTCCGTGGGCTGGCGCAGCTTCCTCCTGAGGAGGCACAAATGTACATTATGGCACATTTGTGACCCTTCTAGGCTGGCACAGGGGACTTAACTGGAGACTAGAGAGAGAAAATGTAGAGCACGTCTATGGGACCGTTTATGTGATTACATTGACTCATCTGGTCCGATTCAAGAAAAGCATGGAGGGATTATGAAGTCCAGTCATTTCCATTTGATCAGGAATCAGTTTGACCCATACGTTAAAAGGGACTTGTGCCAGCCTAACATGCAGTTAGGATTGTGCAGACAATTAAGTAGTGGCCCAATAGAACCTGAGAGTGAAATTATGAAAACAAAGCAATAAAAGAGCTAACTGGTGGGAAAGAGAAAAGGAATAAAGGAGAAATAATTAGTGTCCAGAGATTGATAATGAAAAGGAAGGAAGGAAAAAAAGAGCTCAGTGTGGCCACTTTGACCCTGATAATGGAATAAGACACAGGTAAATAGTGACCAAATTAAGCCTGATAACACAGGCCTACAAAATTGAGGTTCAGAAAAGTTTTTCCCAAACTTTATGGTGATTTGATATGAATTTGGGGTGCCGATTCCAAAAACAGCATCCGTTTTGCCCTATCACGTCTAGTTTTGGAGATATAGTATAGCTTCATTAGTGAATGGTACAAGCAGCCTCCTCATGAGGCATCATCATCATTGGCATCCTTCAGTCTCGGAAGACTACAGTATCGCGCTCTGAAAAGTGGTTCTGGAACAGCGTCTAGTGTGGCTGAAAAGGCCAATTTGGGAGTGACAATCCCTTCCACACTGGGAGCAAATATAGGCTGTCCCTGGTGTGTCTCCCTGGCTACGGGTTATACTATATCTCCAAAACTAGATGTGATAGGGCAAAAAGGATGCTATTTTTTGAATCAGCACTCCAAATATACCCAGGAATTGGTGTAACGTTTAAGGAAGCAAAATGTGTGTTGGCCTGTGTAATGAGAGACAGAAGATGGAGTCATGTGGCACCAGATTGAGCTCCATGTGGCCAAATTGTTCACCACAGAGAAGGAGGAATAAAAGAGAATGATGGTGGTCAATTTAGGGAGGATGTTGGAAAGGAAGGGGATAAAAGAGCCAAGCAGTAGAAAAGTGTGGAAGTGAGAGTGAATAAGAGGGATAGTGGGATATAGAAAGGAATAAAAACAGAGGTAGATAGAAACTGTGCAAGGGAGGATGAGAGCAGAACAGAAAGGAAGGAAAGGGAGTTGGGGGAAACTGAGGCAGAGATCAGAAGGATGGTTTAAAAACTCAGGTCTGTTTATAATCTGAGGCTGAGACAGGAGAGTGAATTGGGGAGGAAAAGATAGTGAGAAAACACTCATATGCAGAGAAACTTTAACATATCTTCAAATCAACATTTTCAACTCTTTCCAGACCAAAAAAGTAAGGTAGAAAAGAGAGAGAATAAACAAATACAGCACAAGAATTAGAGCATTGTGAAAACTACTATCTTGTCTCCCATTTTCATAACTTCCTCTGTCTTCCTCTGGTAATCTTGTGGAGATAGAGGGTGCTGCTGTTGTCTTGGAGTCCTTGCTGCAGTGGTGGGGAGAAGCTGGTGTCTATTTAGACTCTGGCTCTTTTCTTGGACAGAGGGAAACACAGCCAGCCCTACGGATTCTTGCCTTGCATGCCCAACTCCCCCTTGCCTGCAATATAACATTCTTCTAGGGTGGCCACCGTTGCTCCAGCTGGATGATGTCAAGGATGGCAGTCTGAGCAGTCTCTGGCTGCTTCCACCCTCACCGCTGTCTTGGAAAGCTTTGGCCATGCACAGGAGACTAGAGAGAGAACATGAGCACATCTGTGCGACCAACATTTGTGTGATTACATTGACTCATCTGGTCCAATTCAAGAAAAGCATGGAGGGATTATTGAAATCCAGTCATTTCCATTTGATATGTTAAGACACTTTCAACAGCATATTCCTCTTTATTCCTGCAAGGATAACAGTTGTGACATTCCACCATCTCGTTGCTTCTCAAGTTGGCAACCTAACAAAGTTAGTAACAGTGTTGCTGGATAAAATTGACTTATTATTATTATTATTATTATTATTATTATTATTATTATTATTATTATTATTATTATTATTATTAACAATATTTATATACCGCTTTTCAACAAAACAGTTCACAAAGCGGTTTACAGAGAAAAATCAAATAACTAATGTTTCCATCAACAAATGTGCTGTGGATTAAAATGGAAATTCTTCTATTAAATCTTAATAAAAATAGTGATTTTTTTTTGTTACAATTGCTTGTTCATTGTCTTATTAGAAGGTTCCTACTTTTACATCACAGAACACTAAATAACTTATCCAGTACAATATGTTAAAGGGTCACTAAAGAGAGAAGAGGTTCTCATCCAGTACATTATGGTCCATTCAACATCTCTCCACCCAGGTGCACAAGTTGTCAGAAGAACCGACTTACCCCAGATGCAGGGAGGAGAGCTGTGTGGACTTGCTTTGCTTGGAAGATGTGAACTGACTCTTCCTACCTTTGCCCTTGAGGCTATTAATCCCCAAAAGCTCTGGCGATAGAGGTAAATGGAGTAACACCCAGAGCAAACACTAGTAAACTCTGCTTTCTGCCTGAGATTATTGAACTAAAGGATTCTTGAAGCATGGAGAGTCCGTGTGAGATAGGAACATGTAAGGAAATTTCTGGGCCCACTCCTTTGTCTCCTGGGACCCCTTTTTGACCCTGGGTTCGGGTACAAATCACCCCCTGAACCCTACTCTTATGGGCCCTGTGATGGCCTCAGACAGTGAATATATGCAGGGTGGGGGGTGGGAGAGGATTGTTTATCTCCATCACCCACAAGGATGTTCTTGAAATCCTCTTTAAAGTAATGCTTGTGTAGTGTGTGTGGAGGAGCAGCCCAGAAATCCACCTCCGATGTGATCAGGTGGCAACACTGGGTGCAGGGGAAGGGGGCAGGACAGTGCCCAGAGATCCTCGATCGTGTGGGACGAGCCTGGGCGATAAATTATTGTCTGAACCTGCTCAGGATAAATATCTCTTGTGCTCTGCTTGTTCCTTATTCTCAAATGCTTTCCTTTTTTATGTTGTGGGGCCTGCCTGTGCCTGGGGCATTATGGTTTGGGGTGTGTATTTTGAGGGGCTGCAGTTCAGTGTTGCTCCAGCAGTTAGTGCAGGCAGCGGACCAGTCGCCAGACTCAGCGCAAGGCCATCCCCAGGTTCTACCTCTCAGCACTTTGTGTACAAAAGGGACATCACAACATCGCTCCCTCTTACCCAAGACTTCTGCGCGTCCTTCCAAAATCAGAAGGCACAACTAATGAAGAGCCTGCAGAATATCAGTATTAAAAATGTGAATCTTTGAAAAATGTTCAACACATAAAGTAAACCACCAGTTTGAATTAGGGCATGTCTCTTTTTTGAGCAGTTTCCTTACAAGAGGCAGCCGCAGAACATTGGGGAGCCTTCCCCTCGCACTCCCCACTGTCTAGACTTGAATCTGAGCCAGAGGGAAACCCAAACAAAGGCTGAAGGAAATCTTGAAAGACTGATAAAATGGTATGTGGCCCAAACAGAGTCAGGGAGGGGTAGGAGTGGAAGGGGCATGACTTCTGGACAAAGACCAGTCCAGTATGACACCAGAAGCTGGGGACAAACTGAACACTACAAGTCTTTCTGCAACCTGTCTCTGAGCTCGTGTTTCACAGCCAGCCTGATCTTCCAGGCAGAGTTTCCCAAGAAGAGACACCAAGATGAGAAGTTTTAGAACCAGGATTGGAGAGGTGATCAGTGGCATGCAGAGAGGGCGTTGTGAGGCCCAAGGATTTCACACATGGCCTCCACAGGCCTCAGAAGGCCTCCGGACGGCCTTAAAACATCACTTCCAATTTTTCAGGCAAAACTGGAAGTGATGTTCTAATCTAAGGGCTTCTGGTGTTTTTGAATAAACAACACCAGGTTGTTGCCTCAGGACTGAGACAAGCAGATGGTTCATTGCCCGGCATGCTTTGCCAACAAACATACCAGGGGCGGAGAATCCCGAAACCAGTTTATGGGGTTAACCAAAGGGTACAGGGAGAAATGTCCTCTCAAATTCTGCACACCTAATTACAACCAATACACATCTTTATATAGTTGCCCCGTCCCTCCTTCTCCTGCCCTTTGCTACATGACCCTGACGTTGTCAGTCTGCAGCAGCTAGATCTTTCCCATTGCAGCCTGTTCTGCAGTTTGGACATTTGTGTCATTCCAGGAGGGTGGGGGAGGCAGGGGGAGGGGGGCCTAACATGGCGTTGCTGCTTCCAACAAGGTGTTCTTGAATAAAGTCCTTCTGAAGCCTGGGGAAGCCGCTCTGGGCCACAGAACATCCTTCGGACGCAATCCAGTTCCCACTCCTTCTCCCAACAGCTCTCCCATGGTACACATGGTGGGCTTCACATTTGCACTCTGGGACTCTTGCATATCCAGGGGGGCAATGGGGGCAAAAGCCCTGGGCTGCATGCCTGTGGTGGGGTCCACCCTCCACCACCACTGCCCTCACCCCACCACCATCACTGCTGCCTTCCTACCCCTCCCCTGAGACCTTTGGAGGATCAGGAAGGTCACAGGTGGCCTCTGCAGTCCTCCAAAGGCCTTCTGAGGCCTCCAGAGGGCCTTTAACGTCAAGTTCTGGTTTTTGGTGAAAACTAGAAGTGATGCTTAAGGCCCTCAGAAGGACTTTTTGAAGACCTTAAATGTCAATTTCTGGATTTCACCTGAGTACTGGAAGTGCGCTTGATGGGCTCTCAGAACCCTGAGAAAGTCTTCAGAGGGCCATGGAGGCCACATGCAGTCTCCTGTGGCCCCAGTGGGGGGGAGGGGGGTGTTCAACTGGGAGGTGACATTCTGTAGTCTTGGGTCTGGCCAGCACAGGGGCCTAGATCACCACTGCTCCGGGCGGGCCATAGAACATTATCACCAAGCTCTTGGAATGGAACATCAGTAAAGGTTTTCTTCAGCTTTACATTTTTGTTTCTAGTTTCGACCATTGAGGCAGGGCTCAGGGTGTGGAAGGAGACCCTTCTTTTATAGCCCTCTTTTATCCTCTGATACTGGTCCTCTATGGGGAACCTGCTGACAATTCTCAGGATTCTGCAGAAGGCAGATAGAAAAATGGCTGCTGTTGGTCCGGCTCTGCTCTGCACATCAGATTATCGGATTAGAAATGCAGGGATGGGTCTCAAACGGTGACCCTGCGGAATGGGGGCCTCCGCGTTTCATTATAATTAGATTTTATGTTAAAGATGTCTGCCCCACTGGGTATCATCCTACCATTTATCTTACAAGCACCTGCGTGTTCATCAGGCCCCTCGTGGTTTGCAGCACTGGAGGGAATTACAATGTCCAATAATTTTTAAAAAACGCCCAACATTTTAATTGACACCATCTACCTTCCGCTTTACATTGTTTGGGGGTAACCGTACTGAGCAGGGACTTCCATGTTCCATTATACTTAGATTTTATGTCACAGGTTTCTGCCCCACTGGATAGCAGCCTCTTTTCACTAGTAAACACCTGCTTGCTCATCAGGCTCTTTGTAGCTGGAATCTTCATTCTCACCTCCTGCAGCAGCCAGACAGGCAAAGACCGCAGTATCCAATCTGTTTAGGTGAACCAGCACACACCAGTGGCCGACATATACCACCCGCCTCTTTACATGGTTGCATGTTAGAAATACCTTGCAGACCAAAAAAAAAAAATTGGAGCAGAACTGCTGAAATGAGTGGAGACAGCTGCATAAACCCCCTAACTTGGCCAGCACGGGGCCTTTCCTTTACCCTGCTCACCATTTCCATTCTCCTCCCACGTAGGGCACCTCAGGTGGCTAACAACGTATAATAAACCACAACTCAAACATTAAACTACAGAATAAAAATACGACAGGCGGTTTAGAAACCGTTGCTCAGCCCACTGCTCTCCACTGCTGCCCTCCACATTTCCACTCTGTCCTCCTTTTCCCTTTACCGTTCAGGCAGTGGGGGGGGGGGGAGGACCAGCAGTGAAGGACAGAGGGTGGTGGAGGTGGTGGGCACCCCCTCGCCTATCTGCTGCCTGAGGACACCAGCCTCGCACCCAGGATGGGTGTGCCCTGCCTGACGGATCTACCTGGAAAGGCCAAGGTGGTTCGCTGGTAGATGTCATCTTGTGGGAGGCTGCAGCTCAGTGATGGCACATGGCTGGCACAGACTGACCATCCGCCCGGTCATTGCCGGACTTGTCCTCCTTTTCAGCCTCTTGTCTGGGTGTCCTCCAAGCATCCTCCGTTTTAGGCCTCCCCCCCCCCTCCAGAGCTCACCTGCTCCCTGCAGGCAGCCTCTTCCAATCAGCTCAGGCTGCTGCAGCTTAGAAACCCAGCTTGGGGCCAATCCTAGTGATCTCCGGATAGTCATAGGACACGGGAGAGGAGGGCAAGAAGGAGCCTGAGTTCAGCATGCTCAGGAGCCCCCCATATTTCCCCAGGATCTCATTGCAGGGTGCTGCCTGTTGATCTGGTCTGGCGTCACTTGGGGATGTGCTGAAGCCCTTTTTGCAACTTCTTTTCTGCACAGGAGGGAAGAGGCCTTGGTGCTTCAGTGGGGGGATGGGACAGAGAAAGGGGGGCATGCATGTGTATTTGAGTGAGTGGAGACAGATTCTTGCAGGGGGGGGCTCCCTGAAACTTCACGTGTTGCAGAGATGGGGGGGGGGAGAGTGCATGCATGTGTATTTGAGTCAGTAGAATAATATAATAATAATAATATACAGTATTTATATACCGCCTTTCTTGGTCTTTATTCAAGACTTTATTCAAGGCGGTTTACATAGGCAGGCTTATTAAATCCACGCAGGGATTTTTACAAATTGAAAGAAGGTTCTTTCTTTCAAGAACCACTACATTCAGGTGTTTCAATCCGATCTGGTTTAACATTCTGGCCTCCATCCTCCCACGCTCCGAGCAGATGGAACAGCTCAGCTGCAGCTTGCCAGCTGCTTCAAGGTCGCACGGTGCCGGTGGCCTCGAACTGGCGACCTTGTGGATGTTAATCTTCAGGCAAATGGAGGCTCTACCCTCTAGACCAGACCTCCTGCCCTCCTAGAAGCAGGGTCCTGCATGCCGGGGGGACCTTCAAAGTTTGATCTGATGCTTGTTGCAGGTGTGGGGGGGGGGGGGGAGAGCACCACTTAACAGGAGGCAGAGCATTAAAAATCAATCATGACTATGTGGAACCTGATGTATGCGTCCTGGTGCCCTCCCCTGCATCTGGCAGTCTGAGGTAGCCTACTTCTAAAATCAGGACATGCCTACACATACCTACCATGACTTGTAACCCGTGATGAACTTTTCCTCCAGAAATTTGTCCAACCCTCTGTTAAAGTCATCCAGGCAAGATGCCATCACTGCTTCCTGTGGCAAGAAGTTCCACAGACTAACTGCATGTTGGGAAAAGAAATGTTTTCTTTGGTCTGTCCTAATTCTCCCAAAACTCAATTTCAGTGGATGTCCCCTGGTTCTGGTGTTGTATGAGAGGGAAATGAACATTTCCCTATCCACTTTATCCAGCCCCTGCATAATTTTGTATGACTCAATCATGTTGAGTCTCAGGCATCTCTTTTCAAGACTGAAGAGCCCCACCACACACCACAGAAACAGAGCACATATTCAACTGGACCCCCATTCTCCCACCTCCCAAGCAGCTTACTTAAATATGCAGGAGTAAATACTTCAGAACCAGCACATCACAGGAAAGACCCAGAGTGTTCCCTGACCCTCAGAAAGCCTTCTAAGGCCTTCAGGGGGCACAAAACGTTCCTCCTAGTTGTTGTTTTTTAAACCATGAAGTTATATATCTAGGCCTTTAGAAGGCACTCTGAGATCTTGGGGTGGTGGTGGACAGGTCGATGAAAGTGTCGACCCAATGTGTGGCGGCAGTGAAGAAGGCCAATTCTATGCTTGGGATCATTAGGAAAGGTATTGAGAACAAAACGGCTAATATTATAATGCCGTTGTACAAATCTATGGTAAGGCCACACCTGGAGTATTGCATCCAATTCTGGTCGCTGCATCTCAAAAAGGATATAGTGGAAATGGAAAAGTGCAAAAGAGGGCAACTAAGATGATTGCTGGGCTGGGAAACCTTCCTTATGAGCAAAGGCTATGGCGTTTGGGCCTCTTCAGCCTAGAAAAGAGACAACTGAGGGGGGACATGATTGAGACATACGAAATTATGCATGGGAAGGATAAAGTGGATAGAGAGATGCTCTTTACACTCTCACATAACACCAGAACCAGGGGACATCCACTCAAATTGAGTGTTGGGAGAGTTAGGACAGACAAAAGAAAATATTTCTTTACTCAGCGTTTGGTTGGTCTGTGGAACTCCTTGCCACAGGATGTGGTGATGGCATCTGGCCTAGATGCCTTTAAAAGGGGATTGGACAAATTTCTGGAGGAAAAATCCATTACAGGTTACAAGCCATGATGTGTATGTGCAACCTCCTGATTTTAGAAATGGGCTGTGTCAGATGCAAGGGAGGACACCAGGTTGCAGGTCTCTTGTTATCTGGTGTGCTCCCTGGGGCACTTGGTAGGCCACTGTGAGATACAGGAAGCTGGACTAGATGGGCCTATGGGCTGATCCAGCGGGGCTGTTCTTATATTCTTAACCCAGCATTTGTTTAGTTAGACATGTCCCGCTCTTATGATGGCAGAGAGATGTTGTGAAAGAACAGAAAAGAGATTAAGCAGAGAGAAATCTACCACTCCTGCTGCATTTGGCAAGCATATGCATGCTATGTAAATTGCATGCATCTGGGTCATGAGAAACCTGCAAAGTAGGCTTCAACACTATTGGAACATTAGATTTTGACACCGGAATATGCACAGCTTGACAGTATAAGCCACTAAATTTTGCAATTGATTTGAGTTCCAATAATTTACCTGGAACATGTGCTTGCCTGTTCATTTGATCTTGTTCAGCACTGCAGAGTAAAAACTCCTCTCTTTTTCTCCCACCCCCACGTCCTTTTTGAAGGAAACAGGCTTCTCAACTGCTGCTTCTTTCCTGCAGACAACATCCATGAATGCCTGGAACTCTGGCTCCTGCCACAACTGATGAGGCAATTGCAGTGTCTAGGCACACTTTGAACAATCTGCTAATGGCAAGGAGCACCCAGAGTTAGCTTTGAAAGAAGACAGATTGGTCAAACCGCGGTAAGCGTGCTGAAGCAATCCTCAAAATGGTTTAGCCAAAGGTTGAAGTGGACCATACCTATATCGTCAAGGCATGAAATAGAAGAACGCCAAGGCTGAAAGACTGGTAGAAAAAACTGGATATTTTCATGCAGTTTGACAACATCAAAAATCCATTCTGTTCACCTGCCAATGCAAAATCCACTGGATTTAATCCAGTATGTCCATTCTGTTATATTTCTGGGAAGAGTTGTTCAGGAAATGGATGGAATGAGTTGTTCAGTGTTTGAGGTGCAGGGATACGTATACTACGTATATTGCAGGGAAAGTATATTACTTGATCTCTTTCTTATTCTGGAGGGATCATGTGCTTTAAAGTGCAGATTTTAATCTGCTGCAGGCCTAGTTTGTTGTTTTCATTCCTGTTTTTCCCCCAAAAAAGGATCAGTGCAATGAATTAAGAAACACTTCAAGAGGGCTACAGCAGGAATTTTCAACCAGTGGGCCATGGCACATTGGTGTGCGGCAAATGGTCTGTAGGAGTGCCACAGGAATTTGGGGGAGGGTAAGACTATTGGCAGAGGTGAGTTTCCCACCAGCAGCATGGTGTGCCTTATCAGTTGTCAAAAAACTGATAGTATGACTTGATAACACAGGCCAACACACATTTTGCTTCCTTAAACGTTACACCAATGCCTGGGTATATTTGGGGTGCTGATTCCAAAAATGGCAACCATTTTGCCCTATCACATCTAGTTTTGGAGATACGGCATAGTTTCATTAGTGAATGGTTCAAGCAGTTTCCTCATGAGGAAGCCTACACCATGGCTTCCTCATGAGGAAGCTGCTTGAACCATTCACTAATGAGGCTATACTATATCTCCAAAACTAGACGTGATAGGGCAAAACGGATGCCATTTTTGGAATCAGCACCCCAAATTCATATCAAACCACCATAAAGTTTGGGAAAAACTTTTCTGACCCTCAATTTTGTACGCCTGTGTAATTTTAGCACCTTATCAGTGTGCCATGAGATGAAAAACGTTGAAAGTTGCTGGGCTACAGTGTTTAGCTTTTACAAGGGGGAAGAAAATGGTAAAAGAGATGCTTCCATACAGGTCTCTAGTAACACTCAGCTTTGTTGCAGCAGCTATGAAACAGTTTGCCAGCATATAATATTGATTTTTTTAAACACACACATCTGACAAAGAAGAATCTCATTATTGCTGAATGTCACCTATTCAAGTGATCCAGTCTGATTGCAATCTCAGCACCTGGGTGCAGGGATTTCTCATAAACTTGGTAGAGCAGTTCTCCCCCATTCACTTCTGTTTATATTTCTAGGCAACCACATGTAAGCTGTCGGTGCAGTAGACCATCCCACAGAGCTGGGCTGTGTAGTGTGTGTGTGTGTGTGTGTGTGTGTGAGTGAGAGAGAGAGAGAGAGAGAGAGAGAGAGAGAGAGAGAGGAGGGAAAATGTGGCTTTATCAAGTCCATGTGAAAGTGCTTGCATGTGGAACAGATCCAGTAACAGGGCTGGATCACAAATGCATATGAGGAAAAATGCACAATTTGGTGATTGTATGAAATGTTCACAAGCACATACAGGCTACGCAATTGGTAACCTACCAAGTTGAGCAGAACCCTCTAGCCATGTTTATAGAGGTGCTTGAGAACTTAAGAACAGCCCCACTGGATCAGGCCATAGGCCCATCTAGTCCAGCTTCCTGTATCTCACAGCGGCCCACCAAATGCCCCAGGGAGCACACCAGATAACAAGAGACCTGCATCCTGGTGCCCTCCCTTGCATCTGGCCTTCTGACATAGCCCATTTCTAATATCAGGAGGTTGCACATACACATCATGGCTTGTAACCCATAATGGATTTCTCCTCCAGAAACTTGTCCAATCCCCTTTTAAAAGTGTCCAGGCCAGATGCCATCACCACATCCTGTGGCAAGGAATTCCACAGACCAACCAGCTGTATATATTAGCTGCTCTAGAAACCTCTTCTGTTTGCTGGCTGCTTAGTAATCCAAAACTAAGGATGTTGGGAAGCAATAAACAGTTGGTGGACTATGTACAACTTGATGGGTCACAAGCTTGGCATTACCGTGTCTCCCTGAAAATAAGACACTGTCTTATATTTTTTTTTTTTTTTTTGGGGGGGGGGGCTCAAAAAAACACACTAGGTCTTATTTTCAGGGTAGGTCTTATTTCCTGGGGCTTACTCCCAAGAAAGTGTGGCTAGGATTGCAGCCTGTGAGCCCGAGCCTATGCACATCTACTCAGCAGTAAGCCCCTTATAGTCAGTGAGGCTTACTCCCAGGGAAGTTTGGCAAGGATTGCAGCCTGAAGTTGCTGATCAGCATGCTGAGGAGAGTGACCCTGCCAGCACCTCCACGGGAAAGGACACAAAGGGGGAGGGCAGACAAGGGCAAAGTTCTTTGCTTGCTCAGAAATGCTCTCCAGGTGCTAAGTCATTAGTCAATGGTCGGTGAACGTGCATGTCTTCATCCGCCATCTCAAAAAGGGTATAGTGGAAATGGAAAAGGTGCAGAAGAAAACACTAAAATGATTACTGGGCTGGGACACCTCCCTTATGAGAAAAGGCCTACAGCGTTTGGGGCTTCTCCATCTTAAAAAGAGGTGCCTGAGGGGGGACATGATTGAGACATACAAAATTATGCAGGGGATGGATAGACGCTCTTTTCCCTCTCACATAACACCAGCACCAGGGGACATCCATGAAAGTTGAGTGTTGGGAGTTAGGACAAAAGAAAAAATTTCTTTACCCAGCATGTAATCACAGTCTGTGGAACTCCTTGCCACAAGTAATAGTGTTGGCATCCTGCCTAGATGCCTTTAAGAGGGGACTGTACAAATTTCTGGAGGAAAAGTTCATCACAGGTTATAAGTCATGGTAGGTATGTACAAACTGATTTGTACAAACTACTCCTGTACTCTACAAACTACCTGTAGAGGTAGGCTGCCTCTGATTGCCAGATGCAGGGGAGGGCACCAGGATGCAGGTTGTGTTTGTTGTCTTGTGTGCTCCCTGAAGCATTTGGTAGGTCACTGTGAGATACAGGAAGCCAGACTAGATGGGCCTTTGGCCTGATCCATCGGGGCTCTTCTTATGTTCAGCCATCTGTGCCATTGTCTCGTGTGCTGGAACACTTAAATACTGTATATTCATAATCCCTATTGTGGCATTTTGAACCTTTCTAAGTTTAGAATGTGGAAGATATGGGGTAAGTAATGAGTCACACTTACAAATGAACCATCACTGAAAACACTTCCATGTATCCTTCCATTACACCAATGTTTTTCATTACACTCTATTTCCTGGCATTCACACCACACATTCAGTTGCCATTCATCAAGTGCACTTCCTCAAGTCTAGAAAAAGCAGGAGATGTAGGTGCATGTCTGAACCATGAGCCTCTCTGCCTTTTAAAACATACACTCAGGGTTTCTCACTTCACACAAACTTTTAATCATGTTATTAGGCCACAGAGATTGAAGATACACAAACCTGAATCAAACTGCAAGCTTTATTAGTTTACCCTCAAGGACTAATTTTAAAAAGGCCAATATTGAGAAGCCTTCTCCCACCAATTTCAAACAGTGCCTACGTATGCAGAAGTTAATAATCCTTTTTGCCCTGGTGTTTTCAGCAACAACCAGGTTGCGCCATTCAATAATTAAAGTTCTCAGCTAGTTACCTGAAAATGTTTGTTTCTACAAACATGTGAATCATTCACACAGAGCAGGACAGAAGCTTAAGTAATGAGCTAGTCTACACATGCCAGAGTGTCAAACACCATACAGTACAAAATCTCTATGATCAGATTTTAATGCTTAAAAGCAGCAGGCACAGAAATTGGATCAGGTTAGTTTAAACCTTTCCCCCATGCAATTTCCCCCAATTACACCCCCCCCCCGACCCAATGATAACAGTCTTGGAGAAAGGGGGAAAAAGTACACATGCCTTCCCTTTCACTCTGTGGACATGGAGAGAATTGGGGGCTGTGATTTTGATTGGGGGAAACAGGACAAGAGGATTAAACTCCTCCTTTACTTGGGTAACTGCCTTAAAAGTGTAATCTGTAATTTGGCCAAGAAAACTGTGAATCTGTCCATAATGTATAGGTGAGGCAAGGCATCTGCTTCCTGCCATTTTCTGTTCCAGCGCAAGAGATATACCCAGGCTGGTCTTGATGAGAATGCAAAAGCTCTTTCTGATGTTTGTTTTCTACTTGTGGTGTCTTCAAAGGAAGTCCAGAACATCGAGAGAACAGCCACAGGGATGCTTTTCTGCTCCTTTTGAAAGGTCCAACTTAGACCATAAGAATTCTTCTGGCAGTTCCCCATGGATAGCTCTCAAAGAGCATCTCAGACTTGCACCATAAGCCAACAACCATTTTTCACTCAGTTTGCCATACACATTACAAATAACCAAGGGTAAGAAATTACTCCATTGCCCTAGATCAGTGATTTGCTCACTTTTAGCACTGGGACCCACTTTTTAGAATAAGAATCTGTCAGAACCCAGAAGAAGTGATGTCATGACCGGAAGTGACATCATCAAGCAGGAAAATTTTTAACAATCCTGGACTGCAATCCTACCAACACATACCCAGGAGTAAGCCCCATTGATTATCATTGTTAAAAGCATAGAGTAGCCTGTTATAAGCTGTAACATTTCCCCAAATACAGTCACATACCATGACAGCATCAAGACTAATATATTAAAAATAAAATATTGAAATGAATGGGGACCCACCTGAAATTAGTTCGTGACCCACCTAGTGGGTCCCAACCCAATTTGAGAAACACTGTCCTAGATGTATTTGCTGGAAGAGTTTCCTATCCTATCCAACCACAGAAGCAATCTTTTCAGAGATCAATAAGGAGGGATGAGGGCTGGCACTGCTAGAAAAATATGGAAACTGTCTGGATGAAAGACCACTTGGAGAGATGCATCGTACTCTGCTCTTCTCAAAGGAAGTGTGGGGGACAAGTGCAAAAAACAATTGCCTTCCAGATATCTGCTTCTGAGTTCCAAAGAACATAGCACTTTCCTTTTCTCTTTCCGAGTGACTTCTTGCTGTTATAAGAGTCAAAACCAGTACTGACTGACCCCATCCAAACCATTGCACAGCAGCAGAGAGGAGATGGTCACAGAGTTAGAATCAAAGGCCATATTCCCACTACAACCTGTGTGGCAAAGATAACAAGTGAGGTTAGCAAAACATTAAACTTGCCCAGCTTCCCCATGACTGTAGATAGCTGGCACTCTAGCGCCATCTCCTGGACCATCAGAAGAGTCATTGCCTCATTAGTGCCAAAGCCACACAGGTTATCACCCAAAAAAGTCTCTGCAATTAAGGTAACAGATTTGAATAGATAGCTATTGCTGGCTTTTTTTCATGCATGCAGGACATGAAATGACACTTGGTACTGAACACAAGCTTTCCCCCTGCCACAGCTCTTTTGCTCACATATTGCCACATTTTAAGGGCACTGTCTCTTCAGTGGCACCTAATATAGCAATAGATACTTTTATGGTAGAGAATAGGGGTTAAGTATCTGGCCATGATTTTTGGTCAATGCCAACCCTTAAAATTTTGAAGGCAAGAAAGGCAGCAGGAATCACATATGTCCTGTACTGACAAGTATCACTCACAGTTACAAGGCATGTAGCATGTTTGTTTTAGCCCTAACAGCCTGGATTCCTCCTGTGCTGCCCAAGTTGTTTTATGCTGAGACACACCTCTGGGAGGAAGTCCTTGTCACCAGGCTTGGACACCATCAGGCCCAGCAGCACTTGAAAGGTGAGAGGCTTAGTCCACAGCTTTTACATCCAAGATGCTTCCCCCCATTACCCTCTGTAGCAACTGAAAACCTATGAAAGAAGAACATGGAGGGCTGAGATCACCTACTGAGGTCATGGCAGGGGCTGGACTGTACTTTTCATCTCCCAGCTCAGTCTCTTGGCCTCTGTACTACATTCTCCACTACTGTTAAATCAATGCTTCAGAACAATGACTGACCAACTCTACCTTTTGGCAATCAGTACTTCAAAGGAATCCATGGCTTTATAATCCATTCTCACTCCATATATCAATTAGACTTGAAAAGACAAAAAAACTTTGCTTTACTTTTATTATTTCAATAAACTTTTAAGTTCCCAACCTTAACAATACCAGCAGTATTTGGATTTATTATCTTAAAACATAAATTAGGTATGCAAAATAAGTTTTTCTTCTTTAAATACGTGAAACAGCAAACTGAATGTAATTTAAAAAACACATAGGGGGAACCTCTCAAAACATTACAAAAAGCAAATACTATTTCTGGATTTTTAATTATCCTCAGCCTCAAGATTTATATTGTTGCCAAACTTTGCATATAGCTGAACTTTGAGATCCAATAATACTCTCTGGATGGATTCCACACGTGATTCCAATGCTCCAATTTCTTCCTGCAAGTTTTTCTAGAAAACAAAAAAATGTTTATATACATATATATGAGAGAGAGAGAGAGAGAGAGAGAGAGAGAGAGAGAGAGAGAGAGAGAACACACTAGCAAACCAAAATGTTTAGCCTTTCGCACTTCAATTTTCATATAACAATTCTTCTATTGAACCAACTAACCAATGTCACAGAACCAATGCAAAGACTGTACGCAAACGTGTTAAAATCGGTCATCAGTCTTAGTGGCACAGAGAGAGAATAAGAATCTTACGCATCCAACCTATTCAAAAGTGCAATAGACTCTGCCAAATTAGTATCAAAGCAGCAGAAGATTCAAGTAGAGGTGCTGGGCTTCTTAAAAAGTGCCAAGATTCATCCATATCACTTCCACACACAGAACTGTGTCCAACCTGCATGCAGACTGTTTACATGCGAGACTTGCATGTAGAAATTTTTCACACTGGAAATGGACCTATATTAAATAGATTGCAAATATTCTCAAAGGCCTTGAGTTGGACAAGCTCCCACGGACAAAGCAATGAAGGAGAAAAACCCAAAACTATCCTTATGCACATATCTCCAGCACAAACTGGACCACAAGTACAGAACAGATCAGGCAAAATACGAGCCAAGTTGTCATATTTGTCAGACAATGGAAGTCAACTTTTGAAGTACAATACAGGTCATGCCTTCATTATCCACTGGGGTTCCATTCCAGAACCCTCAGTGGATTAAAAAAAAATTACTGGATACCAAATCAGTGGCAAAATAGCTTTAAAGACCCACTTCCAGGTTTCTAGCTCTCCACTGTCACCCCAGAATGCATTTGTGTAGATGCTATAACACATTCAGCCACTAGGCAGGGTGACTAATGGAATCTAGTGGAATGAAATTACAATCATTTAACAGCACAGAAGTGGGAAATAGGATTTTGGTGCTTTTTTCCTTGTTACAAAGCATTTAAAGGTGGGCCTCAGTATTAGTGGTGTCAAATCAGTGGATACCAAAGTCCCACCTGTATGCCTATTTTTTCCCTTTGCTCTGAATGTCTAAGCCTCAAAAAAAAATTACCTAATATAGCTCAAAAAGTTCTCTTTTTCTAATTTTCCCATTAAAAAGGTATTATTTTGCTTGCTCTGTATAATACTTTGGTGCTTTTTCCTTTCCTAGTGATGGCAAATAAAACATTCTTTTTAATGGAGGTTCCAGTTCTCAGGATTCTCTAGGACTGTTGCTGCATTAGAAATCATGCTCCATAGTCTCACATGCTTGATTTGAAAGAGGCGAGATGTTGGTCAAGCCTCTATGGAAACCACCTCTTTGCAATAAGAGCCCTGTGCTCAGTTCTATAGCCAATTCAAAAAGTGACAAAAGGGATGCCAGTTTAAAGCACAGCTGTGTTTTAAAAATGTCACTTACATGAGCCAATGCACTGCTAATTGATCCTGTATTTTTTATGCATTCATATCAAAACCCTCAAGTTCAATATTTCAATAAAAAGTAAAAATTAAAATTTTACAGTTGTATCCTTTAGAAACAATGTTGTTTTATTTTAACCCATTTTTGCCTAGTCCACAGGTGTACACATTTGATCCCTCTTGCATATATGCAACATTGGACAGAAATGGCTTGACCTATGAAAAGGGAAAAAAGTGCACTATATTTTACATATAATTCTTTAATATTCCAATCCAGATTCTGGTTGCCTCTCATCTACTTTGGCATTAAAAAATTTTCAGAGCATTACACACTCATCAACCTGAGCTCATTTAAGTTTACTCTGCGTGACATGATAGTCCTTTCCAGTAGCATCACAAGAGTTTGCATCACAAAATGTGGGAGGCCAGCATGTCACCCCCATGATGGACCTCCTCCCATGTAGTCAGCGGGGCAACATTCTGGGTAGTGGGTGATCACTGCCCCACCCCCGCTGGTTTTTTGTCTATAACTTTTGATAGAATAGAGCTATTTCAATACGGTTTGTTTCATTGCATTCTGCATGAAATTACACATTGAATGATATGTAACATGCTGGAAGTATTCAAAAACATCAAAATTTGTGCCCATTTGCGCCTGCCTAGTGAAGCCACTGGTCCTTTTTGCACTTCAGTGAACAAAAAGAAGGTGTAACGGGTGCATGCTGGGCAGCTTCCACCACAGATCACTGTACACTGAGCAGAAGATCTGCTCAGGAGGTCTGGCTCAGTTGGTAGAGCTGCCGCCATGTATGCCTGAAGATCTGAGGCTGCCAGTTCGAAACAACCAGAAGTACCCGAGAACTGACAACACGCTGATATACTGATGAGCTGACCCTAGATGGCAGAGAGGAGTTGTCGTCAAGTGGAACGTGGGAGGCGAAGGGCCAGAGAAAGGCCAGAGCGGGAAGGAATCCAGCTGGAAGACGGAGCTCTATGAAAGACTAGAACTATTCAATTGTAAAAATTCCTACGGGGGTTTAGAACAGCCTGCCTATGTAAACCGCCTTGGATTAAAGTCTGAGGAGAAATCTGAAGACCAAAGAATGGTGGTATATAAATACCTGTATAAATAAATAAATATAAGATCTGAAAGTGGACCTCATACAAGGACAGATAGTACATGCAGGTTCTCCTTTCAGAACATTCACCAAACATGTGAATCCTGGGGATAGCAAGTGTGCTGATTCTGGGGGATGGAGTCAGGACATGCAACCCCAATTCCTCCTACAAGTAGTCACTTAACAAAATGGGATGCAGAGTTATGGAAACCGATTTAAATGTAAGAAAATTCTGCCAACAAAGCTGGAGCCTCTTTGAAGGGCTGGACCTAATTAATCCATAACTCAACACAGTCACAGAGTATATAAAAATGGTTTTAAAAAATGAGCCAGTGTTGGCTGCTATTCTAATAAATACAGCTGCCAGGTGACAGTTTGGTTTGGGCTTGGTTTGTTTTTTGGCCAAACCTGAAGCAAAATAAATATAGCAACAGAGGGCAGGAAGAATAAAAACTGTCAGAATAAATCTCCAATGATTATTTCGCCTAGTTCTCACTTAGATGACAAACCTGTATCTGAACAGTAACAGTTCAGATGACAGGTGATAACTCTCACACTTACATGCAAAAAAATAAATCCCCCCACATAGAAACCTAGCATGCCACGGCTTGGCTAAAACCTTGCACTCTGAATCTCTCTTCTTTATGCAAGGGGATTTGTTTTGCATTCCGAGAAGATGGGTCACCATCTGCAGTATGAAGTGATACAGCTCATGCACAAGTTCACTACCTCAGTAAGAAATAGGCCCTGTAATTACACTTATGGAAATTATCAGTACAAAGGCAGAATTTTCTATTAATATGGATGCTTTTCCTGTACTATGTTCAATCAATCAATCAATCAATCAATCAATCGAACTACGTATAGGCAGAATAATTACAGAGCAGAATTTTAGCATAATACAAATATCCAAAAAGAGGGAGAAAAAACACTTAAGGAAAAGTTTCATTGACCAAACTAATTTATTCTCCATTCTTGCTGCAGCATTAAGGAGGATGTCAGAAGAACCACAAAGAATAAGGACTAACCTTTGCCTCCTCCAACATCTCTTGCGTTTCTTCTTGGGGATGGCTAATAAAGACATCTCCAATTTGATAAGGTATCAGTAGTGAATCATCATCCAACATCATGATGTCATCACATGCATCTTCCAAGTTCTGAAGCTGTTTCTGTAGTCAAAAGATCAGTTACTCTCTTCCATCTGATTTAATAAGGCAACGTAAGTACAATGTGATGTAATGGAAGATGACATTTTTTTATTTTTTCACATTTTTATACCGCCCTTCTTCCAAAGAACTCAGGGTGATGTACACAGCTGCTCCCCTCCTTTTTTCCTCACAACAACCCTGTGAGGTAGGTGAGGCTGAGAGAAAGTGACTGGCCCAAGGTCACCCAAGAAGCTTCATGGCTAAGGGGGGATTTAAACCTGGATCTTCCAGGTCTAAGTCCACCTCCCAAACCACTACACCATCCTGGATCTTTACAGCTTCACACATACACTGATGAGTCCTAAAATGGCTATGGTCATCTAGGAAAGAGGTTTTGGAGTCACAGTGCAAAGCTCACTGAAAACATTGCTGAGCTGTAGCAGTCAAAAAGGAAAAGTTCAATGATGAAGGGACTCCAGCACCAATCCTGCAAGGAAATGCTATGGATTTAATTTTCAAAACAGGGAGAAGTGTGTATTGCATCCAAAACAGAGAAGTGTGTAAGATCCTAGTGGGCTTATTGTCAGAGCTCCAGCCCCACAACCATTACTGGGTGTTGCAAATGTTGGGCCTCAGCGCTGGAAGGATGTGTCTGAGGAGTACCAAGTGGTAAGGATTCCCACTGGGCAGTGGGAAAACTTTTCAGGCAAGGGAGAGCAGGGGAAAGGTGGGGAGGGTGCAAAACTGGGTTGGAGGGACAGGTTGGAGGGGGGATCAGGCACAGGGGGTGTGCATGGCAGCAGAGGCTGCCGCTGAATCCTATGCCCCCTGCCAAGCTGCCCAATACAGGCATCCTTGGTCCTGCAACTGCTAAATAGCGGGCGCAGCTCCAATGTGACCCACTGGCGTCAGATGAGTTCTACTCGGGGTAAGGGAACAAATGTCCCCTTCCCCAAGGAGACTCCAGCGGCTGCTCTGCCCCCGCAGGATACAGCGGTAGTCATTTTGGAGCCACTGGAACTTGCGGCGGTTGGGCTGTTAGTTATAACCTGCCAGTCTTTTATACTAATTCTGAGCTACGCAAAAATTTAGTCAGTGCAGCTGGTCAGAGGGAGACGTGTACAGGTCTGGTATTCCCACCACTCTGCTGACATGGAAGCTGCTGCAGTGCCATGTCTTTCTGCATCAGAAGGCTAACATGAGAAGCCACAGACCTCTCAGGCTAGAGCTCCTCATGCCAGCTTTCACCAAGGTGACCAAGGATTGATGCCAGTCTGGAGAGCAACTGCAGAATGGGTTCCTCTTGCATGTTCTGGATATTCTTTCCTGGCAACACCAGAAGGTGTGGCACTGTTACAGCTCCCAAGTGCTGAAATGATGTGAATTCCAGACTTACTGAGCACCAACAGGAGGTAGCATACAAAACACAAGCTGTATGACCCTAAGCATGTTTACTCAGAAGTAGGTGCCACTGAATTAACTGGGACTTGCATCCTAGTATGTATCCTTAGGCTTGCCAAGTAGAATCAGAACCCTACTCTGAGGTCTTACACCAGGGGTGTCCAAAGTTTTTGGCAGGAGGGCCACATTGTCTCTCTGACACTGTGTCAGGGGCTGGGGAAAAAAAGAATTAATTCACATTTCAAATTTGAATAAATTTACATACGTTTACATAAATGAATATATTAAAGATGAACTTATATGACTGAATGAAGGTCTTGCAATAGCTCAAGGCCTATAAAAGGCCTTGCACAAAGCAAGGCTGGCCTTTCCTTTTCTGCTGCTACTGCATCACAAAACGGGTGAGAACAAAACGGCTAGTATTATAATGCCGTTGTACAAATCTATGGTAAGGCCACACCTGGAGTATTGTGTCCAGTTCTGCCCGCCGCATCTCAAAAAAGACATAGTGGAAATGGAAAAGGTGCAAAAGAGAGCGACTAAGATGATTACTGGGCTGGGGCACCTTCCTTATGAGGAAAGGCTACGGCGTTTGGGCCTCTTCAGGCTAGAAAAGAGACGCTTGAGGAGGGACATGATTGAGACATACAAAATTATGCAGAGAATGGACAGAGTGGATAGGGAGATGCTCTTTACACTCTCACATAATACCAGAACCAGGGGACATCCACTAAAATTGAGTGTTGGGCGGGTTAGGACAGACAAAAGAAAATATTTCTTTACTCAGCGTGTGGTCGGTCTGTGGAACTCCTTGCCACAGGATGTGGTGCTGGCGTCTAGCCTAGACGCCTTTAAAAGGGGATTGGACAAGTTTCTGGAGGAAAAATCCATTATGGGGTACAAGCCATGATGTGTATGCGCAACCTCCTGATTTTAGAAATGGGTTAAGTCAGAGTGCCAGATGTAGGGGAGGGCACCAGGATGAGGTCTCTTGTTATCTGGTGTGCTCCCTGGGGCATTTGGTGGGCCGCTGTGAGATACAGGAAGCTGGACTAGATGGGCCTATGGCCTGATCCAGTGGGGCTGTTCTTATGTTCTTATCACAGGTGTGAAACAGCAAGCAGTGGAGGAAGCCCTCATCCCACAGCTCACTGAGAGGTCAAACAATTGCCCTCACACTGAGAGCAGTTGCATCGGGCCAGTGTGGGCTCCAACAAATCACTAGAGGGCCAGAGGCTCACTGGAGACTGGGAGCTCTGTGAGGGCCGCATTGAGAGGCTTCGAGAGCCGCAAGTGTCCCCAGGGCCGAGGTTTGGGCACCCCTGCCTTACACTGAGAGTACCTTTTTATCTTCTATTTCTTCTTTCAGCTCGGTAATTCTGCTCGTGTTTCTAGCAAACTTGTTGATTTTCTGTTGATCTTCAAAAGTAACATTAACATCTTCTGCCGCCTAGATGAGGCAACACAAACAGTGAGACATTAAAATCACATATTGCAAGAGAGCAGGAATCTGCTCATTTAGCTGAATTAAGGTACTCAGTGCTCACCATTAAATTTATACTTTAGATTCACTGTTTAGCACATCAACATTTCACCAGCATGCCTTCCAAATCATTCCAAAAACATTCCAAATCAGCTACTCATCATAAGCACAATATGGAGAAGATCAAGAAGTAAACAAAAGTACAACACTGAGGATAGCACCAGAAAAACTCCTCAGAACATTTGCATACACAGGAGTAATGCTAGGAAACACCTGAGATCACAAAGAGACCGTGAGCCAGTGCTTGTAAGTTGGGGGGTAGGGGAAGAGCATTTTTCTTTCAAGGCCTTTTCAAAAAGGGATTTGTACAGTGAAAAATGATAGCTCTGACTACTGCTGCTGCCAATGACAATAACAGAAGGATTTAATAGGACTTTCTTCCAAGGAAAAAGGATGCACAGGATCAAGATGCCAAAACCAAAATGAAACTGATTGTACTTACAGGAGAACAGATTCATCCAGCAACATATCTGGATAGGTGTAATAGTAGGACAATACCTCTATGAGGATCAACTAAGCATCACAAAGTAGTAAGTAAGCTTTTATCAGGCAGCGTTATTGCTATATTAGGAAAAATCCAGAAGCAGCATTTCAAATAATCACTTGTGTTATTTTAGTTCTTCCTAATAGATGGCATTGTTATTCTGGGATTTCTTTTTTGTGGATTTACCTGTATACCTAATTACATTTTCTCAAAAAACAAAGATTGGATAGGTAGTTAAAGGGAGCACAACAATAAAACAAAAGCAAGTGCACTAGGAGTCCATGCACATGCATTACTATGCATAAGCATTAGAAGAGAGGTGCATCCGCTCCACTCTTAAGATTCTAAATACAGGGGGAGTCCCATATCTACAAATTCGGTAACCGCGGATTCACTTACCTGCAGATGGGGTCTGCAGGCCCCCCATGCACACACCCGCATGTGTCCCCTCTAGCAGGGAGGGGAGCAGAGCTCCCCTTAGCTCCACAGGGTCTTCTGAGTCCGTAAACCGGAGAGGACCAGCTCTCTGCAGGGCAGTCAGTGGCTACCTTGCAAACTGGAGCAGCCAAGCTCTTTGCAGGGCAACTAGTGGCTACCTTGCAAACTGGAGGAGCCGAGCTCTTTGCAGGGCAATGAGCACCTACAGAGCCTGACTTTGAGCAGCCTCAGTACTTGATCCAGTTAGGGATGTGGTCCCTCCATCACGCTTTGGGGACCCACCAGACATGAGGCTGCGACCCACCAGTGGGTCAAGACCCACAGTCTGGGGCCCACTGCCCCAGAGACAGGCACTTTAAGGTGCAAAGAAGGCGGGGGACTGGGCGGCTCTCTCCCTCCTCCAGCCCGGCCAGGCCCGTCCCTGCAGGAAGGGGAGGCGTTAGCCCCCGTGCTGGAGGTCCCCAGGGCCTCCCGCCCAGACCCTACCATGCTGCCTCGCTGTGGGGGGGCAGGTCCCTCCCCCTCGGCCAGCCCCCCCTTCCCTCCCCCGACAGAGAGGCCGGGGGGGCCACAGACACCCCGCTCCCCCAGCCCCTCACCGCTTTCTTCATGGTGGCCGCCATCTTGGGCTGAACTACTCGCCTCCTCTGCGGAGAGGGACGCTCGCCTTCCGCACCGCTGCCTCCTCCCCCGGGGAACGGAAAGGCGCTCCCTGTTTGCTCAGGTTGCTATGGAAACGAGCGGCGCCGGCGAAAGCTACTCCACCCCTCCCCCCCAGCCGCAGTTGGTACGGTCCAGGACGACGCTCGGAGAGGGCAAGCGGAGGAGGGAACGAGAAACGCCGCCGAGTGCAGTTCCCAGAGCGTCCGGCAGGTGGCGCCGCGGGCCTGGAAGTGAAGGAGTGAGCGAGTGGGGCTCAGGTGCTGGGCAGGGAGGCGTCTGCAGACAAAGCCTGGGCGCTGCTCACCATTCTGTATGTGCAGGTGCAGGGCGCATTCGCCTGGGTGCACTGCAGTGCGGTAGAAATACACACACACACGTATGTGTTTGTGTATACGCAGACTGTTAATAATATAGTGTGCACACACCACACACACACACGTATACATACTTTATAATGTGGGCGTGTATATATGTGTGTGTGTATATATGTATAGTGCTTTTTCTGTTAAAAAAGTGCAGGAACTCACAACTTGTTAATCTTTTATTTATTTATTTATTTATTTATTTATTTATTTATAAACAATTTTTTTATTGGAGAAAAAAATATTTTTAATGTGCTTCCCCCCTAAAGATGAACTTACTTCTGAGTAGACATGCATAGGATTGGGCTGTCAATCTCCACATCCCCTTCCCCCTAGCTACTTTTTCTACACATAGGGAAAAATACTGTACAGGTGCACTTGTAGCATGTAGTATGTAGTGTGGCACTACTTTGAGGAGAGGAAGCAGTGAATGGATTCCAAAAAATGGCTTACATGAGTTCCATGTAGTAAAATTACTCTAAGCAACTGTGGGAGTAAGAACAAAAAAGGAATTCTTACATGAGAGGGGTCCTTAGGTGCACATAGAAACAGCTACATTTACAAACAAGCGATTAAATATGATTTAATTCAGGTATCAGAATACTCTGTGTCTTTGGGAAGGCGCTCAGCATGCAATTGTATGTTTACTTCCCTGAGCAGCTGCTGTGCATTGCTAGAGAGGAGCTGCAGACGCTGGCTGGCGGAGGGCATGCTTGTGGGGGAAGGATGAGGAGGATCTCTGGCAAGGCTGGACAGCATGTTGTACCCACGTAGAATCCCTTTTCACCCGCCCTTAGCACGCGAAAATGGATGCAGATATATATCTCTGCCAGGATTAAGAGCCCAATCCTAGGTATGTCTACTCTGAAGTAAGTCTCGTTCTAGTCAATGGAGCTTACTCCCAGGAAAGTGCCTAGGATTGCAGCCTAAGAGCCCAATTCTATGCATGTCTACTCAGAAGTCCACTTTAGTGAATGGGTCTTACTGTGGATAGGATGGCAGCCTCAGGGCCCAATCCTGTGCCTGTCTCCTCAGAAGTCAGTCCCATTAGAGTCAATGGGGCTTCCTCCCAGGAAAGTGTGGAGAGGACTACAGGCTCAGAGCCAAAGCCTATGGCTGTCTCCTCAGAAGTCAGTCCCATTAGAGGCAGTGGGGCTTCCTCCCAGGAAAGTGTGGAGAGGACTGCAGCCTCAGATCCCTTCCTCTGCCTGTCTACTCAGGCTACAAGGCTATGACACTTTCCTGGGAGTAAGCCCCATTGAACACAATGAAACTTACTTCTGAGTAGACATGCATAGGCTTGGGCTCTCAGGCTGCAAGGCTATGCACCCTTTCACAGGAGCAAGCCCCATTGAGCACAATGAGAGTTACTTCTGAGTAGACATGCCTAGGCTCCTGCTGCAGATTGGCAAGGGGGGGCTGCACCAGCCAGCTTCCTTCCCCTCCTCCTCCACCAAGCCAGTACCTGGGCGTTCCGTGGGTGCCGCAGCCCATCTCCCTGGCTGGCTGGCTGGCTGGCTGGCTGTCCGTCCTCCTCCTCCTCCTCGGCGTCTGCGCGTGTCCCCCGCGCCCTCCACCGCCTTGGAAGCTGCGTGGGGAAGCACAGCACGGGGGGGGAGGGGAGGCAGGCTGGGCTCAGGCAAGAGCTTGGAGATGGAGGCAGGAGGGGGTCATTGTGCGGTCAAGCAGAGGCCAGGCGCCCGCCCACCCTGCACCCCCCAGCACCCACCCAGCTAATGCCTCTGTTTTGCTCCCCCCTCCTGGAAGGCCTCCAAAGGGGAGGGGCCCCTGCAAAAAGGTGCCGGAACGCCGTGCCCCCCCCCCCCGCGTTCCATTAGAAAAAAAGCCCTGGGTGTGTGTGTACATGTGTGTGTGTACAGGGTGTCCATAAAGTCTGTGTGCACTTAAAAAAATTTATAACTTTGTAAGTATTTGTGTTAGAAAGAATCTGTAAAAAGTATTAGAAAGCTTAGTGTACCTAGTTTTTAGTAAAGCTATTGAGCGTTTCTTCAACACAATATTTTTAACAATTTTGCTAAACTTTAAAAATACTTCTTTTTTCAGAATTACTTATGACCCATGGCTTCAACGGAAGAAAAAGTAAACTGTGTCCTTTGGTAGGCTGAACTGAAATCTACTGTTGCTGTACAAAGAAAGTTTAGAACTGAATACAGTAAAGAACCACCTCATAGGAACTCTTATTACCAAATGGATGAAGAAATTCAAAGAGACAGGCTCTGTCCATGATAAGCTGCGGTCCCCCACGTTCGCCAGACTTGACTCCATTAGATTTTTTTATGGGGACATGTGAAAACAATTGTGTATGCAAGTAAACCTCGTTAGTTAGACTTGAAAGCTAAAATAACTAATGTGGTTTCAGGCATTACTGTAAATCAATTGGCAAATGTTTTTGGAGAACTGCAAAATCGTATTACCCTTTGTATTACTAATGATGGTGGACATGTGGAAACTTAAAAAGTACAATAAAACAATAAAAAAATATAGATTTTCTTCTTTCTAATTCTTTTTACAGATTCTTTGTAGCACAAATACTTACAAAGTTATAAATTTTTTAAAGTACACACAGACTTTATGGACACCCTGTGTACACACACACACACACAATCAATCTGCTGTGTGCATATACATGTGTATGTATACACACACTAGCTAATGTTTGTATACATACATACATACATACATACATACATACATATGTGTGCATATATATACACACACAGATATGCACCAACACTATCATCTATCTCAGAGTTTCTCACACATGTAGCACCAGGACCCGCTTTTTAGAATGAGAATCTGTCAGGATCCACCGGAAGTGATGTCATGACCAGAAGTGACATCATCAATCAGGAACATTTTTGACAATCCTAGGCTGCAATCCTGCCCACGCTCACCCAGGAGTAAGTCCCATTTGCTCTCATTGTTAAAAGAATATACATAGTAGCTTGTTAAAAGTAAGGTCTGTCACACTTCCCCAAATGCAGTCACATACCATGAATGCATCAATATATTAAAAATAAAATATTGAAATGAATGTGGACCCACCTGGAATTGGCTTGCGACCCACCTAGTGGGTCCTGACTCACAGTTTGAGAAACACTGCCTTACAGGATTGTTATGAGGAAACACTAATCTATCTAATGTGTGTGTGTGCATTTATATACCCGTATATATGTGTGCGTGTGTGTATATACGTGTATGTGTATAGACACACACATATACACAACACTATCATTTATCTAATGTGTGCATGTGTGTATAGGTGTGTGTGTATCATCTATATATAATGTGTGTGTATAACTTTTATACATACATACACGTGTGTGTGTGTATTTTAAGTATTGCCGCTAGAATGTGAGCTCTCTTGTTTGGGCAATACATCTCATGCCTTTGCGGTACTGAACTGAGTCCTGGAATTCCAAAGAAGGAGAACTGTGAAGAAATAGATGCACAGTACAGTGTGGGTCAGGACCCAATAGGTGGGTCGCGAGCCAGTTGGGCACCCATTCATTTCAATGTGTATTTTATCTTTAATACCATGCTACCATGCTATGTGACTGCATTTGGGCAGATGTGACAGATCTGTACATTTAACAGCTACTATGTATATGCTTTTAAAATGATAGTCAATGGGGCTTGCTCCTGGGTATGTGTGGGTAGAATTGCACTTTGGGATGTTTAGGGAATTTTTAAAAAACAGATCAGCAACTGCTTGGGAAAGTTAGCAGTTTAAGAGAGTTCTTTTTTATTGTAAATAAATTTTTAAACTTAAACGTATTGTAAACATTTAATTTACTTACATATGTAATTTATTGATTTGATTTTGTCTTATGGGGTGTTAAAAGTTTTCCCGTTTAATGATGATGTCACTTCTGGCCTTTGCACCACTTTCAGGTTAATGACATCTCTTCCAGTGGGTCCTGACAGATTATAAAAAGTGGGTCCTGGGGCTAAAAAGTTTGAGAACCACTGAATTGCAATATACAAATGGGGATGCTCCCATTGGCTGGTGGAGAGGGTGGAAGGAGCTGTCACTTCCTGCTAGTAATCTTGGAGGTGTCTAATGTGCCATGGGGGACTGGTGCAGGCTTTGGTCCAAGTACTCAGCAACTTGCAGGCTTGCAAAAAAAAAAAAAAAAAAAAGTTGCAGTACTTTTCCATTGTGGCTGTGAAGCAGGTGGAGATGTTTGGTTTGCAATTTGGCATTCTTTTTTTTCCTTCAGAGAGGCTTTCTGATAATCTAGTTTGAATACATGTATTCTTTTTTAAATACTGTTTGTACCATTTTTCTAGATGAACCAGACATTCTCTAATCCAGCGGTTCTCAAACTTTTGGGTCTCCAGAACCTTTTACTCTCCTAAATGGATTCTCAGGGAGCCCTACTGGACCATGAGCAGAGTCTTGAGGAGCCCCAAAGTACTGGTGGATGCGCAAAGTGGTTCAGCGCCAAGCAGATGGCAACCACTTATGGTGTGCTTGTGGAGCCCCTGAAGGGGTCTCAGGGAGCTCCCTAGAGCTCCTGGGAACATACTGAGAATCTCTGCTCTAATTTATTGTCAAACTTCACTTTGTTATATTCACTAGCGACAAAAATCAAGTCCAGCACTCACATTTCACAATGGCAGCCTCAGGGCACAAACTGACAGCAGCAAATATTTTCTTTTCATTTAAGGATAGTTGCTATGCCAGGCCTGGGAGCAATAATGGAGCGGGATGTGGCTGTGGATGCAATGAGTAAGCCTTGGCAGGGCTTTAGAGTAACTGCAGAGAGGCACCCACTCTATCAAAGCCAAATTTCCATTGACTTCAGTGAAAGTGACATTGCACCCTCTGACTCTGGGCCACCCAGGTTGACGCCCACACCTGGATGCACAAGCATGCATTTTTAAGAGTGAATGGGGAATGCATGCTGATTATTCCACAACATTCTTGCAAGCCCAGCACTGTAGAATCTTGCTTACTGGCCATGATTTTGTCACCGAACAAGACCTGAAAGGGGAGTGTCCAGGAGAACCCAATGAGGCACTGGCTAAGGACCAGTTTGCATCAGAGGGCCCAAAAACTTAAAAACTTTGGTGGTAGTACCCAGTGCGGTCAAGCAAGGGGAATGCTATATAAAGGGCCCTTTCCCCTAGGGCTCCCAGCCACCTGGTGCTGACCCTGAAGAGCTGTGCAAAATCCAGTGATCAAAGGCTGCAGTCCTATGCGCACTTACATAGGAGTAAGTTCTACTGAGTATAGTGCAACTTACTTTGGAGCAACTACGCATAGGCTTGCACTTCGTATTGGAATTCATCCACTGAATTAATTTGGCTCCTAAAAGAGACCAGGTAATTATGCCACAGTGTAGGGGCACATAAACAGTTGCTCCCGACAAGAAATACTTGCCTTCTGTCAATTGCATTGGTAAGGAAAGAACATGAATCAGGATGAGAGGCAATTTCAGGACTCTTGTGCTATGTTCGTGATTCCAAAATTCTAACACAGGATTTGCACTTGGCAATGCCAGAAACAGTCAACACTTCTGTTTGTGATTCAGTGACTGGGTGCCAACTTGGGTGAGCAGAAGCAAAAGGCAGGCAAGACCCTTTACATGCAGCATTAAGAATTTTGTAGAAAAGGGTGTTTAGACAAGTGCAACTTGTCTTGAAGGGTTAGGAAAGCTGCCAATGCCGGAATTCCCTCTTCTATTTGACTCTTTACAAGCACCCCTTTCCCCTTTGTTTTGGGTCATCATAGTTTGAACTAAGATCAGCAGATAAGAAAGTGTTGGATGAGCTTGATCTATCACAGGGGTGTCCAAAGTTTTTGGCAGGAGGGCCGCATCGTCTCTCTGACACTGTGTTGGGGGCCAGGGGGGGAATTAATTTACATTTAAAATTTGAATAAATTTACATAAGTTTATATAAATGAATATATTAAAGATGAACTTATATGAATGTATGAAGGTCTTGCAATAGCTGAAGGCCTATAAAAGGCCTTGCACAAAGCAAGACCAGCCTTTCCTTTGCTGCTGCTACTGCATCACAGACATGAAATAACAAGCAGTGAAAGGAGCCCTCATCCCATAGCTCACACGAGAGGTCAAACAGTTGCCCTCAGGCTGAGAGCAGTTGTGTCGGGCCAGTGCGGGCTCCTACAAATCTCCAGAGGGCCAGAGACTCATTGGAGAATGGGGGCTCCCTGCGGGCTGCATTGAGAGACCTTGAGGGCTGCAAGTGGCCCCAGGGTCGGGGTTTGGGCACCCCTGATCTATCAGAAAGCTTGATTGTGAAAATTAAGAGCCCAATCCTATCCAACTTTCCAGCACTGATGCAACTGCAATGCAACCCCAAGGAAAATGTCCCCTTACCTTGAGGAGGCCTCAGTGACGGCCTCCCACTGCAGGATGCAGTGCACACCCCATTGGCATGGCTGCACAGGCACTGGAAAGTTGGATAGGATTGGGCCCTAAATTGTTTATAGCATAGGAGCCAGGTGTTTCTGTGGTGAGAATTCTGCAGCTCCCTCCCCAAAGTTGCTCAAGTAAATCCCTGTCTTTCCGTGTCAGAATCATTTAAAAGACTTGCATATTTCAGCAGGCTGTGGGTAAGAGTTTATGGCTTCAGTTCTAAGCAAACTTATTAAATAGCAAGAGCCATTGAACTGGGGCTTCACTCCTCAGTAAACACGCATCCGATTGTCAGTTTACCACATCTGTGATAACTATTGATATGATTATTGAACACCTCTGGTTTTATGAAATGGTGTGTTATTAAATTCATTTTTAAATATAGTTATCAGAATATTGATACCCCATTTTTGGTGCACATTCCCAAAATGTATAAAACACAATAGATACAGTAAAAACCAAACACTTGAAACAAAACTAGTTCTACCACATTCTTAAATGTCATTTGTGCTGTTTGGTGTTGATTTGATGCAATGCCTTAAGCATCCTAGAGTTGGGTATGACAGTGGAGTAGAGAAGATATTGAAGGAAAAGTCAAATTATTGTATAGTATATTTGTCCAAAGAAGTGACACTTATTTGGTCTGAACCAACTACTTTGTTAGGTCAGAGGACATGATTTTAAATCCTTGAAAAGTTTCAGGACATTTGGAAGCCCAAACGTATAAGTCCCCGATATGAAGGTGACACTGAAGAATTTAAATGTTAAGAGTTACAGTCTCAAAGCAGGGCTTGTTCAAGCTATTTTGCCACAAAAGCTAGGGGTGTGTGTGTGTGTGTGTGTGTGTGTGTGTGTGTGTGTGTGTGTGTGTGTGTGTGTGTGTGTGTGCGCGTGCGCTGGTCCCATGTGAAAGGACTAGCAATCCTTTATTCAACAATTGGACTAGCATCTTCCGCTACTTATTAGAGATGCTTGGAAACTTTGAGCTGTGAGAAGTGTGTCCCTTTAAGGAAGCAACCCTCTGCACCCAGTGAGATGTTATTAAAAAACAAGGCCAACCAAACTGGCATACACCAACCAGTGGAATAAAAGGAGGGATGGCCTCAGGGCTTGCCTGTTTATACAGTGCCAGGACATAGCAGGGGCTCATTAGCTCCACAAGAGCTGCTAAGGAAGAATAGAGGGAAGACTTGGCAGCACTTTCAAATGGCTTTCTGACCTGCCATAATGTTACACAATTGCTATTCTGCAGCCAAAAGATGACAAGCTTCTCTTCAGAGCCAGGGGCTGGCATGGAGAACAATGCTCTCATTGTTTCCTCAGGAAATCAATGTGGAATCCTGGCTAGGCTGCTGGGTTTGGATTGGTAGAACCTGAATTCAGATTGCTCCTTGGTCTCGACAGAGCAGCCTGTGACCAGTCTCTCTTTCTCTTTGCTTGTCCTAACCAACGTCATAGGTTATTGGTTTCGACATACATCAGGTGTAGGCTGCAGCACATGGTTTGCAGGCAGAAGGTCCTAGGCTCAATCCCTGGCAGCCCCAGATGTGGCGGATAAAAATTTGTTTCTGAAAGCCTGGAGAGCTGCTGTTCGTCCATTGTACGCAGCAATGAGCTAGATGGTCTGAATCGATATCAGGCAGCTTTGGATGTTCCTAAATGTGCACAGCAGTCCAAGTATGGCCACATCATAGATTTGCAACTCCTCTCAAGGAAGGCTGTTGTGATGGCAACAAGGCCTAGATGTCTTTAAAAGGGGATTAGACAAGTTTATGGTTACAAGCCATGATGTAACTTCCGTAAATCTGTCCACAAGCCACGATGACTGTATGCAACCTCCAGATTTGAGAGGTAGCCTATCCCTGAATGCCAGGTGCAAGCGAGTGGCAACAGGGTAAAGGTATCTTGTTGTTCTGAGTACCCGATGAGGCATCTGGTGTGCCTCTGTGAGATACAGGAAGCTGGACAAGATAGGTCCTTGACCTCATCCAGCAGGGCTCATTTTATTTCTCACAATAGAATCCCAATCTTAAGAACATATGTTCTTAAGGTTGGGGTTCAGATGTAAGAAACACATGATTTGGATTCATCCTAATGTTTGAGACACAGAAAATACAGGCTCACATTGAATACTTGACCAAAGTCTGTTGAGGAGGAACAAGGGCGTGCAACAGGCTTTCAAGTTACAGACCAGGCTGCTTCATGCATAATGTTTGATATGTAGCCATAACACTCCAGTATGGATATCTTTCTGCTAGGTGAGATTGGCTGTGGCTCCTTCCAATATTTCCATGCAGCGTCACTTATGTTTGCTGACACCTAGAACATGAACATAAGAACATAAGAACAGCCCCACTGGATCAGGCCATAGGCCCATCTAGTCCAGCTTCCTGTATCTCACAGCGGCCCACCAAATGCCCCAGGGAGCACACCAGATAACAAGAGACCTCATCCTGGTGCCCTCCCTTGCATCTGGCATTCTGACATAACCCATTTCTAAAATCAGGAGGTTGCGCATACACATCATGGCTTGTAGCCCATAATGGATTTTTCCTCCAGAAACTTGTCCAATCCCCTTTTAAAGGCGTCCAGGCTAGACGCCATCACCACATCCTGTGGCAAGGAGTTCCACAGACCAACCACACGCTGAGTAAAGAAATATTTTCTTTTGTCTGTTCTAACTCTCCCAACACTCAATTTTAGTGGATGTCCCCTGGTTCTGGTGTTATGTGAGAGTCTAAAGAGCATCTCCCTATCCACTCTGTACATCCCCTGCATAATTTTGTATGTCTCAATCATGTCCCCCCTCAGGCGTCTCTTTTCTAGGCTGAAGAGGCCCAAACGCCGTAGACTTTCCTCATAAGGAAGGTGCCCCAGCCCTATAATCGTCTGAGTCGCTCTCTTTTGCACCTTTTCCATTTCCACTATGTCTTTTTTGAGATGCGGTGACCAGAACTGGACACAATACTCCAGGTGTGGCCTTACCATAGATTTGTACAACGGCATTAAGTGGCCTTGAACTCTTTGTCAGAAAGAACAGTAAGTTAGGCAGCAGTGCTACATGAGAGTAAACTGTCTTGAGTTTAATAAGAATAAAGCAAAATACTTTGCTTCCAAGTAAACATGAATAGGAGATCAGGCTATAGGAGTAGGTTCAATATATTCTCAACAGCAGGAAGAACCTGGAAAGCCAGGTTCTGGAGTTGAACTTAGACCTGGAAGATCTAGTTTCAAATCCCCACTCAGCCAACAAGCGTCCTTGGGCCAGTCACTGTCTGTCAGCCTAACCTACCTCAAAGGGTTGTTGTGAAGATAAAAGGAGGGAAGGAATGATATATACTATCCTGAGCTCCTTGGAAGAAGGACAGTATGCAAAAAATGAATGGCATTAAATAATTCCAATATTTTCAACATTATACATTGGAGCCACTGTTCCTCCATATTGAAAGAGAGAGCACACATGCCTTGCAAAGTGGCAGGGGATAAAAAAGGAAAGTGGCATTAAAACATATACAGGTACTGCACAAAGGATCACTCAATAGCCAGTCTTCCCCTTAAGAATCACCTTCTCCTATTCTGTAATTTTGGGGCACATGGTTTGCACGTGCAAGCTTGTTTTTACATGTTAAACAGCAGCCAGCTGGAACCTCATCCCTGCTCCCAAGCACTGAGATCTGATCACACACACACTCATGCAACTGCTATTTGCCTCAGAGGGAAAAAGCTCCTATTGGTGGCAGCAGGGGACTTTCCTCCTAGGAGAAACAGCAGCCATACAGACTCTGCACAGTAAATCTTGGAGGGTATGCAAGGGTAGCATGTAAGAACCAGCATGGTGTCTTGTGGTGGAGAGGCAAGTGGGCTAAGAACCAGGAAGGCCCTTGTTCAAATCTCACTTTTGCCACTCTCTCTAAGCCTCAGCCCCCGATCTGCAATGCAGAGATAGTAATGCTGATAAGCCTTGCGTGTTGGTATAAGGGTGATAGAAATAAATAATAGAAATCTTCAAGAACAGTGGTTCCCAACCTGTGGTCCACGGACCACAAGTGATCCATGAGACCCTGAGAACTGGTCCGTGAGGTCTCAGGAAAAAAATGATTGCTTTCCATTGCTTCCAGCATCTCACTGAGCGAGCACTCCCCCATGAACCACTGAAATGTTAGCTGTGGTTGTGGGCAGTCCATTCTCCACTCTCTCTTGTGGTCTGTGGAGGAGCGCTGGCTTGGCGAGACACTGCCCCATGGACCAACAGAAAGGGTGGAGGACCACCAGAGGCAGGGAACAGACTGTCCGCAGCCCCAGCCAGCACTTCCATTGTCTCACTGAGCACTGCCCCACAGACTACCAAATTTAATTGTATTTTTGTATGTGCAGGGGATGGCGGGGTTGCATGTGGTCCATGACAATTCCAATTTTTGCCTCGGTGGTCCATGGGCTCCCAAAGGTTAGGAACCACTATTCTAGAGTGTATTAAACTCTGGTGCTATATAAATGCTAAAGATTATTATGCATTATTATGCATTCCTGCAATGCACCCATACACTTAGTGGGGCCACACAGGAGAATGCTGCCATGGAGCAAGTCTCATTTGAGTGGGTGATGCAGATGAGTGGGTAATTGAGTGGGATGGCACTGTTTGGATTTTACATTTCAGACACTCGATGGTCTTGGGCCAAGGCTGCCTTGGATTTTTCCAACATTGCGTTCCAAAGGATGCTTCTGAAGGATTTGCAGTTGACGCTTCCTACCCCACCCTTAATTCTTCTGCAAAGGTGACTGAGTTGCTTGGCCTCGTCTAAAGGGTATTACCCTAGGTAGGTTCTTCTTCCAGAGCCCCTGCCTTCCACAGATGAATAACCTGTATTATGTCTGAGTCAATTGTATTTTTCTTTCCAGATGGAAAAAATAAAAGGTTCCTTGCCAGGGATTGGATGTCTCCAGAGTTTGAAAAAATAAGCCTTTCCCCACATGCACTGGCATGACTTGTGCTGGGCTTGCTCTCCAATGACTGAGCCTTCATTTTGCTCCCTTCCTTTTAAAAGTGAAAGCCTTGGAATCTGGTAAACCCACTGAACTGCCTGACCCTTCACCACAAGGAAGCAGCCTGCTGCTTTGCAGCTGTGTGGGATGCCTTCCTGCTTTTCCTTTCCTCACATGTGAATAATGACATTCTTGCAAAAGAACGGTATCATGACAATGGAATCTCACCAGAGCCAGTAAAAGCTCCACTTGTGTATAATGGCCAACAAAGCTACATTTCAGTGTTGATTTCATTTACAACTTTTCTCTTGGTCATGCTTACAAAATAATTCTTACAACAGTCCTATCAAGCAGGCCAGCCGTGTTTTCCATACAGGTGACACTGGGGCCAACCAGGGGCTCACCTTCCGAAGCAAGTTAACAACTGAGATAAATCAGGAGCACCTTACACTATGACCCACACAAATACTTCTGAAGTATTGAGCAAGGGTGCCCAAATCCTGGCATGGGAGCCACTTGTGGCCCTCAGGGACCTCCAATCCAGCCTGCAGGGAGCCCCAAGTCTCCAATGAGCCTCTGGCTCTCTAGAGACTTGCTGGAGCCCATGCTGGCCTGGCGCTACTGCTATCAGCATGAAGGTGACTGTTCAACCTCTTGTGTGAGCTGTGGGATGAGGGCTCCCTCCACTGCTTGACGTTTTACGTCTGTGAAGCAGCAACGACAGCGAAGGAAAGGCCAGCCTTGTTTTGTACAAGGCCTTTTGTAGGCCTTGAGCTATTGCAAGACCTTCATTCATTCATATGAGTTCCCTCTCTAATATATTCATTTATGTAGATTTATATACATTTTAAATGTAAATTATTTTTTTCCTGGCCCTCGACACAGTGTCAGAGAGATGATGTCGCCCTCCTGCCAGAAAGTTTGGACACCCCTGGTACAGGGGATTGAAACAAGGGGTTAGAGTTGCTGGTAGCTTTGTTGGCTGTGTTCTTTCCAAAGTTACCTCCAGACTAGTAGAAGTGTGGCTTTCTGAATCAGATCGCCTAGTTCCAGAAGTCCTTAGGAACCTGCAAGTTGTGTCATGCTCTGGTCATTCTGCCAAATTTAAAGGAATTAAATTTCATGTTTTACTCATAACAACAGGGCTTGCCTCTGATACTTTGCCAGCCCCGGGCAGCTGCACCACACAATTAGGGATTTCCATTAGGGGCCAGCCCATCCATGAGGCCAACTGGAGAGGGCGTGCGTAGCTTGGTAGGGGCGCACATCTCTGCCTGCCTACTTGTCTCGGATGCTTCTCCTCCTCTTTCCACTCTGGATTGGAAAAGGAAAGGGGACAAAGAGGAAGAGAACATATGGAGGGGGGGAGTGCTGAGCTAAAACATTGGAGGGTGGGGGCAGCAGAGACTGGCACAACACTGGGTAGGGGAACAACATTCAGCATGGAGTCTCAGACATCAGGATGACTTGGGCCAGCCCTAGGTCCACTCCCGGATTTCTTTCAAATAGCAGAGGATGCTAAGGTATGACCCATGTGGCACTAGTGAATTTAGAACTTTGTAAGTGCAGGAACAGGTAAAACAGAATCCTAAAGTCGGTTCATAAGCAGTAAAATAAGGTACTTCTAGGAATCTTTTGCAAACTGTCTTGTGGCCTCCACCCGTATGAGTGCGCCCAGACCCTACAAGTGGCCCCTCAAGTCCTACTTTCTGGCTTGCCTTTAATGCAAATATGCTGACAGCCAGAATGGTGAGAGGTTAGAGCCTGTGACTAGGAGTGGCAAGGCCTGGGTTCAAATCACCTGTCAGTCTAACCTACTTCACAGCTTGGTTGCAGGTATAAAATGGGGGCTGGGAACCCTGAACTCCTTGGAGAAATGCCAAGACAGAAATGCAATTAACAAGAAAACACATTTGACTGGTGGGGACCAGGGATAGGGCTTTCTCAGTGGTGGGTCTGGAAATTCCTCCCCAGGGAAATCCATCAGCCCCTGCTCTATCCTCTTTCTTTCATTCTTTTTGCTCATAAAGCTTTTAACTGATTTTCATCTTGACCCTATTTTGAAGGCTGTTATTTTATTCTAGGGCTTTTTCTGTGTTTTATTGTTTTTGTCATATTTTGCAATTACTTAGCTAGGCCAGGGCAGGGGGTCCATGCACCCCCCCTCCACATGGAGTGACAGTTTTCCACCAGGCAACACGTGGAGTATTGTGGCACCAGAGTGCAGGTCTCTTGTTATCTGGTGTGCTCCCTGGGGCATTTGGTGGGCTGCTGTGAGATACAGGAAGCTGGACTAGATGGGCCTATGGCCTGATCCAGTGGGGTTGTTCTTATGTTCTTATCTCTGCAGGGGCAACAGCACTTACCTGGCGGTGCGCAGAGGTCACCACCTTGAGTCTTCTATAGCTGTTTCCTGGGCCACGGCCGTGCATACATGAAGGAGAGGGATGTCTACACAGGGGGCTGATGCGATGATGTGAAGGGGGAACATCATCATGTTACCTGGCCCCAGGTTCCCAAGCTACACTGCCCCCAGCTACACTGCTGGTATTTTGTAAGTCATCTTGCAAGGACTTGGTCTTGAAAGACACTGTATCAATGTTTTTAAATAAACAAACCTACTGATGATATGCTTGCTTTTGCGGTATCTAACTGGTCTTTATTATCTGCAATTACATTTTTATTGTGACTTTATTTGGGAGTGAAAGCCATTTGTTCTTTTTCCTGAAGAAGAGCAGGATAACAATACTTGGCCCTTACACACTGCTTTCGGGGGCGGGGGTGGATGCAAAGTATTTGCATTTACTACCTGGATGTAATCTTTATTCCCCATAAGGGAACCCAAGTGCTGAGGCCAAGAAGGAGTGACTTGCCCAAGGCCACTTGTTGAGTTCATTGAGGAGGCAAGATATGAACCAGGAACATCCTGGTTCACCAGGCAGTTCTATGCTAAACCAAACTTGTACAATAAATAATAACTCTCATAGTATAGGTATCTCAAGTTCAGAATTCCAACACTGGACCCTATAACAACAAATAGGAGCTTGTTGCAAAGTTTTCCTCCTTTTTTCCATCACCCAAGGCGGCTGAATCATGGCAAGCGGCTTTGATGTGCTCTAATTGGTGCCTGAGCCACATAAAGGGATAAGTGGTGCAATCATTCTCCCTGTGGCAACATGTACATTCCATAATCCCAAACCATTTGGGAAGGATCTCAGGAAGAGATTTTGGTCAAACAGCCTCTCTAGCATCCCGATCTAATCTTTCAATGTATGCATAAGAATGGAGATAGCTGGGCTGGTGCTCAGAGGGCACTGAGTTCAGTGAACTCTGGCCCAGGAGCTTTGTATGAACTGACACTGCAGGAAGATGGAGTGTCCTGTTCACATGCTTTCTCCTGTTTGCGTGCATAAAAGAATGAATGGCTGTTATAATTAGCAAGCCAAATAAGGAAACCAAATGCTCCATTTCAAGAAGTGAAATTTCATGTTTTGCTCATAACAGCAGGGCTGGCTTGAGATGGGTTGCCAGCCCTAAGTGGCTGCACCACACATTCAGGGGGGTCCATTTGGGGTCGGCCCATCCATGAGGTCAACTGAAGCAGGCAGCAGATTGGTAGGGGCACCCAACTCTGCCTGCCTACTTGCTTTCACAGCTAGTCCAGCTCTTTGCACTCTGGATCAGAAAGGAAAAGGGGATAAAGTTTTTAGGATTTCCCAAAATTGGAGGAAAAAGAAGTGAAAGACAGGCGGTGAGATCTATTTAGCCCAAATCCTAGCTGCAAACATCTGGATAAAAAAGGGAGGCAGACGGTAAAACAAAGGGACAGAACACTGGTGAGCAAACTTTATAGTGGCAGTAGTGGATTTCATCTCTGTTGCAGAAAGCAGTCAACTGAGTTTCTATAAGTGGTTTGGCAAAAGAAAATATATTCTGACTCACAGATGTGCTATACTAGAATTTCCTTTGTCTATTTATACTGCAAATGTTATTTAAAGCTTTCGGGGAAACCTGCTGCAGTTTGCATAAGAAGAGGGTTGCATAAGAACATGAAGCATGTCCATTCACATAGTTGATTCCAGGATTAGGAGAAAATTGAATCTGGGTACTGGTGGCGTAGCCAGGCAATGGTTCCTGCAAGGAATCCCACCAGGTGGGCATTCTGTGGAGGGACTTCATTCCGCAATGACTCCCCATTGGATGGGATTGACTCCTGGATTTTCTTAGCTCCTAATCCTTGCAGGACTATGTCATCCTCTGAGGTAAATGCCAGGGGTCACATCTCATGATCAAGCTGTCCTGTTCCAACAGCCAGGGCTGTATTATCCATTAGGCCAGGGGTGTCCAAACATTTTGGCAGGAGGGCCACATCGTCTCTCTGACACTGTGTCGGGGCCGGGGGAAAAAGGATTAATTTACATTTAAAATTTGAATAAATTTACATAAATGAATTTATTAGAGATGGAACTTATATGAATGAATGAGGGTCTTGCAGTAGCTCAAGGCCTATAAAAGTCCTTGCACAAAGTAAGGCCAGCCTTTCCTACGCTGCCACTGCTGCATCACAGAGGTGAAACAGCAAGTAGTGGAAGGAGCCCTTGTCCCACAGCTCAGGTAAGAGGTCAAACAGTTGTCCTTATGCTGAGAGCAATTGCATCAGGCTAGCATGAGCTCCAGCAAGTTTCTGGAGGTCCAGAGGCTCATTGGAGATTGGGGGCTCCCCAAGGAACGCATTGGGAGTCCCTGAGGACCGCAAGAGGCCCCCGGGCCAGGGTTTGGGCATCCCTGCATTAGGCTAACGAGGCCGAAGCCTAGGGGCCCTGCAAGGCTAGGGGACCATCAAATTTTTTGCAAAAGCTGGGCACTGTTACCTGCACTCTAACCTGCCCCCCTATTGGGGCACAAGGTCCAAGATGGGCCTTGTTGTTCACATCAGATGGCCAGAGCAGTCCGCCCCAGCTGCAGGGAGTCAAGCCACAACAACACAGAGCTCCCAGGACCCAGCCCAGCCTGCAGCACTGGGAGTGGTCAGCAAGTCCGGGTCCAGCAGCACCTGCACAGCCAGATGCCCTGCCCCACTTCTAGGGGCAGGCGGAGTGGGCATCTTCGCAGGTCGACCACGTTCATTGAGCTGGGCCTGAGTGGTGCCTGCGCGCTCGGCCACCCACCAGCCCAGCTCCTCAGAGGCAGACAGTGCAACCGACACACCCTTCCTCCCCAGCCTACCAGGGCTCCCCGCAGCATCAGCTAGACCTGTGGCACAAGATGCCCACCAACTTGGAAGTCAGTGGAAGATGGGGGAGGAGCAAGGGGGATGCTTTCCTGAGGAGTTTTGGAAGGAGCCCCAAATATCTGAAAGCCTAGGAGCCCGGCCATGCCAACATAAGGTCCTGCCAACAGCCACTTTATGAATAGCACGAGACAGCATAAATAGAAGTGTCTGTTTAAAACACAGAATTGGTAGCTTTCATGCATGCAAAAATAGTACAGAGTAGCCATGGCCAGCATGGAAAAAAATGTGGGAGAGCCAGTTCATCTGCAGGCCCCTTCCCAGGGCCAGAGTAACCTAGTAGCAAAAGCAGCATATGCTATGGGCCCTGCATTTTCAAGGGCCCCACATCAACCCTTGCAGGATGTCTCTGGTGGAATCAGCGCCTCATGATCTGGCAACCCTGTTGATTATATGTTGGGGGAGGGGCATGCAATCATTACAAACATCATTAACGATACAAATAAATAATTTCATTCAAATTTAAGTTTACTGCAGGCACAATCCTTATGTGATTCAGCACCCGTAGAGCATGCGCTCTGTCAGAGCTGGCTGTTGCAAATGTACCAGAAAGCATGTTGCGATAGCGGAAGAGTTTGGGGCGCCAGCGGGTAGGTTGTATAGCAAATGGAAAAACTGAATTAGCATTGCTCTGCACATCATGACTGTGAGTTGGCAACGCTAGTCAGGACTAGCCCTTCCACTAGGCCAGGGGTGCCCAAACCCCGGCCCGGGGGCCACTTGCGGCCCTCAGGGACTCCTAATCCGGCCCGCGGGGAGCCCCCAGTTTCCAATGAGCCTCTGGCCCTCTGGAGACTTGCTGGCACCCATGCTGGTCCAACGCAACTGCTCTCAGCATGAGGCCAACTGTTCAACCTCTCACGTGAGCTGTGGGATGAGGGCTCCCTCCACTGCTTGCTATTTCATGTCTGTGATGCAGCAGCGGCAGTGACGGAAAGGCCAGCCTTGCTTTGTGCAAAGCCTTTTATAGGCCTTGAACTATTGCAAGACCTTCATTCATTCATATAAATTCCATCTCTAATATATTTATTTATGTAAATTTATTCAAATTTATTCAAATTTCAAATGTAAATTAATTCTTTTTTTCCCTGGCCCCTGACACAGTGTCAGAGAGATGATGTGGCCCTCCTGCCAAAAAGTTTGGACACCCCTGCACTAGGCCAACTGAAGCAGCTGCCTCACAGCCCAATCCTGAGTTGCCCTTTCCACCGGTACTGCCTCGGTGCCAAAACAGCTGCCGTAGTAGCCCCAGGTAAGGGAAGTAGCCTGCTTGATTCTGTGGCAGCCCTTGGGCTGCTGTAGAATCAAGAGCCTCCATGTCGGGCTGTGGGGCCCAACACAGAACTCAGGAGCCGGTGGAGCTGAGCTCCACTGGTCCTACCTCCCTCCTGCCCCACTCCCTCTCCCCAGCATGCCTCCTCCCTGCCCTCCCCCCACCCTGGAATGCTTCCTCCCCACCTCCCCCATACCCCCACCTACCTCTCCGCCACCTGGCAGTTTGGGCAACTGCGGAATACCAGTGAAACACTGGTGCTAAAGACTTGCAAATGTGCTTTCAGCATCTTTGTGACAGTGCACACTGGTGGTCAGGTGGCACACACTGTTTAGAATTGGGCCCTCAGGCAGTAGATTGGTGCTGGAGATGGCGAACCCATCTCCAGGGACCAGGAGATGGAGACCAGGAGATGGAGAACCCACCTCTGTCATCCTACTTGCCTTGACTCTCCTCCTCCTACTTCCACTGTCTGGATTGAAAAAGGAAGAGGAGGACAGAGTGGAAGAGGGTATATGGAGGAGTGTGCAGAGCTAGAACGTTGCAGAGTGAGAGGAGCAGAGGCTGACACCTTAAGGTAAGGTGGGCAGTATTTGGCATCCACCTCAGGCATCCGGAGGTCTCGGGTCAGCCCTGACTCTAGTTTTAGCATGCAATGTTATGTGGCATATAGAATATGGGACAAAACTATGAGAAGAATATTGTTTAAGCTTTGTATGTTGCTTTGGTGTCACTGATTAAAAGGTTGCTAAGCTCACATCCAGATGCATAGTCAGCCTCACCCAGCTTCTTAGGCTGGCCTTGGTGCAATCACTCTTTTGACTGAACAAACAAGACTGAGAAATGGGGAAAAACAAAAATCACACCTAGGGTAGTTCCCTGGTAGTAATGTCACCCAGAGCTCCGAGTTCAGCTGTGACTCAGTTGCCTGCTTATCACCTGTCTATCTTTCTCAACAGCTCCAATTACACGCACACAGGGTGGCAGCCTGCTAAGCTTGTGTAATAGGTCAACAAAGCAGACTCCGTGCTGGACTTACAGCAGCACTGGCTTGCACAAGGATGCACCTTTCCAAATTCATCACAAATAGGGCTCTCACCCAAGGAAAGAAATCTTGGTGCGTTAATTGGATCAGTTTTAGACAATTAAGGGCCTGATCCTATCCAACTTTCCAGTGCCGATGCAGCTGTGCCAACAGGGTGTGAGCTGCATCCTGCAGTTGGGGGGGGGGGGATAGTCACAGAAGCCTCCTCAAGGTAAGGCAATGTTAAGCAAGTCATTATATTTGCATATGAATCAAAACAATAATTCTGAAGCCAGGAGCATACCCTATTTATAGAGATGGGCGAAAGCAGTTTTATTTTTTCATGGATTTCAGTGTTTTCCAAAGTTAGAAGTGCAAAAAGTGGTGTTAGGTATTTTTATTTCATTATCACTGAAAAAAACCCACCTCCCCCTATTTAGTTTTAGAGGATGAATGCAAATGTTGCAATATGCATCTTCTTAGAGCTGGAATGGAAACCCACCTCCACCTTTTTAGTTTTAGAGAATGAATGCAAATGTTGCAGTATGCATCTTCTTAGAGCAGGAATGGCCAACTCCCAGCAGGCCACATACTACTTTTTAATCTTGAATGTGCCGCTCCACCTTATTTTGGCCCTCTCCAGACCTGCTCAGGTGGTGTCACTGGCCCACATGATCTGCCAAGCCTTCACTCTGCTATCTTTGCCCTGCCCTGGCCCTTGTCACTCCCTTTCTGGTCTATGAGCTGGAAGAAGTGCTACATGCTTGCAGCCATGAAACCCTGCATCAACCACCATAGCCGGGAAGGTGACTTTGTGAGTGCCACTTTGAAAACGCCCACGTGCCACTAGTGGCGTGCATGCTACAGGTTGGCCACCCCTTCTTAGAGCGTATGAGAGGAGGGGGAATGTCTCTCAAAATGGAACTGAAAACAAACTACAAATACACAATTAAAATACAGGACCATAAAGTCACTAAAAGACAGCATTAAAACAAAACAAAACAGCAGCACCAATAGCAGATTTACCTTTCCCTCCCAATCTATCTAAAAGTTTGTTTTTTAACCAATTAATCAACTGTAGCCATTAGAAACCCTTGTCTTTGCCACTGAACTTTCAGTGCATAGGTTGCCTTTCCCTCCATTACATCTGTGCAGAGCATTTTCTCCCCCTGGGCTCTGTATAATTTTAGAATTCAAGCTCAGGGTTAGGAGGTGGAATACCTTCTATGTTCTTTGTATTCTTTGGAAACCTTCAGATTACATGCAGGCACAGCTTGGTTTCAGGAAAAATTTGCATGATGCCACACTGACCTCAGTGATTTTGACTTATCAGATGAAAAGAACTTCAACCTAAATAAGCATAAATGATGAAAGGCTCTTGGTGGACAAACTCTGCCAGTCAAGTGGCTCTGGCACAGCTTCAGCCATTTGTGTAACAGTCTTTGAACAAACTCATTCAAGTGCAGTGAATGGTGAGTACAATGCAAAGTTGCTGATAAGAACCCAACTAGACAGGCTGTCCAGTTCACCCAAAGGAGCCCCCCCCCCCATTTCCTAGATAAAAGTGTGCTTTGCAAACAGTCACACTGGTCTCTCTTTAACTGAATCGCCTCTGCACAACTTGTCATCCAATTGGTTATTATAGACGGTTGCCCTAAAAACAGAGCTTCAGAACCCAGAAGAATCTCCCGGAAGCCAGAAGTGACATCACAAAAGGCAAAGACCATAGAAGTCAGTGTGCAATGAGAATAGCTGGTCCAGGGCCCAATCCTATCCAATTTTCCAGCACCGGTGCAGCCGCAATGCAGCCCCCAGGTAAGGGAACAAATATGCCCATACCTGAAGGAGGCCTCTGTGACTGCTGCCCCACCACAAGATGCAGTGCATTCCCCATTGGCACAGCTGCACTGGAAAATTGAATAGGACTGGGCCCCCAGCTTCTCAACCAGCTCCCGTGTCTTTTAAAGAAACAGAACGTTAAAATAGTTAACAAAACAACTCAGGCACTATGAGTTTTACAAGTTCACAGAAAGGCATTCACTTGGGTGGAGGAAGTCACTAGTGATATCTCAGGCCAAAGTAAACATGACATGTATTTATCAGCTACAGGTATTTTATCTAGATATCCACAGGTATTTTATCAATGTGTCTGCCCCCTTCACATAAGAATCAGAAGTTAAGGAGTCCATTCTTTACCCCAGGGATTTTCAACCAGTGTTCTGTGGCACATCAGTATGCTTGCAAATGGTGCCACGGGAGTTTGGGGGGAGGGTCATATATTAGTAAGGCCATTGGGAGATGTGAGCCCCCCCCCCCACCAGCAACACGGTGTGCCTCATCGATTGTCAAGAAACTGATGGCATGCCTTGACAATTTTAGCACCTTGCCAGTGTTCTGTGGGATGAAAAAGGTTGAAAAGTGATGCTCTACACAGAAAGGAACCCTACGGCAGGCAGAGTAAAATGAAACCTACTCCCTCCCTGACTTACTTCATTATGATGTGTTGCTGTGCACTTAAAAAATGTTTCTTTCAGCCCAGCTCCAACATTGGAAGCAGGCAGGGCTAGAAAAAAGCTGGTTAATGAAATGGAGTAGAGTCACATGAGGAGGTGCTGTAACTCAGTGGTTAAACACTTGCCTTATGAGCAAAGTGTTCAGTTCCAGGCACCTCCAGGTAGGATGGGAGAGCCCTCTGGATTAAATCCTGGAGAACAACCACCTCAGTACATAGACAAAACTGACTCAGTGGAAAGCAGGTTTCACTCCCCTAGTAGGCTTCCTTTCCATATAGATCAGGGGTGGCCAAACCATGGCTTGCAAGCCATATGCGGCTCTTAGACATATAAAATGCAGCTCTCCGAAATATGTTGGCTGAGCTCCTACTTGATCATAATTAATATAAAAAAACATAACTTATTTCAAGCTCTATAATTATGTACAAACCGAGGCTCCAAACTGAGAGTCCACTGGATTAAAATCAATTCTAATGTTCATGAGCAAATATTTTTAAGAATTCAAATGCTTAAATATTGTGGTTCTCAAACATCTCTCTTGCAACTCTTAAACATCTGATCATAAGTGGCTCTTCCCTTAAGCAAATCTGGCCACCCTATCATAGACTCTGCCTGCCCCCACAATTCACCAGTTCATCTTATACAGGGGGTGCCCAAACCCTGGCCCTGGGGCCACTTGTGGCCCTCAATGCGGCCCTCAGGGAGCTCCCAGTCTCCAATGAGCCTCTGGCCCTCCAGTGATTTGTTGGTGCCCACACTGGCCCGATGCAACTGCTCTCAGTGTGAGGGCAACTGTTTGACCTCTCGGTGAGCTGTGGGATGAGGGCTCCCTCCACTGCTTGCTGTTTCACATCTGTGATGCAGTAGCGGCAGAAAAGGAAAGGCCAGCCTTGCTTTGTGCAAGGCCTTTTCTAGGCCTTGAGCTATTGCAAGACCTTCATTCATTCATATAAGTTCATCTTTAATATATTAATTTAAGTAAACGTATGTAAATTTATTCAAGTTTGAAATGTAAATTAATTCTTTTTTCCCCCGGCCCCCTGACACAGTGTCAGAGAGACAATGTGGCCCTCCTGCCAAAAACTTTGGACACCCCTGATCTTATATGTGAATGGGTGGCAGCCCTGTCACATCTGGCTTGTGACACATCTAACAAGCAACTGGTGTCTGGAATACAGCTGCGTTCCACACAGCACTCACAACAGCAACAGATGTGCTAATCAGAGGGAAATATGGCATTTTACCAGTAGGAAAAAAAAATGCAATTTGAGTACTGGGAAAACGTCATTAAACCACTATGCAATGCTTCCTTGGTAAAAGGTAGCAAGCTGTCTCGCAACACATGAGTATACACTGCTCAGAACTGCACAGCTCTAACTTCTTTATTGGTGCTGAGCAGAGAGATTATTCCTAAATCATTTTTGCTGTGCAAACAATACATGACCTTGAAGGGGCACCATGATTCCCTGAGGCATGCAAGCAAATGGCCATTCACTTAGGAACATTGTGCATGGTGGCCCTTGGACATGCCTCAGCATATGTACTTTGGAAGCAGCTCCCCATGCAGTTTGGTTTTCTTCCTCTCTTCTCCCAGCACCCTCTTTTCACCCCCATTTAGCATAGTGAAAATCAACAACAGCTAGGACTGAGCTGCTTCACAGAAACATCTTCCGATCTACAATTGTCTAGTGCAACAGCATTTCCATTGATCAGGCTCACCCTTACAACATGCCGGCTTGTGCGTGATTCAAGCGTAAGGCTTTGCTGGGAAGGGGAGGGGGTGTTTGAAGCATTAGCTTTGATCTCTAAAAGTAACCAAAGGCTGTGGAGTTGTGGAGAGGGCTTTATAAAAAGCTTAAGTTAGATCTGCTTTTGCACTACAAATATATTTGAGCTGCGCTTTCTAGAAATCTTTTCTGCTTTTCTTGACCTTTTTATTTGTGCAACGATAACAGTGGCTCCCTAGTGCCTCCCTGTTGCAATGTATATGACTAAGATGGGCTTTTCAGAAAGGCCAGTTGATGAAACTTTTCTTTATTAGGTGTAGAGCTTGAACCATTTCTCCACCTTTTATAGTTTCCCCCCCCCCCAGTTCCTGCTTGTGCCAAAACCAATCTGATCATTTCACCAACAAGCAGGTTTATGCATCCAGCTGTTTTTCAAGTCAACATTCCTTTTTACCACAGTGATGGTGTGATTAAGGTATGCTGGTTTCGTCTGTGGTTTTCATGTTCATTGAGGCATTGTTTGCCAAATGACTGATTGCTGAACCACACTTCTTTCTAAATAGAAACTAGGGGCACAGTGAACTCAAAAACCCTAACGGCTTTTCTTTTGGAAGGCATAATGTCATTATTATATTCTTTATTTGACAAGATTTCTACCCTCCCATTCTCCATAAAAAAAAAACATGGTAGCTAACAATAATTCATTGAAAAATGATCCACAAACAATATTAGATGATATTAATCAATAGTTGCAATAAATAACATGTTTGATTATCTCAAGCAGCCCCTCCGCCTAAAAAGCAGCATTCCAAGCATTTTTTTTTCCCCTAGCACTGAACGGAATGCATTGTAGGGACCAGTCTGTTTTGCACAGGGAAGACAAGAATTACTCACTTGCAGAAAAATCTCTGACCTGGATGTGCCTTCCTGCTGGAAGGAAATCATTCCATAGAAATGATTTAAGTAGAGGTGCTGCAAGCGAATCCTCTGAGGGTATTGGGTGCTTGGGTTTATTCAATCACTCCCGAATGTGGCTAATGCAGGGAAACAACAGAATTATTCACTACTAGCAGGAGGCAGATTGGAAAGGTGCCAGGAGATTCAATCCTGTGGCCACAGAGATTCATTTGACAGCCTCCTCTACAGCCAGGCATTTTGGGCTCCTAGGAACCTTCATTTATTTCAGATAGGCTGCAGTGCACAGGTATGGATCCAAACAGATGAAACCTCAAAGCTGCCATAGCACCAAACTGGATCAGAACATTGACTGGAGGGTTGTCATGAATAAGTCCATGTTAGGCCTAAGTTGGCATGAGAAGCCTGAACCAAACTAAGAAAGTGTAACTGAGAAGTTGCTAGCAGCTCCCAGCTGCAGGAATGTGGGTAAATCAACAAAGAGGAAGGAATGTGTTGTCTCTCCTTTGATGGCCAGGAAGGTCAGATAACAAGAATTATGACCAACTGGAGTGCTTGGCACCTCAGCAGACAGTCTCCTTATCAAGGGTGACTGAGTGCAGCTGTGGATCTTCAGTTGGGAGGGGTAAGAACTATGAGGGGTTAGCAACCAGGCCAACTTCAAGAAGGTTCTGTTCATCAAGGGTTCTGATTGGACAGTCTAATAATTATGAATACCTCAGTACTATTAGCATAAGAGGTATAATAATGAGTGCCAAGAGGGGTATTAGGAGTTCCCTTTTGGACAGAGAGTCTCAGGTGTGACAATCTGCACGTATGTAAGCTCCATTGTCCATCATGGGCACCCGGCCCCATAGGTAGCCCTGGAGCTAAGAGATCTGCAAGAGTAATTGACCCAGGTGAGAGATAGGTATGAATAGAGATAGCCAGCTAGCTTTATTATTTTATTGCTGATATGTTTCCTAGAAATTTATGCCTCTAGCATTTGCTGCCTTATTGTAGAGTGTGTAGCCTTATGTACTTTATTAAGTACAATTTAGTTTAGTACAATTTAGTTTAGTATTTAGTACAACAAACTAAAATATCTTTTACTAAGTTGTTTCATTGTCTGTTGGGAACAAAGGTTCAGAATCTTGCCTAGCTGTTCAGCAAGCTACCAAATACTCGTTGAGGTCTAGTAACTTGAGGACTGAGGCTTTAATTAGACAAAGAGCTCAGAGCCTGCAAGGCAAGGCTCATATTAAGCCTAGAGGGTCTCAGTGGACTGGACTGAGGCACTGGCACGTACAGGGTGGTGGCAGTACTTCCGGGCAAGGGTCCCTGAGGGTTTTAAGGTTCAAAAAACCAAGAACCCTAAGTCTCCAACCCCCTTTGTTTATGTCAGGGGTAACCACTGATGAGGGAGTAACCTTTGCCCACATGCCATGTCCTCAGCTGAAATATGTCTTTCCTGCCCTCAAGCTTCTGTTGAAGCCCTGCTGCACAATACAGGCACCAGGTTACACCCCTACAAGTCAAACTACAGATGGGGTGTGAATCCATTGGGAAAACAGGTGTGGCAGAAAAGGACACGCACCACCTCCCTGCTCTGCTTCCTCAGTCCAAATCCCACTCCCTCTCTTTTAAGCAATGTTCAAATTACAGCAGAATGACTGGGATTGTGCCCCTTTCCTTTTGTGGGATCTTCCTTAGATACAGTTTTAGAAGACTACGCACAATATGGTTGTACACAGTCCTCGTAGACACATAATGGAAAACTATCCACAATATAGGGAGCACAATATGGTTAAAATGGGGAACAATCAGGTGTTGGGGCATATAGAATTCATTAAGCCTGACTACTTGAAAGTTTAATGCAGAAAAAAGCAGATCAGATTATGGATCTCCCATAGTATGTCTATTTTAACTGTACAGTAATTCTCACTTGAGCTCACTACAGAAAGTCATTCTGGTGAAACGATTTACACAGTGTTTAGACTAGGATGAAAGAGTCATAGCCCCTTCTTTAAGCCCCTGATAACTGGGTGACTTTTGGTCAGTCACTATCTCTCAGCCTTAACTATCTCACAGAATTGCTACAAGAAAAAGGTGGGGGGAGAGATCCTTGCATACCATCTTGTGCGTGTTGGAGGAAGGACAAAATAGAAACCTTATTCCTACTATTTATGACCTATATCAACGGTTTAGCAGAACTCACTGCCCTAATCTGTGTCATTTGGGTCAGTGGTTCTCACACACTTAGCCATGGGACCCACTTTTTAGAATGATAATCTGTCAGGACCCACCGGGAGTGATGTCATGACCGGAAGTGACATCATCAAGCAGGAAAATTTTTAACAATCCTAGCCTGCAATCCTACCCACACTTACCCAGGAGTAAGTCCCATTGACTATCATTGCTGAAAGAATATACATAGTAGCTTGTTAAAAGTACAGGTCTGGAACATTTCCCCAAATGCAGTCACATACATGGTAGCATCAAGTCTAATTTATTAAAAAATAAAACAATGAAATGGATGGGGACTCACCTGAAATTGGCTTGCCACCCACCTAGTGGGTCCCAACCCACAGTTTGAGAAACACCGATTTAGGTGAATATACAATTTGAAATATGTTGTAAGCAGATTTGAATCAGGAAAGATTGCTTAGACTCCCCCTCCCCCATCATTAATTCAAATTTATTGCAGCTCTATAACAAATCAAGGACAAACCAGCCCTTGATTTGTTATAGAGCTGCAATAAATAAAGTTCGGCAGAGTTAATGCGTGCATGCTAAGTCAATTAAGATGTTTGTTATAGAGCTGCAATATATAAAGTTCGGCAGAGTTAATGCATGCATGCTAAGTCAATTAAGATGTTTTTAATCTCAGTGTGGTTCTAACTGGTAGCTTCAAGGGCCCAATGCAATGTTTGAACATGTTCTCAGGGGCAAGAAGTTCTATTCACTCTTTAATAAGACTTGGGATTGTAGTGATATTCCACAAGCATAAGAGCCTTGTTTAATTAGTGTTAAATTACAGTTGCTCAATGAGATTATGAGGATGCTCTTAATTATCTATGGTGATGACAGCCATCCTAAAAGCCTTCACATACCAATGTCACCTTATTTAGGCTGAAATGGAGATGATGTTTTCTGTACCTCTTCCTAACCTCATAAACAGCATTTGAATTTCCTTCATGAAAGCACACCGCTGTTATTACTTGCCTGGCAAAAAAAAGGTCTAGGCTATTCAAAAGGGAAAGAGGATGAAAATTTTCCACTAACAAACATGGAAGACTAATGTTCTCTCTGACTTGAGAAACCCTGACGTATGCCTAAGATTAGCAGTCATCTTTTGAAAGCTTGTTTTTGCCAGTGTCTCCTTTCTCCCTTGTGAGGAAAGGCGACAGCATTTGGAGCCCTTCAGTCTAGAACAGGGGTCTCCAAACCCCTGCCCAGAGGCCAGATGCGGCCCGTGGCAAACCTCTTTCCAGCCTGCGGCCAACCTCTTGTCCCCTGAAAATCTCTGGCCCACTCGACTGAACATGACCAGAATTGTGCTCTGATTGTGTCTGGAGGGTGTTCTGAGGGCCAGAGAGGATGAATGAATGAGCCCATTCATTCATTTATTCACTCATCTAAGTTTCATCTCTAATTTATTTATTTAAATTTTATATTTAAATTTTTTTTTCCAGCCCTCAAAACCATGCCAGGTATTTGATGTGGCCGTCTGGCCAAAAAGTTTGGAGACCCCTGGTCTAGAAAAGAGTGCCTGGGGGGGGGGGGGGAGAGAGAGAGAGAGAGACATGATTGAGACATACAAAATTATGCAGAGGATGAATAGAGTAGTGGTCTTTTCCTCCTCACACAACACCAGAACCAGGGACATCCACTAAAATTGAGTTCAGGAGAAAGAAAATGTCTCTTTACCTAGCATGTAACTAATTGATGGAACTCATTAGTCTGTGGAACTCCTTTCTACAGGAAGTGGTGATGGTGCCTGGCCTACCTGACTTTCAGAGGAGATTGGAAAGATTTCTAGAAGAAAAGTCAATCATGGACGAATATGTGCATTCTTCTGGTTTTAGAAGCAGGTTAAGTGAAAGGGATTGCAAGTGAAAGGGATTTTAAACAGGATGCAGGTCTTTTGTTGTCATATGTGCTCTCCGAGGCATCTGGTGGGCCACTGTGAGATACAGGAAGCTGGACTAGATCTAGATGGGCCTTCAGCCTGATCCAGAGAGGCTCATCTTATGTTCTTAGAAATGGGTGACAGATAACAGGGTACACATGCTTATGTGGCCATCCAAAGACCAAGACAGAGTGAACACAAGAACAGTGATCAGATCTCCTTGAGTTTTTGGGTTGTTTTTCACATTAATACACCTGGAGTTTTCACATTTGGGTTGTTTTTCACAGTGTGTCCTAATTTAGGTTGATGTGCATCACTTTCGCTGTTTCCCCAAACAAATGACTGGTATCTGTATTTTTTTTTTCCTGCTTTCAGGAGGCAATTTAGATTGAGGAAAGGGTTAAATACTCCAGTTCCCAACCCTGCTGTTTCCATTAAAAATCAGAGAACTGTATTTAAATGTAGCTTTTTTTTTCTTTTTCTTTAACAGCTGCCTTTAAATGAAGAGCTTGGATCTAGTAAATGCTAAAATATCTGTCTGCTCAAGTATCTCCCACATCATCACATTTGTTTTATACCTGAGGCAAAGAAAGCAGGTCTATTCCACTTTGAATGAATATTCATTCTTCCCTGGCTGCTTATAGTAACAGATCGAATGTGATGCTCAGATTGGGTTGGTGGCAGTGACGCCTGCTTGTTCATCAGTAGCTCAAAGTGCTGACACAGGGCACCTGAACTTCTAGTGCAGCAATTTTCAACCTTTTTCATCTCATGGCACACTGGCAAGGCACTAAAATGGTCAAGGCACACTATCAGTTTTTTGACCATTGACAAGACACACTGTGCTGTTAATGAGGGATTTACATCCCCCAATGGCCCTATTAATAAATGATCCTCTCCCAAATTCCCACGGCACACCTGGGGACCATTTGCGGCACATCAGTGTGCCATGGCACAGTGGATGAAAATGGCTGTTCTAGTGCACTTTGAATGAAGTCAGGGAGATACCTGGGCAAAGGCAATCACCCAATTTTTTAAAAACCACCCGAACAGGGTTGATTCATCAGTTTTAATCAATTCATTCAGCAATCAAATCTGCATACATTTTTCATAAGATGAACAAAATAGCTTTAAAGGAAAGATTTTTTTTTTTTGGCTTGTAGTTGGTGCCTAACTATGTCATAGCAGGCACTAGCCTTGTGAGTGTAGGGGGGTTGCTATTCTAATAGAGTGCACATCAGCTGCAGTTTTTATAAGCACGCAGATTAAATAGAATTAATATTTGAATCTAAGTAATCATTTCAGTCAATTTAAGAGGATTTTGATGGATTCATTAAACCAGGTAATTTAAAGCTTTACATTTAAAATGTAAAGTTAATTTAAAAGCTCACAGCTCTAGTATTAAGAATCTGGAGACGATCTGCTTGAATTCAAATAGATATTTGCACTGCACTGCACTGCACTCGTCACTGAGCTGCATGAAATCCTCTGTCTCTGCTGGAGAGAAGGTGGAGTACCTCAAGACATGAGGGATGCAAACATCATCACGCTGTACAAGAACAAAGGTGACAGGGGTGACTGCAACAACTACCGCGGCATCTCTCTCCTTAGCGTTGTAGGAAAGCTGTTTGCCCGAGTTGTACTAAAGAGGCTCCAGGTACTTGCAGAGAGCGTCTATCCAGAATCGCAGTGTGGATTCCGAGCCAACAGGTCCACCACTGATATGGTATTCTCCCTTAGACAACTGCAGGAGAAATGCAGGGAACAACGACAGCCACTCTTTATAGCCTTCATAGATCTCACAAAGGCTTTCGACCTGGTCAGCAGAGACGGCCTCTTCAAGATTCTCCCCAAGATTGGATGTCCACCCAGGCTCCTCAGCATCATCAGATCTTTCCACAAGGACATGAAGGGCACTGTTGTCTTCGATGGCTCCACATCAGACCCTTTTGACATCCGAAGCGGAGTGAAGCAGGGCTGTGTTCTTGCACCAACCTTGTTTGGGATTTTCTTCGCTGTCCTGCTGAAGCAGGCCTTTGGAACTGCAACAGAAGGCATCTATCTCCGGACCAGATCAGACGGAAAGCTCTTCAACCTCTCCAGACTGAGAGCAAAATCCAAAGTCCAGCTGAAATGTCTGCGTGACTTCCTCTTTGCCGACGATGCAGCTGTCACTACCCACTCTGCCAAAGATCTCCAGCAGCTCATGGATCGTTTTAGCAAGGCCTGCCAAGATTTTGGACTGACAATCAGCCTGAAGAAAACACAGGTCATGGTTCAGGATGTGGACTCACCTCCCTGCATTACAATCTCTGAGCATGAACTGGAGGTTGTCCATGACTTTGTGTACCTTGGCTCAACGATCTCCGACACTCATTCTCTCGATACCGAGCTAAACAAGCGCATCGGTAAAGCAGCTACCACGTTTTCCAGACTCACAAAGAGAGTCTGGTCCAACAAGAAGCTGACGGAACATACCAAGATCCAGGTCTACAGAGCTTGCGTCCTGAGTACACTTCTGTACTGCAGCGAGTCATGGACTCTTCACTCACAACAGGAGAGGAAACTGAGCGCTTTCCACATGCGCTGCCTCCGACGCATCCTCGGCATCACCTGGCAGGACAAAGTTCCAAACAACACAGTCCTGGAACGTGCTGGAATCCCTAGCATGTATTCACTGCTGAAACAGAGACGCCTGCGTTGGCTTGGTCATGTCGTGAGAATGGATGATGGCTGGATCCCAAAGGATCTCCTCTATGGAGAACTCGTGCAAGGAAAGCGCCCTACAGGCAGACCACAGCTGTGATACAAGGACATCTGCAAGAGGGATCTGAAGGCCTTAGGGATGGACCTCAACAAGTGGGAAACCCTGGCCTCTGAGCGGCCCGCTTGGAGGCAGGCTGTGCAGCATGGCCTTTCCCAGTTTGAAGAGACACTTTGCCAACAGTCTGAGGCTAAGAGGCAAAGAAGGAAGGCCCATAGTCAGGGAGACAGACCAGGGACAGACTGCACTTGCTCCCGGTGTGGAAGGGATTGTCACTCCCGGATTGGCCTTTTCAGCCACACTAGACGCTGTGCCAGAACCACCATTCAGAGCGCGATACCATAGTCTTTCGAGACTGAAGGTTGCCAATACAATTTGCACTGCACAGGGAGAGGGGGAAGAGCCCTATTGTCCTTTGCGCTCCTCCAAATCTTATTCTTAACCCCCCACCAGCCTTAACTGAACCCAATTCATTCATTGTATAGTGGCAAAGCTGTCTCATCAGGACAGACAAAAGAAAATATTTATTTACTCAGTATGTGGTTGGTCTGTGGAACTCCTTGCCACAGGATGTGGTGATGGCATCTGGCCTAGATGCCTTTAAAAGGGGATTGGACAAATTTCTGGAGGAAAAATCCATTACAGGTTACAAGCCATGATGTGTATGTGCAACCTCCTGATTTTAGAAATGGGCTATGTCAGAATGCCAGATGCAAGGGAGGACACCAGGATGAGGTCTCTTGTTATCTGGTGTGTTCCCTGAGGCATTTGTTGAATTGCTGTGAGATACAGGGAGCTGGACTAGATGGGTCTATGGCCTGATCCAGCGGGGCCATTCTTATGTTCTTAGGGCAATCCATGAAGACCAGTATTATCTGTAACAATGCACAATGATATTATTTACTGATTTGTTTGAATTTCTTTCTTGTAGACAGTGGTGTCACTAGGGGGTTGCAGAGTGTACTGGGTGATACATACGGGGGAGTGATGTGCACTTGTGATCAAAATAGCTAAAATAGCAATTTGTAGGAATAACACCATCATGTCATATACCATTCGATGCAGAATTTACAGCAGAATGCAATGAAAAAACCAGAGTGAAATATCTCCATTCTATCAAAACTTATGGCTGAAAAACCAGAAAACAAAAACACAACTGTCTTCTGTAACAAAAAGTACATTTGCTTAACTCAAAACAGATCAGTAAGACTGATTGTTTGAAGAGCCAATGAGATGTTATTATGACACAGCATAGAACCAATAAAGTGTTAGTAAGGTGACACGGGGGGGGGGGGCTGACACCACTAGTGAGAAAAATAACTAAAATCATTGGTTTGTAGGAATAATACCATCATGTTATATACCGTTCAATGTGTAATTTACAGCAGTAAGCAATGAAAACCACATTGAAATACCTGTGTTCTATCAAAAGGTACAGCCAAAAAACCACAGGAACGGGGCAATGGTACATTGCCTGGGTTATTCCCCTGCCCACTACATGGGAGGAGGTCCATCATGGGGGTGATGCTCTGGCCTCCCACACAGTGTGATGCAAACCCCAGTGACACCACTGCTTGTAGATTTGCATTTTGAGCATTCATCTGCCCAGCCTATTAACTTAGGTAAACCTGTTACTGGCAGTGCTTTTTGAAGCACATGCAACATACTGTACACAGGTGGGAGAGACCCAGCACCAGTAATTTTCCCAAAGGCAGGGCAGCAAAGCTGGGGAATGACAAAGGAAGAACAGGGAACAAACCAAGGTTCAAGTGCTCAGAGTTTGTATAGATTTTTGCCCCAAACAATCCTATGAGGTCCCAGGTGTAGGGAACTAATCAAGGGATTCTCATCTGCTAGATCAGGGGTGCCCAAACCCTGGCCCGGGGGCCACTTGTGGCCCTCAGGGACTCACAATCTGGCCCACGGGGAGCCCCCCCCCCGTCTCCAATGAGCATCTGGCCCTCCAGAGACTTGCTGGAGCCCATGCTGGCCTGATGCAACTGCTCTCAGTGTGAAGATGACTGTTTGACATCTTGCATGAGCTGTGGGACTAGTGTTCCCTCCATTGCTTGCTGTTTCATGTCTGTGATGCAGCATTGGCAGTGAAGGAAAGGCTAGCCTTGCTTTGTGCAAGGACTTTTATAGGCCTTGAGCTATTGCAAGACCTTCATTCATTCATATAAATTCCATCTCTAATATATTCATTTATGTAAATTTATTCAAATTTGAAATGTAAATTAATTCGGCCCCCAACACAGTGTCAGAGAGATGATGTGGCCCTCCTGCCAAAAAGTTTGGACACCCCTGTGCTAGATGAAGGCAACTGCTAGTTTCTGACTTTGTCCTTCACACCCAGCTGAGGCTGTGTTGGCTAGTTTGGAGGGCTGTTGCCTCATGAGCTTACCTTCTTGATCATATGCCATTGTGGGGTTGATGAGGATTGTTAGAAGTGGGGAAACCTTTCTTCTCTTGTGTTAACCCATTTCTGCCCAGCCCACAGATGTACACATTTGATCCCTGTTGTGTATATGCAACGTTGGGCAGAAATGGTTTTTAAAGTTGTTTTTCCAAACTCAGGAGGTGGTTGTGTTCATGAGGCACTACATCTGAATATAAGAACAGCCCCGCAGGATCAGGCCATAGGCCCATCTAGTCCAGCTTCCTGTATCTCACAGCTGCCCACCAAATGCCCCAGGGAGCACACCAGATAACAAGAGACCTGCACCCTGGTGCCCTCCCTTGCATATGACATAGCCCATTTCTAAAATCATGGCTTGTAACCTGTAATGGATTTTTCCTCCAGAAATTTGTCTAATCCCCTTTTAAAGGCATCTAGGCCAGATGCCATCACCATATCCTGTGGCAAAGAGTTCCACCGACCAACCACAATGTTGGTCACACTCACAGACCAAACACATCTGCTGTTCCACCAGGATTTGAAGCCAGTAAGCTTCAATGGAATTTTAGGAGTGGACAACTCTCCCTCTGAATCTGGAGTGCTCCAGGTTCACGGCCAAATCCTATCCAATTTTCCAGTGCAGCTGTACCAATAGGGTGGGTGCTGCATCCTGCGGTGGGGGGGGGGCAGTCACAGAGGCCTCCTCTGTGTATGGGAACATTTATTCCCTTATCTTGGGGCTGCACTGTGGATGCATCCATGCAGGAAAGTTGGATAGGATTGGGCTCTCAGTTCGGTCAATTAAAGGAGTGGGGTTGATTAAATTATTCAATCATAAGCAGGCCCTTCCTGGCCTATGGTCTTTTGCCACCAGTCCAATAGATCACCACAGTATTAGTCTGGCCCATGTTCTCAAGGCAGGTGTTCAGCAACCAAGTATACCTGCATAGATTTGTGTCTCTTGCACAGCTTAGAAATAAAAGAAATGAGCATATTGACCATGTAACCCCACTTGAATATCACAAACATGCAGCATTTAGATGGCTGTCATTAGCCTGTACAGGAATGGAGCAATCCTCCTCTTTCATCTTTGACCCTGCAAAATAACCCTCTTCCATATACTCTGAAATTCATCAAGCAACTATTTCCCCCCTGCTGGAAATAAAACATGTTTGTCCAGCGCATGGAAGGATTTGAGGATGAGTGGAGAATGGATGCTGTTTGACATGGCTTTCATCTTGGCACTCTTTTCAAAGAAAACTGGAGGCAATTACAACTCCTGAACTATGTTACTGTGTAGCAGATGTCCTGACTTTCTTATCTAGCCCTTAAATCACAACTGCTGAGCCAGAATACAAGCTCCTTTCCCAATCCAACACTTCAAAGAGAGTTTATGAAAAACGAGGAGTGGCTTACATATTAACTGAGAATTTCTTCCCAAGTCAGTCATAGCCCTGGTGCATCTACCTTCTCTTCAGGTATAAGTTTTCTCCTATGTTTTGGTTGCAATCCTCAGCACACTTACAAGGAAGTCCCATTGATCACAATAGGACTTACTTCTTAGACACACACAGGATTGTTTTGTTGCAATACACACTGAGGAAGCCTCTAACCCAGTGGTTCTCAAGCTTTTAGCACCAGGACCCACTTTTTAGAATGAGAATCTGTCAGGACCCACCAGAAGTCATGACTGGAAGTTACATCACCAAGCAGGAAATCTTTGACAATCCTAGGCTGCAATCCTACCCACACTTACCCAAGAGTAAGTCCCATTTACTATCATTATTAAAAGTATATACTGAATAGCCTGTTAAAATTATAGATCTGTAACATTTCCCCAATGCAGTCACATGCCATGGTGGCATCCAGTCTAATATATTAAAAATGAAAATACTGAAATGAATGAGGACCCACCTGAAATTGGCTCAGGACCCACCTAGTAGGTCCTGAGCCACAGTTTGAGAAACACTGCTCTAACCCAACAAAGCAGATCTATTGCCTTCCCCTTTCTGCTGGTAACACTATAGGTGGCACCACTTCCCCCTGTACACTCCTTGCTGGACCTCTGTGGTTTTTTTAGGAAAGGCATTTTGCACAAGCTCAGGGTGTTTATTTCCATCCCATTTCAGAGAAAATAGGCTTGGAATGGGAGAATCTGTGTGAAATACTTATTTCTCTTTCAGAAGTCCAACATGTGGGACAAGGCTAACTCCCCCCCCCCCCCCGCACTGCCTGCTCCCCATTTCTGGTGTCCCAGTACCATAATTATGTCCCTGCACCATCCGGTCGCATGCAGACATTATGAAAAGTTGATTCCAATCTGGAAACCGATTGTGAACAAGGCTTAATGTCTCACCTGAACTGTAGATCTTTGTTTCTACCTGGGAGTAAGCCCCATCGACTAATGAGATTTACTTCTAGGTAGACAGGCATAGGCTTGGGCTCTTAGGCTGCAATCCTGTGCACACTTTCCTGGGAGTAAGTCCCATTGAACTCAATAGGACTTACTTCTGAGTAGACCTGCATAGGATCGTGCCCTTAGTCGGTGTAACCGGCGAGGAGTGCGAGGGGCTCACAGCCCAACCCTATGCCTGTTCAAGGGGGCTTACTCCCAGGAAAGTGTGCACAGGATTGCAGCCCCAACCCCCCCAGCGTCGTCGGGCTAACCCAAACTAGAGCCCTCCGTGTCAGGGGCTTCCTCCCCCCGGGACTTTGGAGGAAGCCTGCGGGGGGGGGGGGGGCAGCTCAGGATTCCAGGAGCTCTCCCAGGCGGGGCTTCCCCAGGCGGGAAAGTTCCAGGACGGGATTCCCTGCCCCTCGCCCCGCAGGTGCCTCTGCCCGGGCTGGCTGGCGCGGCAGGCTTCGGGGAAGGAGCCCTCCTCGCCGCGGGCTCCAGTCTTGGCCTCGGCCCCGCTGGGCGGATGGGGGGGACTCACCCCACGCCCCCGCCCCGCAGTGGCTTCCCCGGGGGGAAGCACCGCCACCCGCTCCGCCCGGCCCGGCCCGGCGCGGCTCTCCTCCCCTGCCTTCCCATTGGCCCCGCAGGAAGTCCCGGCGCTATATAGTCCCTCTATGGGAGCGGGCTGGAGCGCCTGGGCATCCCTGTCGCTGGTCCAGCCGCGCTGCAGCCCTCCGGCATCCCTGCCCTGCCCGCGAGCGGCTCCCTTGGAATTGGGTCCTCCAGGGCCAACTTAGCCGCTCCCCCTCGTGGTTCCCCCCCTTCCTCCCTCCCTTCCTGGGGCTAGATCGCTGCCGGGGGATCCCCCACCGGGCACTCGCAGCCTCGGCTGTCTAGCAAATCCGCTGGATCCCGCACCGGGATCGCCCCCTCTGCTCCAGGCTGCTAGCGAGGCAGATCCCCATCCCACCAGATCCCTCCTCCAGCAAGATCCCTTTGGATCTAAGGAATCGCATTTAAGCTCTTGGGGATCCCTTTCGTTTTCCCATCCCGCAAGATCCCTTTCGATCCGAGGGATCGCGTTTAAGCTCTTAAGGATACCTCTCGACGAGCCATCCCTTCGCTTCCCAACGCCCTCCAGGGGATCCAGCTGAGAATCGGTCGGTCCCTTCACTGGGGAGATCCCCGCGAGTCAAGTGCATCCTCTTCCCCGGGATCGCGTGCCACTCGATTCCTCCAGGCGCCCCGGCCACCTCTCGCCCACCCTTTCCACCCCACGCACCCTCTGCTCGCACGAGCATGAGCTCCCCCTTGAAGCGAGCGCCCCTGCTCGGCCCCCTCTGGAAGCGGCGGGGCCCCCCCAGCACGCCCGCCCCTCCGCTCCAGCAGCAGCTGCTGCCCACCTCATCGGTGTGCGCCCTGGAGGAGCCCAAGGAGGAGGTGCCTTCCTGCCCCCGGCGAGCCCCGCACTCGCTCTCTGCCCTGCCCGGCCCCACCAAGTGGCCTCTGATGGGCAGCCTGCTGGACATCCTCTGGAAGGGGGGCCTCAAGAGGCAGCACGAGACGCTGGTGAGTGTGATGGCCTCCTCCTGCCCTGCTAGGAGGGGGGGGGTGCTTCTAGACGAGCCAGTGCGTGCATGCCACTCGCAGCCCAAGCCCATACCTGTCTACTCAGAAGTAAGTCAACGGGGCATACTCTCAGGTAAGGGTGGATGGGATTGCAGCCTCCCCCTCCATGATCAAGGGCTTGCTTTGCCCAGGCTCCATCCTGCCTTCTGTCCTGGGCATCTCCAGGTAACAGGATCTCAGAGCGAGGCTCTCCTGGGAGCTCTGAGCTCAGCGCCCATGGCTGACTCCATGGAGCCCACAAAAGACTTTTTGTGGAGGGCAGAATGAATTCAGGTGAGGATCAGGATCAGGACCACAGAATGGGGGTAGGATTAAAGTGTGCCCTGCCTCCCCTGCTGGGACTCAGCATGAATCCCCCATGCATGCTTTTCACAAGGGAGAAAAGAGCATGCCAAGACCATGGGATTTAAATTGTACCTTGTCTGACCCTCCAAGGCAGGGCAGATTCAGTATGTAGATGCGATAGGTGCACCTTAGGATCTCTTGCAGAGTTGTAGAAGGGATACTGGAGCACAGCGACATAACTGGAGGGGGTGCAAAGCACTGTTTTGCAGGCTGCATCACCATAGCGTGCAAGTAGCCCCTTCCCCTCAGAGCCTTTCCAGGCAGGGGGAGCAAAATAGAGGCAAATGTCAGAGAAGAGGTGGATGCCTCCATTTTGCTCCCCCTGCCTGGAATGGCTCTGGGGGCTGTTTGCATGCTATGGTGAGGCTCCCTGCAAAACTGAGGGCTCTGCACCCCCTCTAGCTACACTACTGCTGTAGCATAAGCATGCCTTTCAAGCTATACTTGAACATCCTCTGCAATATTGCCAGGGGTCCTAGGTGAACTTTCTGAACTGGTAGTGCAGCTCTTTGGTACAGTTCAGATGTATGGCAGCCTTCACATCGGCTACTTGGGTCTGCTTCCTCTTTACCCTTCCTCCTCTTCTCCTCTCCGCCACAGGCTGATTATCACCGCAAGTTTGGCAAGATCTTCCGCATGAAACTGGGTGCTTTTGATTCCGTGCACATTGGGGCACCCTATTTACTGGAGGCCCTCTACAGAAAAGAGGGTGCCTACCCACAGCGACTGGAGATCAAACCCTGGAAGGCCTATCGTGACTACCGTGAGGAGGGCTATGGGCTGCTTATCCTGTGAGTAAGGATGAGGCAAGGCTCTGTACTATATCTGGGGATGGGATTCCTTATGCCAGGGCACTTGAGGAGAGCATTATCATCCCAGGCTGAAATTAATAGGCATCCCCAGAGTCTCCAATTAGGATGGCTTGCTCCTGCATTCCAAGTGATGCTAAGAATGCAGTTTGAATTTCCTAGTAACATCCAGTGAAAGAGCCACATTGATCAAGACTAAATACCTAATGCTAGAAGACATTTGACTGTTTTTGAATGCACCTAGAAAACACCTATGAGCCTCTCTCACAGTGTTTGTGCCATGTATGAATGTTGCTAATGAAGCAAATGCATATTTGGGATACAGATGCATATTGAAGGTTGTATATTTGCATTATAAATCTATTTAAGTACAAAACCAAGATCAAAACATCCTTAGACGGCTACCTTATGTGCACTTAAAGACAAGCTATCCATATGCAGGAGATCTGTAATTACACAGTAAACCATGCTTGTTGTTAATACTTAGCAAGCATCAGTGAAGGCTCTGAATTTGATTGAAGAATAGCACCGGGGGTTGTTTAATCCTTTCCCTGGTTTCCTGACCTACTTTATCATCAGCAAACTATCCTTAGCAAATCATCAGGCAAGGTACAGGTGCATCTTGGAGTGTGCACATGATTTATATTGAGAATTTGGTGTGAGGGAGGGTTAAACACCCCTCTTCAGTATCACTGCTCTGTTCCAATCTGAGCAGATGCATAACAAATTACTGTTGTAGGCAATGCAAACAAACTTGTGAAAACAGCCTCAGAAATGTACATATTGTGTCTTTTTTTTTTTAAGCCTCCTTCTGCTCTCTGTTGTGTGTTAGGCATGCTTCCAAGTTTCATTAAAATCATTTTAATTAAAGCATTTTGTGATGCAGGAGAAATGCATCTTTACATTAGATAAACATTCTAACCAAAGTTCAAGTCAGAAGGGAAATGCAGAACGTTGGGGATGCTTTTCAATACAGATTTAAGGAACACTTCTGGAAGCCATCCAAGAAGTGATGCAATGCACTGTAAGACCATTTTGACATCACCTGCTTTGGATATCTTGCCAGCCTCCCTTACCTGTAAATCATACAAACCTGGTCTTTGGCCAGAAGACATTCAATACAATGATCTCTTTTAATGCCTTTAAAAATTCTTCTTAAAATGAAACAAATATGTTTTTATTTCACAGAGAAGGGAAAGATTGGCAGAGAGTCAGAAGCGCATTTCAGAAGAAATTGATGAAGCCCACCGAAATTGTGAAGCTGGACTCCAAAATTAATGAGGTAGTGTATAACGGCTCACATTTAATGTCCTCGAATCATTAAGGCATTATGGATGTGTTCATTCAAGTCTGATTCAGACACAGAATTGAAGATTTTGTACTAACTTTTGGAAGGAATCATTTTTGAATGCTTTCTTATATGGAAGAGTACCCAAAAATGCAATTGCATGATCTTCGGTCTCTGATGGGCTATTCCAGAAAAGACTCTAGCTAGCATTTTATTTTAATAAATGTACATTCCTTGAGTTCAAAATGGACTGTCTGGTTGTCTCTGCCCAGCTGTCTCTACCTTTTGGTATTGACTGTGGCAGGATGCAGCCAACCAAAATGACTGTTGACTCTTGTCACCAGATAGTAGGAGAATCTGTAGCTACCACTAGTTGGACAAATATATTTTAACAGGCCCAATCTGAGAGCAGGTTGCACTTGAAATGAAGAAAACTGGCTGCTTTCATCATTGCTACCGCTGCCTCTGCACAGTGGCAATCCTGGGGGGAAGCAGGGGGGGGAAAGCCCAAGGCACCGTGCCTGTGGGCCTTGTTGGGGAGGCACGACTGTACCCCCGCCACGTCACTGCCGCCTGCCCTCCAGAGCCATTTCATAGTCAGGCAAAGCCCTGCATGACATTCAGATCTGCTCCAAAAACCTTCTGAGGCCTCCAGAGCATCTTTAAGCGGTACTTCTGGTTTATGTCAGAACACCAGAAGTATTGTTAAGAGTGCTCCAGAAGGCTTTGGGACATCATGCAAGGCTCTGTTGCGGCTGGGTAAGTATCCTGGGGGGAGGGGGTGGTGTGTTGGAGACCTGTGCCCCAGGGCAGGGCAGTACAGGGGCCAGGTCCGTAATTGCCTCTCTCTCTCCTAATCCACCCTGCTAGGAGAGGATGATCCAGCAGCATGGTGCCTCATGATCCTCTTCTTGCCCCTTTATCTCCAAGCATGGCAGTCACCACCACTAAAGAAAACCATGCAGAAGATAGCAGTCTAAGCCAAGCCGCCTCATCTTGTTTGTTCTTTGTGTGGTGTCTTAACATGTTTTGCAAGAGACCATGTAAAGAAAGAGCAAAGTGAGGAGGTTGGGGGCCACATCACTGCCTTGGTGGGCATTTTTTTGAGGGGGGTACACATGGCAGCACTGGTGCCCCACTTCCCTACCCCTGAGCTTGCTCATTCTCTGCACAGCCCCTTTAAATAAAACAGGAATAGCAGGGAGCACTCCCAGCATGTCCTGCACTTTATTTTTATGGAAACGAACCTCACAAGGAAAGACTGAAGTAAGGGGGTAGGGGACCAGATTGCAACCTGCCAGTCTAATTCCTGCTTGTTAAAAGCAAGTGGGAAATGTATGAGAATGACTCTGTGGCAGACTGGAGGGAGGTGGCAGCAGAGTTGGGCTTAAAGGTATCTTGCGTTTGTCATTCTCTGCAACCTGCTGCTCAATGCAAGCTCTGGACTGCATCATTCATTGTCTCTTTTCAGACTTTCTGATTCACTTGATTTCTGGCACATAATAACTGCAGGTTGTGCTCATTAAAGAGGGAAAAAAATTGACTTGTCTGAATCCAGTTTGAGGGTGAATGATGAAATCCCCTATTGCTTTGCTGATCCCATAATTTGTCTGCAGAAACAAAGCAGATATGCTTCCTCTAACTCTTAGCTTGGTTATGGTTGAAAGTGCCATTTTAACAGGGGGAACCCTCTGTGTTTAACAAATTGGGGTGAAATTGCTTTTGGAAGCACAACTTCATGGAATAAATGTACCTGTTACTCTGAGATTTTCCCAATTGGCTCAGCATTTAGGATTAAAATTCTTGTGAACATGAGGTGGAGCTAGTGAGTCAGCTAATTATGCTAGAATAAGGGCTCCCTAGGATAGGGATCTGTTAGTAATAAACCAAATTTTATATTTTATCTATATTCTGTGACAGCTTTTTTTTTTTTTTTTTTAAAGAAACAATAACGTTCAAAATTGATTCTCTTCATAGGTCCTGCTAGATTTCATGTATCGAGTAGACACACTCTGTAATAAGAATGGAGAAATAGAAGACTTATATTCTGAACTGAACAAGTGGTCATTTGAAAGTAAGCTTCTTATTAATATTGCTACTAAGTGTTATTTGGACTGGGTTATATATTTGATGCTTTTTCTCGTGTCCAGACCTGACTTTGTTGGGTGTTTTTTATATAGAAGGGAAGGAAACTTTTAAGGCTCCTAGTAGGATGGTGCTATCAAGCAATAGCCCTTAATGTTGATCATTGGTCTTCACAGAGTGAGTTGGGATGCTGAACTACAAAAGGTTGTATTAGTGATGCCACCACCATTTTAAAAACAAAAAGAGTAAGAGAAAGAATAACATAATAAAAGAGAGAAAAATTGTGGGGGGGGAGGGGGGAGGAGAAGAGTAGAGAGAATGAAACCAAATACAAAAAGGGTCTTTTGGAGGGCCATCTGAAGCTGGTAAGAGGCTGCCCTTTTGCCACCCTCCCTTACTCAGCTCCTTCTACCACTCAGACACTTGCATCAAATATGATGCACTCCCAGAGTGCACCACCCTTGGCAGCAGACTGGGGGGGGGGGTAAGCATCTGTTCTGGCCCCATTCTGCCACCCAGTGTGAACAGGCTCATCTTATGTCATGGATGAGCCTGTTGTGGTCTCTAGATGTACTTGTGAAAACTGGTGATGCTTCTCCTCTGCCCTGGGAAACTGTGCCTGCCAACATTAGCTCTTTGACGCAACTGTGCTAGCACAAAACAATGGCTAAAACAAAAGCAGTTTGTAGCAAGCCTATGAGAACCTGATAAGCTTCAGGTGAGTTAGCAGCTCCCACAACAGAAGTTGTTGCTGGATAGTAAGAGGTTCTGAAGAATTCAGGCACTCAGCCGAAAGAGGAAAAGCGAAGATAAGACTGAATGGGTGGGAAGATAACTGGGATCACTATGTATAATGAGCTCTGCCCCTAAGGGGGAAGAGACTTGCTTAATTGAAATCACTGTTTATAAACAATGAAGCCCTACCCCTGAGGGTAGGGGCAGAGAATTGCCAGCTTGTTTGCCCCGTCTCTCTTCTGCAGAATAAACTTGAAAATGTTCCAAACTTCAACTTTGTTGTGTTTTGGTTTGTCACACCAGGCACAAACCAAAAGCCCCTCTAGGGACTTTAACAATCTGGCTAGCAACTGTTTAGGTACAGGCCCTCCTTTCCATTTGTTCACCCTGGAGAAATGTAGACATATAAGAGGAAAATATAGATGGGTTCCATGTATTTAGTTTGGGTTTAAGAGTAGGCTGCATCTGAAAGACTTGAAGATTGCTGAACTAGATGCTGGTGGCTTGCCCCAGGCATAACATTAACATGTACCATGTTTCATAAATAGTTATGAAAGTATTTTTTTAATGATAGGTATTTGTCTGGTGCTGTATGGAAGAAGGTTTGGACTCCTGCAGCAAGACGTGGAAGAGGAAGGCTTGAACTTTATCAAGGCTGTAAAAACGGTATGAAGACATGTTCTTCTCTGTAGGCATGACCACTGTTTGATACTCTATACAGAGTATAGAGGTTAGTATAGTATATGAATAGTATAGTCATTGTGGACACCATCTCCCATGCAATTGGTACTGAAATGAATGAAGCACTCTTAAGATTCACTTTTAAGATTAGTGGGAGACTAATTTCAGTCCAATGCTAACCAAATTTCCAGACTCAGTGGTCCAGCCAACAGAGTGCACACTGCATCCTGTGGTGGTGGAGCCAGTCATGGAGGCCTCCTCAAGGTAAGGGAGTGTTTGTTTCCTTTCCTTAGGGCTGCATTTCTGGTACATTGGTGCTAGAAAGTTGGTTAGGATTCGGCTGTTAGGATAGTTGCCTGATATAAGTAGTAGCTACTTTCTACCTTGAATAAGAGTGAATGACTCCAGGATAGAAGAGGGTTCCACCTACCCCTAGACTTCCACCTAATGGAAAGAGTTTAGGATCCTCTCTATATGCAATAGAACAGCAGTTCCCAAACATTTTAGCACTGGGACCCACTTTGTAAAATGACACTATATTGGAACCCATCTAGGCTTATGAGACTTAAAAAAAAAAAGAAATCTAGAAAGGAATACTAACTTTATTTATTGACAAGTAATATTTTTATTTATGTCTTGGGGAGCTGGCTTCTTTGCAAGGCAATAGTGGCTATCTTGCAAACTGCAGAAGCTGAGCTCTTTGCAGGGCAATTAGCAGCTATCTGGTTTTTTGAATAGCCTCAGTGCTTGAGGCAATTAGTTATCTGAATGCAACCCACCACAAATTGGGTCACAACCACTAGTGAGTCATGCCCCACAGTATAGGAACTGGTGCAGTAAAAGATTTACTTTTTCAGTTTGAATAGCTTTGCTGTGGATGGGCTTTTGAATAAATGATTTTCATGGGCAAATGAAGAACCTTCCCCCTCACTAAGCCTTTCTTGTGCTCTCAGTAGAAGTTCAGCCAGTGTAAGCTAAGGTTAACCATGCTTCTCCATCACAGTGGAACTGTTTGATTCCTGCTCCTGCTCATCACTTCTGTTTCTCACACACTATATCTTGTTTCATTTAATGAAGTATTTTATTTGTTCAACATTCTCTGTGCCAGATGATGAGCACGTTTGGGATGATGATGGTGACCCCAGTTGAGCTGCACAAAAGCCTGAATACTAAAGTGTGGAAGGCTCACACAAAGGCATGGGACGATATCTTCAAGACAGGTAACTGAATACATTACAGAGGCAGCAGAAGTATTTTGTGGAACAAGCTACTTATATTTGCGGTTTGACCAATACGCCTTTCTCTTGTATTGCAAAAGCGACCACCATCTTCTCGGTGGAAAAGCATTTTTGAAAGAACCTAACTTGGAATAAATGCAATGCAGAGTTTCCTGGTCATTTCGCCATTTAGAAGGTTCAAATTTGACAGGAATTCTAAGCTGCGATATAATTTGCCTAGTAGTTAATCTCTAAGTGTTTCTAGATACACATTTGGATTTAATTTATCAAACTTGAATTGAGCCAAGCTCAGGGATTCATCCCTGGAATTAGCCCACTGTTTTTGCTAGGTAGGCTAAGGCTGCAATCCTATACCTGCTTTACTGGGAGTAAGCTACATTAAACATAATAAGACTTACTTCTGAGTAGGCTTGGTTAGGTTTGCACTGTAAGAGAGAGCGATTTGTCCTCTGCTCCCTATTGACCTGCATATCATGGCTGTACAAAGTTTTGGTTCTCCTAGCAAGTCCCTCACTGTCCAAAATACCAAACTGACTTACCAGGCTGTCTTTTGCTTCCTGCTATATCTATTCATTATCAAATCAGAAGGGAGGCGAAGGGCCAGTGAGAGGCCAGACCAGGAAGGAATCCAGCTGGAATGAGGAGTTCTATGAAAGACTAGAACTATTCAATTGTAAAAATCCCTACGGGGGTTTAGAACAGCCTGCCTATGTCAACCGCCTTGGATTAAAGTCTGAGGAGAAATCTGATGACGATCAAAGAAAGGCGGTATATAAATACCTGTATAAATAAAATATAAGCCAAATTGTTTTTGTGTGCTGCTAGTTATGAGCTATAGGCTATAATCCTATACACACTTACCTGGGAGAAAGCCCCATTGAGCACAGTGGGACTTTCTTCTAAGTAGCTAGGCATAGGTTTGTGCTGATAAAGAACTTCTTCCCAAAAGGGTTGGATACAAACATGATAATAACCAACTTAATGCATGTCAGACAAGCTTTACATAAATGTTCTGGGCTGAATCTTCCCTGGACAACACCCGACTATGTAGGCGCATGAGAACTTTATGGTGAAGTTCACTGTGGGAAAAGTGAACTTCACCATAAAGTTCTCATGCATCTACATAGTCGGGCGTTGTCCAGGGGAGGTTGGTGAAACCTCCCCTGGCGAAACAGACTAGGGCAGCAAAACTTGATTATTTGGCTTGTCTCACACATTTTAACACTGCTAGATACATTTTGCAACTCTTGCTACCCCATGCTAAACGAGCCTTTCTTTTGCACCACAACCTTGTGAGGAAGGTTAGACTGAGAGGGACTTGCTCAAGACCAACCAGTGATCTTTGTAACTGATCAGGGATTTGAACCTGGTCATCCTACCTCCACAGCCAACACTTTTTCTCTTAGGTCTGGCTCTAGCAAACAAACAAGATGGTAAAGCTGTTTCTAGACTTTATTACTTTAGAGTGCAGTTTGGGGTCTGGGGATTGTTTCATATGAATGAATGCACCTCCATACTAAAAGTACCCTGAATAGAGAAAACTAGCATGTCAAGCAGAAGGTTAAGCTAGGACTTTTGCTCCTTTGTGTGCAGGGATTTTTTTTTTTTTAGTGCATAGAGGGCTGACGTGACTGTATGCTCCCTAAGTTCACTGCTTATTACTTCCACCTTTTCTTCCCTCAGCGAAATGTTCTATTGATAGCAGGCTTGAGAAACACTCTGCCAATCCCTCTGAAGATTTCCTTTGTGACATTTATGTGGGGAGTCAGCTTTCCAAGAAGGAGCTATATGCAGCCATCACAGAGCTCCAGATTGCAGGAGTTGAAACGGTAAATATCGTTTTTCTGCATTAACAAGGAGTATTTAATGACAGATGGCCAACTAGCCACACAGATGGCCTTCCCTTTCCATTGAACCTAATTCTGTCATTCTACTTCAAGTTTCTCAGTTGCATTGTTGCCATTTAGTAAGATCAGCACAAACACAGAGTTGACCTATGCGTTACACTTCCTGTTCTCTGGCCAGATTTATTAGAACTTGCCATGTACTGTGTTGGCACATCAGTGGCAGCCTGCAGTCCACCATAATGGAAATCAAGCACTGTCATAAGGGCAATGCAGCTCTGAGGTAAGGGAACAAACATTTCCTTACTTTGAGGAGGCCTGCTTGAGTGACACCCAACTGCAGGATGCAGCACATGTCCCATTGGCACCGCTATGCCAGTGCTGGAAAGCACTGACATAAGGGGTTAGGATTGCACCCTTAGAGTCTGACAACAGATTCATGCAAGCACTGTAGATGAAAGAATCCCCACTATACAACAACAATGACTTTCAGCAAATCATCTTCTGCTCCCTAGGGTTGTTGGGGTGATAACATGATTTAACCCCTCCTGTTCCATTTGAGCTTCTTTCCAAAAGGGTTGGATACAAATGTAATAATAACCAACTTAATGCATGCCAGACGAGTTTTACATAAATGTTCTCTCCTGGGCTGAATCTTCCCCAGACAACGCCCGATTATGTAGGTGCAACTCTTAACCTGATTCCTGAATCCACAGTGCTTCCCAGGGCCATCTGCAGAAACAGGTGGTCTGTCATCATACATTCTCAGGCTTAGGACAGCTGCTGTCACCACCTGTGAATGTATATTTTTCTCATTATGAAAATGTTGCAGTTCATTATTCATGTCAGTGTAGCACCTCGGTCTGCAGCCAGCTGAGTAATTAGCTGCTGTCATTTCAGACTGCCAACAGTTTACTCTGGGCTCTCTACAATATCTCATGCAATCCGCGCGTTCAGGCAAAGCTGCTGGATGAAATACAGCATGTGATTTCAGCTGGAGAGAACCCTAATGCGGAACATCTGAAGAAAATGCCCTATTTAAAAGCCTGCCTGAAAGAATCTATGAGGTATGATGTTTCACATATATTTACCAGCATGGCGGTGAATGACTTTTCTCAGACCAGATGGATCATCTGGTGAGCAAGAGTATTGACTGTTCAGAGGAATGTCTATCTCTGATCCCAGAAGAGGCTGGTCTTGATGAATGAGGCCAGCATTCCACCTAAGCTAGTATTCTGTCTCCAGCAGTGAACAGCAAGATCTTATTTCATTTGTATCTCACATTTCTTCCACCATGATACTTAAGGTGGCATGTGGAAGTTCCCAGGTGGTTCCCAGGCATATCGAGGTTCCTAGGCTGTCTCCCAACTTTGCGTTCGCCAGGGCAGCCACACCAAGTGCCTTCAGACCATAGCCTTGAGATGCCACTGGAAAGCTCCCAAGCTGGGCATGATGTGCCCTCCCTTCTTTCTCCTAACCATTTGGTAAAACTCAGATTTACAACCTCTGGAATGTGGCCATCTTTTCTAATAGCTGTTGATGGTGACCACAATTTTATCTGGGACCTTTCTGAAGTGCTCAAGATACTTTACATTCTGAACTCCCTGTAAGGTAGACCAATATTAGTTGCCCAGTGTTATACAACGGAAATGGAGAGAAGAGTGGCTTAGGGCATCTAGTGAGTGGGCTGAGACAAGACTTGAACCTGGGATGTTCTTAGCTCACATTCTTTGCCACTGTCCTGACAGCTGTGGATTGCATAAAATAAAGAGACTTGTATTTATGTTTTTGTAGGATCACGCCTTCCGTGCCATTTACCACTCGGACACTTGACACAGAAACAGTCCTTGGAGACTATTCGCTTCCAAAAGGGGTGAGTAGAATTTTCATCCCTAAAATTCTCTTCAGAAATGGTTTGTTTGCAGCTACATTGCTAAGCATGCTTGCTCCCCGGTGCATCAGTGATGCTTGCATAGGAGTGTGGAAAGGGTTCTGTGTTGTTGGAGAAAACCAATTACCCTGCTAATTGGGTAAGAGGCACTTTTTCAAGTGGGTGCTCCTTTTTTTAGCAGGGGGAGAGTAACTGGTCCACCTCACCCCAGCAGTGTCTGTTCTACTGGCTGACTGCTGGTATTCATTTGCATCTTTTTAGATTGTGAGCCCTTTTGGGACAGGGAGCCATTTAGTTATTTGATTTTTCTCTGTAAACTGCTTTGTGAACTTTTAGTTGAAAAGCGGTATATAAATACTGTTAATAATAATAATAATAATAATAATAATAATAATAAAGTGATTGCAGGTGGGGAAAGAATCCTTTGATTGGCTGAACTTATGAAGCTGTACTGAATCAGACCCCAGATTCTGTTTAGCTGAATATTGACCACTCTAACTCTCCACGTTTTCCAGTCTGCTGTATGAAAGCATCATGTTCCCTGCTAAGTTGAGGCACTTCTGTGTTAGTTCCTTGACCCTCATAGAGCAGCTAGGCCACGTGGCCTACTGAGCATAGCCTTGTGATTGCACAGCACTTTTCAACATACCAAATACTGCGCTGAGCCACTTTCTCACAGTTGTGCAATGGCAATATTCTGTTAACTGAGCCCTAGTTGGAGTTGCTGTTGAGCTTATAGTTATGAACACTTCTGGGACTCAGCACTACAAATCATGTCCAGCAACAACTGTTATGACAATTTGGATTGTGTTGAGGGAGGACCATGCATGGAAAGTTATTGTATTTACGCTGCATTGCAGTGTGGGTCAGTGGCATAGCTAGAGGGTGTGCAAAGCACTAAATTTTGTAGGGAGCCTCACCGCATCATGCAAGCAACCCGTCCCCCTTGGAGCTATTCCAGGCAGATGGAGTTAGAGGCAATGAGGTGAATGCCCCCCACCCAGAATAGCTCCCTTGGGGAGGGGCTGCTTGCTTGATGCAGTGAGGCTCCCTGCAAAACTTAGTGCTTTGCACCCCCTCTACTATGCCACTGCTATGGGTCAGTCCAACTTCATATCTGAACACAGAGATAATAATGTCTGGTAAAAATGCCCTGTAGAGTTGCCAGCTTTTTACTGAGATGCTCCTGTGCTTTGACAGCGAAACATTCAACAGAAGAAGTTTTTCCCACTGCAGAGATCAGCGATTGGGGAAATTGGAGTTGCATTGCCCTTACGTTGGTGCTGGAAAGTGGGTTAGGATTGCACCCTAAATCTGCACCTGTTTTTCTTTTGCTGGGAAGAAATCCCACTCCAGAGGCTGTCTGGGAATCTTTTGAATACTCTTATGTCTGTTGTTCGCGGATCTTTTCTCCTGCTTATAAAGCAGGACAGTCTTTGCAATGTCTTGATTCTGTCTGAGAAAACATCCTTCCATGACTTGGAAACCTTGTCCTATTAGTGACATTGCTGTTCCATCTTCATAAGCTGCATGCGGCTGACCTTCTCTTCCCCCCCCCCTTGTGTTTACAGACAGTGTTAATGATCAACAGTCATGCTCTGGGATGCAACGAAGAATATTTCAATGACTGGAGTCAGTTTAAGCCCGAGCGTTGGCTCCAGAAAAATATAAATCCATTTGCCCATGTTCCTTTTGGCATTGGGAAAAGGATGTGTATCGGCCGCCGCTTGGCAGAGCTACAGCTTCAATTAGCTCTCTGTTGGGTAAGCCTGCAGTTGTATGATTTTGTTTCCTCTTAGTCTTTATTGGATTACGATCACATTTCACTGGGGAACAAAAGCAATTCAGTGTTCACGCTTTAAAACAAAATACATATTCTCCGTAGCTATTCATTGCCAATTTTAATTCATGAGACAAGAAGGAATTTTTCTGCTCCTTCAATTTTTTTTTTTCATTCTGTAAAAAGAATCCATGTCTTAAATATAAGAACAGCCCCACTGGATCAGGCCATAGGCCCATCTAGTCCAGCTTCCTGTATCTCACAGCGGCCCACCAAATGCCCCAGGGAGCACACCAGATAACAAGAAGACCTGCAAGGCTTCCTGGGAATTGTAGTTAAGAACATAAGAACAGCCCCACTGGATCAGGCCATAGGCCCATCTAGTCCAGCTTCCTGTATCTCACAGCGGCCCACCAAATGCCCCAGGGAGCACACCAGATAACAAGAGTCCTGCATCCTGGTGCCCTCCCTTGATATATATTATTCTAAATATATTATTCTTTTGTCTTTGTCCAAGATTCTCATACAGTGTATTTCAAGTGCAAGTGAAGGCTGTAATGCTATGCACACTTTTCTGGGAGTAAGCCTCATTTAATACAGTGAGACTTACTTCTGAGTAAACATGCATAGGAGTGAGCTGGAAAACTTCTAATGCCTTGACCCTTCTTGGGATGCATTCTTATTTCCATTGTGGTTTTCAAAATGAAGGGAAGACATTCCATTGTCACCTAACTCCTGATATACTGCTGACTGCTATGCCCCTTCCCCCTGTACATTGCAGGATTCTGGGATGTATTCTAAGACACATGCTCTGTTCTGACCAGTCTTTTGGGCTTCACTGTTGCTCTGCTGAATTGAAATTCTGGCCTAGAGCTCTCTCAGTGTAATGATGGGCAAGTTTCCTTTTTGGAAGCCTGTCCATCATTACTGATCTTTTCATTGAGAAACCTCCAGTAAACTTCAAAGGAACTCCACGGTTGTCTGGAAGACAGTTTACAGCTGTTCTTTAACATTCCTGACCGCAATTCCTATAAGAAACAAATGCAGCACACTTATAGTATAGTAAACAAATCCATCCTTTGCATTTCCTTGTCTTTTATATGAATCGGCAGAAGATCTTTTGGCTCCATTGTCACTTATAAGTGAACATTGCTTCAGTTATTTTCATTCATTACATTCCAGCCAAGTTACAGTCCTGCTGTAGACACGTAAAATTTCATTTCCAGCATCTACCCGGATTGCGCTTAAAGTGAGCAAAAGTCCTGTCCTGATTTTTCCCTGCTTTCAACTTCAGCAAGGTTCTGGCATCCCTGGAGTTGTAGCCAGCTGGCAGAAGTAGCATGTCCATTCGTGCCCCCTCTCCCAAACTTACATGTGGTGATCTCAGCTGGAAATGGTTATACAACTCTTTTCATGAAATGAATGGGACTTAAATGTCCTTATCTTGAGTTACATCATTTATGCTGCTCTGTAAACTGCAGTAGGTGTCCCATACCAGCTGATGAGTTCTGAGGAATACTCCCTGACAGAGCTGACCCAAGATTTTCAGGCACCTGAGGCAGTATGTCAAATGCCACCTCCCCCTTATCTGGTGATCTGCCAGTTTCTGCTCCTGTGACTCCCTGGATTGAGAAAGAGGGGGAGGGGGTTAAAGGGAAAGTGGAGAGGAGAGAAGAGTAGTGGGAAAGCATGAGAGACTCTCTAGCTTCCCAAACTGTGGGTCTGGGCCCCACCAGTAGGTCCTGAGTAAATTTTTGGTGCTTTGCAAAACTGACTGGGCAGAATGGGCTATGTGCATTGAGGGTTAAACAAGCTGCTACTTGGGAAGGAGAGTACTGCTCCCCCATCACCATTATAGCCACACTCCTTGGCATTTATAAATAGGGCAGCAGCCTGTAGGGTCTCTAAAATGTTTGGGAACCACTGTTCTAGCTCATCCTTCTGTAGACTTCTTCTATATTCTCCCTCTCTTTCCTTCCCAATCCTGGGGGCCAGAGGCACAATGGAAATGAGGAGGAAGAAGGAGTAGGACATGCGCAGCCCCTGCCAATCTAGTGCCTGAGGCAACCCCCCAGTTGGCCTCATGAATGGCCAACACCACCCCAGTTCAGATTAAGCCCTGGGTACAAACTTGGGATGCTCGAACAGGTTGCGTCTTGGGGGGAGGCCTACTATGACAGGTTTGAGAGACCCACCTCTGACTCTTTGCCTTTGTGTTACAGCTTGTACGGAAGTATGATATTGTAGCAACCGATGACAAGCCAGTAGAAACCCTGCACTTAGGAATCCTGATCCCCAACCGAGAGCTGCCCATTGCGTTCAGAAGACGATAAGGTAAAGAGAAGTGTTGCCTTATGGCAGAGGTTCCCAAACTGAGCCATGGCTCCCTGGGGAGCTGCAGAAATCAGCCAGGGTGGGGAAAGGGTGCAAGAAGGCCTTTTTGTGAATATAGGGAGAAAGGTGCAAGAAAGATAGGAATTTAGGAAGCTGCATTATACTGTCAAATCACTGGCAAGTCTACCTCAGTATTGTTGATACTGTCTGGCAGCAGCTCTCACTGATTTCTCAACAAGAATTTTTCATCTGCCCTACCTGGAGATGCCAGAGATTCTACCTGGGACATTCTGCATACAAGTACGTGCTCTGCCACAGAGCTACAGCACTGCTGCACTTGTGCTCCTTAGGATGCAGCCCATAGGATTCAGGGTACAATACCACTGCATATAAGTCAGCTGTGCATTTATTATCATCATAGGCAACAGGGACAATTTTGCAGTATTCAGAGTACTGACTAGTCTGTTCCCCTCAGGGTCGTTGCTTTACCCCAGCATTTGTTTAGTTAGACGTGTCCCACTCTTATGATGGCAGAGGGATGTTGTGAAAGAACAGAAAAGAGAGTAAGCAGAGAGAAATCTACCACCCCTGTTGTATTTGGCAAGCATATGCATGCTATGTAAATTGCATGCATCTGGGTCATGAAAAACTTGCAAAGTAGGCTTCAACGCTGGGTAGAATGCATTTCTAAATATTACTACTGGAAAGATTTCTTATTGGAACATTAGATCTTGACACTGGAATATGCACAGCTTGACAGTATAAGCCATTAAACTTTGCATTGATTTGAGTTCCAATAATGTACCTGGAACATGTGCTTGCCTGCTCATTTGATCTTGTTCAGCACTGCAGAGTAAAAACTCCTGTCTTTTTCTCCCACCCCCAGGTCCTTTTTGAAGGAAGCAGGCTTCTCAACTGCTGCTTCTTTCCCGCAGACAACATCCATGAATGCCTGGAACTCTGGCTCCTGCCACAACTGATGAGGCCATTGAGATCACTAGGTGCACTTTGAAAATGCGCTATGGCAAGGGGCGCCCACAATTAATTTTGAAAGAGGGCAGATCCATAAAACAGTGGTAAGCGTGCTGGAGCAGTCTTCAAAATGGTTTGGCCAAAGGTTGAAGTAGACCGTGTCTGTATTATCAAGGCATGAAACAGACAAATGGCAAGGCTGAAAGACTGGTAGAAAATGGTGGATATTTTCATGCCGCTCTGACAACAACAACAAAAATCCATTCTGTTCATCTGCCAATGCAAAATCCATTGGAATAAATCCAGTATGTCCAATCTATTTTTGGGAAGAGTTGTTCAGGAATGGATGGAATGAGTCTGTTAGTTCAGTGTTTGAGGTGCAGGGACAGGAATGTGAAAGGATATTGCTTTATCTCTTTCCAAATTCTTGAGGGATCATGTGCTTTAAAACAGATTTTAACATGTTGCAGGGCTACTTTGTTGCTTTCGCTCTTGTTTCCCCTCCCCCCCCAAAAAAAGGATCAGTGTAATGAATTAAGAAACTCTTCAAGAGGGCTACAGTGTTTCAGCTTTTACAAAGGGGAAGAAAATGATAAAACAAATGCTTCCATACAGGTCTCCATTAAAACTCAACTTTGTTGTAGCAGCTATAAAACAGCCTGCCAGTATATAATATTGATGATCTTAATACACACATTTGACAAACAAGAATCTCACTATTGCTGAAGGTTCACCCATTCGAGTGATCCAGTCTGGCTGCGATCGCATCACCTAGGTGCAGGGATTTGCCACGGGCTTGGCAGAGCTCTATCTATACTTTTAAGCAACCACAAGCAACCAATTGCTGAACCATCCCGGGGAACAGGATGTCTGTACGCACCTCCTGTAGCAGCTTTCTCTCTGCATGATGCTCTGGGGAACCCTCACTTGGCTGGATGGTGTGTGTATATGTGTATGAAGGGGAAATATGTGGCTTTATTGAGTTCATGTAAAAGTACATGCATGTGGAATAGCCTCAGTAACAGGGCTGGGTCACAGATGCATATGATTAAAAATGTACATTTTGATGATTTTTATAATGGTCAAGGGCACAGACAGAGTACACAAATGGTAACCCAAGAAGCTGATCAGAACCCTCTAGCCATGTTTATAGAGGGGCTGTATATACCAACTGCTTTAGAAGCCTATTGTATCTGCTGGTTAATTGGTAGTCCAAAACTAAGGATGCTGGGAAGCAATAAACAGTTGGTGGACTGTGGTCAACTTGATGGGTTGTGAGCTTGGCATTTAGTAGAATATGAGAAGTATAGCTCACCAGTGTTCCCCCTGTTCTTGTATAGTAAATTCTCTTCCTTTTTTATTTTTGGAGTTGGTTTTTTACATGAATTTGTCTATTTTGTACATTTTTAATACTTAAGAGTTTTTAAAAATATGTATAGTTTGAAGAACTTTTAGCACTTGATGATCATCTGTATCACTGCTTATTTTTCCATTCTTGAAGTTGTAAAACACAGTTGCTAAACTCACTTTTCAAGAATTTTGTAATAAAGACACTTTTCAGATATGATTCTGTTCTCATTGTCACTTCTTTGTCTTGATTATCTTTTATTATAACTAGTATATATATATTTTTTAATCTACCAGCATCTTAGAAAGGCTGGTAATCCAAGGACAATCCACCTCTCCCACACACAGGAGGAAGAAATATGTGCTCTGCATGCAGTCAGAAAGGGATGGGGCAGTGCCTTACCTAATTGTTCCTTAGGCATGGGGTGAATATGAGGTGGCTGGCCTTGCTGATATCCTAGTTATGCATTTGAAGCCTCACCTAGAAATGTGGCTGCCTACCACCTCAGGACAGCTGGGTGCAGCTGTGTTTGAAAGGCGGCCAAATGAAAACCTCCCTCCCTCTCCATTCCAGTGTGGATTTCATGCCTTTAATGATGGTATGCTAATATTGTGGCAATAAAGATCCCAGATCCTGCAAATGTTAACACACAACATCTCTATAGCGCAATTCTAACTTGCACTGGAGCAGGCAGGACAGTGGGCCTGCACTGTATTCAGTTCAAGTTTGGGGCCAGAATCAGCACAACCCAAGACAAAGGGAAAACTCTCCCCTTACCCCATGTTGCACAACACTGGCCCCCAATGGGTCTACTTGGATTTGCACCACCTCAGGAAGTGGCACAAATCCGAGTAGACCAGAGCAGTGCCACTCAGAGACGGGGTCAGGATCTGGTTTAACTACTGGATCCTGGCCCTGCTCCCTGCCTCCCCACTCCCAGGAACACCTGCAGCCTGTCCTCCCCTGAAACACCTCCCTCCCACCTCTTCCCTGCCTTTCCCATACCCCTGCATTGGCCAACGCAACTCACCCATCTGCCCAGGGCCTGCAACAGCACAAGGAGGCCAGTGCACATTTGTGCACCAGCCTATCTCCCCGGAATGTGGCACAAAATTACGACACAGAATTACGACACTTTTGTGACACTTGCGAGCTAGTGCAAGGGACTTGCACCAGCCTAAGTGAGGGCTTGGATTGTGCCCCTAATTCTTGTACTTAAAACTACTTTAGTTTAATGTAGTCTTAAGGACAAGAACTAGTGATGTTATGTGTTAACATTTGCAGGATACCTTGAATATGAGGTGTTGGGCTAGAATCATTTTAGCCCTTCTCAAGTTTGACTAAAATTTCATTCACTCAGTTGCAGGAGGGTAGTAAAAAGATAGATTGTTTTTCTCATGGATCCTAACAGCATTTAACAAGGCAGAGAAGGACTGTCACCAGAAGGGCAGGTCTGCATGCACGTGGGAGAGTGTCTCCAGATTCTGGCCAGAGATAGGAGACTCTTTCCTCAGAAATTAATCTGAGTAAAGTTCCACAAGGGCGAAAGTGTACAGTGGTTCATCCTTGGGTGTGGGGCTCATTCTTCAGTACCAATGATCAAAGCAATTGTAGTGAAAAACAAAATGTTTTGAAAAACAAAATGTTTTGATCCAAGGAGTCTCAAAACAAGAGCAGAGAGGAATGCAGGTCATTATCTGAGAAAATTACACTTGAGCTTTCTTGGGCAAGTTCCTGCTACAAGTTAGAACAGTGTGCCACTTAATTGTTAAATGTGGCCATTGAACTCCAAGTAATTCATACAGATCCAAGTAATTCATACAGAATCTGAGAAGGGGGGTCTCATCCCAAGTGTTACGGATGGAAATGTACAGTATAATTGTGGGGGGCACAGAAATTGAGCAGTGTAATTGCTGAGAGTAGACTTCAAGCTGGCAGAGGCCCAGCAACGCAATCAGATTTTATACACATAGAAATCCCTTCTCTAAATGTGAGAATGTGCATATCCAGAGCCAAGGAAACATGTAAAGTCCCGTCGTATGGATGTTTGGCTTGTATAAAGCAGTGCGAATGAATGTTACTCCGTACAAAACGTAGCAACCGTGACTCTGTGAGCAAACTGATGTTACAATGGGGCTATCCACAGCAAATCAATCAAGTGTGAGCACCAAGACCAATGCCCTTGGACCGCTGGCTACCCAGGCTAGAGAGTTGCAACCTGATCTCCATGAGTGGAATGGCATACAGATTCTATAGGACCATAGCTCAATGGTAGTGCACATGCTTAGTATGATGAGGGTTCCAGGTTTCATGTCCAGCGTATCTGGTGAGAAGGTGGCAGGACTGGCAAAGACCTCTGCATTAGACCTTGAAGAATTGCCACCAACCCAACTGTATTGTATTGGCAACCTTCAGTCTCGAAAGACTATGGTATCGCGCTCTGAATGGTGGTTCTGGCACAGCGTCTAGTGTGGCTGAAAAGGCCAATCCGGGAGTGACAATCCCTTCCACACCGGGAGCAAGTGCAGTCTGTCCCTGGTCTGTCTCCCTGGCTATGGGCCTTCCTTCTTTGCCTCTTAGCCTCAGACTGTTGGCAAAGTGTCTCTTCAAACTGGGAAAGGCCATGCTGCACAGCCTGCCTCCAAGCGGGCCGCTCAGAGGCCAGGGTTTCCCACTTGTTGAGGTCCATCCCTAAGGCCTTCAGATCCCTCTTGCAGATGTCCTTGTATCGCAGCTGTGGTCTGCCTGTAGGGCGCTTTCCTTGCACGAGTTCTCCATAGAGGAGATCCTTTGGGATCCGGCCATCATCCATTCTCACCACATGACCAAGCCAACGCAGGCGTCTCTGTTTCAGCAGTGAATACATGCTAGGGATTCCAGCACGTTCCAGGACTGTGTTGTTTGGAACTTTGTCCTGCCAGGTGATGCCGAGGATGCGTCGGAGGCAGCGCATGTGGAAAGCGCTCAGTTTCCTCTCCTGTTGTGAGTGAAGAGTCCATGACTCGCTGCAGTACAGAAGTGTACTCAGGACGCAAGCTCTGTAGACCTGGATCTTGGTATGTTCCGTCAGCTTCTTGTTGGACCAGACTCTCTTTGTGAGTCTGGAAAACGTGGTAGCTGCTTTACCGATGCGCTTGTTTAGCTCGGTATCGAGAGAATGAGTGTCGGAGATCATTGAGCCAAGGTACACAAAGTCATGGACAACCTCCAGTTCATGCTCAGAGATTGTAATGCAGGGAGGTGAGTCCACATCCTGAACCATGACCTGTGTTTTCTTCAGGCTGATTGTCAGTCCAAAATCTTGGCAGGCCTTGCTAAAACGATCCATGAGCTGCTGGAGATCTTTGGCAGAGTGGGTAGTGACAGCTGCATCGTCGGCAAAGAGGAAGTCACGCAGACATTTCAGCTGGACTTTGGATTTTGCTCTCAGTCTGGAGAGGTTGAAGAGCTTTCCGTCTGATCTGGTCCGGAGATAGATGCCTTCTGTTGCAGTTCCAAAGGCCTGCTTCAGCAGGACAGCGAAGAAAATCCCAAACAAGGTTGGTGCAAGAACACAGCCCTGCTTCACTCCGCTTCGGATGTCAAAAGGGTCTGATGTGGAGCCATCGAAGACAACAGTGCCCTTCATGTCCTTGTGGAAAGATCTGATGATGCTGAGGAGCCTGGGTGGACATCCAATCTTGGGGAGAATCTTGAAGAGGCCGTCTCTGCTGACCAGGTCGAAAGCCTTTGTGAGATCTATGAAGGCTATAAAGAGTGGCTGTCGTTGTTCCCTGCATTTCTCCTGCAGTTGTCTAAGGGAGAATACCATATCAGTGGTGGACCTGTTGGCTCGGAATCCACACTGCGATTCTGGATAGACGCTCTCTGCAAGTACCTGGAGCCTCTTTAGTACAACTCGGGCAAACAGCTTTCCTACAACGCTAAGGAGAGAGATGCCGCGGTAGTTGTTGCAGTCACCCCTGTCACCTTTGTTCTTGTACAGCGTGATGATGTTTGCATCCCTCATGTCTTGAGGTACTCCACCTTCTCTCCAGCAGAGACAGAGGATTTCATGCAGCTCAGTGACGATGATCTCTTTGCAGCATTTTAGGACTTCAGCAGGGATGCTGTCTTTTCCAGGTGCCTTGCCAAAGGCAAGGGAGTCCAGGGCCACGTGAAGTTCTTCTAGGGTTGGTTCACTGTCAAGCTCTTCCAGCACAGGCAGGCACTCAATGTTGTTCAGTGCTTCTTCGGTGACTACATTTTCTCTGGAATATAGCTCAGAGTAGTGCTGCACCCAGCGTTCCATCTGCTGCGCCCGATCCTGGATGACCTCGCCTGTGGCAGACTTCAGAGGGGCAATTTTCTTCTGTGTTGGACCTAGGGCCTGCTTGATACCATCATACATCCCCTTGATGTTGCCCGTGTCAGCTGCTATCTGTATCTCGGAACAGAGCTGGAGCCAGTAGTCGTTAGCACATCTCCTGGCAGTCTGTTGGACTTTGCTGCGAGCAGTTCGGAGGACCTGCAGGTTGCGCTCACTGGGACAGGCCTTGTATGCTGCTTGAGCTCTCCTCTTTTCCTCAATGACTGGTGTCAACTCCTCAGAGTGGGCTTCAAACCAGTCTGCCGCCTTGTTGGTCTTCTTGCCGAATATGGACAAGGCGGTGTTGTAAACGGTATTCTTGAAATGTTCCCATCTGTTGGATGCGTTTGCGTCGGCCGGGCCTGGAAGAGATTCCTCAAGCGCTTGTGCAAATTCCTCCACTTTTCTCTGATCCCGGGTCTTGCTGGTATCAATGCGAGGTCTTCCTTCCTTTTTCGTGTGATACAGTCGCTTTGTTTGCAGTTTCACTCTGCTGCACACCAGGGAGTGGTCAGTGTCGCAGGCAGCACCATGATAACTGCGTGTGATCTTGATGCTGGGAAGGCTGGAGCGTCTGGTGAGGATCAGGTCGAGCTGGTGCCAGTGCTTTGATCTTGGATGTCTCCAAGAGACTCTATGTTGGGGCTTTGTGTTGAAGAACGTGTTGCTGACACAGAGACCGTGATGACAGCAAAACTCTAGCAGGCGTTGGCCATTTTCGTTCATCCTCCCAGTGCCAAACTGACCTAAGCAAGTGGGCCATGAACTGTTATCAGCACCAACTCTAGCATTGAAATCGCCGAGGATGAACAATGGCTCTTTTACAGGGATTTTCTTGACAGTGGTGGCCAGGTCATCATAGAATTTGTCTTTGGCTTCTGCTGGAGACGACAGAGTCGGTGCATAAGCACTGATGAGAGTGATCGGTCCTGCTGATGACTGGAGCTGCAGGGACAAAATTCTTTCACTTCCCACAGTAGGTGGGATGATGGATTTCAGCAGGGTATTTCTGACCGCAAAGCCAACGCCATGTTCCCTGGTTTCGTTTGGTGGTTTTCCCTGCCAGAAAAATGAGAAATTTCTCTCCTTGACAGATCCGGAATCTGGCAGCCTAGTCTCTTGAAGGGCGACGATGTCCATCTGCAGTCTGCTCAGCTCCATGTCGATGACAGCTGTTTTGCGTGCGTCGTCTATTTCTTGCAGGTCATCAGAGAAGCCAGGTGTCATTGTCCTAACGTTCCAGGTGCCCAGCTTTAGGGCAGTAGTTTTCTGTTTTCTGTTGCATGGTGCAGAGTTGTCGATCCGCTTGTCGGTTTTCACCCTAAACCCCACGCACCCCATGAGGTTAACGGACCGTGGCGAGGCAACACCTTACTGGCTGGGGACTGCCCAGCTTAAGGCGGGCGGTAGCTGCCCAATGAGATGCAATGATCTCTCCCACCGTCGGAAGCAGCCCCTGGCGTCATGCTCTACGCCAATCGAGCAAAGACTTATAACCGGTAAACTGCTGCTTCCCGTGTTGTGCCGACGCCGTATGGCGAAGTTGGAGTGTCCTCTCCAGTGCGCGAAGCCTGGGTAAAGAAGGTATGGAGGATAGGCTGTTACCCATGCAGCAAATCCCCCCTCTCCACGTCGCTGGAATGGTCCAATGGAAAGGCAGAAGCCAATACGGTTGGTTCCAGCGGCGTCGCAGGAGTTGCCAGAACGTGACTGTGTTCAGCCATGAACTGCCTAAGGGACTCCGGCTCCTGATTTTGCCTCGAGGTTGACTCCTGAAGCCTTTTCCAGAACTGGATGTAGCCACAAGGCAGTGGAGGTTTGAGGTCAGAGTTTCCTTCTCTTAGATGAGCTGCCTTCCTAGGCTGACGAGTCCCATCTACCCGGTGGCTGTTTAGTCGCCTCTTACGACAAGTACAGCCAAACTGAGAGCCTATTCTTAGCCCCAGCCCCCAGGGTTACACCAACCCAAACAGGCAATACAAAGCTGCAGACAGTGGTCTGGCTCAGTGCAAGGCAATTCCCTATTTTTATCAGTGTAGCTGATTGAGTTCTCAAGCTGACTCATGCTCACCTACTAATGATGTACATGTGGACCTTCATACAGGTTGCTAAATATAGCTGAGATGCAAGTGAGGCACATTTGCCCTGCTCCCTCCCTGCAACTGGTTGCAATGCAGTTATAAAGACAGTATATAGAGCTGCAATCCTAACCACACTTTCCTGAGAGTAAGCCCCACTGAACAAAACAGGACTTACTTCTGAGTACACCTGGTTAGGATTGCAGCCTAGGATTGTTCCTATGAGACTCATGTACTGTTGCAAGCTCATAACATTGTTCTTTGACTCAATAGTGGCCAGAAACACCTTTAAGGTGATGCACAGCAAGTAATCAACAGCCGTGTAAAGGCTTCATTATCCATCTGTAGAGTGGCACATTTCTGGTACTGAAGCCTTTGCGACACAAGACCAGGATGATTCACTTCAGTGGTTTGGTCACCAAGTAGTGATATTCAGTTTGATACTATCAGTGCCAAACAGAATCCCTTATCATCTCTTCTTGCTCCCACCATGCTCTCTTTCAATCTGTGACAGCAAGCAATGCTGTGCAATGTTTCAGTGCCATAGATGGAAGTGGTCATGATGTCTGGCACAATAGTATTGATACATGATGTCTTTCCAGTGCAATCTCCAAGCTAAAAATGACTGTTTTGCTCTGATTCAGCCAACTTGATATTTGGGAGGAAATGATTAGCTACACCACCAGATTAGGGCTGCAGTCCCCAGGATCACACCACTCAGGGAGGCTGCAGGGGCTTGGGTACATGTACCCAAGCCCCTGCAGCCTCCGGGGAGTGCAGGGAGCCCGGCATGACCTGCAGCAGGGCTCCCCGCAGCAGTGAAAGTAGATGCGGAGTGATCGCCCCCTGCCTCTGCTAAAGCTGTTCCATTTCTGCAGATTTGGGCTCAAATTATGAGTTACCTTTGGTTCAGTGGTACACAGATAGATTTTATTGTTACTGGAAGGTATTATCACTCAGTGGAATGGTGCAGCCTGTGCTTTGCAAGCAGAAGATTGCAGGATCCGTTCCAAAGACCACTGGTAGAAGTGGAGGGAAAGATCTCTGCCATACCTTGGAGGCTACAGCTAGATAGACCAATGATGTCTATCTCAGTCTAGAAGAAAGGCACCTGAGAAGGGACATGATTGAGACATACAAAATTATGCAGTGGATGGACAGAGTGGATAGAGAGATGCTCTTTTCCCTCTCGTATAACACCAGAACCAGGGGACATCCACTAAAATTGAGTGTTGGGAGAGTTAGGACAGACAAAAGAAAACACCTCTTTACTCAGCATGTAGTTAGTCTGCGGAACTCCTTGCCACAGGATGTAGTGTTGGCATGTTTTAAAGATGCCTTTAAAAGGGGATTGGACAAATTTCTGGAGGAAAAGTTCATCATGGTTACAGGCCATGATGTGTATGTGCAACCTCCTGATTTTGGAAGTGGGTTACCTCAGAATGCCAGATACAAGGCATGGCACCAGGATGCAGGTCTCTTGCTGTCTTGTGTGCTCCCTGAGGCATTTGGTGGACCACTGTGTGAGATGCAAGAAGCTGGACTAGATGGACCTATGGCTGTTCTTATGATGTGATTAAATACAAGACCTACTGTATGTTTCCATGAAAGACTGTGAGCTGTATTAGACTTAACTATCTGACTGGTTGGAAAAGATGGCTACATGCTCTCTCCCCACTTGCTCACAGAAGCTGTCGGGGTTCCCCTCCTCCCGCGAGTCCCCAACTTACCAAGGGAGAAGGCTGCTGGACCAGAGCAGAGGCCGCAGCCTTCCCAGCCCTCTCAGTAACAACCCTGACAGCTCCAGGTGAGAGGAGGTGGGAGGGAGACACAAAGGGGAGGAGTTGTGGTAAGCCCAGGGAAGGGCAGGCCCACAGACAGGCCCTATTTGTACCCTCCCTGTGAGGGAAGGGGAGGGGCCAAAGGGGAGGGGTCTGCCCTACATAAACCTGGAGGCCAGGGATGACAAGGCAGTTGGGAGTTAACAGAGCAGGCAGGAGGATCTGCTGACAGCAGCCCTTGCTCCTGACTAGCTAATGCTGCCAACTCAAAGAGGGGGAACCGGGTGATGCAACCCCCCCTTCTTGTGGGGGAGGTCTGAGGCCTCCACTAGGGGGCCCCCCTCAGAAAGGCCAGGCGGGCCCTCCCCCCGAGGGAGGCCTCACAGAAGCCATATAGTTTCTGTTGGCTTCTAAAGTTCTCCCATTGTTTCAGTCTACCCACCCCCACCAATTTTCTCTTTTGACTCTTGTTTTTCTTGTTGTTCTTTCCCTTTTTGCTAGAGCTGCAATAGCAAGTCCTGTTACGGAGAACGCATACCTAAATTTCAGGAATGCAATAAAGCTTCAAAAGGACATTCCAGAGTGCCAAGCGCTCAGCATGAGTGGTCTTGTACTCAGTTTCAAAAACATACTGCTTGATTTCTCTCCACTAATTGGACACCTTAAGCCTATTACTAAACCATTATTGGCAGTTGCAAGAACAGCCTCACCCATAATTAATTTACACCGCAAAGGGGCATTTTTTTAATCATTAAGGACTAAACCAACCAACAGGTTGGATTTTCCAGCCCATTAAAAGCTGTTGCACAACTGGCAACATTGTGTAATTGCTGAACAACTTCGAAGGATTAAAAACAACCAAATCTATTTTTGCTTACAGGGCATCCGTGACCCTGACTTGTGATTTAGTGTCTAATGCTCTAGACTAGACCAACTGTATTATACATAGCCTCGTTGAATGAAGCAATATTGTCTCCTTTCATAGAGGACAAAAGGATTTAGTACACATGCATGCAATTGCAGCACTTGTAGCACTCAGGGTTTACCAGCCTATTCAGTTCATTCTTTCTTATGAAGGGGGGGGCAAGCACATGTTTTACAGGCAGAGGGTCCAAGGTTGAATCTCCAGCATCTCCAGGTAGGGCTGGGAAAGACCTTTGAAGAATAGACAATGCAAGGCTAAGTAGGTCAATTGTCTGACTCAGTATAAGGGAGCTGCTTTGTCATATGTTCATAAGAAATTGGGCAGTACCCAACGCTTGGTTTTAACGCTAGCATCAAAAAGCAAGTGCTTCCTAGACAGTCACTGGGCTCAGTGGTTCCCAAAGGCTTCCTGGGCAAGCCCGCTGAATCAAAATAAACATCAGAATGTTTGTAAGTTAGTAAGAACTGATTCACACATACATGTGCGCCTGGAGTCGGATGAGTTTAATCTTGTGTGGTTCACTTTAAGCAAAAACCATGACCACCTAAGATACTCCCAGTATGTGAAATGCAGAAAGTACTGAGAATCAGCTTTGGTCTATTGCTGTCTACAGATGTAGATGTGCTTGTGTCCATCTCATTGATAACAGTGAAATTTCCATCTTGTTCCATTCAAGTGAATTAGCGACCCTTCAATGGAGGGGGGGGGGTAGGAAAGATCCGTTGGGATTAAGTGTTGCAGTCATTGGGTTCACTGGAAAAAATAAAGCTGAAATTCTATCATTTGTATTTCAGCATTATGATTCATTCTTGAGTAAGGGAATAATGAGATTCATTGTAAAAAATCAGTTTGTTCTCTGGTGAGTACAAAGCGTAGGAATGTGTGACATTTGGACAGCAAAAGTACATGGGAAAAGCAGTAATGAAAGCAAAAAAAAAAAAAAAAAAAGGTCCTTTTAAAAAAATCCAGAACTGATGTTTGGCTTGGCTGCTAATGAGCAATTCCAAAATGTATTTATTTTGTTTCATTTACTTTATTTAAAGAAATTTATACCCCACTTTTCCTATGCCGAAGCAAATGCCCAAGGCAGTTTACAAAGCTTTTAGTCAAGTACTGAGTATCACAACAAGGAAAAATATCAAACAAGACAGGATAATGTTAATTTTAACATTACATGGTGAAAAATGACTATCAAACAGAGCAAAGTTTAAGGGAAAAAGAAAAAAGCCAATGGTGAACAGATAAGTCAAGGGAGGCCATCAAGACAAGGCAGTATGATAGAGGCGCAGAGGGGAAATATCCACTCAGTAACCAAATACCAGACGAAACAAATATGTTTTGAGCCCTCGCCAAAAAACCATGAGAGAAGCAGCAGTTCTCAGTTCCCCTGGGAGGGCACTCCACAGCTGTGGTACCACTACCTGGGACAAAGGTGGCACTGATAGAAGAGCCCCTTCAGTTGACCTGAGAGAGTGGGCTGAAATATATGGAAGGAGGTGGTATTACAGGTAGCATGGACCCAAGTCATGGAGGGCCTTAAAGGTTAGAACTAGCACCTTGAATTGGGACCGGAAGCAAACGGACAGCCAGTGTAGCTGCTGGAGCAGTGGTCCAGCCCAGTCATAACGTCTGGCCCCCCGTAACCACTCAGGCCTCCGCATTCTGCACTAATTGCAGTTTCCAAACTGTTTTAGTAGGTAGCCTTCTGAGTTTAGTAGGTAGCCTTCTGAGTTCATGGGCTTTTTTAACATCTTTTCTATATCTTTTAGTATTTTTACAGGCCTGATTCCTCTATGATTTGCTGTGTTTTGCTCTTTTTATCTGACTTTTTATCTGACTACTGTTTTTATGGGTATCTGTTAATGTGTTTTAATATGTTTTAATTTGCGGTTAAATTATGTTTTTAATCTGTTTTTAATATGTTGTAAGCTGCCCTGGATCCCTTCGGGGAGAAGGGCGGGATATAAATAAAGTTATTATTATTATTATTATTATTATTATTATTATTATTATTATTATTATTATCCCCACATAGAGTGCATTGCATTCCAGTCTTAAAGTTACTAACACATGGGTCACTGTAGCCAGGTCCAAACAGCTCAAGTATGGTTTCAGTTGGCGCAATTCAAAGCTCTAAACCAGCTACAGTTAGTTGCACATCAGTTGCATTGAAAGAAATCGGCAAAGGTACCGATTTCGGTGAGAAGGAAGGGCAAAATTTCAGTTGTGCAAAAGAAATCTAGGCTTTAGCAAGAATCTGATTTTATTACAGAAATGACATAAGGGTATAAAGGTTGCCAGTGGACTAAAGAAACCTTTGTTGATGAACCGTTTCCAGACGTTCAGTTAATTGATGGATTTACAGGTGGGACCTCGGTATCCACTGATTTAGCATCCACTGATTTGACTCACCACTGAATCTGGCATCCACCTTTAAATGCTTTGTAACAAGGATAAAAGCACCAAAATCCCTTTTCCTTCCTTCACACTGTTAAACTGCACTGGTTGCAAGCTTCTCTGGGAATAGATAGCCTTAAAGACCCACTTCCGGGTTTCTTGCTCCTCCATTGTCACCCCAGAATGCATCAGTATAGTCCAGCAGTTCTCAAACTTTTAGCACCAGGACCCACTTTTTTAGAATGAGAATCTGTCCGGACCCACCAGAAGAGATGTCATGAACGGAAGAGACTTCATCAAGCAGAAAATTTTTTAACAATCCTAGGCTGCAATCCTACCCACACTTACCCAGGAGTAAGTCCCATTAACTAACATTGTTAAAAGTATATACATAGTAGGTTGTTCAGAGTACAGATCTGTCACATTTCCCAAATGCAGTCACATACCATAGGAGCATCAAGTCTTATATATTAAAAATAAAATAGTAAAATGAATGGGGACCCACCTGAAATTGGCTCATGACCCATCTAGTGGGTTCTGACCCACAGTTTGAGAAACACTATTATAGGCGCTATACATTATTCGCCACTAGATAGGACAAACAATGGAATCTAATGGAATAATTTCCACTATAGCGTCTAAACCAATGGATTCCGGGACAACAATGGAGGAGTAAGAAACCTGGAAGTGGGTCTTTAAAGCTATTTTTCCACTGATTTGATATCCACTTATTTTTTTAATCCACTGGGGGTTCCGGAACAGAACTTCAGTGGATAATGAAGCATGACCTATACATTTAAATATATTTGCATATTTACTTACCACTGTAAAAGTCCTACTTTTAGCAGCCAATGTTCCTACTACAAGCCCAGTTTATAACTGAAGCAAGGCCTGGTTTGACAAGAAAAAAATGAGAGGAGCGTTGAAAAAAAGAGAAACAAGTCCTCTGCAGATGTTCTAAGTGAGTATTCAGTATGAATGTAGAAAGAGAAGTGAGATGATGCCAGCAATACCTCCAATGCCAACACCTTTTCTGGTCATGCCTCCAAAGGACCCAACGTTCAATGGCTGTCAGCAGAAGCAAATACTGAACTCAAGGAGAGTTCCACCCTGTGACTGGGAACCCTGGCTATCCATGGTTCTAAACTGCAAGGAAAGCAACCAAGTGTTTTGTGTCACCTTAAAGGCTGACACAGTTTCAGCAAGAGCTTTCATGGAATACTGTCCTCTTCAACAGATGTGTGACGTGAGCTTCTCAGCAGGCAGGTTTGGACAATCCTTTCAGCCCAATCCTATGCTGGGTTTATGGTGACAGATCTCATGATCCGCCAACAGAAGTCCCAGGCAAGTGATGTAGCAGCGGTTCTGCCATTTGGCAGACCACGGTCACCAGTGCAAACAGCCAGAGGCCATGTAAGGCAACAGTGGCTTGCTGAACCTCCACCATCCTCCTCTGCTGGCAGTAAGTTAGCGCAGGGCAGTTTGGAGGAGGATTGTGGGTGGTTCACAGATTGGAGCGGGCTGGGCTGAAGGCTGTTCAGGGGCAGGAGGGGGAGGAACTTAGCAGCAGTGGTGCATGCCTAGATTCTATTCCTTCTTTCTGGGCCGATCTGCCTCTAGGAGTCTCCTGGGACTAATGCAAGCAAAAGAGCTGGCGTAGGTTTGAAGAGACCCACTAGAGGCCAGGCAACCTACGAAAAGGAATGTAAAAAAGATTTTGACATACCTCTTCTGAACCATCTGGTCAAGACCCCCCCCCCCCAATACTCCATGGGCAGGAGGTCTGGTCTAGAGGGTAGAGCCTCTGTCTGCCTGAAGATAACATCCACAAGGTCGCCAGTTCGAGGCCACCGGCACCGTGCGACCTTGAAGCAGCTGACAAGCTGAAGCCGAGCGATTCCATCTGCTCTGAGCGTGGGAGGATGGAGGCCAGAATGTGAAACCAGATCAGAGTGAAACACCTGGACTGTTGTGGTTCTTGAAAGATAGAACTTTCTTTCAATTGTAAAAATCCCTACGGGGATTTAATCAGCCTGCCTATGTAAACCGCCTTGAATAAAGTCTTGAATAAAGACCAAGAAAGGCGGTATATAAATACCTGTTATTTATTATTATTATTATTATTATTATTATTATTATTATTATTATTATTATTATTATTATTATTATTAGTGTGTAGTGCACACTCCATTAGCGGTGCTGCAAGCTATGGACTAGCAGGAGATAGGATTGGGTCTGTAGCCCACATGGCATGGGGACTCAGAAGGTCTGCCAGAAGCCTTAGAAAGGCACTTCTGGTTTTTCTGCAAACTGAAAGTGCCTTTCTGAGGCCCAGGGATGTGTTAAAAATTTTTGTTTATGTAAGGTCTTAACGGTTTGATGTCGATACACTTTTAGCCTGTATGTTTTAAGATTAAATGACATGTTATGAGAAGCACATTCTTAGTTCTTCCATGACTATTTTTTTTAAATAATAAGTAATAATTACAGGGGGGAATTCAGATTCTAAAATTGGGTTTGGATCATGGCATGGGGAGGAGGGGTTTAACCCTTTACCGATGCCATGGGTTGCTTACTCATTTCCATAACAATTTCTTTCCTATGAACAAAATTCCAATGCATCATTTAGAACACGGGTGTCCAAACTTTTTGGCAGGAGGGCCACATCATCTCTCAGACACTGTCTCGGGGGCCTGGAAAAAAAAGAATTAATTTACATTTCAAATTTGAATAAATTTACATAAATGAATACATTAGAGATGGAACTTATATGAATGAATGAAGGTTTTGCAATAGCTCAAGGCCTATAAAAGGCCTTGCACAAAGATAGGCCAGCCTTCCTTTGTTGCAGCATCATGGATGTGAAACAGCAAGCAGTGGAGGGAGCCCTCATCCCACAGCTCACTGAGAGGTCAAACTGTTGGCTATCATGCTGAGAGCAGTTGCATCAGGCCAGCACAGGCTCCAGCAAGTCTCTGGGGGGAGCAGAGGCTCATTGGAGACTGGGGCCTCCCTGAGGGCCACATTGGGAGTTCTCAAGGGCCGCAGGTGGCCCCAGGGCCAGGGTTTGGGCACCCCTGATTTAGAACAACCATTTTAAAGAATGAAGAGAAGCTAAGTGAGGTTCTATGACCAATAACATTGGGGGAATTAAAAGGAAGTTTATTTAGGGATCACAGAGAACTATTTCAACAGGGTTTGGCTGGCAGTTGATCAATATGTTAACCTGAAGACCGGAACCTTTCAAAGATCAAGTTGACCTTCAGTGCTGACTCTCAAAAGTATTCTGAGAAAGAGATTTTATACAACTGGAACAAACATGTAAGATCTGCCAGAACAACTTTTTGAACAAGGCAGGCACAATGCTTTCTCAATGGTTTCACAATACCTAAATGGCTTCAGTTAGGGCACCGCTGCTGTTTGTCCATCATAACAGTATCCTTCCCAGCTGAATGTATTTCTTCCCTATTTTCTAGTGCTCTGCGTCACCCAATAGCTTCTCCCAGCTACGGTCATTTCAGAATTCTGTCTTTTTTGCATCCTGTACTAACCACTTCTTCCCTGCCATTTTCTAGTTCTCATCCCAGGCATCCTTTTATTTAGGGCCCAAGCCAATCCAGTTTTCCGGTGCTGGTGCAACAGTGCCAATGGGGCATGCACTGCACCCTGTGGTGGGGAAGCAGTCACAGAGGCCTCCTCAAGGTGTGGGAACTGAGGGTTCTAAGGGCCCAATCCTTTCCAACTTTCCAGCATCGGTGCAACCACAACGCAGCCCCGAGGCGGGGAGAGGGCAGGGAGGAGGCATGACAGGGAGGCGGGAGGAGGGGAGAGGGTAGGCGGGAGGCATGCCAGGGGAGGGAGCGGGGAGTGAGGGAGGCAGGTCCAGTGGAGCAGAGTGTTCATGTGGGGCTCGGCACCTGACACGAACTCTCTTACTTCACCACCGACTTTTTGGTCAACGGTGAATCGAGTAGCCCCATTGAGGGACTACTTCCCTTACCCGGGAGAAGGGGACAAAAGTCCCCTTCTCCCGCGGTGCTGCCCGTAGCTGCTGTCGGTGCATAGGATGCAGTGGCAGCTGTTTTCTGTGCCGCCGCAGCCACATGCCACGGGAGCTCAGGACTGGGCTGCCCATCTCCTACATGGTTGCCCTGGCAGTGGTAATCATCACAATGTGGCTTTTACACATCATTCACATATGCTGACCATGTCTTCTGAATGCACCCTAATATTGTGAGAACTTTGATCTGAGGATGGGGTGCAGGTGCAGCTTGGGAGGGTGCTGTCTGTTAGAACAGACAAAAGAAAATATTTCTTTACTCAGCGTGTGGTTGGTCTGTGGAACTCCTTGCCACAGGATGTGGTTATGGCATCTGACCTGGATGCCTTTAAAAGGGGATTGGACAAGTTTCTGGAGGAAAGATCCAGTACAGGTTACAAGCCATGATGTGCATTTGCAACCTCCTGATTTTAGAAATGGGCTCTGTCAGAATGCCAGATGCAAGGGAGGGCACCAGGATGAGGTCTCTAGTTATCTGGTGTGCTCCCTGGGGCATTTGGTGCGCCTCTGTCAGATACAGGAAGCTGGACTAGATGGGCCTATGGCCTGATCCAGTGGGGCTGTTCTTATGTTCTTATGTTATATGAGTCTTATTATCTCATTTCCTACTTTGAGCATCTTTTCTCAGAAGTGCTGTTGTGCTAACATTAGTGCTGACTTATTGGCCAGGGGGAAAATTTTGTGCAATCCCAGGAGAGTAATGTAAATGGGAACTGGACATATCTTCCAATTAGGACTAAAAGAAAGCAGGTTAAAAACTATGTAAATGAATTCAAATTCCTTGGTCTAAATCAGCTGCATCCTAACACACCAAAAATAACTTGCAGATGTACTCTCAGAACCTCTGTCAATTAGCTTCAGGGAATCCTGAAAGACAAGGGAGGTGCCATTACACTGGAGACAGGCTAATGTCCTGATCTTCAAAAAGGGGGGAAATAGGGACCCAGGAAATACCAGACCCACAGTCTGATTCCAATACCAGGACAGATTTTAGAATAAATTATAATTCTCTCTCTCTCTCTCTCTCTTTCTCTCTCTCTCTGTGTGTACATATGATTTTCAGTGATATATATATTCAGTGATTTTCATATATACAGTGATTTTCAACCTTTTCTCATCTCAGGGCACACTGACAAGGCACTAAAATTGTCAAGGTTTTCATCAGTCTTTTAAACAATAGACAAGGCACATCACACTGCAGGATGAGGGCTCACATCCCCCAATGACCGTACTAACAAATGACCTTCCTCCAAACTCACACTGCGCACTGGCGCATCATGTGCGGCACACAGTGCTCCACGGCACTGTGGTTGAAAATCACTGCCTTAGACTCTATTTGCATACTCAATTTGCATATAGCACATTACCACATTGAGATCATGCCATGGCTGTCAGAAGTTGATATCTCAATCAGGTGTAGTTTGCATTTTTAAAACTTTCATTTACATATATCTCCTGTTCTGTCTCCCAGACTCCAGGCAATGGAAAAATGATAACATGACTATATCATAAAGGTGTACAAGAACAGGTGTAAGAGCCTAATGCCACCCATATCTTGCTGACTGCTGCACATTCAGAGCTATGTTAGAAGAGCTTTCTAATGATTTACAATTAAAAGTAGATTTTTTTTACCCGGCATGCTCTGCTGTTCCATGAGCCCCATCACTGCTCAGGCTTAGCAGTGTTGCAAATCTGGCCCCAGTATCGTAGCCTAAGTATAAAGAGCATTGGCAAGGAGCCCATTAATTCATTAGGACGAACACATGAATTCTATCAAGGGTTTTGATGACATGAAATGCAATTATAGATGAAATACAGAATATCTGGAGCAGATACTTTCACTACGTGTTCTTCTTTTACTACATGGCTTGGCTTGGCTTCAAGTTGGCAAACTCAATGACCCTGTTGCTTGGCAAAATAAATAGTCATAAAAATTTCCACTTCCCTTTACTATGTTCTTTACTCCTTGAATGACATGAATGCAATCTTCAGGAAAGATCAGGCATCAGCACCTACTCAAAACCAGTTCAGCATCAAAAAGAAACTCTGAGAACATTAATAGCTCAGAAAACAGCCATTGCCCAATATTCCCGCAGTCATATTAATCATAACTATGCTTAGCTTTCTTACTAGAGGATAAGCTTTTATTTATTTGCTTCCAACAGCCTCATGATTCATGATAGCTGGGAGCAGAAGAGAGTGCAGATGCTTGGTTACCCAACAACAACATTTCAGGAGTCTTAAAGAATCCCAAAGGCTTATTACACAATGAAACCCTAGAATTTTCTTGTACTGTTTTAACGTATCCCGCAGCACAATATTAATTGAACCGATTCATTCTCTACAGTTGCTTGTTTATGGAATCCAGCAGTCAATGAAGCAATACACTCTCCAGGCCAACAAAGTGGGACCTCTCATTCCTTTGCCCCCTGGGTGATGTTGGGCTAGTGCTAGTCAGTGAATCACTTTCTCCTGGGTTTTGGTCAGAATAAAAGGTGGGGAGAGACTATGTATAATGTTATGAGCTCCTTGGAAAACAAGTGAGGTAAAGCCCTGGTGTCTCCTGTTTGTGTAGGGCAGAACCATAGTAGCTCCTCACGTAGCCAGTGGTTTCTACCAAATGTATGAGTTGGATGGTTGGAGAGGGAGCAGCTTTTCTTTCATACTATTATTGCCCCTACCAAGGGCAACTTGCCGTGCAAAGGAGAATTTTGGACATCGTTTATTTTATGGTTTTATTAAAATATCCCACCTTTTCGCCCCTCAGTTATCCCTTTCCCTTGCAACAACAGCCCCCATTGCAGTGGTTCCCAAACTTTTTTGGCTGGGGGCTCCCTTGATATACTGGGTCATTGGCTGCTTCTCCCTGTTAGGGCTACAATCCTATACAGTGGGAGGTTTTTTGTGAGGATACTGAAGCTGCCCTGGCTGCTTTTCGTGACTCCCCAGAGAGCCACGACGCACAGTTTGGGAACCACTGCCCTATAAAAACAGCAGCAGCATGAAGAGGAGGAATCCTATCTCTCTTTCTGTAGGTGGCCTGCATGTTGCTTCCCATTGTGGGAATGGCAAAGAAAAGGTTGAGTGGTTTTTCAAGAGGTCAGAGAATATTCTGTCCTCTTTTCAGCTGTTGGGCTTTAGGGGCAACTGGTACATAAGAACATAAGAAGAGCCCTGCTAGATCAGGCCAAGGGCCCACCTAGTCCAGTTTCCTGTATCTCACAGTGGCCCACCAGATGCCGTGGGGAGCACACAAGACCACAAGAGACCTGTACCAACAAGCACCTCCCTTAGGGTTCTTAATTCTTAGGGTTACTGCTGCTGGAGTCAAGAAGGGCAAAATCATCAAAACGAATGGCAGCTATCTTCCCCACAGCGTTCCTCTGAGGGGAATTGGCAAACAGTACTGCTGTGAGAGAAAAAGAAGTGATTGACGTAGGAAGATGAGATGGTAGGAGTCCCTCCCGCTGTACATGAATATCCTAAGCAAAACCCAATAATTTGTATAGGGCCTTCAGGGGGTCCTTGGAAAACTGTTCTCTGTGCATCCTTCCTGCCTTGGTGATGTTTGAGGGCTGACTTGATCAAGCAGATATATCACAGTCAGGCATGCTGACTGCTTTATCCTTCTGAATTCAACTACTGTAGAGAGCTTTCCGTATTTATTCATATTTTTATACTGCCCTTCCTGCAAGGAGCTCAGAGTGGTATGCACTTTCCCTCCTTTAGTGCTCATAAAACCTTGTGAGGTAGCTGAGCCCGAGAGATGGGTACTGGCCCAAGGTCAACCAGGACGCCTCATGGCTGAGCCGGGATTTGAATCTGGATCTTCCAGGTCTCGAGTCCAACTCCTAAAACACTTCACCATCCTGGCTCTCAATCTGGAGTCAAGCCTGCCACCTCCTCACCCCAGCTTGTTAATAGCAGCTCTTCCATGTTGTGACATGATCCATAGGTGCATTGCAGAATGGTGACATGGCATTCCTAGCCATTATTCTTTGTTTTCAACTCTTTGTTATGGATATACATAATAGCTTCATCTCATGTAACTGAAGAGAGTTCATATCAGCACTGACACCTTTTTTGTACAATTATGAGTACAAGGCAGATCTTGCCAAAGTACTTTGCCAAAGTAAACAGTGCTGGATTAGATGAACCATGGGTCTGACAGTACCTGTACAATACAGACAGCTTCCTGTGTTCCTAAAGGGATATCCCATGACCCTTTTCTTCAAATTATCAGAAGTACACAAAAATGTAATAAAGGCACAATATATAAAGAGTAGCAAGTAAAGTGCATTTTTATTCTTATTTTAAATAGAAAATAAAACACTACAATATGAGGTCACTTGCTGGAGATGCTCTGGGAGCATTTCTTGTTACAGGTTGGATTAGATGACCTTGTGAGTCCCCTCCGACTCCATGATTCTATAAGCCTGTAATGCATCTGTGACCAGAAGACACATTTTTTATCTCTGGCCCAGTGCAGCTTTTTCAAAATGAAATTGTTAGCTATTATGCTTATTCTACAGTTTAACATGACCTCGAGTAACGCTTTCGTTGGCCCAGTATGGTACTTATTTTTATCTTCACAAATTAAAGTTTTACCAGGGTTGAACTTTTGTCTATTTTTAACTTTCTTTCATAGAAAACTGCCCTGGGTGAACCTACACAACTGACACTCTGAGGTTGGTGTACTATTAATAGGAGACTTTGGCCTAGTTTGCACTGAGGTGACATATCACTGCCAAGTCGATGCCAATTCAGTCGGGCACGGGTCGGGACTCACATAAGTTCATGCTCCTCACATAAGTTCATGCTCACATAAGTTCACATAAGTTCATGCTGCAGCGTGCAAGTAATAGTCCTTGCACACTGAAAACTAGTAGGTTAGGAAGACACTAAGCTAAAATTCTCCTAAACATTTAGTTTTCTGTGAGTAGGAGAAGTTTTGGAAGGAGGAACATTTGATCATGTCCCCCCTGCAGACTGAAATGATGCAGCAGAAGCAAAGGTTTTACCACCTCAGTAGGAACAATGACTTTGATGAATATGGAACGCAACCAGGGGTCACAATGGGCTTTCCAAACACCCATCACCTTTCCCTTAGATCTGTGGACTTGATACTTCATTAGTTTGGATGAAAACAACAAGACTGCCAGTAACATTGCTTGAGTTTGGGGCAACACCTGGCTTCAGGGCAAACTGGAACACATGCTATGATTCACACTCTTTTTCCTACTTGTACTCATCTGCCCCTTCCAGCCTTCCCTTCCCCCTTCCACCTGTCCCTTCTCAAGTGGTTCTTGATCTGATCCAGCAAAACACTCCCTGTGTTCAAGAGCTCATACTCAAGCTCACATAACAGACGTTCAGATTATGCGCTGTTTTGCTTGAAGCACACTGATGACCCATAGCTTCAAGCCAGTAAAAAGACTAAAGGCACAGTTCCTACAGAATGGCTATTTAATTTGTTTTGATTTGTATTTATTTTGATTTGTCCCACCTCCTCCTATCCTAAAGTCTTAGAAATTGTTACAAAATGAGATACCTATGAGATTGGCTTTTCTCCCCCACCATGACAGCTTTGCAAGGTTAAAATTTCACAAGAGGAGCCATGTTAAAATGAGCCTTTTGATAGCATCAAGACCAACAAATTTACTCAAATTTTACTCTTCTACTTCGGAGCCTGTTTTTGGTGGATGTATGAAGGACATGCAACAAAGCTGGCTCTGGCCTTACATGAAGCCAACTCAATACAGATACACCAGACAGTTTTGTTTATGACAATCAGTAGATATGTACAGTATTCCAGGAGCAGCTTCCATCTAGATCGGGGTGCCCAAACCCTGACCTGGGGGTCACTTGCGGCCTTCTGGGGCTCTCAATCCAGCCCGTAGGGAGCCCCCAGTCTCCAATGAGCCTCTGGCCCTCCAGTGACATGCTGGACCCCATGCTGTCCCGACGCAACTGTTCTCAGCATGAGGATGACTGTTCAACCTCTCACCTGAGCTGTGGGATAAGAGCGCCCTCCACTACTTGCTGTTTCACATCTGTGTTGTAGCAGTGGCAGCAAAGGAAAGGCTGTCCTTGCTTTGTGCAAGGCCTTTTATAGACCCTGAGCTATTGCAAGTCCTTCATTCATTCATATAAGTGTCATCTCTAATAAATTCATTTATGTAAATTTATTCAAATTTTAAATGTAAATTAATTCCATTTTTCCCCAGCCCCTGACACAGTGTCAGAGAGATGATGTGATCCTCCTGCCAAAATGTTTGGACACCACAGATCTAGATGATGGAGAAAAGAGTTTGCTTGTGTTTCCTCAATTCAGTCCAGTTCTGGGAAGCGGTCCTGCCTGTGCAGAACAGGCTGTTACACAGTCCCAAGATAACATTGTATGCATCCTTTTCTCCAGGATTATCTTTTATTTTTCTTTCCATTCGGCTGGGTCATATCATTTTTTTTTTTGCATCCATTTTTTGACATCCGTTCCAAGAATGTGTCATTTCACCAGCTGTGATTAATGCAAACAAACATTAATTTGCTCCTTTGCCTCACTTCCCATTTCTCTCTTTTTTCCCAGCTGACCCAATTTTTTCTGAGCCTTCCCTAACACCTTGGCTATCTAGTTCTGTAGAATCTGCCTTTGCGCCACACTCCACCATCACAGCAGGACAGATATATGTACTTGGCTGAAAGACTTTTCTGAATTACCTTCCCCTCCAGACCATTGGCAGCTTATTAGAAAGGTAGTCTGCCATTTTTTCCCTTGGATTGTCTTAAAACACCGTGTGTGTGTGTGTGTGTGTGTGTGTGTGTGTGTGTGTGTGTGTGTGTTAGTTCTGTTCTTTCACCTGTAAGGGTGAGAGTCCTTCCTCCAGGCAATGGCAATGGGGGGGGGGGGGCAAAGCGCAAAGTTTATCAGGTGCCTGAATATTAAAGTGCCCCCTTGCCTTCAGAGCTATTTGGAGTGGTGGAGGCATGTTCTCTGCTTTATTCCCACAGTTCCAACCGGCTCTGAAGGCGAACGGGACGGACCACAGCTTTGCTTTCGACACTCCAAATGACTCTGAAGGGGAAGGGGCACTTTACACATTGCATTCAGACTGGGTATAGGTGGGCATGCAGGCAGCTTCAACACTCCCTCTTGCCGTCAGCTGTTCTGCCCCAGCTCCTCCACCACCTTATGAGACTCTTTGCCCTCTTTCTTCACTAGCCAGAGCAAACCAAAGCAGTGGCTCCACTTGCTCCGGTCCCAGCCCATCAAGGGGCAGCCCCAGCACTAGGATGTGTGCCATCTGCACAGGTTTCCCATTTCTGGCTCTCATCTTGTTTCCCATGACCTGGGAATGAACTTGCCTGCACATCTGGGGACATAGCTTCCATGACAGCTAGAGCCTTTTTTTAAATTATTCTTTTTTTCCCCCCTTTATTTTTTGTTTGTTAAATGAAACTTTGGAACTATGGCCCAGTCAGGCAGGGTGTCACATGCACAGAATCCAGACCAAACCTGGCCATCTGAGTAAAATGGCAACCATGTGAATACCCCCCAGGGCTGAAGTCACACTTAATAATATAATAATATACAGTATTTATATACCACCTTTCTTGGTCTTTATTCAAGACTTTATTCAAGGCGGTTTACACAGGCAGGCTTATTAAATCCACACAGGGATTTTTACAAATTGAAAGAAGGTTCTCTCTTTCAAGAACCACCACATTCAAGGTGTTACACTCCGATCTGGTTTAACATTACACTTTAACTACAAACACATTATTAATCATTCTGTCCTCTTTAAACCCAGCTTTCTGTTATCAGTATAAGGCTGAAGAGCAGGATTTTTTCAGAGAATATAGTATATTGTTTCCCTGATAAGCCCTATCCAATCAGTTTACAGTGAAGCAACAACAGTAGACACAACTGAGAAAGATACTTTGAGAAGATACTCTGCACTTTCCTCTTTTCTTCTTCCTCACTTTTGAACCGCTCCACCTGCACACAATGGACTGATAAGAGCGTTAGGTGAGTCAGAGAGATGTCAAGTCAGCAATGACATGACCTGGAGGTAAGAGTGACAGACAAGACTCATTAAACAATTAACCCCCACTGAGAACTCTGCCATGTACTTCATGACCCCAGAGCGAGACCATCTGAAAAACTAGTTTTAGCAGCATACAGCCTTGCCCTCCCCAACCCCACACCTCCCCAACCCCACTACTGTTGTAAAACAACAGCGGTAAAGAGGGAAGTGTCCTTGAAGGTAGGTGAGACAATCTCCTCTCCAACACTCATCAGGTGGTTACCACCATAGCTCTGGAACACACATAGCAAAATATTCACACTCGCACGCCCAAATGAGCATGCTCGGGGAACTGTTTGCCATGACACACCAACCTCCCAACCTGATACCAGAGAAAATGAGAGTTAGAATCTCAATCTGACATTAAGTGAAAGAGAATCAAAGTTTATTGAGGCAAAGAATTGCAAGAATAGAGAGTAGGTGTGTAAAACAACACAATCCCAATAAGTGAAATTGGCCAGCTGGCAGGAGGGGGAGACAAGAGAGAACAATAAGAAGGGAGGCAACAAGTATGCGAAGCAGACTTCTCCCAAGAAAATAGCTTCAGGTTCTAGGCCAAGTTAGGAGGACAGAGGAAAATTTCAAGGGACGTTGTGTAAAAAATGAAGGGTGTTTGGTTCAGAGGCATGGTCTTGGCAGAGTTCCTTGAGGGGGGTGGAGACAGAAGTTAGTGGACGAGGCTTCAGACAAGCCTACCACCATGGCAAAGAAGGGAGTTTACTCCAGCCTTCTTGATGGATGACTCAAGGCCAAGAATGGGGCAACAAAGGATGCCTTTCTCTGGACAGCAGAGACATAGGCAACAGTGTATCTGCCACTAGGCCTGCTGAATAAGCAGCCAAGGTTCCTGAAGTGTTGGAGACCTTGAGGTTAAGGGAGCTGAGTTCCCAAGTAGGCTTGACTACCAAGCCGAAAGTTGTGGCTTAGATCCAGATGGACACCTAGATTGAAGTCCAAGAGCACACTAAGGTTTGCTGAGGTTGAAGGCAGGTCCTTGCTCTGGCAATTCGTTTGATCGACAGTCCAATCCTATCCCCCATCAGCAGGCACAATGCAGGGCTACCAGTGCAGTCTCCATTGCATCCTGTGCATTGGGGACCAGGTCAGCCAGGAGAGGTAAGAAAAGAAAAACATACCTCCCCAGCCACTGCCTGGTCCCCGATGGGACTTCTCAGGTCGATGACAGTTATTTTGCTGACAAGAACTGAAGTGAAGCACGGGCTGTGTCAGGTCCAAGATGGGGGCTTGGGAGGCACACAAGCCAGTCCCATTGTGATCTGCCTTGTCCCACCCCCAACTTGCCACCAACCCGCCCCTGATCTGCCCCAAGCCACCCCCAACCATCAGCAGAAACCCATCGGGGACCAGTCTCTGTGGCAGTACTAGTGGTACACAGCCTTCCACCCTTTTCACCTGTGGCAATGGAAAGGCCTCCATGACACCATATGATTGTAAGGATAGGATTGTGCCATTAAGCTTTTAGAGGGGAAGGGTGTTGGGCACAAAGCCAGGGACTATAGCTCTGAGTCAGCCGAAAAAAGCTCAACTGAAGTATGCCTTACACAGCACAAAATGAGTGACATCTCCTGAGAGATCCAAGACAGACACAGCTGAGAAAGCCAGGGATAATTTTGAACTCCTGAGAATTGAAAAGGTGAATCCTGACAGGTCAGGGCAGGTAAAAGGTGGGAGGGCAATGGGGACACTTTTGAACATAGCCAGGGATAGTCAGGCTTTCCAGTAACAGCCACTCTTGCACTAATAGTAGGTAGGTGGTTTTTAGCCACTGTAACTTGTTTTTACCTGTTTGCTTTCACCTGGTGCAACAAATGGGTCAATCAAGGTACAGGACAGAGTAATCAAGCATGGCCGGCTAGCTGAGGAGACTGGCATACCATTGAAAGGTCTGGGTGAAGATGGTGTTGCGAGAACGTTCTCACAAGCTTCCAGGCTGTCTTGATTTGATTAGCTAACCTCTGCCTGCCTGCATCTGGTTAGGAAGGCTCTTCTTCTTCTGAACTCTTCAATTTTCTGAGAGCTTGCAAGGCATTTGGATAAGGTTGCTTCTGTGTGGCCAAGGCTCCCGCCCTTCCAATGCAGGGATCTTTGCGTGCAACCTCTGGCGCTCTGATCATTTTGTTTACACACTGTTAACATGGAGTCAGCAGGCCAGGCATCAGAGGCGGAGGACTTCATCACTAGGCTTTTGCTCCACTGCTGTTCAGATGGGAGGCCCAGACTTCACTTTTTCCACTGTTAAAATCGTGGTCAAATTATGGGGTGAAAAGGAGTGCAATTCACAAGCTCCACCCCTGACTCCCCCCACATTGAGTGCCTCCATAGCCTTCTAAAATCAAGAAAGGAGGGTTGCCACAAAAACAGGGGGCAGGGGGGTAATTCAAGCACTGCTTTAAAGCAGAAAACTTTGCAGAATTTAGAGGGTACAGAAGTGTATGCTCCAAAGTGAACTCTGGAACAACTGGACTCTGGTGAGCTGTGTTTTGTGCTTAGCGAATGAAATTGCAGTGGGCTTCCCTTGGAGTGGTTTCATCTTCTGACAGCCTGTTTAATGAAACAGAGAATGTGTGCAAAACAAAGATCAGACTTTTGCCCTAAAAACGATTGAGTCCTAGAGGGCAGTCAGTCTTCATAGCACTCCTGTGGCCATTCTCTTGTCATCATTGGAACATCTTGGCTTTGTCTAAGAGATGGACATTACATAATCACTGAGACTGAATCACAAGAAAACACAGAATAAGCAGGAAACATTTAAGTGCAACTCCTGCGACGCCGCTGGAACCAACCATATTGGCTTCTGCCTTTCCATTGGACCATTTCAGCAATGTGGAGAGGGGGGATTTGCTGCATGGGTAACAGCCTATCCTTCATGCCTTCTTTACCCAGGCTTCGCGCACTGGAGAGGACACTCCAACTTCGCCATACGGCGTCGGCACCACACGGGAAGCAGCAGTTTACCGGTTATAAGTCTTCGCTCGTTTACCGGTTTACCAAGTTTAAGCAGTTTACCGGTTATAAGTCTTGGCATAGAGCGTGACGCCAGGGGCTGCTTCCGACGGTGGGAGAGATCATTACTCCCGAATTGGCCTTTTCAGCCACACTAGATGCTGTGCCAGAACCACCTTTCAGAGCACGATACCATAGTCTTTCGAGACTGAAGGTGGGCATTCCAGTGCAAACTCCCCCATGCTGATGCAGTAGTGCTGCCACCTCTTGCGCTGCATCCCACAGGGGAATTTCACAGGTGGAAAGTCTCCTCAAGGTAAGGAGACTTTGCCATGGGGGAAGACCCAGCCGCCGCTACAGGGCACCTTGGGCCTATGCCAATGATATCGCTAGCACAAGTCTGCGTTGTCCTGTGTTGGTGGATCAGGCCCGGGAAGGTGGATAGGATACAACATGAGCCAGCACTGCCAATCTGGCCCTCCCCCAAATTGCCCACCTCCCCCATTCTGTTGCCACCCTCCCCCGCCCATTCCACCCCCTCCCTACCCTACCCTTCCCCTGCCCCTGCACTACCCTGCAGGAGCTTACCTGCTCTGCCGCGTGCTGCTCCCTGCAGCAGGCCTAGATGGTGTTGTGTTGCAATCTAGTTTACGATTTTCTCTAGCAACTAGAAAAAAAAGAAAAGTCAGTGATTTGGTAGTTGAATGGAATCGTTAGTTGAAAATGCACATACAATCATGCTAAATATTCACACACTTGAATATTGTGTGCAACTGAAAATGGGACAAAATTATCTCTGTTCGTTACAGACTTCTAAATGCATTCCAACAAAAATAACAAATTCTAAGGGTTCTTTATTTTTCTCACGTGATTTTAGAAGCAGGAAACGAACACAATAAAATATTTATCTTTAAATATAACTACATCCTTCCCACCAAGATGTTTGCATTTAATGGTTTATACCAGGTAGACAACAGAGAAAGATTGAGGGAAGATTGAGGAAGACAGGGGGGGGGAAGGGGAAAGAAAATGCAATTATTTCAGGTTCATAGACTCAGGCTATGGGCTATGGAGGTCTAGGAGTTGGGCCGAAGGCTTCACAGGAAAGGTAGGCTTTCAGGAGAGATCTGGAGAGAGTATGTATCACTGAGGAATTTTGGCTGAGGGTTCACAGGGCATCGGGGATAGCAAAGGCAAAAACATGAAGATATTTGATGTAACAGGAGAACTCCAGATATCTAGCAGCAATTTTCAACCTTTTTCATCTCACGGCACACTGACAAGGCACTGAAATCGTCAAGGCGCACCATCAGGTTTTTGACAATTGACAAAGCACACCATGCTGCCAGTGGGGGTTCACATCCCCCATGGACCCTACTAATAGATTACCTTTCCCCAAATTCCTGTGGCACATCTGTGGACCACGCACAGCACACCAATGTGCCATGGCACAGTGGCTGAAAATGGTTAGCTTAAATAGAGAGGGTAACAGGTTTCTCTTACCCCCCCCCCATTCCCCATTTCGTACAGGCAGATCAAGTAGATCTTGATTGAAGTATGCATCTATTAGTACCCTAATCCTTTTTATTCCCCCCTTGGCCCTTACTGCAGTAGCAAATGTTGTGCTTTGAACTCTCAAAAGCTCTTTATAAATGCTAACTACTGTGTTGTTGTTGTTGCTGTTATAATTATTAGATATATAAGGTGACATGATTTAGCTGGAGTCGTGACTGAGAGATGACTTTAAAAGGGAGAGTTCCTTTCACTGAATCACTAACTTCATTTCCTTAAGTTTACAAGAGTTTTCCAGTAATTACACTCACACTGTGGGCCTTTACTGGAAAAATGTTCTTGACAGCTCGACTCACGAAAGGGCGAATTTTTCATCATGTCATTTAGAACACTTTCCCGACTTGGGAGCCCGGCATAAAAACATTTCTCTAAACACAGTAGTAATGCTTTGATCTAAAATGTGAGGATGGCTGGCTGTAGCAACACATGTGCTGCACAACTAAGTTTTCAGCCCTCTCCATTCATCCAGTTCAGAAATCCAGCTGGTATCATGAATGCCTCTTAATCATCCATTCCTCAAATGGGGAAAAGGTGCTGCTCAACGCACAGATTTCTCGAGCTGAAACCATGTCAAAATATAGCTGTCAAATGCTGTTATTGTTAGCAGGGTGCAAAAAAAAAAAAATCACATGGTGAGTCTTACTTAGCGGTTGGCTATAATGAGTGGGAAGAAATTACCATTGTCCATTTCCAGTTATGGGAACCTCCAATTGTGGGTTCTCAAAGTAGCTGGCCCCAGAAGGTTAAAAAAAAAAGACACAAAAAGTGCTATTTCAGGGCTGTGGTGTTGACCAGACCATGGGAAAATCAAAAATAGAATTGTGTCAAGAATTGCAAGGTTTAGCTTTCTCTTGAGTTGCTTATACTACAAACCGCAAATGCCTGGATTAGCTGAGATTCAAGTGGGTGGGTTGACAGAGCACTTTCAGGCTATCCCAGGGTATCACAGGTCAAAATAACTCTAGACGTACCCTGAGCTGTTCATATTGTTCTGGTCAGGCACAACATAATTGAAACAAACTAAGTATGCATCTTTCCTAGCACAGAAATAAGAATCAGTCTATTCACCTTTCTACCTATAGATCACCTTCTGAGAATCCAAGCTTTTCTATATCTCCCACTGCGAAGAAGGAGTCGAAGAAGTTCTAAATTCCATCACCTGCCCAAACCACAAAGCCTTTGGAATTGACTTTGCAATCACTGCTCAGAGGGATTCCAGTCAGCACCCCAAACCACAAAGCTTGCGACCGAAGCCCACTGGGATTGGTCTTGGGCCTCCTTTAACCAATTTGCTTGCCTCCATGTGTAAATGGTTCCTATTCTTCACCCCATATCCACGCTACACCTGCCATACAGAGGGCCTAGTTTAGGCATAGCATCCCATCACCCCACCTGCCAAGAGTAAAACACCGGTTTGCCGCAGATCCCTCAAAAACAGATCCATAGCTGTATAAAGTGAGCGGAGAATGCACAATATCAAGATAAACAAAGAATGCTCCATCTGACTGGACCACAATCCTCCCCAAGTTCCAATTCACCTTATGGCATTATCAACTTTACCATCTAGCATTTTACATCTAGCATCCCTCCAAAGAGCAAGCTGGAGAAGGTCAGGTCACAGAACCACCTACATCTGAATTATTGGAAATCGCTACAGGCCTAAAGGCTCAAGGACAAAGTTGCCCACTGTCCAGGTCATTTTCTCCCAAATAAACAAAATGGTCCTGGGAAGAGGGTGCCCATGCAAATATTCCAGTGTGATAGTGCTACCATCACCTCCACCTCCTCCTCCTGGACCAAGCCTTCTCCAAAGATTCAAAGCAGTCACTAATGCCCATACCATGCCCATATCCTCTTCCTCATCCAACCACACGGCATCTGATTGGAAGTCACTTGGATGTTCTTTCCCCCAACTTCTGCATGTACTTAGGTATTGCTGAAGGACAAGAGTTCTTTTGGACTTAGAAGCAATAAACACACTCACAGGTAAAGCAAGCACCTGATAACACAGGGGCAGAGTTAACAATCTCCAAAAAGCATCCAGAACAGATGGCACACTTGCACCCCTTTCATTGCAGGAGGTAGAGGATCAGCAATAGGCAAACTCCTCATGACCATAAGGGTGTGTGGCACCTCTGTGGCAGGTTGGCACTGATGCTTGCCTGATAATGGGAACAGGCACCATTATATATGCATTATAAGACAAGCACCAGCATTATATGTGCTACTATGTTTCATGAGTTTTATATGTGCTACTATGTTTCAAATGTTTCACTATATGTGCTACTATGTTTCATGCAAGGAAAGCGCCCTACAGGTAGACCACAGCTGCAATACAAGGACATCTGCAAGAAGGATCTGAGGGCCTTAGGAGTGGACCTCAACAGGTGGGAAACCCTGGCCTCTGAGTGGCCCGCTTGGAGGCAGGCTGTGCAGCATGGCCTTTCCCAGTTTGAAGAGACACTTGGCCAACAGTCTGAGGCAAAGAGGCAAAGAAGGAAGGCCCATAGCCAGGGAGAGAGACCAGGGACAGACTGCACTTGCTCCCAGTGTGGAAGGGATTGTCACTCCCGAATCAGCCTTTTCAGCCACACTAGACGCTGTTCCAGAACCACCATCCAGAGCGCGATACCATAGTCTTCCGAGACTGAAGGCTGCCAACAACATGTTACATGATAACTATTAATAGATTTCTATCCCTACACATTAGTAGGAGAGGAAAAACTTACCAGGGGAAAACCAGGGGAAATAGATGTTCGAACACACTGGGTAGGTTTGCAGGTGTTTGGCCCTGAAAGTACTATATGCCCAGTATTTTCCAAGATGAGATAAGCAAGGGTTGGGCAGAAGGCTCAGCCAAATAAAATAGATACAGCACTTGTTAGTCCCTGCTCAATTAGCATGGAATCGCCCATTTGCAGCCCAAAATGAGCCTGGCAATGCACTAAGGACACATCATCCTTTCTGATAGTCACAATGGTCTTTTGGCATGGTTGCCAAGGTGCAATATGCAGCCAAATGACCCACACAAGGGAAGAAAAGGAAGAGGAACTAGAGAAATCATAGAGAAACACTCCCCGCATGTGCACAAAGCCAGCCCAACATATATGTGCTCCCACACCCTCTCCTCTGCTCTATAAATCCCCTCAGCTCCTCAATTCATTAAAAATATTAATTATCAGAAGTGCCATGTCTCCTGCAATACTCCCCACCAAAATCAACAAGACCGCCATGCCACCAAAGTCTCTGCTGAAACCAAGGCTTAGCCAGAAGTTAGTTTTGGGTATCCTGCCACTCTCAATCATGCCAGTGGACTGAAAAGTGGCAGGGAGGTGCAACCATGGCAGCCAGTAAAGCGCTGCCCATAAAAGAGCCAGTCAGAAGGCACCACATGTCTCCTTGCCTTGTGTAGGATTGGGGTAAAGGCAACCCCGCCCCCCACCTCCACTCGACAATTTCTAGTTCAGTGCATCACAAGAATGGGGCTATGGCCATTACAAGCCACTCTCCCTTATCATAGCAATACTTCACCAGACATCATTCTGATACGCACCTCTTGACATCATAGCAGCTAATGAGGTGAAGCAAGAGCAGGGAAACGGCAAGGCATTAGGTAAGATGTGCTACAGGAGAGGGCAGCAACCCGGGCTCACAAAGTCCCTTTGTCATGCTGCACAGAACAGCTCTGCCATTCCCTGTCTGGTGTGCCACAACTCGGGTGGGGGGCTTTGCCACCCAAGCCAAGCTCCGGTAGACCAGATTACGTTAGGTGGTGGGCTGGATCCATCCCATGAACTGCAGGTTGCTGACTCCTTGCATAACATAATGAGAGGGGGAACTCAAAAGACTGTTGCCATTTTTGATGGCCATCTTGCTGTTGCCTGTGATGCTTTTCCTGAATTATTTTCCTTTATTTTCCCTAGTACTCTGCCTGCATAGGCAATCATGGGCCGTTTATGCCTCGATGCCCAACCTGCATGCATTTGCCAACCTGCATTGCATCATGGATTGTTATGCTATGGATCCACATGTCTCGAATGGCTACTATGAACGTGGGGCGCGGCTTGCCTGGAAAGCTGGGTCAAGTCCAACAAGAATTCTCTTTGCCATCTCTTGTCACACACTCCCTTGGGAGAAGAAGATGATCCCATGATGCAACATCCTGCTTCCAATGTCCCCTTTCTGTACACTCAGTGGCGTCACTAGGATTCGCGTCACTCGGTGCGGGAGGCCTGCGCATCACCCCATGCAGTGGGCAGGGCAACACCCCAGATGGTGGGCATGGTGATGTACCATTGCCCTACCCCCCACTGGTTTTTTGGCAATACCTTTTGATAGAACACAGACATTTCAATGTGGTTTGTTTCATTGCATTCTGCATGAAATTACGCATTGATTGATATATAACATGATGGTATTATTCCTCCAAACTCTGATTTTAGTGATTTTGAACACCCTGGGAATACCGGGTGCTGTAGGCTTATACCATAGTCTTTCGAGACTGAAGGTCGCCAACGAACACTTGTGGAGTCACGCACACGCACGCGTGCCAACTTACTAATACCTTATTGCAGCAGTTCTCATACTTTTAGCACTGAGACCCACTTTTTAGAATGACAGTCTGACCCATTGGAAGTGATGTCATGGCCAGAAGTGACATCATCAAGCAAATTATAAATAAATAATTATAAATAATTAAATTAAAATAAAAGAAATAATTAAATAAGGGGGAGCCAGTCCTGTTCCACCAAGTGAGTTTTCTCTGTAGTCTGCCTGCAATTACACCCCGCCCCAAAAGAATCAGTGAGATCAACAGCCCTCCCAGTGCCCAGTTTAAAGTCCTTCTATTTCATGCACATCAATACAAAGACCCACCTGGCTTTACAAGTCTGAGAGCCCAATCCTATGCCTGTCTACTCAGAAGTAAGTCCCATTAGAGTCAGTTGGGCTTACTCCCAGGAAAGTGTGGGTAGGATTGGGCTGTGAGGGAAAGTGCAAGTGCAAAATGTGAGGGAAATTGCAAGTGCAAAATAGAAAACATTCCCCTTAGCAGTTCAACCCTCTTTGTTGGTCCTTTCTAGTGGGGGGGGGCTGCTTTCTGGGGCTTTTGTGCACTCCAGTCCCATCGGATCAGGACCATTCTGGTGTCCTCACATTCTTTGCCTGGCCTGACCATCAGCCAAGGCACGTCTGCCTACTTGTGAGTAAACACTATGTGAGGCTGCTTCGCTTCCCAGAGGGCTCCATACACTCGCAGCTGGGGGGGAGCCCCCAAACACCTTTTTTGGGGGGCTGCACTCATTGGATCAGGACCATTCTGACATTGTTGGAATCCTCTTGGCCTGCCCTTTCCGATGGACTATGGCATGTATGCCTACTCATGAGTAAACGCACCATACGGCTTACTTTCACTTTCCATAGGGCTCCATGCATTTTTTCCTTCTGGTTTTTTGGCCATAACTTTTGAACAAAAGGAGTTCTCTCAACGGGGTTTTCTGCATTGTGTTCCGCTGGTCATTCAGCATTCAATGGTGTATGGCATGACACGGTGGCTCGTAAAGGCACGATTTCAGTGCGTCACCCCCGGGCACGTCACCCAGTGCGGCCCACACCCCCGCCCTCCCCTAGCGATTCCACTGTGTACACTCCTTGTTTTGTATTTGCCTATTGTGTCTTTGACCCCACTAAATGAAGACTTTCAGTATAATCTCTGCACCTTTCCTTCAACACTGTATCAAGAGATTTGCATTGATTGATGCCACCACACAACCCTCTGCTCATACCGACATTTTGCACGTAGCCTTTTTGATGATGTAACCCCATTCCAATGTGCCTGACATTCCTTGGCACATCTGCATTGTGAAACTGTACTTAAGTCTTGGTTATGAGATATACCTTGTACACCTGTGTTTTCTCTGTTACCTTATGCCACATCTCCTATCTAACTGCATTTTGATTCCCTTGATTGTGTGCCAGGAACTGGCACATCACCACCTGTTCTGATCCATTTGCCCGCCAAGTCAAGCATCTGCACATGAATACAGAAGGCTCCAGAGCCGCTTTCTCATCCTGATAATGATACACTGTTCAATCCTATCCCACCACCATTGGCACCAATTCTTAACTGCAACTGTTTATGACGAGGACCAATCAGACAGACAGCAAGAGGTAAGCAAAAAAAAATTTACTTACCCCCTGCTAGGCTGCCTGATCACCTGTGTGTTTCCTTGGACACAAGCCATTTTGCTGGCATATGTCCCAGGAGAGAAGAGAGGCAGGACGGCCTGGGAACGAGGAGATCGGATCTAGCCTAGCACATGCTGCTGCTTGTGCCACACCACTACCTACTTGGGGCAGTGGTCCAGCTTTCCCACTGCCATAAAGGGCCTTGCGCTGCCAGAATTCTGCCCTCAGCAGGATTGGGACATAAACTGCACACCACCCAGAGCTGCACAAAGCAGCAGCTCCAAAAATTACTGGAGAATGCTGACAGCAAGCTGCCACTCAACCTCATGCAACACCCCTTGTTTCCATAACACAGGGTTTCCATATGCTACTCAGAACCCTCTGGACTCCAGCACAGCTCTCAGAATCAGGCAGCTAAGATCATGCTTTGAAACTTTCTCTTTTGGCAACTTCCTATCTCTCTGCTTCACCCCCCCCCCCCCCCCATTTCTCTCTCCTCAAGCTTCGTGGTGGGGACAAAAGCAGGGTTCCCCTGGTTCTCCTTCCCTGAAAAGCATCCTCTTCCCCTTTCTCACTGGTACACCAAATACAAGCACATACATGCTCACACCACAGCCTAGGAACTTTCCACACAAGCATATCTGTTCAGGTTTAGAAACTCTTTTATTGAGCCTGTATCTTTGCAATTACATATTTCTTTAATCAACCTTTTGTAACTTGGATAACACTCTCTTGCTCGTCTCGTAAATTGATTCTCACTAACGCTGGTCTTCCTCACCTTACCCAAAGGATCCCATGTTTTCGCTGACTGCTCCTTCAGGAAAGGTGACAGCTGCAGAGGGTTTAGCTACCTGTGGTAACACTGTGTTTCTGAACATATGGAGCTCTGCCATCAGTGCTTCCCATCCTGGTAGTTCCTGCAGTTTACATCAATCCCCCACAGTTCCACATGGCTGGTGGTTACTTCCCATAGTGAACCTTCCCATGGAGATCTTGGCAACATTCCAGGGGCAAAATACTTGCTTTTTCCTTATGCACCTTCCAGGGTCCTAATGCCCTTCACATTACTAGAAGGATCTGGGAGTCACCAGTTGTGTCTATGTCAGGTTTCTGCTACCCAATATGTACTTGTTCCTACTGTGAATATATGAAAAGGATACAACTGTATCATGGTTGAAACAGTAGACTGGAGAGAGCAATGACTGGAACCCTCAGCAAGCAAAGCATAGCTCTACCATGAAGCTGTGTCCCCTTCCCAGATATGATGCAGCTGTCTAGCCCAGTACTGACGCAGGAGACTGAACCTGGGACCTTCTGCATGCAATGTTTATTTTCCATCCACTGAGCGATGGACACTCCCATATCGGTAGCCAATTCATAATCAAGTCTAAGAATGAGTCAACATTCCTTGGAGAGAAAACATGCCAACTCTGTGGGCTTCAGACTAATTCTCTGAGACAGTTCTCCAAGATATTGGCAGAACCTCAACTGAAGGTGTGGTTCTCTCATTCTAAACCTATGGGAAAGAAAAAAAAATTTTTTAAAGGTAAACCGAACAAATTTGGGGCTGTTTTATTCCAGAGAAACAGGTTTAAATGTCCTATAGGCAGACTTAAATCCATTTGTTCCATTATTTCTGGTTTAACTGACTAGGGACCCAAACCTATCCAATTTTCCAGTGCTGATGCAACCACAATTCAGCCCCAAGATAAGGGAACCAACATTCTCTTCCCTTGAGGAGGCCTCTATGACTGTCCCTCCAAGGCAGAATGCAGCACATACCCTGTTGGTACGCCTGCATCGTGGTGCTGTGAAGTTGGATAGGAGTGGGCCCTGAGGCTGCAATCCTAACCACAGTTTCCTGAGAGTAAGCCCCACTGAACAAACTAGGACTTACTTCTGAGTAGACCTAGTTAGGCTTGTGCCCTGAGAAGCATTCAAAGAACTGGATGTGTTGTATCTGACCACTGACATAGTGGCTAGAGCAGCAGTTTTCAACGGGTGTGCCGTGGCACACTAGTGTACGGAAAAAGGTCCACAGGTGAGCCATGGGAATTTGGAGCCCAGCGGTTGAAAAAAAATCACTGAAAAACTCTTCCAAATGGAAATTACAACAGAAAAACCTGCTCAAAAGAAACAGCCTCTCCATTCAATGACAATCAAAAGCCATGTTGATGAAAATCAGACTGTACTACTTTTCCAGACTGAAGTGATTGATTTCATTAGTTCCCTGATGACGTGTGACATGCCTATTATTCTCCAATTACATTTGAGTGTAACAGTTTGGAGGAGGAATTTGGCCTTTCGGAAACATAAATCCACAGGGGAATTCCTCCACATGAAACATACCATTATCCCATTGTATATTTCCTAAGAAGTGTCATTGGGATCGTAGTGAAAATGAAACTGCTGATAAAATAGCCTACTTACCAGAAGTGAAAACAAGCGTGGGCACTAGTCCCAGAATAGAACTAGAAGTGGAAATGAAAATGTTTTCTTTTTTCAAAAATGTTTCCTTAGAATCTACAGTCTTTCCTTAGAGACTGCAATCTAAACCACACCTACTGGGAGTAAGCCTCATTGACTATAATGGGACTTATGTCTGACGCACATATGATTGGGCTGTTAGTTCCTCAGAACTAGGCATTAGGACCACCCAGTGGCATCACTAGGAGTTTGTGTCACCTGGTGCGGGATGCCTGCACGTCACCCCCAGGGTGGACCTTCTGCCATGCAGTGGGCAGGGCAACACCCTGGGTGGTGGGCATGGTGATGTACCAGTGCCCAGCCCCACTGGTTTTTGGCTATACCTTTTGATAGAACACAGATCTTTCAACATGGTTTTTCATGCTGTAAATTATGCATTGAATGGTATTGTCGCCCAGGCCTGGCCCAGCCACTGCAGGTCTCCTCAGGAGCAGGGGTCTCCTCAAGAGCAAGGGAAGGGAGTAAGTACTGCACAGATCTGGCCAGGCCTGAGATATCACAAGAACTCAGGCTGATCACATGGTGGAAGGGGTGAGGTCCGCTGGGCTGGCTGCCGGATTCATAAGAAGCCCAGCAGGCAGAGGAAGGGGACGTTCCTCCCTCAGCTCCAAACCAGAGGAGAGAACAAGGGGGAACGGTTGCCCTGGGCCTTGCCCAATTTCTGCCTCTGGCCTGGGAGGGGCTGGAGGAGCCCTGTGGAGGAATGGAGGGCCCTACCCACCAAGAGCAAGCCAACTCTGGTAGGGCATGAGGACTACCCAACTCCCTGTGGTTCAGGAGTACCAGGCACCCAGCTCCTCAGGGACCTGGGAGCAGCCCCTGAGAATGCACCCCAGGCTACAGACTCCAGGAGGAAGCCCTCCAGAGGCAATTCTTCCACAGCCTCCAGCCCAGGACGGCAGGGCTAATAATCCTGGTCTAGTGCCTCTGCCCATGAGGTGCAACCGGAGAAGGTCTCTTTAACAAGGACTATTAACAAAGACCGGCGGACGCCTATGTCAGAATGCCAATGCAAGGGAGGGCACCAGAATGAGGTCTCTTGTTATCTGGTGTGCTCCCTGGGGCATTTGGTGGGCCGCTGTGAGATACAGGAAGCTGGACTAGATGGGCCTATGACCTGATCCAGTGGGGCTGTTCTTATGTATTAGCACACTCCAATTGGAGAACATGCATTGACACAGAGCTGTCAGTCCATTCCAAGAGCAGAAGACAGAGAGGAAGCCACGGTCTCTCATTCTATCACACAGTGATCTTTTGATATGGAAATAGGGGTGTTATTAACATTATTTTTCTCTGAGATATTGAAGTGCATATAAAAGCACTTCTGTTGTGCTCACTATAGAAGCATAATTTAGCTGGGCCTGGTACAGACAGGTCCCCTCCTTTCCCTACACCCAAGCATGGAAGGCCTTATCTGTTCTGTTCCCAAGATCCTGCTCACCCAGCCAGTGAAAGTGCAGAGGAGGAAGAGGTGGCGGCAGAGGGAGGCAGTGATCCCCTTTCCAGTCACTGGATCAGGAGTTGAACATCCACCCTAATTTCTTACTCTGCTGCACTTTTTGGCAGCAGAGGAGATGGTAACCCCTCCCCCCAACCGCCACTTGCTCGCTCTCCAAGTAGAATGAGTAAGATGAGGCAGCAGTCAGGTTGCGCGGGAGGGTGCAAGGTGACCCCTGCCATCTTGCTATCTTCCCCAGGCTGCCGCTGAAAGCCTGTGATTCAATCCACCCCATGGCTGGGCCACCCTTGCCCATTATCAGCATTGGCTCCTTCCCACTGTCCCAGGGGATCTGGTCATTACGATTTTTGTCCACCTCCCCTGTTGCCACTTGGATGCCACACAACCTGTTGGCTTCTGCTCTATTGGTTCCTCCTGCCCTTGTAGGAAATGCCAGCAAGGGGCTCTGGGACTTTTCATTCTTGATAAAACATGTTTCATACAGTGGCTCACATCATTCTTCTCTGAAATGACTTTAGTTGTCTACAATCTCTCCCTCTGTTTTAAAGAATGACTTAGGGCAGCAGATCTTGTTCACTGTTTCTCATCATTCTAGCAAATCTCACCAGAATTTACTTACTTACTTATTTGTTTGGGTCCTGCTGCTGCTATTGTTGTATATTCTAGAGAGCAACTTGAATAATAGTCTCTGTTATATAGTGGGTCCATGCAAATAAAGGAAGGCATAGAGATAACAGCTCAATACATTTATTCCATCTTCAGAACAGGACCTGGTAATGTGTCTGACACACATGAATCTAAAACACCTCTGGCTTTTATACCCTTTAGCTCTCCCAAGACTCCCCATGATTGGTGCAAATGAAACATTAACTAGAGGTCCAATCGGATCCATCACCCGATTGGCCAGCCATAAGTCTGGGCCAATCAGTTATGCAGGATTTCAATCCTGCATAACTTACATACATAACAGTCTAATTCTGTAGTTTTGCAACATGAATAATAGTCTCATTCGCCTCTGTTTTGCTTCAGAGCCACTTGGAATGGCTCTGAAGGGGATGGGGAGAGGTTGCTTGCATGCTGCGGTGAGGCTCCCTGCAAAACTTTGCGCTTTGCACCCCCTCTAGCTACACCACAGGTCTCATGTCAGCTTGCCAATGGGTCAGTAAAACAGCCTTTCGTGAAGGTTTCACATGTAGAAATCAGCAGGTGATTTTTCACAGTGTGGAATAATGGCTGCAAACCAAACTGCTGAGTGCTGGACCAGATTACCAACTGGCGACCCCAGTTGCATATGTAAACCTGAATTTTTTTTAAAGTAAAAGAATGGAGTAGTTCTCCTTAAACAGAGTAAAAAAAAAGTAGTTCTCTACCTGAAACTTTCCTGATAATATGAAAAAGAGAACTTCCTTCTGACTTCTTTCACCAGGAGGTTCTCTTTTGTTTTGACTGAATATTATCAGCCTCATAATATCAGGAAAGTTTCAGAAAGAGATTGTCATTGATATAATCCAGGAGTCTCTAAGGTACAGCCAGGGCTACATGAGGCTACCATAAGATTTTATCCAGCCTGCAGCAACTTTTTGGTTTTGGTCAGTATTCTGTTAATGTTTGATACTAACTCATTTCTCAGGTTAAGAATGATATTGCGTCTTTGTAATTGTCACATTTCTCTTTTACTCTGAAACATATGCTGATTCCAAAAAAGATCCCAAATAAAATTTATTCAGTCATTTATAAAAGTTATATTTTTCAGCCCATGAAAATGTGTAAAATATACAATATGCCCCTTGTACTGAAGAATTTGGAGACCACTGATATAACCCTTCACAGCCTGTACACTTAAAAAACAGTTAACTGGTTTTCCCTTTCAAAAATGTATACCCCAAGCTCCATTATAGTTTCTAGTTAGTTGTCATTTTTAGATTTCTGTATCATTGTTTTATTAGTTTCTGTTTTATTTTGTTACCTAGGTTGGACTGTTGAGTTTTAAATGCAACTTGTAAACTACTTTGGTGTGGGCCCTTGTAGGCAAATAAAGTAAACTATTCTAATTTTATGAGAAACCAGCATTGAATTCAATGAGGCTTATTTCTGAGTAAACATGGTTAGGATCATGCTGCATGATTCATACAGCCAGTGGCATAGCTAGAGGGGGTGCAAAGCACTAAGTTTGGCAGGGTGTCTCACTGCAGCATGCAAGCGGCCCCTCCCCTCCCCTCTGGAGACATTCCAGCTGGTGGGAGCAAAATGGAGGCATACACTCCAAAGGGGAGGGAGAGGGATCACTTGCACGCTGCAGTGAGGCACCCTGCAAAACTTAGTGCTTTGCACCCCCTCTAGCTATGCCACTGCACACAGCGCCATGTAGCAAATATTCAGTACTAGGTCATTGGTTAAGGCTTTCTGTACATACTGTATCCTTAAACTAATTCAACACTGCCATCTGCTGGCTGCTTGTGAAATAACAAGGTTATTGTTATGTTATTGTTATGTTATTTGCACAAGCGCTTGAGGAATCTCTTCCAGGCCCGGCCGACGCAAACGCATCCAACAGATGGGAACATTTCAAGAATACCGTTTACAACACCGCCTTGTCCATATTCGGCAAGAAGACCAACAAGGCGGCAGACTGGTTTGAAGCCCACTCTGAGGAGTTGACACCAGTCATTGAGGAAAAGAGGAGAGCTCAAGCAGCATACAAGGTCTGTCCCAGTGAGCGCAACCTGCAGGTCCTCCGAACTGCTCGCAGCAAAGTCCAACAGACTGCCAGGAGATGTGCTAACGACTACTGGCTCCAGCTCTGTTCCGAGATACAGATAGCAGCTGACACGGGCAACATCAAGGGGATGTATGATGGTATCAAGCAGGCCCTAGGTCCAACACAGAAGAAAATTGCCCCTCTGAAGTCTGCCACAGGCGAGGTCATCCAGGATCGGGCGCAGCAGATGGAACGCTGGGTGCAGCACTACTCTGAGCTATATTCCAGAGAAAATGTAGTCACCGAAGAAGCACTGAACAACATTGAGTGCCTGCCTGTGCTGGAAGAGCTTGACAGTGAACCAACCCTAGAAGAACTTCACGTGGCCCTGGACTCCCTTGCCTTTGGCAAGGCACCTGGAAAAGACAGCATCCCTGCTGAAGTCCTAAAATGCTGCAAAGAGATCATCGTCACTGAGCTGCATGAAATCCTCTGTCTCTGCTGGAGAGAAGGTGGAGTACCTCAAGACATGAGGGATGCAAACATCATCACGCTGTACAAGAACAAAGGTGACAGGGGTGACTGCAACAACTACCGCGGCATCTCTCTCCTTAGCGTTGTAGGAAAGCTGTTTGCCCGAGTTGTACTAAAGAGGCTCCAGGTACTTGCAGAGAGCGTCTATCCAGAATCGCAGTGTGGATTCCGAGCCAACAGGTCCACCACTGATATGGTATTCTCCCTTAGACAACTGCAGGAGAAATGCAGGGAACAACGACAGCCACTCTTTATAGCCTTCATAGATCTCACAAAGGCTTTCGACCTGGTCAGCAGAGACGGCCTCTTCAAGATTCTCCCCAAGATTGGATGTCCACCCAGGCTCCTCAGCATCATCAGATCCTTCCACAAGGACATGAAGGGCACTGTTGTCTTCGATGGCTCCACATCAGACCCTTTTGACATCCGAAGCGGAGTGAAGCAGGGCTGTGTTCTTGCACCAACCTTGTTTGGGATTTTCTTCGCTGTCCTGCTGAAGCAGGCCTTTGGAACTGCAACAGAAGGCATCTATCTCCGGACCAGATCAGACGGAAAGCTCTTCAACCTCTCCAGACTGAGAGCAAAATCCAAAGTCCAGCTGAAATGTCTGCGTGACTTCCTCTTTGCCGACGATGCAGCTGTCACTACCCACTCTGCCAAAGATCTCCAGCAGCTCATGGATCGTTTTAGCAAGGCCTGCCAAGATTTTGGACTGACAATCAGCCTGAAGAAAACACAGGTCATGGTTCAGGATGTGGACTCACCTCCCTGCATTACAATCTCTGAGCATGAACTGGAGGTTGTCCATGACTTTGTGTACCTTGGCTCAACGATCTCCGACACTCATTCTCTCGATGCCGAGCTAAACAGGCGCATCGGTAAAGCAGCTACCACGTTTTCCAGACTCACAAAGAGAGTCTGGTCCAACAAGAAGCTGACGGAACATACCAAGATCCAGGTCTACAGAGCTTGCGTCCTGAGTACACTTCTGTACTGCAGCGAGTCATGGACTCTTCGCCCACAACAGGAGAGGAAACTGAGCGCTTTCCACATGCGCTGCCTCCGACGCATCCTCGGCATCACCTGGCAGGACAAAGTTCCAAACAACACAGTCCTGGAACGTGCTGGAATCCCTAGCATGTATTCACTGCTGAAACAGAGACGCCTGCGTTGGCTTGGTCATGTCGTGAGAATGGATGATGGCCGGATCCCAAAGGATCTCCTCTATGGAGAACTCGTGCAAGGAAAGCGCCCTACAGGTAGACCACAGCTGCGATACAAGGACATCTGCAAGAGGGATCTGAAGGCCTTAGGGATGGACCTCAACAAGTGGGAAACCCTGGCCTCTGAGCGGCCCGCTTGGAGGCAGGCTGTGCAGCATGGCCTTTCCCAGTTTGAAGAGACACTTTGCCAACAGTCTGAGGCTAAGAGGCAAAGAAGGAAGGCCCATAGCCAGGGAGACAGACCAGGGACAGACTGCACTTGCTCCCGGTGTGGAAGGGATTGTCACTCCCGGATTGGCCTTTTCAGCCACACTAGACGCTGTGCCAGAACCACCTTTCAGAGCGCGATACCATAGTCTTTCGAGACTGAAGGTTGCCAATACAATGTTATGGGGAAAGAGACTGATATTGGAGGCTCACGAAAAATCATCATGGAGATTTAGCAGAATATTTCATCCATACTTATGGCCAAGTATGGAACAGTACAAGCATTTATGTTCTATTAATATCTATAGTCCTTTAAAAATAACATGGAAAAAGATGGGCCTTTGCACTATGGCAATCATAACACAAACTTCAAAGAAGAAGTTAAGTGATGGTAAGTGGGAAGGTAGGAAACAAGCAAGAACCTGTCTTATGAATTTGTCCAGATGCCACGATCCACTTCCCTAACCATCGGATGTGCTCCTGACAAGCAAAAGAGGCAGCCCCTATGGCAGTGGTTCCCAAACTGTGAGCCATGGCTCCCCAGGAAGCCACAGAAACCAGCTGGGGAGCCACAGAATCCTCACAAAAAACCCACTATGTATAGGATTGTAGCCTTAATGGAGAGTATAATGGCCCGGTAGGTAAAGGGAGCCACTAGTCGTAAAAGTTTGGGAACCACACCTTTATGGGGTGGTGGTGATGTCCCAAATAACTCCCTAGAGAGGTTCATTTGGTGTCATCACTGCTTACCTTTTTGGCAGGCAGCTGAGACTGTTTTATTTCTCCAGATGCTGCTGCTATATAAATAGATCTGATCGCAGCAGTCATTTCTGGTGTCCTGATTATTTGTTTTTCTGATTATTTACTGCTGTCATTGTTTGCACTGCTGAAACAGAGACGCCTGCGTTGGCTCGGTCATGTCGTGAGAATGGATGATGGCCAGATCCCAAAGGATCTCCTCTATGGAGAACTCGTGCAAGGAAAGCGCCCTACAGATAGACCACAGCTGCGATATAAGGACATCTGCAAGAGGGATCTGAAGGCCTTAGGAGTGGACCTCAACAAGTGGGAAACCCTGGCCTCTGAGCAGCCCGCTTGGAGGCAGGCTGTGCAGCATGGCCTTTCCCAGTTTGAAGAGACACTTGGCCAACAGTCTGAGGCTAAGAGGCAAAGAAGGAAGGCCCATAGCCAGGGAGACAGACCAGGGACAGACTGCACTTGCTCCCAGTGTGGAAGGGATTGTCACTCCCGAACTGGCCTTTTCAGCCACACTAGACGCTGTTCCAGAACCACCATCCAGAGCGCGATACCATAGTCTTCCGAGACTGAAGGTTGCCAACAACTGATGTCATTGTTATCTTACTGCTGTATTGATCGCCTGGCTTGGTTAGCCACCTTGATTATTTGTTAGAAGAGGTGGAGTGGCTAAATAAACAAGGAATGAATGGTATCCAAATCTTATTTTATTCCTTTGTTTTTATTACAGTATCGGCATTTATATCCTGCCATTCCTGGCAACAGGGTTACAGAGTGCCTGGCATAAGGGACCAAAGGATGAGCTTCAGCGAATGATGTAATTGTCAATTTTAATCACTGGTTATTCAAAGTGTCGTGAACAAGCTACCTGGGTTCTTGATCAAGAGTAGTTGTACCAGGTGAAAAATACCTGCACACCCCCCCCCCCCAAAAACCAAACCAAAACCTTACAAATATACTTTGTTCAGTGCCACTTTTAGGCACGGTGACCTTTGACCCTAGACCGTAGTCACTGGATAGCCCAGTAAAGTATAAGCAGAGTAGAAAGAATTAAAAGCCTTTTGGTTGGCAACCTTCAGTCTCGAAAGACTATGGTAAAAGCCTACAGCACCCAGTATTTCCAGGCGGTTTCCCATCCAAGTACTAACCAGGCCTGACCCTGCTTAGCTTCCGAGATCAGACAAGGCCTTTTAGCCCAGAGATATAGCATAATACACAATGAAAGAGAGCTGCTTGATTTTAGAAACAAATGCTTAAAAGCTTAAAAGCCACACTGCTAAAGCATAAAGGCACATAGAATAGTGAAAGCTGTTCTCATCTTAAAATCATAGTTAGTCTCACAGAAAAGCTGCTTGAAGGAATAATTTAGAACTGAGACCTTGGGCTTCAAAGGCTGTGATACACTTTAGAATTTGGAAAAGGGAGTTGCAACTAGGGCAACGGAGAAGAAAAACTCCTTCTTGGCAGAAGTATAAGACCAGCAAAGATATCACAAGCTGAGAAAACACATATATGCAACAATTGTAGTCATTAGAAGTAAGTTTTAGCGGCTGGCTTATCAGTTGGCAATGTTTCTTATCAGTTGGCAAGGATGTTCTTGGCAGACTGATATAGCGTCTAGCTAACCGCAGACAGCTGCAGGAGACGAATTTAGAAAAAGAATACATTTAATTAGATAACCAGGAGCATCCTTAAGAATCAATCTTTGTTTGAATTGCAACTGAAATGAAGAAATGAATGTTAGAGGGGGTTGGTGCAGGTTTGATTAGCAAGGTGCAGATAGAGAGCGAGAGCAGTTTGCCTAGGAAATCTGAGTACATAAGAACATAAGAACAGCCCCACTGGATCAGGCCATAGGCCCATCTAGTCCAGCTTCCTGTATCTCACAGCGGCCCACCAAATGCCCCAGGGAGCACACCAGATAACAAGAGACCTCATCCTGGTGCCCTCCCCTACATCTGGCATTCTGACTTAACCCATTCCTAAAATCAGGAGGTTGCGCATACTCATCATGGCTTGTACCCCATAATGGATTTTTCCTCCAGAAACTCGTCCAATCCCCTTTTAAAGGCATCTAGGCTAGACGCCAGCACCACATCCTGTGGCAAAGAGTTCCACAGACCGACCACACGCTGAGTAAAGAAATATTTTCTTTTGTCTGTCCTAACCCGCCCAACACTCAATTTTAGTGGATGTCCCCTGGTTCTGGTATTATGTGAGAGTGTAAAGAGCATCTCCCTATCCACTCTGTCCATCCCCTGCATAATTTTGTATGTCTCAATCATGTCCCCCCTCAAGCGTCTCTTTTCTAGGCTGAAGAGGCCCAAACGCCTCTTGTTTGAGTAACTTGAGTAACTTGTTTGAAGGTAAATGGGAGAAGGATTTCTTAAAAAGAAAATGTGAAGCAGTGAAAGTATGGCTTGTTTTATGTTAAAATATATGAAAAATCATAAGAAGCTGGCTAAAGCCTTAGCTCAAAGAGATTATACTTTAACAGGTGCTAGGGAACCACTAAAAGGGAAGAGGTCACATATACACCACTATAGAGCCCTCAATACAATGTACTCAAAGTAACTGGTCACAGTAGTCATACAGAATTAAGACATAGAGTAAAACTGTTAAAAGGAAGTTTAAAGGACCTTGCTTAACAGAGAGCCCACGATGTTTTACTAAAACCAGAAGAGATGCAGAAGAGATAAGATGGGAGGCTCAAGCAAGGCCATCCTAATTAGGAAGGGTCTGAAGGGAATATATGCCAATAAATGGGTCAGAAGTTCTGCCAAATAAGGTCTTCACACCCGTGTTTAAGTGTTTTTGTGTTCTCTTTAATGAGGATGTTACAGCGAAGCCTACTGGTTTTTGAAAACTTTTGAAAATTGTGTAATTTTGGCTAAGTTTTAAGGTGAAACCCCACCTGTATGTAAATAAGAGCCAATTGATGGTTTTGCTCACATATTGCCCACCTATTTTCTAGCTTTTATGTAAATGGTATTTTATCTAGAGCCTATTAAGAGTTAGCCCCATTTATGATGTCAAACTTTCAGCGAATGAGAAGTCTAGATTTTCAGACAAAGGATTGTGTGGTATAAAGGTTACTGTTGGCAACCTTCAGTCTCGAAAGACTATGGTATTGCGCTCTGAAAGGTGGTTCTGGAACAGCGTCTAGTGTGGCTGAAAAGGCCGATTCGGGAGTGACAATCCCTTCCACATTGGGAGCAAGTGCAGTCTGTCCCTGGTCTGTCTCCCTGGCTATGGGCCTTCCTTCTTTGACTCTTAGCCTCAGACTGTTGGCCAAGTGTCTCTTCAAACTGGGAAAGACCAAGCTGCACAGCCTGCCTCCAAGCGGGCCGCTCACAGGCCAGGGTTTCCCACTTGTTGAGGTCCACTCCTAAGGCCTTCAGATCCCTGTTGCAGATGTCCTTGTATTGCAGCTGTGGTCTACCTATAGGGTGCTTTCCTTGCACGAGTTCTCCATAGAGGAGATCCTTTGGGATCCGCCCATCATCCATTCTCACGACATGACCGAGCCAACACAGGGGTCTCTGTTTCAGCAGTGCATACATGCTAGGGGTTCCAGCACGTTCCAGGACTGTGTTGTTTGGAACTTTGTCCTGCCAGGTGATGCCGAGGATGCGTCAGAGGCAGCGCATGTGGAAATGTGATGCCGAGAATGCGTCGGAGGCAGCGCTCTTCAACCTCTCCAGACTGGTATAAAGGTTAAGGACCAGCGTTCAGATGGGGTCCATGCTTTGGAGATGAGTCCCATGGACCAATTGTATACAATTCAATAAAAACCTGTGAACCTTCTTCCCTGTGTACCGAGTCGTTCTGAGTTGCTTATCTGAGTTGCTGATTTGCCTTGCAACAACTTCAAATTATTTTCTCAGCTATGTAATCTGAGATCTTTTTCACTGGAAATAGCAGGAACTGACCCTGAGTGTTCCAATATTTAGCTTGGGAATCTTTCCTTAAAAGAGCAACAAGATAATTAGATATCTGCTGAGGTTGTAAGAGCTCCTACTCCCCAGGCATGACAAAACCACAAATAGGGTTGCCAACATAATTAGAAAATACTTGTTCAGAAGGCACAGTCAAAAGTGGGTTTCAACTGGGGCGAAGCTTGAAACGTGTTGGCAGGACTGGGCAGATGAGGTTGCAGAGTCAGAAAGATCAGGGTGTAGCAAAAATATGCAAGGGCCAACTGCATGCAACTTTAACAGCCCCATCCAAGCAGGGCTTTTTACCAGCAGAAGTGTCACTGTGGCGGTGGAAGGGGTGCTGCAGCAACACACACAATGAGGCCACTAAAGCCAGCATTGTAACTACAGTGGATGCAAAACATTAAGTTTGGCAGGCACCTGAATGCAACATGCAAGCGTCCCCTACCCCTGGAAGCCACATCCCTTTTGCTCCCACCATCCGGACTGGCTCTGAAGTGGAGGGGGAGGGACTGATTGCACAGTGCGTTCAGGTGCCTGCAAAACTTAGAGCATAGCCCTAATCAACTTCCCAGCACTGAGGTATAAGGGCAATATAGCTCTGTGGTAAGGGAACAAACATTCCCTTACCTTGGGGAGGCCCCTGTGATTGCCATTCAACTGCAGAATGCAGCATATGCCCCATTGGTACAGCTATGTCAGTATGGGAAAGTTGGTTAGGATTTGGGCTTTAGTGTATTGCACCCCCTCTAGCTATGCCATTGGACAGAGCACAAGGCTGGCGGCTGCATGTGCAGGGTGGTGGAGAGACTTCCCATTGTGAGTACCAGTAAGTTGGTGGTGGGTGTGGTCGATCAGAAAACATAAGAACAGCCCCACTGGATCAGGCCACAGGCCCATCTAGTCCAGTTTCCTGTATCTCACAGTGGCCCACCAAATGCTCCACAGAGCACACCAGATAACAAGAGACCTACATCCTGGTGCCCTCCCTTGCATCTGACATTCTGACATAGCCCATTTCTAAAATCAGGATGTTGCGCATACGCAGCATGGCTTGTAACCCGTGATGGATATTTCCTCCAGAAGTTTGTCCAATCCCCTTTTAAAGGCATCTAGGCCAGATGCCATCACCACCTCCTGTGGCAAGGAGTTCCACAGACCAACCACACGCTGAGTAAACATATGGGGGAAAAGAAGGGGGAAAGGGAAGCTCAACCATCAATTCCACCCCCATAAATGAAGCACTCAGAATGGACTAAGGACAGAACGTAAGAGGAAATAGCTCTTGGTGAGGGGCTACAAGATGCTAGCAGAGCACAGGGTTCAAAATTACTCAAACAGACAAGGTGTAGATATTCGCAGCCATTGACAGCAGCTACTGTAGGAGCAGCAATGCTGAAATGTGTGGTATGGTGTTTTGCCAAATCCCAAGCTACTGGGCCTTGTAAACCAGTCCAATCAATCAGAGTTGCCAATAAGCCAAGTTACTATCCAAAGTCAGGTTCCAGGTAGGTCAGTCCAATCAGTCAAGGTATCCAAATCAAAGTCCAAAGCCAAAGTCCAGTCACAATCCAGTCTGATTCCCAATGCCATAAACCAAGTCAGTCAGTCAGCCAGTCTCCTCTCCTACTTCCAACCTGCACTCCTTCAAAACCCACCAAACCCTTTCTCCCTCAGGTGCTCCCTATATACCTGAGGGATCTCCTTATGCTCTAGTGGCTGCAGCTGTGCAGCACACCTCCAGCTACCACCTGGGCTTTAATCCTGCATTTACTCAGAGCAAGGGGCACTGTGGACACCACACCCTATCTCCTCGGTAATATCTTCCGCAATTCCAATACATATGGGTGCCTAAATAAATAAATAAATAGCCCTTTGTGGATTACCCCAGTCAGGTGCAACTTTGATACTACTGTTGTTTTTTTCCCCCAACTCTGCCTTCATCCTGGCATCCGAGATGTCATCATGTAGCAAATCAAAATGAGCCACTTCATGACATCACTGTGGAAAAATGAAGCTGATTCAGAGGAAAGTCATGCCTCATGCAAGTGGGAGCCTGCAGTCCACTGTCTCAAGCTTTGGCATCTCTGTAGAAGTGGACCAAGTCTGGCAACACCTAGAGAGATGTTGGCTGCAGGTATTGATGGACTGTGGCAGGGCAAAAGTGAATATGAGAATAAGGCTTTGCTGATCAGGTTCTACAATCCTGGATAAAGTTTGTTTAAAACCAATTGAAGGTCCTTGGATGTTTGTGAATGTCCAGAGCCATATCATCAGAGAGTGGGCATCAGGAAATCTAAGGGAACATGAAAATGAAGAATTCAGAAAGCAGCGTAACCAGCAGGGTAACCATCTTGTCAACCATAGTTGTGCCTTTTAACTGCTGCTTGGGGTGCATTCATGAGCCAGTGATCTTGCATATTCACATGCTACAAAAGTGTTGCCGGTTGGTATCTGCACACCAGACTGCTACTAAAGGGCACAAGAGCAGGCCAGGTCTTTTTTCCCTGGTCAGTTAGCAACCCTTTAGCGAGACAGGCTAGAACAGTCAATGCCAGAGGGCGGACAGTTGATGCGTCATTTCAGTAACTGACATGGGGAATTACACTGCCAAAGGTCTAATGGGTAGGGCTGAGTTATACAATTTGGGTTTCTTAACCTGCAGCAAAGGTTCATTGGCTTCATCTTTGACGTGGTAGCACTTTTTGAAGCTGAAGCAGCCTCGCTGCAAAATGCAGGATTCAACCACTGACAGCAGGAAAGGGTCAGCCTACGTATAAATGAGCCATTCCATGAGTTTGCTGCTGGGCCAGTGGCGTAGCTAGAGGGGGTGCAAAGCACTATGTTTCACAGGGAGTCTCACAGCAGCGCACAAGCAGCCCCCCCCCTTCAGAGCCATTCTGGAGGAAGGGAGCAAAACGGAGGCATTCGTCTCCCTGTCTCTGTTTTGCTTCCCTGCCTGGAATGTCTCCAAAGGGGAGGGGCCCCTTACACGCTGCAGTGAGGCTCCCTGCAAAACTTAGTGCTTTTTACCCCCCCTCTAGCTATGCCACTGTGCTGGGCTCTTAATGCTTCACATGGGGGGGGGGGAGAGAGAGAAAGAAGACGTCAAGGAAAACAATCTCGCTTGAAAACTACAACTGCTTGTACCAAGGAGGACAATCAGCATTGCAACTTGGTAGCAGTGGAATTAAGGAAGTGAAATATTTCTCATAGTATTGCAATCAATGGGACATATTTGGTTGGAATGTAAAAGCACTCACACAGGAGCACGATTGTGCTTCCAAAATGCCTGCCCCACCCACCTCTCCGGCCTTTGCACAATGGCTTTCTGTTTCCCTTTGCGTTCCTGACACAGTAACCTTCTATCTTTCTCTAGCAGCTCCCACGTGCAGAAATAGCTGTTGTTCAGTTTGGTCATTCTTTTAAACATCACACTCATAGAAACGATGCACGGTGTGCCCTCTGCCTCATCGTTTTTTGACACAACCTTTCCTTCCCAGCAACAGCCCTGCCTTTGGCCAGGGCAAGGCAGATTTCGGGTGCCTCCAAAGGACATTCAATTTATTATCAAATAATGTTTTTTAAAAGCTACGTTTTGAAAGTGCTTCTGTGAATGTGCTCTTACGCTGTTCTGTAAAATGTAGTGATAAACAATAAGGATTGTGATATTAACAAAAATTCCTTCAACTTTTCCCTTTGAGTTACAGTGGTAACACACATTGTATGCACAGCCATTTTGAGCACCGCAGTGCACCACACTGTAGAGTTCCTCTTATCATAAGGTCCTTCACCACATCTTCCCACTTGCTGTTCCCTGGATCCTGTTGAAGCAAACAGGGTGGGCAAAGCATGCTGGAACCATTCCCAGAATGTTCTGCGCATTCCTGTTTGCACCAATAGGGCTAGTAGAAAGAGATGTCACAGTAGAAAGAAGGAGGGGGGTTGCCAGAACTTGCCTGATCGCTGCTGCTTAGGGAAGTAGCAGGTGAGGCTGTGACAATGACACTGGGGTGGGGTGCGCACAAGTTTCTTTTTTAAAAGGGGGGAGATGCAAGCTGGTGGGCTAGATGGATCTTCTCCAATACAGGTGGCAGGTCCACTGGAATCATCACTGTCCCCAGCCCACATGACACGATAGTTGAGAGGAAGCTACAAAGGCTGCAATCCTGTATATACTTACCTGACAGTAAGCCCTATTGAATGCAAAGGGACTTACTTCCAAGTAAACAAGTACAGGATTGCCTTGTCGGAATGTTTTGCCAAATTCCTGCTCCAAGGTTTATGGTAAACCTGGTCCAAGGTTTACGCCCACTTTATGCTAAGTAGCTCCCCTTTGTTCCCCGACAAACGGCCCTAGTTCTGCACTGCAGCACTGCTAGACCCCACCACCAGGACAGCTTGCCTGTTCAACCTGCAGAGGTCCCCTTTCCTCCCTTCTCCTGCCAGCAGCAGCTCCAGCCACCACAGCAACACCTTGGTCCTCAGCAGGTCTTGGGCATGGCAGCCTCACACCAGACTCCAGAAGTCTCTGTTCCAGCAGTCCCCATTCCAGCAATCCTCTGAAGTACATTCACCCATCTGTCCACTAGTCAGTTAAGTCCAATGGCCAAACAGCAAGTCCAGTAGCCAGTTCATTAGTTCCTCAGTCCATTAATTCATTAGGTGCATGCATACCCACCCTTCCTTCCCAGCTTTCCTCCTCCTACTATCCACACCCTTTTCCTTCCTGCAAGTGCTACTTTTAACCCTGAGGGCCTTTTTGCCTCCAAGTGGCTGCAGCTATGAAGCATACTCACTGGCCCTGGTGTTAAATCCATGCTTGCCTTCCAGAGCAAGGGGTCACTGCTGACACCACACCTTATCTTCTCGAGGGATCCTGTGCATTTCCATTACAAGGAGCTGCAGCAATCTCTGTCCACCAGGCTATGCTTGTCACAAACTGAATGAAGTTGACCTGTATAAAACAGTTTTAAGAGACTTCGTTCCTTTTTTTCCCCATAAGCCCACCTTTCAGGTTACAACCAAAGCATGTGTTTATGCTACCATTGGGGCTATTCACCTCTCATAAAGACATCTGTACATGTGTACTCATTTTCAGGTGATTAATTGTACATACATGTTTAAAATCAAGAAAGGAACTTGATCTCCCCCCCAAAAATGTAAAGTGTTGTTCACATGTACTTAGGTACAATGTTACATGTGAATAACTGTGGATGTGTACAGATCAATAATTATGTACACCACCCACAAATTGCATGTGCATCAAGTCCTTTACTGCTGAACTGATCCCCTGCTGCTGATCCCCTCGTTATGCTGGTTATACTTGTATATGTATGTTCCTTTCTATGGCTCAGATCGTATGGCTTAATTCTACACCACTGTTGCAGCTCCTGTTCTTACTGTTGTGTTCAAAAGCAACCACTGGAGACAATCTCTGACTTGCACAGTTACAAAATGTAATTAATTATACACTTGAGGATTACCAAACGAGCATGATCTCCATAGACTCACTCATATATGAGACAGTGACACCGCCCAACATTTTCAACTCCGTTGATCTAAATCTTAAGTTCTTTACTTAGGGGAACAAGGAGATGATAGATAAAATGGAAGTAAACAGAAAATTTATTAAGCAAACATTGAGTAAGGGCTGCAACATTTAAACAGTATTACTAATTGTCACCATCAACTTTTGTTCTCTTTCAGAGTACACACACACACACCCTTCAGGGACTTATAGGTAGTAGATACAATCCACGGATCTGCTCAGTTTTTAAGCCATTGCAAATTTTGGGTGGTTGGCCTCAGATTATAGGTATTCTGTGAAATTGCTTAGTTGGGTCAAAGATCTGTCTGCTCCAGAATTCTGCTTCCAGTAACCTGAGGAGGATCACAAGCAGGCCACGATTATTAGAACCATAAGAATTGAAAAAATCATCAGAGGGGCTGTAGCTCTGTGCCAGAGCGCCAGATTTACAACTCAGAACTACGGCTGCCAGTCTGTCAGCGTACACAGTGATTTTCAACATTTTTCATCTCAAGGCACACTGACCTCTATGGTTTTCTCTATGGTCTTCGCCTCTTGTGATGTCACTTCTGGGAGACTCTTCCAAGTTTCGTGGCTCTCTTTCTAAAGCAACTGTCTGTAGTAATTGCCTGTTCCACTTCCTCCTCCAGCTCTAATGACCAGCAGAGGAAGAGGGACAGACAATTCTTTACAACAGACAGTTGCCCTAGAAACAGAACTGTGGAACCCAGAAGAGTTTTTTAGTGATTTTCAATTGCTGTGCTCCAAACTCCCACTGCACACCTGCGGACCTTCTGCAGCGCAACAATGTGCCATGGCGCACCAGTGGAAAATTGCTAGTGGAGAATACCAAGTTAGATGATTCAATGGACTGATTCGTTAGGAGGCAGCTTCACAGGTTCACTTGCAGTGATGACAGCTGTCCAATGCCCACAAATGATCCCACCAGATTTTTAATACATGCATATGATGTGCACATGCAAAGAAATTTTATCTTCTTTTTCTGAGTGGATGTCTCAATTAAGCATACCCAGAGCTGCTTTCTCAATATGTGGAGGTTTTCAAAAGCGATTTGAGATGCAGAGGAAGTGGGTGACTAGCAGTGAGTCAGCTGTAGCTCAGTATCAAGAGAACAAAAGCCACCCCCACCTACAAACAAGATCTCCCTGCTTCCTTTGTGCTTTCCTAGAAGGCCTGGAAGCCATTTTCTCCAAAACAAAAAAGCAAGCAAATACAGTACATTCTTCACCATGCTGATGTTATCGGCATACTGAGGGAGTACTTCCATGGCTGAAGCACATGAGCCAGTCCAAGATCAAGCCAAATCAGATGACATGTTGGAGAAAAATGTTTGGATAAAATGTCTAGAAAAATGTTCCAAAGGGGGGAAAAAAACAACAATAAGCTTCCTGCAACTAGAAGAAAGTGAAAGCCTTCCAGAGCAAATTCAGCAAGTCAGAGCCAGAATGAGGCCATCCCAGTGGTGTAACTAGCGCCACTGGTACCTAGTAAGGACTCACTGTGGCAAATAGGAACAGATAGAGCATAAGCAAACAGTGGGCCAATTCCTTGCTCTGCTTCTTCTAAGGAAGATTTCATTTATTTAGCTGCGACATTTATTTGTTAATGGAGCAACTTATAAAGGTGGACTCCTTGGTCCTGTAAATTGGATTGAATATTGATATCACTAGTCAGAAGTGCCGGCTGCCATTGCAGGACTATCAAGAGAGGAAAATTCCTAGCCATATACTCTCAGAGACTGTGGTGGAGGCAGGGTCCCTGTTGTTGGAGCGACAGGTGAACCTGGAGTGGGTGCAACCTGCTGGAGCCTGTCCATCCATCTCGCAATTACATGCTTGCAAGCTACAATGCTCCCTGCCTCCACTGTTGCATCCTGGGTAATGGTTGCAGCCAGCAGGTACAGGCAGGAATTCCTCTTCCCCTTTTGGTGGAGTGCAGCATTCTGCTTAGCAAAGCACTTCATTGCCTACCGCTACCACGCCTGCGTTGGCTCGGTCATGTCATGAGAATGGATGATGGCCGGATCCCAAAGGATCTCCTCTATGGAGAACTCGTGCAAGGAAAGCGCCCTACAGGTAGACCACAGCTGCGATACAAGGACATCTGCAAGAGGGATCTGAAGGCCTTAGGGGTGGACCTCAACAAGTGGGAAACCCTGGCCTCTGAGCGGCCCACTTGGAGGCAGGCTGTGCAGCATGGCCTTTCCCAGTTTGAAGAGACACTTGGCCAACAGTCTGAGGCAAAGAGGCAAAGAAGGAAGGCCCATAGCCAGGGAGACAGGCCAGGGACAGACTGCACTTGCTCCCAGTGTGGAAGGGATTGTCACTCCCGGATTGGCCTTTTCAGCCACACTAGATGCTGTTCCAGAACCACCATTCAGAGCGCGATACCAGAGTCTTTCGAGACTGAAGGTTGCCTACTATTACCACTGGCACTGGTCATTCCAGTGGCAAGCCAATGTGCAAATACTTCATGGTAAAGCAGCTGGCCTTTCTCTGTGGAGACCTGTAATAAAGGGTCGCTTGTTGACACTTTCAGCTTATGGACGTTGCCTAAGGTTTGTTGTCTAAGGTTGGAATCTGCCACAATGCAGCACCATTGCACCTGTACCAGTAGGGGGCAGTAAGGCTAGCTAGCTAGAGGGAGGGGGACAAGAAAGTTCTCTGTTTACTAGCCCTTGGTAATACACCTTCTCTTTGAGAACCAAGAGTGCTATTCTGAAGCCTTCTGCTCTCTCTCACTCTCTCTCCCCCCTCTTCCTATTGAAGATGCATTCTCCTTAAATAAACTTACCTTTGACTTTTGAATACAAGCCTTATGCAAAGCTTCCTATCTAGACTTTCTTGCACAATGTGCCTTTTTGCATTTGAGCTCTGCCCACACTGATAAGTGCCCATGCAAACCAATAATTCCAGGGTATTTCAGCCACATGGGTCCCTTACTATCAGTTCTCTGATTCTTGTTGGTCATTCACAAGCCATTGCCACTCTCTTCCTCTCTGCATTCAGATGAGACACTGAACTCCATCCACCAGAGATAGCAGAATTGTGATCATCTACAATCATGTATTCTGGATGATGAAACAGAGCTGAGTCAAGAGCCCCCGATCTTGAAAGATGTTTACTCTCTTTCTAGTCACCCAACATCATCCACCACCACCCCAAAAAAAGAAAAAAAAAAAGAGGATCACTTGAAGGAGTCTTTGATAAATAAAGAAAGTACTGTACAGCTGGACGGTAGAGCTCCTCTTCATTCATTCATCATGGGTTCCTTCAGGTGATTTTTTTCCCCTGATGATGCTCAGTGGGCTTTGACTTCACAGTAGCCTCTTGGTTTATAATGTTTTCCTTCAAGTCACTTCAAAGTATGATTTTCCCCTTGAACATGTGAACATATCAGAATTCAACAAGGTCAGCCTGATGACAAAACAGCCTGAAGACAGAGGCATCACTACAGTTTGCATCACCGAGTGCGAGAGCTTATTGCGTCATGATGGACCTCCTGCCGTACCAGACCAAACAGAAAAAGTACAGTATCTTATGCACAACCTAAATGCAGTGGCATCGCTAGGGTTGGTGTAACCCCTATCATTATTTATTTAAATATATAAGTGCAGGTCACCAAACAAATCAGGAAATGAGGGCTGACTCATACTAACAGCTGGTTGGTTCCCTGTTGAGGCTCTCAGATCAATCTCATTGGTTAGTTTTGAGTTAAGGAAATTCATTCTTTGTTAGGGAGGCTGCTGAGGTCTCCTTGTGGGAAGAGGACTTTTATCCCCTTCCCCTGAGGAAAGTCCCAGTCCTTGCAATGGGGCTACTTTAGTCTCCACCAGCTATTTTGTTGATATAGATCAGGGGTGCCAAACCCCGGCCCGGGGGCCACTTGCGGCCCTCGGGGACTTCCACTCTGGCCCGCGGGCAGCCCCCAGTCTCCAATGAGACTCTGGCCCTCCAGAGACTTGCTGGAGCTCATGCTTGCCCAATGAGAGTGCTCTCGGCATGAGGGTGATTGATTAACCTCTCGTGTGAGGTGTGGGATGAGGTCTCCCTCACTGCTTGCCATTTCACATTTGTGATGCAGCAGTGGCAGCAAAAGAAAGGCCAGCCTTGCTTTGTGCAAGGCCTTTTATAGGCCTTGAGCTATTGCAAGACCTTCATTCATTCATATAAGTTCCATCTCTAATATATTCATTTATGTATATTTACTCAAATTTGAAATGTAAATTAATTCGTTTTTTTTCCTGGCCCCCCGCACAGTGTCAGAGAGATGATGTGGCCCTTCTGCCAAAAAGTTTGGACACCCCTGGTATAGATAAGCCCCATGTCAGACTTTGCAGTCCGACGCAGAGGATAGGTTCAGTGGAGGAGTCCCATCCCCCTCCCATATTGGTCCCTCCTCCCATTCTGATCTCCCTTCCAGAATGCTTCCCCCCACCCCAAAAAGCTGTACCACTGCCCGGCGGCTCCCGGCAGCTCTTCATGGGCATCCTCCTAGTGCTGAGGCCCAGTGCTGACTGGTGCTGGCCCAGTGGTGCTGCTCCCTCCTCTCTGGGTGCCACAGATATGCTTTACAGCGTATTTGCAACACCTGGAGCCAGCTGTATGTGCGCACTGCCAGCGGTAAGAGCTCGGGATCGGGTTCTTAATTCCTAAAAGATTATTCACTTTAAGAAGAATCCTTGTGATGGTGAATATTGTTGGAAAGCTGAAAAAAGGGATCCTGTGCTTCTCCTGGAACTTTTTGCAACTTGGAGAAGTGGTGCAGAAGCATGTAGCAGTAGAATAGATTTGGCATCTGGCTTGAATAGATCTGGAAAACCAGACACTGCACAGAGAGTTAGAGAATGCAAGGAAATGATGAATTCCTTCCTGGTCATCTGTCTATAACCCAAACAAGAGACAAGTCTGTTCAATGGACTGCCCTCACTTTGCTGTGTGAAAGAGATGCTGGCTTAGGAACTCTTGAATTACCAAGTGGTCACTCAGTGGCAGAGCATGTGCTTTGCACCCAGACTGCTCTAGGTCCAATCCCTGGCATCACCAGCTTGGACAGAGAAAGACAGCTGCTTGAATCCCTAGAGCGCAGCAATCAGTCAGTACGGAAGATGCTGACTCAGATGGACTAATGGCTTACTCAGCAGGAGACAGCTCCATATATATTTGTATCATATGTGCTGCATTCAAGATTGCAAAAAATATTTTTTTTAAAAAAAAGTAAATCCAGGTGCCTTGTAGGAAGTGGCATCTAAAAACAGTTTTCTGAAGAGGCCAGAGAGCAGATCTTGTTCTCCTCTTCAGCTTTCATTCCTATAATTCCTAACAATGATTTTATCATCATCATCATTTATATACTGCTTTTCAACAAAAAAGTTCACAAAGCAGTTTACAGGGGGGAAAAAATCAAATAACTAAATGGCTCTCTGTCCTAAAAGGACTCACAATCTGAAAAGATACAGAAGAACACCAGCAAACAGCCACTAGAAAACACCTTGTGCTGGGATGAGATCAGTCAGTTACTCTCCCCCTGCTAAATATAAGAGGTGGGCCACTTGAAAAAGTGACTCTTGCTCAGTTAGCAGTGGGGACTCATCCCTCCCTTCCTTTAATTGGGCTCCCAGGAATTCCCAGTAGCTTCTGCATCCAGGCTTGTGAGCATGAGCAGCGTACCTGGAGGGGGTGCAAAGCACTAAGTTTTGCAGGGAGCCTCACCAAAGAGTGCAAGGGGCCCCTCCCCTATGGAGCTATTCCAGGCAGTGGGAGCAAAAGGGATCCAAAGGCTCCAAAGGAGAGGGGTCGCTTGCAAGTTGCGGTGAGACTTCCTGCAAAACTTAGTACTTTGCACCCCCTGTAGCTACGCCATTGGTGTGCATTCTCCATTCTTGCTCTCTTTTGGCTTCCCAGGTTGAAGTAAGGCCCCAATAAGCACACTTTTTCTTTAGGTACACAGAAAATTGGATGACTCTCTGGGTGCAATCCATCTGGCACAAGGTTTAGATTTGCAGATCCTTCCAACCTTCCTGCCTGATCCTGACTCATTCATTCATTGACAATGAAAATGTTAATCGCCTACCCTTCAGGCAGAAGTCTCCCACAATCTAAAATAAGAATGACAACCCAGTCAATATTTTTGTTATAAGAGGAGTAGAGTTGCAAAGTTGGCACAAAACCAACAGAAATCTCCACAGCTGCTATTTGCCCCAAGAGGGAAATTGCCCATGAAACAGCAAATACATTCAGGGCAGGCTGCAGGCAGGGATCCCAGTTTCCCCCATTCCACTCAGACACATGTTCATTGCACTGTTTAAAAAGTGCTGCAGGATTTTTTTGTGGAGGGATTATTATTTATTTTATTCCCCCCTATGTTTATACTGCCCTTTCTCCAAGGAGCTCAGGATGGTGTACACAGTTCCTCCTCTCCTTTACAGGTAGACCACAGCTGCGATACAAGGACATCTGCAAGAGGGATCTGAAGGCCTTAGGAGTGGACCTCAACAAGTGGGAAACCCTGGCCTCTGAGCGGCCTGCTTGGAGGCAGGCTGTGCAGCATGGGCTTTCCCACTTTGAAGAGACACTTGGCCAACAGTCTGAGGCAAAGACGGAAGGCTCATAGCCAGGGAGACAGACCAGGGACAGACTGCACTTGCTCCCAGTGTGGAAGGGATTGTCACTCTCGAATTGGCCTTTTCAACCACACTAGACGCTGTTCCAGAACCACTTTTCAGAGCGCGATACCATAGTCTTTCGAGACTGAAGGTTGCCAACACAGGATTCAACCCTATGAGGTAGGCGAGGCTGAGAGATGATGACTGGCCCAAAGTCACCCAGGAACTTTCACGGCTGAGTGAGAATTTGAACCTGGATCTTCCAGGTCTCATTCCAACTTCTGAACAACTACACCATCCTGGCTCTTGAGGAGAACCCTTCATTATTTTGATTCTGGTTTGTTCCAGTTCTTTCTCAATTTATTTTCAAGTCAAGGTACAAAAACACGGAACTGGCTATACAATTTCCAAGAAATTGCACCAAGCCAGCAGGGACAGGCTGCAATCCTATCCACACTTACCTGGGAGCAAGTCCCATTGACTATAACAGGACTTTTGAATACATATGCATAGGATTGGGCTGTCAGTCAGTTGCAGAAAGTGTGTCTCTGACCAAACAGGTTAGGTTGGCCCTGAAGGCCAGGAAAAGAGTTGAGGGCAGGGATGTTTATTGACAGGAACTCCACCCTCTCCGTGTGTTTCCACCTAGTGCTTGTGCTGCTTCCTCCTTAAGACTGCTTTGGGCACCTGCAGGAGCACCTCTTGGCATCGGGAAGAGCTCTCCATAAGGACTGCAGCACCTGTCCCAGAACAGCCCCCAGGGGAGCTCAGCAGTGCCTGCCCAGGTCTGTCCTGAGAGGCTCCACCAGGTAAGTTGGATCTTTGTGACTATGGTCTGTCTCAGATTGTGAAAATGCCCAGTCTGCTGAGCTGGGTGGTTCTTTCTTTCCTCTGCCCTGTTCTCTGCCACAAGTCACTGAGAGAGAGAGAGAGAGAGAGCTGTCTGGGGTGCATAGGAATCTGTCTGGGGTGAATAGCTGTCTGGGGTGCATAGGGTGCATAGCTGTCTGGGGTGCAACTTCTTGAGCTGCAAAAAAGAGTGTAATTTTGTCTGCTTGTCAGTATGGCTAGCTAGGGTGACTTTTGAGTCCTCCTCGATGAAGACTGACACTTCTGATCTGAAAAGAAAGGAGCAAGAGGGAATTTGTAACTTTCTATAGCGGAGAAGTAAGGTGAGTGCCTGCCCAAAAGCTGAGTGCCTGCACTAAAGCCAGGGGGTGAACTCCAGGATCCCTTACAGTGATTCTCAGACTTTTACACCAAGACCCACTTTTTACAATGAGAATCTGTCAGGACCCACCGGGAGTCATGACCGGAAATGACATCATCGAGCAGGAAAATTTTAAACATTCTTAGACTGCTATCCTACCACATTTACCCATTTACTGTCATTGTTAAAAGCATATACACAGTAGCCTGTTAACAGTTCAGATCTGTAACATTTCCCCAAATGCAGTCACATACCGTGGTAGCATCAAATATAATATATTAAAAATAAAATATTGAAATGAATGGGGACCCACCTGAAATTGGCTCACGACCTGCCTAGTGGGTCCCGACCCACAGTTTGAGAAACACTGCCCTATAAGACTATCTGAGGGGCCTATAAGGACATCTCCTATAAGATGTCCTATAAGAGCATCTCAGCCAATGATATAGGTATAATAGGGCAAGAATAGGGCAGGAGGTCTGGCTCAGTTGGTAGAGCTGCTGCCTTGTATGCCTGAAGATCTGCCAGTTCGAAACAACCGGAAGTACCCAAGAACTGACGACACGCTGATATACTGATGAGCTGACCCTCAGTGGCAGAGAAGAGTTGCTGTCAAGTGGAGCGTGGGAGGCGAAGGGCCAGAGAGAGGCCAGACCGGGAAGGAATCCAGCTGGAACAAGGAGTTCTATGAAAGACTAGAACTATTCAATTGTAAAAATTCCTACGGGGCTTTAGAACAGCCTGCCTATGTAAACCGCCTTGGATTAAAGTCTAAGGAGAAATCTGACGACCAAAGAAAGGCGGTATATAAATACCTGTATAAATAAATAAATAAATAAATAAATATCCTACTTCATCCTCACAACAACCCTGTAAGGCAGGCTAGGTTGAGACAAAGTTCATGTGACTGGACCAAGACTGATTGATTGATTCAAATGATTTATCTCCTGCCTTTCCCTCCAAATAAATGGCATGCTCAAAGCAGCATACAAAACAGAGAAAAAGGATCAAAATGCAAAAGAAATGAAAACTAAAGTGCAATAATCGTGAACAATCAAAGAAGTGTGCAATTAAAAAATTAAAACATTTTTAATGAACATTTTTGTTTTAAAAAATTAAAACAAAACACTGAGGGCACTGTTTGCGCAATGCCACTCTTTGTGCAATACTGAGAAGTACAGGATGATGCGCTAAGAAATTGCACATCATTTGCGACTGCCACTTCATCCTAGTGTGAGAATTGTCTTAGTAAGGCTACCATTCTATACACCAGCCATTTTCAACCACTGTGCCATGGCACATTGGTGTACCACAAGTGGTCCACAGGCGTGCCACAAGAATTTGGGGGGAGGTCATTTATTAGTAGGGACAGTGGGTGATGTCAGCCCCCCACTGGGAGCATGGTGTGCCTTGGCAATTGTCAAAAACCTGATAGTGTGCCTTGACAATTTTAGTGCCTTGTCAGTGTGCCGTGAAAAGAAAAAGGTTGAAAATTGCTGCTACAAACACTCATGTGGGAGTAAGGCCTATTGAACTCAGGAGGACTTACTTCTGAGTAGTCATCCCTAGGATTGTGCTGTTCGTTTCAACCTTCGGAATGCCACTCTTCAGATAAGAAGCATCCAGCATGGGTAGCAACATAGCAATAAACTACGATAGTAAAATCTGGCAAAAAAAAAAAAAAAGATCGGAGACAAAACCAATCATACAGAACTAACAACAAGAGCTTAATAAAAACAATAAGACCAGTGGAAGAGCAAACAAATCAGCCATTAAAAGTTGCAAATTAACATACTGAAAGGCCTGGACAAATAAAAAGGTCTTTACCTGGCATCAGGCAACAATTTGGAGCCAAGTGATACTCCCTGGTAAAGGCTTTCTGTATACTGGGGGCCATGACAGAGAAGGCCCCGTTTCCTTTCTCTACCTGCCTAATCTCTGAAGGTGGAAATACTTCTTGGGTGGGAAGGGCTCTGTTCAGTAACACAGTGATCAGTATTGATTCAGAACTGGAATTGAATCCAAGGCTGAGCTCAGGGAGAGGGGTTATTTTTAAGCCTAGCCACAGAGTTGGCACCTGCAAGGTCTAGAATACAGCTTTTGTATCCCAAACCTTTTAATTTTATTTTCAAGGTACAAGGCACTGTTCCACAACAGAGATGCCCAAAGCAGCATAGAACACAATCAGAACTATTACAAAGCATTAAACAGGTTAACAGAAATTTCAAATAACCAGATCACTCACCGGCATTTCTTTGCATTATTGACACTGAGTATTTTGCTTTCAAGTTTTATTACTTTTTTTTTAGAATTTGCTTTCATCTTTATATATTGCCCCAAATATGCAGCAGAAAAACAGCTCACAAATGCTTGTCTGCCTATGGATATGTGTAGTATATAATTAAAAATAATAAAGATGGAAAGTTCTAAAGTGTCTCTGAACATGTGCAGAGTTCTGTCACCACTGGGTAGTTATGGCTAGTCCACATTTGTTTGGAATTAAGGGAACCTGCTTGATCGCAGTCTAGCTTTCACATTACACTTGTCAGACAAGTAGACAGCTCATGTGAAACAAACAGCAAGAGGGAATAAGGGGCTTTCTATACATTGCAGAGAAATGCATGGAATGTAACACTGATTACTTTGGGAGGGGCTGTATTTAGAATGGAGAAGTGTTGTGTGGGGCTAACCCTTCCTTCACCAGCCATTTTTCCATGCCAAATCTCCCTCCTTGCAATCTGCTTTTCTCTTCAGGGGGTGTGTGTGTGCTTGCTACATGTCAGTAATGCGAGTTAGCTGTATGAGAAGTTTTGACTGCAGGGCATGTACAATCTGGAGGCTTGCATCTAAGGCTGATTGGAAGTTATTTTAAAGGCTGGGAGTATGGCATGAGCTCAGATGTGTGCCTGTTTGAATTGTGCAAGGGTGGTTCTTGTTTACTCCGTCTGACTAATTCCCGTCCCATCCCTTCCCTTCACCATTGCCTCTGAGCAGACAAACTCTTGTTGCTGAGCATACACTGATCAGAAGCATTTTTCTTCCAGCTTCATGGGGTTTGCATTCACTTCCTGGGAAAATATTTCCTGGGATCCGTATGAGGAAAGCACAAAGTCAGAGGAAGCATTTTGGAAGGCTTTTCCCAGTCTTGCCTGCCTCTCCCGGGCAGGTTCACCAGTGGCATCTGTGATGGAGTGCTGCTGACTATAGAACCGGATATTTATTTAGCAGCAGGTAGTCACATGTTGGACACATTTCACATGATCAACATTCCTATTCTCTTAGCAGAATGTAGGCTGCATTCGTCTGTGCCTTCTATGTTCCAGGCTTGTGATCTAGTCCTGAATTGAGCTTCCTTCTGGAAAATGTACGAGCAATTAGGTTTATCATGTAGAATTATCCAGTGCTGAAATAGTGTGAGTTTCTGACTGCTATAAGAGTCAGGCAGTCCTCTGTAGTATTTAATACAGCGATTTTCAACCAGTGTGCCGTGGCACACTGGTGTGCCATGAATTGTCTGCAGGTGTGCAACAGGAATTTGGGGGAGGGTCGTTAGGGCCATTGGGGGATATTAGTCCCCCACCAGCAGCATGGTGTGCCTTGTCAATTATCAAAAAGCTGATGGTGAACCTTGACAATTTGAGCACCCTGTCAGTGTGCCCTGAGATGAAAAAGGCTGAAAATTACTGACCTAATAACCCCTCCTTTACATGATGGTTGCAGAACCCTCTTTTTAAAAATGGATCTACTCCAATCATATGCAAAATGGTGGTGGTGGGTGCAATTTAAAGTGCAAAAGAGGCGCATGGATGGGGATGTTAAGTCGTCCCACCCAGGTGCCACTTTCTCCCACAATCTAACTGCCAAGGGGACATCCACTAAAACTGAGTGTTGGGAGAGTTGGGCTGCAATCCTAACCATACTTTCCTGAGAGCAAGCCCCATTGAACAAAATAGGACTTACTTCTGAGTAGACCTGGTTAGGACTGTACCCTTAGTTTCTTTACCCAGCATATAATTAGTCTGTGGAAATCCTTGCCACAGGATGTGGTGATGGCATCTGGCCAGAGATGCTTTTAAAGAAGGATTGAACAGATATATGGATGAAATGTCCATCACAGGTTGCAAGACGTGATGGATGTAGGCAACCTCCTGATTTTAGAAGTGGGCTACCTCTGAGTGCCAGATGCAGGGGAGTGGAAACAGGATGCAGGTATCTGGTTGTCTTGTGTGCTCCCTGAGGTATCTGGTAGGCTGCTGTAAGATACAGGAAGCTGGACTAGATGAGCCTTTGGCCTGATCCAATGGGGCTCTTCTTATGTTCTTATAATAAATAATCAAACTCCACCTCTTTAATAGGACTTTTATAGATAACAAACACAAATGCCGTCAAACAAGTTTAGAGGAGAGACTATTCCTGAACTGTGTACCAGACACAGTCCATTAATGTTGTCTTTTCAGGGTATGTTTCAACTCCATTCCTACCAGACAGCCTTGAGCAGAAGAGACAAAGTTTTAACTCAAAGAAATTCCTTCCAGTTCCTAGTTCCCATGTGTGGCACCTTTTAGGATGAGTGAACGAGCCAAACTACCTGTGACACTGGAATTCCATGATTGGCATGCTCAATGTCATTTTCTTTTGTAAAACACCACCAAAAGAACCCCTGTTTTGGACTGGACTTGTGGAAAATGGGAGGGGGTCTAACCCTTTTTCCAGTGCTGCAATCCTAATTCAAATATCACCCCAAAGCTGCTGATAGCCATGAACTGGAAAACTTACAGTTGTGCTCAGTTTGCAGCTAATAGCAGCTGGGGGGATTTTGATAGGAAATTGGTGAAAGGGAAAAGAGTTAACAAAGTGCCCCCCCCATGACCACGGTGACCAGATGTCAAAACCGCAAGAGGACAAGGCATCCTAAAATGTAGGACACCAAGAAAAATGTAGGACATGACAAAACAAAACTATTTTGCTATATTTATACACTCGTATATTGAGTGTATAAATATATACCTTTAAAAACTATATACACTCATATATTGATTTCATGTGGTTAATTTAAACACTATACTACTTATTAAATTTAAAACTATTACATATAATTTATTAATTACCAGAAGGCTATGCGCTGCCTGCAGGGGCTGGCTCACAGGGAAAAGGAGAATTTTTAAGGTCTTTTCCAGGACACAAGGCTAACAAAGAGGACATGTCCTGGATAAAGAGGATGCCTGGTCACCCTGCTTATGACACCAGTTCGGACTGGTCACACCCCATGACTACATTGTGAAAAGACAATGTGAATTCCGTGTCCAGTTTGGCCTTAAAAAGACCTGTTTATCTTCTTCTTTTTTAAAGTTAGATGGTATGAAAAAAGAAGACGGCACATTGCAGCCATTACATCTCAGTGTTTACAAATGATAGCAGATAGAGGACAGCACTCTGAAAAGCAGTTGAAAGTACTAGGCAAAAACAAAAAAGAAAGTACTTCACAAATCAACCTCACCTACCCAGTCAAAGCCCGAGTGTGCAGGACTTACTTAACTTGAGAGATAGTAGCAAAGGGGTTGGGTGAATTTATTTCGGGATGGGAGCTGCAAGGCTATTTAAAAATAATTGCATTATTATTTAAAAATAAAAATTAAAAAACTAAAAATTAAAAAATTAAAAATGATTGAATAACATGCTTAATGAATAACAACATCTATTCCTTCTATGCACACTTACCTAGGAGTAAGTCTCATTGATGTCAGTGGGACTTGCTTCTGAGTAGTCAAGTAGTACTAGTAATTGCCCTTCTGTTGCACATACTCATATGGATTCTGCTATACATGCTTGCTTTACTGCATGGATAAACCCAAGCAGACATTTCCTAAACTTCAATTTTGTGTTTTTCTTTTCTCCCAAATATAGCCATCATGGGGAACACATGGTCTGCACAAAGAGAATATGAAGACCAAGAAGTCGTGCAAGGAACAGCTTATTCACAGGTAACCTTTCCTTGTGCCTTGCCTTGGCCAGAGGTCTTTATATAAGGCTGCAATCTTATGCACACATTCATGGAAGTAACAATGACTACTTTACTTTGGGATTTACTACATTGACTACAATGGGACTTACTTCTGAATAGATATGCATAGGATTGGGCTCTCAGGGTCCAATCCTATCCAGTTTTTCATTGCTGCTGCAGTTGTGCCAGTGTGGTGTGTGCTGCATCTTGTGGTGGGCAGTCACTGGGGCCTTCTCAAGGTATGGGAAAATGTGTTCCCTTATCACAGGACTGCATTGTGGCTACACCGGAGCTGGAAAGTTGGACAGGATTGGGCCCTCAGTCAAATTGTGGCAAGAATTCACCAATACAATCTGTAAAATACCACCCCAAAGGGTCAGACTGTACAAAATATTAAAAATATTACTGTATTGCATTGCATTGCATTCTCTCTCTCTCTCTCTCTCTCTCTCTCTCTCTCTCTCTTTCTAAGGCACAACTGGGCTGCATTCAAATAAGAACTATGGCATTGGGGAAAGGATTAACCCTTTCCTCAGTGTTGTGGTCCCAGGGAAATTCCCACCTCCCTGCTATTTGTCTGGATGATAAACGTGAATACAGTACAATAATCTCAATATGTTTCCATACAGCATGATATACATCTTATCAAGAAGAAATAAGATGTAACATTGTTAAACACTAATGGCCAAATTCAAATTACCTTTTTGCCCTGTGTGTGTTTGTGTGAGAGAGAGAAACTGAGACTGAAACTGCTTTTCAGATATTGTCTGTTGCTAGGGTGTACCTAGTGCTACAAGAGTTTGTTTGTGACCAGGCTGGTTCCAATGACTAACTTGCAATTTGATATTCCATTCCAGGTCTCCTCTGAACCTCCAGACAATGTTAAGAATGGGCCTGTCATAAGCCAAAATGCACAGCCTGTTCCTTATGCAAATGGTGATGCAGGTATGTTCTGGACAGGCTGGTCTTAACCCTCTCCGTCAACTGCTGTAATTGTGACTGAGCTGTGTTGGTCACAAGATGGTATCGTGCTAGGGTGCAGCCAGTGTTCTTTCATGGGTAGAGTGCTGGACTTGCACCAAGATAAGCAATTCAGCTGTGAAGTCCACTGGTTAACCTTGTGTCAGTTGCTGTTTCTCAGGTCAACTAACCTCACAGTGTAGTTGAATGCATAAAATGGGAACACTCCAAGCATGCTGGTCTGAGCTCTTTGGAGGAAGGAGACATGCACGAAGTTTGAAGCACTCGCATGCACTGCTGAAAATAGTCCCCATGATAGTTGACATGCAGCTACCTGTGGTGAACTCAGCATGGGGAGCATTTAGCTTTAGCATGCCACTGAAATGTTTCTGTTTTGCTCTGGTGTGCCAAAAGCTGAATTCTATGCATGATTTCCTTGGTGTGGGCTGAATCGGAAGGGAGTCAACATGGGTAAACTTTTGCTGTGGCTAGCACATGCTGAAATCTTTGCATGAGTTGTTGGCCCAATATTGAATCAATATGGGTGTGTGAGAATATACAAGTGCATAAGGATGAGAAAGGTTGGGGGGAAAATTGTACTCACTAGGGTTATCACTTTTTTTTTTTTTAAATTTGCAGGCTCCTGTGCCTTTAGCAACAGTCTGATGTACAAAGATTAATGGACCATTCCTATGCCTGTCTATGCGTACATAATTAGCATTTCGTTAAATGGAGCTTACTCCCAGGAGAATGTACCTGGGAGTAAGTCCCATTAAACTTAGAGGGATTTACTTCTGAGTAGACATGCATGGAACTGTGCAATTAGAAAGTAACTTTTTTTCCCCATCACATATCCCTGCAAGGAAATACTTTGCCTGCTAAGCTACTGTGTAGTAAACTGTTATTCAACTTAAAGGAACATAGCCAAATGTACAACAGTCCTACTGATAAGAACAGCAGCAACTGTTACCCTGCACATGCCTGATCTTGTCTGATCTTGGAAGCTAAGCAGGGTCAGGCCTGGTTAGTACTTGGATGGGAGACCGCCTGGGAATACCAGGTGCTGTAGGCTTATATACCATAGTCTTTCGAGACTGAAGGTTGCCAACCAAAAAGGGAACCTACTGATAAACAGTGTGGCACGGAAGCCATCTATGGTAGTAGGGAGACAAATGAAGCATCAGATGAAAGCTCTCAACATACATTTTCAGGAAAAAAGTTATAATATGCAGTATTTCAGGTGTCACCTGCTATGTCATCTAAAATGAGAGTAGGCAACTATGATGGCCTTAGAGCAGGGGTCTCCAAACAAGGGCCACATTGTTTATCTGACACGGTGTTGAGGGCCAGAAAATAAATAAATAAATGGAGAACTGATTATTGACTACAATAAGGGGGTAGGGGTGGAAGGAGGAGGGGAGCAGAGGGCAAAATTGACTTGCACAGGAAGAGGAAGGTGCATTACATTCAGCACCTTTAGTGGGTGAATGAGGAATATATCCAGAAAATGCATAACTCTGCACATGCCCAATCTTGTCTGATCTTGGAAGCTAAGCAGGGTCAGGTCTGGTTAGTATTTGGATGGGAGACTGCCTGGGAATACCCGCTGCTGTAGGCTTATACCATAGTCTTTTGAGACTGAAGGTTGCCAACCAGCCTGGCATCTTTTGAGTTATTTTTAGCCCTGAGAGGCCGGGGAAACTTAGAGGCCAGATAAAATCTTCCCTAGGTCCTGATTTGGCGCTTGGGCTGGGGTTTGGAGAACCCTGCCTTAGAAGATGAAAGATGCAATGGTTCTCAAACTATTTAGCCCAGGACCCACTTTTTTAAAAAACTTCTTTAGAATGTTAATCTGTTGAAACCCCCCCCCCCCCAGAAGTGATGTCATTGACCTGGAAGTGATGTCATGGCCAGTAGTGACATAATCAAGCAGGAAATTTTTTTTACAATCCTAGGCTGCAATCCTATCCACAGAAATTATTACCCAGGAATAAGCCCCATTGACTATAATTGTTAAAAGCATATACCTTGTAGCATTTTAAAAGTTCAGATCTCATCAAATGCATTCACATAACATGCTGGCATCAAGTCTAATATACTAAAAATAAAATACTGAAATGAATGGGGGCCCATGTGAAATTGGCTCGCCTTGGATCAATACAATATTTTGCAGTGTCTTTGTCAACACAGGTAGGCTGAACTAATCAGAATGGAAAGGAATCTTAGGTCTGACCTAAGTGTGCATGTGCATATGAGCCATTTTTCTTAGATAAATATATGGTAGAGGCAAATGCTGTGGCTTCATTAGTTCACAGGAATCCTGGTCTGGACGAAAAAAAATTCCACTTTTCTGTTTTGTGGACTTTTACTGGCAGTGGATGATGGCCGGATCCCAAAGGATCTCCTCTATGGAGAACTTGTGCAAGGAAAGCGCCTTACAGGTAGACCACAGCTGCGATACAAGGACATCTGCAAGAGGGATCTGAAGGCCTTAGGGATGGACCTCAACAAGTGGGAAACCCTGGCCTCTGAGCGGCCCACTTGGAGGCAGGCTGTGCAGCATGGCCTTTCCCAGTTTGAAGAGACAATTAGCCAACAGTCTGAGGCTAAGAGGCAAAGAAGGAAGGCCCATAGCCAGGGAGACAGACCAGGGACAGACTGCACTTGCTCCCAGTGTGGAAGGGATTGTCACTCCCGGATTGGCCTTCTCAGCCACACTAGACACTGTGCCAGAACCACCTTTCAGAGCGCAATACCATAGTCTTTCCAGACTGAAGGTTGCCAATACAATACTGGCAGTGAAATTCAATGCATGTCTGCTTAGGAGTAAGTCCTATTGAGTTAAGTGGGACTTACTTCCAGGTAAATGAATCTAGCTTTGCAACCTAGGCTGACAAACAGTTTGACCAATAAAAAATATCAATGGTTTCTTTTCTAGGCACAACAGATATTTGCAAAACCTGTAATTTAAGAAGGAACTAAGCACATTTGGTCTATAGGCCATGGCTGAGAGCCAGCAATGGCAGGGAGCCACCAGGGAGCTCAAAATTGCATGACATCTTGTGGAAGACAAGAACCGCATAACTTAACACACCCCTGAGGAAAGCCTTCCCTGCTAATGAGTCCTCGCATTGCTTTTGCATGACTATTCTGGTTAGTCCATAAAGGTGTGTGTTTAAGAACAAGATAGGAAATCAGTTTTGAAAAACAGAAGCCCTGTGGCATTAGTGCAGTGAATACGAATGAATACGATCTTCATTCGATCAGAACAATCTGGAAAGACTCACCTCCAGACAGGGAGGCAGCCATCAAGTCTCATGTGAAATCTAAAATCCCTCCAAGCAGCAGGGAGCGGCAGTGGAGTGACAGGGTCCAGGTCCCAGACTGACTGGGGTTTTGATAGTACTTCATTTGTCAAGCGGGATGGCAAGGGATCTAGCTTCCTTGAAAATAGGATTGCTAACTGACCAGAGATAAACCTTGCCTGGTTTGGTTTGGGGTGGATTGTATTGATTTGGAGTCAGTTGCCAGTAAAGCTTTAGAATAGATCTTTCCCCATCCATTGGGGTAGGATTTTTTAGCAACACATATGCAATGACTAGAAGGGTCTGCCCTTGGAATGTGCGGCGGCAGTAAAGAAGGCCAATTCTATGCTTGGGATCATTAGAAAAGGCATTGCGAACAAAACAGCTAATATTATAATGCCGTTGTACAAATCGATGGTAAGGCCACACCTGGAGTACTGTGTCCAGTTCTGGTCGCCGCATCTCAAAAAGGATATAGTGGAAATGGAAAAGGTGCAAAAGAGAGCGACTAAGACGATTACTGGGCTGGGGCACCTTCCTTATGAGGAAAGGCTACGGCATTTGGGCCTCTTTAGCCTAGAAAAGAGACACCTGAGGGGGGACATGATTGAGACATACAAAAAAATGCATGGGAAGGATAAAGTGGATAGAGAGATGCTGTTTACACTCTCACATATCACCAGAACCAGGGGACATCCACTAAAATTGAGTGTTGGGAGAGTTAGAACAGACAAAAGAAAATATTTCTTTACTCAGCGTGTGGTTGGTCTGTGGAACTCCTTGCCACAGGATGTGGTGACGGCATCTGGCCTGGATGCCTTATAAAGGCCAAGCCGCCTTGGGTGCCCTTCGGGGAGAAAGGCAGAATACAAATCAAATCAATCAATCAATCAATCAATAAGGGGATTGGACAAGTTTCTGGAGGAAAAATCCATTACGGGTTACAAGCCATGATGTGTATGTGCAACCTCCTGATTTTAGAAATGGCCTATGTCAGATGCAAGGGAGGACACCAGGATGCAGGTCTCTTGTGATCAGGTGTGCTCCCTGGGGCATTTGGCGGGCCGCTGTGAGATACAGGAAGCTGGACTAGATGGGCCTATGGCCTGATCCAGTGGGGCTGTTCTTATGTTCTTAGGAACTGCCTAAAACCATCCCAGGACCCACCTTTGTGCTTCACCTCTGCACCAGCTCCAAATTGCTAGGCTTGTGCTGTCTCCAGGCCCTGCCAGAATTTTCTTATTTCAAGAGTTGGCCACCTTACCTGAAAGTCATTCCCTTCTCTAACTGAGAAGATTTATTGCTTAGTCCATAAATTAAGATGTCTGGAGATCTGAGATTGTTAATTGTGGGGGAAATAACATATCTCACTCTCAGGACGAAGACCTCCAGGCACCTTCGGTGACATGCCAAATTTTACCTGCTTAGTTGGTGATACAGCAGCTTCTGATCCTCCCTCTATCTGGGTAGGAAATGGAAGGGAGAACAGAGCAAAAGAGAAAGTGTGGGAGAGACAAGAGTGGTGGGTTAGGTAGACTTTTAAACCCCCACATTTGGTCTTCCACCTTACCTGAAAGTCATTCCCTTCTCTAACTGAGAAGATTTATTGCTTAGTCCATAAATTAAGATGTCTGGAGATCTGAGATTGTTAATTGTGGGGGAAATAACATATCTCACTCTCAGGACGAAGACCTCCAGGCACCTTCGGTGACATGCCAAATTTTACCTGCTTAGTTGGTGATACAGCAGCTTCTGATCCTCCCTCTATCTGGGTAGGAAATGGAAGGGAGAACAGAGCAAAAGAGAAAGTGTGGGAGAGACAAGAGTGGTGGGTTAGGTAGACTTTTAAACCCCCACATTTGGTCTTCCACTGTGCCTCCTTTTCCAATCCAGGGAATGGGAAGAGAAGACAGAACAGTGAAAGCACGTGCGGATGGAGGTGGGCATGCCCTCTCTCTGCTGTTTGAGGCCACCACTTCAGAAAGCCTGATGGCTGTGCCAGCCTTGCTCACTCTGCACATGTTCATAGCACTGTGTCCTTGATTCCTCCACATTTCCTAGGATCAAGCTTAGTCATGGTCAACAGCTTCCCAGAATTACCCTGAAGTTTGGGCAACAACAAAGAAATCTGCATTTGCCAAGTATGAAGGTTGCACTGAATAGCTCAATGCTAACCATAGACTATAACAAAGCTGAACACGGAAAGTAGTTCGGCAGAACATGGGGTAGTGGGGCATGTTTTTTGGAGAGCAGAACAAGGCTTTTGGGAGGAAGCTTTGCAATGGAACTGCAGTGCTCCCTGGGCGCGAACAGGAACCTAGACTGCTGTTGGCTCCTGTTCAAGGCTACAGTTCAGACAAATTGGTGTGGCTGACTAATCCCCACAGAACTTTTCCACATATTGAGGTTTGCAGGATGGTCTTAAAAAGTCAATCTGTGAGTTGAGATGATTGCATTTCCAGTGACTCCTGTTCTCAGCATCCTTATTTTTGTTGCTGTCTGAACTTACAGGACTATTTACTGTGTACGCTAATATAGGTGGAGGTGCATGTTTAGTCCAAAAAAGCTGATATGTCAATATCATGTATAAGTTGTGGGTGTAGTAGAACTTGGAATGATTAATGGTATTGACTTGGTTCTGACTCACATAAAACCGGCCTTGTCACTCTTGTCTTCCATACTGTGTTCTCCACAAAACACATTTACTTGTGCTTGTGTCCACATCTGTGTTGTGTGCACTTGGGACTGGCTCCGGGGTGATGTGGCTCTGATGGGCCCAACCTGCCTCTGTGGTTGCCTGCCATTTGTCGCTGACACAACTCCAAATGGATGCAAGGGGGTGGATTGAGGCCAGGAAGAGGGATTGGATATTGGCAGAGCCACTACTACTAATAACCTTTTCCACCCTCAACCCATCCCTTTTCTGCGCTTATCTCCATCCCATTCTTCCCCCTCTTTTTCCATGTCATGAGTACAGTTATTCACACATTCCATTCAGTGCAGGTACAGTCTGCCTACTGTGTGCAAAGATTGTGGATTTGTAAAAATGAACCCAGGAGTGACCCATGGTATGGACCCATGGAAATGTACAGATAACTGTATCCAGTTGGGCACAGCATAATGGTTAAGGCTACTGAAAGATACACCCATGTATTCAAATCCTGGTGTGAGAAGTGGGCCCAAAAGCCATCTTAGCACAACGCTTTCAAAACTTTGGCTAATGCAATGAAGTGGAGTCTTTTGTCTTAGAAACAAGCCTGGCCTTGCTGGAAAACTGGCACAGTTTTACTGCACTGGTATGCAACATTTAGGAAAGCCATAAATAATTGTGCATCAGTCTAAAATGTTCTGGATCTTGAATTTCAAGAAATGTTGCATTACTCTGTCGAGCTACTTACATAAGCTGTTGAAAGTCATATCATGTAAATCCAGGGAAGAAAGTAAAGATTTGTCTATATATGTACATGTATGTGTGATATCACATCTCACTAAGGAGCAGGGTACTCTTATTTTGTCTGGAAACAAGAAATCAATACTGAATGTGGGCATACCAAAGTGAGAAACCGCTAATACAAGGTCAGATCCAATGATTCTTCAGTCTCTCCTATACACATGATTGGATATGAAAGCAAGAGTGTGCTGAACCTCCATACTTACCCTGCACACCTACATTACCTCCATTCACACAGGGGCATAACTTTCTAATATGGCCTAAGGATACAACATTCCGGTGGATCTAGGTTCAGATTACATGTTTGAATCAATGATTTTATCTAGGAAATCAACTGTGAAATACGTTAACATGTGCTGGATCGGATACATATTGGTTCCATTTAAACCTTACCCCCTCAAACGTTCTTCAATTCCTTAATAACTCTTGGGTGGATGCCATCAGGGCCCGGTGACTTATTGATCTTTAATTTATCAATGAGGTCTGAAACATCTTCTCTTTTAACCTCTATCTGACTTAACTCCTTGGTCAGGAGGGGCCGTTCGGGCAGCAGTATCTGCCTGAGGTCTTCTGCCGTGAAGACAGATGCAAAGAACTCATTTAATTTCTCTGCCATCTCTAAGTCTCCTTTTATCTCCCCTTTCCCTCCCTCACCATCCAGAGGGCCAACCGCTTCTCTGGCAGGTTCCCTGCTTCTAACATATTTGAAGAAGCTTTTATTATTCCCCTTAATGCTGCTGGCCATGCGTTCCTCATAGTCTCGCTTGGCCTCCCATATCACCTTCTTACATTTCTTTTGCCACAGTTTATATTCCTTTTTATACTCCTCATTGGGGCAAGACTTCCATTTATGGAAGGAAGCTTCCTTGCCCTTCACAGCCTCTCTAACTTGGCTCATTAGCCATGCGGGCACCCTCCTGGATTTAGTGGAACCCTTCTTTCTTTGTGGTATACACCTCTGCTGGGCCTCTATTACTGATGTTTTAAGCAGCCTCCATGCACTCTGGAGAGATTGGACTCTTTTTACCCTCCCTTTCAACCTCCTTCCAACCAGCCTCCTCATTTGAGGGAAGTCTGCCCGTCGGAAGTCAAGGGTTTTTGTTAGAGATTTGCCTGGTATTCTTCCCCCAACGTGCACATCAAAACGGATCGCAGCATGATCACTGTTCTCCAATGGCTCAGTAACATTTACATCTCTAACCAGGTCCTGTGTACCGCACAATATTAAATCCAGAGTCACCTGCCCTCTGGTGGGTGCCGTGACTAGCTGCTCTAAGCCACAGTCATTTAGCACGTCAAGAAATCCGGTCTCCTTATCGTGACCAGAACACAAATTGACCCAGTCTATATGAGGATAATTGAAGTCCCCCATGATTACAACCCTGTCCCTCCTTGTCACCTCCCTGATCTGTTTCCTCATTTCAAGGTCCCCATCCGATTTCTGGATGATAGCACACCCCCAGTATTACATCGCTGCACAAGCCTGGTAATTTAACCCACAGAGATTCTACGGTGGAGTCGGACCCACCTTCAATCTCTACTTTGCTGGTTTCTATCCCTTCCTTAACATAAACGGCCACCCCACCTCCAACACGCCCCTGCCTGTCCCTCCTGTAGAATTTATAGCCCAGGATTGCGGTATCCCACTGATTTTCCGCATTCCACCAGGTTTCCGTTATGCCCACTATGTCAATGTTTTCCCTTGTCAACAGACATTCCAGTTCTCCCATCTTTGCTCGGAGACTTCGGGCATTTGCATAAAAGCATTTGTACACAGAATGCCCCAGGATGGGCTGCTTATTAGCTCCTTTGTCCCCGCATCCTCTCACTGTGCCAAACCGTCTATCACATCCCATCACGCTACCTTTCCCAATTTCTTCTCCTACTCTGCCTTTGTCTTGTTGTTCTCTAACCTCCCCATCCTCATCCCATAGGGATGAGGAGTCCCGAACCTGATGCCCCTCGGCTCCTGTCGGCCTTCCCCCAGGGATCAGTTTAAAAACTGCTCTGCCACCTTTTTAATGTTATGCATCAGCAGTCTGGTTCCATTCTGGTTCAAGTGGAGCCCGTCCCTCTTGTACAGGCCCCGCTTGTCCCAAAATGTTCCCCAGTGCCTAAGGAATCTAAACCCCTCCTCCCTACACCACCATCTCATCCACGCATTGAGACCCCTGATCTCCGCCTGCCTAGCTGGCCCTGCGCGTGGAACAGGTAGCACTTCCGAGAACGCTACCTTTGACGTCCTGGCTTTCAGCTTCCTGCCTAAAAGCCTAAATTTGGCCTCCAGGACCTCCCAGCTACACTTGCCCACGTCATTGGTACCGACATGCTCCACAACCGCTACCTCTCCCCCAGCACTGTCTACCAGCCTGTCTAGACGAGAAGTGAATTTGAGTCGCTGGATCATGACCAGGATACAGCCCTCCTCCGACAAAGCTTTGTATATAATCAATGAGAGAATTAAGTGATCACAAATTATAGTGAATTAAGTGATCCCTTAACTAACAGTCAATAGGATTGGGTTGCCAGCTGGAACGTATTGTGACAGTGGAACCTACTTCTGTGCTAGAACCTATAGTGGAACCTATAGCAGTGCTCCTGGGCTTTCGCTGGTTCCTGCACGCCCACCAGAGCAGGTAATGCAGCGGTAGGGTAGGGGGTGGGTGGGAAGGGGGAAAATATGGGCAGGGAGAGGGAAGGAATGGGGAGCAGGGAGACGGGGAGACTGCAAGAGGGAGTGGAACTGGCCGCGATGGAGTGCACCAGATCCTATTCCTTCATTTTGCAGCCTCCCCACTCCTTTTTTCTATTCTCCTCAGACTTGTGCCAGCTACAAAGCTGGCTTAGGTCCAAGGACACCCATTGCAGAATGGGAGGCTTACAGAGGGGTAAGAGGAAATAATTCCCCTTTCCTCTCTGAAGCTTTCTGACCCCCCCCCCCCCACTGAATATAGTATGCCCATTTTCATCACGACTGTGTTGGGGGGGAGGCAAGAATAGCATAGGGCCCTAAGTTTCTCATTTTTCCCCATGTCATTTATTTTGTAGACTTTTTTTGAACCTCCCAGTTCCCTGACTTAAGCTGTGTATTTAGCAGCATGCTGTATTTAGTAATGGGTGTAGTAAGCCTGCCAATCTGCTAAAATAACAAGGGCAGCCAGATAGTCAACCAATCCAAGCTATTTCTTTGGCCAGATGGAGCCTCAGGGATAGGCCAAAGCTCACCTTCCTCTTATTCATGTGGACACACTCCTTTTTAAAGGCAGTCCTGATTCTGCAGTTAAAAGCTCCAGGATGGGGTAGAGCCTAATGAACTCAGAGCTGTCCCTGGGTCCTTATCTTTTGTTCCATGTACAGCAAAGGGTGCTAGCTCTTTGGCCTCTGTCACCCCCTATTACTGTTTGCCTTCTGATGCAGCTTAAGCAAATGACCCACCTGTAACTCAACCCATGTTTGAATGGGTTGACTCCACCATAGCATCAAATAGTCAGTCCACTATACAAATCGACTGTATCTTTGTGTTTGGCTTTACTTGCATAAGTATGGACACAAGCCTAACCAGGTCTACTCAGAAGTAAGTCTTATTTTGTTCAACAGGACTTACTCTCAGGAAAGTGTGGTTAGGATTGCAGCCTATGTCATTTTCAAGTCAGAATCTAACATGTTATTGATCCATAAATGCAAAATGAGTATATCAGCGCAATCCTAACTGCACCTTGGGCCGGCACAAGTCCCTTGTGCCAGCCCAGGAGGGTTGTAAATGTGCTATAAAGTACGTTTGCACCGCCTCGAGAGTTGGCTGGGCCAGCACAGGAATTTGCACCAGCGTAATGTAGGATTGTACTGCATGTTGATTAACAAAGGGGCAAGTTTTCAGAAGCATTCCTCTAGGACCAAAATTCTTGAAGTAGGAGGCAGGCCTACCTAAGGAAGTATAGGAAGTAACAAAGGCCCTCCTGAGGTCCCTCCCTAATGAATGGTGGGATGGGATAGCCCTCACACAAGCTATGGGTTAAGGGAGAGGAAGTGGCAGACAGATGAGACCCATGGGTGCAGTCTACCCGGAAGTTATTCTGAGTAGTTCATGTTCATTTCAGTGACTACACTGGAGAACTTCCCATGTTAATTTGTGCTAGTGGGTGTGCCATTTAGATTTTATGCTTCAGGAATCAAAATGTCTTGGGACAGCCTTGTGGGGCCCTCAACTTCCACCCCATCCTGAGCACCTGGAAATCCCACCATGTTGGGATCTAGAACCCTGAGGTAGCGGGGCTCCAACTTGGTAAGCACCATTTTACTGCTCAAATGAGAAACGAAAACTGTTGTGGAGTTGGCAGCAAGCTCCACAAGCTCCCAGCCTGGCCCTTCTCAAGGACAAGAGAACATGGCTTGGGGATTCTACAGTTTGGAGGAACTGGATGGGCTTCTGTAGGGAGGAAAAGCCCCTACTAATAGATGGAACTATTTATAGCATCTAAGAGAGTTCCAGGCATGTCTGATTCCTTCTTGACCACAGGGTCAGGCTGCAGGTTACCAACTTCAAAGTCTAGAAATGGTTTTTTTTACATTTATAGCGCCCAGACTGTGGAACGAGCCTCTCTCCAACTTCTGCAACGTCTCTTTGTATGTAGCCTTTCAGAAGAGGCATAAAGTGCATCTCTTTTGGCTGGTTTTGGTGCAGTGCTGCAAGTTTTGTTTGCTGTTGGTGGTTCTTGGCAGCTGCCATTACTGCTGTCCTTTGTTTGCTGGCTTGGTTTTTGTCTGATGGTGTTTGACTTTTTCTGTTTATTTTTAGCGTTTGTTGTGTGCTGTCTTGACTGCAAGAAATTAAATGATTACATTACTTAGAGTGCAATCCAGGAATGCTTTTGGGCTGGAGATGTTGCAAAAGTCTGTTGGGAGGACTGGCCCTAGGAGGGGGCTGAACTAGAATCCGGCACTTAGGCTGGATCCTAACCCTCCTCCTGATCGGCCCAGCCGTACACCCAGCCATTGGGATCTGTGCTACCTCTTTAGGTGGCATAGATCCAAGTAGCCCCATAGGGGCAGCTGCCACATGACACAGGATAAGAGGAATGAATTCCCTTTACTCTGAGTTGTGCTGCAACCCAGCCCAGCCCTGCTCCAGATGCAGGGCAGGCCAATCAGCCGGCCTGCTCCAGGTCAGGTTAGAATTGAGATGTTAGTTAGTTTATTAATTTAGGGCGCAATCCTAACCAACTTTCCAGCACTGACATAGCTGTACCAGTGTGGTGTGCACTGCATCCAGCAGTGGGGAGATAGTCAAGGGGGCCTCCTCAAGTTGAGGACATGTTTGTTACCTTACCTTGGGGGCTGCATTGTAGCTAAGTCAATGCTGGAAAGTTGGTTAGGATTGCGCCCTTAATTAATTAAATGTTATGATCAATTACTAGAACATTAGAGAAAAGGCTGAAGGCAGCATCATGCTGATGTCAATGAAGACCATTTTTATTGGAGCAAAACAGGAAATCGTGATTATACTTTGCCAGTGTAGTAAACTGAGGGTGCAATCCTAACTGGTAGTTAGACCCGGGAGGGTCTCAAACGTGCTGTAAGGCACATTTCGCCTCCTTGAGAGGGAGCCAGGCTGGCGCTCCAAGAAGTGCCGGCCTGTGGAGGCTGACAGAAGCCACTGAGCCAGCTTCCTCCCCAGCGCCTTGCGTTGGCTCGGATGAGCTGATGCAAGGATGAAAGGTAGGCATGGAGGAGGCGGGGAGGAGGAGGAGGGAGGGAGGCATTCCTGGGCGGGGGGAGGGTGGGTGGTGGGCAGCACTGGGGGCAGATAGGTGGTGAGCGGTAGGTGGGGCTGGGATCCAGCAGTTTTGCCAGATTCCAACTCCCATTCCTGGGAAGAATGGTGCAACTTCAAGTAGCTCTGCTCTCCTCAGACTTGTGCCACCTCCAGAGGTGTGCCAACCCTCCAGAGGTGGCGCAAGTCCGAGGAGACCCATAGGAGCCAGCAGCCCTCACCCAAAGGTAAGAGAAAATGTTTCCCCTTACCTCTAGCTGAGCTGCTTATGGCCACTATCCTGCGCTGGATACAGAGCAAGCCTCCTAGTTTGCCTGTTCCAGCGCAGGATAGGATTGTGCCCTCAGAAAAATATCCATTTAGATGTGGCATGGGAATTCTCAAGGGATAGGTGCAAAAGATAATGTGTAATAATCACCTAATGTGTGTTTTTGCACAAAAGAAGAAAGGGTAGTGAAAAAGATGATTTACAGTGGATTCGGTAAAGGAGGGGGCAGGGAACATTAAGAGGATATGATTATCCATTATTCAATAAAAGTTTGTTTCTGTTCCACCACTTTAATTCCTGGAAACAGCACCTGGGATCTTCTGTATTTCTGATGTCCCTGCCTTAGGGGAATTTTATGCTGTTTCCTGTAAAGAGAAACTTCCCTTTTCTTATTGGAATTTTACCTTTGGCTCAGAGACAATGCAAAGAATGTTTGTCAGTTTTCAAGACTTCTCTGTTCCCAGATTTAAAGGAACTGGCTACAACTAAGTCAAAGCATGCTTTATCTTTCTGACTTCTCCAGCATGGAACTTCTCATGCAATTTCAAGTTCTTGTGATCGACAAAGAGCTACAATCAGGAAGTTATGCTTTTGTAGTTTGCCTCTCAAATAAATAATAATCCTGCCCCCCGTGTCATTATGGCATGTTGTATTACAATAGGATTAAGCAATTTAAAAAGTAAAAGACTTGCAGCTGATTAGGAGGATCTTCCTTTTAGCCATGTCATCCTGTTGAGGAAGCATTCCTCTGTCATAAAAATGTGGTCCATTGGAAGTGGGCCAGTGACAATATAGGGGGTTTGGACAAGCCAGATCCACATGCAGGTCGATAGGTCAAAGCTCACACTTTGTGATGCGAATGACACGTACACACTGTGTTTATTTGGCCACTGCAGTTTACAATCAGTCCATTAAAGATGCAGGCAGCTATGATTAATAGTGCATCTTTCCTCTCGCGACGGATAATTGCTGTTTTCTTGTTTGCACTTGTAGTGGATGCAAGAGTGAGTGTTGTCCAGGATAATGTGGCCGTTTCTTCCCCCAAGACAATGGAGATAAGCTCCGTCACTGAGGCCAGTGGAAATAATCTTGGGAAGGAGGCCAAGCCAGCCCCGCCAGCTGCCAGATCCCGTTTTGTCTTGGCGTTTTCACGGCCTGTACCAGGACGTACCGAAGAGCCAGCGACAAATTCATCAGTTGCATCGGCTCAGCTTGATGTCAGCTCAGAAGCACCCCCGGCGAACAAAGCGTCGAGTGAGCCCTTGGACCTGGCTGCTGCAGCTGTCCCAGAACAAGCCTCCGATAAAAACATAAATGAAGCATCGCTGAGCGAAATTGAACTCACGCCATCCACCGAGGCAGAGGATGCCGCTTTGGCCAAGCCGAAAGAGCTGACCTTTTTCGACAGACTCTTCAAAGTGGACAAAGCAAAAGACAAGAACAAAAAACTGCAAGACCAAAGCCAAGGGGAGGTGAAGGCAGAAGCTCCAGGTGTAACTGTAATCGCTGAAGAAGCAACTGCGGGATTACAAAGCACTCCAGATAATGCCCTCCAGGGAAAGGCAAGTATTTAAACAAGAATATCTACATTGTTCATATTGAAATCTGTTCAAAAATATTTATGGGGAAAGACAGCACAACAGGGGAGAACTGAATAGGCAAATTCCAATGAACGAGATGCAGTAGCTAGAAGGGAAATGAAAGTCTTCACCACTGTGCTTTTAGGTCATTTTCTTTCATCCAGACTGCCAGCTGGTGGCCCACACACTAAATCTGACCTGCAAAGCATCCTTGCTAAATTTCAATCAAGGTGCTGTACACTGTTGCCTGTGCTTACACTCACATTAAAAATACATATATTCAGAAGTTGGCATCCTGCGGGGTGTTCTGTTTTCTCTTGGGGTTTGGCAGGGCAGCTGTGCTAAAGCATGATATATTCTTCCTAAGTGGGAAGCCCTCCTTGCTAGATGTCACCAGCTTGATAATAGAGTATCATCACCTCTGTGTCTGGTAGTGGTGGAAGGGAGAGGCTGAATGACAAATAGGCTTCCCAACCTATTCTTGAGGAACAGACGGAAACCTTGAGAATACCAAAATGAACTATTTCAGGTTGGCTGTCTAAGGGTAATCCTAACCAACTTTCCAGCACTGACTTAGCCACAATACAGCCCCCAAGGTAAGGGAACAAGCATGCCCTTACCTTGAGGAGGCCCCCTTGACTGCCTCCCCACTGCAGGATGCAGTGCATGCCACATTGGAACAGCTATGTCAGTGCTGAAAAATTGGTTAGGACTGCGCCCTAAATTCACATGTCTTTCATTATATTTTGTCGTTTGGTTGTGGTTACAAGAGGTAACTTTGGGGTCTGTGTACTAGTAGTTTTTTAAAATGGATGGTGAAATTCTTAGGCATTCTAATAGGATTCCACAGGCCTAAGCAATGGATACTTTTATCTCTCTTATTGCATCCTACCTTTTTCATTTTTTTTTTATTTTGTCTATAATGAATGTAGGGGTGTCCAGTGCAGATTATAATGCGGGCTTATTTCTGTCTACAAATATGGAACAACATTCACTGAAATTACATTTATTAAATTGGTAGGATTTCAACCTTGGAGAAGACCCTATTTTTTTTTTTTTTTTTTTTACCCAACATGTATTTTGGATGTGTGTAACACATCAGTGGCATGTAAGGAATGAGCGTCCCATGCAGTTTATTCCATTGCCAGTCTGGTCTAATGCAATACTGCAGCAATTTTCAACACTTTTCATTTTGTGGCACACTGAGAAGGTGCTAAAATTGTCAATGTACACCATCTGGTTTTTAAGGATATATTTTAACATTTAAAAAACCAAGAATTAAGCTATAGAAATAACAAACAAAATGCATTAGCACAATCTTACATGGAATAACACACCCAACTCAAACAACAGCCGAGAGAAGACTGGTTTAGAATGCTGGTTCTGCTCTCCCTCAGATTCCCCGAATGCCCTACAAATAAACAGCCTTCTCCAAACATGAATGGCATGTCTGTGGACCATTCATGACACACCAGTGTGCCATGGCATAGTGGCTGAAAATCACTGATCTAGTTGCATAGGTAGGATTGAGCCATTTCTGCCCAACGTTGCATATACATAACAAGGATCAAATGTGTACACTTGTAGGCTGGGCAGAAATGGGTTAATTTATTGCAAAAATAACGGCTGTGTGGATGGGACTACTTCTTTCTCAGTCTTGCTACTTGGACCAAATTAAATTTCAGCAACACAGGAGGTCCACAATGGGCTCTCCCAACATTTCCTTCTTTTTAAAATAACAGCCACTGGACCATGTATATTGTATTAGGGCGCTGGGGGAGGCAGGTGTAACCCATTTTCCCCATGCCATTTTTCTGATCAAAATTATCCCCACCCTGAAAGCTCCTGCTTTTCTTGCTGAGGAAACTGTATACTAGTCAGTCCTATGCCTTCCAGTGTGGGGGAGATAGCAGTCAGTTGCGTAGCTAAAAGGATCCCATGTGGCACTCTTACGGATGCAGCTCTGCAACACTGCCCCTGCTGCAGCGATCCCGTCGCTGTGGTCTGGCCCCCACTTGCTCACAGCAGAGCCGTAGTCCGTCGGAGTGAAGCCATCCGCTTCCATAAGAACATAAGAACCGCCCCACTGGATCAGGCCATAGGCCCATCTAGTCCAGCTTCCTGTATCTCACAGCGGCCCACCAAATGCCCCAGGGAGCACACCAGATAACAAGAGACCTCATCCAGAAGAAGTGTCAGGCTTTGCTCTAACTGCATTGGAAGTAATTGCCATGACGTCATCATGTTACTTCCAGGTTGGAGGGGGTGGCAGGTTGACTGGCATGCCCTGGGGCAGCACGTTGGTCAGCTACGTGGCTGACAGCAGTTTCAGGGAGGCAATTTAGTTCAGGAAACTGGTAAAGATTGTCAGCATTAACATCATCGAGTGCTGTGAGTCTTAGACAATCCCACCCCCCACCCTCCATGGCTGCTATTAAATTTTAAAAAAAAATTCTTATTTAGTTTGACCCTTATCCTCAGCAGAGTATTGAGCGTATTGCTTTCCCTTGTCTCTCCTTGGCATATGCTTAAATATTTGATTGTCAATGGCAAACAACTTCTAATTGTAGGCCTTGTCTTTACCACTTCTGCTCTTTAGTTAGTGGAATTGCAAATGTGCAACCATCACAAAACATTTTCACAAGGTCACAGGAGAGTTTGACCCAGGACGCAAGAAAGCTACAAAATCCTGACCAGACCAGAGCAGATCAAATTCACAGCCTTTCTAGAGGATGAAACAATCTTGAATCATCCCACACCTTGGGTTGCAAATCAGTCTTTTGCTTACCTTATCAATGGTTGGCAACCTTCAGTCTCGAAAGACTATGGTATAAGCCTATAGCACCTGGTATTCCCAGGCGGTCTCCAATCCAAGTACTAACCAGGCCTGACCCTGCTTAGCTTCCGAGATTAGACAAGATTAGGCATCTGCAGGGTGGACTATGTTCTGGGAGGCCACCAGTATTCTGGCATGAAAAACTAGTAAAAACCCTAATTTTGTCCTGCCTCCCTCCTTGATCCACCGGTACTTGACACCCATCCAAATAACCAGTATTTATGCAATAAATTAATCCTACCCATGCCACATTATTAGAAGAATCAAGGACTAGCCTTCTGGAGATCAGAAGTTTAACTACAGAAAGCATTCCCCTTCTCTACTTCTGCTATAGCAGCAAGAAGATATGAAGGAGGATTCATGTTTATCTGCTTTCCAGTTCCCAGATACCACTGGAAGGGTATAGCTAGTGGGTGTGCACATTTTTTAAAGCATGGAGAGAGCAGGCAATGGGCAGGACTCCAAGGTTTTTATCCTCCCCCCCCCCCAAAAAAAAAGCTGGAGCATGCTGGTTCCCCAACTTATATTGCCCTCCACCTCACTAGCTACAGAGAAAACTTATGAACAGTTTTGTGGTTATAAGTATTCCCCTCCATCATTAATAGCTTCTTCAGTGTGGGCTTTGGATTAGAACCACAAAGTATGGGAAAATGCTATTCCAAGTTGGCCCCACCCCCCTTGGTTGCTTCTTGATAAAGAAAATATCAGGTGTACCGGTCACAAGACCCTCATATCACATCTAGTTTTCCTTTGACTTGCTTATTTTCATGTATTTAAGGCAGTGGTTCTCAAACTGTGAGCTGTGGCTCACGAGGGAGCCATGGAAACCAGTCAAAGTAGCCATGGAATCCAACCCATGTATAGGTTAGGTTGGCAACCTTCAGTCTCAAAAGACTATGGTATAAGCCTACAGCACCTAGTATTCTCTGGCGGTCTCCCATCCAAGTACTAACCAGGCCTGATCCTGCTTAGCTTCCAAGATCAGACAAGATCAGGCATGTGCAGGATAACAGTTGCTGTTCTAGCCCTAATGGGGAGCCATGGTAAAAGGAGCCAGCAGTCTAAAAGATTTGGGAACCAGTGATCTTAGGGTATTGATTTACATACTGCTCTTCAGTGGACATTGCCAGACAGATCTGCAACACAATCAAAGACATAAGAACATAAGAACATAAGAACAGCCCCACTGGATCAGGCCATAGGCCCATCTAGTCCAGCTTCCTGTATCTCACAGCGGCCTACCAAATGCCCCAGGGAGCACACCAGATAACAAGAGACCTCATCCTGGTGCTCTCCCCTACATCTGGCATTCTGACTTAACCCATTCCTAAAATCAGGAGGTTGCGCATACACATCATGGCTTGTACCCCATAATGGATTTTTCCTCCAGAAACTCGTCCAATCCCCTTTTAAAGGCGTCTAGGCTAGACGCCAGCACCACATCCTGTGGCAAGGAGTTCCACAGACTGACCACGCGCTGAGTAAAGAAATATTTTCTTTTGTCTGTCCTAACCCGCCCAACACTCAATTTTAGTGGATGTCCCCTGGTTCTGGTATTATGTGAGAGTGTAAAGAGCATCTCCCTATCCACTCTGTCCATCCCCTGCATGATTTTGTATGTCTCAATCATGTCCCCCCTCAAGCGTCTCTTTTCTAGGCTGAAGAGGCCCAAACGCCGTAGCCTTTCCTCATAAGGAAGGTGCCCCAGCCCCGTAATCATCTTAGTCGCTCTCTTTTGCACCTTTTCCATTTCCACTATGTCTTTTTTGAGATGCGGCGACCAGAACTGGACACAATACTCCAGGTGTGGCCTTACCATCGATTTGTACAACGGCATTATAATACTAACCGTTTTGTTCTCAATACCCTTCCTAATGATCCCAAGCATAGAATTGGCCTTCTTCACTGCCGCCGCACATTGGGTCGACACTTTCATCGACCTGTCCACCACCACCCCAAGATCTCTCTCCTGATCTGTCACAGACAGCTCAGAACCCATCAGCCTATATCTAAAGTTTTGATTTTTTGCCCCAATGTGCATGACTTTACACTTACTGACATTGAAGCGCATCTGCCATTTTGCTGCCCATTCTGCCAGTCTGGAGAGATCCTTCTGGAGCTCCTCACAATCACTTCTACAATAAAAATGATCAGCATGCATACTTTAAGACAGAAGGATAAAAGCAATGAATATTAAAACTCTTCAGATATCATAAAACTTGGGAGAATAAAGAAGTTCTCATTTGGGGCCTAAGAGACACTTGTGTATCATCAGACAAGCCTCATGGGGGAGAGAGTTCACCCAATGGAAATGTTAATAAGACAAGATTGGGCCCTAAGGCTGCAATCCTATGCACACTTTCTTGGGAGTAAGTACCACAATGGGACTTACTACTGAGTAGGCATGCTGAGGATTTTGCTTTTAGAAGCCCAAACAAAAACAGCGCACTTCCTATAAAATAGGCTTCTTTGCGTGGCTGATGGCAGATAAGCCTAATTTCTGATTGTGTGGATGATATATTTGCACTGGACGGCTACATGTTTGATAGAATCACAATTATCCAGATATTTCTTCAGGCACACATCACTCTTTTAGTAAACCATGACTGACAGCTCCAGTGGAAGTTTAATCACATCAGAGCCTTTTTCTGTGTGTCGCCATGCCAGGAAGCAACAAGGAGCACTGCTGAGCAGGAGGGAGGGAGAAGCCTCCATTTTAGGTTTTAATCCAGAAACTACACAAGCATTCTGTATTCAGCAGAACCATAGCCTTCTTCTCAAGCCCCACAAAACTACATTCAGGAAGCTGCATAATTAAAACAAGGGCAGGATTCATGAATCGATGAAGCATTTACTATTCAAGCCAAGGTAAATTATGTCCCTGAAAAATTGCGCTGACTGAGCCATGCTTCATGTGAACAAAGCAGTGTTGGATGGATAAAATGCATTCTTTTTATATGGGTTCCCAGTCACTATACCCCCCCCCCCAAATGGCAGAGTTGACGCTAACATATATTTTACTTACTTGGGAATTTTCTTCAGTGCAAGACTCTTAGGGTAGCATTCTGAACAACAGAACATAATTTTAACAAACCCATATTAAATATCCAAGAATACCAGAAGCAGCAATACAAATCCACAGAGTGATTAAAACCATGGATTAAAAAAATCAGTGTGTTACTGAAATGCCTGAATTAATGGGCATGATTTAAAAGACGGTTTTGTCTACTGTCAAGGAGGTATCAGAATTGACACTGGGGAAGGATATTCCACATACAGGGAGCCGTAACTAAGAAGGCCTTTCCCCTACTCGCTGCCTACCTAATCTGGAGCATGTAGTAATGGCCTCAGATGGTGCGGGGAGGGCCTCCTGCTCATGTAGTAGAAGGCATTTTATAAAGCTTTCTTACTGAGATGTGTTCGGTATGTACAGGATATTGCACCTGTAACACTATTCTGTACTTTGGATTGCTTTCATTTTTATTTTTTTAAAAAAAGGTATACAGTGGGCCCTCGGTGTCCGTGGGGGATCTGTTCCAAGACCCCCTGTGGATACCAAATTCCGTGGATAATGAAATCCACTAGGAGGTCACTGCAGCACTGTAATTACTTATCTGGGGGGAGCACCTGGCTCTCTGGAGTCCTGGAGCTCCATACATGGTCCAGGGGAGCCCCAGAGCGCCAGGCTTATGTTACTGTCTAGGCCAGTGATTTTCAACCTTTTTATCTTGTGACACGTTGACAAGGTACTAAAATTGTCAAGGCACATCATCAGTCTTTTGACAATTGACAAGGCACACTGTACTGCCAGCAGGGGGCTCACATCCCCCAATGGCTTTACTAATAAATGTCCCTCCCCCAAATTCCTGCAGCAGACCAATGCAGACCATTCGCGGCACACCAGTGTGCCATGGCACAGTGGTTGAAAATGGCTAGTCTAGGCCAGTGGTTCTCAAACTTTCAGTCTCTGGAGCCCTCAATGGAGCCCTTTTGGTCTCTGGAGCCGTCAATGGAGTCCCGGAGCTCCGTACCTGAAGTCCAGGGAAGCCCCAGAGTGCCAGCGCATGCACAGAATGGTACAATGCTGAGCAGATGGCAGCCACTTATGGAGTGCTCATGGAGCCCAAAGCACATTTTGAGAAATTCTAGTCTAGCCAATATTTTTCCCAAGGGTTGCCTAAGAGATAGTATGTAACTCATGTTGCATTAAGGCTACAGTCCTATGTAAATTTACCCAGGAGTAAGCCCTACTGAACAGAGTGGAATATGCATCGGCTAGGACTTTTAACACACCTGTTGAATTGATCTGGGATATTTTTGTCCCATTTATCTGGGTCAATTCTATTTCTATACAGTTTTAAGTTATTGCAACCCACTCCAAGGCGTGGAATTAAATGAGCTACATCTTTGAATGAAATGGAACAAGTTTCAAAGTAGGAAAAAGTATGTGGAGAATCAAACATCTTATGAAGAAATTTAAAGTTGATTTTCCCCCATGTAGTCTTAATTGGGCTTGGCTGTGGGAGTTGTCATGTTGAATACCTGCACTTCAAATATAACCACACCACCATGGCTTAGCAACAACACTGCACTAGTCAAAAGCCAGATACCATTCCTGATGTTAGTGCAGCTACCACCAGCAGAGACCCTTAGCATTTTCTTAGCAGAGAGTTTAGCGTTTTCTCTCCTCCCCCTTCAGAGGGCTGCTCCAGCACCAGAAGGGAAGGGCCAGGGTTGGAAAACCAAATCTGGCCGTGCCTCTTCTTGCCTTCACTCCTGGAGGTGACCCTAGTGACGTTGACTGGTTAGGAGAGTTGAGAAGGCGGAGAAAGAGTGGTCCACCTCTTCCTCCTGGCTGTCTCATCTGTCACTAAGGGCAGAAGAAGGGGGACCATCAGAATTGCTTCTCCTCTTGGGAGAATGTGTGTTGGCATCCTTCAGTCTCGGAAGACTATGGCGTCACGCTCCGAATGGTGGTTCTGGAACAGAGTGTCCTCTCCAGTGCGCGAAGCCTGGGTAAAGTAGGTATGGAGGATAGGCTGTTACCCATGCAGCAAATCCCCCCTCTCCACGTCTCGTTGGGAGAATATAAGATGACAATTAGTGGGGTTGGCAAAGACCCCAGAATTGTCTATCCCATTCACCACCCATAAAGCTTGATGGGCTTTTACTTAAGCTCCTTACAAGCTTTCTTCAGGTTGAATGAACATACACAGGGCTGAGCAGCATGAGGTGTCAGGCTCCACCTTTAACCCAGCAGTCCTCAAACATTTTTGCTGTGTGCCGCCCTTACCACTGCCAATGCGGTGATCCGGACCCAGAAGTGATGGCGATGATGCAGTGTCATCATCATGCAACAGCCATTACTTCCAGGATGAAGACTGTGGAGCAAATGAAAAAAATGGCAGTAAGCAGCGCATGCAGGCAGGTGGATCATTCAAAGCACCCAAAATTGTGCTCTTAGAGCTTTGGACATTGAGATGAACCTCTTACCACCATTTTTTCAGTCGTTCTGTTGTCTTCATGTTCCCACTGCTGAGCAGCTCCAGGGGTGGCAAGGGTCCCATGATATCCCTGGGGGGGGGGGTCATCACACTGCCCCCCTGGAGCCTTGTGGCCTGGAGCCATACCTCACAGTTTGGGAACTACTGCTCTAACCTATACTCATTTCTTTGAATGCCAGAGGTGAGCCTACACACAAACCAAGTTCTAGACTTGTTTGACTTTGACAAGGTGTCTGCATCATCGGTCCCTCAAACCATTCCATGGGACCCTAGTTGTTGCGTTTCCTACTTCTGGCCGCTGTGACTGCCAGCTCCTCCATAAACTGACTTGTGCCTCTTTCACATTGCGCTACTCACTCACTTGCCCGTTGATTTGACAACCAGTTTTCCCGACTACCTGGAACCTGACCTTTTGTAGGTCTGACCCTGCAAAGTTTTGATTGTGTTGAGAGAGGCCCCAATCCTTCCAACGTTCAAACAAACATGCATAGGTTCAAATGGAGCCTATCGCTGTATAGCCATTCCCCTCTCCCTCATACACACATATATGGGTTTATCCTATTCAAAAATCTATATGGGGCTCTAGTCAGGGCTGACCCAAGACCTCCTGAGGTGGCATGCCAAATGCTGCCAACACTTACCTGGTGCTGTGCCAGCCTTGCCTCTTCCCATTCTCAGAATAGGAAAAGGAAGAAGGGGATGGAGTAGAAGAGAAAATGTGGAAGAGAGGACAGTGGTAGGCTAGAGTGCCTCAACAACCTATCCCACCACTCTCTCCTCCTACACACTTCCTCTTCCACTCTCTTCCCCTCTTTTTTTTTTCCAATCCAGGGAGGAGAAGGAAGACTCATGGAGGCAAGTGGGGAGAACAGACTTGGATGCCTTCCTTCAATCTGTTCCATGAGGCAATTGACTCAGGCTAAAATCCAATTACACTTTCCTGAGAGTAAGCCGAGTGGCGTTGCTAGGGAGGTGTAGGGGGTGCGGAACTCACCAGGTGACGTGCACGGGGGGGGTAACACCACTACTGGCCAAAATTTTTAACATTTTGGTATTTTTGAATAATACCATCATGTTATATATCAACGACGTGTAATTTCATGCAGAGTGCAATGAAACAAACTGCATTGAAATATCTCTATTCTATCAAAAGTTATAGCTAAAAAAACAGTGGGGTGGGGCAATGGTGCATCACCCAGTGCATTGCCCTGCTCACTGCTTGGGAGGAAGTCTATCAGGGGGTGACATGCTAGACTCCTGCACCAGGTGATGCAAACCCCAGTGACGCCACTGAGTAAGCCTCATGCAACACAATGGAATCTACTTCTCAGTAGACGTGCATAGGATTGTTCTGTCAATCATCCTCATGGATGGGCTGTCCCTGGCTCTAGTCATCATTCCCTCAAATAATGAACTTGGCTAATCTGTTGCCTATCACAGTGGCAGGGGGGAAAGGATATGTATTCTGCAGGGCGTATTATTTTTCTTGGAAAGACTTAACCCTGCTCCATGGCAGCTGTTCCTAACAGTTGCATACATTTCTTAGTACAAGATATTTCCAAACAATCTCTCGACACATTCCAAGCTGCTGATCTACATAACGCTTGGGGGGTCAGCTTACAGAATAATAGGTGGTGGCAAGTGCCGAGGAGGAGCAAACTTAAGCAGGCATTGTCTTGTGGCTCTGCCTAATTAGACTAGCACATGTAACTCTTTGGATGCCAGCCTGAAAATGAATCCTATTCCCGTGAACTTTTCATGAAGCTAAGGAGCTTTTGTTGTACTGCCATTCCATGCATGCAAGATTTCACACATATCCAGAATCTCTGTCCACAGCCCACTGCCAACCCACTCCACTGTGTGTGTTCCTTTCTTTATAATATGTAAGTTATTCTCTATAAATTCTTTGGAAGAAGGAGATGAAGGGAGAGAAGAGGGCACATAAGAACATAAGAACAGCCCCACTGGATCAGGCCATAGGCCCACCTAGTCCAGCTTCCTGTATCTCAAAGCGGCCCACCAAATGCCCCAGGGAGCACACCACATAACAAGAGACCTGCATCCTGGTGCCCTCCCTTGCATCTGACATAGCCCATTTCTAAAATCAGGAGGTTGCACATACACATCATGGCAACTTGTCCAATCCCCTTTTAAAGGTGTCCAGGCCAGATGCCGTCACCACATCCTGTGGCAAGGAGTTCCACAGACCAACCACACACTGAGTAAAGAAATATTTTCTTTTGTCTTTCCTAACTCTCTCAATTTTAGTGGATATCCCCTGGTTCTGGTGTTATGTGAGAGTGTAAAGAGCATCTCTCTATCCACTTTATCCTTCCCATGCATAATTTTGTATGTCTCAATCATGTCCCCCCTCAGGCATCTCTTTTCTAGACTGAAGAGGCCCAAACACCATAGCCGTTTCTGGAGGAAAAATCCATTACGGGGTACAAGCCATGATGTGTATGCGCAACCTCCTGATTTTAGAAATGGGCTATGTCAGAAGGCCAGATGTAAGGGAGGGCACCAGGATGAGGTCTCTTGTTATCTGGTGTGCTCCCTGGGGCATTTGGTGGGCTGCTGTGAGATACAGGAAGCTGGACTAGATGGGCCTATGGCCTGATCCAGTGGGGCTGTTCTTATGTTCTTATGTTCTTTCCTCATAAGGAAGGTGCCCCAGCCCAGCAATCATCTTAGTTGCCCTCTTTTGCACCTTTTCCATTTTCACTATATCCTTTTTGAGATGCGGCAACCAGAACTGGACACAATACTCCAGGTGTGGCCTTACCATCGATTTGTACAACGGCATTATAATATTAGCTATTTTGTTCTCAATACCTTTTCTAATGATCTCAAGCATAGAATTGGCCTTCTTCACTGCCGCCGCACATTGGGCCAACACTTTCATCGAGCTGTCCACCACCACTCCAAGATCTCTCTCCTGATCTGTCACAGACAGCTCAGAACCCATTAGCCTATATGTGAAGTTTTGATTTTTTGCCCCAATGTGCATGACTTTACACTTACTTACATTGAAACGCATCTGCCATTTTGCTGCCCATTCTGCCAGTTTGGAGAGATCCTTCTGGAGCTCCTCACAATCACTTCTGGTCTTCACCACTCGAAAAAGTTTGGTGTTGGCTGCAAACTTAGCCACCTCACTGCTCACCCTGTCTCCAGGTCATTTATGAAGAGGTTGAAGAGCACCAGTCCCAGGACAGATCCTTGGGGTACACCGCTTTTCACCTCTCTCTGTTGTGAAAATTGCCCATTGACACCCACTCTCTGTTTCCTGGTCTTCAACCAGGTCTCAATCCAGGAGAGGACCTGCCCTCTAATTCCCTGACTGTGGAGTTTTTTCAGTAGCCTTTGGTGAGGGACCATGTCAAACGCCTTCTGAAAGTCCAGATTTATAATGTCCACGGGTTCTCCCGCATCCACATGCCTGTTGACCTTTTCAAAGAATTCTATAAGGTTTGTGAGGCAAGACTTACCCTTACAGAAGCCATGCTGATTCTCCCTCAGCAAGGCCTGTTCGTCTATGTCAGGGGTGCTCAATAGGTGGATCGCGATCTACCGGTAGATCGCGAGGCAAAATGAGTAGATCATGGAGTGCCGACCCCCCCTTCAGGTGCCTCTGGGAGGAAACGCCGGGAGTAAGGCCCATTGTACTCAATGGGGCTTACTCCCAGGTAAGTGTGGCTAGGATTGCAGCCTCACAGCCTAATCCTAGGCATGTCTACTCAGGAGTAATACTCAGTGGGGCTCAAGGTACACCAACATACATTGTACACATAAATTTTATATGTTATGATGGCGCGAACATTGTAAAAAAAACTCTGGTTTTTTATCTCCGGGCCTTGCTGGGTTTCAAAGTAGCTCTCGAGCCAAAAAAGTGTGAGCACCCCTGGTCTATGTGTTTTGAGATTCCATCTTTGATGAGGCATTCCACCATCTTACCTGGTATAGATGTTAGGCTGACTGGCCTATAGTTTCTCGGGTCCCCCCTCTTTCCCTTTTTAAAGATCGGTGTGACATTTGCTATCCTCCAATCCTCTGGCACCATGGCCATTTTGAGGGACAAGTTGCATATTTTAGTCAAGAGATCAGCAACTTCATTCTTCAATTCCTTAATAACTCTAGGGTGGATGCCAGTGGGTCCTAGTACTAAAAGTGTGAGAACTACTGTTCTATAGCATATACAGGCACATCAGTTCTGACATTAAACATTGTTTTAAAGTTTGTCAAGTTCTTAATAATGAAAAATGTTCAGATCAGGTTACTAACCACGCCATCTTCACAAGCCATCGCAGAGCTTGTGAATGCAGTGCAAATGAATACAGCTGGAGAGGAGCCTTCAGTGATCTGTAATTGCGCGTGTACAAGAGTGTTCCTGTGATTGTCTGTGAAATGTTGCAGGGGATGAAATCAATTAGGCCTCGCTGGGCACACAGAGAAAGGACGACGGAGGAGCAGGAAGGAGTGGGCGGACACGAAACAGGTGTCAGAACTGAACTTTGGACTGGGTGACCTGGCTTCTGTGCTGCACTCCCAGTCAACTGTGCGGAGAAGGGCTGAAAGCACATCTCTCTGCTTCTCACAGCAGTGTGTTGGCACTGTTTGAAAGGAAACTGAAATAAAAGAAGAGGAAAGATACCAACTAAGCCTGGGGTATCAACCTCATTTCATACAGAGGGCCAAAAAGCATTCATGTTGCCAGCTGAGGGCCGGAAGTGATGTCATTATGCAGGAAGTGATGTCATTAACCAAAAATAAGCACTTTTTCTCACTTAGGAACTCATTAGCTTAGGAACTCTTCTGTCAAATGACAGAAGAGAAAATACACAAATCTTTATCAGATTTCAAGGTACGGGACAGTCCAATTTTTATGTGGGCTGCCCTTGCAGCAGTGACACCTCAGAAGCTGAGAGCCTGAAAGCCAGATAAAAAGCTTTCATGGGCCGCATCCGGCCCCTGGGCCTTATGTTTGACACCCCTGAACTAAGCCACACAGAGAGTGTGAGAGAGAGAAAGCTGCACACACCATACGGGCAAAAGGATGTTCCTTGAGAAAGTCACTAGTGAGGAAGAAAGGTTGTCACTTTTGAGAAATGATCAGGCTGTAAGATCACTTCTCTCTGTCCTGTTGGTCCTTACAAAGCCTCAAGTGGGCAGAGCCCACCCATCCCCTTCCTTGTCCTTTCCATACCAGAAGCGCCACATGCAGCCTCCCTGCTCCGCACCACTTCTGTTTCCAATGAACAGAACTGGTGCATGCAGAGGAAAAGATCAGAGCCCCTCTTGGGATGGCAGCCTGGAGAGGATGGTGGACAAAAAGGTTGGGGGCTCATTTGTTTGCTTCTACTCCAGTGCTGCTGCTTCATGTGAGCATTTCAGGTTGCTTTATGGCCTGGCCAGCCCCGGCCAAACTGTTGTTCGGCATGGAGGTGAGATAGAGCACAACATTGTGAAGGGTGATTTAAGGAAACTGGGAGAATTGGCACTGAGGGAAATGGCTGGACATCCTAACTCATGGCAGGATTTTGATTTTTGTTTTTTAAATCACTCTTAATATTTATAAAGCAGGTATGCTGTGTGTGAATGTGCTAGGAACTCAAAAGGGGGCTGGGGATATTAAGAACATAAGAAGAGCCCCGCTGGATCAGGCCAAAGGCCCATCTAGTCCAGCTTCCTGTATCTCACAGTGGCCCACCAAATGCCCCAGTGAGATACAGGAAGCTGGACTAGATGGGCCTTTGGCCTGATCCAGCGGGGCTCTTCTTATGTTATGAGATGTTGAACATCTCAGCAGAAGGCAAAAGACTCATAATGCTTATAGGAAAATATTGGGGTCCTCTATCCCCTTGCAAGCATCCCAAAATGGTATAAGTTGGTGGAGAGCATGTTTTTTGGCCTCATACTGCTAGATAACTTGGACAGGAGGACTCAGCGTGAAGTCCTGAGCTCCTGCTGACTGAGGGTGTGAATAGGCTTCCTTCAGCTTCAGGTGGAGAGAAGGGAGAACTCCCATCCCGAGCTAGGTGTATCTGCATCCTCAGAGGTAACCCCCCCAGCCGGTGGATCCCTTCATCAGTGGGGAACTCCCTGTGGTGTGTGTCCTCCAAATCCAATACCACACCTGCAGGACTAACTGTGAGGTCAGGGCTGGCAACGGAATTGAGCAAGTTGGACAGTGGCCCATCAGAGGACCCATGAAGCCTGAAAGCTCAGTATGTGTGGCCATGGTAGTGTCTAATGCCTTGAGAACTTGTGGGTGACATGGGTGCAGACTGACATTGGCACTGTGTGAGAGGAACTCACTGCAATAAAGGGTCTTCTGGGGAGGGAAGAAATTGGCTGTGGTGGCCCAATTGGAATGTGTATACCTTTGAGGTTTTCTTCCCATTTATTCTCTGATGCAGGCTGCAGACCAGAATGCATACCAGTCTGAGTTAAACCCCATTGAACACAGTGGGATTTACTTCTGAGCAAATAGGCACTGGATTGTGTGGCTTCATCTATGCCTTCCCCTCAAAGTCTACTGAGTGAAGCCTGTACACTATGGTGGTACAGTTTTTGGTTCCACTGAAGACCCAGCTTTCCTAAAGACGCTAGATAAGATGCAAGTCTTCTCTTCTCTAAAGTGTTGACTGGCTGAGATTTTTCAACAGCGCTGTTTGGAACTTGAACTTCAATTTATTCCAGGAAGGCTCCTGACTCTGAAGTCCAAGTCACCCTGATCCAGTGGGGCTGTTCTTATGTTCTTATGTTCTTACCCCAAGAAGAGTTCCTTTTCCGGGACCTGACTCAGGAGACTGAGATAGTCTGAAACTGATAGTCTGATTCAGGCTCACTGTATGGGGAGGCCCCATATCCGTGGTTTCATTTAACCTTGGATCAGACCCATGGGGCCCCCATGCCCCCCTGTGTGCCCCCTCTGGAGGCTAGGGGAGCCCAGCTCATCTGAGATTCTTCTAAGGCCTGCAGAGGCTGTATGCAACCGCCCGTGGCCGCAGCAAGCCTCAGAATGGCTGAAAAGGCCAAAAAAAAGTGATTTCCAGTTTTACGGTAAAATAGGAAGTGATGTTTTTAATGCCTTAGAAGGCATTGGGAGGCCCAGGGAAGCCGTCGAGGGCATCCCCGTGTCTCCCAATGCCTTATAAAGCCTTTAAAAGGTCACTTCCGATTTTATTGTAAAACCAGAAGTTTTTGTTTTTTTTTTTTCCTTTTCAACCATTCTGAGGCCCGCAGCAGTCATGTGTGCCCTCTGCGGGCCTCAGAAAGTCTCTGGAGGAGAGGGGGCCCAACTCCCCTCACCTCTGGAGGATGGGAGGACATCCCCTCATATATGCAGATTTGGGTATCCACAGGGGTTCTGAAACAGAACCCCGATGGATACGGGGGCACGCCTGTACTTCCTGACCATTCTATCATGGATTCCTGTCCGTATCACCATGGGTACATCCAGTGGAAAAGCCACCAGCTTGCTTACGCTTAGGAATGATGGACAAAGTGAGCATTAGAATTAAGGAAGTTTAGCAGCTGAGCCATATTGTTTTAGCATTGTACGTGAACCTATTTATTCTCTTAAGTCGTTATCTGCCTTTGGAACCTGTAACCAATTCTTATTCTTTAATAAATCTTCATATATTTATGAAGTCTGTGGCCTGTGAGGCCTGTGTCTGTGCAGATATTGACCTAGTTAAGTCTTGCCTTGGCCACTTAGGCATTCTGCCAAACTGAAGTAGCCTTGAAACTTGAGCCCTGGAGTTGAGGGCCCCAGAGTTTGCAAGGGCTGGGGAATAATCCTGTAGGTTTTCAGCTCTACTTGACTGAAGGACTGGCTGTTAGAAGGGGTGGTAGCACCTACTGTTAAATAAGTTACTGTAATTCTCACCCTGACCATTTTGGTCCTAGTCCATCAGTACTGAGAGTTTTGTTTTGTTTTGTTGCTAGACCTGAACTATAACAAATCAATAAAACCAATTTCTCCTAAACTCACACAAATTATAAGAACAGACATTCTGAACGTGTCATAAACTGAGGACTAGAGGCTCCTCTGTGTGGAGTGATCAGAGATGAAGGCTGCAGAGATCAACACAACAGCTGTGTGTTACTGACTATTCAGTGTTCGGCTGCAACAAACAGAAGAGGGGTGTTGTTTGGTGTGCCATACGCAACCTGACTTCTCGTATTTGTTGTTTTCTGTCGTCCCGAACAATGTTCCCCCAACGGGTGGCAAATGCTGCATATATTAGACGTGGCTAGCATAAATGCCCAATTGTTTCAAAGATGTAGGCTGAAGAAATATGGATGGAATTAGGATTGTGACTCGGAGAGGCAAGTGGCAAACAGATCACTTCTACAATCTTTGACCAGGCATTCAGCAAGGAAGAAACTAAAAAGATCTGTGCTCCCTTTTTTTTACAGGACATAGCTGATGAGGGCAAGGGCAGCAGCGTTCCACAGGACGCAGCAGGTGTCAATTGCTTGGCCTCTGAGGATCTTGCCCAAGAAGACGTAAAACCGGAGACCATTAAGTCAACAGGCGGGACAGAGTATAATAACGCCGTCATGAGTTTCTTTAAAACACTGGTAAGACTTTGCCATCACTTTTTCTCTATAGAGTTGGTGTGGGTTGTAAGATTGCTTTCCAGTATGGAGATAGAAGAGGGGACACTGAGCATTGAGGAGAAGTTTATGCTCAAGTTGGATGTGAAAATAAAATAGTATGTGTACTGAGCATTGTCAGCCAAGGCAGAAAACTACTGGCTTGTCTCTATTTTAAGTTTTGAAATATGTGGGGAAATGGATGTTTTTTTCATGAACTGCAAAAATGAGAACAAACTAATAAGCAATTCTCAGCACAAGCATTTCCAGTCAGGGCAAAGCTAGGACAATTGTCATACGGCTGTTATAAAAGACAGGCATCTAATAAAATGTTAATATAAGGTGGCAAGGTTGGGAATGTGGCCATGGAGGTCTGTCATTTTATATACGATTTGCAGATTTCTCCAACGTGTGATTGTCTGTTTGCCTCTTCAGCTCTATTTTCATATTCCTGTTCCAAAATTGAATTTACAAGTCGGGCATCCCTTACCTGGATTTCTGAAATACAAAGTATTCCAAAAACCACAACTTTCTCGACCACACCTGACCTCATGAGTCGGGTCACATAAAATACACTAAATTATTAAAAATATTGTATAAAATTACCTTCAGGCTATGTGTATGCCCCCAGGTATCCCGTTAGGTATATGCAAGTATTCCAAAATATAGAAAAATTTGATATCTAAAATGCTTCTGATCCAAGCACTTTGGAGAAGGGATGCCCAACCTGTATTTTGAGAACATAGGGAAAGCCCTGCTGGATCTGACCAAATCCACAGCTTCTGTCAGTGCAAAGCCAGATACCTCTGGGGAGTGCACAAGCAAGGCAAGAAGGCAAACCTGCATGTTGTTTGCTTCCGCCAGTCTGGGCCAGCCAACCGTTGAGGCCAGGCGAAGCAATTTCTTCTTCAGGTGGTGGGTTGTGAGAGGTGTCAACTTGGCAAGGGCATCTCATGCGTTCCAGCCCACCAACCACTCAGTCACCCTATAGCCCAGTCTTCTTCCTACTCACTGAGAGTGAACTGAGAGCATCAGCAGCCCAAATTTTCCTCCAGTGCCACTACCATTAACGATTCCAGCCACAGGGCTGGAGGACACAGCAGGGAGCTACTAGAAGCCTGTTCCACTCAGTCCCCTTCTAGCGCAGTAGTCAAAGCAGGATCACTCCATTGAACCCCTTCCTCCTTGTTTGCACAAAGGCTTCTTCCAAAAAACTGGGGGAGTTTGCAGGGAGCAGAACAGGACTTGACTTTGGAGTCTGGACATGTGAGGATGAGGCAATGGTGGCAGCAAGGGGTTGGGTGGGGATCACAGCACTTACATACATGCATGCACACACATACATAAAGAAGATAAGAGAAGAAATGGGTTGGAAAATATAGGCACTGTTCCAGGCGCCACTTCAGTGAGGGCTGAGTCTGACCCCTGCAACTGGTATACTACCCCTGAACAAGGAGGCTCTTATTTATTTGTTTAAAGGTTTATATGCCATACTTTCCCTACAATAAAGACACTCAAGGCAGCTAACAAGAACAAATGCATTAAATCAAGCTAAGTTTTTTTAATGCTAAATTTTAAAAAAAAATGACAGTAACAGAACTCACAAAGAGGATCCCTGCAAAAGAACAGCGCATCAGTTATCATCAGCAAAATTTCAAATAGGGCAAAGCAGTCTTTAGCTGGCATTGAAATGGAAACAAAGATTGCTTTGACCTTACCTCTTGAGGGAGGGAGTTCCACAACTTTGGCGCCACTACAGGGAAGACCCTTTTGTGCATCACTACCAGGCACACTTCTGTTGGGGGTGGAACATGTAAAAGAGCATCTCAGATGAGATGGGTTGGGGGACTGAGGCCAGGAAGGAGATTTGGATTTAGTAGATGCCGCTGCTGACAAATCCACCCCTTTCCTGATCCCAATCCCCTCCCCACCCCCATTCGGCCCATCCCCACCCCATTCCTCCCTGCCCTGCCCTGCCCTCTGCACTCACCTGTTCTAATGAGCATTGGGAGACCACTGGCAGATGGAGCCAGCTCTTCACCGTTTGCACTGTCAGCCAGGCTGCACATCCCAGTGTGTCTGCTTTTGCAACAGCCAGACAGTGCCCTTTGCTGCCAGAATGCTCGTTCCAGCTGTGTATGGCTCGAATAGGATTGGGCCACTAGTGTGTTTCAAAGCTGAGCAAGGATTTCAACCCAGGCCTCGCTGATCTGGTTCCAACACTCCAACAGTTTATTAGACTGATGATTAACCATAGTTCTTAGCTATAGGTAAAGGTAAAGCTATACTGTAGGAATTTGTCCAACATAGGTACTTTGGTTTTTTTCCACATTTTGAAGATAATTTTTTGTTAATGTTTTTTGTAGAATCATGGGGCTAGAATTGACCAAGGGTGTAATCTATCCTATCTGGAGGCATGCTCAACCATCTCTGGGACTATGCTTAAAGAGCTTTGACGATGCTATGTTAAACATAGCCTGTGCCTATCTACACTCAGTGAAATAGGGTTTTCAGCTTTGTGGAACATTGCAAAAAAACACATGAAATCTATTCAGACAGAGATGGTGGAGAGACGCAGCCAAATGTGAACATGCACCATGAGTAACGATGTCACATCACTTTCAGTTCTCTATGAGAAAACTGCTTATAATCCGTCTTCAGCCTGTTGGATGCCTGTCCAGTATCTGTTCCTAAAGAAGACATGTCTTAGGTAGCTTGCTTTAACACTGAATCGCTCTTATAATTAGCAAGTTCTCCCTAGTACAGTACTTTACTTCAGACTCCCTTCCTTGCCCCCTTTGCCCAAACTTTGGTGCATATCATCCATTTTTATTTTGCGCAGTGGTGTAGCTAGAGGGGGTTCAAAGCACTCAGTTTTGCAGGGAGCCCCTCCACAGTGTGCAAGGCTCACCCTCCTCTTCAGCGCATTCCAGGTGGGAGGGGCAAAATGGAGACATATACTAGAATGGCTCCGAAGGGGAGGGAGAGGAACTCCTTGCATGCTGCGGCAAGGATGGCTGTAAAACTTAGTTCTTTGCACCCCTCTAAGCTATGCCACTGATTTTGTGCATCCTCTATTTCTCCTTTTGTGTCTGGACCAAAGATTTTCACAGAGATAATTTCAGAGAATTGCTTTGTTCTGTTAAAAAAAAAATTGCACAACTCATGGATTGTTTTGTCCTCTTGATCGGAAAGGTTTCTCCAAGCAAAGCAGATTCCAAGAGTGAAACCGAGGATAAGGTGAGTGTTTTGTTCATGGCAAAATGAGCTCCGGATAGGCTTTTCTCCCCCTGAAGATTTCAACTGAGGCAGATCATTGTATTTGAGTTGATTTTATTGGATTTTATTGGTCTGTGGAATTACATCTGCAATATAGTTATTAGTTTATGTGTATTCCAATTGACTTCCAAGATGCTCGAGAATTGCCTTTTTTATGTACCTTTTTTACTCTTCACAATCTTGCAGGGTAAATTGAATTGAGACGACTAGCCCAAAATTTATTTAATTAATGTAATATTCAGTAAGCTATATAGTTGACCAGGTATTGGAATCTGGGTCTCCTTTGCCTGATACTCTGACCACCACATCACATGGGCTCATTCACATATGCAGCTCACTACTTGACATTGTGGTTGTCAAGAGATAATTTAGGGCCTCTTCAGAGATTATGTTTTCAGATCTCCAACAAAACTACGAAAAGGTAAATAAAAACACATCTGTCCTTCAAGGATATCTGACAGAAAATTGGGATTGGCAGTGACTACCTGTGTAAACAAACACTCGGGAGCAAACCTGGGTCACTTTTACATGATATGCACAACGTGGCATATGGTGTGTTGTTATTTCTTTGTATCAGCACTTGTCACATCTCTCAGGAGGGAAGGGGAACATGAGTTCCTCTCTTTGGCTCAGAGTAGAAACTTTACCCATGCTCATAAACAAACATCGAATGTGCCATATTGACCCGTCTGACTCAATGCCTACTCTCACTGCCAACAGCACTCATAGATCTTAGGCCAAGGTCTTCCCAGACTTGCTGCTCATGATTTTTTAACTGGAGATGGCAAGGATCAACTCTTGGGACTGAAACATGTGCTCCACCAATGAGGTACGGAGCCTTTCCTCACAGGAAAATTATACCCCTTTATCAAAGTATCAGTTCCCAAACAGGAGACTACCTGGCCCACAGGAGTACTGAAGATATTTGAACAATGACATTTGCACACTATTAGATGTTTATTGTGCTATGATACGTTCCTTTTTTAATCAATGGAATCAAACATGCAGGGTCATCACCATAATTCTTCTGGCTGCCAGCCTTTTTACATTAATTCTGAGGGTCCAGTTAAATAAGGAATAAAAACGAATCTTTGTAAATTTGCTCCTCTTAGAACCACGTGGCTTCTTGCCAGTTCTTGCATGCCAGCTTGCAGAATTGATACATTTCCAAAAAAAAATACTCTATTTCATGTATTCATTTTGTTCAAAATCGTTGGATTTGTACACAAGCAAACTTTTTTTTTCTTTTTAGCTGTAGGTGAAGGATGAAAGCTGGTAACAGTCCTCCCAAAAATGTTTTCAAGTTGGAAAAAAATAAAGATTCTGTACTTGTTGCCTTGCTCTTTTAGATGTTGTATACAATATACAAATGCAGAGGTTTCATGGGGGAGTGGAGGACCAGGCTTCTCCTACAGAAGGAGTGGTGACATCATCACTAGGAGTGCTCAAGTGCACCATTTTGAAACTTTTTTGCAAAAGACCTGCACCAGCCTCTGCAGAAAGCAGGCTAAGAAATTTGCCTAGGGGCATATCTAGGCCATCATTTTTCCCAGTGGCTACTGAGAGGCAGTATGTAGCTCATGTTACATTAAGGCAGGGGTCTCCAAACCCCAGCCTGGGGGCCAGATGTCGCCCACAGAGAGCCTGTATCCGGCCTGTGGCCAGCCTCTGATCCCCTAACAGCCTCTGGCCCAGTTGACGAAACACAACCAGAGTTGTGGGGTGGGGGAATGGGGGCCCATTTAAGTGTGTGCTTTATTTCTTAGCCTGTGTTAGTGCTTGGAGAAATCCTGGACATTTGAGCATATTCATTCATTCATCTAAGTTCTATCTCTAATGTATTTATTTAAAATTTATATTTAATTTTTTTTCCTGGCCCTTGACACTTGTATTTGATGCGGCCCTTTGGCCAAAAAGTTTAGAGACCCCTGCATTAAGGCTACAATTGTGTGCAAATTTACCTAGGAGTACTCCTTATTGTACACAGTGGAATTTACTTCTGAGCAAACATGCATAGATTAACATTCTAAGACATGGGATATTTGGGATATTTTTAAAACCTATATATAACTATTCTAATCAAGTCCAGTTTGTAATCAAGTCCAGGAGTTTGAGATAAAATAAACCAGATCTTTAAATGAAGTATAATTTTTGAATTAGGAATATAGGACAGGAGAAGAAAACAGTCTAATGAATGGATTTAAAGTAGATGTTTTGTTGTTACATAGTCGTAAAGCAGCATGATGGGGAAAGGTGTCATGACATGCTCTTACACTTCAATATTTACCACTAAGCCACTGTGTAGATGAACATATTTCTATATCTTACTTTGCCTGAGCAACAGTGAAGTCCTTACTTCTTACTGGTGCCAACTTTATAATGAAGCTATCTGTTTCTGAGCCACTTTCTGGAGAATATAGCAGCCCATGAAACTACAGAAGCAGGCCATCCCTGATCTACAGTTGAATCCTAAGCATGCTTATTCAAAATTAATCTCTTGAGCTGAGTTCACGTGGACTCACTCCTGTATACATTTGCATAGGATTGCAGCCCTTGATGAGTAGTCCCTAGAGAAGAAAGATGACATCAAAGCTCTAAGCAACATATGGCTGTACTTTTCAGGTAGCATATCCTGCTAGAATCGCCCAGCCATGTTTGTATTCACAGCAAACCAAACCCATTTAGTATATTTGCTTCCTGGTTTTCTTTCTTTAAGTCACAACTCTGACAATGCATTGATTTTAATGTTGAAGGATTAAAGACACTGTGTAGGAATACAAGCTTGCCTGGTGTTTGTCCCATAAAATGAGGAGCAGGGTTCTAGAAACTAAGCACGCACCATTTACACGTTGCTGTGGTCTAGGCTGACTAGATATGATCACTGTTCTGTGGATCAGTGATTGGATCAATTGTCAAGCATCCTGGTGAAGTCTCTTCTTGGGGTGTGGAAAATATAATTGATGGAAGCTGTAGAGTCATCCATTCCTGATGACAGAAGTAACCCAGAAAGTTGGTCAACAATGAGCTTTGTCAAAGGACCACTTTGGGAAGTGTATTTGAAATGGCCCTGATTCTCTTCATGCAAAGTAGCCTTTTGGTGATTCCTATCAGTCCCTAGTCCCTTCATGCCCATTTTTACATCCCATTTGCTTTGGAAGGGCCTGAAACAATTGTTCAGGGGACCAGAGTTGGCCCAGGGGCATTTGGTTGCTGACTTAAAGGAAAGCTACATAGTGTGATTGCCAGTTGCTAGCAGGGACTGAATCTCTGGTCCTCTAATCCTAGGCAAGTAAGGGCCCTCCTTGTGATAATCACTTTTGCCCAACAAAAAATAAAAGTGGACTTGGTGTTACTTGATTTTTTTTAATTGTTGCTATTGGTGAAACACTTCCAAGTATTCAAGCCATTGCCTCACAGTAACCCTGAGAAGTACATTGTGATCATGTACATTTTACAAAAAGGGAACTCAGGCAAGGAGGAAGTTGTTTTTTCCAGGTGCCACCCTCTAGATCAGGGGTGTCAAACATAAAGCCAGGGGGCCGGATGTGGCCCACGGAAGCTTTTTATCCTGCCCTCAGGCTCTCAGCTGCTGAGCAGTGCTGAGGTGTTACTGTTGAAAGGGCAGCCCACATGATACTTGGACTCCCCCATATCTTGAAATATGATAAATATGTGCGTGTTTTCTCTTCTGTCATTTGCAGCTAATGAATTTTTAAGTGAGAAAAAGTGTTTACTTTTGGTTGTGATCTGTTCAGTGACATTACTTCCTGCCTAACAACATCACTTCCAGCCCTCAGTAGGCATCATGAATGCCTCTCGGCGCTCGGTATGAAAAAGGTTTGACACCCCTGCACTAGATTCATGCCTGGGCATGTATTTTAACCCAGGTTCCCCAGATTCAAGTTCAAAGTATCATCCATGGGGGCAGACTGGCTCGTATTACATCAGAAGTCAGAACTGGCCTAGTATGCAAAACTTATTGAATTAAGAATTTCAGTAGTGCAATGGTTTTCAAACTATGTTTTTGGGGGGCTCTGAAGTTTTTTGTAGACTTTCCAGGGGCTTCTTAATGAGAAGATAAATCATTGCAGTCAAGCCTGAAAGACAGGATAAGCTTGCCCATTGTAATTTGACTTTCTAGTGCAATGGGCTGCTATTTAAGTGTGGGCACTTATAGCCTATTTTCTCAGTTTGTGCAGGGTTGTGGGGGGGCCTCCAACAGGCTTAGCCAGAGCTCCTCATGAGCTGAGTATGCACCTTAGAAAAGACTTTGATAGATTTCAGGCTTGTGGGAATTACCTTATTTTTTACTAGAACCCCAAAGACAGCAAGCTGGAGCCAGGTGCAAAATAGATATGGTGGTGAGTGAGTGCAGTATGTAAAATATGGTGGGAGAGATGGTGGTGTATGTAAATAGTGGTTAAGAAACCATACACTGGGATGTTCTACATATACAAGTACAAATGGATATCTGATTGACTACAGAATGAGGATTCAAAAGTCTAATTTCTGGGAGAAATCATGGTTGCTAATTTTCAACTATTAGAACCCCCACAACCACCCTTGTTGATCTGCTGCAAACCATCCACCAATCTACCAATAAGCCCCTGTATACTTTCTGCCCACAGGTACCTTTGACAACGTCCCATAATTTTCTGCAATGTACTGAGCTTCCTTGGTAGACACGCAGGTGTTCTTCATCAAAAGAATCAGTGACAGAAGACTGCCCTGAAGGCAGAATTCACTAGAACAGGGGTCTCCAAACCCCGGCCAGGGGACCAGATGCGGTCTGCAGCTAGCTTCTATCCGGCCCGCAGCCAGTCTCTTGTCCCCTGAAAGCCTCTGGCCCACTTGACTGAACATGACCAGAGCTGCGCTCTGATTGCATTTGGAGGGTGTTCTGAGGGCCAGAGAGGCTGAGTGAATGAGCCCACTCATTCATTTATTCATTCATCTAAGTTCCATCTCTAATTTATTTATTTAAATTTTCTTCAGGCCCTCAGCACTGCACCAGATATTTCATGCGGCCCTCTGGCCAAAAAGTTTGGAGACCCCTGCACTAGAATATTATATATATTTATGGGAATCTGGAGGTTTGTGTGTGTGTGTTTTTTTAAAGAAAGTGAAGGATGGTAGTCAGAACAGTGAAACACTGAATGATTGCAGGAAGGCAATGTCTGTGAACGTGGGTCCTCTTATTACAAAGTAGCACGCTTAGTCATGCTGGTGCATACTATAAGTGGAAATCAAATAGAGTTTGCAATGGAGACTCAGCTCTGAATGATGTCGTACAAAGGGATCTCAAACAGGCAAGAGCCATGGTGGGCAGCTTGCTGAGAAGACGGCGGTTGACTCCCATGTGAAAGGCACCAAGAAAAAGAAGCCAGACAGCCCCAGATTAGGACACAGTACGTTTAGCAAACTGTTTAGGCATAAGGTCAGTATTGGTGAATAATGAAAACTGAACCCTGAATGGCAACAGATGATTCTGAAGACAGTCAACACACAGTTTGTTGTTTAAATCCCTCTGAGCATGTTTAAATCCCTCTGAGCTCAGTGGGATTTACTAAAGTGTGTTTAGGACTGCAGCCACACAGTGTAAAATTGAAAGAGTCAGACAATCTTCTAGGGCCAAAAACTAGCAAAAGTACAAAAAATTACTGGGCAGCAGGGAAAGCGTCTTGAGCATTATGAAAAATGGAAATTTGCCCCTCAAATATTATCTGTGAATTCAGGGTTCAGCAAACAAACAAAAAAATCCCTCTGACCATATCATAACCATTTCCTGTGTCACTTTAAGAAGACCCTCTCACTAACTCAGTGCATGTTGCCCATAACCAGAAGTGAATCTGAAAAACAATAAGAGAAAAAGTGGCAGACCTGGCACCTTGCATCATAGCACTTAGCACTATTGTAATGCATTTAAAGTATCCAGGAAAGTTCATATACAGGAAGCATCTTGGTCATCCTTACTGTAGGCAGGCAGCACATTGATTCATATTGCAGATACTGGGACTTAGGCTGAGAAAATAGCTTGCTTAAAGCTATGTAGTGACTTCTTGTTTCAAGTGGTACTGAAATCATGGATTTTTCAGACCACACAGCACTAGCCCAGCTCCTATGTTTCTTCAGAACCCTTTAAATGAAGTCACCCTAGACTGGATCGAATCATTGATCCATCTACCCCACAAGTATCTACCCAGTTACAAGGCCCCTCAGTTTTTCATGTGGAGATCTTTGACAATCTCACCTGGATTGTCTGCAATGTACTGAGCTTCCTGCTTCAACATTGCTCCATTAAAATTGTAATAATGGACTTCAGTTCATTTTCACAGGAAAACTTCTCAGTGTTTATATTTTGTTGGCATTGATACAGAGATGAGCAAATACAGCAGGAAGCTAAGGGCCCAGTTCTACCCAATATACCAGCACTGATGCAGCTGTGCCAACGGGGCATGTGCTGCATCCTGCAGAGGGTGGGCATTCAGTGAGCCCTCCCTCAAGTTAAGACAATGTTTGTTACCTTTCTTCGGGGCTGCAAAGCAGCTGCATCAGCACAGGAACATTGGATAGGATTGGGCTGTAAGCACCTGATGAGTGCTTAGCAATAGATTCTTGTTCTCTCCCAACAGATAATCAGAGCTGATCCCTTGTTGAGTGCAAAGGAAGAAGCAAGCTGCAGACTCGATGTTACCATGAATGGGGGTCTGTTCTTATTATCAATGGAGACTGGCTGCTTGAGCACTGAATTGCCATTTTGCAACAGTTCCAGCAGCAAAATACCATTGTGAATATATGGTTCATTTTCCAGAACTTATGACCCAATTTTATGGGCTGTTTACAATGGCAGAACTTCCATAAATGCTGCGGTCCTGCCATAAAAGGCACACCACTGCCGAGCATGTTGCAGCTGCTGGTGCAAATGGCCAGCAGCTTCACACATTTGCCACCTATGGACCAGGCCTGCACCAGAGCAAGTAAGGTGGTGGTGGGGGTGGCAGGCTATGGGCAGTTCAGGGAGGTTCAGGGCAGAGAGGGGGAGGGCAGAAGGCAGGGAGGAGCTGGAAGGGGTGGATCCCAATTGCAGAATCATGAACCAGGAAGCTATCCCCTTTTTTGCAGCCCAACACACCCCCTTCCTCTCATCCAACTTATTACCGCTAAATAGCTGATGTGGGTCCAAGGAGATCCATAGGCAACTCGATAGCCTACCAGGAGATAAGTATAAGGAGATTTGACTTACCTCTCTAGTCATCTGGTTGCCCCTTCATAGTATGTAGTGCGCACTCCTTTGGTGAGACTGCATTCTATGGACTGGCGGGGGATAAGATTGGATCATTATTCTGATTATAGGATTCGGGTTAGTGCAGAATTCTAGACTTCTTTGCCCTAACCCCGTTGATTTTTAAATTTGCACATAAATCAATACTTTTGTTTATTGAAAACCGGGAGCATGAATGACAAGAATGGCAGCATTATTTCCTGAGGAATGCATAAAGACAGAGTTTGAGCTGTGATTGGAAAGTGAAATTGAGCTGACGCCCAAATTCCCCTAGACACCCACATGGAATTTTTGTGAGTAGGGGGCTTATGTGACAAGTACATTTATTTGGAAAGGAATGGTGGTAGAAAAGGCACTTGGGATAGCCATAGAAAAAGTGTATTGTATTTGATTCTGTCTTTAAAAAGGAAAGATCTGCCTTTTCCCCCTAAAAAAGAAGAGCTATGGCTCTTATACAGCAGTTAGGATTACCTGACCTGGTTTTGGTTCAAGAAATACATTTAAGGTTGCAATAATCATAATTACAAGGAAATCAGTCCCAAATAGTTCAGAAGCATGTATTTCTGAGCAGACAAGATAAGGATCAAGTTGGAAATAAATGTTTAAAGGCAAGCAGTTATTGCCACATATGCATCCCAGGCTATAGGGCCATATGTGAATGTAAGATCAGCCCTATTGCATCAGCATTTAGCCAAGCATTTTCAGTGGTAGTCAGCCACATATCCCTGGGAGGTTTAACAAGCAAGGTATGAAGGCAACAGCTCTCTCTGGTTGTTCGCTATCAGCAATTATACACTGAGGTGAATGGGGCATCCCCTGTTCATTCAGACGTCTGCTTCCTGTCCTTGCGTCTCATATCTGATGGGATGTCACTAGCGTGTTTTGTTTAGAACATTAAACGTAGGCTAGAGAACAGGAAGTGCCAGTCACTCACACTTCCTGCCTTCCTCACATCTCATAACTTCTGAAGATACCTTCATTTAATGTCCCCGAACCCCCAAGGAAGTATTGTTTTTCATGAGTTCATGCTAAATACTAACTTCAGCCAAAAGCTGTATTTGTTTTAAATGTGATGTTCTCACCAAATAACATAGACGCTAACAGTGGATACAAGCTCATTGCTGCACTGGGATTAAAGGAGAAGTCAGTATTTCTGAGTGGGAAATTTACAGTGCAAACCTACCACATTTTCAAAAATTGGTCCTGGCATTTTGATATTATGATAGGATTTTTTAAAATGTAAAAACTTGCCTGCACAAAAAATGTCACAGAATCCATTTTTGATTTTTTTTTTTCCACCTGTGAAATACTTAGATATGTCAACTTTCATTAAAGGCATGGAAGTTAAATCACAAGGCTACAATGCATCATGGTGTTTACATACTTATATGGGTGGGACCTTGGTATCCAATGATTTGGCACCCACTGATTTGACTCACCACTGATGTGGGCGTCCACCTTTAAATGCCTTGTAACAAGGATAAAAAGTACCAAAATCCAATTTCCTGCCTTTATACTGTTAAATAATTATAATTTCATTCCACTAGATTCCATTATTCACCCCATCTTGGTGGCTGAATACGGTATAGCATCTATATCAATGCATTCTGGTGTGACAATAAAGGAGCAAGAAACCTGAAAGTGGGTCTTTAAAGCCATTTTTCCACTGATTTGGTGTCCACTGATTTTTTTTAATCCATTAGGGGTTCTGGAACGGAAGCCCAGTGGATAACAAGGCATGACCTATATGCATGTTAGCTTTAACCCAACAGTCATAATTAAGCTAAACTTCCTCTGAAATCAATAGAATGGGACATAGTCCTGTCTCATTTTATTTCAGTGGACTGTACAGTTGGAACATACGCACAGTAACTTTGCAATCCTCCTACACTTATTCTTAAGAAAGTGTGCATGGTAGGATTGCAGCCTCAGCATCGTGGTTGAACACAATCATACTTCAATATGCCCAGGATCATACTATGGTCATGACAGACTTATGTGGACTGCCGCCACCCTGCCCCCCCCAAAAAAAAAATATATTGCTTTTATATAAATATGTTGTAAACCATTGCTCCCCTCAGTAATCAGTTTCATTTTTGAACCTCTCCTAGCTCATTAAGAAATTTTTCCTGATATTGAACAGAAACCTCCTCTTCAGCAGTTTAGGCCCATTAGATCTAGGTCTGTTCACTGGGGCAAAAGAGGACAAATCTGTGCCTTCTTCTACGTGACAGCCGTTCAGGTATTTGAAGAGTGCTGTCACATCCCTCTTCAGTCTTCTCTTCCCCAGCCTAAACATACCTAGTTCTAGGGTTACCAGATACAATGGAGGACAGAGTACCCATACCTAGTTCTAGGGTTACCAGATACAATGGAGGACAGAGTACCTATACCTTTAACCATTGCATAGAAGAGGGAATTTTGGTAGGTACAGCTTTTTAAACCCTTTCATGTGGAGCTGCACCTGCCAAAATTCCCTGTCCTCCTTTGTATTTGGTAAGTCTACCTAGTTCCCTCAACTTTTCTTCACAGGATTTGCTTTCATATTTTTAGTCTAATATTTTTGGGGGGTTTCTTTCACCTTGATTCTGAAAATGGTAGGTTGGGTCCTGCCAATTGACTAGAGAAACATGGTCTCTTTCTTGAAAATGTGTGAAAATGATACGGAATAATGGGCTAATATGGTAGGGAGACCAATTCTCTGATTGCCACTGCCATTTTTTGTAAATCAGTCTCATTTGTTTCTGTAGAAGTTCCGTAGAACTTCTTTCTAAGTTATTATTATTATTATTATTATTATTATTATTATTATTATTATTATTATTATTATTATTAACAGTATTTATATACCGCTTTTCAACTCAAAGTTCACAAAGCGGTTTACAGAGAAAAATCAAATAACTAAATGGCTCCCTGTCCCAAAAGGGCTCACAATCTAAAAAGATGCAAATGAATACCAGCAGACAGCCACTAGAACAGACAGTGCTGGGGTGAGGTGGGCCAGTTACTCTCCCCCTGCTAAAAAAAGGAGCACCCACTTGAAAAAGTGCCTCTTACTCAGTTAGCAGGGGTTGTACCACATTCTGTCTTATTTTATTTAACTATGACATGTCTCAGTAATGTAACACTGGGAAGTGAGGGTGTGGCAGCAATGAACTTAACCATTTGTGTAAAGTCAGAATATATGCTGAAAATGTGTGAAGATCATTACCTTGAATTGAGGGTTGGTGATCATTAAAAATGTTGCAGGCATTCAACAGAGTTGATGCTGCTAAAGAGTATATTACGTTCTGTCAAAGGTGGCTGAATGGCAAATAAATGAGTTGATTTTGTTTTCATCATTAGAGGAACATGGAGCGTAGCATAAATTCCCATAAGCATTGTCTGCTGGGAAACAATGTACTAGATGTATCACAGGGTGCTTTTTCCTCCATGGGGGGCATGCATGCTATTCACTTATGTGACTGTTCAAACACATCTTCAGTTCAGCTATCAGTTCACCATCTCCAGGGAAATATTCAAAATTTGTGGACCACAATCTTAAGGCCTAATCCTAACCAACTTTCTAGTACTGAGGAAGTCAAGCCAGTGGGGTGTGCGGTGCATCCTGTGGTGGTGGGGTAGCCATGGAGGCCTCCTCAAGTTAAGGGAACGCTTACCTCAGAGCTGCATTGTGGCTGCAGCAGCACTGGAAAGTTGGATAGGATTGTGCCCTTAGTATGTTAGAGAAATACTGAAACATTTACATCACCAGCCATCATGCAGTGTCCAGTATATGATGACTTCACCATTCCAACAGTCATGCAAAATGAGTGTGTGATCATATATACAAAGATATATATTTGATCCTTGAAAGTGATGGAGTCACAGATAGCTCCCAATGGTATAGACTGGCAGACCCTGAATGACTAGCTTCTCTGCATGTGTCTTGTTCCCTTTTAGGCAAAGAAAGAAGCCCAACAGGACACCAATATCAAAGTGAGTAAGATTATCGAATAACATTGCTGTGTGCCATCCCACCATTGCTACAAATTTCACCATTATGGACACTGTAATTAGACTTGGTTTCCCATGTGAATGTCTTTGAACTTGCCTTAACCTGTTTCATAACTGCATAGGTGGTACAGTGTAGTACCTAAGAGACTGAGCTGCAAATCAGGACTCCCCTGGTCTGACGCTCATCTCTGCCATGAAGTCACTGAGCCTCAACTCTCCAACTGCAATATGGGGAAAATAATACTTATGGAGTAAACCTGAGACGTGTGCACACTGGCACAGCATGTGCTGCACTGGTTCTTGACATCACAAAAGTGACATAAAGCACTTTGCAATGGCATAGCAATTGGGTGGGCTGGCACAAAGGGTCGAACTGGCCCACGTAGCAGTAGAAGAGCCAGAGCATGCCAGACACAGTAGGTTCCATGCCCTGTGGTTTCAGAGTTGGGGGGAGGGCAGGCGAGGGTGGTGAGAGGGTATAACAGGGTAGAGGAGTGTGGCAATGGGGATGGGTGGATCAGGCCCGGGAGGGTGCCAGTGGCACGTGCCGCATCTTATCCCCCTTTCAAGGCCTGATCTGCCTACACAAGGCAATGTGGAGTTGCGCCAGCTATGTAGCTCACACAGGTCCGAGTTGCCCCATTGCAGCTGCTGGGACTTGCATCCAGAAATCACTTTTCCAATGCAGAATGCAGCATAGCCCACCCCAGCACTGCTGAGTCTCTGTGCAGGGATTTGCGCTGGATTGGGCTGTTATTTTCCTTACAGAGTTGCTGTAAAGATTACATCAAGACACATATGGAGTGCATGGCGTACTTAGAAAGTGGTAGACAAGTATTAGGTATTATTATTTATTTTTAATTCTGAGATGTGTAATAATCAGTGGCCTTGTGCAAAGCATAGTTATGCTACATCATTTTGTCTTGTCTTTCTCCTGAGAGTACAAGTTGTGCCTATTCCCAGGGGTAATGTTGAAAACTGTTCACTTGTGTTTCTAGGGTACTGAGCCGCCTGTAAGCTCCGCTAATGTGACATCAGAGACAAGCGTCCTTCCATCACAAGAGATTCCCACAACAAAGCAAATCACAAAAGCCCCTGAACCTCCTGTACAACAGCAACCAACAGCATCGCCAGCAGTCATCATCAATGAAACTCCAAAAGAGATGACAAAAGAGAGATCTTCTTCCACTCCCACACCCCTAAGTAAATTCTTTTGGAAAAAGGTACATGTAGACTCCAGATATTTGCTTTCTTTTGTGACAGTGGCATAGCTAGAGGGGGTGCAAAGCACTTAGTTTTGCAGGGAGCCTCACCATGGTGTACAAGCAGTCCCTCCCACTCCCCTTCAGAGCCATTCAGATGCTCCCCCAAAACCAACCTGTTTCATTTATTTTTGTATGCTTTATTTCCACCCAGTCTTCAAAAGTAACCCTCAAATTTGTACCATCATCAGCATGTGAGAGACACTCTTCTTAATACTTGTTATGGTTTTGGCAAGCCATAAAACAGCCAGTTAATTAGGCTTCCTGGGTGACTGAATATCCCACGTTTTCTTTGAACATGAGGCTGTCTGGAATTTCCTCCCAGGATACAATTGTTATCACTAGTGAAACTCAACCCACTGCATCAACAGAGCGTGAGAGACAAAATGCATTTGGTCTACAGCTGTAGCAGCAGTAGCCGTAATATGATCTCATGTGAGGCTGTTTAAAAAAATGAACGCTTGGCAGAGAGTTTGCTTTATGGAGAATGTGTCCTGCTTTGTTAACTCCTGCACCTAAACAAGTAGTGACTACGTCTGAGTTCCAGGAGCTCATTCTCTTACTACTGGCAGCAATAGAAATGCAATTGCTGAAGTAGCTGCTTTTGCATGTGCCCCAACAAAATATGATCAAAGATATGCTGAGAACAAAAAAAGCAGGGGTGAGGGCATGTGATGCAATTTTCCAAGTACAGCATTAGTATCTGTTATTTTTAATTATTGAAAAGCTTCTTCCAGTAGTGCCATGGTTTTCAATTGTTATGACTCATTTGTATTATTTATTGGCTCTTGTTACTATTAATATGAGATACGAGATTTGATTAGGCTGTGTCTTTCCGTGTATCTCTTTCTGCTGTCACAACAGTACTATTATTACACTGTGCTTTATAGTCAAGGACAAACAGAAAAGTTTAAATAAAAGATAAGGGTGAGAACAATATAGAATAGGATGAGGAATAATAGTGCTTGTTCTTTTTACTGTTGTTTTATTAAATCATGACTATGTACTTCTTATGACATAGGTGAGAACCTTATGAAGGGTGAGAACAATATAGAATAGGATGAGGAATAATAGTGCTTGTTCTTTTTACTGTTGTTTTATTAAATCATGACTATGTACTTCTTATGACATAGGTGAGAACCTTATGAAGGGTGAGAACAATATAGAGTAGGATGAGGAATAATAGTGCTTGTTCTTTTTACTGTTGTTTTATTAAATCATGACTATGTACTTCTTATGACAAAGAGCCTTGTCAATATTTATTGCTTTTTAAAAAGTATTATATCCCGTCTTTCCTCATTCCATTAGGAATTGCCCAAGGTGGCCTACAATATTTATGTTTTCTACATATTGGTAGTTCTGTCCCCAAGGGGCTCACAATCTTAATAATAGATGTAATTGATGTAATTATATCACTACTGTTAACAATAGTACAGACTAAATTGATGGAAGTGTGCATCATGATGAAACATGCTACTACTGCTGAAAATGGCAGCCTCGAGTCAAGTTTTCTCTATCCTCCTTCATAATGTATATTAATTACATTCTGATGTCGCAGTGCTGTCAGCTTTCCAAGCCCTCCTTAGCGTCATTGATGGCTCTTGAAGCACTTAACATTGTGATTTTAGAACACAGGTAATTGTAACACACTATGAAGGAGAAGGGGAGAAATTGACAGAGGGTTTCCATTTTTGGTGGTAGCCCAGTATTGTTTCTTCCTATAACATAATCCCATAGATTTGCACAAACAAATAAGTAGTGTTGCATTAGGAGGGCCTACAAGTCCACATTTACTGTTCTAGTACAAAACTGTCAAAAATAGACAACATAGCGGTTTGTGCAGCTACACTGAAATGTGAATTTGAAAGCTCTCTGTACATACAATGACATTGTACTGTCTTGCTGAATTGTATCACTGCTGATGGACGACTACATTTTTCATGGCTCTCTATATAAAAAGAAAATAAGTTCCTGAAAGTAGAAAAGGAGCATGTCAGAAAGATTCTAGCCTAACTATACATTTCACATTCTACTTTTCTAAGTACAGGAAGAAACATGTACTTTAAACATGTACTTTAAAGAAACATGTGTAGGTAGCATCTGCTGTGCTGCATGCAAGTGTCTCTGAATCAGGGACTAAGCATTTCTTCTTTAAAAACTCTAAAACTAGTCTATGGTTGAAAGAGAAAAAAGTATTAAAGGCATGGAGTGCAAAAATTAATGGCATGGGGTGGCACACAGCCATTGGGATTGGAAAAAAAAAATGGTTCTGACACTCCAGCTGTTGAAGACCATAAGTGATTGTGAGGAGCTCCAGAAGGATCTCTCCAGACTGGCAGAATGGGCAGCAAAATGGCAGATGCGCTTCAATGTCAGTAAGTGTAAAGTCATGCACATTGGGGCAAAAAATCAAAACTTCACATATAGGCTGATGGGTTCTGAGCTGTCTGTGACAGATCAGGAGAGAGATCTTGGGGTGGCGGTGGACAGGTCGATGAAAGTGTCACTCAATGTGCGGTGGCAGTGAAGAAGGCCAATTTTATGCTTGGGATCATTAGAAAAGGTATTGAGAACAAAACGGCTAATACAGGGGTGCTCAAACTTTCAACTTTAGGGATCCTGGACCTTTAAAATTGTGTAGGAGAGATAATTTCAGCAGCTGCAGCTTGTCATCTGTGGGATGACAAGTTGCTACTGCTGAAATTCTCTCTTCTATACACTTGTTAAAGGTCCAGCATCCCTAAAGTTGAAAGTTTGAGCACCCCTGGGCTAATATTATAATGCCATTGTACAAATCGATGGTAAGGCCACACCTGGAGTATTGTGTCCAGTTCTGGTCGCCGCATCTCAAAAAAGACATAGTGGAAATGGAAAAGGTGCAAAAGAGAGCGACTAAGATGATTACGGGGCTGGGGCACCTTCCTTATGAGGAAAGGCTACGGCGTTTGGGCCTCTTCAACCTAGAAAAGAGACGCCTGAGGGGGAACATGATTGAGACATACAAAATTATGCAGGGGATGGACAGAGTGGATAGAGAGATGCTCTTTACACTCTCACATAACACCAGAACCAGGGGGCATCCACTAAAATTGAGTGTTGGAAGAGTTAGAACAGACAAAAGAAAATATTTCTTTACTCAGCGTGTGGTTGGTCTGTGGAACTCCTTGCCACAGGATGTGGTGATGGTGTCTGGCCCGGACGCCTTTAAAAGGGGATTGGACAAGTTTCTGGAGGAAAAATCCATTACGGGTTACAAGCCATGATGTGTATGTGCAACCTCCTGATTTTAGAACTGGGCTATGTCAGATGCAAGGGAGGGCACCAGGATGCAGGTCTCTTGTTATCTGCTGTGCTCCCTGGGGCATTTGGTGGGCTGCTGTGAGATGCAGGAAGCTGGACTAGATGGGCCTATAGCCTGATCCAGTGGGGCTGTTCTTATGTTCTTATGTTCTTAAGATAGTATGAAGATAGCTTCTCCTCCCAGTGTGCTGCTCCACGAAGAACTGGGCAGATCACCCTGGCCACTCATTTCGGTTACTCTGAAAATGAAAATGCTTCTGAAAATGAGAAGAAACAGTTTTGTTTTTATCTCCTTATATATGGCATGAATGAACCACACATTTATAGAGCCATAACTGCAAATTTATGTAACCCCCCATGTGCCATTGCAGCTGTACCAATGGGGCAGTTGTTGCATCCAGCAGGAAGAGTTTTGGGTCCCAGAGGCCTCCTCCAAGTAAGGGAACATTTTTTCCCCTAGCCCTTGGGCAAACCTCCATTGCCCTGATAGGTCTACTTGGACCTGCTTTGGTACCAAGACCTGAGTCGGGGGATCAAGGCTGGGAACAGGGATAATATCAGTGGTGTCGCTGCCACCGATACTGCCCCCTTCCCAGTGTCAATTCATCTTTCTCCCCACCCCAATTTCCTCCCAGTTCCTCCCCCTCCTCTCCTCATTTTGTCCACCCCGCCCATGCTGACTTACTGGCAGCGGGGACTCCTTGGCAGGCCACCTGTGCAGAGGCCCAGCTGCTTGCCACTTGTGACTTTCAGGTCACACTGTATAGCGTGCCCCCTTTTGAGACAGCCGTAAAGCATACTGTGCTGCCGGAACAGGATCAAGTGGCCCATAAGGACTGGGATAATCCTAATTGGGGAAATTATTAGCGATAATTAAGGATTTGGATAAAGATTTGCGATATATGATAGGGATAGATCATTCATCCATATAGATTCTGCATTAAAGATTTGAAAAGGGCTACAAATGCAATTAAATATAAGGTGTTTAAAAGGTATGCAAAACTTAAACCCTGGAAATGGGCACTTGAGATGCTCCTCACCTGAGGCACCATTTACAGCACAATCCTATGCACGTCTACTCAGAAGTATGTCCCATTATATTTAATGGAGCTTATTCCCTGGAAAGTGTGCATAGCATTGCAGCCTTAAGCTAAGGCTGGCCCAGCCTTTTGACAGTGGCTTTCTTGAGCCTCAGGGAAGGAACTTACCCAGCCCTGCTATCCAATATCTTTCTAACTGGAAATGCCAGGGAAACTGGGCCCTTCGGCCTGTGCTCTGTAAACTTTCAGCTGTTTCAGTTAAAGATTGTCCTGGGGAAGAGGTGGGGAGCAGAACACCCCCCCCCTCCAAAATACAGGACCCTTGTTCTTACTTGTGTGGCCACATGTTTCCCTCTTTGGCAGTTGGCTCATAAGTTTTGAAATAAATGTTTGTATCCCTATGTGGCATTATTCTTTTTCTGAGTGAGAGTCTGAATTTTTAAAATAGACCATCTGGCTATACAGGAGCTACATGCTTAATCATGTGTTAAGACTTGCAGTCTTGTACTTGAACAATGCAACACTTTGACTGCATGTTAACATTTGTCGCACTGACCTGCAGAGCCCAACAGATGACATAGAGGTGATACACACTGAGAGAATGGAAGCCCCTCCTGAAGCCCTTCCTAAAGATGACAGCAAAAGCCAGGAAGTTGCAGAAATAAAACCCAAAGGAAATGAGAAGCCTTCCAAAACAAATCTGAGGAAATTCTTCAAATTGGTAAGGGCATTTTCAAACTTGTGTGAACAAGATATAGCATATGACCCCAGTGGTACTGCAGTTCTTTGAATAGGCACACTCCTTGGTTTTTCACCAGCTCATCTTGTTTGGGTAAGCATTGGATCTTGCTTGGAACAAGCATTGTCAATCAGCCAGCTTTGTAGTGATGAACTCTTTCCCACCATATATAATACAACAAAGTCAAGTAGATGTAAATATAATTCAGAAGATTATTCCCAAAGTATTTTCTAATTTGCGAAGACATTATGTCTCCTAGTGGACAAGCAGTGGGGGAGAGCTGTAGCCATCTTATAGGCATCCCAGAAGTAGCTGGCTGGTCATTGTGGGAAACAGAATACTTGACTAGATGACCTCTGATCTGATCCATGGCTTCAAATCCTTGTTTGCTACATAACTCTGCTTTGAATAAGCAACAGAATCCCAGGTTCATACATAATGGGGAACTGTGGCTTATTACAAACGGAAAGTGATACTTTCTATCACATACAGCAAATCAAGAGAGGAGAGGAGAAGCATGCAAAACCAAATCTCTCAACTGCTCATTCATGTAGCAGAAACCATGGTATCCCATTACATTTGAACTGGAACAGATCTTGTATGCTGAGCTTGTATTGGCTCAAGCAGGAGCTTAAACCTGACACCATTTCTTACGTTTGAGTTGAATCACCATCTTAGCCCTCCCCAAGTGGAAAAATAGAGCACATCTTGAGACACCTTGTTCTGTGCTATCTTTTTATTGAACACCCAGTAGGTGGGAAATGTAATTGGATTCTACGTACACATAGATTCATGCATATACCCTTGAATTCCACTAAAACACATCAGACAGGAAGTGATGTCCCTAATTTCAAGGTAGTTTTATCGATATCAACCATTTCAGTGAATTGCTTCCCCTCCCCCCCCACTTGGGGCACTTGCCCTTTTAGTACCTCCAAAAGAACATTTGTGATTTGATAGTGTCACAGGAGGCCATGAAGGGTCCAAGGGGCAAATGTACACTGAGAAACAATACATTTTCATGTAATTTTTAAACTGACGGTCATATGTGTTGAAGGGAAAATAGCATGGGGCTTTCCTGAAACGGGATTCCTAGTGTGTTCATTGTAGCATTAAAAAAGCAATACCATCTACCACTTGTTGCTTCTCCTCCTATCTCCTCCTTCCAATGCTGACATTACACTGCAGAGACATCTTGGTTTGGCCTGCAGGACATTCACCAGGCCAGCCTGAATTTCATTTTTGCCACACAGTTGAAACCCCCTTTGTTTTATGCTAATTTTCCAACATGCTACTCATATGAAAATACACACTTTAGTTCCTTCTGGTATATGAACACCTAAATTAGCCCCTACAGTAGTGGTTTCCAAACTTTTTCAAACGGTGGTTCCCTTGACCTACTGGGCCATTCGCTGTGGCTTCCCATTAGGGCTGCAATCCTGTTAATTGTATAGCAGGTTTTTCATGAGGATTCAGTGGTTCCCCTGACTGGTTTCCACAGCTCCCTGGGGAGCCACGGCTCGCAGTTGGGGAACCACTGCTTTATACTGTCAAAGCATTAGCCCAAAACTATCTTTCTTGAATGACAGCACCTTTCCCAGAGACCTGAGCTGAGTCTTCCTGGCTTGTTGTCTGAAACCCCTTAAAGCAGGGGGTTACTGGGGATTACAGCTGGAACACTATATGTGCCACTGAGTTATGGTCTCTCTTGTACTTCCATGCATGGAGATAAGTCTCAGAGGACATCCTCAGTGAAATTGCCCACTCTGAGAGCTGAGTACAGTGAAAAAAACCATGTCCAAGGAGGCAAGGAATTCCCAAGCAAGTCCTTAAAGAACACACCCAGGAAGCTTTCCAGCTTGGGGAAAGTGAGCTGTGAAATCTTTGAGTTGCATTCTGATAAAAAGAACTTTTCCCCTGTTCATAAGTTCAGAACCAGAGTTCAAGACAAAAGGGCCTAACAAGCATCATCTGAGAAGACTATTTTTAATCACTATGTTAGAAATGTATATTATATTCTGTTATTTTAGTCAGTCAAAACTGATGCAGAGGTAACCCCTACAGAAGAGGTAAATGGGCAAGCACCTGATCACCAAGTAAGTGTACCAGTTCAGTCTTCCCTTGGTGATGGGTTCATCTATATTCTCCTTTCAGTCTTTCACCTTGCTACTCTAGTGACAGGATCAAGTTTTTGTACAAGATACTGTTATACTGTGTTCATTCTATGACTCTTGTATTCCTATTTTTTGTATTCCTCTTTTCTTTCCAATGAATTCAGAATGGTACTGTTGGGTTAAAAAAAAAAAAGTATCGCCTTTGAAGATAGAAAGTGAAAAACTACAATTCTATGCATGTTTACTCAGAAGTAAGCCCCATAGTATTCAATGAAGCTTACCCCAATGAAAGTGTGTCTAAGATTGCAACCTTCAATCCTATCTCCCAGCTGCTGTTGGTGGGACATGCATTCCACCAGCTGAAGTTCCACGGTCCAAGCAGAAGTGCATGGATCCTGGTGTGTTGCATGATATTGTCATGCTCATTGATACCACCAGTGAGTATAAGGAGGACTCCAGGGCAGTCTCTGGCAGCTGTGTGAATGGGCTAGGGGTGAGGCCTCTGTCTTCCATGGGATGCAGCGTGAGCCTTTTTTGGTGTGAATGTATGAGTGGGGGGTTATAGATAAGATTGGAGCCTTAGCCAAGAATAAATGGTTATGCTTCAATTGTTATATATTGGACCAGTCAATTAGAACTCTAATGTCACAATCCACTGCTGTAAGTTGTGGGCTGGCATCGTAAAAGCCATGCTGTCTTCATGCACTGTGGAACCACCAGGGCAAACAGTTGAAGACCCCATGCGCATGGTAGCCACCTCATGCAGGGAAGGTGCAGGGAAGGTGGCAGTGGGGGCAGTTTGAGAAAGGAGTGGAGTGGAAAGTGCGCCAAACTGAGACAGTTCAGAGGCAGGAGGGGGTGGGTCTCAGTGGCATAGGTGCATGCCAAGACACGGACCCCTTTTCCCAGCCCAATGCATCCCTTGAGACTTCTCCAGTGGGGTGTTGGATTGGGCTGGATTGGGATGTGTCAATTTTCTGCTTTTAAACATTAATATGGTCAGCCTTAAAGAAATTCTCTGATGATATTGCTTCCAGTTTTTCTACTAAAACATTCTACTGATATTCAGACAAAAGCAGGGATAAAATTACCTCCCAAGTGTACTCTCTCTGCTCCCTTGCAAGCTGTTCTTGACACCGCCATTTGTTCTCCACAGACAACTGAAACTTAAAGCAAGACTTGACAATGAGGGGGGAGAGGAACTGGGGAAATCAGATGGCTGGTGGCAAAGCAATGAACCTACCATTTTTTTTAATGGCAGGGATCCTCTCCCTGTAACATTTTCATGACAAGTGGAAATTGAAAGGTGAAATCTTTTCCATCAGTGCACCTCCCTGCTAGACAACCACAAACTTTCTCTAGTTCTTCTCTCTCCCTTTTAACAGGTCTAATGTTAGTGCCTGTTATATATTTGCTCATTTAAAACATGTATCTCTTGTCTTTCTGTCTGACAACAGACCTCCAAGGTGACTGACAGCAGTAGTGATTGGCAAGGGCCTGTAGGAGAACAATGTTCACTTTCCAGGTCTCAACAATTGCCGCTCTTGCTGCTGCAGGTGTCCAAGAAATTTGTTTTAGTCCTTGCTAAATGCCATTGTGTCAAATGCTGCATGACGAGGGCACCCTGGTTAACACTGGTGAAAATGTCAAGGGCTGCTGGGACGGGTGAAATCAGCATAAGGGAGGGGAAGGATTTGGGCGAGGAAATGTGCAATCTTGCAACCCATTCCCAAACCTCTTAGCCATGGTTTGAGCCATTACCCAGATACTACATGTTCACCAACATATATGATAAAGGAGGAACATCTGTCAGTAAAAGTGGGAGAATTTTCTTCAGCCAGTGTTTTGAATTCAGTGCTTATTCAGAGTCCAGAGGTTGGTTGTGCAGTTTGCAAATGTAAAATAAGAGGCTGAATATACCAGATCCTTGTGCCCAAGCAAATAAAGTTCAGAAACACTGTCTTATAAATAATTAAACTGAGAGCGTGAAGCTAGGCCATAGCTTTGCCACGAACACTGAACATAAGCAGTAGCAGAACTAGAGGGGACAAAACAATAAGTACTGCAGGCTCAGCAATGTACCATGTAAGCGGCCCTTCCTACTCACCATTGGAGCCATTCCGGGCAGCAACAACTACATGCAGGAGATATCATTTGGTTCGGCAAGTGCCTGCATGTTTCCGTTACTGCCCGGAATGACTTCGGCAGCAAGTGAGAGGGGCTGCTTACACGGCATGTTGCGGCACCTGCAGTACTTACCATTTTGCCCCCCTCTAGCTATGCTGCTAAACATATTACAACCTGTGGGCCATTCATAAAGAGTGTGCTTGTTTCCAGATGTTCAACTTGAGTATGATATACCAGACTGGAGTTAGTCTGAAATGTAGAGTGTGGGAGGGATGGGTGTTAATTCATGACAGTTTGTAATCCGGAACTGCAGAAATACTAACAGTGCCATTTAGTTTCTTTTAAAATCTTCATCATTGTCAATTCTTTTAAACGTCAAACCTTGCCTAAACGCTTCTCTCCCTCCTTTTGCTGGGGTGAACTGCCTTGTAATAGTTTTTTGCTATGCAAAAAAAAAAAAAAAATTGAAATAAAATAAAATAAATCATAGTTTCTCCATTTGCAATTCCATGCAGAATTTTCTATATCATTGGACTTCCTTGACCAAATCATGGCTTGTCAATCTTCTGGTGGAGTATTGTAATTTAATACAGAGGGAATTTGTTCTTACAACCTTTCCTTTCTGTAGCCTGCTGTCTTTTACCTCTTGTTTTAATATTTCTGATATCTTTCTTTTTCTGGGTTTTTGTGCTTCATGTCTTGGAATGAACACGTAGTTACTGCTTTGTTATAGTGGCATCGGTGCATGCATGCATGTGAACACTCCCCCCCCCCACGCTGTGTCCATATGGCAACTTCCTGGACTTCAGATTTGGCCATGTAAAAGATAATGAGGAACATGGGAAGCATGTAACTTTCCCCCTAGAAACCCTGGTACTTATTGCAGGGGAGTCAGCAGTACCCAGTGTATAGCGTTTATCACCTTCTGCCCCCCCATTATTAACAGTATTTATTAAATATAAATAAATAATAAATTTATTATTTATTATAATAAATAATAAATAAATAAATTTAATAAATTTAATATTTACTGTGTATCAACTGTGTATTGATGGGGCTCAGCATTGGCTTAGTCACTCTGCATGGTCTAGATCAGGGGTGAAACTCATTTCATTCAGAGGGCCGAAATTAGCATTCAGGACTCCTGCTGAGGGCCGGAAGTGACGCCATTAACCAGAAAGTGACATCATTAAGCAGCTGACAGCCAGAAATCAGCACTTTGTTCTCATTAACTGCAAATGACGGAAGAGAAAATACGCAAAACTTGATTATATTTCAAGATATGGGAGAGCCCAATTTTCATGTGGGCTGCTGTTTCAGCAGTAACACCCCAGCACAGTGCTCAGCAGCTGAGAGCCTGAGGGCCATATAAAAAGCTTCTGGGAGGGGCGTATCTGGCCCCCGGGCCTTATGTTTGACACCCCTGGTCTAGATCTTGCCCCCCCCAGCCATGATCTCACCAAATGGCCTCGTGCTCTCTCTACATCCTCCTCCTGTCTCTAATATGGAATGATAAGAATACTGGGTGGTTTTACAGAGTTGTTATCAGAATGACTGGGTAATAGATGTGAAATACTTTGGACACTCTAAAATGGAGTTGGGAGTGCTGAAAAGGCACATCAATATTATAATTATTATTATTATTAACAGTATTAATATACCGCTTTTCAACTAAAGTTCACAAAGCGGTTTACAGAGAAAAATCAAATAACTAAATGGCTCCCTGTCCCAAAAGGGCTCACAATCTAAAAAGATGCAAATGAATACCAGCAGACTGCCACTAGAACAGACAGTGCTGGGGTGAGGTGGGCCGGTTACTCTCCCCCTGCTAAAAAAAGGAGCACCCACTTGAAAAAGTGCCTCTTACCCAATCAGCAGGAATATCATTCCTATATATAGATATATAATGCTTTATAAGAATATAAGAAATATGCATGTAAGAATATATATGACTCCATATATATAAATATATAAGAATATAAGAAATGCTTTGCAGAACGTCAGTTGTGCAGTTTTTAATCCCTCAAATTGTTAAGAGGGGCTGCTCACGTGGTCAATCCTGGGCCTGTGGACTCAGAAGTAAGCCCCACAGGGTTCAGCTCAATTCAGAGTTCAGTGGGTCTTCCTCCCAAGAAAGTCTGCACAGGATTGCAGCCTTCAGTGCACTGAAGGATTTTCCATCCAGTTGGTGGGAGGGGAGGAAAAAAACTCAAAAACTCCTTCCAAATCAAATGCATTTCTTACTGTAAAAAAAAAAATAACTGCTGTTTGAAACTGCTTTAGACCCTGGACTTCACAGACAGGCCTTCTACGCAGGAGAACAGAGAATCTTATGGTGAGAGGAGCAAGCAGGGCTCAACAGAGATGCTAAGCAAGCAGAAAGAAAACAAGGAGGAAGCCAAAGACCAGCAAGACTCTGGGGAGCAAGAAAGAGCCGAGACAGACTCCTTTCAGAATGGAGGGGATGCCACGAAGGAAAACACTCCCAAGAAGACGGAGAAGCGCCAGTCCTTTGGAGGGTTTTTTAAGGGCCTTGTACGTTACCTTTCATCCTTTTCTTTTTTCAGCAGTTTTCACGCAGCCGCCATCTCTGGACGCTTCCATGTGGGAGCAGATCAGGGCTTAACCTCAAATTGGGGACAAGCAGATTCCCTCGGTTTTGCTTTCTTATGGTTTCAACATACTGACATTGCTTTGGTTTCACTCCATTTGAATTCCAAAAGGAATTCTGGATTTTGGAATGTCAATAACAGATTTTACATAGTTACCCTTTACCATAACTAAGAAGCAAACTTCCCCAGTCCTGGTGGAAGAAGGCTTTTTGGTTTGGTTTGGGTTTTCCGTTCTTGTTTTTTAAAAATGCAGTTGTGCTAGGCTGAAGGCTCTAGACCAGATGCTGAGGTCACTCCAAGAAACACAGAATTGCATCAGCTGCCATGAAATTTTTCTCTGCAGCTGAAGAGGAGGATGCGTCTGAGCATGAACCAAGTGCCCTTTCCTTGCTATTGAAGGCTGATCATCAATTTTATTATACTTTTGCATTGATACCTGATTACAAAAGACATGAGCAGTTTACTATGGGAACATTGGCGTGCACGTAATATTTGACACCTTCCTTCAGAAGAGCTAATTCTATTGACACATGCCCAGTTACATGTATGCTCCCTTCACACATGATAAGAGGTTTGCATGTTTTAGACTGGGGAATTCAGTACAGAATTCTAAACTGCAGAGTGAGAATTGGTGCCTGAACCACCACAGCACCCAAAGGTGTGAGTTTTAGGACTTTTTTTTTTTAACCAGAGAAGCACAAAGGGTGCCATCCTAACCAACTTTCCAGCACTGGCATAGCTGTACTAGTGGGGCATGTGCTGCATCCTGCAGTTGGGGGGCAGTCATGGAGGCCTCCTCAAGGAAGGGCAATGTTTGTTGCCTTACCTTGGAGTTGCATTGCCCTTACATCGGTGTGCCTAAGCATCTCCCATGCAGAAGACTTTTCAGTGTAGGGAAGCTACTCTTATGGGGAAAAAAAACCTCTCTAAACAGAACGTGCCTTAAGGGCTGTTTTGATGCCCACATGCTAGTATATAAACAAAGTAATGCTATATATGAACTTTATATGAACAAATTGCAGTGCTATGAACAACGTAGTGCTTTGTAAGCCCAGGTTGATTTTATTGTAGTTTATTGTATGGAAAGGTTCCATGTACAATGCCTCGTCCTCTCTTAACTTCAACTTTTTTTAATTTCCTAAGGCCCAAACCCTAACCAGCTTTTCAGCACTGGCATAGCTATGCTAATGGGATGTGTGCTACATCCTGTAGTTGGGTGGCACTCAAGGAGGCTTCCTCAAAGTAAGCGAATGTTTGTTCCCTTACCTAGGAGCTGCATTGCCCTTATGTAGGCACTGGAAAGTGAGTTAGGATTGCACCCTAAAATAATGTTGGGTTCCCGAAATCATGTGTGTGCTGGACCAGTGGAATGTGATTATGGACTGTGAACATGTGTGGGCACATTTTTTGCTGACTCCCAGGTAGAGCTGTAAGGGGTTCAGGTTCACAGACTGAACAAGCGAGTAAACACCCACGCATGCACAGAAAGCTATGCAGGTTCAGTATGTATTTGGCACGCGAAACAATTCTGTTTGTCCCCTGCTTGGAGCTGCCTAATGTTTTCATGGCCCTCTGATGGCTCCAGCAGGCATTTGCTGTCCTCACTGCACACATCCTGTTGGAAAGTGAGAAGCACCTGCATTGCCAAAGCCCCATCCACATCTCGTGGGGTACACTGGCACCCTAGAATGGCAATTTATGCATCGCTGTGCCCACACATTGTGATTTATTTAAGATGGTGGGGTGGTTAGCAAAATGATGGTGGGGGATTTATTTAAGATGGTGGGATGGTTAGCAAAATGATGGTGGGGTGAATCCATGTGGAGGCAAGGTGTGTGTACCGCAATGGGGAAGGAAAGCAGTGCACAACACATTTGCACAACACATTTGCGTTCAGGGACGGCCACACTATCCATTTCAAAGGGCAATGCTTTGTTTTATTCTCTCCAATATAAGAGAATAGCTGCCACTCACTCCTAGAGTGAAAAGTAAAGCACTTAATTTTGGGTGCTCTTGGGGTGGAGACAAAATCTTTTTTTGCCCTGATGACTCCAGCCTGCTTCTCTGTGTACACTGCTATGCCTTCACAGGCCTAGGCCCATCACTGGTTATGGCTGCAATCCTAACCTCACTTTCCTTTGAGTAAGTTCCATTGAACACAATAGGACTTACTTCTGAGTAGACCTGGTTAGGATTGTGCCCTATGTTTCTTGGTCACATTACAGAGAACTTGTGTGTGTGTGTGCATGCATCTATGTGCATGCATCTATGTGCCTGTGGGTGTGTACAAACCCAATGAGAACCACAGCATGTGAGAAAGGATTTAACCCTTTGCCCCACCACAATCCCCAACTGGATCCCATCCCCCACAGCTGCTATTTGCTCTGGGAGCAAAGCTCCCATTGTGTTGTGTTGAACACTCATTTCTGATGGGGAGGGGGATTGAAAACATGCATTGCTTTTGAACAATGAATTGGATCAGGCCATGTCCACAATTCAGTACTTTGGTAGAGTCTCCTGTAATTGTCTTTTGGAACACTGTTTTTAATGATTGGTTTCATCTAGAAAGTTCTTGTCACTGACAAATCCCACCATCTTCCTTAACAGTGATCACATTTCATCAGTGAGTCATTTTAAAACAGGGTGGTAAAGGCTATCCACCAGGGATAAACATTAAGAGATAATTGTAACTGTAATAATGTACTTATGGCCCAATCCTATACTTCCTGGCCATTGTTGTCACACCTCTTCCACTGGCACTGACTGCCATAAAGTCAATCATAAAAGGTGCTCCAGCAGCACACTAAGTGTGCTGTCGGGGATGCTGGCAGGAATACCAGAGCCTTCCTGCTAGTATCAGCCGTTTTGGAGCCACCTACCGTCAGGTAAGATGGCGAGGGAGGCAAGGCGGGGTGGAAGGAGGGCAGAACGGGGGTACGGGAGGGCCAAACAAGGCAGCAATGGATTGGGGCAGGGCAGAATAGGGTGATGACAGGGCAGGGGTGGGCAGATTAGGTCTAGGAAGGGGCAGGTCGCATGGCAGCTGCCAAATCCTAACCCTTCTGAGTTCTGATCTCATGGCATGGGTCCACACAGACCTGCGCCAGCTATGCAGCTAGCACAGATCCAAGTAGAACACCCACACTGTGGAGGCGTACGCCTGGACTGCTCCTGTAAAGCAGGATGCAGAAGTAGCCATTTTAGTGTTGCTGCAATGAGGAAGGGTGCTTTTAGGAAGTCAGAGTGGGGAAACTGGGATTGATTTTGTTTCTCACTGACATTTCTTCTGGAATCTGCAACAGTGTTCTTTAGAATGGTCAAAAAAAATAGTGATATAGTCAAAGTGGAGACGCTAAACCCGACTAAATTCTCTCCCTGTCAGCCAGCACACATCAAGCCCTGTCATGGACAGGCTTTCTGCGGGAAGAGTTATTCACTACAGATGAATGCTGTGGCACTTCTCAGGCTATGAAATGTATTGTGCCATGAGCTTTTGTACACTCCAGAGGGCTGTATGTGATTTTGCAGGAAGGTGGGGAAAGATAAGTACCAAAAAAGGGCAGAATATGGCATTAGATACAGATTCTACAACCTACTTCACCATAAGCATGAAGTTACCTACAAATCTTATAGGAACGTATGTGAAAAATGCTAAATAAGTCACCAAGAATAGTCCCTACTTTTATTCCTGTTACACCTCTCTCTTTTTCCCCCTTTCCACAGAGCCCCAAACGGATGTCTGATGCTGAAGTGCAAACGGACCCAGTCTCTATTGTGCCTGCTGCCATTGCGAAACCCAAGTAATGAATGTTGTGACGCTCCAAAGGATCATTGGCTCCCCATAATTTCTTTCCCATGCCATAAAAAAATGACTTTGTTTTAATTCATTTCTCCCCCCTCCACTCCACCCTGCTCCACTCCTGCTTTTTATATGTCTGATGCCAAATGAGTGCTATGCCTAAGGCAAAGACTGATGTACATTTTGAGAGTCACAGAATGCTTCCTTTAAAAGACAAGTCAGTAAGTAAAGGTCACTGAGAAAACAGTGGGTGCACTATTGCAGCTAGAGAAAGGTCAGCAGCAACAAGGATGCATTTTAAGTTAATGGAAAAGAGAAAACCAAGATATATCAACTGTTTAGTGCAGGGAGGAGACCAGCTATGGCCCCTAAATACCACCCAACTATTTAAAAAAAAAAAAGAAAACCTTTATAGGCCTTGAACTATTGCAAGACCTTCATTCATTCATAAGTTCCATCTCTAACATATGCATTTATGTATCAAATTTTAAATGTAAATTAATTCTTTTTTCCCAGCCCCCAACACAATGTCAGAGAGATGATGTGGTCCTCCTGCCAAAAAGTTTGGACACCCCTGATCTAGAGTTTTTATGAACAAACAAAGTCGTTGCTGAGAAAGCAGTCAAGAGGTAGGATGTTTTCCGTACCATAGGCAGGGGAACAAAGCAGACTGAATTGTGGCACAGAGCCTGTGAGATGATGTGCAAAACAAAGAAGTTTGCAGCTGTCCACAAAACTGCACACTGAAGATTCAAAACTGTTCCCTTATGAAGATGTGAAGTTGCCTTTTAACAGGGGTGTCAAACTCATTTAATACAGAGGGCCGAATAGCATTCATGCTGAGGGCCGGAAGTGATGTCATTAAGCAGCAAGTGATATTATTAAGCAGGTCATGACCAGAAATAGGCTCTTTTTCACACTTAGCTGCAAATGGCAGAGAAGAAAGTATGCAAAATCTTGATAGTACTTTCAAAGTGTGAGAGAGCCCAATTATCAAGGCTGCCCTTTCAGCAGTGACACCTCAGCACAGAAGCTGAGAACAGCTGATGGTGGAGCTCCAAGGGCTGGAGCTTCCGAGGCTACATATGGCCCGCTGACCCTATATTTGGCACCCCTGCCTTATAGTGCCATTCAGTGGTCTGTTTAGCCTACTAGTGCCTGTTCTATCTGGGAGCAGCTCCCAGAGGTATCCCCCCCTCGCTCCCATTACCTGAGATCCTCTAACAGGATTCTGGGAACTGAACCTGAGAATTTTTGCAGGACAAGCATATGCTCTGTCACTGAGCCATATGTCCTTTCTCATGCCCGTTAAAATGAGTTTTGTCATCGCTGAAGGTTTTATAGAGTATGGTATAATAGCCAGTAAAGACAGAGGCTCATTTAGAAGCCAGTGGCCTCCTTACAAGTACGTATAGTCCTGCAGAAATAGAAATGATGCTTAACCATGATTATCTTTCATCTCCTTAGCCCTAGATAAAATTCCTTGCCGTAAAATAGTGGTTTATTTTGCCTAGTGAATCCCTGCCCCAAGAGCTTACATATATGGAGACACCTATCACATCTGCCACTTGCAAGTGGACACTTAGTGATTCACTTAGTGTAGATGTAAGTTTTGACAATGGCTAATAGAAACTATGGTTTGCAAATATACTTCAAACCGTGATTTCACCTCCTATTTTCCAGCCCAGTCCTTAACCATAGATTAATCCAGTAGTTTCCAAACTGTGAGCCGTGGCTCCCTGGGGAGTCACGGAAACCAGCCAAGGGAGCCACAGAAGCCTCGTGAAAAACCCATCGCCCTATACAATGTGTAGGATTGTAGCCCTAATGGGAAGTCATGGCCAATGGTAGGTCAAGGAAGCCTCCAGTTGAAAAAGTTTAGAACCACTGGATTAATCAGATACCTTTGTTAAAGGGAAAACAAGTCAGGGTTGAGCATTTTGTCTTTATTGACCAACAAGGGAGAGAGGAAGCTGTGATTACCTGAGCCACGAAGATACAAAAGCACTAGTGATAAGAAAAAGTCAGGTTATAATTAAATATGGTAAAACGCATGTGATGAGAAGGATTTCCATTTCTGTGACAAGATTAGGAAGGGAAAAAACAAGTATGAAACCCCAGAGCAACTATAAAAATCACTGTTGGATAAACTGCACATTGAATAGATTATTAAAACAATTTATGGTTATTAGAGGTACCAAGGTCACTGAATCATCACCTTTTAAGAGTAAGCATCAAGTTGGTTTTCAAGTTTTTAATATTAAAAGGCTGATATGTACAGGATTTATAACTCATCCTCATTCTTCCTTGATGTAATCAAACAGAAGACATTAACTTTCTAAAAGCAAGTAATTAGTAGTAGTAACAGGAATGAAACACAAGGGGGCAGACCTGGACCCTTTTTCTTTCTAACTCAGAGGATGTATTTACTTTTGTGTATTAATTTTTCCCCCCTATCATTGGGGGAAACAAGCCCTTCCTTTTTTTCAGACACTTTTCTCAATTTATGCCTGTCATTGAACCTAATTTCTTGTTTAAATTCACCAGATCCTAAGACTGAACACATTTCTGCGTGCTTTACCAAGGTCCTGTGATATGCAAGTTTAATAGCATTTATAGAAAACAAGGGGTGCAATCCTAACTAACTTTCCAGCACTGACTTAGCCACAATGCAGTCCCCAAGGTAAGGTAACAAGCATGCCCTTACCTCGAGGAGGCCCCCTTGTCTTCCTCCCCACTGCAGGATGCAGTACGCGTCACATTGGCACAGCTATGTCAGTGCTGGAATATCGGTTAGGATTGCGCTCCCAGATATTTGCATTATTGTGAAAGTGGGGGGGGGGGGGAATAAGACTAATGTTATAATTTAAACTACCATCTCAATTTTAAATAGCTGTATATATTGATTTCCTTCTGATTCAATAAAACATTCCTTAAGAAAATTCATTTGCATTTTGCATCTCTAATTGAAAGTCATCATTCATTGTCACTGTTCTTTAATTATTGGTTTGGAGCAGTTGCAAGAGCAATATTAAACAAGAATTACACAAGGAAGTACACACACACACACACATACACACACACAGGCACACAAGAAGAATGCTTAGTGCAGAATAATTATCTCACAAGCTATGTGTTGTACCTAGATTAGTTTTGTGTGCATCCCATATCTTAAAATTGAATGGACCAAACATTGGATGTACTAAAGCCCCATTCCTATAGCATTCCAGAAGTCCTTATGGCAGGCCATTGTCATGCGCTGCTACATTGTCTCTGTCTTAAATGACAAGAGGCCATAAATGACCTTCTTATGGGGCAGTGGCTCTGGGAAGCTCTGCAGGTGGGTGGACCATGAGCAAGGAGGGGGAGCCTCCCCTACCCTTTTCTGTCCTTGGACTTATGCCAACAAAATGACTGGCAAAGGTCCAAGGAGAACCATAGGTAATTAAGCAACCTACCTGGGAGTAAGTAAAAAATATTTTTACTTCCTTCCTGCTGGTTGTCCTATTGCCAGCTACCACCACCATTGGATTCAATGCGTGCTCCACCAGCATGGATACATTGGCACCAATGTTGGGGGATACAATTGGGCAGTAAGGATTTTTGGCTGCTAGACATGGATACACCAGCATGGATACATTGGCACCAATGTTGGGGGATACAATTGGGCAGTAAGGATTTTTGGCTGCTAGACATCTCCTAGGGGTAAGGAGGCACTTGTCTTCTTGCCCTCTAGCCCCAGTAGCTGCTGTGGAGCAACTTGGACTTGCACAAGCTCAATCACTGGCACAAATCCATGTTGACCCAATTGGGCAGACCAGGCCCAAGAAGACCACTGAGAATCCCGCTTCCTTTCTGGGCCTGATCTGCCCTCCTCTCTGCCTCTGCTCCCTCCCCATTCTGCCCACCACCCAATCCATCCTCCACCTCTCTCATTTGACCATCTCCCTGCCCTGTTTAAATCCTTCCCTGCTTTCCCCAACCCCCTGTGCAGGCCTACCTGTTCTTGTGGGTATCCATGGACTTGCCGGTGAGTTATGCCAGATCCCAATCCCATTCCCTGAGCAGCTGCAAGCTGCTCCACTTTTCTTGGACTTGTGCCACCTCAGGAGGTGGCACAAGTCCAAGGAGACCCATTGAGGCTGCGGTGGCTTACCTGGAGTAAGGGGAAGAATTCTCCCCTTACCTCCCGCTGAGCCACTTTGGGCCCCTATCTTGCACTGGATCCAGCACAGGTCTCCTGAAAGCTTCACCTTGCCTCAGAAACCTTCACTTTGCCTCACCTGAAATCACTACCTTACCTGTGGAATGTTGGCAGGTGGCAAAGAATGGCTGGTTTGAAAGCCAAATGTAAAGTGAGCTGCATAAGGAAAAACACAATTCCAGTTGCTAGACTGACAACATTTCATCACATCTGCAGGGTGGCTGTTCATTTCTAATGCTTTGTGCAATGACACCTCAGTTGTGTGCATGCTAGTTACACCATTTCTGCCCAAGGTTGCATATACGCAAATCTGTATACGTGTGGGCCGGGAAAAAGTGGGTTAATTCTGGTTTAAGAACAGAGGAGGAAACCAGATTAGGAAAGAAACAACCTAGCCATTGACATAAGCGCATTTGAGAGAAGTGCTATGTGGAAGTGTATAAAAATGTATAAAAATACTTGTATAAATACATGTATAATAAGTGCTTTATTTTCCTACCTGTTCAGTTTCAAGTATTAATCTAAGAACTCTTCCAAAGAACACACTCTAGAATACAGTTCCTCATCTTTACTGGCAATTTAGCAAACACATAAAAACAGGACATTCTACACTACCCTGCTTGAAGGTTATAATAGTGTGTGAACCCCCTTGTGTCACAACAGAAATACTTAAGGAATAGAGAAGAAGTTCAGATAGCAGGAAATTCGAACTTTTGGGAATGTTTTTGTTGCACATTTTCTACTGACAAAGGCCACAATCCTTACTATTTCTGAATGCACTCCATCTACAACACTAGATTCAGGACAAATGGAGATACTTCTTCATACAGCATATAAATAGCCTCTGGGATTGATTGCCACAAGATGTGGCAATGATCATAAGCTTGATTTGCTGTAAAAAAGAAAATGAACAAATGTGTGAACACAAACCAGTATGGATATTGTGGGGTTTCTTAGGCCTGCAATCAAGCTGACAATGCCCACTGAGCACAATCCAGTGGTTCAATGATACCTCAGGGCAATTTGGGAACCGGGGATGCTGGCTTCTCTGCTACAGAGGGGCTGGTGGGCTGTTGAAACTTTTCTCCACCTAGCATATGAGTTCTTCCAGGGGGAGTCTTGGTTTATTTGCCTGCACAATGTCATAAAGTGTGATGCCACACACAGGCACTGAATTAATAAAAACACACACATAGAATGGATAGGAAGTATAGATTGTGCAGTACTGTTTATAGTCCTTGTCATTTTGGATGCATGTTTCTGGTTGGGGTGGCACATTTTCAATAACATCATTATGTAGGAAAAAAATGAGGGGAAAAAAGAATCTTGAAGTTTTTGAAATGTGTCGGAGGAGAATATGTAAAACTGACTGGCAAGAAAGGAAAATAAAAGAAGGACATTTTGGGAACAATTTGAGATGATTGTGAAGGTTGCTGAAAGTGTGAAGACGTGAACTTCAGGGATGATGCCTCAGTGTTCCTTATCTGTAAAATAGGAACATTAATGGTTGCCTCTGACCAGGTCTTTGAACAGCAGTGCTGGTCAATTTTGAGTTTTGTGCTGGAATTTCTGATCCTGGACTAGCCCTGTCCTCTAATGAGACCTAGTGAGACCACAGGCACATAATGAGACTAGGGGGAACAGCTGCCTGTCACTTCAGACAGGAAGTGGGCAAAGGAGCCCCCCCTAGTTCCCCAGTCTCTACTTCTCTCTCCATTTTCTCTCTCCTTACCTCCACCTTTTGAAAAGGCAGGGAACAGGAAGAGGGTTCCAGCAGGATGTTGAGAGGCTAAGCAAAGTATGAGGGAGATCTGGAGGGCTGAGGAGGGGTGGGATGGGATGGCAGTGGAAAAATTGGCATGGTACACTTTGCACCCCAGAAGGGGCAGCACCTGATCTCTTGGCTTTCAATGCCAGGAGCTTGGATTGGGCCTGCCCTGATCTGTGGTAACTCAGATGTAAATAGATTATGCTTGTATATGCAAGTCATCCCAGTGTGTGGTTGAAAAGGTAGAGCAGGTAACTTGCTCCACCCAGACCTAATGTTTTGCATCCTGCTCTGTGCCAGCTAGAGGATCTAATAGTTCGGGAAGGGGAGGAAATTCTACAAGCTTGACATCTACAGGAATTAGATGTCCCTTGTAGAGGGAATTCTACAAGCCCACCTATGTTCGGAGAGCCAAAATAGATGTGATGACCCCTATGCAGGTGTCTTTCCCGTATATAAAACAGGGGCGGTGACTACTTTTTCAGGAATAAAAAGAGAATTAAACATGATCTGGAAAGGAAGGAGCGGGGGGGGGGGGTACTAAAAAAGTGTCCAGAAAGCCAACTGAACTGGCTGACCTCAACCTCTCTGCAGCTGTACACACAAGGCTTTGTAGCATGAGCCACAAATTATACAGGCCAACACACATTTTGCTTCCTTAAATGTTACACCAATTCCTGGGTATATTTGGGGTGCTGATTCCAAAAATGGCATCGGTTTTGCCCTATCACGTCTAGTTTTGGAGACATGGCATAACCCCTTTAGTGAATGGTTCAAGCAGCTTCCTCATGAGGAAGCCTACACCATGGAGCCCTGCTGGATCAGGCCAAAGGCGCATCTAGTCCAGCTTCCTGTATCTCACAGTGGCCTACCAAATGCCTCAGGGAGCACACAAGACAGCAAGATACAACTTGCATCCTGGTTCCCTCTAGTGGATCTAACATTCTGAGGTAGTCCACCTCTAAAATCAAAGGATCGCACGTAACCATCATGGCTTGTAACCTGCAATGGATTTTTCCTCCAGAAAATTATCCAATCCCCTCTTAAAGGCATCCAGGCAAGATGCCATCACCACTTCCTGTGGCAAGGAGTTCCACAGACTGACTACACACTGAGCAAAGAAATATTTTCTTTTGTCTGTCTTAACTCTCCCAACACTCAATTTTAGTGAATGTACCCTGGTTCTCACCCTGCTCCCACCCTGCTCCCTACTCAACTGAGACACTGGCCAGGCAAGAAGAAAATTACTTATAGCACCACCGGCAGCAGGATAAGATAGGGAAGAGTAGACACCCTCCCGCAACCATTTCATAAGCGAACAGAGCTGACACATCAATTTCAGCCCTAAGATGGAGGGAGAAGAAGGAAAAGAAGAAGGCCCTATGCTTGGATACAACCCCATAAAGCCAGTTTTTTAAAACTGAAGAGACTCACACAAGACAGTGATGGCCCATCTATGGATGAGAACATATTTAGAACTGGCATGCCATTACAGTAAATCCATCTAGTTGATCTTAACTGGATCATGGGTTTGTATAAAGATCTATTGAAAGCCATTACTAAGAAATGTTTTGTATGGTATAGTAATTTTTTTCCCCCCTAGGTAGATTAAAATCCTAGCAGAAACTCTGTTCCAGCAACCTGATGATTCACTGGAAATTACACTTCTGGCTCACCCAAAACTTGATTTATGTGAAAGTGGGTGTTTCAATTATAGGCAGCTTAGTCAAAACAGCTGTTCATCCCAATATTACTTCACAGTACTTGATAGATGTCCAACTCTCCATTTTACAACTAATCTCAAGATGTTTACAGTTCAGTGCCAGCCTCATTCTGCAACAAGGGAGGCAAATGTTGAGTATTGTCCTGTGCACGTCCCAGCTCATTTTTGCCATCATTCCATTGACACTCAGCAGTTACAGGGCATGCCCCCCCCTCCCAGCTCCTGTCTGGACAGAGCTCAAAAACTCACAATAAAACAGCAAAAAATAACTTCTCCACCCTTAAGGTCAGAGCTAGTTAAAGGTTCCAATAGGCCCTGGAGCAAAGCCCTGCAGTGGAACCCCATGGAGATCCCTGCCCATTCCTTATGGCACAACAAGGGTCTAGAACTGAGGGTCCAGAACAACCAGTGTGCTGAGGCATACAGGTGTGCTATGAAAAGTCCACAGGTATGCCACGGGAATTTGGAGCACAGCAGTTGAAAATAGCTGAAAAACTCTTCCAGGTTCTAGGAAGTGTTTTTCCATCTAGAACCATCTAGGGCAGTGATGCTGAACCTTTTAGAGACCGAGTGCCCAAACTGCAACCCAAAACCCACTTATTTATCTGAAAGTGCCAACATGGCAATTTAACCTGAATACTGAGGTTTTAGTTTAGAAAAAACAACTCATACATTAACATCTTTTACCTACTATTACTTGTAACCCGTAATGAACTTTTCCTCTAGAACAGGGGTGCCCAAACCCCAGCCCTGGGGCCACTTACAGCCCTCAAGGACTCCCAATCTGGCCCGCAGGAGGACCCCAGTCTCCAATAAGCCTCTGGCCCTCTGGAGACCTGCTGGAGCCCACGCTGGCCCGACACAGCTGCTCTCAGCATGACGGCCAACTGTTCAACCTCTTGTGTGAGCTGTGGGATGAGGGCTTCCTCCACTGCTTGCTATTTATGTCTGAGACGCAGCAGCGGCAGAGAAAGAAAGGCCAGTCTTGCTTTGTGCAAGGCCTTTTATAGGCCTTGAGTTATTGCAAGACCTTCATTTATTCATATAAGTTCCATCTCTAATATATTCATTTATATAAATTTATTCAAATTTGAAATGTAAATTAATTATTTTTTTTCCCCGGCCCCACAGTGTCAGAGAGATGATGTGGCCCTCCTGCCAAAAAGTTTGGACACCTCTGCTCTAGAAATTTGTCCAATCCCCTTTTAAAGGCATCTAGGCAAGTTGTCATCACTGCTTCCTGTGGCAAAGAGTTCCACAGACTAATTACATGCTGGGTAAAGAAATATTGGCAGAGAGAGGATGGCTGCAAGACCTTGCCACTGCTCATTTTCTCAAACAAGAAAATACGGTATATTTTAAAAAGCAGAGCGGCCAAAATTCAAAAGGAAAAGAAAACGTGGAGCAGGTGGGGTGGCAACAGAGCGACGGGAGAGGAGGGCAGTGAGCTGAGGAGGCGGAGGGAAGCAGCCTGCCCTTCCCAACACATGGAGGCTCGGAAAAAGCCTCCTTTTATTTAAAGTGACAAACGCAAGGGGGGAACCGCAGCTTCAGCGCCCCTCTCCAGGCTGCCTGGCTCAGCACCTGGGGCTTTTGCCCCATCTGCCCCATGCCCAGGCCCGCCAGTGGGCGTGCATGCCCACAGAGAGGGCTCTGAGTGCCTCCTCTGGCACGCGTGCCATCGGTTGAACACCACTGTTCTAAGACAACTGCCTGTAGTAACAAATTGTCTGTCTCTCTACAGCCTGTGGAGGAAGAGGGCCAGACAATTCATTACTACAGACAGTTGTCCTAGAAACAGAGCCACAGGACTTGGAAGACTCTGCTGGAAGCTGGAAGTAACATCACAAGAGGTGAAGACCACAGAGAAGACCATAGAGGTCAGTGTGCCATGAGAAAGAAGAAAAAAAAAGCATTGAAAATTGCTGGTCCAGATGTCAGCTTAGCCAGGTGGGCTTCTGTCCTCTGATGCCACTCCTGCTCAAGGTGCTCCCTCACAATATATACTCTAGAATTAGGGGGCATCTCAGCACCCCACAAATGAGACTCTCAAGGATATAAAAGTTTTATTCTGTATAAATGACACCAGCAATGTAAAAAAAAAAAAATGTACAAAACATGTAAGATAATATTTATTAAATCTATCTATCAGTGTAGGTGGATCAGATTACACAGAAGATTTCCTTAGGCAGCCTTGAAAAGTAGCTAACCCTCAGATTTACAAAGAGTAAATTTGGTTGATCTGAGATTAAGGTTTGGCCAACTGAAAGATTTAAATATGGCCTCATTTCCCTCCCCCTACTTCCCCAGCAGTAAGCCAGTAGCAGCAGCTGCCACCACCTATTCCTCTTATTTAGCCTACTCTACCTACCACTGTTCCTCTGTCAATCCACCCCAAAATTGTTGCAGGAGGGCTCTAGTTGAAGAAGGGCATAAGGTTTGGGCTGGTGGAAACCAGGGTGAGCTGGTTTGCAAGGGCAAATCGGGTCTATTAACAGGATACTCTGGCCATTTCAAAGCAGACTGAGGGAAGACCTCTTGGAATTTGCAGCACAGGATTAGCTCATCACTTTGGGGTCAATTAGGAATTGTTTGTCCAGATGGTCAAGGCTGTGGGACTGGAGATGGTTTTGCCTGCTGTGAAACTGATGAGATGTTTCAGCACTTCCTCGTTTGGTTACTTCTTGGGGATGTGAAACAGAGATTCAGCTTTCTCATCTGAAGGTATCAGGGGAACAGAAATCATCACATTGATTGTCCCATCATCCAGTTCAAATCAATCATATATATTTCTGAGGTGTGAGATGGAGCAATCCTCCACTCTTCTTTATCTACTCCATTTCTTTGTTACTTTTGGAACCTTTTATGAGGTTCAGGAGATCTTGAATCCACTAGGGTGCTCCTTACACACCTAGTCCATATTCAATCCATCATCATTCTCAGCTGGCTCAGTGGATGATTGTGAAACAATTCTCTTGTGCACAGTTTTTGGCTTGGCCAGTGATACTACTGTAGATACTCCAGATAAATTTCTGCCAATAAATCAAGTGTAAAGCTTCTCCTTATCTTATCTGTGGGTCACCCAGGGGTCAGGGCTGTTCAGGCAGCCAGGAGAAGCCCAGAGGAGAGCAAGAGGACAATGCAGAGATAATTAAATTATGGGCTATTAGTCTCCAGGGTAACCAGAGCATTATTCTCTGCAATCCGAAGCCAAAGTTAATCCTTTCACTCCTTCCTCCTGAGAAAAAAGTAAGCCAGTGTTCAACATCTCCATTTAAATCAGGCAAGCCTCTTGCTCTTTGGCAGGATCACGCCCAACCCTTCTGCAGCCTCCTTCCATTTTGCCAATGTTTGGCAAAGGTCTTCGTTTTTAAACATCAGGATGTCCTCCTCGTTTCCATCTGAAACAAAGTCCCAGGCTACAATTCAGTGCACCATTACTTAAGAATAACACCCATGGAAAGCAATTTTCTCTACTTCTGAGTAAATCAGGTTGCAACTATGTGTAACTGTGTTTGCTCATGCTCAGTCCTTGTTGCCTGTCTCTGCTGTGAACTGAATTGCGCACTCCTAGTTATGTGTCATATGTTGTATGTTATATGTAGAGCCTCTGGCTTAACACACTGGGCACCTTCAAGAAGGATTGGATTAATGGTTCTATTGTTGTGTTGTTCACAGCACACTTACTCTGATAGCATTTATAAAAAGGTTGTGAAGAATTTAAAAAAGTTAATGAATAAAAATGTATCTTGTGAGCTTTTACTAAATTTTAATAAATTATAGACTGTACAGTTCTTAGGTAACAATTACCGTTAGGCTATATTTCAGGATCTGGCCTTGGGTAAAATCAGATATTATTATTATTAACAGTATTTATATACTGCGTTTCAACAAAAAAAGTTCACAAAGTGGTTCACAGAGAAAAAAATCAAACAACTCATGGCTCCCTGTCCCAAAAGGGCTCACAATCTAAAAAGATGCAAAAGAATACCAGCAGGCAGCCACTAAAAAGACACTGCTGGGGTGAAGCGGGACAGTTACTCTCCCCCTGCTAAAAAGAGGAGCATCCACTTTAAAAAGTGCCTCTTACCCAGTTAGCAGGATAAAATTATAGCCAGACACCTCCCTAAGTTCAAACCCCCCCCAAAAAAAACTTAGGAAAGGGTCATAGGAAAATTCCATTATTTGGCTCAAAACCTGCCCTCAAATTCTTTGTGAGATTGACTTAAACTTAAACTTCTGCAAAACACTGCATGGGTTTCTGTAGCAGCCAGAGCAGTGCAAGAAAGCTGAGAACCACTTCCAACTCACCCGTCTCCTTGAACATAGTGAGTGCTTGCAGAAGACATCAGTGCACACTGCCACTTCCCTGCCTTACCCCTTTTGGCTATCTCTGGCTCCGCTTCCAGTGGCAGTAATGAACTCAACCCGCCCTGCACCCAGGGCAAAAGTCCACAGGCGATGCTGTCCCCTGTACTTATCCAGCGCATGGAGCCTCGTGCAACTCTAGGACTGACTGGAGAAGCGTTCTGAAGCTTCCCCACGGTCTAATACAGTACGACTGAAAAACCGGGAGTACTATTTCCCAAATTGAGCCCCTTGTACTGTAATGTTCCACCAACCATCCACTGAGAACGTCTTCATAAACTTGCAATGAGTATGATTCTCTCATCGCTAGGATCACTGTAGTTTTTGACACCTGGTGGACCATAGGCTGGCCAGCTGTTCTTCCTGTCAGTGAGACAAAATGACTCGAGAGTCACAAGGTTTACAGCAGCCACAGTATAAACATCGGTATGTAGTTACATGGTTGCAATTACTTTAATGATGAAATGCAAAGGTGACAAATGGGTCAATCATGTCTAATGGTCATTTACAGCCCTTTCCTATCATACACAAACTATGACATCAACACTAGACCTTAATCTTGCTAGAAAACATTTTGCGCTCATGCAATCCTTTTTAGAAAGGACACTGGCTGTTGCTTGTGTTGTGACTGTGCATTTGTCAGGGACAATTCTGATTTTCTGGTACCATCCTGGCATAAAGCACTCTCCCTGCCTATTTTGTCTGCAAGAGAAATCCTGGAGATGTCTTTTCCAAATGTTATTAAGTATGAATCACTGAAGTTGTTGTTCTTCTACCTTCAGACCCCTTTCCCAGCTTTCCACAAGGCAGATCATGGAGTTGAGGGGTGGTGATGGAATTGAATAGTGGGTGCACCATTTCTTTTAGTGCACACTCAGGGCAATGCATGCACACAAACAGGAGGACATCACATTCAGCAGAACCTGCCATTTCACCATCTGAAGGTGAAGTTGAAACTATGGGTAACATATGAAGGGAAAATTATGTTTTTCCTAGGATATACTTGCTCCAATGACTGCCTTTAAATCAGTGCAGGACAGGCAATTGCAGAGCAATTGAAGTCAACATACAGCAGCACCCTACAGTAATTCAACACGGGCAAAAAGAACATGGGGGTGATGGAGCTCCAAGATGAAGAAGAAGAAGAAGAAGAAGAAGAAGAAGAAGACGACGACGACGACGACGACGACGACGACGACGACGACGACGACGACGACGACGACGACGACGACGACGACGACGACGACGACGACGACGACGACGACGACGACGACGAGGAGGAGACGAGGAGGAGGAGGAGGAGCATGGCAGGGCCAGTGATGTGATTACAGTCACATCCAGGGAATGTCTCCTAGTACAGTAGATTGTTCTCCTAACTGCGGACAGAGCTCCTTAAATTAGATCCACCTATAAGCACGTAATGGACAGCAAGCCTATTTGACACTTTCTTACTACAAAGCATATTTTCCCTCTTTCCTCCTCTTCCTTCGACACCTGAACTTCAAAACATCATACATCTTGCAATCCTATCTCATTTTTCAGTCCTTGCAGCACAAGGAGCGGCTGGCAAGGGCGTTGGGAGCTGGCCCCTTGTTTCCATTTAAATAGGTTTCAGTCCCAACCAGCCAAAGCTATACAAAACTGCTATAAAGGAATTTCTCATTGTATGGAGGAAAAGAAAGGAATCTGAAAGCTATTTTGGCTCCATTTTTCTTTCTACTCCTAATAGCTTTCGTTTCAAAATCCTGAGTTGCTGACACTCATTTTCTCTTTTTTTCTTTCTCTCTCTCCCGGCACAGAAAGAGAGAGAGAGAAGGAGCACAAGGCCTGCCAGCAATTAGATAGTCCTGGCTGGTATGTGATTACAGTTGTTAGGCCTTGCCCAGTTTTATTGACAAAGCTTCCATAATCTGTTGCTTAATTTCACTTCCCTTCTCTACTGCTTGTTTCTTCCCACCCTGGCTTAGTTTCTGAAGTTTCGCTTCCAATGGCCAGTAGAGGGCACCTAGATTTAGTTTCTGGAGCCCTGGAACTATATTTAGCAGTTTATCCAGGAGTAGCTCTTTCTACTAATAAAACAGACATTACTGGCCAACATCTAACTATGAAACCTGGAACAGAATTTCTGGACATCTTTAATGAGGATCTTGAGTAAGATGCATTACATAAAGAGTTGGCTACACATTGGGAAAGGCCAGCTTTACCTTAATAAAAGTGTAGTACAAAATCATATGAGAGCATCTAATTGTTATCCCCCACAAAAAGAAAAAGGTCCATCTCAATAGTTGCCTCCTATCACTTGGTCTGGCTACACATTTAAGCTTCTTTGCCTACGTACCTAGTTCACCACTTCCTTTTCAGCTCCAGCTTTGCTAATGTTAAGACTGGACTGCTAGTGGGGGGGAAAAAAAGATTTATGTTTACACAGTATTTCTGCTCTCTTGTAAGTGAACCAGGTGTGGAGAGACTGCTACATTTTACATGTTCAAAACACGGGGGAACAGTAAAACGAATGAGTCCTGTTTTTAAGGTACATTTGTGCACTCTTCAGACATAGGTAACGAAATGAGATGGAAAAGTGGAAGAGTCCTGACATTTCATACAGTGGGGTGGGGGGGTGTCATTTTTTTAATGCTTTCCCAGTTTTAAAACAAAAGTTTGCAGTCAGAAGCACGACAGGGAGTAGGATGAGAAAGTTAAAATGAATGAAACAAATAAGTCAGTGGTAATGGGCAGTGTGAATGCATCAGGCCCAATTTCAAATGCCCATTCAAGAAGGGCACGGTCCTGTTGGGTGACTGTATTTCACATGGCAGGCTTCACATGGAGAAATGCTTGCACAGTAGGATCCACACCTGAAGATGGAATTTGGAAAAGATCTGGAGGTGGAACTAGGAGCACAGAGCCTGGTTGTTGCTGGTAAACCCAGGGACAAGTTGATTTATCTTTTTTTTTTTTTTTAATAGCTTTATCCCACCTTTCTTCTTTGTTCAGAACCAACACTGACTATTCACTTATGCGGTACAACCAAAAGGGGGGGAACTGGTGGGAAAAAAATAGCTTCTCGCTCTTCCCTACTTTCGTAGCAACCATCTTGAAAGCCGAAGACCAGCCACACTATTTGTTTTTATTTTCTCCCGGTTCTTTGGCAACCCAATATGGAAAAAGTCTTGAGGCTATGCCTTTACTATGCCTGGCTTTACTATGCCTGGCTGTTCTTCAAGGCACAGGAGCAGAGACTGAAGAAATTGTGGCCACGCTAATCTAGCACTCTTTCAAGGTCTTTGTAAAGGTTGTGTTGACTTGGTGGCCACAGAAAGATTATTTGGGTTGCAAAGGCATGTTACAAAAACCTTTGCTCCAGAGAAAAGCTGTGTGGGGGTGTGTGTGTGTATGAGTGAGAGAGAGAGAGAGAGAGAGAGGCCTGCTGCCTGTGGAGGCAGGAAATATGTTCGTTTACTTATTTGTGGGCTTTGCCACACAGTTTTGAAAAATTGCAGAGGACAGGCATTTGGTATTATGACTTCTTGGAAAGCAGTTTATATTTTGCTGTAGAGAAGTCACACAAGTATGAACTGGAGAACAGTTCATGGGTGGAAACAATGGTTTCTTCTGAGAGGTTTGCCCCAGCTGATAACAATCATTGATCCATTGAGCATACAAGAAGAGCGAGTGGCCGTGTCTCGGAAGACTATAGAAAGTTCTGCCAGGCCACAAAAGCAGCAGAGAAACCCGTTTGCTTTCCAATGGCGAGCATAAAATTGCTGCACCAGTTTGCACCAGCTGAAGAGTGGAGTGATCAGAGGCAGGGTGAAGTCTGGAACTCTGTCCTACATTCATGGAAACGGAAACCGCCTCAGATGCCTCTTTCGCATACCATTTTCCCCTTGACTGTTTCCTACACTGATTCTCCACCCCATGTGTTTGTGTGTGCGTTTTTTTTTTCTTTGTGGCTTTAAATTGCTGCATGAGAAAGGAAATCAGCAGGTATAGCTTTTCTTGCCATGGAGATCCAGTAATGGGGGAAAGAGTCATGTGCTGAATTTTTACTTTTTTATTACATTTCCAGCCTAACTTTCTTCTCAGATGGAACTCAAGGTGGCACACATGGCAGTCCCACACCTAGATCTGCAATTTTCAATGTTTTCCTTCTCACAGCACATGGACCTCCATGGTCTTCTCTATGGTCTTTGCCTCTTGTGAGGTCTCTTCCAGCTTCTGCTCTGCCAGAGGAAGAGGGACAGACAATTGATTACTACAGACAGTTGTCCTAGAAACAGAGCCACAGAACCTGGAAGGGTTTTTCAGCAATTTTCAACCACTGTGCTCCAAACACCTGCCGGACACCCACAGATCTTTCGCGGCATGCTGATATGCCAAGGCAGACTGGTTGAAAATAGCGGCTGTAGACATTGGGAAGACTCAGACCTGCTTAGCTGCAGTAATGCGGCTGCCTCCAGTCTCAGATCGTAGCCCTGGGATCAGTGTGTACACTTGTCCTGCAGGGGTTTAAGGTTGCGTGGAAAAAAAAAAACGGTGACATTATATGCTTATTCTAGCTCAGCTGGTTTGCTCTTAGGTTTGGGAGACTGGCAGCTCAATCCTATCCCTTGAGTATGACAGTTGTTGTCACCTCCCCTGTTGTAAATGTGGTGCCATTGGAAATGGTGTACCACTGCCTGGTAATTCAGAGCCACCAGTGCAAAGGTAAGCAGCCCTGTGCACCTCCTGTGCCTCCTGCTCACACCAACCCAGTTAGGTCAGTGGCTAGGACTGTCCATGGGCTGTTTTGGGGTTCAGGGCAAGGAGGAGGAGGGCAGAGAGCAGGCTGGAGAGGATGGATCTCAGCGGCAAAGGCACAGGCCAGATCATACCCCTGATTTTCTAACCTGCCCAGCCACCTTCCTCTCCTCGGACCTACGCCTGCAAAATAACTATTGACAGGACTCCTCTGTCCCAACACCATTCCATAATATTCCAATAGCCTTCCTAGTGATGTCTGTCTGGTTCTTTCTCTTGTTCCCTTTTGCCAGCAAGTTACTTGGCAACCTTCAGTCTCGAAAGAATCTATCGCACTCTGAAAGGTGGTTCTGGCACAGCGTCTAGTGTGGCTGAAAAGGCCGATTCAGGAGTGACAATCCCTTCCACACTGGGAGCAAGTGCAGTCTGTCCCTGGTCTGTCTCCCTGGCTATGGGCCTTCCTTCTTTGCCTCTTAGCCTCAGACTGTTGGCCAAGTGTCTCTTCAAACTGGGAAAGGCCATGCTGCACAGCCTGCCTCCAAGCGGGCCGCTCAGAGGCCAGGGTTTCCCACTTGTTGAGGTCCACTCCTAAGGCCTTCAGATCCCTCTTGCAGATGTCCTTGTATCGCAGCTGTGGTCTACCTGTAGGGCGCTTTCCTTGCACGAGTTCTCCATAGAGGAGATCCTTTGGGATCCGGCCATCATCCATTCTCACGACATGACCGAGCCAACGCAGCCAGCAAGTTAAGACATCTTTATTCCAGAAGGCCTTTTTACCTGTATAATTAACTGCTGGAACAATTTTCAGTTGTGAATTATTATTATTATTACTTTTTAGACTAGCTTTAGCGAGACGGTTTTCTATTCTTTTTTCCCCAAGGCTGTGTCACTGCTGTTTTATTCTACTTGATTTTGTGTTTTTATTGATGTTTACTTTTTTTGTAAGTTTTGCTGATATTTTAGAATAACTTTTGCTCTGTGTACATCACTTTGACTCCTGGTTAAAAAGGAGACTCAAAAATGAATGCATCAACAAAGACGGCAGCAGCCTTGTAAAAGGCACCAGAAATGAAGCCAACGTCTTCATGGTTGTTGAAAAGGAGTCATTGAAGAGATTCAGTGTATTGCCAGAACAGTAGCTCTTGTGTGCTTGGGGTATAGATCTGAAGACATGCAGAACATACTTTCTGTCATGAAAGAGGGGAGAAGATGAAAAGGGAAAGAAATACAAATGCTGACAATAGATATCAAAAGACTCTGGAAACAAAAGCGGTGGAACAATCACAGCTGTCTGTCATAGGATGTCTCCCTCTGTTGTTGAAGTATCATCTTGAAAGGGTTCCATTACCATCACACACCTAAATGCAAGACAAGAATCAGCAATTCTTCCAACTTGTTATTTGATGGACTGCTTCTGGAGGTGAATCATATTTGTACCTCACCTGTTCTTTTATTGAGTTATGTTACCACAAGTGTTTTGACAGCTATTGAAGATACACCAACATCATTGTTACCACTTCCAGAGGGGTCGCCATCTTAAGACATTTTGCGGCAAAAACAAAAGAGCAATGGGTCTCTTAAAGACACACGGGTTTCTTGCGGCACACCTTTCATAAATTAGATTCCACTTCATGAGAGGCATTGTTGGATTCTCTAAATCTCTGTGGCTCTTTAAGATGCTACAGGACTCTATAATGCAGCAGTTCTCAAACTGTGGGTCATGAGCCAATTTTTGGAGGGTCATAAAAAGGACCACTGAGCCAGAAGGCCGCGGTGACTGGCCTTTGCTGATGCACACACAGGCCTGCTGGGTCACTATCAGGAACCCACAACCAATGAAGTGTTAAAATAAAGTTGTGGGCCAGAGCCACTTGTGCTAAAATAAAATTGCAGTGCTAAAAATAAAGTTGTGCCTGCCACCAGTCAGCACTGGCATTCTGGGGTGCTACCCAGACACCATGACTCACAAAGTGGGTCACACTACTAAAAAGATTGAGAACCACTGCTATAATATATAGTCTTCAAGGAGAGCTGGTAAGCTTCCATTTGAACAGTCAGGTCCAAACAACAACCTACAGGTGCTTATTTACTTCAATTGGTGCCAAACAGGGAACATATCCCTATGGTATGTGGCTTATGGAATTAAGAATAGAAAATAAAAATTATCAGATGATAAGTTCTTACAGTAAACCTAAAGCAAAGTGCCCATTGGTGCAATAAGAAGTCTTCAGCTTCCCTAAATATCTGATATAGGACACAAATGTAGCAAAATTCTCCTTCTCACATCAACAGATGCAACAGGTGATCAGTTCTCCATGTCACATGTGCATGTCTGCATACAGTGCTATCTCAGCCTTTGGTAAATGGTCATGTGGAGTTCTAATTCTGTAGGCAAACAAGCCTTGCATGACTCAGATTCCTTCACTTCTGCTGCTACTAAGTTCTTACACAGCAAAATAACAACCCACTTTATCCTGGGGTTAATTTCCTCTCAGCCTGCATTACTCATCCCTCTCCTAAATGGTAACACCCTTAAATACTTCTCAAGAGTCCTCATATCCTCCCTTAGTCACTGGGCCATTCATTTATATGGTTCTTTTTCTTAAGCCTTTTGCTAGCAAATCAAATCTTTGCAATCTCCTAGCTGCATGTTCCTACTTTTCACTTCATTTTCTGGTTACCTGGAGACCCTAGGAGGAAAAGAAGTTGATAATCTATTGGGGTTATCATTTCAGGTTTAGTAGGGAGAATAAAGAGATTTTGGTGGGTGTAGGAAGATTTATCATTTATTTTTCACATTTTTATACAAGATATTAATACAAGATTTAATACAAGATTCCTACTTTTCACTTCATTTTTGAGTTACCTGGAGACCGTAGAAGGCAAAGAAGTTGATAATCTATTCGGGTTATCATTCAGGTTCAGTAGGCAGAATAAAGAGATTTTGGTGGGGGTAGGAAGATTTATCATTTGTGAACTTTTAGTTGAAAAGCGGTATATAAATACTGTTAATAATAATAATAATTTATTTTTCACATTTTTATACAAGATTTTAATACTTTATAGCCCGGTTCAGTGACCTGCGCTTGAAGGCATTCAAAGTTCCACTGCAAAAGAAAAAGACAATGTATTTTAAGAGCATTTGTTGTGCTCATTTCACCATCATCAGAAATACTAATTTATTTTTGATTTTATAGTTTTTTTTTAAAAAAAGAATATCTTGCTGTATCTTCAACAAACTCAAAATGGTTAATAACTCATTGTTAGAACAATAAACATCAAACTGCAAACCGATAAATGACTACAGAAACAGTGGCAAACCTAGAATAGTCAAATAAACAGAAGAGACACAGCAGAATAAAACCGGCAGTAATCAATAAAAAGGGGGACAAATCCCACTGCAGCAGAAGAAAAGCAATGAATATAAAAATCAGTTGCCTCTGTAATCACATGTGGGTGGAACCATTACGAAGAGTGGGAGGCAGAGCAAGGGTTCCCTGGACCGAACCAAGTGCAATCTGCATAACTGCATTCATTTGTGAAGCCCCCCCCATCCCGGTTCTGTTTCCTGTTTGTACTATAGTGCAGCAACATCACTGTGGGGTGCAGACTGTACCAGGTGACACACTCGAGGAGGTTACACCATCGGGCTGCAGCAGATAGAGAGACCAGTGTGCAGGAATCACTGCTCTCCCCTGCCTTTGTATGCTTGGAGCTGTGAGGATCGGCTTCTCTGCATCCTGCCTTCTCTCTACCCACCTCATTCCTACAGATCCGACTGTTGAAGTTGCTCTGGGAGGCAGACACTCAGAACTTACTGCCTGCCTGCCTGCCTGCCTGCCTGCCTGCCATGTGCAAAGTCACCCACAGGGTGACAATGGCAACAGCGGCAGACCCAGAACGAACTTTCAGTTACTGCACTTCTGGTTATCACACTTCCAGTTCACACTGGGTGACACCAACCCTAGTGATGCCACTGCTATAGTGAACAGACAGAACCCAGGACTGACTGATGGTGATATGAACATATGAAACGTTTAAACCAGAACAGTAGTCCACCTTGCCCGTTTTTGTCAACGGAACAGTAGCCTTCCAGGGTCTCGAATCCAGCCCCTTGCTCCTCTTGCAACATGCCCACTTCCTCTCTGCGACTGCACTATCTCGATGGAACCACACACAGCTTACTCATCACACAGCAACAGTGGCACAGATGTTGCTCTATCTTAGGATCAGCTCTGACAGTGTGAATCATGTGCTGGGAGTGAGAATTGGCAGGGTCATCTGGAGTCAGTCCCTGCAGCATCAACCAGGTGATACACAGTTTGATAGTGCTGGTCACAGTGGCTAGAGCTCAGATACTCCTGACTGGCTAGCATTCTCGTCATGTGTGTAGCATGCAGAGGCATTGAGCACAAATCCCTGAGTTATGGGGCCGCTGCTAGGGCCTGAAGCAGAGAGCCTTTCCCTATTAGGGCCATTTGGCTATCACTACTGAATTTCTAAATATTCAATTACCACCATTGGGCAATGAGAAGGTCTGGAAGCATCAGTGTGTAGTTAGTCTATGGAACTCCTTGCCACATGATGTGGTGATGGCATCTGGCCTAGATGCCTTTAAAAGGGGATTGGACAAATTTCTGGAGGAAAAGTCCATCATGGGTTACAAGCCATGATGTGTATGTGCAACCTCCTGGTTTTAGAAGTGGGATACTTCAGAATGCCAGATGCAAGGGATGGCACCAGGATGCAGGTCTCTTGTTATCTGGTGTGCTCCCTGGGGCATTTGGTGGGCCACTGTGAGATACAGGAAGTTGGACTAGATTGGCCTATGGCCTGATCCAGCAGGGCTGCTTTAGCTTCCTTGGGGCAAGACTCTAGAAATTTCTGACTACCCTCTCACAGTTCAGCAAAACTAGTAGTGTTCGGGGGCGGGAGGGCCCAGACAGACCTTGATTCATATTTCAAGGAGGTTTGATTATTACCAGGTCAGCTTACAGGCAGTCTTGATGTGGCTTGAAACTACCATTCAGAGAATGACTTGAAAGAAGAACAATAAAAGGGTCCATCGAAAAGAGTGCTTCTGAAAACCTACATTAGAAAGGTTCCTCTTTCCTTGTTCCTCCTTACAGCACACTTCCTTTCTGCTAATAATGTCCCCTGTGTGCCTGCCTGCCTGCCTGCCTTACTGCTTGTAAAGATTCCAGGCAGCCACAGGTACATTGTCTGCCTAACTTATGAAACTAGACCTTCTTTCTATTTCTCTCCCCCTCCCACAGTGTTGGCATTCGCTTTTCACAGCTATAAAGTACTATACAGTTCATGGTTCATAAACCCTCCCACTTAAGAAAAACCCCAAACCAGTTTTCCATCAGTCGCCTGATCCTGTGCATTGCTAGAACTGGGTGCTGGGTTTTAGTAGTATCTCCTCCAAATCTTCAGGCATTGGCATATACTGGGCAAAGCACTCTGCGCAGTAAGGAGGAAAGACGCCCAGAGTGACCTCACGGCTTTGGATCCTAAAAAATGTTGGAGCAGGGAGAGGCAGGACCTTCTCTGCTGTGGCACCACCAGCTTCCAAAGACTTTCTGCCTGGCTCTGTCCCTGCTCACCTTCTGAAAGGCAATAAAAATAGATCATTTTCAGGGGTTTGGGGGGATACAATTTAATAGTGTGTTATGCTCCTTTTTGTGTTAAACTCTTATTGACTGTTGATGTTTCTGTTTGATTTTACACACACACACACACACAGTGCTCTGATGTTGATTTATATTTTATTAATTACTCTGAGGACTTCCTTGAAATAGAAAGTGGGATAAAAATACTTTGAAATTCATACATAGAGATAGAACAACAATGACATCAGCAATGATGAGGTTATCCCAGATCTTCACTCCGCTTTGCCTATGGTAGTCCTAGAATTCCAATCCATGTGCAGAGCAGAGTGAAAAGCTCATTATTCAGTTCCCAAGTATGTTTTGCAAGCCCAGTTTCCAAGCATGAATACATTGCATGAACCAGATAAATACATTGGGCGTCTAACTTCTAATAGACTTCATGTAATGCAAATGAGTGGGAGGAAATGGAGAGGAAGCAGGATTGGCTGACTCATGTGCAAAGGGAAAGTTGCACACTTCTCACGAGGCAGGGTGTGAGTCGATCCTACACGCAACCCCATAGGTGAATGGTGCTCACATGCCTCTCCATGTGCCGTTAGGACAATGCCCAGGAACTGCAGCTCATTCCCTGTTTTTCTCCACCCAGAAGTTCCTAGCAGGTAACATGCCCTATACTGGTTAATGCAAATTCAATTCACACCAGCAATCATACCCTGACAAAGATTCTGTACCTGATAAACCAGTACAGTCGAAAGGGCTGTTTAAACTCTCTCCCCATTCCACAGGCTTCAGTACAGTTCCACATGGCTTGTTTAAACCTCTGGCTCCTTTTCCCCATATGACAGTCTGCTAACTATAAATTGTGGCAGACTGGTTGCCTTCTAGATGGTTTAGGACCTAAACGTTAGGCTAATACAGGAAACAAAAATGTATTACAGTTCCTTTTTCACATAGACAGCTGTTGTGAGTCTGAGTTTTCTCTTCCCTGCCCAGCATACAAGTTGTCAAATAAAGGAGAACCAGGGCACTCTGGTTTTAGAGGATTTCTAATAGGGTCCCAAATGGCAGGAAATTAACAGGCTTTTCATGAACATCTGTTCTACCTCTGGCTCCAAAGGTTGGAGGCCAACATTATCTGTTAAATTCAATAGCAGGCAGAAGTAATAAAACATATTCTTGGGTTTCCCCACAGATGCTATCCCCTATTAGCCACTCATCATCTTGTAGGGCAGCAAAATATCTCACCTCTACTCTACTTCAGGGATTTATTAATGATACCCCATATAAATTTAGAGGATGATGACGGGGCTGATGCAAAACTTTGTGGTCCCACAGTTAGGAAATTCCCTTGTTGAAGAAATCCACCGACATTTCTCCAGTCAAGTCGTGCAAAGCTTTTCATTTCAGGAAAGTTTACTGTGAACTTATTACTAGGATTTTTATTTATCTTTATTTTATTGTTTTATTGTATTGATTAAGGGCCCAATCCTATCCACACTTTCCTGGGAGTAAATCTCATTGAATACAATGGGACTTACTTCTGAGTAGATAGGATTGGGCCTATCCTGAGTAGATGGGCTAGTGCATAGGATTGGGCAGCAAATAATTAAGATCTGGTCTATAGGGCAGAAGGTCTGGTCTAGATGGTAGAGGCATCATTAAGCCCGAAGACAACATCTGAAGGTTGCCAGTTCAAGAATACTGGAAGCTTCCGTGTGTGTTGAGATTTGAAGCTGAACTGAGCCTTCTTTAGTGAGAGACAAGAAGCTGGATGCAGCTGTTTCTCAGTGTGAGAGGCAACACAGCCAGAATAAAGACTAAACAGATAAAGATCCACCTGAAAAGTAGTGTGTTCTTGAAAGACAGAACTTCTTTATTTATTGGGGAAAAAACCCTCAGGGGTTTAGAGAAAGCCTGCCCATGTAAACCACCTTGAATAAAGTCAAAAGAGCAATCCAATGGCCAGAAAGGCGGTATATAAATACCAGTATTATTATTATTATTATTAGTAGTAGTAGTAGTAGTAGTAGTAGTAGTAGTAACTGCCCTTTTATGTATTTAATGAAGAGTTGGATTTTAGTACATTTTAAAAATATCAGTAGATTAAGAGAAACTGCTATTGAGTTTGCCCAATCAGCTGGACCAAGAAATACAACTGTTGCAACAGGTAATACAGCTACAGGAAGTACTAATTACTTTATAGTTTCAGATTTACAATCATGTGTACATTGAACAAGGAACCAGCGCATATGCCTATAACATTCATGTTTATGGAGAAAGATTTGTCACATTCACACTTCAACATTTTTAACTAGCCAATCTTATACCTGGGGAATGCCAGCCCACCACTAGATGCACCAGTGCAAAGTCAGCCCCACCATTCCAGTAACCCCTCCACAGGGACTGTGGCACAGATGCAGTGGCATAGCTAAGAGGGGAAGGGGGTACATTTCTCTGGGTACCATGCCCTGAGGGAGTGACTTAGAGTTCTCTGAAAGGCACTTCTGGTTTTCGCCTAAGACACCCCCTCAATGTGTGGTACCGAGGGCCTCTAAGATGGGAGGTGTTAAAAACTGGGGAAGCTGTTTTGGGGGTCCGGAGGGGTGTTAAAAAACTTTCTGCCCCAAAGTGCCAGATTCCTTAGCTATGCCACTGCACAGATGTCAATGCCGCAGTCAGAAACCCATGTGCTCCAATTATTTTTTAAAAGTTATTGACTGTGTTACACCTCTTTAAACTGACAGGATATGAAAAAAACGTTAAGGCTTTGCTAAAGATCCATTACTCCTGCAGAATAAATATCAGGTTAGCGGATTGCATCAGCAAGGTATCCTGTCATGCAATCTGCCCAGCTTCTCTCAGAAGTAACACTGTTACTTCCTGCTTCTTAAATAAAAAGGAGGTGTAATCAATGCAAAAGGACTTCCTTGCAGAACAGCCAGTCAATTTATAGTAACCTTATTGCTGTAAGATGCTGTGATCTCCAGCAGAATTCTAAACTGAATGAAAACATGGGGTTTGGGTCTATCCACGGTTAGCCAAAACCACATCAGTTTTCAGAGACTGCCTATAGTTTGCAGGGATAACAGGAGAAGAGGAATATTAACTGTTGACAGGAAAGCAGTGGGGAGTTCAAGGGAAAGTGAATTGAGTTTCACATATTGATTGGAACTAACTAGCCAAATATTTGGCTGCAGGTATAACGTTGAAGCAAATGATCACGTGCATTAAGTGCCCAACAAAATTCAGATCTACAGTTATCTTGGTATTTGCCATCCACAGGGACACTGCTGGTAATGAAATTTTAAGGAGCAATGCTTCTTTGATAGAGATCAGGTAATAATAGTCAGCAATCATGGACCTTCTCTGCAATTCATTAGACTGGCAAACAATTAGTCTACTGCTAGTTAATGTGAATGTGTTAAAGATCTAACCCAAAATTGCACATGTAAATACCATAAAAAGGCTGTGCAGCAGCAATTGGAATGGGAAAGAAAAGTAACAAATCCAATCCCATTTTAGAAGACAACTTCACATGTTTTTGTGTTTATGTTAGTGAGATCAGTTTTGTGTTTATACTGTACTGTCCCATTTCCTTGTGTGTGTGTGTGTGTGTGTGTGTGATTTTTTTTATCCTGTCTTCCCCTCACCACCATGGATGCCCAAGGCAACATAACATAAAAGCAAACCATGTTATTATTATAAAACAATTAATTTAAAAAATATATAAAAATGCAGCAATAAAACAGCAAAAAGCCAGAGGCAGCAGCACAGAAGTCATAAAAGCATCTATAGTCGGTTAAAATCTAAAATATAGAAATATAAAAAAAAATAGCAGCACAACAGCACACTATATTTGGACTGCTATGAAACAACTTACTATAGTGTTTGTGTAGGAGTGTAGTACTACAGTCGTAGTAGGCTGCCATGGCAAGGAGAAATGTTTGTGTTCACTGCACAAGGAGAATTATCAGAAGACCAGCTAGAGTAGGAGCCCCAACAGTGGGCAGCTCACTACCAAAGGCAGAGGAGCCAGGAAGCCAACAGGTAGGAGGTAGGTTGGTGGAGGGAACAGTTTCGGGAATGCTTCAAGTGGAGATTGGGCCAGGGATCAGGCCAAGGGGTGGCTCTCAGTGACAGAGGTATAGTCAAGGAATTATGTCCCTGATCCAGGCCTACCAGATGTACACCAGCAAAACAGATGACATGGATCTGAGTAGGCCCATTGGGGGCAGTAGCATACCTACCATTGAATGAGCAGGGCAAATGCCCCAGGCGCAGAGTCTCGTGCGCTGCTAGGACCGCGTGGGAAGCCTTCTGGGGCTCCTGACACAGTCGGAAACTGTACTTCCAGTTTCCCAGAAGTACAGTTTAAGAGTCCGGTGAAGCTTTAGTAGGCTTCCCCAGTGCATCCTGGAGTCGAGCAAGGCTCCATGTGCTCCAGGTAAGTGGGGCGGGGGCAGATTTGTGCGTGGGGGGGGGAGACAGCATCCCACAGGGGGTGCCATCGCGAAACTTTGCCCTGGGGCACAGGGCAGGGGAGGTCCACTACTGATTGGGGCCCAGGAAACAGTGCAGTAGTAAGGAAAAACTTTATTTACTTAAGTCTTCACTACTGCCTGTGTCCCGGCCAGCTCACAGGATGCAGCGGAGGCTGTTTTGGCCAGGTGTAGGCTGACCCTGGATAGGATTGGGCCACCAGGCTCAGTTTTTCCCCAGTCCTACCACCTGTTCTTTTTAATTGGAGACGCCTGGGATTGAAGCATGTGCTTATTGTTGAGCTATGGGGTCCCCCATGGTCCACAATGTAGTCTGGGTGACATACCATGGATTGGTTGTCAGGGGCTGAGGTGTGGAAGATTCCACCTTGGGCCCATGACTCGAACTCTTTGGGCTCTTTCCAGCCCTTGTGTTCAACTACTCACATATGTGGTTGTTACATAATGTTACCGCTGACTGTGAATCATCTCTGCCCTGCTCAGCATTACAACTGATTCATCCTGAAACAAAGGAAAATCTTCATATGCTCACATACACCCATATTTCACACACAGAGTGATAAAATTGTATTTTCCTTTGAAAAGGAGTCGAGTAGAAACATTTTGACATTTAATTCTTTTCAGAGCAGAAATTGGCATCCAATTTCCAAATCTGTCTACAAAGCCCCCAAAATGAAGGGGATGGCAAGAAAGCATGGCTCCAGGGAAAACTTTCACAGCTGCACAGAAGAGCAAGTGACCTGTACAGGTATTCCAGATCTCATCCAGAACTGTAGCCCCAAGAGGACCTGTGGGGGGCTTTCCCCTCATTAGGGAGATTCCAGGCTTGCTTCCTGAATTTTTTAGCTTCCATAAAAACATACGTGTGCACACACAACTGTAGCCCTTTTACTTATGGCGATATAAGAAAAGGCATGAAGGTAGGACTCCATCCACCTGCTTATTAAGAAGTAATACATCCAAGCAGTGGTTCCCAAACTTACTATGGTCCCGGCACCCTTCTTTCATGGTATCCTCTTCTTCCGGCTCTCCCAGGTACCGCCATCTTGGAACGCACAAAATCTCACAAGAATTGCATGAGATTGCTCACACTCCAAAAAGGTGGCTCCCAGGGTGCCACAAGGAGAAGCTGCCAGGGGGTGTGCCCTCGAGTGCCATGGCACACAGTTTGGGAACCAATGCCCTCAAGTATTCTGACCAATAAGTGAAAAACCCCTCGGAAGGATGATTGATGAAGACTTTAACACCTAGGTTTAAATCTTGTAAAATGAATTTTACTGTTAAATGAATTTTAACATAGTTAAATATATGTAAACATTTGCAAGTATTTGTGTTTAGGTTCTGGCTGCTCTGCATTCATCATGTTCCCACAACCATCACCTGTAGGCTTTTTTGCAACAATTTCTGGCTATAGGTTCAATCCCATGTATGCTTTAGGCTATATCAGGGGTGTCCAAAGTTTTTGGCAGGAGGGCCACATCAGTTCTCTGACACTGTGTCGGGGGCCGGGGAAAAAAAAGAATTAATTTACATTTAAAATTTGAATAAATTTACATAAGTTTACATAAATGAATATATTAAAGATGAACTTATATGAATGAATGAAGGTCTTGCAATAGCTCAATGCCTATAAAAGGCCTTGTACAAAGCAAGGCTGGCCTTTCCTTTGCTGCCACTGCTGTGTCACAGATGTGAAAGAGCAAGCAGTGAAGGGAGCTCTCATCCCACAGCTCACACGAGAGGTCAAACAGTCGCCCTCAAGCTGAGAGAAGTTGCGTTGGGCCAGTGCAGGCTTCAACAAATCTCCGGAGGGCCAGAGGCTCATTGGAGACTGGGGGCTCCCTGAGGGCCGCATTGAGAGGCCTCGAGGGCCGCAAGTGGCCCCCGGGCCGGGGTTTCGGCACCCCTGGGCTATATGATGGCACTTCTTTGGGGGAATTTTTTATTATTATTAAATGTAGCCACAAGAGAGATATTCCACCTTGCATGGTGCCAGCTGGGTGCCAGGCTGAATACTTCTCATTGCTCAATGTATGTGATATTTCCCTGAAGAATTCCATAGCTCAAAATCTACTGAATATTTCTGTAGCTCTTCAAATACTCCGTGCTGCTCCTACAGTTTGCTGTTTACATCAGGGATGGTCAACTGGCAGCTGGCAGGCCAGAACCAATCAGTAAAGCAGTGTTTCTCAAACTGTGGGTCGGGACCTACTAGGTGGGTCGCGAGCCAATTTCAGGTGGGTCCCCATTCATTTCAATATTTTATTTTTAATATATTAGACTTGATCCTACCATGGTATGCATACCATTGCATGCATATGCATGGACTGCATTTGGGGAAAAGTACAGACTTGTACTTTTAACAAGCTACTATGTATATTATTTTAACAATGTTAGTAAATGGGACTTACTCCTGGGTAAGTGTGGGTAGGATTGCAGCCTAGGATTGTCATGACATCACTTCTGGTGGGTCCTGACAGATTCTCCTTCTAAAAAGTGGGTCCTGGTGCTAAATGTGGGAGAACCACTGCCCTAAAGTATTTTATCTGGCCCCTGGTAAAGTAACCAAATTTCAACCAAGCTGCGGTAGTCAGTTTGGCCATTGTTCTCTCACAATTATCTATTTCTAACAGCCAGTGTAGTGTAATTTTTAGGGTCAAACTCATACTTTGAGGAGTGGGGAGACCCAGCTCCAGTCCCCATTTCATCAGGAACATCAGTGGGTGGTTTTCAGCTTGTCACCCAGCCTCAGCAAACCTCACAGGATTCTTGTGAGGACAAGATGGAGTGAGGACCATTCTACAGCAGCCTGGGCTCCTTGGTAGAAGGGTGGGATAGAAATGTATTTAGTGAAATCATTTTCAACTGTTTTAAGGAGTAGCTAGAAAAACCTTGTTGATAATACCTAGGATCATGTATTGCACACTACACCACATGGTACAACAGCACATGGTTTCCAAATTGTATTTCACTAAAGCATGATCTACTACCTGGACATATGTGTGCTTTGTAGTTAGAAAAGTTTCACAGAGGTAAAAGTTTGTCAGCTAAAAACAGCTCTAGGCTGACATTTGATTGAAGGGGTCAAAATAATTCATACATAATGCAAGTCTCAAAAGCACCACTTTACATCACAGACCTGTATGTGTAGACCCAATAATTTAATGTCTAAGTATTTTGATTTTTAAACTGATGTAGAGATCAGGCACAAAAGCATGTTAGACAGGAAATTATATTAAATATATGAAATCAATGCAATATTCTGATTATTTGGTCTTAAATCAAAATAGAGACTTTTATCCTTAGGCATAGATTCCAATTTTATATTTATTAAGGGTGTATCCAGCCAAAGGTGAGCACTTTTGAGTCCCACAGATTAAACTAAGCGTTAAGCTAAGCTTAGCTTTCTCTCACTAATGGCCCAATCCTACTCCTCCCCCATCCCCGGAACAAATGTTTCTGGGGGCAGGGCATGCTTTCCAGCCATCACAAATTATCTTCCAAAAGTGCATGGGGACTGTACTTCCGGAACGCTGGAGATGAGGCTAGAGTGGCCTCATAAGCTACGGTGGGATGAAGGAAGTCCACTAATGAAGTTAAGTCAGTAGGAGAGGTGGGGCAAGGTGGGGAAGGGTGGAATGGGACTTCAACAGGGTGGGGGAGGGCAACTCAGGGTCAGGAAGTGGGTGGGTTAGGCGGTAGCAGCAGCTCTGGAATCCAAACCCCCTTCCCAGACCTGATCTGGCAGCCCAGGTCCACGTGGATCTGAACCATCAATTTTTGTCTCATGCATAAGACAAAAGAGACAAAAATCACCCCTGCATCAATGCAAGTAGTAGTTGAGCACTTTTCAGCTGCTGTGTGTCTCCTGGATATCACAGAGCTGAAAATCATGTTCTCCCTACATCCTTCTCTCTAACTGCTAGGAAGCCATTTTTCTTAGTTGGCATCCTTCAGTCTCGGAAGACTATGGTATCGTGCTCTGAATAGTGGTTCCGGAACAGTGTCCTCTCCAGTGCGCGAAGCCTGGCTAAGGTAGATAGGGAGGATAGACTGTTACCCATGCAGCAAATTCCCCCTCTCCGTGTCGCTGAAATGGTCCAATGGAAAGGCAGAGGCCAATACGGTTGGTTCCAGCGGCGTCGCAGGAGTTGCCAGAATGTGACTGTGTTCAGCCATGAACTGCCTCAGGGACTCCGGCTCCGGATTTTGCCTCAAGGTTGACTCCTGAAGCCTTTTCCATAACTGGATGTAGCCACAAGGCAGTGGACGTTTGGGATCAGAGTTTTCCTTCTCTCAGATGAGCTGCCTTCCCAGGCTAATGAGTCCCATCTACTCGGTGGCTGTTTAGTCGCCTCTTACGACAAGTACAGCCAAACTGAGGGCCTATTCTTATCCCCAGCCCCCAGGGGAAGGCCATATATATACAAAAAAGCTTCAAGTAATTAGACCAGTGGTTCTCAAACTTTTTAGCACTCACTCTTTAGAATGACAATCTGTCAGGACCCATTGGAAGTGATGTCATTAACCTTCAAGGGATGCCATGGCCGGAAGGAATTGATAATGTCACTTCCAGCCATGACATCACTTCCAGTGATTGTGAGGAGCTCCAGAAGGATCTCTCCAGACTGGCAGAATGGGCAGCAAAATGGCAGATGCGCTTCAATGTCAGTAAGTGTAAAGTCATGCACATTGGGGCAAAAAATCAAAACTTCACATATAGGCTGATGGGTTCTGAGCTGTCTGTGACAGATCAGGAGAGAGATCTTGGGGTGGTGGTGGACAGGTCGATGAAAGTGTCGACCCAATGTGCGGCGGCAGTGAAGAAGGCCAATTCTATGCTTGGGATCATTAGGAAGGGTATTGAGAACAAAACGGCTAGTATTATAATGCCGTTGTACAAATCTATGGTAAGGCCACACCTGGAGTATTGTGTCCAGTTCTGGTCGCCGCATCTCAAAAAAGACATAGTGGAAATGGAAAAGGTGCAAAAGAGAGCGACTAAGATGATTACGGGGCTGGGGCACCTTCCTTATGAGGAAAGGCTACGGCGTTTGGGCCTCTTCAGCCTAGAAAAGAGACGCTTGAGGGGGGACATGATTGAGACATACAAAATTATGCAGGGGATGGACAGAATGGATAGGGAGATGCTCTTTACACTCTCACATAATACCAGAACCAGGGGACATCCACTAAAATTGAGTGTTGGGCGGGTTAGGACAGACAAAAGAAAATATTTCTTTACTCAGCGTGTGGTCGGTCTGTGGAACTCCTTGCCACAGGATGTGGTGCTGGCGTCTAGCCTAGACGCCTTTAAAAGGGGATTGGACGAATTTCTGGAGGAAAAATCCATTATGGGGTACAAGCCATGATGTGTATGCGCAACCTCCTGATTTTAGAAATGGGCTGTCAGAATGGCAGATGCAAGGGAGGGCACCAGGATGAGGTCTCTTGTTATCTGGTGTGCTCCCTGGGGCATTTGGTGGGCCGCTGTGAGATACAGGAAGCTGGACTAGATGGGCCTATGGCCTGATCCAGTGGAGCTGTTCTTATGTTCTTATGTTAGGTTAATGACATCAATTCCAGTGAGTCCCAAGAGATCGTCATTCTAAAAAGCGTGCCCTGGTGCTAAAATGTTTAAGAACCACTGGTTTACTGTATATGTAATGTACGGAGAGATTGTTAGCAAACTGATGTCTAAAGTTCACAAGCTGGACTTCACCATGTTGAATAAAATAAACCACAGAAGTTTTGCCAGTGGACTTCAAATGACATCTTAGTAGCGCCAATCAATGCAGCAGCTTGGAGCCTTTTAATCAAAAATGCACTGCCCAGAGAAAGGCAGAAGATACTTCCCTACAATATCTGATCATTTTTAGGCATAGCATGTGCTTGAAAAATGAACATGGACATCTTTACAATCTCTGTGCACTTTATGATAAGGAAGCATTGTGGTTCTTCCCCCCCCCCCACGTAAGTCACGCGCTGAACAAACTGAAATAAAACCTCTTTCCTTTTTTTTATACAAGCAGCCAAGATAAATAAATACCATCTTTCTTGTTGAGGATATAGAGTTTAGAAGTAGTCAGCAACCGAAACAACCCTTTTCAAAGATCTTGAATAATTTAGAAATTCAGATTCAGATGGTACCTGAACTCACTCCCTACTCCAAGGGTGGCCAACCTATGGCAGTCATGCTGCTAGTGGCATGTGGACACTTTCTAAATGACACACTGTGAAGCCTGCGCTGCTGTTCTGGCTGACACGAGGCCTGAGGCATGCCACTAGAGGCTGCCCGCAAGAGCGAGAACTGATGCAGCGAGGCCCCAAGTAGACCAAGGGTTTCCAAAACGATGCTTGGGCCACAACACAGGAGTGTGACACAGCCCAGCAAGACACTAGAGCCAGACACTAGAATGAGCCAGGCACTCAGAGCGCCCAGATTGACTGACAAAAAAACTCTCCCTGCCTAAAGCCAGAGAGAGGGACCAAAACCAACAGTGCAGACATGCCATGAGAGGGAAGGAGCAAACCTGTGTGCTCCTCTGGAGCAACAGGACATGTGCTGCTGGGGCCAGTCTCAGCAGCACATTCAAGATTCTACACATAAAAAGTGGTTTGTGGCCTGCTGCAGGTTGGCCGTCCCTGCCCTACTCCATTCCAAACAAAACCCTTACCCAGCTAGTTTTCTTATAGCTCAGCCCTATCCCCCACCACCAGTACTGATGCAACCATGACATGGTACTTCAGCCTAGGGTGGGGAGCAATCAAGAGGGCTCCTTGGGGTAGCCAGCTGTCACCCTATGGGTCAACTCAGACATGCGCCAGCTCTTGGGCTCAAAAACAACCACCAGTGATGTGCTCTGTGCATCGTTGGCAGCCAATTTATGACTGTGGGACAGTGTCCTGCTGTGGTAAGGCAGGGGACAGAACTGGGCTGTAATTTCTGCTTGGCTAGGAGTTAGCAGAAGCAAACAAACTTGTACCATTTAAACAAAGCCTCACAACCCAAATCTGTGCCTGTTTACTCAGAAGTTTTTATTTCTGATGCAGCAACTGTTACCCTGCACATGCCTGATCTTGTCTGATCTCGGAAGCTAAGCAGGGCCAGGCCTGGTTAGTACTTGGATGGGAGACCCCCTGGGAATACTGGGTGCTGTAGGCTTATACCATAGTCTTTCGAGACTGAAGGTTGCCAACCAATTTTATTTCTGATGTTCATGCTGCTTCCTCTTGTTGGGAGGTCCTTATAGGTCCAGCACCCAATGAGTGTAGACTATTTGGCCGTGACAAGTCATGTTGCCCGGGGTGCACCACGAGGAGGCAAGTCTACATTACACCCCAGAAGAAAATCTCACTGACTTCAATGGTTCTGCTTCCAAGAAAATGTGCCTAGGGCTACAGCTTGAATGACAACAGCTTTAACATACAGATTCCCCATAGCATTGCACTATGCCTACTTACTTATGGTACAATATGCTGACTTCCTATGATTAAAAGTTTGAGAAACACTGCTATATAGGATTTCCATTTCCAATGAATATATGATTTTTGAACCTAAATAGGAACTGCGTTAGAAGGAGACATGACCTTGTAATTAGGACAGGGTTGTTAAACCTGCAGGATTGGCCAGGAGTCTCCAGGAATCAAAATCAATCTCCAGATGACTCTTGAAAGCAAGCTTGGAGATTTTAACAGGGACTCTTGGGCTTAATGACATTCCCTCATATTGAAGAAAAATATCTTCAGGAATATTTCCATCCGAGCTGACAACCCTAAATTAGGGTCATGCATGGGGACATTCTAGAAAAATCCTTTCTTTTTTCCCATAGAAGCTGTAATTACTCACAGGAGATCTCATTTGAGCACCTCTCCTTAAAAATCCTTCCACTAAACTCACCTTGTTATCAGCTCTTTGCCATTTCAGTGCTGTTTGCACCAATTCTGATACACTGTATGTGCTTCTCATTTCAGGAAGTGGCCTGCCATGTGCGGAGATTCTTTTGAGAGTGATGGTGTGTATAAATACACACCTACAAAAGCAAAAAGGAAGTCAGGGCAAACGACTCTAGGTTTCTTCTGTTCTGCCAGCTAGCGTCAAGGAGAATGAAACATGGACTCTTTTAACTGCAAGGTTCCAGAGTAGGGAACAAAATGTTTTCATGCCCTCCACCTGGTGACATCACATTGCCCAACCCAGCCTCTGTTCAGGCAAAAGCTGCAACTTGATTGTGCTGCTGCAGCTTCAAAATAATTGTGTTTGTCCCCGGATTATCCCCTTGCAGTTCTCTCCAGTGGTTGCTTCAACTTTCAGTGACAGACCAACCACCTCTCCCAAGGTTGTCCTGCAGAGGCAGCAACAAAGACATTCATACTGTACCATATAAGAATAAAACCTGATTTTACCATAAACTCATATGTCTGGAATGGGGAGGGAAATAAAAATAATTGAAGGTGTAGAAGGGCTAGAGAAAAGTCACCAGACAGCCCGGAGACAGTTTATCTCTTTGATCAACAGGTACTGGTTTTAAATCACGGGTTATCGAGCCTCACCAACATATATGGACATTTAAACTTCATGAGGAACACAACAAGTATTTTCTCGAGAAAGTGAAACTGGGAGATTAAAACGAGAGTTGATTAGGTGTTTCGGAGTGCAAGATTATGCTGTGTGTACCACAGCTACCTGAGCCATTTATTAGCATGCGGTGTTGGATAACTGGCAGAAAAGATATTGAATGTAGGGAACAATCTTTCCTGGGAGTTGCTGTGAAAGGCATACAAGTGATTTTGATAGCTCTTTGCCCAGGCATGCAGTTTGTCGAGTTTGCGCAGGGAATTCTGGTGTGCCAGATGTCTCCCATTCTTCAAATGTTACAGAATTGCCCGTCTATTGCCATATGTCAGAGCTCCACCACCAACATTCAGAGCACCATAATAGGCTGCCTAAACAAGAGTATTCTGAATGAGGCTCTTATCATTTCAGAATTGGCAGGTGGAAGGAGAAGAACACGGCAGGACTTTTCCCCTTTCCCTGCTCTTTAGGCCCCTTTGGACCACAACTGGAATCACCCTGTTTATAGGCATAGAGCAGGGGTGCCCAAACATAAGAACATAAGAACAGCCCCACTGGATCAGGCCATAGGTCCATCTAGTCCAGCTTCCTGTATGTCACAGCAGCCCACCTAATGCCCCAGGGAGCACACCAGATAACAAAAGACCTGCATCCTGGTGCCCTCCCTTGCATTGGCATTCTGACATAACCCATTTCTAAAATCAGGAGGTTGCACATACACATCATGGCTTGTAACCCGTAATGGATTTTTCCTCCAGAAACTTGTCCAATCCCCTTTGAAAGGCATCCAGGCCAGATGCCATCACCGGCCCTGGGGCCACTTGTGGCCCTGGAGGACTCCCAATCCGGCCCTCAGGGAGCCCCAGTCTCCAATGAGCCTCTGGCCCTCCAGAGACTTGCTGGAGCCCGTGCTGGCCTGATGCAACTGCTCTCAGCGTGACGGCCATCTGTTTGACCTCTCGCGTGAGCTGTGGGATGAGGGCTCCCTCCACTGCTTGCTGTTTCACATCTGTGATGCAGCAGCAGCAGCAAAGGAAAGGCTGGCCTTGTTTTGTGCGAGGCTTTTTATAGGCCTTGAGTATTGCAAGATGTAAATTTATTCAAATTTGAAAAGTATATTAATTCTTTTTTTTCCTGGCTGACGACAGTGTCAGAGAGATGATGTGGCCCTCTTGCCAAAAAGTTTGGACACCCATGGCATAGAGCACTGGTTCCCAGCTCATGGTCTGTAGACCACAGCTGGAGTTGCGTGGCTACCATTGAGCTCCCTGGGGTCAATGCCCCAGGCACTGGGCGCTGGGACCCCGCAGAAGCCTCTCTGAGACTCCCGATGAGGGTAGAAACTGTGCTTCCAGTTCACCAGAAGCATGGTTTATAGCGCCAGGGAACCTCACAGAGGTTTCCCCTGTGCGGGAGGAGGTCGCGCGAGGTTCTGTGAGCCTCTGGTGAGTGGAGGAGGGCAGATTTCTGCGCAGGGGGCCATCACGGAGCTTTGCCCCAGGCATGGGGCTGCTGAGGTCCGCTACTGCACAGGTGGTCTGCAAGATCCTAAGCAGTGGTCCATGAAGTCTGAGAACAAAAAAGAAAATCACCTTTGACCTCTTCCAACATCTCACCAAGCAAGTAATGCTCCCCACCAGAGAGGGTGGAGAACAGACCTCCCACAGCGGCAGCCCACAACAAAAGCTGTAATCCACAAATCTACTCTATAAATAATAAATATCTAATAAATCTTCTCTAATTATTACAAATATAATTTAAATTTAATTGTAATTTTTGTGTGCAGTGAATGGTGGGGAGGTTGCATATGATCCATGACAATTCCAATTTTTGCCTCACTGGTCTGCAGACTTCTGAAGGTTTGGAAGCCCTGGCATAGAGGAGGAGTGGCGGCACATACATTTCCCCCCTACTTTCCATTATTCTATCATTATGGAGGGGAAGGATTCATCCAAATAGCCCCCCAACATATGTTTTAAATACGATCACAAAGTATTGTAAGTGATTCTCAAACTGTGGGTCATGACCCAATTTTTGGTGGGTTGCATAATGCAACTCGAGCTCTGCCAAGCTTCCAGGTTGCCAAACTTTCACATTTTTTTAATGTGAAAAGCCCAGCTCTTGGAGCGTGCTTACATTAGCGAGCATGTTTTTTGTCACAATGTGACTCGGCCTGAAGCAGGCCAAAGACAATCGAATGCTTGATAGTCTTCAGCCACTCCAGGCCAAGCTGTGTTGTGTTTTCGCTGACAGAAACATACTCCGGAGGCAGGCTTTTTGTGTAAAAAAAAAATTGTAAAAGCTTGGCAACCCAGAAGTTTTGATTTGATGATCCCATCACATCACCACCAAAACTTCCAGGTTGCCAAGCTCTGCACAGAAGCTGTGTCATGGGACTAAAAAAATAAAGCACCTCCCACAGAATGTGGTGGCAGCAGACAGTGCCATTAGGAGTGAGAGGTACACCCACCCACCACACTCCACTCCCATGTGCATAAACAGAGCAGTTCAGAGTATAGTTCAAACTGGTCCATTATTGATTACGTTTTTATCCATTCTCTAAGGAGCTGAAATCAGCACACATTTGCAGCCCATGTTTATCTTCGGAATAACCTTATAAGGTAGCTTCAGCTGAGAGGGAATGACCAATTCAGTGTCACCCAGTGAGCTTCATGATTTTAGCCTTTTGCAAGTATCCGATAAACACACAGAAGGGGGAACTAGAAGAATATCCATTGTCTCAACTTCCACCTGTCCATTTGGAGGCCTGAGCAGAATCTAAACATGATGCATGCACTAAACATCAACCACATGGTGTATGCACTGAACATCTGAAGAGGTTTCTTATGTCACTTATGCAAGGTCACATGTCCCTTAATTATGTAAAACAAGGGGGTGTGTGTCCACCCTGGCAGACTACAGGTTACTTAGCAGTAATCTTCTATTACATTTTTGCTAGGAAAAGCTTAGAAGAGTTGGGCTGTTCTGGAATAGTAGACAATTACTCCAAAGTAGTTTGACGGAATGTACTTTTCAGCAGTTCCTTTTACAGGACTAGGAGACATGGGTTAGAAGAGGCTGAGTTGAGGTCTGTGGGCAGGGATCAAGAAAGGGGTTGCAGGGGTTACATTGTACCTGGACCCAGGGGAGCCTGAAAACCAAAGGAGGGGAGCCAGAAATTTCCTGGGATCTCAGAAAATGTTTGCATATATTGTGTGTGTGCACGCATATATATGTATGTATACATATATAATAGTATACACACACATATACGAGACTAGCATTCACATTTTCTGCACGCCTACATAGTATTTATGTATTGTAATTCATATAAATTATGATCCATAATATTATGTAGTGTTGGGAAATGCAGAGATATAACGCATAATATTATTTACTTTTATCACAGCATCACCATATCAGTGTGATTTAACCCTGAAATGAATAAGTGGGGTCATATTCACCCCACCACTTTTCCTTTTTTCCTATATCACCATAGCACCCACTTCAGTACTTTTTTATGACAGTGTTGTCACATTTGGTACTAATTTAATCATTTTTTTAAAGTAAATAGTGAGTTTACCTACTATTTTTCCTAATATGTCTTCTGAATCTGATCTGTAGTGTAATTTTAAAAGGCTGTTTCAAAGTGAATTCTTTCTCCCTTTCTGTATTGTAGCATAAACCAAGACGTTCACAGCAAATGTGCTTTCTCATCTCTGATCCCTTTATTTAATTTGTATTTATTCACATTTATCAGAAACTCCCTGAATATTAAATAAAAATAAATAAATAAATAAAAGCATCAGAGAGAAGAAAGCACATTTGATTTGAACATCTTGGTTTATGCTACAGTACACAAACACTTATATTCAAGATCGTAATGTAGCAAATTAGCCGAGTCCTCCACTCCATCCAGAGGTGTAGTTACAGGGGCTGACAGCCCCTCCCACTCCCTGTTGAAGTCATTCCAAGCATTTATTTATAATGTCCATCATAATCTCAGGTCCTCCTTACTTGATCCTTTTCTTCCTTCTCTTCCTGTCTCTCTTGCTGATCCTCTCCCAATTCTTCTCAGTGACTATTCCCCTTCTATCACCAATTTGGTGGCGGAATTTTTAGCGGTAGTTGCGAAGGCAAAGATCAGAAGCTAATACCCCGTAAAGTTGCATTTATTTTCTGTGTTATAATGTTATTGCTTGTGGATTTCCAGTATGCCAATAAAGGTTTATCGAAGTAAGTAAGTCATTCCAAGCAGCGACGGCAACACACTGCATGTTGCCATCGCTACCCAGAATGGCTCTGATGGCAAGTGGGAGGGGCCACTTACATGGCACATTGCGGCGCCTTCAGTACTTTCCGTACCGCCCCCTATAGCTATGCCAATGACTCCACCCCTCTTCCATCTTCCATAACCTTTTTGACCTGACGGACTACAGCGCACGGCGAAAAACCCATAGTGGATAAAAAATAGTGGATAGTTTCTTTTTCTTTTCTATTTTTTGTCTTTTATGCATTTTTGTATTAATGTTGTTTATTGTTTTTCTTTTTAATATCATGATAAATAAAATAAATATATCCATTCTAAAGGAAAGTGTGTTTAAGGCCGAAGCCTCGCCAAATGAATTCAGATGGAAGGCTGCAGGCCTACCAGCTGCACTATCATCATATCCTTAATCACACAGTTCTTTACTACCACGGTTGCCATTTTATCTATAGAATTTTTATCATTGTCTCAAATCCCTAGACCAGTGATGTTGAACCTTTTGGGCTCAGCATGTCAAAAATTCAGAAAATGCTTACCGTGACTCTGCTGACATGTCACCCCTGCTCCCCAAACAAAAGAGAAACAATTCTTTGCATAATCTTTTATTTAAAAAAATACAGTCCACTCACGTGTGGTGCAATGTATTAAAAAAAAACAGAAACCTCAAATAATGACACAAATGAAATACAAGTATAATAAACGCAGACGTGATTGGGTGTTGGTGAATGCTGGCGGATCACCCAAAGAATCGTGGCGTGTCACCTTTGGCATGAGGTAGCCATCAGGCCAATGCTAAACATGGTTGACCTGAGCTAGGTGAACACAACCACAGAGACATTTAGCAGATGATATTTCAAGAACTTCTCGTGCCATTAAGATGAGCTTTGCAAGAGACCAGCTGGAGGTGAACCTAGATCAGAATGTATAAATCATAAACTGCATTAGTCATCCTTCGGAAATGGCAGGCACGATTAGGCTGATATTTTAAAAACATACATGTAGGAGTGAGACTTATAAAACAAATAGAAGCATTGAAGTTCCTGACCTAGATTTTTTTTTTCTTTATTTTCCACATGGATGAGGGTGTGGACTACAGAGTTATGGGCAAGGAACTGTAAGAGAGGGGAGTAGCTTAAATTCACTATTACAGGATTTTGAAATGTTGACAGGCATGAGTAATGTAGTGTACAATGCCATGGTTCCAACATAAAGATTTATTCTGGTTTCTCTCTGAAGCCACACCCTGCTAAAGAGCTGATTAGCTTTTGCTAAATCATGGGCTTAAGAATTGAGTAACCCCTGAAGGTATCTTAGCATAGAACAGAGATCTGTTTTTATCCTTGTGGTCCGCAGCAGTTTCTTTAAAACAAAAAATCATTTTTAGTAACAAAACTTCCACTATGTGTAATAAATTCTTTCAGTATTGTAATTACAATACTGTAAACAAGGATGCCCATCTATGGTTGTTACTGTTGTCGTTTAAGCAAAAAACAAACCCATAATCTCAGGAGATCAGCTAGTCTTTTACTGGGAAGGTTAATCTGTCATTATGTCTGCAGAGTCTTTCACAGTTATTTAATTTTAGTCTTTTATTTTTTTGTCTCATTATTCAATATGTGCTGATTTGTTTTAAATGCAAGCTAGGTGGAAAATAATTCAGTCTTTTTTTTCTCCTGCAGCAGAATACAGTTATAAGAAAGGAAGAACGGATTGAAGACTAGAAAAGATAAAGAATGATTTTTAAAAGAGGTACTAAGAATATGAGAGATGTTGAGAATTAAATGAATAGATGGGGGTGCACCTTGAGCTGATCAGTCTGAGAAGACATGTTCAGTCCTCAAACAAGAAATAATAATAATAATAATAATAATAATAATAATAATAATAATAATAATAATAAACTTTATTTATACCCCGCCCTTCTCCCCAAAGGGACCCAGGGCGGCTTACAACATGTTAAAAACAGATTAAAACATAATTTAACAAGCAAATAAAAACATATTAAAACACATTTGGTCAACATAAAATAATACATTTGTGACTGAGCATGTACAGAGTATTTTCCTTACACCACTGAGTAACTACAGCAGGTAGCCTGAAAACATCTGGAATTAGGAGGACAGGACTCCAGACCAAGAAGCATAGCCACTAGGAGGTGGTCTACAGCTCCTGCAGCAGTTTTATTTTTTGCTAGAAAAATCTGGAAAAGACTAGAAATGCTGTATCAGGATAGCAACTATGCCCTGAGCATCTTGTTGCTTAACATGATCCTACAAGAATATAGAATAGAATATATTTGTCCACAAGCTGAGCTACACCTATGGGAACACACCATATTCATCTAATCTATTTAAAGTGTCCAAATCACTTTCAGATCTAAAACAGGAGAACCTGTTTAAGTGCTTAATTGCTGCTCTGAGAAGCTGCTGAGTTAGACTTACTTTCAGACTATCCAGCCAGTTCTGATTCTGAATGACGGCAGTTCTTACAGGACTCTGGCAAAAGTCTTTCCCAGTCTTTCCCATCCTTCTGAGCTCTTTTTTCTTTACTGCGAATGACAGTAATGTTTACTGCATTTATTTATTTATCTATTACATTTGTAGCCCGCATCCATCTTGTCTAGCAAAGAGTGCCTCTGAGCATTTGCAAAATGACTGGCTCCAGATCTCCCAGTATGCTTTATAGCTAAGTGGGAATTTGAACCTGGGTCTTCCCAGTCCAAACCTGACTCTGTCCAAAGTGATTTGTGATCGACTCTTATATCACAGTACCTCTCACTTTATATCTATTTAGATCTTAGATCTGAAATTTGTGATCTTAGATATGAAATTAGATCTGAAAGCTTAGACCTGAAATTTGTTCTACTTCCAAAGAAATACCGATAGCAAAAAAAAATAAAAAAAATTGAGGCATAACATAAGCTGTACATAATCCTCTGTTGCTCCTGTTTGTTATTATAATGTCAAAACGATCTTTAAATGCAGATGTTTTACCTGGTCCTTAAAATGGTCGCCCTGTTTTTTGTGCCTACACCCATTGGAGTGACCTTGATTACAAGATGTGGTCCCTATTTCAGTTCCCTGCATTGCCACTCAACAGACTCTCAGAGCTGGAATGACCTGCCTCAGTCTTCATAAGAACATCAGAAGAGCCCTGCTGGATCAGGCCAAAGGCCCATCTAGTCCAGCTTCTTGTATCTCACAGTGGCCCACCAGATGCCTCAAGAAGCACACCAGACAACAAGAGACGCAGGCACCTCAAGAAGCACACCAGGCACCAGGACGCAGGTTGTGTCTGTTGTCTTGTGTGCTCCATGGGGCATTTGGTGGGCCACTGTGAAATACAGGAAGCTGGACTAGATGGGCCATGAGTCATGCATGTACCTATCATGACTCATAACTTCTGATGGACTTTCCCCCCCGGAAATTTGTCCAGTCCCCTCTTAAAGATATCTAGGTGAGAAGGCATCATCACTTCCTGTGGTAAAGAGTTCCACAGACGAATTACCCACTTGGTAAAGAAATATTTTGTTTTGTCTGTCCTAACTCTCTCTCTTCTGGTGTTGTGTGAAAGCAAAAAGAGCATCTCTCTAACCGCTCTATCCATCCCCTGCATAATTTTGTATGTCTTAATTATGGACCCCCTCAGGTACCTCTTTTCTATATTGAAGAGCCCCAAACTCTGTAGCCTTCCCTCATAAGGGAGGTGCCTCAGCCCAGTAATCAGAGAGATGCTGCCAATCAGGGTTGATAATACTGGGCTAGATGGACTAATCAGGAACAGCCAAAGCTGGACATGGTCCAGATTCTGCTGCCCTTTGTATTTTGCACGCACATTAGCATATGCTGTCCCATCATCTCTGCCGCTGTCTCCCTGTCTCTTCACCACTCAGTCTTTCTTCAAAACTGCCTGAGCAGGGAGGATCTTCTTTTGTTCCCAAGATTCTCTGTGCTCAGCCTGCTTTGAAGAAGCACCAGGCAGCAGAGGTGGATCGCGGGGGGGTGGGGGCATGGGTGCGTGGCCTCCCCCAAACTGTCGCACGCTTTGGGGGTTTGCTGGCCACCTCCTGCTTCTCAGGGGACATGGAAAGAGGGCTCTCTGCTTCTTCTCCTTAGAAGCCAAAGTCACATAAGTCACCTAAGAAGAGCCCTGCTAGATGAGGCCAAAGGCAGCCCACCTAGTCCAGCTTCCTGCATCTCACAGTGGCCTACCAGATGCCTCAGGGAACATGCAGGACAACAAGAGACTAGCATCCTGGTGATGCTCGCTTGCATCTGGGTGATGAGGACTAGTGACTTTAAATGGAGATTAGGTCAGCGGTTCCCAAACTTGTTAGCACTGGGACATTTTTAAACAACACTCTTATCAGGACCCACCTAGGTTTACCAGACTTTGAAAAAGGAGATCTAGAAAGAATATTAGTAGTTATCTTGCAAACTGCAGGAACTGAGCTTTTTGCAGGGTAATTACCAACTACAGTATCCAATTTTTGAAGAGCTTGAGGCAATTAGTTATGAGATCTTTTCGTCATCTTTTGGCATCCCACCCAAAATCAAGTCAAGACCCTTCCAGTGGGTCTCAACCCACAGTTTGGGAAACACTGGATTAGATAAAACTCATGGAGGGTCTGTTCATTAAAGGTTATTGGTCAGGGTGGATAAATGAAGCCTCCACTTTCAGTCTGGCCTGAACGAGCCTCTGCCCAGAGGACCAGCAGAGGACCAGAGGACCAGTGTGGCTCTAAGACAGCTGCATTGCTTAGCATTTTGTCACCACAAAACGTGATGACAAAGGTATTGTTTTTGGCCTGTGAAGCCCTAGGTCGTCTGGGCCCTCAGTATCTCAAGGAGCATAGTTTCCCATATGTTGCCACCTCCCAAACATTTAGATCTGCCAGTGAAGCCTTCTTCTGGATTCTATCCATCTTGGGTGCTAGTACAAAACAGTCCAGTATTGTTATACCCATATTGGAGAGGGAAAGAGAGTAGTATACAACAGGCTTGCAGTATAGCCCCGTGTTGTGTCCTGGGAGTTTAGATTACTTTTAAAAAAATTATATAATTTATTTAAGACTATTTAGCTCATAAATTATTAACCTAAAAGTTGAGCACTGGTACCTCTAATATTATATATATATATATGGGATTATATGGTTACATATTATTATTGTTTGGATTATATTATTACATGGGATTTTGTTTTATGTTCAGTTCCAATTCCAAATTTAGTTTAACTTATGATTAATATTTTTTCTTTGTTTAGTTACAAATAAGGTAGTGCTCATGGCCCTCCCCCCAAACCCAAATACTGGATCCGCCCCTGCCAGGCGGTGGAGGAGGTAGAGGTTGCCTGCCACTGGGAACAGAATAACAGTGGCTCTTATCTCCTCTTGCAGTGCTGGAGGTGGAGGTAAGCGGCTCAATGTCATCCTCTTTCAGGCAGTTGGGTGAAGTGCCTGGGGAAGAGGCAAGTGCAGGGCAACGTCTGGTCTGCTAGTTTGCTGTCTTTACTCAATGTGGCTGTCTCAATCAGTCACATGGATGGGCCACCGAGGGCTGGCCCAACCATGCGGCCAATGGAAGCAGTTGCCTCAGGTAGCAGATTGGTGGAGAACACTCTTCTCTGTCTGTCTACTTGCCTCCATTGCTCTTCCTCCTTCCACTCTTTGGATTGTAAAGGGGGGGGATGGAGAGGAAGAGGAAATGTAGAGGATAGTGCTGAGCTAGAACATTGGAGAGTGGGAAGAACAGAGGCTGGCTCATTATTGGGTAACGGAATAGCATTTGGCATGCCGCCCCAGGAGGTCTTGGGTCAACCATGGGGCTGACCCTGCAATTGGAGCGTACATCAACAGCTGGTATGGTGAAAAGGTCCATATCCTTAGCGCAATGACATGGTTCTTCATCTACATGTATATAGCAGAGCTCTGGCAGTTCTAGGTTTGCTCAAAGAAAACCAACCATCTTACATCCAGCTGAACATAATTATTAACAAAGTGGCACTTGGCCAGTATTCTCCACAGCCTCATCTTATAACCTGCTCAGATTTATAAGGACTGCCTTTGTGAACTATCTAGACTTGTGGGATTCATAGCCAACAACCAGAAGCCTGGTTATTGTTGTTTGTTTTGATTTCTCATTGCTACTGGGAAATTGAAACACGGCCAAACTTTATAATAAATGTGTAATAAAGTCTATGAGTCGACGATTTTAATGCTTTCACAGAGAGACTGACTTCTCTACGTTCAAGTTGTGCCAGGACCTTTTGAATACTCAGTAATAACTGGGCAGTCCAGTCTACCAGGGCTGGTCTCTGGCATCCTGTCCTGGCAACAGCTGGAGCCTCCCTGAGTTCCTGGAGGAAGGACAGTACTGTACTATACATAAACATGAAAAAATAAATGTTTTTATTTATTCAGATCTGCAGATTCTTGTTTAATATTATACTGATAAATTTGTTGTATTTATTTGAACTATTTATATTGCTCTTTTCAGGATCATATAAGGTCCACATGTATAATGGTTGGTAGTTCATTTATCTTTTATCATTTTCATTGCAATTTTATTATTTTAATTTTCTGAATAATTTTATCATTGTTATTGTTCTACCTACTGTTAATCTATTTTGTCAGGTTCTTCTTGGATGGCAGTTTAAATACTTTGAATGTTGTTGATTTTATATTTGTTTGTCACTTCGGGTTTCTGGGTAGAAGGAAGAGAAGGATAAAAATATTAAACGGAATTGAACGAACAAGATGAGAGCTTCCTGTGTTCACACGAGAGATGCTGAATCACAGCAAAGGTCGATCATTCAGGAACTGGCTCTCCTTTCCACTTTATGCTATGGAACACGTACACGTGGTTCTTTGCCTTCTGTAGCAGCCATGGGGCCTCCCTGAATTTGCAGTTCTTTGAATCTGAGCCAAGGATTAAGGGCAAGATGTAGTTGACTTAATTGAGTCTTGTCTTTGAGCTTTTGTGTCTCAGATTTGCTCACTATAGGAAGAAGAAGAAAAAAGGAACAAGACTACAAACTGTATACAGTTGTTTAAATAATTTCTAACCCTCTGCTTCCCAAACCAGCAATGGAACAGAAGCTCTGCTTGCACAAAGGGATCAGATACCAAACTTTCTGTAAGTTAAGTGACAAGTTGTTGTTGTTAAGAATAGTTATGTTGTATATCGCTTTTCACTAAAATGTTCACAAAGTGACTTACAGAGAAAATCAAATCATTAAGGGCCCAATCCTATCCAAGTTTCCAACTCTGGTGTAGCCACAATGCAGCCTCACAGTAACGGAACATACATCCCCATAGCTTGAGAAGGTCTGAGGGACTTTCCCTCCACCACAGGATGCAGCGCATACCTCACTGGAATAATTGCACCAGAGCTGGAAAATTGGATAGGATTGGGCCCTAAATTGTCCCTGCAAACAGCGAGCAGTCAGCTCTGCGGGCCAGTGGACAATGGATCAGCTCCAGTATCAGGAGGGAGTTGAAATGAGGTGGGGTGGAAGCAATGGGGTGGTGATAGGGCAGGGAAGAGAGTGGATCAGGACTGGAAAGGGGGCGTGTTTATCAGCACTGAATCCTAACCCCTTCCTGACCTCAATCCCCTGACTGGGGTCCAAGTGGACTTGCACCCGTTATGGTACTGGCGCAGGTTTGAGTAGGTTCAGGTGGCCTTGCACAGGCTTACCCCAGGGCAATGGAACAAATATTCCCTTACTCCAAGGAAGCCTCCTGATGTTGAAACTTCCCCGCAGGATACAGCAGGAAAAACTTTGGAACGCAAGGAATTCCATTGGATTGGGCTGCCAATGACTGTACAGATGTATTATACGGAAATGGGAAACCTCTCTGGAAGTGCAAGTATGGGATTGTACAAATTCCTATCCTAATTCACAGCTGCAGTCACTTTCTTCTTACAAAGCAGTGGAATGGCATTTGTCCATATTTGTCCCTCCCTTCTTCTCCCCCCCTCCCCATTGCCTATTTTAGATTGTAAGTTTCTTGGGAGCAGGGAGTTGACTATAAAGTTGCCTATATTTTATTTTGTTTAATGATCTTATTGCGCTGTGTTTTTTGTTATGTTCATCAGCCATCCTGAGAACTATTTTGATAATGGAAAGGTATGTATTTTCTTCAGTAAAGGTATAATGTAATTCTGTAAGGTACCAAGTGTGTCCATGGTATGGTGTAAATCAGGGGTGTCCAAAGTTTTTGGCAGGAGGGCCACATCATCTCTCTGACACTGTGTTGGGGGCCGGGGGGAAAAAAGAATTAATTTCTATTTCAAATTTGAATATATTTACATAAATGAATATATTAAAGATGAACTTACATGACTGAATGAAGGTCTTGCAATAGCTCAAGTCCTATAAAAGGCCTTGCACAAAGCAAGGCTGGCCTTTCCTTTGCTGCTGCTACTGCATCACAGACGTGAAACAGTAAGCAGTGGAGGGAGCCCTTAGTGCTCTGTTTATACTCTACTGGGTTATCCAGGTCTAGGGTCAAAGGTCACTGTGCCTCAACGTGAGAGGTCAAACAGTTGCCCTTACGCTGAGAGCAGTTGCATTGGGCCAGTGTGGGCTCCAGCAAGTCTCTGGAGGGCCAGAGGCTCATTGGAGGGGGCTCCCTGAGGGCCACATTGGGAGTCCTCGAGGACCACAAGTGGCCCCAGGGCCAGGGTTTGGGCACCCCTGGTGTAAATCAACAACTTGATGTGTGTTTATTTATTGGTTTTATATCCCACTCTGTGTCACGAGCTCAGAATGGCTTTAAAACATTTTAAAAATGTCCAAAAGTCTTCCAGGTTGGAGGGGAAACGGAAGGCATATATCATAGACAATAGTTCTCCAAAACAAACTCATCAGAAAACACACATATCTATTGCAACAAGTCTGGTTGTGCTGTTGGGAGCCCCCATTCTGTCAAAAATAAGAGGAGCCAGGTACAAAACTCCGTGCAGCTTGAAGTACTGTAGAAACTTGCAAGACAAACTGAACTTATCTTGTCTATGCAAGACGGAAAAATAATGTAAGGCACCAAGAATATCGAAGCAGTATTATCCAGGAGAATGAACCTCTGTGCCATTAGAAGCACCAACAGCCACAGTGATATTGCAGTAATTCAGGGGTCACAGAGCCAGTTGGGTTCCACCTGGTCTTATAAAGCTGCTGGCTTAGGCCTAGGTGACGTGAGAAAAGCAGATAAGTAGTTCTGTTGTACTGCAAGTAAGTCAACCCCAGTAATTCTCGAGCACCGTAATGAGAAGGCTTCCTTCCATCCTTTATGGCCTATGCTTCCCCTATTCTTCTATTCCATTATTTGTTAGGGAAAATGAGCATGAAATTCACAGATGTGCTTTTGATGTGTATTTATGAGAGAAAACGGAGAAGATGCCTGCTGGGATTTCAATCAATTATCAATCAGTAAATCTATCATCATCATCATCATCATCATCATCAATAATAATTATTATTATTATTATTATTATTATTATTATTATTATTATTATTATTATTATTGTTGTTGTTGTTGTTGTTGTTGTTGTTGTTGTTGTTGTTGTTGTTGTTGTTGTTGTTATTATTATTATTTATGAGAGCAAGCACAATTTCGGTCTTGTATTTCTGCGGGCATGACTGTAACAGATTCATTATTGTTGTCCCTGCTGCTGCAACTGTTGTTTTTATTTATTTATTGCCATCAATGTACACAGAGCTTTTTCCTTTGTGAGTCTTGACTTCTCTTCTTACAAAAGATTTTAGTGACTGGATACCAGCACTCTGTGCTTCCATTGTTAACAAATGGAGATGCAAATACTGTATTGTCTTCATTTCTAGGCTCCTGGAGGGTGAGTCCCATTGATATGTTAATACAGTCCTTTCTTAGATTTTCTGTAGCCTAAGAATGTAGAAGTTTTAGCATTAGGGACAGTGGAAGAGAGCAACACAAAGAAGATACAACTTCTGTATGGAAATTAGATATTTTCCACGAACAGGAACACATGGACTGAGAAGCTGGGGTGGTGGCAACAACCCACTTTCATAAAACAGTGTATTTAATAAACACATATTTGAGGTCAAGTAATAAAATGTATGTATTTATTCTGTGTTTTAACCCATTTCTCAGGCAACACGCTTCAAGAGCCTAACAATGAAGAATTAAATAAAAGCGTGAAATCCTATCACATGAGACAGCATCCATAAAACCTGCAATGGAATTGTAATGGTTGTGTCAGGATTCCTAATTAATTAATTGTTTGGAAAGGATTGCTTCAATCTCAGTCTGATAGGAAGAGACACAGAGGGTAAAATTAAACATCTGCAAACAGAATTGTACAATATATAGCCACCAAAGCATTTTTAAAAAATCTTATTTTTATGTTGTTGTTATTACTCACTAATCAACAATAGAAAGGACTAAAACAACATTGCACAATAGTAAATAGCTATTGCCGCATAAATACAGGATCATTGTGTTTTAAATGTTGTTCCTGCTATTCACCAATCAATCAGTCTGTTCTATTCTCTTCTATTTATATTTTATCCATTTGATTTTACTTTCTGTGTTTCATTCATAGAATTAAAATTGCCGCAACACTTTGAAAGCAATCAATCAGTTAGAAGACCTCACAACTATGTTTCAAACTAAGAACAGGTTAGAACAGCTATCTGACTCAACCCTTAACCAATTATTGCATATTTTTATTTATGTTTGTGTACAGTGCCATCAGTATACATGGCACATTACAGAATGACATTGGCAAAAACAGACTGGTCTCTGCCACCAAACAGCTTACAATCTGAAATAGCCAATGTGGGAAGCGACCAAAGGAGGAGGAGAAAGAGACAAGGGCAGAGAGAGGTAAATATGCGCCAATGCAACTACAGGTACAGGTGTACCCCCGTATCCCTGGGAGTTCCATTCCGGAACCTTCCACGGTTAAGTGAAATAACTGATACGGGCAAACTCTACCCCTCCGCCCTCCAGAGGCGAAGGGAGCTACACTCCCCTTGTCTCCAGAGGGTTGTGTGAGCCCAGCAGAGTACGTTCATGGCCTCTGCCAGACTCAGACTGAGCCTTATAGTAAAAAAAAAAAAGTCACTTCTGGTTTTTCAAAAAATAGAAGTGAATTTTTTTTCTACTTTAAGGCTCAGTCTGAGCCCAGCAGAGGCTGCAGACAGATGTGTGCGGCCTCTTCTGGGCTCAGATGACCCACCGGAGGGGAAGTGAATCTTGATCCTTGGATAAGTGAATTCATGGATAAAAGATTCCTGGATACAGGGATAACAAGTGGGAGTGAATGTGTGGGCTGAAATCCAATATATCAGTGGTCCTCAAACAGGTGTGGCTCCCTGGCCAGGGGAGCCGCTGAAGGCTCGTGAAAAACTTGCCACCCTATACAATGTATAGGATTGCAGCCCTAATGCGGAGCCACAGCCAATGACCCAGTAGATCATGGAAGCCAGTGCTTTTTTTGTAAAAAAAAAAAAAAAAAAAAAAAAAAAAGGTGCAGGAACTCACGACTTGTTAATCTTTTATTTTTATTTATTTATTTATTTTTAAATTGATTTAAAATTATATATATATATATATATATATATATATATATATATATATATATATATATATATATATATATAATATGTATATAAGCTGTCAGTTGAAAAGGTTTGGGAACCACTGCTATACATTTTTCCTCAGAATTAAGCCCCACTGTGTTCAATGGGGCATGCTCCGATAAACGGCAGCTCAAAGAAGTAAGCCAAAGGTCAGACTTAAAGGTAGGCAAGTTTGCAGAGGCCTTGAAAGAAAAAAGAAAGGTTCACAAAAGATTCCATGCAGAGGGCAAAAAAGAAGGAATGTCTCAGTAAGGTACAACTTTAAAAAAATAAAAATAAAAGCAGTTGAGCATTACTTGCCACATGTAGAAACAGGCCTTCTCAGTAGTTGGCATCCTTCAGTCTCGGAAGACTATGGTGTCACGCTCTGAATGGAGGTTCTGGAACAGAGTGTCCTGTCCAGTGCACGAAGCCTGGGTAAAGTAGGTATGGAGGATAGGCTGTTACCCATGCAGCAAATCCCCCCTCTCCACGTCGCTGAAATGGTCCAATGGAAAGCAGAGGCCAATACAGCTGGTTCCAGCGGCATCGCAGGAGTTGCCAGAACGTGACTGTGTTCAGCCATGAACTGCCTCAGGGACTCCGGCTCCGGATTTTGCCTCGAGGTTGACTCCTGAAGCCTTTTCCATAACTGGATGTAGCCACAAGGCAGTGGAGGTTTGGGATCAGAGTTTTCCTTCTCTCAGATGAGCTGCCTTCCCAGGCTGACGAGCCCCATCTACCCGGTGGCTGTTTAGTCGCCTCTTACGACAAGTACAGCCAAACTGAGGGCCTATTCTTATCCCCAGCCCCCTATCTATCCTATGAGCCACTACTATCTCAGTAGTGGCACCAATCTTATAGAGCAGGGGTCTCCAAACTTTTTGGCCAGAGGGCCACATCAAATATCTGGCATGGTGTAGAGGGTCAGAAAAAAATTTAAATATAAAATTTATATAAATAAGAGATGGAATTTAGATGAGTGAATGAATGGGCTCATTCATTCAATCTCTCTGGCCCTTAAAACACCCTCCAGATGCATCCAGAGCACAGCTCCAATCATGTTCGGTCAAGTGGGCCGGAGGCTTTGAGAGGAGAAGAGCCTGGCTGCGGGCCAGACAGAGCCTCGACGCAGGCCGCGTCTGGCCCCCGGGCTGGGGTTTGAAGACCTCTGTTATAGGGCCAAAAGACGTAGCCTTTTGTTCACAAATTTTTTTAAAATTAGGTGTCTGTGGGTTTTTATTGGGATGTCATAAGGATTAGATTTTATAGGCCTTGCCCTTTCTTAAAAGATGGCTGCTGCTGCTGGTCTGTGTCTTATTTGTAACACTTTAAGGTTGTTTGAGTGTTTATATCTGCAATATTTTAAAGTTGTTTGAAAGTTGTGAACCATAGTTTTAGATGTGATTTTTATGGCTCTGTAAGCCACTTTGGGTGCCCTTTGGGGAGAAAAGCAGAATACAAAATGAGTAAATAAATACCAGTATGTTAAAATTATACCTAGCAAACATGCTGGAATAAAAACAAAAACGAAGTCAAAAGCCAATGTATATACTGTATCTTTTGAGACAGCTGTTTATGTGTAACCGCTTTCCACACTACCATTTTAAAAGGATGTAAAACAATTAAAACTAGCGACATCCATTTGGAATGGTTGGAATATAAAAATTCCAATAGATATGTATGAGATTATGCATATATATCTATTTACTATATATCCTCCAATGTTTCTTCAAGGAAACACCAGCAGTGGCATGAATTAAAAAACAGTTTCATTTGCCAACTTGACATCTGGATTGGTTTCTTAATTTTGGGTTGGATAAGATCACCTCACTACCCAGAGGAAAGTGCCATTTGTATCTTGTTTCTCTGTAAATATGATCAAAGGGCTAATGAGGGAGGTTCTTGGTTTTGCAGAAGACACAGAGAGTGAGAGACAGCCAGAGGAGGGTGGAGGAGAAGAATTCACATGGGATACCATTATATCTACATGACAACCCACTAGAGGGAATAAAGGTATCATTTTTAACTTACTCTCTTTTCTGAAATTCTCCTGCGGTTGTGATGAAAAAATGAAATGGATGCATTTCAAAAGTAAACTCTGATTGTACAAAAGTATTTGTTTGCTGGTCTAATTGTTTGGGAGCCTTAGAAATTGACAGAGCTGGAGATACTGGTCATTTCCTCCTGGGAGCTATTTTTAAGTAGGATTTGCATACTGCCACGCAACAATGCCCATTGCAGCTCAGCAGTGACAAAAACCACACTTGAATGAGGCACAGAGCTGGCATACAAAGGCCATTTAGAAATATGGCAACTTGGAATGTTGATACAAATAGTGTTTCACTTTTGGGGAGAAGTGCTTAGGGGAAATCCAGTTTTAAGAACTACAACCTGATTACCGAAATATAGAAGTGAGTGTTGCAGTGACTGCCACGCTTCCCAAAAAGTACAAAGCCTGCTGCCAGGCTGAGAAAAAAGGCTATTTTGAAGAATGAAGAGTTGTCATCCTACTCAATCCTACTCACACTTACCCAGGAGTACATCCCATTTACTATCATTGCTCAGAGCATACACATAGTAGCCTGTTAAAAGTACAGATCTATAACATTTGCCCAAATGCAGTCATATACCATGGCAGCATCAAGTCTAATATATCAAAAATAAAATATTGAAATGAATGGGAACCCACCTGAAATTGGCTCGCAACCCAGTTTGAGAAGCACTGATCTACAGCCCTCCTTCCCCAACTATTTTACTCTGAATTTCAGTGTCATTTTCAGTTTTGTTTGTATGGATTGTACTGTTGTGCAATCGCAGATAAACTGAAGCTCTGCATTATGAGAAGCCTTGCATTAGCGCCAGAGTTGTGGAACAGCACTAACAGCCCAATCCTATGGGTGCATTATGCTGGCAGAATGCATATTCCGCCAGCATAATACACTTTGTGGCTGCCATTCCTGGATGCACGCACACACCAAAACCCACAGATAACACAGGCCTACAAAATTGAAGGTCAGAAAAGTTTTTCCCAAATTTTATGGTGGTTTGATATGAATTTGGGGTGCCGATTTAAAAAATGGCATCTGTTTTGCCCTATCGCATCTAGTTTTGGAGATATAGTATAGCAGCCTCATTAGTGAATGGTTCAAGCAGCTTCCTCATGAGGAAGCCATGGTGTAGTCTTCCTCATGAGGAAGCTGCTTGAACTATTCACTAAAGAGGCTATGCTGTGTCTCCAAAACTAGACGTGATAGGGCAAAACGGATGCCATTTTTGGAATAGGCACCCCAAATATACCCAGGAATTGGTGTAACGTTTAAGGAAGCAAAATGTGTGTTGGCCTGTGTAATTGAATCTATGGGCTTGGGCCATGAGGAACTCTGGACACAACCAGAATTGTCTTCTGGGCATGTCCTGAAGTGTTCTGAGGCCCAGAGAGGCCGCGCACAGCCTCTCCGGACCTCAGTAAGCCTTCTGGATCCAACTGGAAGGCACTTCCATTCCCCGGAAGGTGCTGGGATGTCCTCCGTGGGCCCTCCAGCCACAGGTGTAAAACCCGTGTTGGGTCAAAGCTGAACCCACAGATAAAGAAGACCCACTATATTGGCATTCTTACAGTTGACTTTTGTGGGAAACCTTAATGAAACAGATTAACCCTTTTACACACCAGTATCCCCCGTACTCTGATCTTTCATAGGCAGTCTGAGGAGATTTTAACTATGAACACTTCTGAACGTACTAACATGTATAACATTGTATTATCTCTGCTGTCACATTTTCACCTCAGGTTTCCTAAATGAGGGGAGCTCTAAATCCTCTACTAACACAACAGTCTTGCGAGGTACATCAACATTATCCCCACACTTCAGGTGACCCTGAGAGAATATTGGCTTGCTTGGTGCCATCTGTTTCATTAACTTCCCAAATCCAACCTTTTTTCCTTTTATGACTTTGTTTGTTGACTTTATGGTCCTTGCTCTCCGTGCACACTCAGCTGCTGCTGTAGACAATGGGCATGGAGAGGTGGAACATGGCAGTCCTGTCCATTACATCCCACACTGTCTCCTTGCTCACCCTCCATGTAGGTCTTCTTTAACCTGGAGGAGTCTTCCGCAACAGTTCTCGGCCCCAATTCAATGTGCGGCTTCTAGCCCCGTCACAAGTCGGTTGGTCCTGTCTTGAACTGCTAGTGAGCTACCACTTTGCACACAAGTCTGGAGTAAATTTTGTTATTGTAATAGAACTGCTGAGCCTCTGAACTACGTGGCCCGTGCTGTGACCTGTGTGGCTCTGACTTGAACAGCATGGGAGAGGTCTTGCTAGAGGGAGGAGAGCTTGGAACAAGGAGGAAATCAGCAGGACTAAGAGAGTGAGAGAGCGAGCCTGAGAGTCAGTTTGGGAGGTGTAGTGAAGGCCCAGCAAAGAGCTGGAATGCAAGGTTCTTACTTGCTGATGGTAGCTTGTTGTTGCGAGCCATAGAAGGGCTAGTGCACTATTCCACCTGTGAGTGCTGCTATTGGACTGGCAGCCACAGAGGTCCAGTTAAAGACTTTGTTTTCCACCCTTTGGGGAGGTCCTCATCTTACATCCCAGCCTCAGGTCACTGCAGTCCTTTATGGCTTACCTACCCTATTAAATCATCTGTGCCGTTAGCCAGGTGTCAGTGTGAGTCTGGAAGCCACCACTGTGAGCATAGACAAGACTGTTAATACTGAAGGGCCTCCAGTCTTAGTTGCACAGAAAGTCTCCTGATTTGTCCTTGCAGTACATAAATGTATTCGTCTGCCAGAAGAGAAGATCAGGAGAGATCAAGGTGTACCTTGCTCCAGATTCATGTATAACAAGGAAGAAATAAAATAGAGCGCTAGATGAGTTGGGGAAAGGGCACCTTGACCCTGAAATATCAGTGAATGGAATTATGCTCCTACAACATGTTGCCAAAAATAGTTTATAGATCTGAAATCCTTCAGGTGTTGTAGCATACCTTCCAGGGACTCTTGAAGGCCAGAGTGTGCATTAGTCCACTTCCTCTAGCAGCCTTCTCTGTGGCAAACGCATTCCACCTCTTCAGCTAGTTCTCTTGTATAGCCTTTTGCACACCTGCAGAGACCACCCAGCAGAATTCCTCACACTTGTGGGTCAAGATATAATGCAAAGTGGGTTAAGGAAGCACTCTACTATATCAAGGACTCCTATTTAGTAAAGTGATTCTACACTGTGAATCGCTGACAAGGGAGTGCTCCTGAAAGCCATTCATTTTGGAATGCATAACTTGAAAAGTAAGAACACAGGTTTATAACCTGCAGGATAGAGTTATAAAAATATGGTGTGATTTAATTGCCTGCACAATATACTGCATTCTTTACTTTTCTGCTTTACGAAGGACATCTGTTCTTCTTTATGGTAGTGACATATCCTCCAATTCACAGCTAAAAATAGGGATCCTCTTGTATCAGCTCAGTTCTCATTCCAACAAAGCTCTATGTCACCTGTGTAGTATATTTGTTTCTCAGCAATCACCAATCTTCTCCTGATTTTAACAAGCAGGTACAGTTTCGGCATCAGGTTGCTGGAAATCCTGGGGCAAAGAAGGCACTCTAAGCCTGCCCCCCAAAGGGGGCACTGGTGCTAACGCTTCAAGGGTTAGGGTCAGGCTGGCCAGGTGGGACTTCCAGTGAGTATGGGCCCTTGGGCAGTGCCCCACCTGGCCAACCTCTGTCACCCTCTGTTCAGCAGACTGCTCTTTTGATGAAAGATACATCTGGAAAACATAAATGTCCTGTAAGAGGTTATCGGCAGCTGCAGTGTTTGACATGGCAGGCTGTGCATTGTTCTTTAATGTGCATGTGCATTTATATACAGGTGCACTACTAGATATAATCATCACCCTCTCACTCCAAGATTTTGTTTCCAGAGATCCTGGGGGATGGAAAGAACCCTGAAAATGACAATTTTAAAAACTCATTTATAATTTTTTTTAACAATCTCTAAAGTCAAAAACAGAGCAAAACAACAAGACTGATTTACCAGGGACAATTACCAAAAAAAACAGGTAAATAAGGACTACACCTCCGTTTTGCTCCCCCCCCCAGCCAGAATGACTCTGAAGGGGAGGGGCTGCTTGCACGCTGCAGTGAGGCTCCCTGCAAAACTTAGTGCTTTGCACCCCCTCTAGCTACACCACTGATAGGGACACATCCAGATAACTGTTGACCTTTATACATATAGGGAGAGAACAGCTATTGCTATTGCTCTTTTTTCTCCCCAAATTGCCTTGCTGCACCCTGAATCATGTTGCTGTTGAATGACTTTAACAAATTGGTGCTGGTTTATCTAGTATTCTGCTGCAGCCTGAGATCCTTTGGCACCAGAATCTATCATTCTAAAATTAACTTACCCCTTTTAAAAGCCATGCCAAGCTCACAGTCATAAGAGATAAAGTCAGTGTGAGGGTGTTAGGAATCTTGCAAAATTCACCTTGATGACCAGACTTTGGCAGGTGAGTAGAGTCTGGAGCAATACCGCTGGAGATCAGCAATGGTGGGGGGAGACCACCCAGCACTACTTTTTAAGCCATTTCTTCCAATGTTGCATATACGCAACAGGGACCAAATGTGTACATCTATGGGCCGGGCAAAAATGGGTTAAGTAGAAATATTCCTATGTGAAGAACAAGCTCTCATGGTTTAAATGAAAATGATCACAAATTTTAAAACCTGTGTTGTCTTGAATAAAGAACAATCTTGGGTGATGGGGTGCTACCACTGCTTTACCTGGCCTAACTGCATTGCTGTTTACGTCCACAGCCCCCCAATTCACATTAACATCTCTTCACATGTTAGGAGAAGGTGTCTGCACATGAGGCTTTTTTCAGAATCCTGCTGCATTTACCACCACATGCTAGAGCAGCATATCTGCTTGTAGGAAAAAGGTTACATGGGAAATGGGCCGCAGCATGAACTTAGAATGTCAAATATTGGAGGTTCTGTATCATGGGAAAATATCTTTTGTTTGCCCAGCATGGTCAGTTTAACTCTACAATATTTCACAGTATACAATGAGGACAGTCTTGCAGAAGACCAACAGATTGCTCACATTTTGTGGGTTCCAGTAGTTTCTGAGTGTATGTCCTCCTATCATTTGTGCACACCAGTGACTAAGACATGGCCACATAGAGAAAGGAGGGTCGTCTGAGCATGACACTATTTTAAAATACTTAAAAAAAATGTTTTATTTTGGGCTGAGGGAGGCTAAAGATGTGTTCTTACTCAGCAAAAGGCTAAGAAAAAAGATTAAATACGATGCTAAACTGGCAGTCACCAAAATAACGACTTTATCAAGATTACAATTTGTGTTTAGCCATTTTTGTTAAGCACTATTGTGCAAACATTTGAATGCTCGAGAATAATAAAGGTGAAAAGGTAATTTAGTGCAAATTAAAAGATGTCTGTTGTCTAGTGTGTTCCCTGAAGCATTTGGTGGGCCACTGTGAGATCTAGGAAGCTGGACTAGATGGGCCTTTGGCCTGATTCAGGGGGGCTCTACTTATGTTCATACTGATTTTTTAAATGCTCCTAAAATGTCACCAGTGGGAAAGGTCATGGTGAAGGTGCATCAGAGTGGTGTGGTGCAGGTGGTGCTAGATTCACCCGCTTGATGGGTGCTGCGCATATTAAAGCCACACCTCCTAAAAAGACAGACACATAGTTTGAGGTAGCAGGGCAGTTCCATGCTATCCAAAGCAGGTGGGAGATGGTCTAGCTCACCACTCTCCTGTTCTCCACAGATCCATTCCACCCCCTCCTTTTCAAATGCAGTGGGAACCTTGGAGTGGTGCTTTATGTTGCTACAGAGTAGCAGGAGGGCTCAGGGGGAGAAGCTGTCTCCACTTATCTTTGCCTGATAAGTCACTGCTTCAGGCTACCACCTCAGTTCAGTTAGCTCTTAGCCTGGTCCTGACCTACAAAATCACTCTCACAGAGAGCAAGGGGAGGGCCGTTCCTGCTTTAAATGACTCTAAAACAGTATTAGGCAAATTCATGGAGGAGAGTAGGTCAGTCAGTAGCTATTAGCATGAGAGCTAAGCAAAGCCTCCATGTGCCAAGGCAGTATACCTCTAAACACCAAATACTGTTGAAAAACAACTGGCATTGCCTTCATGCCCTGCCTGTGAATTGCCCAAAGGCACCTGTCCATCCATGATGGAAACAGGATGCCGGGCTAGAAGGATCTTGGATCTGATGCAGCAGGGCTCATGTTACATTATTGAAAAGGCTGGAGCTTCCTCTCAGGAATGATTTTTCTTTGAGCAACATTTTGTACACAGTATTCTCATTGCCAGACTTCAAACAGTGTTTTTAGAAAAGCCCAGTATCCTTTGTGGTGCAATAACATGATGTAAAATGTTCTGATTGATTGGTTGGCAACCTTCAGTCTCGAAAGACTATGGTATAAGCCTACAGCACCCAGTATTCCCAGGCGGTCTCCCATCCAAGTACTAACCAGGCCTGACCCTGCTTAGCTTCCGAGTTCAGATGAGATCAGGCATCTGCAGGGTAACAGTTGCTGTTCTGATTGGTGAGGCAGTGGTTATGGTTGGCAACCTTCAGTCTCGAAAGACTATGGTATAAGCCTACAGCACCCAGTGTTCCCAAGCGGTCTCCCATCCAAGTACTAACCAGGCCTGACCCTGCTTAGCTTCCAAGATCAGACAAGATCAGGAATGTGCAGCTGTTCTGATTATTATTATTATTATACCACTTTTCAACTAAAAGTTCACAAATCGGTTTACAGAGAAAAATCAAATGACTAATGGCTCCCTGTCCAGAAAGGGCTCACAATTTAATAAGATGCAGAAAAACCAGCAGACAGCCTCTAGAAAAGACACTGCTGGGGTGAGGTGGGCTAGTTACTCTCCCCCTGCTAAAAAGAGGAGCACCCACTTGAAAGAGTGCCTCTTACCCAGTTAGCAGGGGTTAACTGTTTATAATACCAAATGTTCATGCTAGCCAATAAATGCAGACACTTGGCCTGCCTAACTAACTAAGAGACCAATCCCATGTACTGTACTATAGTAGATATAGTAGTGAAATTACTGCCAAGTAATCAAGCTCCAATTCTCACTTTGCCTGATCTCCGGGTCAATCAGAGGGCAGAGCCTTTCAACTCTGAACAGTTTCCTTTCTCAGCTGAGCTGTTGCTCAGCTCAGGCAGGCACCTCCTTAGTTGCTCTAGTTACTTTCCAGGGACATTCCAGCGAAAGTTAACCTTTTATTCTCCTTCCTTCTGCTTGGCAAATGCTGCAAAGCAGGTCTGTTCTTTGAAACACCAGGATGGGACCCTCCTTCCCAGGCTACAATTCAGTGCACCATTACTTAAGAATAACACCCATGGAAAGCAGTGGGTCTACTTCTGAGTAAAAAGGGTTGCAAATATCTCATCTCTCTGCTGTGAATTGAATTGCACACTCTCAGTTATGGGTTGTATGTAGAGCTTCTGGCTTAACACACCAGACACCTTAAAGGTGGATTTGATTCATGGTTCTCCTGCAGTGGTTCCCAACCTTTTTCACTTGTATATCCCTTGGCAGCCCATTTCCATAAATTGTACCCTTCATATTAGCAAAATGTTTGTAATTAGTAAGACAAGCCCTCATCTCCTCCATATGAAAGCCCAGACTTCATGTATTCACCACATATTTTCTCTTTTCATCTGTTTGAAGAACAGAAGACCCTGCCCTTGCACTGTTTTGCGTCAGAAGTGTGCTGAGAAATTCTGGGTGATTGATCACTTTCCATATTATGTTTCAGCTTTTTTACTGTGATGGTTTTCAATCACTGGTTCATAGATGAATTGATGACCAAAAACTAGCTATTGGTGGGGCTTTCACAGCCAACTAGCTACCTCCCTTCCTGCCTTGCTAGTCCTTGCAAGGCATTCTGGAGCATGGCCTGCCTTTTTCTGCCATTATTTCATTCTTTTTCAATTACCCCTAAAGGTCCTGTTGAGTGTCCCTGGGAGTATGTGAATACCAGGTTGGCAACCACTGTTTTACTGGTATGTAGTTTACAGTGCACTTACTCTGATAGTGTTTACAAAAAGGTGGTGGAGACCAGAAACGTATCAAAAAATGTACCAAAAAAGAATAAAAATGTATTTTATGATCTTTTACTATGTTTTTAATAAATTAGAGACTACAGTTCTTAGGTAACAATTAGTGGTAGGTTATTTTTCAGAATCTGGCCTCGGGTAAAATCAGACAAAACTGTAGTCAGACACCCCCCTAAGTTTAACCCCTGACTTATCCAAGGGTCATAGAAAATTCCATGATTGTTGGCTCAAAACCTGCCCTCAATTTATCTGTGGGGTCGACTTATAGGCAAGTGTCTGCGGTGTATCTAGTCAGAGGTAGTCCCACTATAGTCAATGGGGCTTACTCCCAAATAAGTGTGGATAGGATTGCAACCTAATTAACTTTCTTTCTTTCTAATCCTTAAAGTCAGGATTATTTCTAGTAGGTGTTACTTTTATAAAATGTTGACTGCCTTCTTCCTCTTCCCACTTCCTCTTTTGATGACACAGTAAAAAAACCCTGGACAGCAAGTAATCATTAAAAGAAGCTGCAGCTCTTAGCACATTTGTGCATGTTGTACTTTGAGAATTGTTTAACTAACAGTTCGTGTTGGATGTATATATGATTCACAAGCCCGTGCACTGCTTGTTAAATACTTGACTCCTGGTGTGAAAATAAAGGCTGTGTCCCTATTTTCCCCCATCTCCTTAATCTTCCTAGTTAGTGTTCTGGGGTGATCACATGTATGTGATGTGATCCTATTTTGCTGTTTAGAAAAAAAACAAAAATTCAGTTTTCAATTTACTTCCAAGTCATATTACTCTTCCTCTGTTCGGTTGCCAGATCTTGCATGAACACTTATAATTCTCTTGCTTTTTAACTTTAATTAGTACTAGGCTTACTACCTTTTCTTTACTGATCCTGTTCCTATGCTGTTAATTGCAGTCTGGCACAGATAAATTAATCTGATGAAGTGTCCCACCCCCATTTCCATGCCAGAAAAAGCTTCACCTGCTTAATTTAATTTCTCTGAGGCAGGAGAGCCAGTGCAAACAAAAAAAAAAGGAGGCAACCCTAATTAATGCTACCAGTATGGTATAGTTGTGGCTGTTGAATTTGGATTTTGAAAGCTGAGCTCAAATCCCTGCTGATCCATAATGCTGAGAAGTTATTCTCAACAAATCATTATCTTTTAGCTTAGCCTACCTGACAGGGTTGTTGTGAAAAATCTAATTAAGTAAAGAAAACTGTTGAGTAGTGATTTACATCTGTGGTTTCCCACTTGATGCTGCAGTAATAATTGTGCATGCATGTGAACCTTTCCATGTTCCAGGGCAGATACTGTACATGAACCAGCAATCATCCCCGCTACACACCCTCTGTATTTCAGGATACAGAGGGTGCATGAATGGAAGTCATGCAGTTGCAATGTTTAATGAATTGGGCCAGCGATTTCCAACTGGTGTGACACAGCACACTGGTGTGCTGTGAAATGTCCTGAGGTATGCCATGGAAGCTTGGAGCATAGCATTGAAAATAGCTGAAAAACTCTTCCAGGTTCCATGACTCTGTTTCTCGGGTAACCATCTATAGTAAACAATTGTCTGTCCCTCTTCCCCCACGGGCTCTGTCGGTGGAGGAAGAAGGACAGACAATTGGTCACTACATACATTTGCCCTAGAAACAGAGTCATAGAACCTGGAAGAGTCTCCTGGAAGGGACATCATAAGAGGCAAAGACCATCGTGAAGACCATAGAGGTCAGTGAGCCATGAGAGGAAAAATGCTGAAAACTGCTGAACTGGGCCCTCAATGAACACTCCCACCCCCACCCCACACATACAAATAAACACAATAATGGCCTCTCTTTTCTCAAATCCCTTAAGTCAGTGTTTCTCAAACTGTGGGTCGAGACCCACTAGGTGGGCCTCAAGCCAAATTCAGGTGGGTCCCCATTCATTTCAATATTTTATTTTTAATACTGTATACTAGACTTGATGCTAACATGGTATGTGACTGCATTTGGGGAAATGTTGCAGCTCTATACTATGATGTATATGCTTTGAACAGTGATAATAAATGGGACTTACTCCTGGGTAAGTGTGGGCAGGATTGCAGCCTAGGATTCCTAAAAAATTTCCTGTTTAATGATGTCACTTCTGGTCATGACATCACTGCTGGTGGGTCCTGACAGAACCTCATTCTAAAAAGTAGGTCCTGGTGCTAAAAGTTTGAGAACCACTGCTTTAAGTTAAAAAAAACTATTCAGCTATCAGATAGCTATTCTGTTCTTTGATATTATTATTCAACCAGTGATTTCCACCATATGAGACTTGAATTGGGGGGATTAACTTTGATTTGTGGCTGTTTGTTTAATTTTGTGTTTTGATTCTATTTTAATTGGCATAAAACGCCTTGGCTGCTGATAAGGTGGAGTATAAATTTACAAACTAAACCATCAGATAGTCTCCCTCTCTGATGTGCATCAGCATACTTAACCTTTCAAACACTTCCTCTTTCCTCAAACAAGCCTCACAAAGATTTGCCTTCTAAGCACAAAACATATGGAAGCCATAGACCGCACCTCGAGTTGAGGAAGTCACTATCTGATTATGAGCATGAAGGCTGGGAATGAAAGCCATGGTGGACAAGGAATTACTCACGAAGTCTTCATTTTTTAATAAGTTGACGTGGGATGTTGCCCAGACACCTTGGCATGGCACTGATCACTTATGCACTGGAGCTATCAGAGTTCTTTTCAGCTGAGCTATACTATATCTCATCAAGAGGGTGGGAAAGTTCCTTATGAGATTATATGGTTCTCCTTTAATAGGTCATCTGTGGAACATGAAAATGGATGCCCATTGTTTCAAGACAGCTAATTGGATCCATTTTTCATCAACAGATAAGAGAGGCTCAACGGACAGGTGTGAGGCTATGAGCCTTTTTCAACGTGTCCCAGGAAAAATCCCTCACAAAGGCAGTGGGGGCAGATCAAATTAGGCAGCCTTGCCTCTGTTCTTGCGAAAACATGAAAAATATTGATGCCAGGATCCAGTTATTGGGAGATATGATTTGCCCTTTCTCTTGAACGGTTTTAAAAGTTCTTCACTGTAGACAGGCCTATCAAAGGTTATTCCTTCTGCTGGGTTGGCTCCAGGAAGATTTGGGGGGAGATCAAGTTTCTTTCTCCTTGCTGAACAGTTCAGGGAACTGAAACCTCCCCCATGTAGGGATGTAAATGCAATTTAGTGAGAAGTCGTAAAACAGGCCAAGCCGGTTGGCCTTCCAAGGAGGAGAGCTGAAACTTTATTTACCTTACTGCTTTCCTCCGCTACTTCATTGTACTAGAGTGACTTCATTAAGAGGGAAGTGAGTTACTTAATCATGCAGCCCAAACTGTCAGTGTCATTTTCACCTTCCTGCCTTTCTTCAGGGAACTGAGACTATGTTCTTTTTTTCCTTTTTTTTTCTTTTCGCAAATGTTGATATTGCTCTGGCTGGAATACAAGTACATTGTCAACTACTTGCCCTTTGGAAACGGTCTATAAAAGAATCTCAGCCCACTTTACAAACAATAGGCTCCCTTTATTACAGTTCCATCATAGATGGGGGGGGGGAGGGAAATCTCCTTTAATGTTTTGACAATACCAACATTTCCCTTCAATAGTATTATGCATTTTATAGATCACATTATGCATTTAGACCCATTTGCACTAATCCCCAAAAAATACCTCGGAGGGAAACCTGTAAAAAAAAAATTATTTTTACCCTTCAGCAGGAGGGGTGTAAACATTGTCAAACAGATCTAATGTAGAGGACTGGAAGCCCAGTCCTAAGCTTTCCAGCACCTGCTGGAGCAGCAGCGCCAAAGCTGCTACCGTTGAATCCAGTGAGCACTGGGAAGCTGCCAGGAGTCTCCTCAGGGGAAGGGGACTTTCATCCCCTTCCCCCTGGGAAAGCCCCTGCCCCACAATGGGGCTTTCCAAGTCCGTGCTGGTTTTTCAGCCAGACATGGAGTTCAGGATCTGACAGAGCAGGGCTCCACTGGTTCCACCCCCCTCCCACCCTGGTTCATCCCCTTGCCCCCCTTGTTCTGCTCTCCTCCCACCCTCCCCCACCCCAGAGGCCATACGGCCACATGGTGGTTTCACTTACCCCCGGCGGCGGCACGTCCTTGCTTGACTGGCACAGACCCAGTGCCAGTGCTCCCTACTCCCTGGGTGCCATAAATGTGCTTTACGGCATGTTCTAGGGCTAGGGCTCAGTGCTGGTGCTGAGGGAATTTAGGATTGGGCCCTTATTGTGCTGCGCCCAATGGTATACCGGCAGTACAAGAGGTGGTGTTGCATAGTGAAAAGATGGTGGAAGTCCCCAGTTCAGCTCTTACCTCTCTCTGCTCAAGAACCCACTTGGTGGCCTTAGGTAAGCCATTCTCTCTAAAGCCCCAATTCCCATTTACAAAATGCACATCCTTAGGGTTATATTAAGGTTTTGACAAGGTCTTGTAAATTAAGTGCTTTTCATTCTTGAAAAGTCTTCATAGATGGATGGCGTATTCCCTTATGAAAGGACATTACACTGAGCTCATTGCTGTCTACTCCGGCTGGAAGCAGCACACCAGTACCTCTGAACAGGCAGGCAGACATCAGCAGGAAGTGCTTTGTTTCTTTGCTAGAACCCTACAGTAGCTCAGGGAATGCAGCCAGAAGCAAAGTAGTGTGCTAGTAGTGAATAAATTGCCTACTATATACTAGGAGCCATACAGTGGGGAGTACAAATAATGTACAAATCTGTATTTGAGATGCTACAGATCAGGGATTACGGTACAAAACTCTGACTGACTGAGATGCACAAAATCTGGTGAAGGCAAATTAATTCTCCAGTTTTACTGGTGAGGAACACTGAGGTGGATCAAGAATTAAGTAGCACAGGGCTGTCAGCCATGACACTGAATCTGTTTTTCACTTGCAATTTTATTTGCTATTGTTAAACCACAGGGATCTGCTGCAAAACCAACTACAAAACACCCAGAACAGTGTTGCTCAAACTGTGGGTCGGGACGCACTAGGTGGGTCATGAGCCAATTTCAGGTGGATCCCCATTCATTTCAATATTTTATTTTTCATATGTTAGACTTGATGCTACCATGGGATGTGATCGCATTTGGGGAAATGTTACAGACCTGTACTTTTAACAAACTACTATGTGTATTCTTTTAACAATGACAGTAAATGGGACTTACTCCTGGGTAAGCATGGGTAGGATTGCAGCCTAGGTTTGTTAAAAATTTTCCTGCTTGATTATGTCATTTCCGGTCATGACATCACTTCCAGTGGGTCCTGACAGATTCTCATTCTAAAAAGCAGGTCCCAGTGCAAAATGTGTAAGAACCACTGACCCAGAGAACCTGATCTATCTACTACACAATGCCTTTTTATAAATCATTATTCACACCATGGAATATCAGAGGATATGGAAGCAATGTGAAAAATGTAAAACACCTTTTTCTACTGGTATATTTAAAATTACCTCTACAGGTACCTATATATGCGAAGGCAGGCCCAAAAAAACAACATAGGATTCACATACACAAGGGAGATGAACCAAATCAGAAGTAGTTTAATAGCAAAAAAGAAGGTGAAATGTATTATTTCACAAACTGGGATTATTTTAAAAAAACAATAAAAAAGAGAGATGCAAATTAGAATATTGGGTTTAATTATGAATGCAAATGAGCTGGTCAGTTTAGGTTTGGTTATTATACTTCTGACTGAAGGGGATAATCAAAATGGAAAAGAAAATCCACAGGCGCATTAAAATATATATAGAAGAGTCTATCTTTGCTCTACATTCTTGTGTGCTGTTGTTGCTAGAATGCTGGACTTAAATGTGGGAATTCCTAATCCCTTAGCTCATCCCTTGCTCATCCATGAAGCTCAGGATCCAACAGTCTCAAGAGATCTGTCATTGCTCTGTCTCTCTCTCTCCCCTCATTTTATTAAAATAAAATTTGTTGTGGTGGGAGGGGGGGAGTGCTAATTTCATTGGGGAACTGACAAAGGGCTGTTTAACTCTTCCCTTCTTCCCCCCCCCCCCAATCTATGTCCACACAAGTGACTCTTTGCTTGATGTCTTGGCTGGGAAATAGAGACCTTTCTCTCCACCAGAAGGAGCAGCTTGAGGGGATCTATACAGAGCAGGAAAAGAGCCCAGAGAGAAAGTTAAAGGCTCCTCCTGTACTGCTTCTCTGATAAAATTAGCATGTCCATCCACTATGGCTGCATTTAGTAAAAGAAATGGGATGAACTAGGCAGCTGCCTAAAGGCACAGGCCTTGGGGGGGGGCAGTACTGACATTTGAGGGGCACACAGTTTTTGAAAACTGAAACTGGCAATTTGGGGGGGGAGTGGTTGTAGTTAGCCTTACCTAGGGCACAAAATAGCCTGGCACTGGCCCTGCCTGTGACGTATGTTAGGCTGATAGTGGCTGGACTAAAGTAATTCAGTGAACTGAGTGGGGTTTTAATTCTGATCCTACTTATAACCCATTAACTTTTAAACCACCCTACAAAGGTTACAGTGCTGGTGCAAAGCCCTGCACTGGGCAATGCTACCACTATGACCAGTATACACTCTCTCTCTCTCTCTCTCTCTCTCTCTCTCTCTCTGTGTGTGTGTGTGTGTGTGTGTGTGTGTGTCAAATATGGGCTGCCCAAGAATTACAGGTGACAAATACAACAACAGTTCATGTTGCAGTAAAAATAACAGTCCAGGTTGGGGGAGCAAGGAACAAAGAACAGTTCTTACATATTAAAACTCCAGTGATCTTATGTAGACCAGCTGCTCATAATGTCTCTGTAGAATGTTGCCCATGAAGTGTGCGAACACTGTGGCCATTGTCTTCTAAGAGGGCTGGGTAAACCCGGGACAATTGGCATGTAACCTTCTCTATTAATAGTGCAGACAGATATGTGAATTAGCTGAATGCTGTGGACATACGCCATGCATTAACTCAAAGGCCTTCCAATTCAAATCACAACTGGGCTAATGATTACGCCTGTAATTATTCTGTAGGGCTTGATAACATCACAGGAGTAAAAGCAAAAGAAAAGATCAATAAATAATTGGTTGCGTTGATGAATAATCGGTCAGGTAGGAACATGTCACAAAGGTTGACTCATATGGATTATTTGGTTTTTAAAGTGTATAGCTTGAGACATTTAACTGCTGCTGATTTGGATTTCGTTTTCTTTGTTTCAACCAGGAAGAGAAACTCAGGAAACCAAAGGATGACCTGAATCAGAAAGCAATGCTGATTTTCACATAAACAATTTTTAAAAAAACCAACAGATTTTGTCTAGCCTTTCCTACAACAGCTGGACACTGCAATTGGTGAAGCAGGAATAGGAGTTGTAATAGTGATAGCAAGAAAAGTACACTATATATCAGTATTCTGATCTTATTCAAAAAGTCTTTGGGCAGCTGATAGAGCATGTGACTCAGCTTTCTGGCCATATGGAAAGAAAGCAGTATTACAACACAAGAAGACGAAAGGAAGCTCAGTTTCAAAGAACTCAGAGCCCCAGAGCAGAGCAAAGGTCGGAAGTAGCAAGCTGGAAAAGTGGCTCAACCTGTCTAGGAGTGTGTTAGTCAATGTTAACAGTCTTGGGTAAACAGAACATGCTGACCTGGAATACAGGACTATACAAGGCAGGAACATCAATAAAGGACTGTTTTCTGGAAAAGATACAAAAACACCTATATGTGCAACCATTACAATGTGCTTTTGAGTGAGTGGGAGTATGTGGTGGGCAGATCTTAAAATGTTAAAGCAGTCATTCTTTTGATGGTTTGTGCAAGCATGTTTTTGTGAAGTCTACTAAGTAGTCCCTACTCCTTCATCACTGTCAAGTTTATTACGAGGGCCAAAATTTAGCACATAGCAATTAAGTGTGTTGAAACATGGATTGTCCTCATCATGTAGGAAGTGAAGGGTGTGGGCAAGATGTTAATGGCAAACTGGGTTCTTAGGTGAGGGGTGGAGAACTCTTCCCCCAACACCCAATAGTTTATCTCCCTGCAGCACCATTCCTCAAGTGCTTTACTCCCAGCTAAGAGCATGCATTTGGCATTGGAGCAGAGCTGAGAGAAGCATCAGTGAGAACAGGTCAGGTCGAGGCAGGCAGGGGATGAGTTCTCCACTCCAACCTGTGCACCACTTTTCCTGGTAAAAATGGGCTCTACTATCTACACCTTTGTATATGACTGGGCCATGGATTGGCAAAAGATTCAGGAGAAACCACATCACAGTACCACATCACACAATGCATGTCTCAGGCCTGCATGCATTTTGTTGTCATAAAAGTTTGACCCATTTTGGGTATGTCTGGGAGCTAAATCCAAAAGTGGTATTGGTTTTGCCCTATTCACTCTAGTTTAGGGGGTATGGCATAGCCACTGTATATGCTAATTCAAGCAGCTTCCACGTGAAGAAGCCATGGTCTCCGCTTCCTCATGAGGAAGCTGTCTGAATCAGCATATAAGGTGGCTATGTCGTACCCCCAAAACTACAGCCAATCGGGAAAACCGATGCTATTTTTGGATTCGGCACCCCAAAAATATCCTCAATTAGTTCAAATTTTGATGTTGGATGTTTGGCATATGTTGGATGTTTGGTAGTCCTGTGATAATTACTATATGGACTTCACTGCCACTGGCTATGCTGATGGCCACTAGATGGCCTATGGATGGATTTGAAAGATGACTAGACAAATTCATGGAGGCTAGGATGGCTGGTGGCCGATAGTTGCTTGTAGCCATGATAGCTAAACAGAATCTCTGGGCACATATGCACTATTCCTGAACACCAATTTCTAGGGAGCACAAGCAGGAGGGGGCTGTGGTCTTCAAGTTGGGGTGGCACATCCAGTAGGCGAGGTGATATGGGTTACATTAGTGGCAGATTGGGCGGGGGGCAAGAGGGTAGTGGATTCACCTGCCCTTCTGTAGAGGTGGCAGACCTCTACAGAGGTGGTTGAGGTGGTAGCAGTTGGCATTTTGGGTCATTTTACCACTGCTTCAAGCCTATTCTGTGTGTGTTGTTTTTTTTAAAACTTCATTGGAGCCAATGATCTGGTAATAGTTAAGGCACTGTAAGGATTTTGAAATAAGAATGGGTTATAATTATACCAAACAAACAAACATATTGTCTTGGGCATTGTGGAGCTGCCAAAGGTATTGCTGTGGCTTCCTACAACTGTATTCTAGTCAAACTCCTCTTAGACAGCAAACCACTTTTGCCCTTGCTCCTTCTGTGACATTACAAAGTCCTTTCATTTTTCTATGCTAATCACAGACAACAGGTACCTTGGGCAGGAGAAACTATGTATTCAGGGCTGGCCCAAACATTAGGCCAATTGAAGGAGCAGCCACAGGTAGCTGATTAACAGGGTACCCATCTCTATCCACCTACTTACCTCCACTGGACTGGAAAGGAAAGGGGAGCAGAGAGGAATTGTAAATGTGGAGAGGAGGGGTGAGCTGGAACATTGGAGAGTGGAAGGAGCAGAGGCTGACACATCATTGGATATTGGCATATCACCTCTAGTGGCATTTATTTGTTGATCAACTTGAACCTGACAGTGCATTCATACCCTAGACCAGGGGTCTCTAAACTTTTCTGCCAAAGGGCCGCATCAAATATCTGGCACGGTGTCAAGGGCCAGGGAAAAAAATTAAATATAAAATTTAAATTACAGATGGAACTTAGATGAATGAATGAATGGGCTCAAATGCCCAGGATTTCTCCAAGCATGAACATAGCCAAGGAAATAAAGCACACACAAGCACAACTCTGGTTCTGTTTGGTCAACTGGGCCAGAGGCTCTCAGGGAATCAGAGGCTGGCCCTGGGCCGAACAGAGGCTCTCCATGGGCTGCATCTGGCCCCCAGGCTGGGGTTTGGAGACCCCTGCCCTAGAGTAAGGGAAAATACACCACTGAAAGCTAAAGTATATGACATGTCACAAGCTATTTCCCTCACAAGTTATATCAGTCCAGGGAATGTATCTTCTTGTACCGTGAAAACCGACATTTACACAAGACAAATTTCCAGCACTGATATTGCTTGCTTGCAGGAAATTGCTTGTGGGCCTGTAATGTGCGATGAGGTGCGCATATGTTTATTCTGCCATGTATACATGCCTTGGGAAAGCACCACCAATCAGGGTTTCTAGTTGTGTATAGATACATGTGTGTTGCACTATTGCTATCTTAATGGTAATGAAAAGTTATTTTTTATGGGATGTAGACCTAAGGAGAACTTAATCTGATTTCACCTAGTTGAAGAGGAAATGTCTTGCTCTATGGCACATTTGTTTTTGTTTGGATTGACATGTTCACTTACCTAATGCATCTGTCTGTGCAACCAACCCCATGTTTTGCAAGACATATTTTATTTTAGCACTTGACTTGTTCCTATCTGATACTGGTTTGTGGGTATGACTTAAAATTGTAGAAAAACTAAGCATTGGTGTTTCTTTGGATTTCCTTTAAGGTAGAAGGAAAGAATCACAGTATTTATTTTTGACTATCATCAGCTATATTCAGCTGTTAGTTTCCATGGGCTCTTCAGTGAAAGGCCTGCCAGTGCAGAAAATCTGGGACAGACCAGCTCTCCTGAGTCAATAAAATAAGTGAACAAGATGAAGGCCTTTGAAACCAAATGTAAATTGGAATTTCAAAAGTCATTGATACTGAATCAGTAAGCAGCAATCATGCACAGAGGCCAGGATCAGCTCATGGATTTTCAGCACTGCATATGGAAAAATCTGTATACTGTGAGCACATAGGGTTCCATTTAACTTTTAATGTGCTTTGACTAGTGTACTTCTCTTATGAAGGCTGATTACTGTACATGTGACTGGCAAATAAATGTGTCAGTTGATTCCATTGGCTGGCAGCTGGATATGTGCACCAATTCCACTGGAAAGCAGCGCATCTGTGACGGGTCATCCACACATGCAAGTTGATACCTTTATGATTATTACTTTTTATATCCTACCTTCCTTCTCAGAGCAGCATCCATAGGATTCTCAGGAAGGAGATCTTCCCTCCAGGAACCAGAAGATTGAGGACTGCTTCATGTCAGCAAGGCAGCTGTATCATGCTCTCAGACCAGGTCCTGGGACCTAAACATGCGTAAAGATACATTATGCTTCTCACATTCCCCCTGACAGAACTGAGGAATCAAACCCCTGACCTCAAGTGTGCCAGACAGCATCACATAGCCTGCAATTGAGTTATATGTGTCAAGTTATATCACTGAGGCTGCAATCCTAACCACACTTCCCTGACAGTAAGCCCCATTGAACAAAATAGGACTTACTTCTGAGTAGACCTGGTTAGGATTGTGCCCTGAAGCCGCCATTAATAATACTTAATGTTTAGATAGCACTTTGGAGTGTTTGGAGTGCTTTACATCAGTATCCTTCAACCCTGGGGTCAGGATCCCAATGGGGTCGCGAAGCCTCAGTTGTGGGATCTCAGCAACTTATGGGAATGAAAATGGTTGAAGAGCAATGGATTAGCACACCACCTGGTAAAGGAGAAGGTTTACCTAAGGCCACCTAGTAAGCTTATGAAGGAAATGAGATTTGAATTAGATACTTCCTGATTCATAGCTCAGTCTTTTAGGGTGCAATCCTAACCCTTTATGTCAGTGCTTTCCAGCAGTGGCACAGCGGTGCCAATGGGACATGTGCTGCATCCTGCAGTTGGGTGGCACTTAGGGAGGCCTCCTCAAAGTAAGGGAATGTTTGTTCTCTTGCCTCAGAGCTGCATTGCCCTTATTGCAATGCTGGAAAGCACTGACATAAGGGGTTAGGATTGCGCCCTTAGCCACTACACTATACCAGTTCAGATGAGCGAGGGAAACACAGGGGTAAAATGCAGGAATTATGTTTCTATAGCTTTTTTCACTGTGTTTTGGCTTATTTTCACAGCATGTGCGTTTCAGTCACCTGATCTTTTATGTGATGGATTTTTCCTCCAGAAACTTGTCCAAACCCCTTTTAAAGGCGTCCAGGTCAGACGCCATCACCACATCCTGCCTTCCTAGGTTCTTATCCTCCTAATTCAGTTCTCTTAGGCTGGACTGTTTTTTAAACTTCAAGCTAATTTTTATTTGAGTTTGTTTGTTTATGTGTTTGTTTATTTAGTGCTCTCACCTAGATCCTGTGTTCCAGTTTACTGAACTTTTAGATTATGTTCTAACTTAGATTAAGTTTAACTTGGGTTAAGTATAGGGTTAATTTAAACAAAGTAGAAAAACTTGCTTTCCACTGTATCCTCCTCTGTTTTATTTGTTTTTCCATGTGCCTGACCCTTGGGCCCTTACTCACGAGTAGGACTCTGCTGCTGCTCAGAGTAGACCTATGTACACACTTATGTATTTATTTTTATTGCCCTAACCTAGCTCCTGTGCCCCAACTTGCTGGACCTTAGATTCCCTCCCTCAAGTTAGATTAGGTGTTCACTTAGGTAAAGCTAAGCTAAAGGTAAAGCTAAATTTCAATGCTGATTTAAGGTTGATTTAAAGTTAGAAGACAAAGAGTTAGAAAGACGAGTTAGAAAGAGTACACTTACCTTCTCCTTCTCGTTGTCGTCCTCCTCGCCTCTTCACAACTCAGAGAGTCCTCCCTCTCCTTCTCCAAACCTCAGAGGTCCACTTGCCTTCTCCTTGCACAGAGGCTAAACTCGCTGTGCCTTACCTGGCACTTTGTTCCAGAGGCACTGCTGAAAGAAAGAAAAATGTTATACAAGGACGTTAGGCTGCCTGTTGCCTTCTCCAGAACAGCTTAGCTGACTTGAGCAGAAGCGTATTTGTCAGAAGGTTAAGAGGTAGGCAAAACTAATACAGACCTGTCCTCCTAATGCATGGATTTGAGACCTGCGAATTTAACTCATCATGGCTTCTGAAGCTGCAGTGGAAGGCCAGACCAGGGCTCCCAGAAGTGACTGGAGATGTTTTCTGGTCACATCTGGGAGGATTTCTGAGGGCTGGAGAGGCTATGCACAGGTGCCAGAAAGGCACTTCTGGTTTTTATGAAAACAGGAAATGCCTTTCCAACAGCTCTGGTGGCCTTTCTGCAGGACTCAAAACACCTCTGGACACAATGAGAGAACATCCCCAGTCATTAGTGGTCTGACCAGCAGATTCACTTATCCGCGGGTTTCAATATCTGCAGGAGATCTGGGAATAGATCCCCAGATACTGAGGTCAAACTGTAAATAGTTTGGGGACATGTAACCTTTCACCTTGAAGTGGCCAGCCCTCCAAAGTTCTCTGAAGTCCTAGGAACCATATTTAGGCAAAAGGCTTTCCCAAGGCAGAGTTAGAGTCTGTTCTGACATCAGCAACCAGCAGACCAATCCCCTCCTTTTTCTCCTTTTGCATGTTGAAAAACTCATCGCTGAATGGCAAAGCAGACTATGATGTAAATCAAACATCATGTAAATCAAACTTCCCCATTACTAGGTCAGCCCTTTGGCAACATTATGTCATTTATTCATATCTTTTCACACTGGTTTTGGGTTGAACCGAAGGCATGAGTTTATGGCTGTAATCCTAACCTCACTTTCCTGGGACTAAGTCCCATTGAACACAATAGGACTTACTTTTGAGTAGACTTGGTTAGGCTTGTGCCCTATGAGTAGTAGACTTGGTTAGGCTTGTGCCCTATGAGTAGCAAATCATTAGATAATCATTAGATAAAACCAGGGCCAACCTTTAGACTCTAGATTAGTTGGTTGGTTGGATGCAGGGAACTACCTGTTTTGACAGTCCTTTGAGATTTCTACATGGAATGGAATAGCTGACCCAACTGAAGTGGGTGTCAATAAACAGTACATTCATTTTGAGGAGCCTTTTGTCTCTTTGTTTAGGCTTTGCAGTGGAAACTTGCAGTGGAAACCTCATTTGGAACATCCAGCCTCAAAGTTCGAATATTGAATTACAGCCACTTACAGCCGAAGTTATGCGCTTTAAGTACTAGTGGATTCCACCAACACCGGCTGCCAAAAAGCAGCTGTAAAGCACCTTCCAGTAGTGCACTACTGGGGTGATGGCAGAAAGGGATGAGCCTTCCCACCTGTATCACTGGAGTGCCACCCACCCACTGGAAGATGGTGGAGGAGGCAGGAGGGGGTGGGGACTGGGAGGAAGGAATAGTGGCAGAGAGGGGGCAAAACTGGATGGGGATGGGGAAGAACAGAGTGAGGATGCTGTGGGAGGGAGTGGGCAATGAGGGTGCACACTGGATCCTATCCTCTCCAGCAGCAACCTTCCCACCCACTCTCTCTCCTCAGACTTACACTAACAAAATCACTATCACAGGTCCAAGAACACTCATTGCAGGGTGGGATTATTAGGGAGGGGAAAGGGGATTTATAGTCCCTTTCCCCCCCTAAAGCTCCCCCCCCAAAGGATAAGTCTTCCAATTTTAGTGCTTAATTATTGGTCAGTTGATTGAAAGACAACAGATGGGGTGGGCCAGCTCTTTTTAAAGGATGCCATGTTGCTTGGGCTCTATTCCATTATAATTCTCATCACACCGCCTCAAGTGGAGGTCACATACTCCATCACAGCTAGAGAATTCATCTCCCACCCCTCCTGCTGAAGTATTTCATGACCTGCTTCATCCCAGCATCCCCTTACAGAGACAGAAGCAGGAGCAGGAGCACCATGCACAGGATAACTCACTAAATGCTTCAACAAGACGTGTGGGAGGGCTCACCCCGCTTATGACTTTGTGCAAGAGAAGAGAGAAGCTGCCAGGCACTGTGGGGGAAGGGTGGAAGAGGGGATTGCAACACAGAGAAATGCCTGGAGCCAGATTGTGGCTAGTCAGGATATTCAACCAATTGGCATACTGATAACTAGCAAGTCAAGGAGAAAGATGCTGGGTTAGCCTTTTCTCTGACACACTAGTTTTCCATCTATGCAGATTTAATGACCCACCACACACTCAATCTGAAATGTAGAGACATAGCCTAGAAAAAGACATACCATCTTGCCACATGAGTAGATCAGAGCACTCCTTTGCACAGGTAGTATGGCAAAAGTAAGGGACAAGTTGCATTCAGTATAAGCTAGGCCCAACTTCTTAAAAAAACTATATAACATTCAAACCAAATGTTTACTGCAAGTGATTTATAGGTGACATTCAATGGCATTGGAAGCTCTTTCTGCCTGTCTGAAAAAAGGCTACAATCCTGCACTCAGTTACCCGTGCTTCGGTTTCTTGACTCTAATAGAGTTGATGTGCAGTGATTTTGCAAAGGAGTTCACAAACAAAATATTCAGCATCCTGAAATGCTTTGCCTCCAATAAGGACTTGCCTTCACCATGCCCATCTCAGGAGCAGAGTTACAGCCTCAATAAATCCATACCCACGTGGTGATACAAAGTAGAACACATCAATTTCCCAGATCCATAAATATTTTAATCCAAAGCAGTTCTTGGCATGAAAAATCACAATACTTCCGTTCAGCATGGTTTGGTGAAAAGACCATAGTTTTATTACCAATTATGGACTCTGCCTAGGCCTTTAACACAAGTAAATTAAAAACAGCACCATAGAGTGTCCGGGGGAGGAATAATGGAGACATTCCTATTAAATAACATCTTATGGCAAGAAAACAGTAAAGTCACAATCCAGCCTAGACTAAGTACTTTAAACTCCTTTTCAACAAGGGAGATTATTAAAGCACATGCTTGACTCGCATATTAATGTCAACAGGCCTTCAACATGTTTAACTCTGACTAAGTTGCACCCCAGATGGTTAGTAACTTATTAAAAGATTTTGCACTACCTTTTTTGCCTTTAAAAAGGCACTCCAGTCAACATAAAAGAGTAAGACAACCAATAAGTTAAAAATCCAGAGTCAGACCCAACAATAAGCCCAATGCAAAAGGGTTGTTTTCACAATTCTTCAAAAGGCAGGGATGATGGGGCCTCCCAGGGGATGGTGTTCCATAACTTATTATTTATTATTATTATTTATTAATTTATATCCCGCCTTTTTGCCCCATGGGCACACAAGGCAGCCTACAACAATTAAAAATACAAAAATAGCAATTAAAGACAATAATTAAAACAGTTGCACATCATTAAAAAACCTAAAACAAGCCCCGTGGATTCTAATATAAAAGAGAAAAAAGAGAAAGAAAGCCAGCCAGCCTGTCAGCAATTAAAAGCTTTTTGAAATAAAAAGGTCTTCAGTCCATGCCAAAATATTAACAAAGAGGGAGCAGTTCTCAATTCTAAGGGAAGGGTATTCCAGAGTTCAGGGGCCACCACCGAAAAGGCCCTGGCCACTGCCCCTCTCACCTCTCTTGGTGGCGGCACAGTCAAAAGGGCCCCCCCAGATGATCTAAGAATACGGGCAGGATTATAAGGAAGGAGGCGGTCCCTCAAATACCCCAGGCCCGAGCCGTAAACTTGAGTGCAACTTTGGAGAAGGCCCTGTCTTGAGGCCTCACCAGCCTCACTTCATAGCCCCACTTGGTGGAGGACTGCCTGGCTGCCCAGGGCTGCATCCTCCCAAGCCTGCACCGCATCAGGAGGGAACTCCAGCAGACGCCCTGGGGATTGTGCCCGGGCCAAGTGGCTCCTTAAGGCACTGCAGGCCACCCTGGCGATCAATGGATAGCCACATGTGCCCCATTGGCTCCTGCCATGAGCAGCCTCTATCCCACCCTGCTCTAGAAAGACCAGACAGTGTGGCTTAATGTAAAACAGCTTTGTTTGGGGGTACAAAATTGGGGGCAATAGGGGGCATCAGGGGAGCTCAACTGTGGAATGGGGGCCATGGGAGGGGGAGTGACCCTGAGTGTTGGAGCAGGCCTGTCACTTGCCAGCCTTCCCCCCCCCCCCACAGCCTGGCCGGGGGGGGGGGCTATTGGAAGTTTCCTTCTCTGCTAACAGACAGCAAGTGTGATCCAGTCAAAAAATGTATTGGTTCATTGCTTTTATTGCTCCTGTTTTAAAGAACTTTTATTGTTGCTGTTGTAGTTTAATTTTTGTGGTGTTTTTATAGTATTAATGTTTTAATTTTTTTGTTTGTTTGATTCTTTTTCGTTGCCTTTGGCTACTTAGTGGCAAGGCAGAGTATATAAATCTTTTTATTACATGATGATGATGATCGATGAAGAATAAGTTTTATATAGGAAATACTAGTTTGGGTTTGCCCTTGTAGCATTTCGTTTCACCTTCCCTGTTTAACATTTTGATTTTCCAGACTTGATGCAAATGATTGCCAAAGGTGCCACCCACCTCTCCCTGTTTCATTCCCTGTAAACATCTCATTGATACTTTCAACCCTGGCAATCTTTGCATTCATCTCAGCTTTGTCATGATCGCCAGGATCCCTGCAGCAGCATCAAGAGAGAGTGACTGAGATGTGTTGTCCCCCAGATCACCTTGTATATATGCTCCTGTATTTCAAGAAGCCACATTCAATTACTCTTCCCTGGCCTTATATTTATAAACACCAAAGACTCTCATTAGCATGCAGAATCTCATTTTGAATGTTTGCTGGGCCAACAAAATGCGATGAGTCACTATTTCAGCAGGGAGCCTGTTGCAACACACTTGGCTGGATGCCTAGTTTCAAAAAACGAAAGCTGGTCTTGTGCCCCAAGCCAGGGGTCAGCTTCTCAAAGTCCTCCTTCTGCTTCTGTGTGTGAGGGCGCCAAGCCCAAAATGATACAGCAGTTCCTGGGCAGAGAAGGAAATTGAAAGTTCAAGTAAAGAAATTGAGAGCTAAAGATTTGGATGGTAGGTTTGTTTGAATCAGGGTTGTCAGTACAACTCTTTTCCCTCTGCTTTTGCTGCTGTGTTCTTGACTCCCTGACACCTGCTCTACCCTACCCCACCATGTCTCAGATTTCCAGAGCTGGCTTGCCTCTTCAAGCCCCAGACATTATCAAGCAAAACTGAACTGTCCGTTCTTTTGAGTCAGTTCTTGGCATTTCCCCCCTGATAAGTCAGAATGTTTGAGATAATTTAATATGACATATATATTTCCCATAAAAACCCAAAGGCAAACATTCAAATTTATATGCCATATAACTATGTAGAGCAGGGATAGGCAATTTACGACCCACAGGCTGGACCCAACCCACCACTCAAAATTGTCCAGCCTGTAGTTCCATAAAGCTATATCCACCCAGCCTGCAGTGGTCTTAAAAAAGAATTCAAATTTGTACTTCTATCTCTATGTGTCCTTCATGCCATGCCCATCTCTTTTTTCTTAGCTCTATGGCCTGGTTAACGCGTGCCTATCAAACACACATGTATTCTCACTATTGATGGATTGGATACCTAGCCCCTTTGCAGAAGAAAGTTGCCTACCTGCGGAAGTTGATGCAGGGTCTTACAACTCAGCCTTGGAAAATGGATGTTGTCTACAGCAGCAAGGTGTGGTGTTGTCTATAGTGGTAACAAAGACAACAAAGGGTCTTAAAGACTCTTAAACTCTTTGTTGCTTATGGAAAATCCTAACATTTTCAGAATGTCTAAGTTCAAGGAAGCTAGCCAAGTCATAAGATCTAATTCCCAGAAGAGAGGATACTGTTGGAGCTATAATGATGCTCCAGTAGTAAATGCTCCTTTGATAAACATTAAGGAACAGGGGCTGCACCTATTTGTATTTAGGTCTGTATTTAATCACATGGCAGTATGTCTAAAACTGCTTTGTCATAAAATTGATACAACAAAACCCAGGCACTGCAATTTCATAAAACGGATATGAGGTTCCAACCAAGGTTTAGTACATTTATGTTTGCCAGGATTCTTGGGAGGAAACTATGACAACTTAGTGGGTTGAAGACTATTTTAGGTTTCTAGGTTTGTAGGGCAGATGTCTCCTACATTACCCAATTTTTTTTAACCAGTAGACCTAATTGAAGATATTGATTTGCACCATTTTTTCCAGTTTTGCAGCTAGCATGAATTGGTGTAACTCAGTCAAGTGCTCTCGCAGACAACCTGGGCATATTGTGTTGCAGATTACAGCTTTATATTCAGTTTCTGAGTAAAATGGGTTTAGTGGTAGTGCCGGGATGGTTTGGGAGTTGGACTTACACCTCGAAGATCCAGGTTCAAATCACCACTCAGGTATGAACCCTGGGTGGCCTTGGGCCAGTCACTATCTCTCAGCCTCATCTACCTCACAGGGTTGTTGTGAGGACAATAGGAAGGCCCAGAGCTCCTTGGTAGAAGGGCAGTATAAAAATGTAAAAAAATACACAAACCTATAATTGAAGATCCATTGTCAAGAGTGATGAATCCAACCTAAACACCTGTGGATTATACTCCACAATCATATGGGTGTGTGTTGAGCCAATACTTTCCCTGCCATACCTCCTTTCATGGCTAGACCAGGTCCTTTCATGGCTAGCCCAGGTGTGTTCCAGTGATGTTATGGTGACACTGAAGGAATGTCACAACAATACCCAGCCATTAGAAGTTCTGTACCTTCAAACTATATAAACAACCTGGATTCATTACTGAAAACAATTAGAGCTCCAATGAGGTTTCTCTAGGCATGTGTTTATGAGAGAGAGAGAGAGAGAGAGAGAGAGAGAGAGAGAGAGAGAGATGGGTGTGTGTGCCAGATCCCTGTGCATTCAGGTCTTTCTGAGGTTTAGAAGTCTGACTGCTTAGAGTTCTAGAATACCCTTTCAGAAAAATGCCCAGTGCTTGCCCAGTACTTCCTCCACCAGCATTAAGTGAATGCAAAATAATACTGTCTTCATAGAACTAGAGTGTGTGTGGGTGGGATGGAGGGAACCTAGTAAGTTAAAAAAAAAAAAAGTACTGTTTCATGAAGCCTGTGCTGTTCTAAATCTAATAGTTAGTTGGCATCCTTCAGTCTCGGAAGACTATGGTGTCACGCTCTGAATGGTGGTTCTGGAACAGAGTGTCCTCTCCAGTGCGCGAAGCCTGGGTAAAGTAGGTATGGAGGATAGGCTGTTACCCATGCAGCAAATCCCCCCTCTCCACGTCGCTGAAATTGTCCAATGGAAAGGCAGAGGCCAATATGGTTGGTTCCAGCGGCGTCGCAGGAGTTGCCAGAACATGACTGTGTTCAGCCATGAACTGCCTCAAGGACTCCGGCTCTGGATTTTGCCTTGAGGTTGACTCCTGAAGCCTTTTCCATAACTGGATGTAGCCACAAGGCAGTGGAGGTTTGGGATCAGAGTTTTCCTTCTCTCAGATGAGCTGCCTTCCCAGGCTGACGAGTCCCATCTACCCGGTGGCTGTTTAGTCGCCTCTTACGACAAGTACTTACGACAAGTACAGATTCTTTCCCCTGGGGGCTGGGGATAAGAACAGGCCCTCAGTTTGGCTGTACTTGTCTAAATCTAAAAGCATATTTAAATTAGGATTATTATTTTTTTACAAAGTTCTTTAATTTGTACATAATTTTTATGTATTTTTATGTACAATTTGTTGAAGGGGAGCAGGAGGATGCCAGAAATTGGAAATATATTGTCTTCATTTCTAGGTGCAAACTGAGGAAAGAGACAGTTTAGAACTAATAGATAAGTAGGGATGGGACTGTTTGTATGCTGAAATTCTGCAGGACAACATAAAGAATTTAATGTGGCAGAATATGGCAATTGATACAGAATCCAACCGCCTGAGGATCTAGGCTTGCATTGATTGAAAAAAAAAAAAAACATGTTTCTAGGCCTTATGACTTTGAAAGTGGGCAGAAAATGGCTGCTCAAATCTCAAAAGCCAGACTAGTGCCTGAATATGATTTTCAGTGGTTGAGAGCAGGACTTTGGTTTTCTTGACTCTCCCATGATAAGCAAATCCAGAATAAGTGATGCAAAATGGCAGAATAAATGGTAGAAAGCAAGGCTGCAAATCCAGCCTTTCTTAGTGCAGAATTTGCACTGTGTGGGTGCAACAGGCATATATTTATTATGCGATATGTACACACAGCCATGACTGTGGAGTTATGCTCCACACGTGTCAAAACAGAAGGTCAGGAGAAGAGATGGTGACATTAAAGAATGATTCATAAAATGCTGCTGTGTTCTGTCACTGATGATTTACTGTGCTGCATCTCATTCCAGACTCAAAGGCTAACCCAACATAACGAGATGTGGATGAGGTAAAGAAGAGTGACGATGCTTCTGCACACTGTGTATGCTGTATGGATTATGAATGCACCGGACAATAGGATGTGATGAGGAAAAAAGCTCACTTGTTCTTAGAACAGCTCCTTGCTTTGAACAGTCCCCCTTTAAGATTCAACAGATACAAGCCCTCCTCTCACATCTCTCCAGGTCCATTAATGCAAGGAGAGGGGAGTGAAATCATGGCAGCTAGACTCAACCCACTGAAATAGGTAAGGGGGTGCAATGGGTAGCAGTTGCACCAGGCAACAAGCTTTAGGTGGGCAACAAGCTGAGCCTGACACCAGAGGCCAAAACTGTGAAAACTTTTGTATGTACAAATAATGCCATCATGTTATATATCATTGGAAAGGTAATTTAATACTGAATGCTATGAAACAAACCATGCTGGAATATCTTGTATTCTATCAAAAGTTATGACCAATTAACCAGAAAACTTTTTAAAAAATTATTTACTTAATAAATTAAAATTTGATTTTCGGGGGGGGGGGGCTACAAATTCTTCTTTGACCCTGGGTAGCAAATGCCTTAGCTATGCCACTGCCCCATTTTTCACTTTTTAAAAAGTCTGGGTATGACATGACTTCAGGAAGAGACATCACTTCCGGGGCATCATTTTGCACTTGGCACTGGCTACACTTTCATTAGTATTGAGTAGTATTATAGATGATCAGCTCTAGTCAGGTTCAGAGGGTCCAGGTGGGCCCCCCCTCGGGTTTGAAATCTGTGGATGATAAAATCCACAGGTACCAAATCTGCAGCTAATGCAGGCCACCTGCACTTGTGTGAACAGACTCCCCTGAAAACACAATGTATGTGGTAATGTGAATATTCTTGACTGGATTGCATGATCCATCTCATAGCATGAATGGTTGACAACTTTCAGTCTCAAAAGACTATGGTTTAAGCCTAGAGCACCTGGCATTCCCAGGCAGTCTCCCATCCAAGTACTAACCAGGTCTGGCCCTGCTTAGCTTCTGAGATCAAATGAGATCAGGCATGTGCAGGGTAACAGTTGCTGTTAGATAGCATGAAAGAAACTTGTGTATGGAGAGCTCTCCCCTGCTCACCTGGTGCACTGTCCCAACAAACATTAGCTGTAGGGGATAGTTTCTCCCCCAACTCTTTGATCCTGATTTGTATCATGCCCCACTGCAGTTCTATTTAAAGAGAAAGACAGACAGAAATGCATGTACATTTTTAACACCTTGTGTAGTTTGACCTGTAGAAGTTGGAATTTACAGTTTCAATCTTACTAGCGCATACTGAAATTCTGAAAAGCAGTGCAAAGTGTCACACGAGGATAAAAATGCCCCAACGTCTCTCAGTGTCTAAATGTGTTTCCTGGACTGTATAGTTATTATGCTGATGTTTTCCAACTGATGTTTTCTGGCACAGTTTGCACTGAATTCCAGTGAAGTGGCTCATGTTTGCTCACTGCCATCCGGGGACGCCGCACACACTCAGATGGCATGGCAGGGAAGGAAAATGTGGGTGGTGATGTGGTTTTAGGAGGTATGACCTCTTCAGCTGTGCTCAGCATTTTAAGCCTAGCCATGGCCCCAGTTTTGACAACATTTTTCTAAAGGAAAATTATTTTGTACTGCTAATCACTTACTTCTCATTTAGAAATATGATTCTCTTACTCTTACATCTCAGTCTTATACTTCCCTGGGCTGATGCAGATACACTAAAAATGGCTTGTGCTGCATGGGGAGGGGGGGCAGAAAGTCCCCTCTGGATAATGGAGCATTTGTTCCCTCACCTGGGGGTAAGCCTCTGCAGTGGGGAAGGATCTACTCAGATCTGTGCTAGTGAAACCGCTGGTGCAGGTCCACATGGAACCAGGCTGCGGGACTGGATCCAGGAAGACGGCTTAGATGCTGTGGCCTCCACTGCCGCTGAACTCACCCCCTTCCTGGACCTGATCTACCCTCAACCTCACCACCTCACTGTCCCATTCTTCCCTCCCCACCCCGCCTTTCTCACAGGATTACCTTGGTCAGAAGGCAATCTGTCCTCTGTCACCTTGTGCTAGGCCACTCTGCCCTCCTTATTAGTGCTCCAGCAGCATGCAGTTTCACACATTGTTAAGAGTGTCTTTTGTGACTACTATAAGGCAGTCACCACTGATGTCACATTAGTTCTGCTAGCAATAGAACCAAATAGAACTGAGCTATTACTCTTACTATCTACTAACTAAGCCTTAAGTACATACAACAGCATTTGCCCATATTCTGCCTTCCTATGTGTATCTCTTCCCACACCTCTCTTAAAATTTCTGTTCTGTTTTAAATTGTAAGCTGCTTGAGTGCAGGGACCTATCTAACTCTGTGAAACATCATACCCATTGTGGTTTTGCAATGGAACAATGTCTTGCAAATAAGATTGATGGATTATTTACTTCCACCACTACTACACTTGTCTTTGATTAATCAATAGCCACTTGCTTACTTACAACCTGATCCTGACTAACCTTGCAGCACTGATGCAGCCATGCCAACAGGGGACACACAACATCCTGCAAAAGGGGGGGGGGCAGTCACAGAGGGAAACAGAGTCTTCTCAAGGTAGGGAAACATTTGTTCTCATTCCTGCATTGTAGCTGTGTAGCTACATTGTAGCTATGTAGGCACTGGAATGTTGGTTAGGATTGGGCTGTTAATTGCCTTTCTCACATTTGTTATTTTCAGTGTAACAACTCAATATTGTTTATGCCTAATAAAGGTTTGATTGATTGATTGATTGATTGATTGATTGATTGATTGATTGAACTCAATATTGATGACTTTCACCACAATTAAGTGCCTAATTATACACTGCAAAGATCCTTCCCTTCCATCTGGAGCTAGTGAGTTTTTCAGAATGCATGTAGAATTGAAGCCTCAGCAAAGTTGGATTAATGTTGTTTCAGGGGAGCTAGGCGGGTGGTAAGGTGTGAGATGCCTAAACGAAAACAGAGTGTATCAGTTTCTGCATTGCATTAGCAAAGGCTGATTTGATATGCCAAGTTGATCAGACTGGTGGAGCTTGCCGAAGGCTGTATCTGCAAAACTAAATGGATGTTTTGTTTTTCATTTGGAAGAGAGAGGAGTTCAGATTCTAACTTGTCAAACCCATGTGAATAACTATACTCCATAAAGTGCCATAAATCAGCAAAGAAGAGCTGCTCTCTTACCCTTGAGTGTATGATAACATATGCAGGACTGGTGTGAAAAACTAGTTTATTTCCTATGTTCCTCATGAGAAGCTGCTGCTTAGAATTCTCACTGAAGCTGTCTCCCATAACCCCACTTAAATGCTGCATTTCTATCAACCATTGTAGAAAGGAGAAATTAATCTATTAAAAAAAAAATCTGCTGTTTCCCATTTTGGACCCTCTGGCAGCAAAAGTGATCATTTGTAAAAGCCTAGGAAATGATCCCTATTCCATATTAGTCCTGAGAGGGGGTTTTCCTCATTCAGCACTACACTGGAGGGCTAAAAATGCAGTTTTCCAAATCAGGTGGGTCCCTACAAGTTAGGGGAGTCCTTGGAGCAGATGTGAGAAGACTCCTAGCAGTCGCATAGCTAGAGGGGGTGCAAAGCGCTAAGTTTTGCAGGGAGTGTCACCATGCCCTGTAAGTGCCCCGTTTTGCTGTAGTGGCCTGGATTGGCTCTGACGGGGAGGGGCCGCTTGCACAGCACAGTGAACCTCCCTGCAAAACTTAGCGCTTTGCACCCCATCTAGCTACTGACTGCTAGCAAGATGCAGGGTAGTTTCAAACAGCAGTTTGCGATAAGGCACTGGAGGCTCGTGCCCAGTATTCCAAATCACAGGAAACCAAAATTTTCAGCCCTTAGACACACTTCAAAGTGATTCTTCAGACAGCTGAGGTAGGGAAAGATAGGGGTTATGGCATGCTATGCAGGAGGCATGCGCACACGGTAGAGATGTGCATGCACACATATAAAATCATTTGGAAAGAAATTCATTTTGGGGACTCCTGCTCAGTGGTGTCACTAGGGGGGTGTGGGGATGCGGAATGCACTGGGTGACACGCATGGGGGGGACGACACACCACTACTTGCCAAAATTTTTAAAACATATTTTTTTTGATATTCGGAATAACTCGATCAATGTGTAATTTCATGCAGAATGCAATGAAACAAACCGGGTTGAAATATCTCTATTCTATCAAAAGTTATAGCCAAAATAACAGGGCGGTGGTACATCACCACACCTACCATCCAGGGAATTGCCCTGCCCACTGCACGGAAGGAGGTCCATCATAGGGTTGAGATGGTAAAGCAAACCGTAGTGATGCCACTGCTCCTGCTGTCATTAATTTTGGGTTCATACAGACCCTTTGCTGTTCACTTGGGGTCTCAATTTGTTTCATGTCCCCATTCAGGTTCATTTTAAAATGGGGGAAAAAATGTATTCCTTTATTGTGACTTCCTGTGTTGGCAGTGGTAGCAGCTGCAATGCCTAGCCATCACCTGGCAGGTGCCACCTTGAACACCCATACTGTCTGGGATGAACTATTGTCATAAGGTAGTGTGGACTGAAAAAAAAAAGTTGCCCCATTAGGAAGCATGGCTGCCGCACTGCCTTTGAGAGTGAATGCACAGCACACCCACATTGGCAGTTCTGAGAATGATATTCTACTCTTGCCCTCAGGTTCTAAAACAGGAAATGATTGAAGTCACACTTTCATTTGAACACTTCTGCTTAACTGAGCTATACTATACAGTGCTGTTTGTGTACCGTACCCTTTACAGCTTTCCTTGCTTCCTCACAAGGTAGTTAGAAAAATGCTGCTGGCCAAAATACACCGCACAAAGCAAGAACACAACTCAGAGCTGCCTGCTTCCTCTCGGCTTGCTTTGGAGTCAGCTTTGTGAGCGCTTCTTTTTATGACAGCAAAAAATGCAGCTTCCTCCCTGATATTGTTGCCTCATGAGAAATATCCTGGCAGCCTTCTCTGTGAAGATTCTCAAAGGTAGGCGATTAATTCAGTAGCAAACACGTCTTTGTAAGGAAAACAGCCCAACCCACCTCCCTCTGTGCCCAAACAGCTGCCTCATCGAGTTGGGAACAACATGGTGTCAGCAGATTTGAACACCACCGCCACAAGTGAAAAAAACTAATTGAGTGTTCGGGGGTGAATCCTATGGGAGCCAAATCCAAATCCTTTCTCTGTTTGTTTTAAAGTCCAGATGGGCACACAGGAAGAGCCTGTTATATAGCTGAGTGCAAGGAGGATCTGGCCTTGATGTGGTCAAAGCCAGCAATAACAAGATGACCCCATATTCTGACTCAGACACCATGCAACCATCAGCCCAGGCAGTTCCAAGCATTTACTTGCCTAAAACAGTGAGAGGGGAAGAGAGAACCCTGTCTGTGGGCCTTCTCTGTCTATCCAAATAGTAGATTTACAGGACAACAGTGTACGTTTTTAGTTGGAAGTCCCATTGTGTTCCGTAGAGTTTAATCACAAGCCCTTGGGCTAAGATCTTATGCATCCTTACCTGGGAGTAAGCCCCACAGTGGGAATTACTTCTGAGTAAACACCCACAGGACTGCTGTGTTACTGTCAGGCCAGGCTAAGGCCATGGGCTGAGCCTCACAACCAAATAGAGACTTGGCAGAGGTGAGGTGATAATTGCTTTGATTCAATATTTTCGTCTAGGTCTTCCTTCAAGGAGCTCAAGGTATCTTGCATCACTCTGCACTCATTTTGTCTTCACAAGAGCCCTGTCAGGTCAATTAGATGGAGACATCATGATTGGCCCCTTGGAACAGTCCACATTTTTTTCTTTCTCGGAAAGTAGCCAAGGGAAAGGGAATGCTTTGGACTGAGGCTGCAGCAAAGGGGGAGAAGGGTTAAACCCTTTCCCTTCCAACATGATAGGCCTGATCCCCATCGCTCTGTCTTGCAGCTGCGGAGGGGGAAAGGTTGGAAGCACATTGTGCCTACCTTCCAGGGTTATTGTGAGGACAAAAGGAGAGGAGGAACTATGTACACCAGGGTTGTCAAACATAAGGCCCAGGCCCCCAGAAGCTTTTTATCTGGCCCCTAGTCTCTCAGCTGCAGAGGTGTTACAGCTGAAATGGCAGCCCACATGAAAATTGGGCTTTCCCAAATCTTGAAATATGATCAAGATTTGCATACTTACTCTTCTGTCATTTGCAGTTAATGAGTTTCTATATGAGAACAGGGTCTGATTTCTGGCCATTAGCTGCATAATGATGTCACTTTCTGCTTAATGACATCACTTCCGGTCCTCAGCTGGAGCCCTGAATGCTAACTTTGGCCCTCTGTATGAAAGGAGTTTGACAGCCCTGATGTACACCATCCTGAGCTCCTTGGAGAAAGGGTGGTATTAAAAAACCTGAAAAATACATTTCTCCCCTCTGTCACTAAAGGCAGCTTGGGATGGGCATTTGCAGTTGGGGAATTGGCATCTCCCTCGGCTTTGGCCCCAATCTAAATGGGAGGGGGATATATTTTTAAATTTGCAGTTTTCTAAGAGGTCAGGTGTTATTTTAATGATTTGGTTAGCATAAAAAAAAACCAGTTACAACTGACCAGGGCTACTGAAGCAAAATTTAAAAACCAGTAGAAATGTGTTGGGGGAAGTGGGTCACTGGAGCAAGAGGCCTGTGAACCAGAACATGTCCCTTGCCTGATGTGGCAGAAGGACTGAAAACCGCTGTTTGAAACCTTTGCCTGAGCTTGAAGTCAGCTGGGAAATGAGATTAGCACTGCATCCTGGAGAAATCCAGCATGTGTATTAGTTTTCACAGTGCTGGAGGAGACCCTTAAGCAATCTTTCATCTTTTAAATACCTCTACCCCTTTTCCTATCTTCCCACAAGTCCACTTCTGCTGCTGCTTCCTTCTTTCCTTAATAGATTGCAGAAAAGCCCAGTTAACATTTACCAAACTTCCCTCTCTATCTGGCCTGGAAGGCAGGTTTTCAGTTTCATTAAGGTCCAGGTCATGGTGACCATATTTCATTCATGTCACTCTTGCAGGTGCTCACACACTGTGATCCCCTCTTCCTTCTAGGATTAGGCTTACATTCCCACTTCTCTGGGCACCTCCACATGGCTCCAATTTAGGGGGTCAGATTAATACCTGAGAACAACTGATCTCCACAGTACAAATGGACAGGTGCTGAAGCTCAGGCTGGTTGGCATGGCAGAGGCAATAATGTAACTAAGGTAGGACAAAGGGCACCTGCCCTAAGAGTTACCTGGGCAAAGGTAAAAAGAGGGCATCAAAGAAATATTGACAGTTATTTGATCATTTTAAAGATGTTTACAGTATGGAATCATTCTGGCACATTTTTGAAAAGGTGGACAAAAAGATGGGAGGCAGCTTGCTCAGAGGCTTAGTAAGGGCAGCAAACCAGGCGCAGTGACATAATTGCAACGTCTCATGTGTCTGCAGCATGATGCAGAATAGCATTCATCTCCTAAATATTGCTAGCAGTACAAGAGAAAACTAAGGACATGTGATACATGTCTCTGGCACTGGCAGTAGCAGCCAGTTGGATTTTCACACAACAGTTTTGGAATAAAAGACACCTCGGTAAAGGTATCTGTTTTTGTTGATAAGTAATAAAAACAAGGGTCACATTTCATACATTTTTGGTAACATTTTTGCATATTTAGGGCATCAGAACACTTGGGATGTGAATCTAAGTGGCAAAATAAAGTGATTTTTTTAAAATTGCGTTTTAATTCAACAAATTTTCAAAACAATAACACCATTTTCAAACACCTCTGCTGATCAGTAAGGGCCTCAATCATTCTTATACCCTAGATTTTACCAGTCATGTGCCACAAGGTCAGGGTAGGGTTAACTCCAGTTATATAATTTTTAACTTCCTCAACTTTCACATATATGCAAAACCTTCCAGGCAGCCTGTGCATGAGGCTAGTTCTTAAGGCTTTGAAAACAGGGAAGACACAGCATTAGGTACCTGACCCAGGTGTGGAAATTACAAGTTATAGCACTGGGCTGAGGAGGAAAACTGCAAGGTCTTTACCCTGCTTGGCTTCCTGTGGGAATGTCCTGGGGAAAACATTCTGGCCTTTTCCCAGGATGCACCTGCCTAGTTCTCCCTGATGTGGCAAACTTGTGTTTGGGTTGGTCTAGGAGAGATGGGTATTCACATGGTGGTTGCATGCTCTGCTACACTGACAAGTTCTCTGCATGTAGAAAATGAGCATTTCGGAAGGGTGGTGAGACTTTATCCCTTCTTCCTGTTTTTTAGTTTTCTACATGGAGAGAATTTTTCACATTCAGTTATATAAACTCTTACCTGCAGTGATGGATCCTAGACACAGGTATGTTGAATGTTTGGGAATACAAGGTGCAATGCTTTACCTTACAGAAGAAAGGCAGGAAATTAATATACTATTCTATCAAAATATTTATTATAATGTTCCCTTCCCCCCCCCCCCAAAAAAAAACCAGAAAGTAAATCATTGGCATCCTATTGCAAAATGAGCAGTGATTTTTTTTTCCTCTTCTTGTTGTTAAGCCGAACTGATAGAAGTCATTCCAGAACTAGTATTTGTAAATATTTTCAGATGAGATTAAAGGAGAAGAGGTTGGTACAACTGTGTTGGCTCTCACTTTAGGAATAAGATATCTGACTTTAAACAAAAGCAAATGCTTTTTTAAAAAAGTGTTCACAGTGTAAGAAGACTTGGCAAATGGGATGACAGTCAGTTGGCAACACAACATCCATTCAGAATAGTTGTGACAACTGGTAAATTCCATATGGTGCAAGTGGGCTCTCTTAATATAGTACATTTGCACATTGCTTTCCAGTTCATTCATTTGGAAGGGTAAAATTGCTAAAAAACAAAACAAATTTACTTCATTACAGGTTGGATCTCATTATTCCCCAGGGTTCTGTTCCCAGAACCCACCTGGATAGCAAAAAACAATTTAGCAAAATAAAGCAAAGAATGAAGGTGATAATCACTACCATTTAGCCTTCTTTCACATGCTCAGGGGGAAGGAAGGGGTTTGTTTGCCTTGTGCCTGAAGAGAGAATGATTGATGGATTGTCAGCCAGCTGCCCTCTCTCCCATTAATGAGGCTATTGTTAAAGGACTGTTTTCCTTTAATTTAAAGGGTACTTCTAATCACGTTGAGATAGAAAAATCTGTAGATTTTTCCCTTGGGTGAAAAAATCCGTGGATAATTAAGTTAGACAGGTCCAACCTTGTTATACGCTGATTTTTTTATACACGGATGGCCACTGCAAATGAGAAGGAATGTGCTGATCCCTGGAGAAGGGGGAAAAAAATCCATCCCTTTATAATCATAGTTTAAAAAACTGCTTTTTACTGTTGTAGAGAGATAATCATGCAAGTGATTACAGGTATAACTTAATTATCCACTGATTTTTCACCCAGGGGAAAAAATCCACAGATTTTTTTCTACCTCAACCTTCAGAACTGGTGGCAGGATTACTGCCCAGTGCACCATCAGGAGATGGGCATGGGTGTGGGCATATTGGGAGACCCAGTGCAGAGCTTTTCCTAAGGCTTCTGGCAACCTGGCACCAGCAGCACTGCCACCCATGCTCTGAAGTGCTCAGGTGAATGTCCTTCATGATGATGATTCCATTGCCCAGAGATATTCCCAGAGCTCAGACAAGCAAAATGGAAGGATTACATTTCATCCTCACAACAGCCTGCAAGGCAGGCTTGGCAAGGTGGGGAAGGGGTTTTAAACTTTTTCCCCATCATAGTTCTATAGCCTCCCTCACAACTGCTACTTGATTTGAATGGGGAGCCCCCCTTGTTATCAATAGGGGCTTCCTGATGGGTACAAATCGCAGTTCTGGAGGGGGGAGGAAGGTAAGAGAACAAACATTACCCTCCCTTGAGGAGGCTTCCATGACCACCCCCTACTACAGGATGCAAAGTGTGTCCCATTGGCAAGGCCCACAGACACTTTAGTGAATTTGTGTCCTCATTCTAGTAACAGGTTTACAGCACTCTGCATGCTGAGTTTGTTCTTTTTACCCCAGGAATGCAAGCTTATGTCTCTCGCCATTCTGTGTCTTGGCTTTGAGCAGGAAAATATCAACTACCAAGTTCCCTTATGTGGGATTTACAATAATCTCTTAGAGCTGTTTCAGTTATACTTTCACGGTGAATCACTTTCTCAAAGAGCTCACAGTGGTCACGCAATTCCCTCTGTCTTCACACCAGCTCAAATGCTGGTGCATTCAAGCAAATCCACTTCTTCAGCAGCAGTATGTGGCGCACATCATAAAAAAGACAACACTTTCCCCTTTGCTCCAGCTCAAAATGTCTTGTTTCACAGTCCTGTTTCCTAGAGAAGGAGGAGCTGCCGGGGAAAAAGTACTAGAGACTTGTGGTGGTTGTGTAATATCTAGTTGCAAGTGAGCAAAGTATATCTATGCTTCTTTATGCCAACCTCCCGGGGTGGGGGTGGGTCAAATAAGCTGAATTACAGTCCCCCAAACTGCCCAGCACTTGGAAGCAAAGAGGTACCTTTAAAAGTGGTGGATCTCTTATATTCAGCAGGGAGCAAACAACTGTCTGTGTTTGCCCCAGTGCAATGACCCTTCTAGTGGCTGTTGCAAGTTATTCTTCTGGATCTTTTTTACAGTGAAAGCCCTTTCAAGACAGACCATTTATTCATTTATTTATGCTACTTTTTTGTGACCTTTTTTTGTTGAAAAGCCAGACATAAATTAGTAGTAGTAGTAGTAGTAGTAGTAGTAGTAGTAGTAACAACCACCACCTCTATTGTTGGTGCACTAGGTGCAATTGCCAAGACCCTTAAAATATATATGGACAATACAGGCATTGACAAGATAACAGTTGAACAACTGCAACAAGCTATACTACTAGGAAATTATACGGTGATATCTCACTAGTTCTTAAACTTTTGGGTAGAGTTTGAACTAGTGAGAAGCAATCCCAGTTCAAGCATCTGGTGGGTTGTGACACCACTGGATAATAATAACTTAGCAATCCAGGCCTGTGTGGTTACCAGGCAACCAGACAACAACCCTGAGATTGCTTCTCCTGAGACTCTTACTTACCTCTGGGTGCACATGACACCCCTTTCCTATTCCACACTATACCTGCCTCAGAGCATCATACCCTTAAAATAGTCTGGGATAGCTGAAAAAATACCTCAAGAACATAAGAATTGCTCTGCTGGATCAGGCCAAAGGCCCATCAAGTCCAGTTTCCTGTATCTCACAGTGGCCCACCAAATGCTTCAGGGAACACACTAGACTACAGACACAACAACAACAACAACAACAGTATTTATATACCGCTTTTCAACTAAAAGTTCACAAAGCGGTTTACAGAGAAAAATCAAATAACTAAATGGACACAACCTGTGTCCTGGTGCCCTCCCCTGCATCTGCATCTGGTAATCAGAGGCAGCCTACCTCTCCCTTGCACATACCTACCATGACTTGTAACCTGTGATGAACTTTTCCTCCAGAAATTTGTCCAATCCCCTCTTAAAGGCACCCAGCCAAGATGCCATCACTACTTCCTGTGGCAAGGAGTTCCACAGACTAATTACACACTGGGTAAAAAAATATTTTCTTTTGTCTGTCCTAACTCTCCCAATGCTCAACTTTAATGGATGTCCCCTGGTTCTGGTGTTATGTGAAAAGGGAAAAGAGTGTCTCTCTACCCACTCTTTCCAGGTCCTGCATAATTTTGTATGACTCAGTTGTGTCCCCCCTTAGACACCTCTTTTCTAGGCTGAAGAGGCCCAAATGTTGTAGCCTTTCCTCATAGGGAAGGTGCCCCAGCCCAGTAATTTTGGTTGCTCTCTTCTACACCTTTTCCATTTCCACTGTATCCTTTTTGAGATGTGGTGAGCAGAACTGGACGCAATACTTTCCCAAGCTGAATCCAGTGAGAAACATCAAATATCAACTTGGCTTCACAATGGCAATGGGCAAGCCCCAGACTGCCCCGATGGGTGGGTGAGAGGGAATCACTAATGGGTTCAAGACGAAGGGACACCAGGAAAGTGAGCAGCCAACATGGCCATGCTGGGTCAATCCCTTTTCTCAACCACCCAATGGAGTGCTGGGATTTCCTACCTTGCCTCCTATGGTGGACAACAGGGCAAAGATGTCCCTGCCTTCAACATGAACTGGGAAACGAAGAATTCTCTGCTCAGACTGACACAACATAAAACTGTTGTCTATCTGGGTGGTTCATGTCCCCTCTGCAATAGGGCTTTAGATAAAGACTAACCTGGTGGCACATCAGGTAATATTGTTTATTATTATTATTATTATTATTATTATTATTATTATTATTAACAACAACAACAACAACAACAACAACAACAACAACAAACAGGTATTTATATACCGCCTTTCTTGGTCTTTATTCAAGACTTTATTCAAGGTGGTTTACATAGGCAGGCTTATCTAAATCCCTTATTAAATAGGGATTTTTACAATTGAAAGAAGGTTCTTTCTTTCAAGAACCACTACATTCAGGTGTTTCATTCCGAAGATGGAATAGCTCGGCTTCAGCTTGTCAGATGCTTCAAGGTCGCACGGTGCCGGTGGCCTCGAACTGGCGACCTTGTGGATGTTATCTTCAGGCAGACGGAGGCTCTACCCTCTAGACCAGACCTCCTGCCCACTCAATTTACCACTCAATTGTTATGCAGAAACCCAGAAAAAGCTGGCATAATATGACCCATAACAGCTTTGTTTTTCATTATGGTTTATCTTGTTTGAGGGCCTAATCCTATCCCACTTTCCAGCTCTCATGCTGCCGCGCCTCAAGATAAAAGAACAAACAATCCTTTATCTTGAAAAAAGCCTCCATGATTGTTCCCCCCACACAGGATGCAGCATGTGCCCCATTGGCATTGTTGCATCAGGGCTAGAAATTTGGATAGGATTGGACCCTGAGTCCATACAGTATGCATAAGCTGCATGTAAGATCTTTCTAAGAACTGTTTCTTCAAAGAAGTGACCACTGCACAAAGAAGCTTTAGTGTGGAAATATCCTCCTTTATTAAGATAGAGAGAATGGATGCTAGTAGTATGTATGGTGCTCACCTAACACTAGTTAATGATAAGGATCCAGGGAGCCTCACACCTCTCTAAGCCTGTTGAAACTCAGTGCATAAACCACCAACTTTCTTGCCAAACATCACTCAGTTCAGCACATGAACAGGTGGGGCATTTCTAGACTCTGCATGTTAGTATTAACCCTGGGGAGTTTCATTAATGTGGTGAATAAGGGTTGTCTGTGCCATTCTATGTGTATTAATGTACTGCAGTTCAGAATAAGGCTGTATCGGTTTAGAAGTGACTTAGAGCCCAATCCTACGCGTGTCTACTCAGAAGTACATTCCATTATAGTCAATGGAGCTTACTCCCAGGTAAATATAGATAGGATTGCAGCCACCATCATTGAATGCTGTCCTGGTTTCTAAAAGGCAAGATTTTAAAAGTGTCTGAAGTCGAACTTAAAGACTTTCACTTCCCACAATACAAAACCTGACACTCTCAAAATTCTGCATAAAATCTCAAGAATGTGTCTTTGACAAATTGATAAGAACATAAGAACATAAGAACAGCCCCACTGGATCAGGCCATAGGCCCATCTAGTTCAGCTTCCTGTATCTCACAGCCGCCCACCAAATGCCCCAGGGAGCACACCAGATAACAAGAGACCTCATCCTGGTGCCCTCCCTTGCATCTGGCATTCTGACATAACCCATTTCTAAAATCAGGAGGTTGCGCATACACATCATGGCTTGTACCCCGTAATGGATTTTTCCTCCAGAAACTTGTCCAATCCCCTTTTAAAGGCGTCTAGGGTAGACGCCAGCACCACATCCTGTGGCAAGGAGTTCCACAGACCGACCACACGCTGAGTAAAGAAATATTTTCTTTTGTCTGTCCTAACCCGCCCAACACTCAATTTTAGTGGATGTCCCCTGGTTCTGGTATTATGTGAGAGTGTAAAGAGCATCTCCCTATCCACTCTGTCCATCCCCTGCATAATTTTGTATGTCTCAATCATGTCCCCCCTCAGGCGATAATAGGTTAGAAATCAATAAGAGGAAGGGGGTGCATAAAATACTTGAGTATTATATAACACTCTCAAAGCTGTTCATGTTCATGATCTTGGAGTAATCCTTACAACAACCCTGTGAGGTAGGTCAGAATTATTATTCCCATAATGTAGTTTTGGAGGAGGCTGTGACTGTCAGTGAGTTGAGTCAGATCACCTACTGAGTCCATGGCAGAAATTAGATTTTACCTGGTGACTTCCTGATGTTTTAGTCACCTTTCTTAGCATTTCTCATGTTTTATATAGATAGGTAGATAGATGGACATGTGCACATACAATGTTTTACAATAAATTAAAATACTTTTCCCACTATGCTTACAATCTCAAGATTGACATAAAAGAGAAAACAAGGAATGAATATGCATTTATTTAATCTACACAGGTATTTATTTACACATACATTAGAATTTAACCCCTGCTAATTGGGTAAGAGGCACTTTTTCAAGTGGGCGCTCCTTTTTTTAGCAGGGGGAGAGTAACTGGCCCACCTCACTGTCTGTTCTAGTGGCTGTCTGCTGGTGTTCTTTTGCATCTTTTTAGATTGTGAGCCCTTTTGGGACAGGGAGCCATTTAGTTATTTGATTTTTCTCTGTAAACCGCTTTGTGAACTTTTAGTTGAAAAGCGGTATATAAATACTGTTAATAATAATTTGATGACTAGAGTTTTGGGTGAAATAATTTACCTGGCTTATTAGCACAGCTAATAAATACTGCTTATTTCAGGTGATCCCAGCTTCACTGAAACTGGTAGAATACATTCTGCAATTTCACATTTACAAAGTTCTCAAAATTGAGTTGATTCCACAAAAGGTGGTCTTATATTCAAAAGACTGTTGCAAGAATTACTAACAACAAAGAAGGGTGTGAGTTGCACTGAAGACTCAAAAAACATTAAATCAATGTAATATATTATTATTACTGTTATCTTCTTCTGTGTTGTTCCTGGGCTTCATTTAGGATTTGATATATCAAGTCTCTCCTTGGAATGTCTGTAGTTATTCAGCCATTTCCTGTTAAATGGCAAATCTAGACAATGGTCACTTTCTGCATTGTATTTAAAGAAATTAAACATAAAAACATAAGAAGAGCCCCACTGGATCAGGCCATAGGCCCATCTAGTCCAGCTTCCTGTATCTCACAGTGGCCCAGCAAATGCTTCAGGGAGCACACAAGACATAATCTGCATCCTGGCGCCCTCCCCTGCATCTGGCACTCTGAGGTAGCCTGTAGCCTAACTCTAAAACCATGAGCTTGCACATACCAATCATGACTAGCAACCCATAATGGACTTTTCCTCCAGAAATTTGTCCAATTCCCTCTTAAAGGCATTTAGGCCAGATGCCATCACTACTTCCTGTGGCAAGGAGTTCCACAGTCTAATTACATGTTGCGTAAAGAAATATTTTCTTTTGTCTGTCCTCAATTTTAGTAGATGTCCCCTGGTTCTGGTGTTATGTGAGAGGGAAAGAGCTTCTCTCTAGCCACTCTAGCCACCTCCTGCATAATTTTGTATGTCTCAATCATGTCCTCCCTCAGGCACCTCTTTTCTAGACTGAAGAGCCCCAAATGCTGTAGCTGTATGGCATATGTATCCTTTCTGAGGCTGCATCCCTAAACCCACTAGAGCTTTACTCCAAGACACTTTGGATAATTTGTTTTAAAAACAGAGTCTAGGTCACTTAAATAAATGACACTTCTAACTTTCCAAGGACTATTTTGTTTGCTTTCTAAAAATATTTTGCAAAATGTACTTCCCCCACCAAAATGCAGGGAAAGCGTGTTCTAGTGAGAAAGAGAGATGATGACCTCTGGCATCCGGAGCTCTGAAGATGGAGTGGTATTGCTTTATTGCCACTGTTTTGTTGGTGTTTGCGGATTTGGGAATACCATAAAAGTGGCTCTGGGCAATCATGAAACAACTGTATGCCTTTATGCCCATGTATTCATTTGCATGTATGTGTGAATATGTTTTGTACCGAAACGGTAACACTTCTCAAAGTAACCCATGCTATGTCAAGTGTCACTTATAAATGAGGAAAGGAAATTTCCAAGGCTGCAGAACGCTGGCTGAAGGAGGAAGCAATAGAAAAGCCATAAAGAATAAACTCCCCCAAGGAAGAAATAGGCATGAAGGAGATGGGGTTCTGAGACAAGGCACAGTCAGTGCCTGCAAAATATACAACCCCTTCATTGCACTGGTGTTTTCATATGTAGATTGACAAGCAGGATAGTGAATCTATTCTTCCTGGTGGTATTAAAAAAAACCCCACCATTTTAATTTATTGTATTCATTGGCAGATTTATTTCCTGCCTTTCCAATAACAGTTCTCAAGTCCAGTCACATCACTAAAAACATAATACAACAAATAAAGTCATCATCTAATACACACACCCCTTAAAACCATTCTGAAAAAGGGCAGCACAATCCTAAATTGCACTGGATCAGGCAGGCCGCGTGGCCTGCGCTGTATCCCGCACAAGGTAGGTGCCAGCTGGAGGGCAAACTCAGGGTAAGGAGATATTTTTCCCCTTACCCCATGCTGCATGCCAATGACACCTATGGAGCTATTTAGATCTGTACCAGTAATTTTGCTGACACAAATCTGAGCAGCCTGTGTAAGTTTGCAGGGCCTGGGAGTTGGGGTTAGGATTCAGCCTGCACCGCTATGTCTGATTCCACCCACCTCCCAGGCCTGATTCACCTGCCTTTCTGCCCTCCTTCTGCCCAAAAATGCCTCCTCCCTGCCTCTGTTCCACCCCACCCCCCCGCCACCCTCTTCCATCTCCCATGCTGGCCTGCCTCGGCAGGCACAAACATACCCCCTCTAGGTCCAGATTTGCCCTCCGTGCCAGCCTAACCGGCTCTCAGGTAACCACAAATGTGCTTTACGGAATGTCTGTGACACTCCTGGGCTGGTGCAGGGGATCTGCGCCAGCTGATTGAGCACCCAGGATCACACTCTTTGTTACGCAAGCATTTTATGCACTTTGAGTTGTGCTCAGAAATGAACTGGCAGCCTGTGGGAAGGCTTCCAAATTTGTAAGATTGGTTCCCTCGAGCTGGACCCACTTGGCAGCTACTCTCTGGACTTACTGACGTTTCTAAGAGGTCTTTAAAGGCAGATCGCATAAGGTGCATTGCAGAAATCCAAGTCTGGAAGTGTTCAAAGCACTACTCCGTACTACCAAAGTACCACCAAAGACTATCTCTGTCTAGGAGGGGTCACACAACTGGTACCTCAGTTGGTGAAAGGACCTGTTTGCCAAAAGGTCTCCAGTGACAAGGCTAGATCGATGTGAGCCTGATCCTTCAAACGGGGTTCAATACAGTACTATCTATAACAAGCAAAAGAGAGCAACTATAGAACAGACAAAAGAAAATATTTCTTTACTCAGCGTGTGGTTGATCTGTGGAACTCCTTGCCACAGGATGTGGTGATGGCATCTGGCCTGGACACTTTTAAAAGGGGATTGGACAAGTTTCTGAAGGAAAAATGCATTACGGGTTACAAGCCATGATGTGTATGTGCAACCTCCTGGTCCTATTGTAATTTTAATTTCCTTTTTCACTTTCTGTGTAAATATTCCAAAATTACCTCCTCCTCTATTTATTGTATCTTCCCATCTCACCCATTTATCCAAATTTTTCGCATCTATTTCCATCAACATCTTAATTTGGAAAGCTTCATAGTAACTTTCCAAATGTGGCAATCCCCATCCTAAATCTTCCTGTGGTGAATACACAACTTTCCTTAAAATTCTAGCTTTCTTCTTCCCAAACAACCAATTTTTTATTTCTTGATCCCATATAACTAATTGGTTCCTGGGAATCCACTCTGGAAGCACCTGAAATAGATATAGCATCTTAGATAAAATGAACATTTTAATTGCCCTTATCTTCCCCAAAATGCTTAAATAACTATTATTCCATTGATTTAATTTTTTTTGTACCTTCCTCCATGTTGTTTTATAATTTGCATCCACCAAGTTTTTGGGTGTGTATGTGCAACCTCCTGATTTTAGAAATGGGCTATGTCAGAATGCCAGATGCAAGGGAGGGCACCAGAATGAGGTCTCTTGTTATCTGGTGTACTCCCAGGGTACTGGGGCTTTTGGTGGGCCGCTGTGAGATACAGGAAGCTGGACTAGATGGGCCTATGGCCTGATCCAGTGGGGCTGTTCTTATGTTCTAAGCTGAACACCATGTCCGCAGTCAGACAAACCAATGTGTGCTCCTAGCCCAGGAAGGTAAGAAATTGAGGTCTATTGTTGAAACATTCCTTAAGGTTCAGGAACATTGTAGAAGCAGTTTTATATGCTTTCACATGACTTATATGCAGAAAAGGGGTTCCACACACATAAATCAATTGTGTAAATGGGAGCTTCATGCATAGAGGAAAAAAAGGCTTTAACTGGTCATATAAACACATGAAGCTGAGTCAGAGCAGATAGCCCAGGCCTCATACTGACTTCTGACTGGCAACAGTTCTCTCTAAAAGCTTAGGCAGAGAAAGGTGTTTCCCAGCTGCCCTGGAAAGCACACAGTTTCTAATGAGCAGCCACATGTTTTCCCCCATGACTCCATGGGGATACCCTCCAACATTTCCCAGATGAAAAAAGGGATACTCTTGAATTGCTCTAACATGTCACTCCAAGGATCCCTGCCTAATGCCTCCCTCCATTATTATAATCACCAGAGACTTTTCTCTGCCTTCTGTATTTGTTTTATTGGCAAGAATCCTGTTCTTTCACTTGCTTCAGGTCAGTTAGGTAACCATTTCCTTTTTCAAAGCTTAAGCATGCTTAAATAATACCTTGGCTCATGATGGATCTCGTTGTACTTATTATGGATTTGCTGCAATACAAACGCATTCAGCAATGTTTTCTATTGGGATAGGCAGTTATGGGGAGAAACAGGTTCAGAAGGAAAGCTTGTTCACTTGGAATACCCCAGACACATTTCTTCTTTTTGCAAAGGCACCCCAAAAGGCCAAATAAAGACAAGACGGGGTCAGTGATTGACCAAAGACCAGAAAACAGAGTTTCTCCCTGGAATATGTATTTGTGTTTTCCCATGCAGAAGTCTGTGCATAGATTTATCGGCGAGTGACTGTGCAGCTGTATGAGAGGTCTTGTGCAGCTCCTGGGGTTCTTTAGATTTGGGGTACTTACCCCAAATCACCTAGGGTGTCCTGAGCATGAAAAAAGGTTTCTACAGTCCTTGGTGTTACCTTTATACCTTTATCTGCTTTATACCTATCATGATATAATCATGATATACATATAATATATAATGATATAATCTAATTCAGTCTGATTATGGTCTACTCTAATTAACCTTAAGATAAGCACTCTTCAAAAGACACAGAAACAACTCATTCAGGAAAGAAGAGATGACTGCTTCTGCTAAAGAATATTTCTTTATATATTAGGTAAATAAAGGAATTGACATGCAGACTAAAAATACAATTGTCTTCATCACCTTTGGGCTTTTCCATCATGTCCAGCTTTTTCTCTCCTTTTCCCCATTTTGTTATTTTTTTCGTAATATCCAACCTGAAAAAGAGTTCTAGGGAACTAAGAGGCTTGCGAACTGCTTTGCAACACAGCAGTAGGCCTTAATAAAGGTATTACCTTAATGATATTTGTGGATTTTTTTTTCTGGATTTGGAATCAGAAGTGTCACTAGGATTTGTTTCACCCAGTGCAAGAGCTCACTTCGTCATCTCCATGATGGACCTTCTCCCATACCAGACCATACAGAATATATTACAATTTCATACACACAGCTTAAATGCATGGCATCACTAGGGTTGGTGTAACCCCCATTAATTTTATTAATTTGTATATTTTAATATACTGTACAACAGTACAGGTCACCTAACAAATTAGTAACCAACCAAAAATCAGTAGCCAACTTGATGTCATTCCCAAACTCAGTAAGAGTTCTAGTATTAGCTCTGATACGTGGAATTAGAGCTGACTCATACTAACATTTTATTGGTCCCCTGCTGTGTCACATTAACACCTCATTGGCTCTCAGAACAATCAGTCTCATTGGTCAGTTTTGAGTTAAGGAAATCTGTCTTTGCTAGAAGACATATTTCAATGCAGTTTGTTTTATTCCATTGTGCATTAGATTAACCATCAAATGACATATAACATGATGGTATTATTCGAAAATACCAAGATTTTCACAATTTTAACCAGTGGTGTCACACACACCCTATGTGCACCACTTGATGCAGTCCACACCCCCCCTAGTGACGCCGCTGTCTGGAATCACTCACATGTGGAAAAGGGTGCTGTAGGGAGCACTCCCCACATGCAGTATCTGATGTGCCTGCACCACACACAAGCATACTGGCAAATCAATGACAGTTCTTGCCTTTTGTGCCACAGTTGACCACCTGTTGCCAACTGGGGCAGGGTCTGAGTGTAGCAGGCCTCCCTTTTGGGGTGATCAGAGCTGGCAAAGCACATTAGCTATTTGCAGGATAGAAAAAGGAACGTGTCAGCATGTCTCTGGTAAAATCTCTGAGAATAATGTAGAGGGTTTTGTATCTTACAAAATGCACACTGCCAACTTGGGCCCAAATCCTAACCAACTTTCAAGCACTGGCATAGCTGTGCCAGTGGGGCACGTGTTGCATCCAGCAGTTGGGGGGCACTCACTAAGGTCTCCTGAAGGTAAGGGAATGTTTCTTCCCCTACCTCGGAATTGCATTGCCCTTACCTTGGTGCTGGAAAGTTGGTTAGGTTTGTGCCATTAGATGGCCAAAACCTATAATATTTTTTTTTAACTGCTGAATAAAGAAAATAGTAGGCGGGGGGGGGGGAAATAAAAGTTTACTTAGCTTTTGCACTGTGTTCAAGTTCGGTTTCTCATACACAAAAAAAGAAATTAAAGCCACAGCTCTCTGATATTTGCAAAGTTAAGAACTATTTCACACCCAGTATATGGCAAAAGCCTGACAGTCCTGTGTTCTTGCCAGGGATCTTTCTATCTAACCTGCTCTTTCACAAGTGTTCCCTGTAGGCTGCTGGTATATGAAATGTTTGTCAGGAGAATGCATCGTGCTTCTTGTATTAAAAGAACAGAAGCCTGAAAGAGGAAGCATCTTTTAAAAAAAAGAATTGTATTTGTTTATACAGTTACTAGGTAAAGATATAGCTACATCTGCTAAGGACAACTTTCATTGAAGCTGGAAGCTGATTTTAGCAAACTGACCAAAGGGCTGGGACATTCAGCAGTGGTACCCTTGGAACAAATATGATTATTTTCTAAGTTTATCCGAGTTGCGATAAAATACAGATTTGGCATGCAGAAGTGACAGAACCATCAATTACATTAGTTTGAAAATTTAATCTTACCATGCAATGCTACAGTTAGTCTCAAGGAGTGATCACTCATTGGCCTACTTCCATTCTGTGTCTCTCTAGACTCTCTGTCAGGCTCTCTTCCTAGTTCATGAAAGGAAAAGAGGCAGGGATGGCCATTGATACGTGTGGCGTCTACCACTATGATATCAGAAAAAACAAGCTCAGTGATAGGCTTCCTCCGGATGCATCCTCTCCTTGGCTCCAGGAGGCCAGGGAATCTGGGACTTTGAAATGCGATGCTATCCCCTTGTCAGGCCGAATCATGCATGCACATTTTTCTCTCTCTTTCCTTGCATGCAGCCAACTAGCCCTCTTCTGTGTTAAACAAAGGGCAGTGCTGAGTTGGCTGCAAGAACAGCTTGGCTTTCCCTCTTTTGTGGGCCTAAAGGCCTTAGTAGACCTTTGAGCCTTGGAGTAGGATGAATCATTTGCCACTCCAGTGCTCACCCAGAGGCAATTGCTCAACTCACTCAGCAGGCAAATTGCAAATTACAAGCCTGTTACTACAACCAGATTCTCCAGATATCTCCAGATAACAGGCAGCAAGAGCTTTTCTCAATGTCTTTGCAACACCGTCCTGTGCAAGCCAAGTGGGACAGGCCCATTGTGCTTGTTAGTTGTGATCCCATTATAACAGGCGAGGTTACTAGTATATGTGCGCTGCTGTGTGTGGATCTGTGAGGGCCAAAGTTTCATTCCCAGCCTCGATCCCTCATCTGGGTGAAAAATTAACTTTTTAAACTTGGGGGGGGGGAACACTCTTATACTAAGGCTGCAATCCTAAACACACTGTTGCAATGAGACTTACCTTCAAGTAAACCTACAAAAAGCCTTGTGCTTAGAGCTGTCCCTAGAAGGGTACAGGCCACTGCAACTTACCAGTGCAGTCTCTCCCCCCCCACACATTATGGCCATATATTGGCCATGAAAGTGTTGGGCCCAGTGCGGCTGCCCCAGTTGCCCTACCCAAGGGCGGCTCTGGTTGTGAGACTCACCTGGTGAAGGTATTTACTGCCACGGCAGCATCCTCTACTAGTACAATGCCACAGACCATGATGGGGTATTAAATTAAACTATTCCCTTTTCTTGCCAGGTTATTCCGCTAGCAAAACACTTTCTGGGACAGAGCCCCAAAGACAGGATCTTTCTGTAATGTATTGCAAAGTTCCTCTTTTGATTGTAGAGTTTGAAATAACAACATGGCAGATGGGGAGTTATATTTAATGCTAGCTGACAGCCTTTAAGGTGGTTTGATAGGCATAATTCCCAGGTGCCAACAAGGAATCTGTGCCCTGACTTTAAGATGCTGGGGGGGGGGGGGGCTGCTGCCAGCACTGTGCAAGTGCATTTTTTCTGAGCAGACATACTGCTGATATCAGTAGCCCCATCTGTACAAAGTGGACAGGGTAATTGTCCCATCAGATACTATGCAGTTGCACAATGCTAGCCCTGGTGCTTCCTACCTCCACTGCCACTAAAGATAAGGGCAGGAATTCTTCCCTCACTACCTAGATTACCATACAGTGACCATTAGCAACGACCATTAGCAGTGTCACCATAAGTACCTAAGAGCTGCTGGATCAGGCCCATCTAGTCCAGCACTTTGTTTCCTAAAAGGGCCCACTGGATGCTTCTGGGAAGCCCACAAGCCAGAGACAAGAGCATGCCTCTCTCTTACCACTGCTCCCCTGCAACTGGCATTCAGAAGCAGACTACCTCTGAACCTGGAGGTATAGTCAGAATAACCAGTCCTCACTGATAGATTTATTCTCCATCAACCTGTCCGATTTTCCTTTTAAAATTATCCAAGCTAGCGGTCATCACTACATCTTGGGGCAATGAATTCTCCAGATTAACTATGCACTGTGTGAAGAAGCATCCATGGTTCTGGCATCCGCAGATTTGACTCACCGCAGATGCCAGCGGATTCCTGGAACCAAATTTAAAGTACTTGAAAAACACTAAAAAAGTGACAGATTCAGGGTTCCTACTGGGTCACAACCAAACTGTGCCGTTTATCAACCTATAGAGCTGTTTTAACCACTGAAAAACCCACTTCTGTGTCATGTGGAAGTTCCTTTCTTCTACTAGGTTTGCCCCAGAATGCACTGCAATGAAGTATTTTCAGGTGCTTTAAATGTGGACCCTGCTATCTGTGGGTCCTGGTATCCATGGAGGTTCCAGAATGGAACCCCCATGGATACCAGGGCCCACCCTGTAACTCCTTTTATCTGCCCTAAATCTCCTACCAATCAGTTTCTTTGGATAACTCCTGTGAGAAGAGACAGACGTCTCATTCTCCACACCATGCATAATTTTATAAATCTCAATCATGCCCCCCTTTGTCATAATTGCTTCCCCCCCCCCCCCCGCTAAGCTAAAATGCTATAGCCTTTCCTTGTAAGTAGGTGCTCCAACCCTCTGATAGTTTTGGTTGCCTTCTTTTCTACATTACCCAGCTCTACAAGATCCTTCTTGCAGTGTGATGACATCAAGAACTACACACATGGTTGCCCCATAGATTTATACAAGGACAATGTAATAACAGACTCACAGCCCAATCCTAGGCATGACTACTCAGAAGTAAGTCCCATTAGAGTCAATGGGGCTTACTCCCAGGAAAGTGTGGTTAGGGTTAGGCTGTCAGGGTCCAATCCTATCCAATTTTCCAGTGCCTGTGCAGCAGTGCCAAGGGACCATGCATTGCTTCCTGGGAGGCAGTGGGGAGGCAGTCATGGAGGCCTCCTCAAGGTAAGGGAATGTTTGTTCCATTATCTCGGAGCTGCATTGTGGTTGCACCGGTGGGTGCTGGAAAGTTGGATAGGATTGGGCCCTTATTCTCCATCCTCTTCCTAGCACAAAATTCCCCTTCTTCACCACTGCCACATTCCAAGTCTACATTTCCACTGAGCTATCCACTACAACCCCAAGAACTTTTTCCTGGTTCATCACTGACAGCTCAGACCCTATCAGTGTATATGTGAAGCTGGGATTTTTTTTTTTGCTCAAATGTGCATCACTTCATACTTATTTACACTGAAATGCATTTGCCATTTGATTGCCCATTCATTCAGCAGAATGGAGGGAACTCCCAATGGTGGAAATGCTAATTGGGATGTTACCCTTGGGCTGCAATCCTATACATGCTTTCCTGGGAATAAGCCTCACTTAATTTAACCCATTTTTGCCCTGCCCACAGATGTACACATTTGATCCCTGTTATGTATACACAACATTGGGCAGAAATGGTTTTAATGGGACATTTCTGAGTAGATGTGCATTGGATTACACTGTTAGTCTTTAAGATGCCCCAAGACTTATAATTGTTTCTCCTGCTTCCCGTCTGGAAAACAGTGCCTAATGGCAGCTACCCACGACTTCAGACTGGAAGAACTGTACAAATAATTAAGCATTGTTTTGCATCATTCTGGGATATAAGCCCCCACTTGCCCATTAACACAGATCTGGCACCAGAGACCTCTACCTACTCCTGTGACTAAGTCAATCACAGGGAGCAATGCACCCTCAATAGTGGTGGCCTTCAGACTTTGAACAAATCCTCAAGGAGACACCACAGGGAGCACCTTTTAACATTTGGATAACTGCATATCAGGCTTAATATGCCACTTTATTTTGTTTTTATACTGTAAACGGTTTAACTTTTTGTTCAGCTTCATATTGTATTGTTTGGATTATTCGCTGACTTGAATGGAATAAAGAGAGGTTTTTCAAATTTTTATACCACCCTTCCTTCAACGAGTTCAGGATAGTGTACACAGTTCCTCCTCTCCTTTTGTCTTCACCACAGCCATATGAGGTAGGTGAGGCTGGGAGATACAAGGTCACTCAGGAAGCTTCATGGATGAGCAGAGATTTGAACCTGGATCTTCCAGGTTTAATAGCTTTGCTTTATTATACCTTACTTGATGGCACCCTCCAGAGCAGGGAATTGCAGGGTGTGGAGGGCTCCAGGGTTATGGGAAATTGGTGAGGATCACTCCCCCTCCTTTTGCCCCTCAGGGTGTACCTTCACACCTGATGAAGATTCATCTGATGAAGCAGACTCTAATCTGCAATAAATTCATTTGTGGCAGGAGAAACAATCATGAATCTTGTGACACAAGACTATGGCAATTGACTCACAAGTCCAAATGAAAGCTATTGATGACATTAGGCTGAAAGATCTTCACAAATCATGAGTATTTGTTAGGCAAATGTAAGATCCACCCTTCTAAATCCATACAAATTAATGTACACTGGCTTATTTCTTTCCTTGCAAAATGTGTTCACTGGCTTATTTCTTTCCTTGCTTTTTGTCCCACTAAGGAGTTCTCAAGGCAGCTAACAACCACATGATGATAAAAACAAATACAATATAATATAGGATTCATTTAGGAAACAAGGCAGCAGAGCAAGTAACTATTCAGTTAAATTTGGCTGAGAGAGAGAGAGCTAGCAAATAATGCATCCATTTCCCCTGAGGGCTGGGGATAAGAATAGGCCCTCAGTTTGGCTGTACTTGTAAGAGGGGACTAAACAGCCACCAGGTAGATGGGACTACTGGGAAGGCAGCTCATCTGAGAGAAGGAAAACTCTGATCCCAAACCCCCACTGCCTTGTGGCTACATCCAGTTATGGAAAAGGCTTCAGGAGTCAACCTCGAGGCAAAATCCAGAGCCGGAGTCCCTGAGGCAGTTCATGGCTGAACACAGTCACGTTCTGGCAACTCCTTCTACGTCGCTGGAACCAACCATATTGGCTTCTGCCTTTCCATTGGGCCATTTCAGCGACATGGAGAGGGGGAATTTGCTGCATGGGTAACAGTCTATCCTCCATACCTACTTCACCCAGGCTTCGCGCACTGGAGAGGACACTCTGTTCCAGAACACTATTCAGAGTGCGATACCATAGTCTTCCGAGACTGAAGGATGCAGAATGCATAATGGAAAACTGCCATTTTTACTGGGTGTCTAAATTATATTAGAGAAGTGACCACACAGAGGGGCAGAGTTCTGCACAGGGGCAGCCTCAAGAGTCAGCCAGGTCAGCCAGTGGCCCTGCCCATCAAAAGGATCATCAGGCCAGTATGATCCCTAATCCTCAGGGCTCCATTTGGGAGCAGGCACAGGTGCCAGGAAGGGCCCAGGGTAGGGCTTTGTCCATCACTGGCAACATCACTGGTTCCTCAGTCAGGAACACCTTAACAGAGAACGTTCTCCCTATTAAGATCAGTAATGGGACATCCAGGTGGGTGGGCACCTTGAATGTGAGAGGAGGCACTCCTGGCCTCCACCTCTTTTAAGGTTTTAAAAGGTAATGACCAGCACTTAGAATTGAGCTGGAATGAGCCAGAAAAGCAGCTAATAGCAACAATTAGTATTTGCATAGCACTTTCTAACAGTGCAAAGTGCTTCTTCCTTATTACAGCCCTGTAAGGTATGCATACTGTATTCATCTCCTCTATTGCAGCTGAGGCTGAGAGTGGCTTGTCTAAGGCCTTATTGCAGAGATGAGATTTGAGCCAGGGAAAGTCCTGGTTGACAGCTTTAAGCTTTAAATCACTAAAATACACCATCTCCACAATAAATTCAGGAAAACTAGTCCCGTCCCCCCCTCAAACTCTTGCTGTTGCATTCTGCACTAGCTGACATGGTCAAACTCTCTTCCAAGGCAGTCTCACACTGAGAGGGTTGAAGATACCCATACTGCAGTAATCTCTGTACAGTAATGTATTTTGTATAGTGTAGTCTGCTAATGTCATTCATAAGGGACTACAGAGCTAAGCATACTGTTTGGCACATGGAGCATTGGAGTTGGTCAGAAGGTTCAAATCCCCACTCAGACACAAACATAACTGGGTGCCCTAAATAACTTATTATCCCTCAAACTCATGGGGTTGTTGTGAGGATTAAAAAAAGAAAAGACCTTGAGTTCCCTGGAGTACGGAACAGAATACAAATGCAACTAAAGAAAAACTGATGTGCTATTTCTTACAAGCAAATTTTCAATTCTGCAGATATCACATCTATACTCACACCCGTGAGGGCTAGAAACATTGATTAAAGTCAAAACCGGTGTTTGTTGCCTTCATTCCATTGCAACCTCCACAATTTTGTTACAAATTTTTAACATGCATTTTAGGCTCCAGTCCTTTACATATATACCTGAGAATAAGCCCCTCAGTGTAATGTACTCCCAAGATATCACATGTAGGATTGTACTCCCAGCACAATCCTATACATCAGTGTTTCTCAAACTATGGGGCAGGACTCACAAGGTGGGTCATGAACCAATTGCAGGTGGATCCCCATTCATTTCAACATTTTATTTTTAATCTATTAGACTTGATGCTATCATGGTATATGACTGTATTTGGGGAAATGTTACAGATCTGTACTTTAACAGACCACTATGTATATGCTTTTAACAATGATAGTAAATTGAACTTACTCCTGGGTAAGTGTGGGTAGGATTGCAGCCTAGAATTGTTAAAAATTTTCCTGCTTGATGATGTCACTTCTGGTCATGACATCACTTCTGGGGGTCCTGAGATTCTCATTCTAAAAAGTGGGTCCCAGAGCTATAAGTTTGAGAATCACTGCTACTTGTTTACTCAGAAGTAGGTCCCACTGAGTTCAATGGGGCTTACTCCAGCTGAGTGTATATAAAATTACAGCCTTTGTTTATGCATTTTCATCCTCTTCTTCCTTCAAAGAGCTGGTTTGTCCCTCCAAACTAATTTTATCCCCACAGCTGAGAGGTACATTAAGTGGAAAGGAAGTGACTGGTTTTCCATTTCCCAGTATGGTAGAATGGAGATTTTAACTCCTAACTTGCCATTCATTAGCTATGAAGGACAATCAGTAGCCAGGGCAAAAATAAATAAAACAAACAAAAAATAAAATAAAATGCAGTAATCTGAATTCACTTGCCCCTATAGTTTCTCTTCATGAAACGCTAGTGGAATCCTATAACCAACCAGTTCTGCCAGAGGTGTAACTAGGGTGGAGCTCCAGGTAAGTGAATGTTTGTTCCCTTTCCTTGGGGCTGCATTGCAGCTGCACTGGCACTGAAGAATTGGATAGGATTGGGCCCTCAGACTGCAATCCTATAACATTTTCCTGGGAGTAAGCCCTATTGGACACAACAAAGGGACTTACTTCAAAGTAGACATGCATAGGCTTGTGCTCTTAGGCTGCAATCCTATGCACACATACCTGGGAGTAAGTCTCATCAAAATCAATGGGCCTTGCTTTTGAGTAGACAATAGGATTGCTTTAGTTGATCTCAGTCAAGCTATTACCCTCCTCCTTTGGCTTATTTTATTTTTTTGATAATGGAGCTACTCAGCAACTTACAATTTTGATAAACCTTTTTTTAAAGGTTAAAGGTTTATTAAACCTTTACAAATGACAGCACAGTGCTGTGGGAGAATTCTCCCAGTTTTAATTTTCAATTTGTTTTCTTTATTTCAGGGGAAATGGAAATTCTCTTTGGGCTTCTCAGCCTTACCCTATAATACCATCAATGTTTGAATAATACAGTAAATATTCTTATGCACATTTTCTGTTGCTCAAATTAAGCAATGAAAGTTATTGGCAGTGCAATTCTGTGTATGTCTGCTTGGATGTCAGCCTCACTGAGTTTAATGGGACTTACTCCCAGGTAAGAATGTATCAGATTACAGCCTTTTTAATTACCTTCTTCTTTTATGTTACATACCGTGATTTTAAGTAAATAAATACTTCCTGCTCTTGGAGTTTTTATATTAGGTATTCAGTCTGTTCTCACCACTGTCTGAAATGAACTTTTGTGAAGGTGAGGTGAGAGAAGCTGAACTGATGTTCTGAGAATCTGATACCCCTTACAAAGATATTTTTGGTTAACATTCAATAAAGTACATTAACTAGGATTATATGAACCAACTTATTTGTGATCTATTTGTTTTATCATCTATGTCTGCCTTCCTTTTCTGATCTATGCAGCAAGTTCATTCTCAGGCTGTTTTTAATCTCACTACAAACAGGTCTGAGACTCTTATTTTTGCATGGAGCAATCCTTGCTTAAAAATGCGTTTAGCCTTTTTTAATGCAAATATGTTCTTCCAACACTATTTCTAGCTAAACAGGAGCCCATTTCCTGGTTCATTATAAAACAATGAAGGAAGAAAGAGAGAAGGAATAATTTTACCACTCAGTTTATCAAGTGGATCATCTGGAAATGTTCAGCAAATCCTGATACAAATACCTCCATGGCCTTGGTTGCTTAAATGTGAGATCAGATTACTGTATATGAGTTAATTCATATTCTGGTTATAATAAAAACACAGAAAACTAGCAGAGACACTGGTGGTGCCTAAGAGGGGAGGGCAAGGGTCACCAAACATGCAGCTTGCCATCCCACCCCATTGCTGAATCATAAACTGGAATCATAAAAAAGGCCTGCAAATCCTAAACTTGTTTATTTGATAGCTAATGCCATCCAAATCAATAGGACACTTCAGAGAAAATATGTTTAGGGTGGGGGCATGAATGTGTAATGCACTATGAATCTCTTAGAAATCTAAAATAAAGGACAAAGCTCGCCCTCCTCCAAAGGGGTTTGTCCCCTCCCCCATTTTTCTGGTGCTGCTACTGAGCAGCTATTTGTCAAAGAAATATTTTTTGGTAACTTAAACTGCAGTGTTTGCTTCAAGGTCTGGAGTATATATAGTATATCCTAGGTGAAACCTAGGAATTCACCAGCAAATGGGGAATTAGGCATAACCCTGGCCCTGCTCAGTAGGCATGTCTCATGGATAGAATGACTCATGGAAGGAGCAAGGATGGTGTAGTGGTTTGGGAGTTGCACTTAGAAGAGCCAGGTTCAAATCCCTGCTCAGCTGTGAAGCTTAGAAAAGAGACGCCTGAGAGGGGACATGACTGAGACATACAAAATTATGCAGGGGATGGACAGAGTGGATAGGGAGATACTCTTTACACTCTCACATAACACCAGAACCAGGGGACATCCACTAAAATTGAGTGTTGGGAGAGTTAGAACAGACAAAAGAAAATATTTCCTTACTCAGCGTGTGGTTGGTCTGTGGAACTCCTTGCCACAGGATGTGGTGACGGCATCTGGCCTGGATGCCTTTTAAAGGGGATTGGACAAGTTTCTGGTGGAAAAATCCATTACGGGTTACAAGCCATGATGTGTATGTGCAACCTCCTGATTTTAGAAATGGGCTATGTCAGAATGCCAGATGCAAGGGAGGGCACCAGGATGAGGTCTCTTGTTATCTGGTGTGCTCCCTGGGGCATTTGGTGGGCCGCTGTGAGATACAGGAAGCTGGACTAGATGGGCCTATGGCCTGATCCAGTGGGGCTGTTCTTATAATAATAATAATAATAATAATAATAATAATAATACAGATATTTCTATACCGTCTTTCTTGGTTCTCAGATTTCTCCTCGGACTTTATTCAAGGCGGTTTACATAGGCAGGCAATTTAAATCCCAGTAGGGATTTTTACAATTTGAAAGAAGGTTTCTATCTTTCAAGAAACCACTACATTCAGATGTTTCTTTCTTGACCTGGTCGCATATTCTGGCCTCCATCCTCCCAGCTCAGCTTGTCAGCTGCTTCAAGGTCGTAGTGCAGGTGGCCTCGAACTGGCGACCTTCGGATGTTATCTTCAGGCAAATGGAGGCTCAACCCTCTAGACCAGACCTCCTGCCTCCTTCTTATGTTCTTAAGCTTCCTGGATGACCTTGGGCCAGTCTCTCAGCCTCACCTATCTCACAGGATTGCTGGGAGGACAAAAGGAGGAGAGGAACTATGTATACCACCCTGAGCTCTTTGGAGGAAGAGCAATATAAAAATGTGAAAAGTAAAACAAAAAATACTGCTGGATCCTGCTGGAAGTCTTTGCAAGGTATCCTGTCTGTTTAAGTTTGCTACTAGCAAGCACGGAAACATAGCTAGCCTGCCTAGATAAGGACTGAAAATACCTCATTGCCTAATATAAACACATCTTACACACCTTCCACAAGCACATGAACGTCAGTATAGTCAATGTCCTAGCAAAACTGATAAAAGCCCAAATGCTGTTTCATGAGCTTTCTCTCAGCTTTCTAAGGCTAAGCAGTTCTTTTGCATCATTCTGTGGGAAATTATTTACGCAATCAAGGACAGTATTCCAGAGGTATCATGTTATCGAGAATGAACACACAATCACAAAAGTTTGCTTTTACACATAGTACATTTTGGCCATAAAGAATTATATACAAAGGGTAAAGCACCAGTATTCACCCCCACCCCCATATATCACTGGAAAACAGTGGCATAGCTAGAGGGGGTGCAAAGCACTAAGTTTTGCAGGGAGCCTCTCCCTGCAGTGTGCAAGTGGTCCCTCCCCTTTGGAGCCATTCCAGACGGGGCCCCCAAAACGGAGACATACACTTCCGTCTTGCTCCCCCACCCAGAATGGCTCAGCTTTCATGCCATGGGGAGGCTGCAAGCAAAATTTAGTGCTTTGCCCCCCTCTAGCTATGCTGGAAAAGTAGATCCTCAGAAAGGTAGAAATTTCAGTGAGGCTTGAGAGGTTCAATGATTTTATATTATCTGTAGAATTGAAGCTATCTGTGTACACAAGAATTTTATGCAATCCCACGCAGATAGCTGTTCCATTTTGAAATATTTTGTTCTTCAGTGTGTTATCTGGTTATTTCTCTTTTGAAACAACAAAGCACAGAGCGGAAACAGAACGGCCCATGGCTGCTGAGCTCTGGGCAATCACCAGTTTGGAATCTTGCTTGAGTGAAATATTTGTTAGAGCAGCCTTTTTTTTGAGCAGGAAAACATCTCACCACAAAGAGGAAAATTTTTACCACCTTTGCGCTTGGCTCTGCCATGATAAGCAAACAAGGAAGTTGCACTAGAATGATTCAGATCAGCTAAGAAGAAGACACATGACAATAATTAAACCTAAAGTAAAGCATTTACTATCACATTGCTGCCCAATTTGGGTAGCTGCATGCTTGTGAAGTGTGCAGCCTACTTAAAAACAAGATACATTTTTTTCCCATGTGGAAAGTAGGTATGTTTTGCAAAACACACAAGATAAGGGAATATGAAAGGAAGCAGCTGGGGGGGGGGGCACACAAATGAAAACCATAACCCTGCAGCTGCTGTTACTATTACCACCCAATCTACCTCTCATCACATGGAGGCCAGACTTGCAATCATGCCCCGCTGTCCATTTGGTGTGTTGCGCTCTGCATCCATGCAGGAACAGAACATGTAAATGCCACCTACGTGTGTAGGATAAAACGCAGTGGCTGATTTTCATAATTGATTTCCGAAATCAACCGCACAAGTTGAGAGATGCACAACTTGGATTTAATGTGCGCAGATGGCATCTGAACTTTCTGCCTCACATGGATGTGCAGGACTGGGCACCCTTGTACCCCCTCCACACAATGGGCTAGGCAGGACGGGATCATCCAATGTGCCCCTATGTATTAAGTGGGAATCCAGAACAGAGACAAATAGTGTGGTACTGTGATCAGAGTACTGATTTTAGGCCTATGAGAGATTCAAATCTGTGCTGGAGCTCACTGGTAATGGTGGCCCAGTACCTCTCTGCAAACCTACCTTCCTGCGCTGCTATGAGGATAAAATGGGCAAGACAAGGGAGATAAAACCATGCATGCCAGCCTGAGTCTCTTGGAGTACGCATCTATGCTCCAGCTGTCCCTACTTCTTCCCTGGAACCAGTCCCTGATAAATCCCTGCCCACATTTGCCTTGGAGGAGTGCTCCTTAAAATTTTGCTCATGTGAGTCCTAGCACTGTTTCTTCAGGTTCATCTTCCTCCCCAGAGTCTTTAGAACTGAAATCTCTGAGTTTGGTCTGATTGCATCTTATCTCTAGCATGCACACAACTAAATGCACAAGAATGAACCTTAAGAATTAACCAGCACTGTGTAGTACACAGGCAGACAGGTCACACCCCGTGCCTTCTGAGAGGGTCAGGGATGCGACCAAGGAGCACTCTGACATGGAGAGGGACTAGTGGTGTGCCCCATGTTTCCATACCCAGATTTCTAACACCTGGTGTAGTGGTTTGGAAGTTAAACCTGGAAGATCCAGGGTCAAATTTCCACTCAGCCACAAAGCTTTCTGGGTGACCTTGGGACAGTCACTATCTCTCAGCCTCCCCTACCTCACAGGATTGTCATGCGGACAAAAGGAGAGAAGGAACCATGCACACCACCCTGAGCTCCTTGGAGAAAGGGTGGTATAAAAAGGTGAAAAATAAATAAATAACTCTCTTGTAGGACCATTCTGTTTTCCTAACATTATCTTCAACAAAAAAAGCCCCCCCATCACTTCACTTTGAAACCAGTGAAGAAAAAGGTACTGGAGAAGAAAACAGACACCACTGAGAGCCCAATCCTACGCACTTCTGCTCAGAAGTCCCATTAGAGTCAATGGGGCTTACTCCCAGGAAAGTGTGGATAGGATGGAGCTGTGAGTCCACAATATTGCACAGTGGAGGGTGTGAGGCTCACAAAATGATGTGTGCGCGTTTGTTACAAACACAAGTCCATATTCTTATCTGCAAGATGCTGGAGGATAAGAGGAAGGGTTTAAAACGTAATGAATAAAAGACAGTGGGGTAGCCATTCCTCTGGAAGCATGGATTGCATTCCTGGTGGGGGAAGAGCTCCAGCAGCCCTGTTTACTGATCACCAAGAAGGAACAGCCCAAAAAGCAGTTAATCATGTGATTAGCTGACGGTTCAAGAATGCAGTGACTTGAGCCTCTCTCAGAGCTTTTGTCTGCAATTCTGTACACGTAACCATGTGAGTGTATTAGTCAAATCAGCTACCACATCAAGACTACCAAACTGTCTGCCTAGCTAGCACTTCCTGTAAACATACTACTCCTGTGTATGCCTAACAGAAGGGGAGACAAAGAGCTCTCAGGAATCAGCCAATGTATGCGCTTCAATTTTTTTGTACTACTTGTTGCTAATATTGAAACCGTCCTTAATACAGTATTCCAGTTTTTCCAGGTCTCTGAGAACTGAAGGAGAATCATTTGTGCCTGTAAGATTTTGAGACATTTAAAAAAAAATTAATCCAGACAGAATCTGCATCTTTTGTTCACATCTTCTAATCAATGATAGTCAGCTGAGATTAAACAAAAACAAAATTCAATATAATAAAGGTACTTGGCACATATTTTATAGTGTGTGTTTTTTTTAGTGTGACTGCAGAATTGCAAATATCTTCAGTGAGGTTAAGAGTTTCCAAAAGAAATATAACAGAGAGAGAGAGAGAGAGAGAGAGAGAGAGAGAGAGAGAGAGAGAGCATACCTTCATATCTTAAGAACGAAACTGCATATTATGCAAGCAAGATCAATGACTACAACACTGGCTCCCAGCAGCCCCATGTCTTACTGGGAGGCAGAGCTCTGCAGGGTCATGTGTAAATTAACACCTAACATTATGTTTTGTTGTATTTTTCCAGTTTTATAATTTAAAAAAAATGTAGTTAGTAGGTCACAGTTAGTTTAGATCAAAAATATGCAACCTGAGCATGCATGAACATGTATTTAAAAATACTTATACTAATATATAAGTAATCTCTGCACTTATGTATAATATTGTATTCTTATTTATACAATAGAAATGAGCTGCTGCAGCATGTTTAAAGGGTGGACTCTACTAAACAAGGCAAAAGAAGGATAGAAAAGAGTACATTTTTTACATGGTGATCGAAGAGTGAATTGGCCAGAAGCACTGTAAATTTACACAAACATTGCAGCTAATCAGCAAAAATTAATAGAACTACTTATTGCAGTCTTGTAATGCTATATCTGTGATGTATTCTAAAAAGCATTTTAACCAAAGCCCCCACCATCCAAATATGTGATTACATGCTTTACTTAATTATAGGACTATTTGTTTTAGCAAACCCATAAATATGCATTTGTTTGCCAGAGGGGTTTGTCAAAGTTGACCCTGAAGTTGTGGCTTTTCAGTGATAAGAAGGCATGGGGAGAAGGGATTACTTATTTTTTTTTCACATTTTCATTACTTACAACCCACCCCAGAATATGTTGTCCAAGAAGACTGCTTTCTAAGACATGGGCATGACCACAGTGTGTCAATTTAAACAGAACTTTAAAAAGTTCAAAGTGCAAGTTCTGTGCTATGTTCCAGTGTGAAGTAGATGGTGTAAGACAAGCTCTGTTATCCTGACATTGCACTGATTTCCAGTAGGTTATCTAGTTTCTAATTAACATGGGTATAATTTCATAGTGCCACCCTGTTCCCCATCCTCTCTCCAACCATGCCCTTTTCTCCACCAGGATCAAATCCATGCAAGCTTTTGGATGGTACAATTGCTCTTCCTTAATGCAACACTCTGGGTGTTCTGGTTCCTGCAAAATATCTGTGACCAACTTCAACTTATTTTATTTTTTACAAGTACTGTATTGCACTTGTTAAATCAGCTTCTGTTTCCTACACAAACACCCAAGCAGCAAATTCATGAATATGCCCTTATCCTAGGAGAAATAGCCCCAATGTTCAAAACCCATAAAAAGTGCCTCCCCCTCTTCAAAATACAACATGCTAAAAATCCAGATTTTAAACTGTTTAAATAATATACAGGTATTCAGATTTATATTCCCTGTTTGCTTTCAGCAATGCCACTCTTCAAGCAGGAATGCTAAAATCTTTCTTTTTAAAATAAAAACCAAGGATATCATCACTCAAAGAATGGATGTTCTAAGGAAAGAAATATGACCAAGGCTTTATGACCATGTCCTATGCATACTGATCAGTGTGTAAATCGCATTCAGTCCAGTGGGGTTTTTTTTCTGAGCAAAGATGTGTAGGATTGCACTGCTAGATGCATTCCAATATTGTTGGGAGCTGTCCCCTTGATATATCATGCTCCCAGTTGAGCCATGTGAAAATGGCACCAGAGTTGAAGATGGTTTTCCAGGAACTTGTGTGCTAGATTTTAACCTACAATTAACAAAACATTCCACCTGCACAGAATTACTAATGGCAGCACTAATTTACACTAGACTACCCATGTGAACAAATTGCGTATGACTGAAATTTCTGAACCCATGTGAAGGAACTCAAGTATAAACAAGGTTTCTATGGTGCCATTTGCAACAAGCACAAGTTTCAACATTGACAAAGAATCACTGTGCAGCTTCAGAGCTCTGTCTTCTCATGTTTACTGTCACTTTTTTGCCTCCAGAAGAAAGCAAGAAAAACTATGCAATGTTTGGTTGTCACTAGCTACACATTCCTGAAGCTGTGATAAACTGTGTTTGCAGGAACAGAGAAGAAGCACAATGAAAATGATTGCACAGCAGCTTTAAGAGTGATTGCTGTGCTGGTCTCAGAATCCAGGATTCTCAGGAATCAGAACTCAGGAAAAGGAACAGAGAATCCTCTTGTTCCTGTCTGAAGATACATGATTGTGCCTCACCAATGGCGCCAGTTAATATCCTGCACATAGCTACTTGAGCTGTATAGATGGGTACCACTGCTTGAAGGAACTCTTCCAAGCTCAGCTCAAGTGGATATGGCTGGCTATCTACTATATACAATAGGATTCTCCTGTAGTCTCTTTTCACTCTCTTATCAACCCAAGTTCCTGTCACACATTAGCACCAAACTAAGAAATGTGCTACCAGATTTTTTATTTGAAATCTTTGTTCCGGAGCCTCAAAGCCCCATCTTCTGCACTAACTACCATGTCAGGAAGGAGTGGGGTAGGAAATTCAAAAATATTAGTTTCCTCCTGAGCCCTTCCTCCTTGTCTTGGACAATAATAATTCTTGACATATCAGCTGCTTCTCACACCAAGAAGTTTAAAGGGGTGTAGGGTTTCCCTTCTTCCATTTCTTCTGCCTTGCACAATCTTTTAGCATTTTGCACTCTGCACCATTCCCCACAAGGGGCATGACCTACAATTCAAATAACCAAACTGAGGAGAAAACATAAAACATACTCTGTTGCTACACATGATCTGTTACAGTGATCTTCATAACTGAGATCTGACATAAAAGTTCCTTGCATGGAGTAACATTTACTAGCAGCAGGACTTTTTCAGTGGTGGCCTCAAAATTTTGGATTGTCTTTCTCTGGCTGATCCACCTGTCTTGCTCTTAGTGTTTTTATTCTGTTAGACCTTTGGAGCCATTGGGCATAATCCTAACCCCTTATGTCAGTGCTTTCCAGCACTGACATAAGGGCAATACTGCTCTGAGGTAAGGGAACAAACATTACCTTACTTTGAGGAGGCCTCCATGAGTGACACCCAACTGCAGGAGGCAGCACATGTCCCATTGGCACCGCTATGCCAGTGCTGGAAAGAGTTTTTTTTTTGCATTTTTATATTTTGTTTAAGCTCATTCTGGTTTCTTTAATTACTGTTTTTAGGAAGCTATTGACTGATGATAGTTTTGATATAAATCAGGACCTCGGAATGGAAACTGGTGGTGGTTGACCTGGTGTAGATTCCCCAGTCTGAATAATGACCCAACTGCTATTTGCCTTATTAGGAACCCCCCATTATCTGTAATGTAATACTGCACAAGTCTGGTAGAGCCTCATCTTTAACTGCAGGTCTGCTCCATTAATAAATACAGCAAAAGTGTGTTTGTTCAGTTCCCCTTAAACACTGTGAGAATGGATTGGCAGATCAGCAATTACTCTTAGTTCAGATTTACAGAATGCTGTAGTGTTTAGTCCATATATTTGGTGGGCCACTGTGAGATACAGGAAGCTGGACTAGATGGGCCTTTGGCCTGATCCAGCAGGGCTCTTCTTATATTCTTATATTTAGTTGAAATATGACAAAGGCAGGAAGTAAAAGAAAAGAAATATAATGCAGCATTGGTTTCTTCACTGTTGAAGAAAGGTTTCAACACACACACATCCGACATGCATGGAAGAGTTATCTCAAAATGCATTTGGGAGTATAAAGAAACAACTCAAGTGTTGTTAATAACTCTTGTTCCAAAGCAACTTTACAAGCTATTTTGATTCTCAGATATGCTGAGTCCTTTCACATCTACTGGAAGTACAGTAGGTCAGTTCTATAAAGCAGGTCTAATGGCAGACATCAGGCTCTGGTTGACTCTTAATAGGCTCCTGAATCCCAATGTTCAAATTATCTGAGCTGGGAATTACAAAATTCCACTCTCACCAACACAGTTGCTACTATTATTTCCCCTTCTTTTCCCCCAGTCCCCTCAGCCTCTTCTGTTCTCAACTGCCTGAAAAAAATTAAAAGAAATTTTTTTCTACCCTATTAATATCTCCAGCCCTCTCTCTACCATAATCCTTGAGTAGCCTGTCTATTCTGCAATCTGTATAGCCTTTTGAGATGCCTTCAAGTCTAGTCTCTGATTCAGTTTCTGGATCTCATGAAAGTGGTATCTAGTTCACAAAATTTCTGCTGTGTTAAATATGTTAGTTTTTAAGATACTGTACCATCAGTGCTTCCTGTTTTTATTGAAACATGGCTACCCATCTAGAAGATGGCATCCCTGCACCCCTCCCTATTCTGGTGTCCTTCCAAGTGTTTTTGTCAACATTGGCCGCAATCCTAACCAACTTTCCAGCACTGACTTAAGGGCAATGCAACTCTGAGGTAAGGGAACAAACATTGCCTTACCTTGAGGAGGTCTCCGTGACTGCCCCTCAATTGCAGGATGCAGCACATGCCCCACTGGCACAACTATGCCAGTGCTGAAAAGTTCGTTAGGATTGCGCCCTTTGTGTCCCCCCCCCCCACACACATTAAACACAGATCTGCATAGTCAACTTTTATTATTTTAAATGCCACTTTTGGAGAGCATGACTGATAGCAGAAGAGGGGAGGGAGCACTTCCTTCTTCCATATTGCTCTACCCAGCGCCATGAGAAAACAGTAAAACTCTGAAAAGACAGTGAGCTGAATTATCCCAGGCCAAATTTCATTTCAGCTATGCTTTTAGGCAAGTGGCTTATTGCTCAACCCCAGGCCTCACTTGCAATTTGGAGATCATAATGCCAATCCACTTTTCTGAGCTGTAGTAAGGATAAGTGGGTAAAGAGGCACTTTTTCAAGTGGTGCTCCTCTAATATTTAGCAGGGAAAGAATAACTGCCCCCCCCAGCACAGTGTCTTTTCGAATGGCTGTTGGCTGATGTTCTGCATCTTTTTAGATTGCGAACCCTTTTGGAACAAGGAGCCATTATTTAATTTTGTCTATACAGGTCCAGCCTATTTATACACAGATTTTTTATACACGGACTCAACACGAATGGCCACTGCAAATGAGAAGGAATGTGTTGATCCCTGGAGAAGGGGAAAAATGCACCCCTTTAAAATCAGTTTAAAAAACTGAACAGTTCTTTAACAATAGCCTCCTTAATGAGAGAGAGAGGGCAGCTGACTGACAATCCATCAATCCTTCTCTCCCAAGCTGACCCCTCCCTTCCCCCCCATGTGAAAGAAAGATGATCACTTTGCATTGGTGAAGGGAGGGGCTGAGTGAAGTGCCTTTCTAAGCTTGGAGTAGGACTGATTGGATTATGTCTTAATGACTCTTATCTTACCTCACAAAGGTCAGCAAGGCTGTTTCTAAATCACTGGAGCAAAGAAACTCTGTTTTTTAAATGGATTTGCTATAGTGAGTTTTTTGCCATCCGTGTGAGTGCTTGGAAGGAACCCAAGTGAGTAATGAGGCTCAACCTGTAAACCACTTTGTGAACTTTTTTTATGTGAACATATATGTGAACATATACTGCTGCCAGCTCCTTGAAGAAAGAAGCAACAGTCAATTCATCCATCAATAAACATGGACGTATATCAGCGCTTCTCAACATTTGTCCCCCGCTGGACCACTTTGCATGGTCCACCTATTGGAGGTGCCACCTATTATTGGAAATACCACTGGTGATGATGAAGTCATCCCCAGTTACTTCTGAATTGGGAGGTCAGACACAACATGACAAATGCCAGTAAAAACCCAATCCTATGCATGTCTACTCAGAAGTAAGTCCCATTCTAGTCAATGGAACTTACTCCCAGAGAAGTGTGGTTAGGATTGCAGCCTGAGAGGCTCAGGACAGATGGGAGGGCTCTTCCAGCATGAGAAAAGTGCATCCTGGAGCTCTCTGCCTGCTGAGCCTCCTATTGCTGCTTGTCGCATTGCATTATAGTCTCCTTGCAGGATCTGGGGATCCTGTGAGTACCACTGAACATCACCTCAAGTACCACTGGTGGTACCCGTAAGTATTAGTATTGGCAACCTTCAGTCTCGAAAGACTATGGTATCGCGCTCTGAAAGGTGGTTCTGGCACAGCGTCTAGTGTGGCTGAAAAGGCCAATCCGGGAGTGACAATCCCTTCCACACCGGGAGCAAGTGCAGTCTGTCCCTGGTCTGTCTCCCTGGCTATGGGCCTTCCTTCTTTGCCTCTTTGCCTCAGACTGTTGGCCAAGTGTCTCTTCAAACTGGGAAAGGCCATGCTGCACAGCCTGCCTCCAAGCGGGCCGCTCAGAGGCCAGGGTTTCCCACTTGTTGAGGTCCATCCCTAAGGCCTTCAGATCCCTCTTGCAGATGTCCTTGTATCGCAGCTGTGGTCTACCTGTAGGGCGCTTTCCTTGCACGAGTTCTCCATAGAGGAGATCCTTTGGGATCTGGCCATCATCCATTCTCACGACATGACCAAGCCAACGCAGGCGCAGGTGGTACCCGTACTTGTTGAGAAACACTATTGTATATCCTGATGTATATCCAGAAACTGATTTATACCAGTGTTTCTCAGTGTTTGTTCTCTGCTATACCATTTCACATGGCCTACCTATTCAGAGTACCACCTGAAGTAACTGGTGATAACATCACTGCCAGTTACTTCTGGTTTGGGAGGCCAGATGCAATATGACAAACACCAGTAAGAGGTTCAGTGTGGACAGGAGGGCTTTTTTTGAACACAGTAAAGCATTCTTTGGAGCCTTTTACCTTGTTGTGTTGCATTCCTGGTTTCACTGCCTGGTGGCAGGGGTCCAGGAGTCCTGCAAGCAACCCCCGACACCACCTCAAGTACCACTGGTGCTACCCATATCACTGATTGAGAAACACTGATGTATATCCATAAGTGAACAGAAATGAATTTAGACCTACTGCCATCAAAGCTGCTTCTCCTTCACAGCTACAATGTGGCTCCCATAGGAAGAAACATACTTGGCCCCATAACTCTCTCTCACTGCCCTCTTCCTCATTTTCTCATGGGGAGGGGAAGGAAACAGAAAAAGAAACATAAGGACTACCATTAACTTAACTTCAGGACGCTTCTCTATAGGTGACATTTAGAAACCCTCAGTCATCAGCACCTCCTTTCATGAGGATCTATACTCTCCACTACTAAAGCTGCTGCTCCCTCACAACTACACCCTTGTTCCCACCAGGGCTGTGGGGAGGGTGGGAAGGCAGAAGAGGCAGAGCCTTTCCACCTGAGTCTTTGAAAATCCCCACCACTGTGTGAAGCACCCAAGCACCCACAACCCACACGCTCTGCACTCTCCATGCTCTGCGCACCCACAACCCATGCGCAGAGCATGGCGAGTGCAGAGCATGTGGGTTGTGGGTGCCTCACATAGCATTGGTGATTTTCAAAGGACTCCAGTGGAGAATGCAGAGCATGTGGGATGTGGGTGCTTGGGCGTTCACATGACAACAGTGCTTTTTGAAGGACTCCTGTGGAGAGGCTCTGCCTCCCCACAGTGTGTGGGATGTGACTGCTTGGGTGCCTCACACAGCAGTGGCACTTTTCAAAGGACTCTGGTGGGGAGGCTCTGGCTCACCTGCCTCCCACAGAAGGAAACTGGCTAGGCCCCATAACTCTCTCTCACACTGCCCTCTTCCTCAGTTTCTGATGAGAAGGAAGGAGACAAAAAAAGAAACATAAGGACTACCATTAACTTAACTTTAGGGCTCTATAGGTGACAGTTAGAAACCCTCAGCACCTCCTTTCATGAGAAGCCCTCAGATTCCACCAGACATCTCCCTCCCAGAGACCAGGCACAGCACCTCCATTTTGTTCCCCACCTCAGGGCATGTTTGTCCACACACCCCCATGGCTAAAGAAAGATATCTTTAATACTCCTCAAGGCACGCCCAGCCCCTGCTGCTTTCAGGCAGTTCCTGCCTTCAGGCGAGGGAGGAACCCTACACAAGGCAGGGAATGAGGGTCAGGTGGGCACAGGAGGGCAGGGCTGGCTGCAAGAACTGCAGGGAGAAGGGGGGAAAGCATCTTGCCTAGCATGGGCAAACAGGCCTTCCTTGCCTTCCTCATAGCTGCCAGGTGAGCAGAGGGAATGAGTGTTCTGTTGCCTCCATGCACACAGGGAGGGGAGGTGTGAGCCTCCAGGTGGGGCGGGTGGGCTGGCTGGGAGGGAGGGACACTGAGCCTCCATCCTTAGGAAGCCTGGTACATTATCACTGGCCCTGGAGAGGGTGGGTGAGGCAGGCTGACCCCCTGCCTCCCTATCAGGGGGGGCATCTCTGGGGCAGGCTTCAAAACAGATGGGGGAGTCCCAAATACCCTCTCCCCTCCAGGGCAGAACCACTAAAATTGAGTGTTGGGAGGGTTAACACAGACAAAAGAAAATATTTCTTTACCCAGAGGGAAGTTAGTCTGTAGAACCCCTTGCCATAGGATGTGGTGATGACATCTGGTTTGTATGCCTTTAAAGGGGGATTGGACAAATTTCTGGGGGGAAAGTCCATCACAGGTTACAAGCCATATGGGTATGTACAGTCTGAGATTAGCTGGTCTGTCATCACGAGGGCAAGATGACAGACAACCACAACAAGAAATTTCTTTACCTAGTGTGTTTTTAGTCTGTGGAACTCCTTGCCATAGGATGTGGTTATGGCATCTGGCCCCTTTTTTATTTAGTGCTGTAATATAGTTAATTTAATTTAATTAAATAAATTTAAGTTATAATTTTATTTAGTGCTAAAATATAGTGCTATGTTTTAAATAGCACTATCAGTGTACATCAGAAAAAGACAAGTGTGTACAATCAGAAAAGTGTGTGTACAGTGTGTACAGAAAAGGGAGTGTACAATCACATGCTTGGGGGGGCAAAAGGGAAGATGCCAATCTGTGCCAATCCAGTAATAATTTTATTAGAAAGTGTATGAAGTTGTCATGATCCTACCTTGCCCCATCTCAAGGTTTTATGGGAAGGTTTGAGCCTAGGAAAGAGGATAACCCTTGCTAACTGGGTAAGAGGCACTTTTTCAAGTGGGTGGTTCTCTTTTGTTTAGCAGGGGGAGAGTATCTGGCCCTCCTCATGGAAGCAGTGTCTTTTCTAGTGGCTGACTGCTGGTGTTGTTTTGTATCTTTTTAGGTTGTGAGCCCTTTTGGGACAGGGAGCCATTTGTTATTTGATTTTCTCTGTAAACCACTTTGTGAATTTTTGTTGAAAAGTGGTATATAAATACTGTTAATAATAATAATAATAATGTGTGTGGGGGAGGGGGGCTATTATACTGATTTTTTTTTTTGCTATGTTCCTTTGTCCTAGTTTCTTAATTTTATATTGGTGGCTCCTTTGGTAAACCACCTTGGAAACACTTAGTTTTGAAATGGGTGGGAGGGCTAAGAAGGCTTGCAGTGCATAACATCCCAATCCTATGCACATCTATTCAGAAGTAAGTCCCATTAGATTCAATGGGGCTTACTCCCAGGAAAGTGTGGACAGGGTTGGGCTGTAAATCATTCTCCCCTGTTGAATTCACCCCCATCAGCCCCAATAAAAATGGGGCAAGTGTACCTACAAAAGGGGCAGCACTGCACCTTATTGTCATCTCCCCCCATGATCTTCCAGCTGTGCCCATAAGCATAGCATCCTAAGCTCTTCTTTGTCTCTGAGTCTCAATTTGGAGATGCCTTCCTTTGCTCTCTTCCCAAATCCTCCTCCCAGTGGTGTAAGGAGCAGAAAAGAGAAGAGTATCAGGTGTGTGTGTAGCAGTAGCTCAGGCTACCAGCCTCAAAAAGTCCCAATAGCCCTCCTCTTTCCCCTCCCCCTAGAATCCCTCCTCCCTCTTTTCTTCTCATTCAAACGCTGCAACTCTTGTTGTGTCAGTTTTATCTTCTTCCTCTACCACCAACCAACCACCACTAGGCAATAGCAGAGGAGGAGCAGGAGCAAGATCAGCAGCAGCAGGTAAAGAAACCTTTTTCCAAATAGCACCTCTTTTCCAAGACACTCTCCTTATGTTACATTTATCTCCCTATTTAAAAAAAAAAAAATAGGGCGAGGGAGGAGGAAGATAGATGAGGAAGAGGAAGATCAGCTTCTCCATTTCCTCCAAACTTCTTGCTGCTTGTGATTTCTGCCTGGTCTCTGCTGCCTCTTTTTCTCCTCCCCTCCTTTTCCTACCATCCAAGTAACTTCCATAGGTATTTGTTTTCAATATATCTATTCTGGATTGGGAGAGTGGGCAGGATTTGTGTGTTTCTGGAAAACAGATTTGTAATATGTTTGGTTGGTGGGGCGGGGGGTGGAGAGAAGGAGGTGTGGGATTTGCTAATGAAAAGTTTATTGATCCTTATTTTTTATTTTTGGAGGGGGGTGAGTTTCATTTTGAATGCTTTTTAATGCGGAATTTAATCTGCCCCTGAGCATTTGTTGTGTTAGTTTAAAGAGAAAAAAAAAATCTATAAAGCCACTAGAGGTTAAAAGGAAAAAAAAAAAAGAGGGTCTGGGAGCTCTTTCAAAATAAACAATCTACTTGGCTCATGTAACAACAATAGACCTTGCTAGGAGAGAGTGGGGGGGGGAGTAGAATAAAAATTCATGAGTGTATCTTGCAATGTGATTTCACTTCCGTATGCTGATCCCTTTACCTATATATGGGGAAACATTAATTCTTGACTAATCCTGCTTCACTTAGGGTGTGTTTGGGTTTTGTTTATTTCAGCTGCAGAAATCCTATCGCCTTCCCCATGTGATCCCATGAGCCCATCCCCACCCCCATAGTAGGCTGTGTGTGAATCCCCTTGTGAGTTTCTGAATTGAAGTGTAAGTTTTTTTTTGGGGGGGGGGGTGGAAGGAAAGTAGTTGCCAGCAGAATTTCATTGCTGGGCTTCTGGCTGAATGGTATTTGGTTTCAAAAATAACTTATGTTTTGTTTTGGAAGACTTGTTTAAAAGGGAGAAAAATAAAGGAGTTGCCTATTTTTTTTGTTTTGTTTTGGGTTGGTTTTTTTTTTGTCCTTTCTAAAATGACCTTGAAAGCACTAAAATATCCACCACTTCTTCCCCCCCCAATCAGTGGAAAGTGGGGGTGGGTTTGCAAGGAGTAGAAATAATCTAGTGTAGAGTGAAAAGCAGAAATAGGAACTTCAAGTCTATAGATGAAGTGAAATCTTTTACAAAAGAATGTGAAAAAGGAAGTTTCTATATGTGAAAGAACAGAAGGAAATAAGTGTACTTTCAAAAATGCAAAAGGGGAGGGTGGAACTGTGTGTGAGTAGTATTCTTCACAATGTATTGGGCCTGGAATACTTGCCTGATATGATCAGTAAGGCAGAGAAATAAAACGCCTAAGTACAATTTGAATAGCAGGCATTGACTTGCTGACCACTGCTTACATGCTGTTGGTGGATGGAAGCTGGTTTTTGTGTCTGCAAAGGTATCTGAACACTGTGCTCATAACAATGGCTTGCAAATGTTTTCTCTCGCCATGTTTTATTACACTTAAGGGTCTTCTGTAGATATGGGATGTGAAATCCCTTTTTCTTAAAAAAAATGGTCATGATGTTTTCTTGGACAACATAAAAGAACTTGCTCAAATAAGTAGGCTAAACTGTTTTCTTTGGAGGTGGGGGAGAGAAAGTGGGTGGAATTTGGCCCCCCCACTAGTTTTATGTGAATTGATGAGTCAGTATATAACATCTGCAATTGGAATGCCAACTTATGATGGGTCATCAGTTATTACTACTCTAATATTAAAGAATTCCCTTCCAACTTCAGAGAATCTTAAAATGTGTATGTTCATGTTGGAGACTGGGGGATGGTGGTGGAAGGGAGAGAGTGCTTCCTGGCTTTTCTTGAAATGATGCAATTCCAAGCTCACTTTATTTCAAGTTATGTGCATGCATAATGCACAGCTGTAGTTGAGAAGATATTACAGAAGACTATTGATTGGTCAGGTTAATCTAGTTATATTTTGTTCTGAAAAGTCCAAGAGTTGTTTCAGTTTCATTGTGGTTTTGTGTGTGTTTGTGTGTGAGAGAGAGAATGTGAAAGAGCATGTTTTTGGTTTTTTTTTTTGGGGGGGGGAGAAATACTGTACCTTGGTTTGGAATAACCAACATGGGCATATTACTATTTAAGAACAGTAGATGTGATTTTTGTATAAGGTTGATTCAATTATGTCTTCATCGCTTTGGAGCTGGTTGAATGACTTGACATGAGATTAGGTGCAACAAAAGAGGAGGCAGGGGGAACAACAGCTGCCTTCCAGTACTGAGGCACTATTGCTCTTAGCAGGAAGGCATTTTATCTTTTAGTGCTGTGTTGTCAGGTTTAAATGTTAAATATTTATATTCCTGTGAAAGGTAGTTAGACTACACTTGTGTAAAAAAAAAAGAGAGAGAAAAGAAAATTCAGAACAAAACCAAACTCCCCCCCCCAGTATTTAGATCCTTTGGGGGAGGGGGGATTTATCACAGCATTTCTAAGATCTGATCTGAGAATACCAAATCTTTCTCTTAAGTTTTAACTGCTGCTTTTTGCCTGAAAAGACCCACCACTAGTTTGTACTTGCTTGGTTGCTGTGTGGTAAGAACTTTTTAAGGTGTGGCCTTAATGGCAGCTGTCTGATTCTTGCTGAGAAAGAAGTCTTATTTTAGGTATGTGTCTCCTTTGGAAATTCTGTGTGCAGCAAAATTACAACATTGGTGTCCCCTTTAAACAAAGAATTGACTGTAAATTGACCAGAGGAGTTCTCTCTTCTTGAAGTCATCCAAACTACCTTAAATGAAATTAAGATCATAACTAAATACCTTTATACATAATATATACATGTATATTTTACATTTTTGTAATATACATGTATATTTAAGAGCGTGGCTTACCTTTTCTGCTAGGTTCAGTGTAAATAACTTCCTCAGGATATCAAGTTGGGCTTTTCTTTCTTAACTGCACTTTGTTTCTTATAATGGTGAATCATATTTTGAGTGAATGGAGAGCCATTTCCTGGATTTGTTTTAATTAAGTACTTTTGTTTATAAACTTGTGGTTCCCCAAAAAGTGTAATTGCAGAGCAAGAGAGATATTTATAGGAGTTTTAAGAGGAAGGCTACTAACTTTTTCAACAGAAATGGCATGAGATTCCAGATGGAGAGCTATGGATGGCTTGGAATATCTCCTTTGTTTTGGTGGGAAATGGAGAAGTGTGGGGGTGGGGATATGCTGGAAAGAGGAAGGTACTTGGTTACCATTTACACTGGTCTGTTTCATCTTAGCCTTTATGAAACTCTCAGCCTTTCAAACCCTGATGTGCACTACTCAGAAGCTTTACTGTACCTTGTGTCCAGTAATTGTATTGGGTCAAAATTTATTTGGCTTGTATATGCACATGATCAAAGTGAAAAGCATATCCCTGATCCTAATCACATTACTTGGAAGTAAGTCCCACTGATATTAGTGTGGCATACTCTATATGTTCAGGATATGTTCAGGATTAAGGTGCAAATTTATTGCATGGTTGCCTAGAAATAGTAAGAGTAGAATAGAGAATTGCAGGTCTCATTTGGCTTTCAGTGTGATAATAGCTGCATAAAACAGAGACTTTCTAATTAGGACGCTTTAAAAGTCCAGGAAGTAACAGCAACTATCTTCTCAATTCTTTTAAAAATACTAGTTAAAACAATAAGGGATTTGCTAAATGAGGGGGAAAGTTATGCATGTCACTAAACCAAATGCTACAAAAAACCATTGCTGATGCACAAGGGAGGTAAAGGCTTCTCCTACCCTTTATCGTTAAAATGACTAAGCTTTCCTTTTTTTTTTTAAAGAGAAGTTTGACCTTTGAGTTTACTTGCTTCCACAGAGATTCAGGATGATTAAATAACTAAGGCTGTTGGACTGTCATTGACATGAGATAAATCTCATGTCATCCTTTCCAGTTCAACTTTCTATTTAAATGCAGAAAATCAGCAAAATTTTGCCACAGCAGGGCTGCCATTACCAGGGTCTCCTTTATTCCCAGACTCTTGATTAGAACATCAGGAGTCCAATACAATTGGTTCTCTCGCCTTCCCGCCCCCAAACATAATTTCATTTGCCATGCTTTTGGCATAAAATATATTTAACCTGTAATGAACACTTTTTTGCGTTTTTTAATGACTCTTAAATCGTGTACACATTTCAGCAAGTAAAATTCAGCCTAGAAGTAATACAGAAAAAAGATATCAGAGTTAAAATCTCTTCCAGAGTTCCCCCCCCCCCCAATCTTACAAGTGTGTGTGTGTGTCTGTGTGTGTGTGTGAAAATGTATGCTTGTAGGATTTGGGAATCTCAGAGGTGGGGTGGGTTATCTCTACAGCTGTGTGTGTGCAAAGCCATGCATGTGGCTTTACAATTGTAAATTGAGGTTAACTAGCCCATAGCTAGTGAGTTGGCATACTTCTCCTTTTTTTGTTCCTGTTCCCAGTCTGGGGCTACATGTGGTTGTTTTTAAAGTCTGTTTTGTAGTTGATCAGAAGTTAGTTGAATTCTTGATTTACACTTTTTAAGATTGGTTCATAATAAAGTTAAAGAACATTTTGCTCCAAGCAAGGCATACTTTGGTCTGGCTGGGGATTGGAAGAATTCCAAGACTAGGAATTTTACATTTTTTAACTTCTGTGAATGGCTCACATTGACCATATCAGCTTTAGGTTAGCATCCTCATAGCAAAAGGAGGCCAGTACATGGCATTTAATGTTTTTATTGGGCTTTAAAAAAAAAAAAATCAAACCTGGAATAACTTTTTCAACACTGACTTCAGTTTGTACCCGTTTGCCCATGATAGCATTCCACTTTTCAGGAAACAATTCCTGACACTTTGGTTAATGTGACAAACTCTTGTTTGCTAGATGAGTCTTTCAGCCAGCAGTGGTGATCAAAAGGACCTGGTATTTGCCAAACCTGAATGCTCAAAATAACAAATGGGATTTCACAATTGTATAGTTAGCAATTGAGGCATACTTGGGTCATTTAATTAGTCTTTTTGTTTTGGACACATTGCCCTGGTGCTCTTAAACTTGTCTTTGTAATCATAAAAAAGATACTTTTGTAAATTGAAAGTAGGATTGGCTTGGAAAAAATGGCACTCCTAAAAATAGAGATCCCTTCCTTTGGAGGCTGTAGCCTACATTAAAAAAAAACAACAGCTGGGTGAGGGGCTGGATGACTACCTGTGAATTAGCATGTCTCTTCTGAACTCTAGCTTTAAAAATGAAGCAGAGAGAGCTTGGTTCTCTGCAATTGTTGCATCAATTGTTGCATTTTGTAAACTTAGGAATGCAGATCTGCTCCTTTATGATGAATACACTTCCCTTGTAGGTATCATAAAGACAACTCTAGAAAAGGAACTTAAAACAAAACCAGGTTTGTTGCAACATATTTTCACTTGACACTCAAAACATATTTGGGTGCACAGCAGCTATGTAATGCAGTAAATCATTTTATCCACTAGAAAATTTTTGGCTCTTGTTTTCAAGGGTGATTGGGCTTCTGAACTACAGATGCCTTGAATCTCATGTTGTTTATTTCTAATCTATTACAACTTTTTGTACCTGTTAAGGTTCAGTGGCAATAACTAGAAAGCAAGCTGTGTGTAAATTTCTTTTAGTGGTATATGCTAGGTAGGGAAGGAGTGACTGTTTCAATGACCATAGGTCATGTTGAGGCAGTTGCATTTTGAATATTGCCCCTCTGTCTTAATGTGTTTGATGTTTTGGTGGACTGGCCATAGAAGTCCCAGCACATGAGAAATCACCCAAATTTCTGAATTTTAAGTGTACTGCAATTCTGCATTGGACCAGGAATTTTAAATACCTGGGGGAAGGGGGTTCATCCATATATCTTTTTATGTATTTACTTACTGGGAGAAATCTTTGCAACAGCTTTAGACTGCTCCTTTAAAATGACCAAAAGTGTTGAACTACTGCTTAGATACTATCCTTAGAGGATATCAGGTAGTATTCTTAACGTGGTATATTGTACGTATTTTGTAAGAGAGTAGTAAAGGATAATTTTGTTCATACACTTTCTGTCTATGTTGTCCCTCCAATCAAAATAGTGATGTTATTAGCCAATATAGATTGATACTGTAGAATCTCTCTCTGAATATATTACAATCCTTTCTGAAATACTGTCTTAGACATTTTGCTTGATAATGTATATATCTTTATTTTCTAGCCACATCTCTAATGTGCTTAATGAATATGTGCTAGTAGAAATGCCCAGTTGTCTTTCAGATAATAACAGTATTCATGTGGATAATGTGGAAGGTTAGCAATTTATAGCACCATCCTATACATGTGTACTCTGAAAGTCTCATTGAATTCAATAGGGCTTACTCCCAGAAAAGTGTGTGTAGGAGTGCAGCAATAGAGTTGAAACAGGCCCAACATCCAGTTACTAGACTGTACTTTTGAAAGTGGAAGTATTTAGTTTGAATGCTTTCTTCATATAGGACAAATTTTGGAGCAGTGGTATAGCTTTGAAGTATTCAGACACTTGCTATGTCCCACCTATGGTCTGATGTGGTACACTATAGCCGCTCATTCATTACATGGGCCTGCTAATCATTTCTTGTTTAAAACTTTTGTCAGATCTGTTAGATTTGAGTGAGCCAGTTGACACATTCATGTGCATTGAGTGGTACAGAATGAGCATTCTGCATTGTACCTAACAGACCACATTTGAATGTCTCTCCACTCCTGGGGAGGAGAAATTGGCATCCTTGCAGGCAAGTTCTAGCCTGGAACCCTTTTCCTGACATACTGGTTTGCCAGGGGTAATGAATTTTGATTCAGTAGTACATGATTGACCTGCAGTCTAAAATGGTACAGTCTCAGCTGCTCTTTGCCATGTGATTTATCTGAATGTGGAATTCTGACTCAACAGGAATGGCCCTGCAAATGAGAAGGAATGTGCTGATCCCTGGAGAAGGGGAAAATGCATCCTTTTAAAATCAGTTTAAAAAACTGAACAGTTCCTTTAACAATAGCCTCCTTAATGAGGGAGGGAGGGAGGGAGGGGGCGCAGCTGGCTGACAATCCATCAGTCCTTCTCTCTCCAGGTAACCCCTCCCTTCTCCCTGAGCACATAAAAGAAAGGTGATCACTTTGTATTGAAGAAAGGGGGGGGGGGTGCTGAGTGAAGCTTCTTTCTAAGCTCTTGGAGGAGGACTGATTGATGGATTGTCTTCTTAATGACTCTTATCTTACAACACAAAGGTCATCAAGGCTGTTTTTAAATCACCATATTGCAATTTCTCTCTCTGAACAAGTTGCCAAATTCATTTTCCTAGGCTGTCCTGTACTGAATAAGTCTTCTCACTCTTAGGTCATATATATAACTTCCTTTTAAACTGATTTGTTATAGTTTTTTGCCATCCACATGAGTGCTTGGAAGGAACCCACTAGAATAATTAATCTCAACCTGTAATGGAATAATATTATGACCTTTCTGTTATCTGATTTTTTTTTTGAGGGGCGGGAAAGATTTTTGAGGGTGGGGAAGATCAGCACATTGTTGGCCTTTAAATAGTGCAGTATTAGCATTAGAAGTAGGATTCTTCCACTGAAACATAACCTTGGGGGGGGGGGAGAGAAATGCATACTGTACTTGGTTTCCTGGAAGTTTTTGAACAGTGAGGGTCTTAGGGCCTGGGTTGTACCGTATTTTTAAAAAGTGCTTTTTGGAATGGATGAATAGGAGTTATTTTTAGTACTAAAACATCTCATCCACACAACCTAAAGAGATACCACTGTAATACTTAATCAAATCACACTCGATTAGAGTTTGGAACATTTGATCTTAGTATTACCAGAAATACAGCCCTGTGAAATGGGAAGGAAGGGGTGTGTGTGTGTATGACCTAAGAGTGAAAAGACTTATTCAGTACAGGACAGCCTAGGAAAATGAATTCAGCAACTTGTTCAGAGAGAGAAATCGTAAACTTTTCACTTCATACTTAGCATTTTATGTAGTGGTTTCTGACTATGCAAAGCACTTAACATGCATTTCTTGTTGGTCTTGGAACAACCATCTAAATAAGTAGAATTAATCGAATATTGCAAATACTCAATCAGTCCTCCCTCATAGCTACAGGACTTATCATATCTCTAGGTGCTTCACTGAGATCAGACCCATTACTTCCCCTTGCATTTTGTGGTCTTTTGGTGCCAGTATTTACACAAACATAGACGCATTGATAGTTTTATGTTGGATCTTTCAGGTGCAGGTATTTGGGACGGTGGGTGGTAATAGGAGACTGAAGAAGGAAGGAAAGATGGGTGAAAACTGCTTCTCTCTCCTTGCACAACTGGGGTATCTCCTGCAAATGGATGAATCACATAGAATGCAACCCAAATGGTCTTACTTATTTCCAAAGTCTTCTGAAGCTAAAATTATGCCTTCTAGAAATGGTTGCATGGGGCCTGGCGCACACGCGCGCGGGGGGGGGGGGGTTAGGGTTATGAATAGAGTATTCCTAGTCCAAAATATTATTTACTGATTCCCTATCCATTACTGAACACAAAATAGATAATTGTTACCCTACACCAAAATGAGGTAATCTGTACCCCATTTTGGTGTGAAATACTAAGAATTTCAACTAAGCAGCATGACAGTGTTGTCCAGGCGCTTCTGCGAGCTTTTAACAAATGGCTTTCTTAATTGTTCTTGGAGTTATGCTTAAAGAAAGGTCTGTTGAAATGCTGTCCAGAGTTGAGTGTTTGATGGCCTAATCTGATTATCTTTCCTGTTTGATATTCTTATTCACAGAGCTGAACTTCAGACAGGCTGGTTAGAATTCAGTAGGCTACCTCTATGTTCATATTTTGGCCTTTTTAATGAAGGCACCACATGTTCAAAAGCCTCACTAACTTAATGTGATTGCATCTTCCTGCTCCTGCTCAGTTACATCTTCCTGCTCGTCTTCTAGCTGCACCTCTCCTGTTCTTCGGAGAGGAATAAGGAAGCTTCTCCCCCAGCTGTTTGCCTCTCAAGTCAGCTGTTCTGCTTGCAGTTGGCAAGGGAGGGGGGATCAGGAACAAGCAGCAGATGCCAGGAAGAATAAGGAAGGAAAATGGCCAGGGAGCAACTTCCTCGTTCTCTTTTGCATGAAAGAGTGAGGCCCTGCCAGAAGGTCAGCAGGCAGCTTCAGTTCCTTTCATGACCAGGTGAGGGCTGAAAAAGGGCTTTCCAGCTGTAGATTCCTATGCTGCTGCTAAGAATTGGCTGCTACTACAAGTTCCCGGAGATTTCTGTAACTTGGTGCTTTGCTAAAAGGCTAATGTGTATGTCCCTACCTACCTTGCTGTAACTCATCTCCATTAGGCAAAACCATTGCCACTTATTGTATAGCCATTAGGGCTGCATTCCTATCCACACTTATCTTGGAGTAAGTCCCCTTGATTATCATAGGACTTACTTCTGAGCAGGCAAGCATAGGTTTGGGTTCTTCTAAGATCTTAGAATTACTTCCTTGACCATTGGATTTCTACAGATTTAGACCTGGAAACCTTACGGAGCATATCTCTTCCTACTGAACTCCTAAACCTCCTCATTAAACTTGAACTAATGGCAATGCCATTAATACTTGGATCAGCATGTGAAACATAACACCAGAACCAGGGGACATCCACTAAAATTGCGTGTTGGGAGAGTTCGGACAGACAAAAGAAAATATTTCTTTATTCAGCGTCTGGTTGGTCTGTGGAACCCTTTGCCACAGGATGTGGTAATGGCATCTGGCCTAGATGCCTTTAAAAGGGGATTGGACAAATTTCTGGTGGAAAAATCCATTATGGGTTACAAGCCATGATGTGTATGTGCAACCTCCTGATTTTAGAAATGGGCTGTGTCAGATGCAAGGGAGGGCACCAGGATGAGGTCTCTTGTTATCTGGTGTGCTCCCTGGGCATTTGGTGGGCCGCTGTGAGATACAGGAAGCTGGACTAGATGGGCCTATGGCCTGATCCAGTGGGGCTGTTCTTATGTTCCAGCAGCTCTTGGGTGATTGGGATCAGGTAGTCTTTGCAGAAGTTCATTGTGATTCAGGCTAAGGTGAGTATTTCAGGATGTCCCTTAAATGTCAAGCATTGCAGTTTTCAGTTATGTGAATCCAGGTCAAAATAAGAGAGGGCTGCCAGGTCAGAAATTTAGCAACACTCTGGAAGTGCAATCTGTTCTGCAGAATTCTGAAATGGTAATGTTTTGCAATAAGGGATATCCATTGTGTTCTGTGAAGCTCTCATGATTGTCATTCCATTTAAAATGAAGGATGCCCGTCAACTCAGTAGAGATCAAGTGAAATGTAACTAGCTAGCATTGCAGTAAATGTTTAATAATTTCAGCAAAATGTAGAGTCCGATATACAAGTGTAAATTGAGTTTCTCACTTTATCCAAAGCTCGAAAATGTCTTTTCACATATAGGTAATATTCAGCAGTCAATTTACAGAGAAATATATCTCACAACCATTGACTTAACCACTAAATAACATTGTCACTAGAATTAATCAGGAATGTATTCTTATTGTCTCATTTTCTGTCCCGTTCTATCCCCTCCGCCATCCCACAAATGATGGCAGTAAATCGTATTGGAATTTTAAAGGCCTCACTAACATTGAAAAAGATAGCTGAATACAATTCTGCATAACAGAAAAATGCAAGAAATGTAAGTTTAGATTTAAAAGCCCGATAACATGAATGGTTTCTAAGGTTCTACCTCAAATGTCTTGTACACAACAAAAATGTAAGTGGCTTTCACTTGAGTAGTGTTGTGCTGCATTCCCTCTATGCACCTGTCAGCCTCTTGATTGCTAGTAAAAATTTTAAGTTGGACCAAACACTTAGAGAACTGCTTTATGGCCATTGCAAATACAACTAGGCCAGTGTGTGGGGCCTGCCTATTCCTGCAAGTGGTGGCAAGCAGCCAGAACCATGCAAAGATGGACACCAGTTGCCTGCTGGTTAGGTAGGCCAGTGCTGGGAGTTGGAAGGGGGTTGAATGGGCAGTGGGTGGGCAGAACAGGGCAGTGACGGGAAGACGGGTAGAGTGGGTCCATCCCAGGAGGGGTATGGGTTTGGCAGTGGCAGTGCACAGTGAATCCTGACCCCCTTCCCAGGATCAACTTGGTCTTGCACCAGCAATCAAGCCAGCGCAGGTCTGAGTTGACTCATGGTAGCTGATGGGGGTTACCCCGGGGCAAGGGAACTAATGTTCCCTTACCCTTAGGAGGCCTCCAGTATCCCAATACCCCTAATGGGATACAGTGGAAGCAGCACCAGAGTTGCTGCGTTGCAGTGTGGGGATTTAATTAGAATTGGACTGTTAGTTAATGGACAGTGTCCAGTACATGTTAAGATTTTCAGTCTTGAATATGATTGTCAAGCCACACTCACCCTTTAGTGTGGAAAAAGCTTGTCTTGGTATATTGAGTACCTCCTGAACACACCACTACCCAAATTGCCAGGTCTGCAAGGGCGGGTACTCAGCCCTGGATGCTTGAAACATAGATTCCCTTTCCTGTCTACTTCTGTATTGCATAGAACCTGGATTCCTGTTTTCTTCTTCTCTAAAGATGGGCATGGAAATGAAAGACGCAAGTGCAAGTCCTGTATCCCAAGTCACCTTCATGCACTAGAGGGAAGGACTCTTGTCTTGCTTGGTACTGGACCTTGAAGAGAAGCAGAAGAAACTTGAGTTGGTTTGTGTGTTTTAAATATTTATATACTGCTTTTCAATTAAAAGAAATTGTTCTCGAAGAAGTGTACGTGGTAAGCATCTACTACTGAATTACTTTTATTACCATTGCATTACATTTCTCTAAAGATCAGGATAGAGCAGTGGTTCTCAAACGCTCAGGGAGAGTTCTTGTGGGGTTGGGGGGAAGACAGTGACGCGACCCCCAGGATCACGTGGCTAAGGGGGGGGTGCAGGGCCTGGCATGCACTTACCAGTCCATGCAGCGGCCTTCTGGGAAGCCCTGCACGACCCACCACAGGGCTTCCCAACCTTCAGAAAGTGAAAACGGAGCTTTCGCACCCCACCTCCAGTTTCAATTGCAAACCAGAAGTGGGGTGCAGTCACTCTGCTTTCACTATCTAAGACCTGCGGAGCCCTGCAGAGGGTCGTGCAGGGCTTTCTGCACCCCTGGGAGGCTGTTGCAGGGACTGGTAAGTACATGCCAGTCCCTGCAGCCCTCTTAGTGATGCAATTTTGGGAATTGTGTCACTGCCTTCCCCTGTCCCTTAAGGGGGCAGAGTCCAGGGCCCTCAGGTTGGAATGTCGCAACGCCCCAATTTGAGAACCACTGAGATATAGTGAGACAAAATGAGACCAGCTCTGGGGAGAGGATCTTTGCTCCATAATCCTTAGGTGCTTAGTGTTGTTGCCCAGCGAGAGGGCTTTCTCTTGCCCAAATGCTTTCTGTATTCCTGCTTTCTAATTCTTGACAAATCCTATTTTTTTGACTTGGAAGCAGACCCATCTCTTATTTATAGTACAAGGCTGGAGTCTTAACCCAAATGTCCTGGTAAAACCCCAACAACTCAGTTGCTTCTTTCTCTTAAAGAAGTCCCAGTCAAACTTCTTGAGGAAGCCAGAACTCTTCATGGGTGAATGGTCAACAAGATAAGGAAAGAAAATTGCCATTAGAGCAAAGTCTATTTCGGTGTTTTGGAGAACCCAAATGGAACTGGAATTTTTTAAAAGTGTTTTAGTTTTGTTAGCTTATCCTTGAGAGGCGCAAAGAGAGAACAAACTCCAAGCCCATCTCTCTTCCGATCTTGTTTACTAACTTACTTATATTGATATTATTCATTAGCCGTCTTGCTAATTGGCCAACAGCCTAGACGTGCAGTGTGATGGGGAGGGGGTGGATTTAAAGGCATGTCTAAATTTCAAGCCATTTGCTGGCCCAGTAGATGATACCATCTTGCCAAGTTGGGGGTAGCGCAACCTGGAGCACCAGCATGACAACACCAAAGCCATAGCTGCTATGTCTGCCATGGCACTGTAGAAAAGCCCCTTATCCTGCTTGTCTCACGGTTTCACCAAACCTGGAAGTGCAAGACCTGGTTTTATTGAAAGGGATGCTGTGCCCTGAGAACAAAGGAATGGGGAGAACAAGGGAATGGGGAGAACATGGAGGGAGATGATCTTCTCATTCGGGAATGCAAATTGTTGTGTGCAAGCAGCATGCTGGAGGGAGGCAGAAGCAGACTTGGGGTGAAGTGTACCCCAAATCTGCTGCCCCCTCACAATGTGCTGCCAATGCAATCCTCCACACTTTGCCTCATGGTTGGTCCAGCAGTGCATCTAGTTTTGGGGCCCAATACAGGGTCATTTAGAGCTTGATCTGACTGTTTGAGTTTGCCCCCCCACCCACACACTACCAGAATCTATTGACTATCAGGAAGGTATAAGTAACACCTGGCAGTTGTGCCTTCTCAGTCTATTCCCAGGTCTGTGTGTGTGTCTGCATGCAGTGTGATTGCAAGATGTGATAATGGGCACAACATTCAGCTTCTGAAGAGCTCTTATCTTTTTAAAAGAATTTTATTTTTAGAAGGTATGAAGTTGCTAGCCCTTACGGCAAGTAAGGTTGCTGAATTTTAAGTGTTTGGAAGTAGGGTTTCTGTCTCTTATCTGTTCTCTCACTAATACTGTCAGAAGAAATTGTGCTACGATAGCAGAATATACCTAACCTGCAGAATTGATCTTTTCTTGATTGTGCCTAAAAAGACCTGCATGTCTAGGCAGAGAAGGCACATTGTTGGGTAAACCTGTGTGCCTTGTTTCATGTAAACGGTTTCATTACTGTAGTGTATGAGAGGGTGACTTTCTACTTGAACTGAACACTGGATCCTCATCTTTAAAAAATTAACATGTTGATTTAATGCCTATCTTCAGCTTGCATTGGAGTCCATTATGTACTTGGGTGTCATTTCCACAGAAAAAAGCTTCCTGTCTGGGAAGTGTGGGAGAAGTCTGGGGATGATGTCTGATCCTTTCAACCTTCATATCTTGTTGCTTTAAAATAGCTGTCATCTGCTGTGTGTTGAAGAAATTGTCTGAGCAAGAGCTACTGAGCAAGAGCAAAATGGAGTATGTGCACACATGCTGCTTTTGAAAGCTGCAGTATGATTTTAAGGAGCTTTGGCTTGTCACACTGACACTTCTTATGTTTAGGAATGGAGCTTCTGAGCCCGTGTGCTGTAGTTGGAAAATATGATTGAGGATTTCTTGAAGAGCTTCTGTGTATCTGTTTAAATGACACTGAAATGAATGTGATACTCCAGGTGCTTTGATGGTTTCTGTAGCTTTAACTTTTGGGTTTCAGACTACTAGGAATTGTGTATGTGTTTGGTGGAGGGGGGGGGGCAGAGTAGATTTTGAACCAAGCACGCATGGCAACAGAGTGTCCAGTCTTTAATCTACATATTTTTGGTTGCATTGGGATGTACAAGATTGAAAGCAAAACAGGTTTAAATTTAGAACGAACATACAAAATTTCCAAGCTTGGCAGGTAGTGCTGCCAAACTAGATTTGTTGTTTTGTATTTTTAACACTTGGCTGTATAAAAAATATACTCAAGCGGTCGAACACTTAGCAGCAAAATTTGAAAACCAGTAAAAACAGATTACAGTGAAACTGTAATGACAGTACAGTTCATCAGAGGCAGTGTCTGAACATGCCTGCTGGAAGAGGTAGGTCTTTGCTGCTTGCCTTCCAGCAAGTAGATTTGGGGCCAGGTAAGAAAGCTTCCATTGTCTTGGGGACACCATAGGCAAGGCCCTGTTCTCTTGCCCATTTGCTTTTGAACTAACAGCAAAAGGTGAATGGAACAAGGAATGAGGCCTTGGTATATGATCCTAAGGGTTAGGCAGTTTCATGTAGGTGGGGCAATTGTTAAGATCATTCTTAGTTGTTGCTTCATTAAGCGGTAATCCTCGCTAACATTGTCACTGATGATAGGTCCAGTAAAAGGAATTCATGCTCAGGATGGGATTCCATGACCCTTATCCAAGACCCTTATTCCATGACCCTTATCCATCCAGACCCTTATCAGCATGTGGTTTTTGTCTCCCAAAGTGGCCCATGAGCAAGTCCAGGTTTTTGAGAACTAGTGGTGTCTTCCATGCTTGTATAAACTCTTGCTCACAAGTTATATACCTAGTTCTCCCCATCCAAGTCATTCGTCATACTGGCCCTCAGCTATGGGTGTGCTGCAATTAAACCAGGGAGCCAACTAATTTTTTTTTTTGCAACTGCCAGTAAGTGAAGGTAAACGGACCTCTTTTCTAAAGGGGGCAGAAGAATTGTGTATGGAGGCAGTATTCTGCTAAAGGAACTGTTCAGTTATGTCCAACTTGGTTTTATATTAACCCATTTTTGCCCGGCCCACAGGTGTACGCATTTGGTCCTGGTTGCATATATATAATGTTGGGCAGAAATGACTTAAGCAACCTTGTTTCATGGGTAGTATCTTGCTTGTAGTACAGTGTGGCAAGGTGGGGAGGATTAAAATTCAAGGCAAAAATATTGAATGTTTTTATATTATGTATAAAAATATAACGTAAATTATTTAGGTGATACTTAATTGGGTTAGAGATTTGCAGCAGGAAAGTTGACACAACAGAGGCATCACTTTTTTTCTTGGGTAGTAGGAGAAAACAACTGAGAATAAGGACAAAACAGTCCATGAACTTCAGTAAAGTTGGTATCTGTCAGGAGATGGTATATTAGAAGTGGTATAATGTAGTGGCTAAGAGACAGATATGAATTGGGAAGTTGACTGTTTGGATCTCATCATGACAAGGCATTATCTCTTCCTTGGCCCCTTCATCTGCAGTATGGGGGATAGTATTTCTTAAAGGATGGCTGTAAGAATTGTGCATAAGAAATGGCAATAATAATAATAATAATAATAATACAGGTATTTATATACCACCTTTCTAGGTCCTCAGATTTCTCCTCGGACTTTATTCAAGGTGGTTTACATAGGCAGGCTAATTTAAATCCCCATAGGGATTTTTACAATTGAAAGAAGGCTCTATCTTTCAAGAGCTACAACAATTCAGATGTTTCATTCTGATCCGGCCTCCATCCTCCCACGCTCAGAGCAGATGGAATAACAGTTCGGTGGCCTCGAACTGGCGACCTTCCGATGTTATCAGGCAAACGGAGGCTCAACCCTGTAGACCAGACCTCCTGCCCACTTTGCAAACCTCCTGCAAACACTTTGAATACTATAAAGCACAATATAAATAACAAGGGTTATGCACAAGTCTCTAGACCAGTAGTTCTCATACATTTTGCACGGGGACCCACTTTTTAGAATGAGAATCTGTCAGGACCCACCAGAAGTGATGTCATAACCAGAAGTGACATCATCAAGCAGGAAAATTTTTAACAGTCCTAGGCTGCAATCCTACCCACACTTACCCAGGAATAAGTCCCATTTACTGTCATTCTTAAATGAATATACATAGTAACTTGTTAAAAGTACAGGTCTGTAACATTTCCCCAAATGAAGTCACATATCATGGTAGCATCAAGTCTAATATATTAAAAATAAAATATTGAAATGAATGGGGACACACCTGAAATTGACTCGTGACCCACCTAGTGGGTCACGACCCACAGTTTGAGAAACACTGCTCTGGACCTTTCACTTAATGCCGCTTTATAACTTTTCAGTTTATTTCTTTTATGTGGTTATTTTATTTTACCAGTTCTGCTGGATCAGTTAAAAGTAGAATAATTTTACTTGAGTTTTAAGGAGGTTAATACTCATAACGGATCCCATAACACACCTGCTCATACTCCTGTATTAGGGCTAAGCTAAACTTATAATTGTCTCTTATCTGACAGTCCTGTTGCTGATATACTGTTAGGTAATCGCAAGGGTAGTACTCCATTTTCAGACTTCAGTTGCAGTATAGCTTCAAAATGGCTGCTTGATGGGCACTATCCACAGCAGATGTTGCATATTGTCACTAATAAGTCCTTGTGAAAACTGAGTATGGTCAGTGCAAGAGTTTGATTGTTTCTATGAGGTGATATCTTCCATTTCAGTAAACCAAATTGTGGTTTTTAGTATCTTTTTAAAGAGTGAAATTTTACTTCACCTAATTTAGCCTGAATGAAAACGTAGAATTTTTAGGATTATAGGGGTGGAAAAGCAAAATAAGGCCCTTTGATTCCTTTCAATGAGACAGTTTCCTCCGTGTGAGCATAAAAGATAATTTAAGCCTTGCAGTAACTCCCTAAGGCAGCTTCCTTGTAGAAATTAGTAATTTCCTTTGATAGTTGCATCATTTTAAAAAGTGTGTAATGACATCTGAATTCAGTAGCCATATTACACATCCTTAAACATGGATTGCATGGGGATATTTATTTAAAATGGCTGGGTAAACGTTTTAGCTTAAAAAATAGGAATCCAAGAAGAATTACACTGTAAGTACACGCTTTTTGGAAGAAGGTTGATTTTCATCTCAGAGGCAATCTAAAACAATTATCTGGTAGTGTTTTGCAGATTTTTTTTTCAAATGCAGGCTTTGCTTCCCTGGATAATTGAGTTTTTTTGTTTGTTTGTTTTCTCTCTTCCTTAGGTGATAAAATTCTTGGTGTTACTTACCTATTTCCATATTTCCTCTGATTCCAGATCTCAAATATTTCACATGGAGATGTAAGTGGACCAGCTTTTCTGAAGGCTTGTTAAATGAACTGAAGAGAATTAAAGGATTCTTAAGCAATTCTGTACTTCCACTGGGAGAACTAATGGACACTTCTACAAATAGCTTGTATTATGTGTGGACAGATAAGAGGGAGAGATAATTCAGCAAGCATTTCTTAAAGTAACCTGCTGAACTCAAAAAAACATTTGTAAGCAAACAAGTGGAAAACAAAGTGGCCTTAATTTCCAACATAAAGACTTCCATAATTTATGTTAACATCAACAAAGGAATTATGCCGACCCAGCCTCTCTTAGCTTATATGGATGGACCAGATGGTATAGCCAGTACTGTTGGTTCACGTATGGAGAACAATGATGCCACAATGCCAATCAAAGGGGCCAATACAATATCGTACAAGAACTTGCAAGACAAATTTTTAATGCAAGGTGAAGGATGCCTGCCTTTAGACTGCATGTTTTGTGATCAGACTTTCAAGCATCCAGAAGACCTTGGTAAGCATGTCCTAACACAGCACAGACCAACGCTTTGTGAGCCAGCGGTTTTGCGCGTCGAAGCGGAATATCTCAGCCATCTTGAAAAAGGACAATTGAAAACGGATTTGCCATCCTCGGATGTAAATGAAAAGGACAACCAAGATTTCAGCTGTGTAGTTTGTGGGCAAACTTTTGATGAGGCCTTTGATGTTGAGGCCCATATGAGGAAGCATAAGGATTCTTTCACTTACTGGTGCAATGTGTGCGGAAGGCGATTCAAGGAGCCTTGGTTCCTCAAAAATCACATGAGGACACATACTGGTAAGCCTGGCTCCAGAAGCAAGACACCACAAGGATCTGAGAGTCCTATAACAATAAATGAGGTTGTGCAGGACCAAATAACTGAAAGCATTACATCGCCTTATAAAATCTGCATGGTTTGTGGCTTCCTGTTTCAGAATAAGGAGAGTTTAATCGTGCACAGTAAAGTGCATACCAAAGATTCAGTCGCTGGTGATGATGTCTCACAGTCAGACCAAGGTGGCAAAGGAAAGAGATTGCCCAGAGCGGAATTCTTACAGTTTTTAAACTTAAAGCCACGCTCTCCTCCTAGCAATGGCAAACTAGAAAAACCTGTGAAATCGATAGCAGAGTTGGATCCATTCAGTACATATCAGGCATGGCAGCTGGCTACCAAAGGTAAAATTGCTGTTGGCCACGGACAAATAAAGGAGCCAGGGCAAGAAGGAAGTACAGACAATGATGATTCATCCTCTGATAAAGAAGAGCTTGGGGAAATTTGGAAAGCGAACAAAGTGAGCCAGACTGAAACCATGGGGAAGACCAAGGCAAACAAAACTGGAAGTTGTACTGGGATTGGTAGCGTGCGACAAGACAAATTCAGATACCCCTGTCGTGAAGTGCCTTCTGTGGAGATGGATCTTAAGAACAAAGATAAGCCCACCCATTGTTCAGAGTGCGACAAAGCCTTTCGAACTTACCACCAGCTAGTCCTTCATTCAAGAGTACATAAGAGAGACCGAAAGAATGATGTGGAAGCAAATTCTGTTGATGGAAAGCAACCCAGAGCATCTCTTGCAGATGTAGTAACTTTGGATGACAATGCAGGAGGCGAACGAGCAGAGGGAGGCTCTGAAGATGGGTCAGAAGATGGGCTAATCGAGACTTTAGGTAAGAAGCACTGAGAATTACTCACAAATGAATGACTTTCCTTTCTATCTCATTTTCTTTGTCCTTGCTGCATAACTTAGAAAAAACACCTTATATAGCTTTTTTATAAGTGTTCTAGCAGAGCGGAGTGTTTATGGATAATGGTCCTTATTCCTAGGTGTATGTCCTCAATATTCTGTTCAAGTGTTCCTGCATAACTTTCTTGTACTGGCATATTAAGGGAAGGATGTTTGCATAATTTTCAGTACATTCTGTTTCCAGAGTGTTCCATGTACACATTATTGCATATTGCCCTTTCCAGAAGTGTGCCGACCTATAGTTCAGGCTGGTGCAATGGAACAATAGGCATTTTTTTTTATTAGTTGCCAGAAAATCAATTGTTTTTCATTTGGTGGTAGTCCTTTCTTTCTTTGCCACATGATACTGAGCAAGAAGCATTAGGGCAAGTGTCAGTATGTCAGTTTCACCTTTCCCCAATGGCAGCAGATCCACAACAGAATAATCTTCAGTTCTTAATTTTATGGAATTCACTTCCACAAGATTGTATCTTCACAGGAGTGGTTGGTAGTAAACAGAAACTATCATGACCATAGTATTGTGCTTGCTGCCCTCTAGCGACAAATCTTGGTTTTTGCATGCAATAATCAGAGTGAAACAGGTTTCTTTGTTCTTTCAACAATTTTTGGCTGCTTTCAAGGAAGAAAGTACTCGAAGTAGCCCTCTGAACAGTTAAAACTACCATAGAGTTTGAAAGCATGTATCTGTTTGAGAACAGAAAACAGAGATTTTCCCCACCACACCAACTTTAAAGCATCCCACATTACAAAAAACATTGAACTTTTTCATACTTGGAAACTACTCTATTTTTTTTAGAGAGTAAAGAATTTATGTAACATAAGGAAATGAATACTCATTACAGTATTTTTGAAAAATTAGTAAATGGAACAAAACTGTTTGTAATGAGCGAAAACATTTGCTTTGACAATGGTCATGACCAGTACTGTCCTCTGTAAAGCAGACAAAATGGGCTTGTTTCAACTTGTTCAGTGCCTTGGATTAGGTTTGTAGCTCATGGAAGCCTAACTGCGCGCTGTGTATTGCCAGCGATTCTATTGTCATACTTACAACTAGGACTGATGGACTACCCTATAGTAGACACACGTGGCATTCCACTTAAGTCTTCCCAAGGCAGTATTTATCTTCCAGAATTGGATAGTTAACACTATATGATGTGTTGTCCAGAGATTGTGGGTCATGGGAATACTGAAACACATAAGGGAAAAACAAAGTACTATATTGGATGCTTCTACCCTTAGTGGGGTTCCTTTATGGCAGTGGTTCCCAAACTGTGGGTTATGACCTGATTTTGGGTGGGTCCCCAAAAGGTGATGGAAAGATCGGGTAACTAATTGCCTCAAGCACCGAGTCTATTCAGAAATCAGATACTGTAGCTGCTAATTACCCTGCAAAGAGCTCAGCTCCTGCAGTTTGCGATCATCTGTAAATATAGGGAGATAAAATGTTTGAGGGTCTTTTTTTCTGGTTATTATTACTGATAAATAAATTATTTCTTTATAGAGCTCCTTTTTAAAAGTCTGGTAAACTTAGGTGGGTCCCAATAGAGTGTCATTTGAAAAAGTAGGTCCTGGTGCTTAAAAGATTGGGAGCCACTGCTTTATGGAGCATTGGTTTCCCAGTGCCAACACCATTGCTCTGCCAAGCATGAAGACAGTGGAATTGCTTGATGAGGCTTGTTCTATGGCTGACAGGCAAGCAAGGGGGAAATATCTGAAACATCACCATTACTCTGAGAGCCCAATCCTATTCCTGAACAACTGGGCGAAGGGGAAGGTAATGCCAGGAGGCAACACTGGCCTGTACTGCAGTTTCAGGGAAGATGTTTTCTCATTTTTCTGGGGCAGATAGAGAAAATGTATCTTGTTGAGAGTGATGAATGTCCATAGGTGACAACCTGGGGGTGGGCGGGTGATGTGCTTTGTGTGTCAGTTTTGAGAACGACTATATGCTTGGTCATCGGATGTCAGACAGTGGCAGTCTTACTTTTTGGGGGAAAAGTTATTGAAATTTAGTAAACCTGAAGCATGGTTTTGGATCAAGTCTCTACAAATGCATATAACTGGCAACCTTCAGATGGATTCCCTGTTACTGTATGTTCCCCATTCTGATTGAAATTCTGTCAACCCATATGCATAGTTCCTTTTGATTTCACAATTGTGAAGGGGTGTAGGGAAAGGCAGCAGTGGAAAAAGTATGCTCATGGTATATATACGTGTCTAGCAGTAGCCACAATAGCGCATAAATACTGTTAATAATAATAATAATAATAATGATAATAATATTGGTGCTGTTGGGGTATTAAATGTATGTGGATCCTGTATTCACACTGCTGCTTCATAATATAGGTCATATAATGTTGTTGGCTTTTTTTCCCTTTCTTAAGATAAAAATGAAGATGGAATGGAAAGAACAAAAGTTAAAAACCTCGGGGCCTCCAGAGAATGTAGCTATTGCGGGAAATACTTCCGCTCCAACTATTACCTCAATATTCATCTCAGAACTCACACAGGTAAAGCAAATTGAGCTCTTCAGATGAAAATTGGTGTCTGAATTGAGAGAGTTGCTGTACATTAAGTCTTGAGTTGGGTGCTAATTCACTTTCAGGAAACAACTGACTGCATGCTATGGCAGGGCCCCTCTTGGTAGCTGAAGGATGAGGCTAGGAGCCATGCGAATGCTAACCCAGAAGTGTTCAGAATTGTGAGCTGGCTCTTTGTGATAATGAAATTTATCATGGAAATTAAGGAATAGGATTGACAAGGACACTAATTCTTCTGCCTTTAAAGGTGTCATATTCTGAAGGGTCTTGCCAGTCTCTTTTTCAAAAAAGATTTTCTGTATCTGTGAAACTCAGTGCTGGAATCCAGGGTGTATTTGAGGGACGTAGGAAAGAGACTGTTGTACATCAGTGTTGATACCAAGGATATGGGCATCTGCCCTGAACTAATAGGTTAGAGAATGCATTCAACCAAAGCTTGGGCGGTGGGAAGGGGTAGGTTTAAATTGCTCTGTCACCATGAATTTAGGTATCACTTGGGCCTCTTCCAGAAGCAAGTGGAGAGAATTCTTTAGCATTTCACAACTCCTGAGGTGTGTCTTCAAACAGGTCCCTGGCTAGCCATGAGGTCTGTGTACAAAGATGGTACTTCTAAGTTTTGGAAAGCCTTGTTGCACTTTGTGCTTTCTCCCCATCCCACTAACTTTTTCTTTGTTCTAACAAACTGCCATCCTTAAAATTCCTGAAAGCTAAAATTCTAGTTAACACAGAGCAAGTTCAGGTTCTGGCAAAACACTGACCTAGCTAGAGTGTTTAGTTAGGGTAGGGGAGCATAAAAAACCTTATGAATTCCTAAAGCATTTCAAAACTTTTTAGTATTTTGTGTAAAAGGAAAAAAAAAAAGGGAGGGGAGTGGTGATAATTCTGACTTCTACTTCACAACTTTCAGGTGAAAAACCATACAAATGTGAATTTTGTGAGTATGCGGCAGCCCAGAAGACATCTTTGCGGTATCATTTGGAGAGACATCACAAGGACAAACATGTAGAAGCTGCAGCAGACGTGAAAAGCGATAATAAAAGTTTATTACATTCTCAGGAGGTGGGATTCTTGCCAGTCACCTGTGGTGCTTCAGAAACCAAAAATCTGAAAAGGCTCCTTGAAGATGCCAAAGATGTTAAAGGAAGCCCACCTGCAAAACAGCAGAAAGAGATGCTTTGCTCCTTTCAGAGCACACTGAAAAATGCAACTCAGGTCACAAAGAAGGGTACAGACTGTAATGCCTCAAATGAAAGTGTATCCGTTCCTTGCCTTGAAAAGTTAAAATTGGAAAAAAACACAATAGAGCCTCAGGCAAACAATTATGCTGTTGATAGAACGGAGAAGAAAAATTGTGCATCACCAGAAAGTGTGCTTTATAGTGGTGCTTTGAAAGGCAAAACAAATACAGATCTTCCTAGTGGAATTGCAGAAAATGCCAAATGCAGACTAACAGTTCAAGAAAGTCCCTTGAATTTATCAACTGCCTCTTTCCATGATGCTTCAGTAATACCTTTTTCTCGAGGCTCCATAGCAACCAGCACCTGCCCTTTTTGTACCTACCGGACAGTGTATCCAGAGGTTCTTATAATGCACCAGCGACTGATGCATAAATACAATCCTAATACTGTTAATAAAAATGGCATCCGAAATAGGGCAGCTATTAAAGCCAGACGTACTGGATGCCCACCTTATCTTTTGGGCAACGACGTGCTCCCCCTGCAGCTTAACCCTGCGAAAACAAAGCCTCTCCCCGCTACCCAGTCAAAATGTCTGCACGTCGAGAAGGCTAAACAGTGTCCCAGTCCACAAAGCAAAACGCCCATTCTTTCAGGAATAAACTCCAGCAGCTTGGCACCAAGTAACTTGAAATCATGCAAACAGCAAATGAGTGGCGCTCAAATTGGTAGCTATAGACCACAAAATGAAATGTGCCATGGTCCTAGTAATGCTCCAACACAGGACAGAGGAAAAAGGCTGGATACTAAAGTCAGAGTTTTGGCTTCTCAAGTAGGCATGGCGAGTGGCAACATCAATGGCTCTCTCGAGACTCCTCTGAATGAAGCAACTTGGTCAAGCAATCGCGGAATAGAGTTTCTTAGTAACAGACCTGCAGGGAATATGAACTTGGAATTTGATGGAGTACCTTCGAAAAGAGTGAGGCCAAATCTCTTGGTTCCAGAACAGATGGACTCTGCCTTTTATCGGAGGGGGCATGATGCAGGCAGATTACATATTGCAGGCAGATATGCAAGTCTGCTACCTCAGGAATGTACACACACCAAACCTGCACCCTCTTTCCTGCCTGCCAAACAAGGGCTCATGAGCTCTGAAATTGATGCTATAAATCCAGTAACTATTCTCAAGCCATACGAAACATACGGCCCTGGACCATTTTACAGTTCGTGTGGATCGAGTGGCAGCCAAGCCCCCAACTCCTCAAAAGAAGGTATACACCCTTGTGTGCACGCGCTCTCTCTTTCTCTCTCTCTCTAAAATTTTATAGTTGTTTGGTGCTGAAGAAGCCTTCCATACTCATGTCCTGTGCATATGGAATGAGATCACAGTGGTTTTCTTAAGCAACTGCCCCTCCTGCTCACTGAGCCTTCTGCTAGGCATTCACTTAGTCCTCAGTATGTTGCAAGGTGTCCCCAAAACGGATCCACATTTGCCATCAGTGAGAAGATGGCAAATGTGGATCAATTTTGGGGACATCTTGCAACATACTGAGGACTAAGATTAACTAGGACTTAATATTTAATAGGTCCTATTTAAGGCTTCCAGATACACGAGAATAACATGCAGTCACTTTGTTTGGTACACCTTGGTATGTACCAAAAGTATTACTAAAATTATTTTAAGGTGATCCTTTTGCCATTGTTTAACCTGCATTTTTACATTCCAATATTTCAAGTTTATTCTTTTTGGTGAGTGTCGTGACAAATCCAACTCCCACGCCCAGCAGTGCTCAGAGTTTCCAAGCTCTGTATGCCCTTAGATTGCATAACAGGCGAATTGCTTTTTTGTTCCAGTCAGTTTCAGGTGGGTATGCTTCCTGGTAAATCTTCTTTTGGTATTTACTTCTACAAAGTACCAGGAGTTGCTTCCTGTTGTCTGTCCTACATTTCATTGGGAGGGTTCCCATGCCAAAGGACAGGCATTTGGTACTCGCTTTGACACAGTGCTAATGGCAGCTGCTTTCTGAATGGTCCTGTGTATGTTCTGTGCAGCTTATCAGATGTGCAGTCACTTCTGTGTTCAACTGCTTGTGCACCCCAGGGAGAAAGTGGTGTATGTTATTTTCGCAGCTGCTAAGAGGGAGAAGAGAGTTTTATATGCTGCCCTGTATTTCTTGGCAGGGCATTGTGGAGAGTGAATGCGGGACTTGTTTTTGTCCCCCCTTTATAACTTAAAAAAACCAGTAGGTCTTATTACTAAAATAATTGCAAATTCTGTTGCAGGTATTTAGAATGCAGTTGTGGGGGGGGCAGGTATTATCACACTTCAGGCATCTTGCACATCTCATACCCATGCGTAGAGAAGAATGTCTGTACAAAGGCTTACAAGTGTAGATGTAAATCACATGATCAGTATGCCACTATGTCAGTATGTCATCAGTATGAGGGTAAAATGACTCTCATTGGTCAGTCGTTAGTCTCTCTTTAACTCTGTCTTACACTCTGCCAACAAAATCATTTACTCCTCTCATTGCTTCGACCTTTTCATTCTACTGTCCCTCAAATCCCTTCAACGTGTATATCTAGCACAACCTGCTGAAATTTAAAGAGAAACTGAAATAACTGGATTTTCTTTCCTGCCTCCAATTCTTTCCCCTTTCTCAGTTTCTTTCCCCCCTTGCACCTATTTTAATTGTAGGCCCTTTGTAGGTTAAGGCTGGATTCTCATGGGCTGTGTAAAATGCAGTGTACCTTGATGGTGCTGGCATGTGCAGAATTTGGCTGGCAGGCCATGTGTCTTAAGGATTATTCTTGTATTGCATGAGTGCTTCTGCTACTATTATCTTGTCTCCATCCTGCACTATTCCAATAACATATGAGTACAGAAGCCATTGGAGTGAGCTAGGATCACTTAGGAACTACTGTGCCAACACCAGCTCTTGCCATAGTAAGTGCTTTGATGCCTGCAAAGGGTTTTTCAATGTATTCTCATCTCTCCCATGTGGTTTTTTTTGCGTTTCTATATACTAGAGTACTCTAGATTCCATTGGGGCTTGAGGGGTTGCCTTGTACATATTAGGGCAGTGGTTCTCAAACTTTTAGGGAGTGTTACTCTCTAAGTAAGCCTTTGCAGGGGAGGGGCGGGGGCAGGGACGCGAACCCCAGGACCATGTTTCTAAGGGGAGTGAGGGGGGGGGGTGCTTTTACTTACTGTGGGCTTCTGCATGCAGCAGGAGGTGCGGGGAGCCCTTCACAGTGCTCCCTGAGTGTTAGAATGTTGAGAAACAGCACACACAAGTTCGCAGGAGGCGGTTTGTACACAGTTTTTCAACACTCTAAAACTTGGGGAGCCCTGCGGAGGACTGCACGGGGCTCCCCAGAACCTGCTGCATGCAGAAGCCCACAGTAAGGAAAAGCACTCCCCTCGCTCCCCTTAGTGACATGATCCTGGGGATCGCGTTGTTGCCTTCCCCTGCCCCTTAAAGGGATGGGAGAAACTTTACACACCAACTGGTTGGTCGCAACCCACCAATTTGAGAACCAATCTATTAGGGCATTATGTATGTTGGACAAACATCTGGACACTCTTTGCTAGCTTGGTTGCAATTACTGGGTCTATTACAAATCTACAATTCTTAAAATTTTCTTCCTAGCATGTAGTAAAGTTGTATTCCCACAAGTATTCTCTCCAGCCAAAGGTGATTGCTTACGGTTGTTTTCACCTGAAAAATCTCAAAGAGTAGGAATAAAATTAGGGAGTTGATTCACTTTTGGAAACACAAAGTGGTAAATCAGTGCATGCTTAAGGCAGGTTCTAAATTGCTTCTTTAAGCTTAAGCAAAGAGCTTGTGCTCGCCCTATGGAATGATGAACTTTGCTTCTTTGAACAGCTGGACTTCCTTCAGTATCAGTAACAGTCTTTGAAATTCCCCTTCGTTTTTTGCTGTGTGGCATGGTGTGCTACTGATTGAGGGAAACGCCAATCTGAAGCTCACTTGGGCATGTGGAGCTCATTCAGTGCTTCTTTGGACCCTGGCCTGTTTCCTTGATTTATGTGTGCATTGTTCTTAAATGTTATGGTCTGAAATAATTTGCTATATTGTGTTTTTGGAACAAAAGAGAATGGAATGTTTCACTAGCCCTTTAATGACACTAACTTTATGCAATTATGTCAGTACCTACAGAATGCAGTCAAGTACCTGAGTAAAGGCAGATGACAGTGCAGTCCAACTACTAAGTTCTTGGAATTAGCTTTCACTATTAGCTTTCACTATTTCTAGCATAAGAACATAAGAACAGCCCCACTGGATCAGGCCATAGGCCCATCTAGTCCAGCTTCCTGTATCTCACAGCGGCCCACCAAATGCCCCAGGGAGCACACCAGATAACAAGAGACCTCATCCTGGTGCCCTCCCCTACATTCTGACTTAACCCATTCCTAAAATCAGGAGGTTGCGCATACACATCATAGCTTGTACCCCATAATGGATTTTTCCTCCAGAAACTTGTCCAATCCCCTTTAAAGGCGTCTAGGCTAGACGCCAGCACCACATCCTGTGGCAAGGAGTTCCACAGACCGACCACACGCTGAGTAAAGAAATATTTTCTTTTGTCTGTCCTAACCCGCCCAACACTCAATTTTAGTGGATGTCCCCTGGTTCTGGTGTTTTGTGCGAGTGTAAAGAGCATCTGTCTATCCACTCTGTCCATCCCCTGCGTAATTTTGTATGTCTCAATCATGTCCCCCCGCAAGCGTCTCTTTTCTAGGCTGAAGAGGCCCAAACGCCGTAGCCTTTCCTCATAAGGAAGGTGCCCCAGCCCCGTAATCATCTTAGTCGCTCTCTTTTGCACCTTTTCCATTTCCACTATGTCTTTTTTGAGATGCGGCGACCAGAACTGGACACAATACTCCAGGTGTGGCCTTACCATAGATTTGTACAACGGCATTATAATACTAGCCGTTTTGTTCTCAATACCCTTCCTAATGATCCCAAGCATAGAATTGGCCTTCTTCACTGCCGCCGCACATTGGGTCGACACTTTCATCGACCTCTCCACCACCACCCCAAGATCTCTCACCCCAAGATCTGTCACAGACAGCTCAGAACCCATCAGCCTATATCTAAAGTTTTGATTTTTTGCCCCAATGTGCATGACTTTACACTTACTGACATTGAAGCGCATCTGCCATTCTGCTGCCCATTCTGCCAGTCTGGAGAGATCCTTCTGGAGCTCCTCACAATCACTTCTGGTCTTTACCACTCGGAAAAGTTTGGTGTCATCTGCAAACTTAGCCACTTCACTGCTCAACCCTGTCTCCAGGTCATTTATGAAGAGGTTGAAAAGCACCGGTCCCAGGACAGATCCTTGGGGCACACCGCTTTTCACCTCTCTCCATTGTGAAAATTGCCCATTGACACCCACTCTCTGCTTCCTGGCCTCCAACCAGTTCTCAATCCACAAGAGGACCTGTCCTCTAATTCCCTGACTGTGGAATTTTCAGTAGCCTTTGGTGAGGGACCGTGTCAAACGCCTTCTGAAAGTCCAGATATATAATGTCCACGGGTTCTCCCGCATCCACATGCCTGTTGACCTTTTCAAAGAATTCTATAAGTTTCGTGAGGCAAGACTTACCCTTACAGAAGCCATGCTGACTTATTATTGATATTTAACGTTTATTTTTATAGGAAAAAGACCAGTGTCATATCAACACTTGTCTAACACCATGCTACAAAAGCGAAATTATGAGAACCTTATTGGCAGTGCACATAATAGACCGAACGACAAGAGGACATGATTTGGCTGCAATGAATGGTAAAATGATTTGGTTTTTCAAAAAGATTTCTGATAAGTTTTCCATTTCTGTAAATTGGGAACACATATATCTTGCCACTTGTTGGTCATTATCATGATCTGTGAAAAGGATCTGATGTTAGTAGGACAGCTGCATGATTTTCTTTTGTCATGCTTTGCAGTAGCACTTTAGGAAGATAGACTGTTTCTAACAAACTATAGGAAATGCCTTATTTTATAGATGTACTATTTTGATTCTTGGTGTGGGTCAATCATTGCTTTTTGTTTGTGTATTCCAGGTATGAGGATGCAAATTTTGAATTCCCTTGCAGTTGTTCCTTTGAGCATGAATGATGAAAGCTACCAAACTAAGCTGTGATTGTACTATGTATAGAGACAAACACTACATTTCTCTAATAGGTTTCACTCCATTTATACCTTGTGGATGCAAATATTATCTAAAGCTTGGTTGCAAAGAACTGGCAAATGTGTTCTTGATCTTGAATAATATTTTTCTTTAGAAGTATAATAGACCAAATATTCAACATAAAGTATATTTTTGCATATTTGAGTGCTGCTGAAAAGAAATCCACTTTTGAAGCTGTATGTAACCCTTGCACCTCAGGTAAATCTGTGCATTGATTTTTGTCTGGTTTAAATGCTAGGAGGTTTTTTGTATAAGGGTAGCAGTTTGACAGATTTTGCTTTGTGCTGTAAACAGTGTACATTAAATAAAATTTCCAAATGAACGATGTATTTCATGTTCATAGTTTAAACACCATTCAGAGGTAGGAACGTTAATATCAGAGACCATAATATGTTCGGTTAATATTTGTACTTCCTCATATGGATATCTTGGATGTCCTATGAGAAAGTGAAGTTCTCCTTATAAGTAAGGGACTAAGACTCTTTGCCATTCTTGGCAGATTGTCAGTGCGAGTAGAAGACCTTCAGCTGACTGTCTTCTGGCCTCCTAACTGTTGCTAGAGTGACTTGCATGAGAGAGAGTTATTCCTTCTTTAAATATTCAGTTTTCAGATACCCCCACCCAGAAAACCAATCTAAATACTGACACAACTATAAACATACAGGTATTAAAAAATCTTTACTAATACGGCAGCCCTGATATATTCAGCAAACCAATCAGTAGCATCCCCCTTCTCAGCTGCATGGGTGGAAGAGAATTCCATTAAGGCACAAATCGGCTGCCTCTTCATTAATTCCTCACCAGTTCTTGGTTAGGATGTAGCGGCAGTGCACTGCGAGGACTCCACTCATCATCTTCAATAAGAGAATTGTGCACACCTTTCATAGTGAGTTTCAGTGGTTTCTTATCTCTCCAGTGCAGTGTATACAGGCTGGCAACAAGAAGATGCCCATCATGAAGGCAATGGCTGACATATTTGGCTGTGCCCTCTTAGCCACGCTCACCTTAGAAGAGAGGGGTTGCTCAGGACAGTTCTATGAATACCCTTAGAACTGTCCTGAGCAACCCCTAAGGTGAGCGTGGCTATGGTAAAGCCTGTATGTGCAGAACTGAACTGAGCAATACAGCCCCTAAATTGTCTTGATAATGCTTATCATGGAACTTTAACTTTTATGTACCTAAGTGTCTTTCCATTGCACATAACTGAATATTGAAAAATAGAATTGTCTGTATCATCCCATGTATTTGCCTGCCTTTATGATGGTCCAAGAAGCTGGCTTGGTAAAGCAGCAACAGTTTAATTTTTTACTTTGAGTTTGACCCCAAATGTTTCCAGGATAGAATGATTTCAGAAATATTTTTTGCAATGTTGAATGTTTTTCTTATCAGCTGTAAAATAGCAGAACACAAATGTTCTTGGAGGTTTCTCTTTTCCCTGTCCCTGCAACTTGGAAACATTTTTAAATGTATGTCTTACTTTTCTATGTGTTATGGAATATATAATTTTGATGTCTCTGTAAAACTGGCAATGTAATGAAGTGCTGTGCATCAGGAAATTGTACGCAATTTACCCTTTTCCTGTTCATAAGCTGAGCCATATGTACATAAAATCTAGATTTGTTTTCCTAGTTTTGCACTTTTATAGCCTATTTTTCGAAGATGAATACACTTGGAAGATGTTAATCTATTTTTGCCTGAGTCTTCAATGTGTCTTATCGAGTGTCTACTATAACTTCTCTCTTTCTTTAAAAACAAAATCCAGATCTCAAGAAATATACAAAGACCAAGACTGTGTTTAATTACAGTTTTTAAACGAATCTTCCTTTTTGTGCTGATAGATTTTTTAAATGAAAGCTTTAAGTTCCCTTCTCTCATTCACTTCAGAACAAAAAATAGAATGTTGTAACTGTTTTTGAATCCTACTGGGGACACCACCTTAATGTTGACTTTCTGGCATGAAACTGCTACATCATGAGCTCCTTTCTGTCCCATGGATGTACAGTAATGTAGGAAGCCCACAGACCAGTTCCTTCCCATACCATAGTGCTGCTCCAGTTTCTAGGAAGGGCAACACAAAAGCTTAGAGTTGGGGGTTTTCTCAGGTGATCTGAACTGTCTGATCTTATGTTTATGGTACAAAATAAGCAGTTCCCACATCCTGAGGATAATACAATAAGGAGCTGTAGCTGTGAGGAATGGTCTACTCAGCACTTCTGCCTAGGAGCATCGTACAAGCTCTAGGTAGAAGAGGTGTAGCAGCAGAGCTTTGTAGATTTGTATCCCTGGTCTTCAAAGTAGGTTTTGCCCATCAGTATTAAGTACTGTGGGATGCTACTATTTGTGGCTTTCTTTTCTTTTTTGGCAATAGCAATGAGTATACAGGTACAAATTTGATTTGTTATATTTATTTCTGTTCACTTTGATTTATTTTAATTGTGAAACCTTTAAATTGTCAAACTGCAGACAGTATACGAGTCATTTAATTTATGATATGATGTGTTTTCAGTTTAGTGGAATATGTTATTACATGTGGATGTAAATACAGACTTTGTGTTTTTGCAAACACTCCTGTTGTCCTTTTGTTTTTGTCTTTTGAATGCATTTAAACGTATGAGAGGCAGACAGAAGTTTGCTTTGTGGTTCTGATTTGAGGGTGTTGGTGTCACTCTTGTCTAGTTGCTGCTTGCATAGAAAGGATTTCAAGGATTCAATTGGCATCATGTAAGTGGATTAGAGAGGGAGTTATTGGGGATGTTTAGGAGACGTTAGTAGAGAGAAATGCAGTACATCTCGGATCAAGTTAATTTCCCTTCAGTTATTTTTCAAAAGGCTAATGATTTTGAGAACTTGATTAAAACAGAAGGCTTAAATCAACAGTTTTGGGGGTTGGCAGAGCATTTGTGATTCATATTAGTTCAAAAAGTTGGGAGGGGCTCTGATCATCTGTGCAAAGGGGTGCTCTTGGCAGATACCTAATTCCTTAGAATTGGAGTTGGGGTGGGAAAGGAGAGAGCAGGAAGATATGGGACAATTTGGTGTTCATTGCTACAGCAGTTAGAGGTAATTGGTTACTGTGCATACCCAGGTTCACCTTGATAAGCGGTATGCACTGAAAAATTGTGTTGTAGCACTAAGTGCATCAAAAGCACAGTGTTTTCAGTTTTCCTCTTAGGAAGCTGAGCCCAACTTCTTTGCCATATTTTAGGGTGACCTAAGTTTTCACTACTGATTCAGTCTTCTCTTTTGCCCTTCAGACAGGATATCTGCCTTCAATTTGCTTTTACTTGCTTCTTCTACCTTTAAGTAACTGGGGGCGTAATTCTAACCCCTTATGTCTTTCCAGCACTGACATAAGGGCAATGCAACTCTGAGGTAAGGGAACAAACATTCCTTTACTTTGAGGAGGCCTCTGAGAGTGGCACCCAACTGCAGGATGCAGCACATGTCCCATTGGCACCGCTCTGCCAGTGCTGGAAAACACTGACATAAGGGGTTAGGATTGTGCCCTTAAAAGCCTATTTGGCACTTAGGAGAAAGGAAAAAAGCACAACTAATTGTGAAAAAGTCTGTAAACTGCTTCATGATGGGAAGAGGTAAAATTGTGAAGGCAAGAAGAGGAACCAATCAGTTCTATGCACTGGTGGCTTCTACTGGAAACACAGAGAGCCAATTTACCTTAATAAATTCTGGAGAGGGACCAGAATGACTAGGAAGAATACAGACACATTTCATTTTAGAAAGATGTTCTACAGAATAGGAGCTTTTCTTAGAAACAGAATAGAGGAATGCTAAAAAGTTTCCCAGACTAGAAGAATTCTGATGTAAATTGCATTAGCTGAACTATTTGAATCTTTAAAAAATTTAACGATTACAGTAGTCTTAAAGCACTGTTCCAAAGAACTGCAGATGAAATAATGGAAACTGTCCAGACCGCGAGTTTGTTTCAAGGTCTAATATAAGTATCAGTCTTGGGTTCTACATGTTCTGATACGCTTGCCTATGTGGCTGGCATCCCTGCAAAGGCTGGTGAGCAGTTTTTGAAGAGTAAGCGTGTGAACTTGAGAAGCAAAATGAAGCTAAATCTTTTTAGAAGCTGATACTTCCACTGAAGGTGGCTGTACGTATTTTTCAGGCAAAGTCTCTTTGCAGATGTTTGGATTGCTGCCAAAAAGAAACCCTGAGGACTAATGTGCCTCCCATATCCAAAAGCTACTTCATAAAATTAGTTTTACATGTATTACAAGTGTACATATATTCAGGAGGCTCTTCGTTAAAGGAACATTGCTGCTGTTATCATCAACCGCAGGACACGTGCTCAGATTTCTGTTGCCATATAACTTTTGACAAATAAACAGGAGACTGTTTTTCTGCAGGAATACTGCACTTAACTGAAGAATGTGGAAAAGGACTCCCTTCTTAGAAAGTGATAGTCCAGAAATAACTTGCCTAGAAGCTGGGAAACTTCCTCTTTGTTTCTGCAGTAAGAGTTACTGATACCTTTGTGCATGCACCCTCCCCCATCATGGTCTGCTTCAGTTAGTTGGTTTCCAACTTGATCCAGAGGTATTGAGAACAAAACGGCTAATTATAATGCCGTTGTACAAATCTATGGTAAGGCCACACCTGGAGTATTGTGTCCAGCATCTCAAAAAAGACATAGTGGAAATGGAAAAGGTGCAAAAGAGAGCAATTAAGATGATTACAGGGCTGGGGCACCTTCCTTATGAGGAAAGGCTATGGCGTTTGGACCTCTTCAGCCTAGAAAAGAGACACCTGAGGGGGGACATGATTGGGACATACAAAATTATGCAGGGGATGGACAGCGTGGATAGGGAGATGCTCTTTACACTCTCACATAACACCAGAACCAGGGGACATCCACTAAAATTGAGTGTTGGGAGAGTTAGAACACACAAGAGAAAATATTTCTTTACTCAGCGTGTGGTTGGTCTGTGGAACTCCTTGCCACAGGATGTAGTGACGGCATCTGGCCTGGACGCCTTTAAAAGGGGATTGGACAAGTTTCTGGAGGAAAAATCCATTACGGGTTACAAGCCATGATGCGTATGCGTAACCTCCTGATTTTAGAAATGGGCTATGTCAGAATGCCAGATGCAAGGGAGGGCACCAGGATGAGGTCTCTTGTTATCTGGTGTGCTCCCTGGGGCATTTGGTGGGCCGCTGTGAGATACAGGAAGCTGGACTAGATGGGCCTATGGCCTGATCCAGTGGGGCTGTTCTTATGTTCAACCAAAATTTGCAATTTCATTGGAATGGGCAAGCTGTGGTTGGCACTTCGAAATGAAGAGGTTTCTAAGCCGTCTTTCTTGCATTGTTAAAATGAGCACAAGGCAGCTCTCACTGAACAGAAAAGTGGTAGAATTAGTGACAAAAGTGCAAAGACACCAGAAAGAGCAGCATAGAACAGGCCCTGATGGCAAACCACAGCCTGCAGCTGGTTGCTTGGGTCTTGCCTTTTGGTAGTTTCCTGGTTGGGATGTAGTGGCAACCCATAGCTTGGTCCAAAATGGAACATAAATAATGGAAGCAAAACATGTGATAAAAGAGGGGCAGTATATTCATGCAGTGGTTGGCATTACACCTGAACTGGCCTAGGGCTATTGAACTGAGTAATATGCCACCCCATAGGAGTAATATTGGTGGTGCAATTGTGTGGAGGATTGTACTGCGTTCTGAACGTCTGCATTTATTTAGCACAGGAGCCTCCAAACTCCATCAAGTGGGCCTGATCAGTGCACCAGCATAATAATCTTGGGCACAGCATGGCACCTCTGTGCCACAGCCTCCTATCTCCACAGCTGATCTTTAGAGTCACGCTGGGGACCTGCTTCCCCCCCTTTCTGGGGCAATGTGTGGCGGAAGCTACTGCCCTCTGTGGCATTGCAAAGATAGGAGGCTGTGGCACAGACCATGCTGTGCCTTGGAATGGCTCCCAGGGGAGGAGGAGAGACCGCTTGCACGTTGTGTTGAGAAATCTGCAGAACAGTGCTTTGTACCCCCTCTAGCTATGCCACTGGATTAGAAAGCCACTGAATCTAAGCCTACAGCCTTCTCTTTAAAAGCAATGAAGTATTTTTCTTCAGTATTTATAGCCCTGATCTTTCTGAAGGGAACCAGCTTTGGGTTTAAAAAGTAAGACAGAATGCCTCTGAGCATGTGTTTGGGCTACTTTGCTCTTCAACCACCTGCATTTGAAAATGGTAAGTGAATTCCAGAACAAAGGTTTTAGAACACCCCCCCCCCACTTTAACTTCCTTTCTGGCTCTGTTACTCAGTGGCACATCTGGACCTGTTGTATTGTGGTACAAAAGCCTCACAAAAAAACAAAGAACCAGAAGCTATTTATCCGTATTTGTCTTGCCAGCTATGATTGATCTCTTGTACCATCCAAGAACTGATGCTAGATTGACAAAGCCATGTTTCTTTGAATCAAAGTCGACGTACGTTTAAACAAGAATCCACCTTGTATGGCCAACATTGAACATTATATACCACAGCTTTATTATGAGTTTAGTTTAACTAGATTTAGGTACGCAAAAACTAGCGCCTCCCAAGTGGGAGGGGAAAGGCAAGGTATAAATATTTGAAATAAAATTACATCCTTGTCAAATAGGCGGCAAAACTCATCAGTCAATCTCACCACCAGAGAAAGGGAGTTGGGGTGGCTGCTGAATAAATTCATGCTTGCTTATGGTTGGATTGTGATGCTTCTATTCAATTTCACATGTGTTGTTCCTGGGCTTCCAGTCTGAATTTTCTCAGTTCACTGCACTGAATGAATGCAATGTATGCAATGTGACACTGAAGGTCATGTGTCCCTTATGTGTCTGGTAGCTGGAGAAACAAACTATTACATTAAAAAATATGCCCTGGCAATGGGGCATAAAGCCCAAGCTGTTGGCAGGCCTGGGCAAGATCTACCCACCAAAGATGTACAGCTACGTAAAACTGAATGAAAAGCAAAGGAGTAGTGGGGGGAGATGGTCTTGCCCCCTGGCTTTTCTGGCAACTGCTCCCAAAGCGGAAAGCCCGTTTCCTTCTAGTGAGCTAGAAACTCTAGCTGCCAAAGTGTATTCCAAGTTATGCTTCACCCCAAGGCAATGCCCCTTCCAGACATGAATGACTGAGCACCTCTTCCCCAAAGGTGTATCAAGCGTGTGGCAATTGTATGTGGGAGTTTGCCACAGCTAGGCAGAAGCTGAGAGTCAGCGGAAAGCTTTTTGGCTGACTCTTGTCTCCTGCTAAGCCGTGGCAAACCTCCAAGTACAGTGGTGCACTTGGAGGTCTGCTGCAGCTCAGCAGATGAGTTGGCTGGGAAGCGATGGCAGAAGGTATGAGGGGCAGGCACATTGCAAAGCCACCACTGCCACACCTCCGAACCCATAAATGGCAACCGCACATGATGCCAGGACACAATTGCCCCAAGCAGTACTGCCCCAGTTTCACCACCCTTCTCCCACACCTGTGTAAAAAAAGTCACAGACTCACAGTCATGGTCCAGTCGAATATAGAGATAAGAAAACATTGAGTCACTAGCAATTTTCTATTTTCTTAGTTCTAGGCTTGTGACTCATGTGGTAGCCAGTAGAGCTGGCTCCATCCCTGTGGGCCCTTTGAATGGGCCAGGGCCCATCTCCTTCAGGATCCCATGCATGGCACTGCCCATTCAGGAGGCTGAATTGCCCTTAAGGGCACAGTTAGCTGTCCCCCATTGGAAGTGCTCAGACTTCTGCCTTCTGAGATTTTACCAAGCTTTGCCTATGGCCATACGGCATTTTCTGTTGGACTAGTACAACAAAAGTCATGTTAAAAGTCCCCACAGAGTGTACAAGGTGACTTTGAACCACTGTTTCTCAGCATAGCCTTCCTCACAAGGTTGTTGTGAGGATCAAATGAGGGGAACCATGTATGGTGCCTTGAGCACCTTAGAAGAAGGGCAAGATCAAATATAATCAATAGCGTTTCCTCTCTCTTTATGACAGATTTACATAAGTGCTTTTAAACAACTTTATTTAAGTCCAGTTATTTAAATAACTAGCAGCACAGTTGTATACATGTCTACCCAGAGGTAAGTCCTATTATGCTCAGTGGGGCTTACTCCTAGGAAAGCATGCATACGTTTGCAGGCTACAAAGAAAGGAAAGGCATTTATTTGGAATGGGGAATTGCTACTGTATGGAGAGTTGGAATTATAAATTTAGGAACTGGGAATTCCTAATATCAACAGCATAAGGAAGTCCTTTGCATTTTAAAATGTGCTGTGAGCCTTGTGGCCACAAGGTGACAGTATGAGCACATTGCTGCCATCTAGAATACAAATTAATTGAAGGGAAGAAAAAAACAACTACTGGATATCTGAAGGTAGAAGATAGTTTTTGGTTGGTCTGCACTGAATGGGCTTCTGTCGCTTAAGGTGTGAGCCATAGTTTAGTGGCACAGCCTCTGCTGTGACAATTTACGGGTGATGAAGATGCAGTTGCACTGGAGCTATAAAATGTTTCAATCGGATGACCAGAATAAGGGCGTAAATGGGTTTTCAGTTGTAAATAGGTCCAGTGAATGGTTTAAGGGCACATGAGGACTAGAACATTGTTAAAATAAGACTGCTTTTACAGTGTATAGGGAGGAGACCTCCTGTGAGCTTTACTGAAGCTACAAGAACTTCCTGAAGGGAAAAAAGTTTAATATGAGGTGTAGGATGCATTCTTGTTGTGATATGCTTGGTTATTAGAACAGAATAAGTTCCCATTCCTAAAGAAGGTATTCAGGCCCTGATGGGGTTTAATACTTCAATACTCTCAGCTTCTCCAAGTGGCAGGGAGTTCCAGATTTCATCTTTTACAAAGCCTGGTTTATCCCAAGGACAGAGTACAGATGCCTAAGACAGACATAATTTTACTAGTAAGCCTATTGTGAAGGTATACTCACTGCATTTTGCATATACGAACACACATCTCCTTCAGATTGACTTCAGAGTAAACTTGTTCTCCTGGTTTTCGAAAGAAGCTATTTTTGAACAGCACTGATTGGCCAGCTCTTGTGTCAGTCACCAAGTCACAGGTGCCCCATCTTCAGAGCAGGGTTGTTCACTGCTCAGATTGGCTAACCCTTTTGTTAGTCACAAGGCCACTTCCTCTTCTTTGCTTTTGTGGAGCAGTTTTTTCCCCTCTTATTTATTTATTTACTTACTTACTTACGGTACTTATTTTCAAATAGATATTGATACAAACCAAATAATAACCAGCTTTTCTTTATATTTCAGGTTACTCTGCAAATAAAATAAGTGTTTAAAAACTCATGTTTGAAAGTACACCTGTACAAAGCTTTCTGGTGCTTTAGTACTACCCATAACATAGAAGTCCTGAAACAGTAGTGACAGTGGCTTGTTCCCTTCTTTGTTCTAAGTAGTCTCTCTCTCTCTCTCTCTCTCTCTCTCACACACACACACACACACACACACACACACACACTACTGAAGATGCTCAGTCTACTCTAAACTAACTTCAACAAATTAATCTACCTCTTTCTGGCCACTAAGTGGCAATCATAAGAACGTACACATACGCCACCTGTCTCCCTTTAGCTTACAATAGCCCACCTGCAGATAGGCAAGAAAGAAAGGATGAGAAAAATGTCATACTTCATGGCTCATCATGCACATTACTCATGGCTTTCCCTGGCTTATACTCAAATTTATAGTCATAAGTGGATAAACCAGGGACCCATCTCTGGCAGTAGCATAGCTAAACAGTGCCCCAAACAGTAAGTACTGTAGGCGCCACAATGCACAGTGTAAGTAGCCCTTCTCACTTGCCAATGGAGCCATTCTGGACAGCGATGAGATCATGCAGGAGACATGCAGGAGGCACATGCTCACTGAATGCAGTTTGGTTCAGTTAGCACCTACACATTGCTGTCCCTGCCTCTGATGGTGAGTGGGAGGGGCTGCTTACATGGTGCATTGCGGCACCTGCAGTACTTACCGTTTTGTCCATCCTCTAGATACACTACTGATCTCTGGATTCTAGCAGATGTCATTGGTGATATTGGCTAGTTCTATCCCAAAAGACCTTGCAGGGATTTGTGGTCCGAGCATGACAAAACACCTGCCATTTATCTAAGCATGAAATGTCTCTACTCAAGAACTACTGCTGATTCATTCCATTGTAGTTGTGAACAAAGATATTTCTGCTGGGACAAGCGACCTTGACACCTAACAAAAAGGACACTGGGTGAACTCAAACCCTAGTGGTGCCTCTATTGGACATTGCTTTAAAAAACATGGCTTGACATATCCTGCCTGCTACCCCACTGAAGGTACCACTACTCCCTCTGAAAAAGTCCTGCACAGAGTGTGCTGATCTGATTGGTGGGTGCCCAGTCCAGGCGAAGCATCCTTTATTCAATCCCAGCCGGAAAGGAGAGGGTCTTTGCCTTTCCCTGCTAATAAAGGCAACCAGACTGCCTGAGCGACATATTTCACTTTGACATTGATAGTACCCATCACGAGGACTTGTTGCTCTGCAATATGTGCAACATTGTCTTCAGCACTTCCTTATAACAATTGGTTATAAGTGACTTTCCTGATTATGGATAGAGAAGTTCCTGAGCCCACTTCCTTTGTAATACAGCTTTCATGAATTGTCATTTCTGGTACGATTGCTTTTCCTTGGGATTGGTCTCAACAATTTTGTATATAGTACACATTTCATTTCCGCTTCCTGTCCTGCGACCTGCTGAATCTCTTTCTTGTGGTTTTCCTTACCATTTCAACGTCCTTTTTGTGCAGCACATTTGCCCAAAATGGCCTGGCTTCAGGCATAGGTAGAACTCCGTATATTCCTGTGGGGGTACGAGCCCTGGATGGGTGCAGTGATCCCTCAGGCAGGAGACAAGGCTCCACCAATCAGCTGGGCAGTGGAGCGATGGCCCGTGATGTCAAAGGAGGAGGACTTGAACAAAGGAAATGGGGCAAGAAAGAACACCTACAGCAGCCATTTTCAACCACTGCGCCGTGGCACACTGGTGTGCCGCGAGTGGTCCACAGGTGTGTCACAGGAATTTGGGTGGAAGGTCATTTATTAATAGGGCCAAAGGGAGATGTGAGCCCCCACTGGCAGTATGGTATGCCTTGTCAATTGTCAAAAACCTGGTGGTGTGCCTTGACCATTTTAGTGCCTTGTCACTGTGCCGTGAGATGTTAAAGGTTGAAAATCACTGATCTAGCGCCTAAGGGGGAGGGGAGAATTGAAAAGGGAATTGGAAAAGGAATATTTCTGGCCACAAGGAAGGTAGAAGGAGCATTCTGCAGGGACCTGGCCAGGCGATTAGAGGCAGGCAGCCAGCCAACTCTGTTCAGGGGTGAGCTGGAGCAGGTTCCAGTGGGAGCCACCACCTGTCCCAGGATGGGATCAGGGAACAGTGAGAACCCAGCAAGTGGCTTGGAACCTCAGATATCCTCAGAAGCCCTGCCCAGGACTCCAGATCAGGCAAAGAGCTTCTTCTTAAGCTCAACTAGAAGAGATCCCTCTGAGGAGGGGAGGGACAACCCCTCCCCCTTTTCTGTTCTTCCATTCTTTGGCCCAAAAAAGATTTCAAGTGCTCCAGGCCATGTGAGTCATTTATCCTGGCATTGGAAACCCCTGGAGGTGGAACTCTCCCCCCTGGGAGGAGGAGGCAGAGATGACAGGGGGCCAGGTTGACTCTCATATGTTCCTCCACAACAAGAACAGGACATACATATGGAATTGGGCCGCCAGCTGTAGTGGAACTTTGCAAGAGTGGAACTACGTTCCACTGTTGCAAAATGGCTGTTGACGGTATGTGGAACGCTACACTGGTGGCCATTTTGGGAGTGCTGACGCAAAAGGTGGCGCTGTTCCCAGTCTGCCACTGGACCGCGCCACAGCGAGCAAGTAAAGCAGCAGTGGGGGAGGGTATAGGAGGGAGTGGGGAGGCTGCAGGAGGGTACACACCATATCCTAACCCCTCCATCAGCAGCCTCCCCACCCCTTTTCTCTTCTCAGCGGAGACCCACTGCGGAGTGGAAGGCTTACAAAAAGGTAAGGGCATTTAAATAACAGGGTTGTGTTATTTTGAAATAGCTGCTGTTGCTTCCTCAAAGGACTTGGCACTGGATTTCTTGGGTGCTTCTGATCAATCCGTCTGGCTTTGCTCCACCAACACTCAGCAAAATTGCATGCTTCTTGCTGTCGTCAGGGCCCATGCAAGGGAGGTTAAGGGGGTAATTTGTACCTAGGCCCAGGGTCAGAAAACCTCCCAGGAGCCAAAGAACGGGGTCCAGATATTTCATGGGATCTTATATTTTCCTATCTCACTTGGACTTGCTGCTCACGTGGGTGTGCTGCTTCCACTGCTACTGAAAGCCATGTGTACTGGGCAAAGGAATACATACATGACACTTCTTAACGCAGTGTCAAATCTGGGAAGAAACTGGCCTGCTGCGGCAGCTCTTTGGCCTGTAGATCCGCTTGCCAGGAAGGAGTATATAGGAACTCAGGGACACAGCTGAGGGGCCGCAGCTGCTGCAGAAGTATGTTGTGGTGCACACAAGACACTTTCCATTGTAGTGTGAGTCTAAACACAATGATGCTAATTTTTTGCAATGACTTTCTCTATTTAAAAAGATTTTACAAAGCTTTAGGCGAGTGTTTGGTTTTTCCTTAGTACTGTATCTAGCTGCTGACATTGCAGACCTGGGCTCTGCATTGGGAAGCCCCATAAACCTGGGCTCCAAAGACTTTTCTGATTGTCGTTACCCTCCCTTGTCCTGTTTTGCCCCCTCCCCACCCCTGTTCTGCCCACCCTTTTTGCCGCCCTCCTCTGCTGTGTTCCATCACCTCTCACACTGGGACACTTGCCCAAAGAAACTTTGTACCTCCTGATAAAATTCTTCTCAAAAGCCCTGTAACCAAATACTGAGGGAGGTTCCTTGTGTTCTGTAGACTGAATAGGCCGAATGGCCCATTCCATCCTTGGTGGGCTCCACTGCATGCTGTAGTCTTTCTGGTGTTCATGACATGCGGGAAAGTAATTTTTGCTTACCTACACTGCCATGCCATGGCCCCAATGGGCCTACCCAAACCACCAACTTAACAGCACTGTTGGTGGCTGGGCACTCCAGTGGAACATACGTGCTGTTGCCAGTCATTTGTGCCAGTGGTCCTATTCCGCTTGCCAGAGTCGTAGCTCCAGGGTTGCTGTGGGAGCCATTCTGGGCAGCGACAGCAATGCTCAGGTGCATATTGCAGCATCGGCAGTACTACCCGCACCATCACCACTGTAGCTATGCCGTTGCTTGCTGCGGCCATTGCTTGCTGTGTCTTGCTCCTTGCATTGACAGGACACAAGTTCTATCAGTGGAAGTCCTGGATAGGATTGGACCATAGGATTGCCATCCTTAGGCTCTTACCTGGGATTCGGTCCCATTTAACTTGATGGGGTTAACATCTGAGTAGAGAGGCATAGGATGGTACAGGTTATACTGAATCTGTTGTTCTATCTATTTTACTATAGAAATATGCTCTTTACTCAATGGAATGCCAAATTATGAACCCAGCATGTGCTTGCATGTCTGTCTGTCTGTTTGTGCCCATCCTTGGGTTGCTTGTAAGATTTCCAGAAGACATCATGCACTGTGTCCCGAATCAGGGGAGGCAGCTGCATCCAGTTTACCTTTGTTGCCAGTTAAGCGTACAAGGGATGAAACAGCAACAGAAGCTTGTTCTGTTCTTTGTTCAAACAGGCCCAAGCCTGGCATCCATCTTCGAACAACTGTTTCAAAGATCTTGGCTGACAATCCTGAGCATGCTCAGCCCGACATAACTGGAGCATGTTACTACTGTATATCTTTCTTTGGCCACTAGCTGGCACTCACAGGTACTTCTATTTCAACACATATACAAATGTTTGTTTGAGTGACAAGCTGAGCTGCAAAGGGGAAGGGGGAGAAGGCAGGCATTACTCACTCACTCGAGCAGCGCTAATCCTGATACAGCGTCAGCCCTCAAAAGCCTGGAGCATGGCTTGCTGCTCCCCATGTTGTAGGCACATGTGTCTGGGCTTGCACACCTGTTCCCAGAGCATCCATGGAAACCCTCCAGGGTGCTTCTTGCCAGCCACTTCTGACACTAGAATGTTTTTCTTTGAACAGTACTGAGCTGCAAGACTCTTTATTCCAGCTTTTGACTTAGGCAGATGGGTGATGACACAAATGGCAATATTTTGGAATACCCTGGCCAAAGGAAATAGCAAGCCTTTAAATGATCTTCAGCTTTCAAGCTGTACAAAAGCATAGAAGGAAGTGACCTATTTCACAGTACAATACTGCTTTAACGTTGATACATACCCCTAGGTCATGAGAGGGGCTGCACAAGGATTGGGGCTATCAGGGCCGCTCTGAGGAGCTGGCATTAGTGAACAGGATGCCACAGGTGGTGATGGTGTCTGGCCTGGATGCCTTTAAAAGGGGATTGGACAAGTTTCTGGAGGAAAAATCCATTATGGGTTACAAGCCATGATGTGTATGTGCAACCTCCTGATTTTAGAAATGGGCTATGTCAGAATGTTCCAAACAACACAGTCCTGGAACGTGCTGGAATCCCTAGCATGTATGCACTACTGAAACAGAGACGCCTGCGTTGGCTCGGTCATGTCGTGAGAATGGATGATGGCCAGATCCCAAAGGATCTCCTCTATGGAGAACTTGTGCAAGGAAAGCGCCCTACAGGTAGACCACAGCTGCGATACAAGGACATCTGCAAGAGGGATCTGAAGGCCTTAGGAGTGGACCTCAACAAGTGGGAAACCCTGGCCTCTGAGCGGCCCGCTTGGAGGCAGGTTGTGCAACATGGCCTTTCCCAGTTTGAAGAGACACTTGGCCAACAGTCTGAGGCAAAGAGGCAAAGAAGGAAGGCCCATAGCCAGGGAGACAGGCCAGGGACAGACTGCACTTGCTCCCAGTGTGGAAGGGATTGTCACTCCCGAATCGGCCTTTTCAGCCACACTAGACGCTGTTCCAGAACCACCTTTCAGAGCGCGATACCAGAGTCTTTCGAGACTGAAGGTTGCCAACTATGTCAGAATGCAAGATGCAAGGGAGGGCACCAGAATGAGGTCTCTCGTTATCTGGTGTGCTCCCTGGGGCATTTGGTGGGCCGCTGTGAGATACGGGAAGCTGGACTAGATGGGCCTATGGCCTGATCCAGTGGGGCTGTTCTTATGTTCCTATGACAGCTGCAAAAGGCCCATTGTCCTGGGAGTGGCCCACAGATCTCTGACCTGTCATCACCCATCTGTCTTTCTGAATGGGTTCTCTCCTTGGTGCCATGCAATTGCTTTTGTGATCCTACTTTTCCTCCCCAGTGGCTACTGACCCTAGTGGCCACCACTGACACTTGTGAACCTGCCTTGCGCTAGTGAAGATGGAGTACCAGTAGTGCTTGTGAAGGGAGAGGAGGAGGATTCTCAGGAAGTTCATACATGGTATGTTAATCTGATTGTTAAACATGTGTTCTTGCTCTCTAGAGGGCCTCTTTGGATGTTTTCAGTAATGATGGAGAAACTGAGATTCCTTTTCTTGGGAACAGAAAACCCTCAGCACTGAAAAACACAGCCTTGGAGACTTACTTCAAATATTTGTTCCCATTCCCTGTAAAATTGAGTGGAACAAGGGGAGGGAGCAAGTGAGAGGCATGGGAAAAAAATGCATTTGTATTAAAATGTCCCTTGCACTTAGGGGCAGTAAATTACCAACAGAAACAAAATGGACCATAAATTGCGTATTTTAGTGCAAGTGAAGTGGGTTCCAGTGCTCTAAAGTGAGTTTAAAGTGTATTTTCTCCATTGTTGCTCTTAATCATCCAGCTTTTCCGAAAACCATTTCATCTGCCTGATGGCGTAATGCTGTTGGAGAATAAAAGTTGTTGGGGCTTTTTTTTTTTCCAAAAAAAATAAATGGAGTGTGACTGGGATAAGCTTATGGTAATGGAGCTCTCTGACTGGAGGACACTGCTCCTGTGCAACCATTTTCAAACCGGTTAATTACAGAATGGCAAAATATCATTTAATGAGACTTGCGTCTCACTAAAGGGAGCATTGATGGTTTGTCTGTCAGCATTAGTACGTGCCCTACTGTTCCTCGAGGACACTCCAGGTAGTGTACGCAGAATTATCCCTTTTTATCCTCATGATGACAAGTTAGGTTAGGGTAATAAGGAGGGCTGGTCCAAATCTGTTGATTTCTTATCATGGAGTTACTCTTCAATCAGTGGCTGATTCCATGTTCCATGTAAACTGACATTGTCTTTGCTATGATATGAAATCTCTGCCTGTAGCATCTTCCTGCAGTGGCCCATTTGAGGAACCACTATGAGATACAGGAAGCTGGACTAGATGGACTAGATCTAGCTGGACTAGATACAGGAAGCTGGACCTTTGGCCTGATCCAGCAGGGCTGTTCTTATGCTCTTATCTGCCTGTGATCAGGGATGCCCAAAGTGAACTGCTATGCAAATCTCACCATCGCACATTATTATTATTTATTTATTATTATTTATTTATTCAATTTGTATTCTGCCTTTTTCCCCGAAGGGCACCCAACACATGTACCCCCCTGTGTGCATCTTTGTGCGTGGACCCCCCAGTGCACACCACCATGCATGCACCATCATCACTAGTAGTGTGCACTGTCACCCCATGAACCTCGCTGTCTGCATCATCTTGCTCCCTCTCCATTACCACATTGGATCAGTGGTTCAGTCGGGATAATTCTGTTTGGGATCTGCTCCACTCAGCTCCTTTAGCAAGTGAGTTGGAGTTCAACTGACCACTGAAATGACTTTGCAAGGCATTTAAGAGGCACTCAAATAGCTTATATTTGCTTGGTTTAACTTTAATAGCTTATATTTGCTTGGTGACTTGGTTAACAATTCCAGAAGTTGTCCCTACAGCACCTGTCAATTCCACCATTATGTATTATTTTCACCTTAAATGGCTTGGCTTGAGGATGTGAATAATGTCCTCTGGAGCTTGAGACCATCTTCATGCCCACTTGACCCTTGCCCAACTTGGCTAATATGACCTGCACAGGCTGGTCTGGCCAATTGGGTGGAATTTATCCTTACAGGAGGGACTGGTGCCTAACATCCTGAAGGCTGCAGTTGTGCACCCCCTCGTGAACAAAAATTATTCACGGGGGGGGGGAGGGGAAGTTGGATGACTTCATTCCAGGGCACCCATTTCTTATTTTGGCAGGCTCTGATGCTTCAGTGAGAGAGATGGGGGAGGGGGAGCCAAGATAATTGTTCCAAGATCCTTTGCAGCCCCAAAGACCACAACAGAAGCACCAGGACAGAAAGTACCATCAATAATGAGAGAGTTGGCAACCTTCAGTCTCGAAAGACTATGGTATCGCGCTCTGAAAGGTGGTTCTGGAACAGCGTCTAGTGTGGCTGAAAAGGCCGATTCGGGAGTGACAATCCCTTCCACACTGGGAGCAAGTGCAGTCTGTCCCTGGCCTGTCTCCCTGGCTGTGGGCCTTCCTTCTTTGCCTCTTAGCCTCAGACTGTTGGCCAAGTGTCTCTTCAAACTGGGAAAGGCCATGTTGCACAGCCTGCCTCCAAGCGGGCAAGTCCTAGAAATTATGATATTAAATATCCCTTGGATTTGGGGAATATTTTTGCCAGCACTTCCTGGGTTTTTTTTTGCATACTTTAAAATTTGTTTTCTTCAGAAATTGTACTTCAGGGGCTAGCATTTCTGGAATAAATGAACAGTAACAATGATTACAAGAAGTCTTCTAGATTGCTGTTGGAAGCTAAAAACAGGGGTGGTGCCAGCTTTCGATTGAATTTAAGGACAAATTGAGACAATGAGGATCTTTGCCTGGATCTCCTTTCTCTGTAAGGGCGCAATCCTAACCCACTTTCCAGTGCCAACATAAGGGCAATGCAGCTCTGAGATAAGGGAACAAACGTTCCCTTACTTTGAGGAGGCCTCTGTGAGTGACACCCAACTGCAGGATGCAGCACATGTCCCATTGGCACCGCTATGCCAGTGCTGGAATATTGGTTAGGATTTGCGCCTAAGTGATTGGGAAAAAACGCTGGGAGGGGGGACCTGATTTTGATTAGGACCACAATGCTGTGCCGATACCCCACATTAAAACAACATAGGCTGTATTCCTGCCATCACAGACCTGGCTGGCCATTCACAAATACATTTGGAGTGACACTTTGAGTGAGGAGCTCTTCTTTCCCTGCCTTTTCCCGGGTGTGAGTCAGTTGTTCAACATATTTGCTTTGGTCCAATCCAATAGGGCTCTTTGTATGGATGGGGTGGAAGCTAAAAGAGAGTGACTTGACTAATATCATCATGTTATAGCTGAGACAAGCTCTGAATCAGGGACTTCTGCAGGGTCATAACTCATTCTCTTATGGTCCAATCCTTTTCATGGTTTGCACAATGGACAACGTCTGCCGGAGAAGGTAAGGTCTCCGTTGTGCGGTGCAGGGGGTGGGGGAATGGGAAGAGGTGGTGTAAGGGGGCAGGGGAGGGCAGCAAAAAAGGTGGGGTGGGGTGGATCAGCCTGGGAAGTCGCAGGATTAGTAGTATATCCTATCCTCTTTCCCAGGCCTGATCTACCTACATGGGTCAACATGGACTTGCACCAGCTTTATTGCTGGTGCAGGTCTGAGTTGACCCATAGCAGCAGCAGGGGCTTTCCCCAGGACAAGGGGACAAATGTCCCCCTGCCATGAGGAGACCTCCCACCTGTTAAATTCCGCTGTGGGATGCAGCATAGCTCATGCTGGCACTGCTGCATTGGTGTGGGGAAACTTAGGTAGAATTGACCTGTTAACCTAAGATCTAAACAGCAGTTCCCAAACTGTGGGTCCATGGCCCATCAGTGGGTCATGACCCAATTTTTGGTGGTTCGCAAAACTGACAAGGCAGATTAGGTTATGTGCATCAAGGGTTAAACAACTTGCTATGGGGGGGGGGACGACGACGGGGATTGCTACCCAATCACCATTATAGCCACAGAGGCTTGAATGGCTAGTAAAGTGAAACCTTTTTTTTAGGTGGATCCCAATGCTAAAAAGTGTGGGAACTACTGATCTAAGGCTGCAATCCTAACTAACTTTCCAGCACTGACATAAGGGCAATGCAACTCCGAGGTAAGGGAACAAACATTGCCCTACCTTGAGGAGGCCTTCATGACTGCCCCCCAACTGCAGTATTGCAGCACATGCCCCGCTGGCACAGCTATGCCAGTGCTGGAAATTTGGTTAGGATTGCGCCCTAAGATACGCTCCTGCCACAATTTGCTGAATTTATACCACTTTAACTGTGGCTTCCCCCCAAGAATCCTGGGGGGGGGGGGGAATAGTAGTTCAGTGAGAATGTTATGTTGACTGAATTCCCCTTTCCAGGGCAACATCATTTCCAGGGTTTTCAGGGAGACAATTTCGATCCAGTACAGGCTTGTTGTGGTTATCCCTAGATGCATATCTTCTCAACCCTAAACCCCCATAAGCTCCAGCAAAGTTCCCTCTAACTTTGAGGCTGCTATTATTGCCTTTGCATTTTCTTTTTAACATGCCTTGACCAGGAAGTTGTCTCCCAAAGAAAGTGACTGTATCCCATGGCTGGAGTTAATTCAATTGAGCTGGACAAAATTCCTGGGAAGACCCCAGCCTTTAGGGAACAGCAGCTCACAAAGTGGGTGATCTAATGGTGCTTTGCTATCTCAAACTTTCTGTGATTCATTTGTTATTCTTAGCCATTTCTCTCTCATGTGTTATTTTACCCAGGAGGCATTTTGTCAAATGTACACAGACATATTCCTCAGAACGCTCCCTTAAAAATTCTGGTGCCAGATAAATACAATACAAGGCCCTTCCGACTGACTAGGGCAGAGGTTCTCAAATTTTGAGGGAGCTTTATTCGCTCCGTAAGTTCTTGCAGGACAGGGGCTAGGGCAGCGACACGATCCCCAGTATCGTGTTGCTAAGGGGGGGCGAAGGGGGGGCTGTGCACTCACATTATGTAGGCAGGACTCCTCACACCTCCTGCAGCCTGCTGCAGGCCTGCCCTCTTGAAGTAAGCGCAAAACACCCCCCTCTCCCGCCTTAGCAGGGGGGATGGGGGAAGCATGACACGAACTGGTGGGTCACGACCCACCAGTTTGAGAACCACTGGACTAGGGGATTGCTAATTTGCACCTGTGCAAATGGCTTTCAGATCAGATCTTCACAGGACTGGGTACCATGTTAGGATGGAAAAGAGGGCCCTTTGGGGAACGAGGTGGGGTCAAGCAGCTGTGACTCAGAGGAAAAGGTTCATGCTTTGCCTGCAGATTCAGCCCTCCTTGGTCCCTCCAAAGGTCTATAGACAGCAGGCAGTGCCCCCCCCCCACTCGCTAGATGGCTCTGTACCATGTTATGTGACTATGTGCCATTGTCCTCTTCATAGTATCACTGTCACTTGCACTTGGGAACATTAAAAGAGCTTGCAATTTGCAGTATGTAAATTGTCTTTGTGAGCAAGATGGTTGCCTTCCAGAATTTGCATCTTGCCAAGGGCTATTAAGGGTGATTTTTTTTATTTTGCAAAGTTTCCTGTGTTTTGGGAGCTATCAGAGCCACTCTGATGTGAAGAACTGCATATGTTCCTAATGGCTTTTGGTTGGCAATCTTCATTCTCGAAAGATTATGGTATAAGCCTACAGCACCCGGTATTCCCAGGCGGTCTCCCATCCAAGTACTAACCGTGCCTGACCCTGCTTAGCTTCCGAGCTCATGGTATAAGCCTACAGCACCTGGTATTCCCAGGCGGTCTCCCATCCAAGTACTAACCAGGCCTGACCCTGCTTAGCTTCCAAGATCAGGCATGTGCAGGGTAACAGTTGCTGTTTAATGGCTTTTAGTTAGTTTGCTTTTTGGTGTGTGTGCATGCCTTGCACCCCCTTCAGCCATTGCAATTCCATGCAGTCATGGAACAGGGAGAGGCAACATGTGGCTAGCCATTTCTCCTGGCTCCCCATGTGGACATACCCACTGGCTGTACCCTGGCATCAGGCCCTTCCTGCAAAGGCAGCACTGAATACACCCAGGGTGTGACCAATGAATGATGTAAGGGGTGTGGCTCACCAGTGTTCTCCTATTCTTCCCTTTACGCATTCAATGAACATGCAATGTGTGGCTAGGGCTTAACTAATTTAGAAGATTTTCATGTCCTGAAATAGGGGGCTCTTTATTCTAGATGGTGGGCATTTTTTTTTGCTAACTCTGTTGGCATCGAGATGGCTGTATCCTGCCTTTCTTCCATCATTCCAGGGAGGGCCCATCCAGACTTGTCCAGACTAAGCCCTGTGTAGTTTTAGCAAGGTCGCTGCCTATGAACATCTCCTGTCTGAGTCCCAGAGAATCATCAACACAGCCCACCAGCCATATGGTGGGAAGTTGAACGGTGCTCAAGAAACTGCTGCGATTTTGCAGTCCCACAGAGGCTGAAAAAAACAGGTTATTCATTGAACCCAGGTGGACTGTTGCAAATAGCAGGGAGGTGGGTTACAAGTTGTGCAGACCTGGGATAATCCAATACACCCTTTGGTGGAAGGGCAGGTTAAAATCACTACAGCATCCGCCCAAATATAATACATACATGACTTGGGCTACTGCTGTCTTCTCTCTTGGTGCAGTCCAAGGAAGGCGGGGAGAGGGGGGAAGGTAAATTATACCTTCAGAATATTGGCTTCTGCTTCCGAACTCCAGGATGTGAAGCATCACCCAATTCACTGAGAACATTAAGGGGGACGAGGGAGTGCTTAGGGAAACTAAGTGTTAAACAGGGCCATCCGTCTGAGGTGGAGCAGGGGAGAGGAGAGCACTTGGTGTCTCAATCATGGCTGGTTTATGGCCTGCAATCCTTGAATTTGTGTGACAGCAATCCAGTGCCTTACATAGATTGCATCATAAATAACCCCAGTCCGCAGTGGTCAGAGAATTTAAATGAGAGAAAGGAAAGAGATGTAGAAACAAACAGAGAGTAGTGGAGTTTGTGAGGCTGGGAACCTGGCATTTGGTATTTCTCAACCTAAAACAAGGCAGGCCTGCGAAAGGAGTTGGTGGACCACGGGTCCCTTTTGCAAATGGCAATCATCTTTCTGTCTTTGAGTTAGTGATTACGATGCAGCAGCTAATGGGGGGAAATCAAGCTGCAATTCATATGGTAAGACTCTGAAGGGTGGCTACTTCATATGAACCAATGGTCTCTGTTTACTAGGTTCAATCCTGATTTTTTAGGTTCCTGTCCCTACTAAACCACAGACCCTGCTTTTGTCTTTTCTGGACTCCTTGTTAAAACATGACAAACGTAAGATGCAAGAGCTGTCATTCTTCAAGATTCTGTTCTCTCCCCAGGGTATCTGGAAGTCCAAACCAGTTGCCAGTGGTCTGCATGTTTTCAGATGTGCATGCATCTCCTGAGTACATTCATTTCAAGTGTCCCATTCCACTTGTGTGTTCCTGTTCAGAAGCAGATAATCCTTCTGTTGGAACAAATGGGAAACTATTCCCGCTGATGGAACTCTATGCATATAACAGAAGTCATCTGCCCATATTATTACACACATTTAAATTCCATTTTTCCTCCAAGGAACTCAGAGCAGTGTATATAGGTGACACCTCTGCCCCCCCTCCCCCGTGAAGTAGTGTCTGATCAAAGTTTCTGACTCAAGGTCACCCAAGCTGCAATCCTATCCACACTTACCTGGAAGTAAGTCCCATTAACTATAATGAGACTTACTTCTCATAGACATGCATAGGATTGGGCTTTCAGTGAGCTTCAGACTGAGTCAGAACTTGAACCCAAGTTTGTCCTGGGTCCTTGTCTGGTGCATTCACTGTTGCATCAAACAAGCTCAAAAAGACAGGATTGAGACATCAGTCTTGAAGAATTTCTTGTGAAGGTGTTTGTTGTCATATTTACCATTGGGGGGGGGGGAGGAAATAATGCCTTGGTTGTTGCAGGGGAGGGAGAGTGAAAATATGCACAGGCCTGTCACCACATCTGACCTATGTGATGTCTGATGTCACTGCACAAATGCAGGAAATTGAAACACGCACACACTCTTAAGCCCCTTGCAAAAGCAGCCACAGTCTCAGGACATTTCCTCTTGAGGTCAGGTTTTTTTTTCTTTCTCTAATGGAAAAAAACAATACACACAAACAGGGAGAAATCAATCCATCAAATGTCATTACAGATTTATTAAGCCTGATGTAGAAAGACTTTTAACATCTTCAGAAAGCATAAAAAGAGCACTTCTGTTCAGTCTTGTGCTTTGAAAATCTAAATATATTTTTATCATATAAATAATTCTTTTCATGTTTTTAAGTGCATCTGGTTTTTTTTTTTTAATTATTATTCCTTCTTCAAATTTCCATTTTACAATTGGCCAAAACTGAAGTCTGCTTTGACTGAAATGAAGCTATTTGCAAAGCTAATGATGTTGTGAAGGATGTCTATGGCAAAAACCGTATCAGCTAGATTTCAGAAAGGTAGTTCAATGAGGAAGGCATTAAAATGAGGGACAGCCTCCAGCAAAATCATAATTGAACACACCCAGGCCCTTAATGTCTGCAGTTGGGTTGCCTGATGCAAATTATGATAAGGTTTCAGATGGGAAGGGTAGCTTCCCAATAGCTGCCTTGAGAAAGAGACTTTTTTTTCCCCCTGCCACAAAAGCAAAAGATTGCCATGTTTCCTTTAAAGAAATGTAAATAATATATGTATGGAAATCTTTTCTAATGGAAATGAGGCATTCAGGATTATATGCATAGTATGTGAATTACCCCCTCCTCTTTCTGAACACAACAGATAAAGATGTGTGATCTGCCAGTTATTTGGGACTTTAATTACTAGTATATAAAACTTGAGCAGTTTTATATGCAGAATGGAAGGCGGGGGGATTGCGGGAGGATTGAACCCCAGTGTGTGATAAATATTGTTTTTGGTGACACAGCTAAAGAACATCATCCGTCCCCAATTTAACTGAGATTGCAAAAGTATTGCATATTATCTCAGTAGACTAGTATCCTGAAATCACAGAGAGAAATTATTTTTCTACTAATAATAGCTTTTTGTTTTTGTTTTGATGGAAATTTGGTCCTGCAAACAGGGATTCCAAATTATAGGGGGGGACAGGGGGGCTGACCCCCTTGTTTTTATGCAACCCCCTTTTATGCAACCCCCAACTAATGTTTCTAGAAGGTTATAGAGGGTGCCATGATTTGGCAATAATTGAGGGAGTAAACAAATGAGTTTCATTGGTGAGGCCATACTACCTACCCTCCCATAAATTGTCTTAGATACATTTGATTAATTGACACTGATAATAGTTTGTTTTGAGGAATGACACAACCATGGAAGCCACAAGTTTATGCGTCTTTTTAGGAATGTATCTAGCAACTGAGTCCCAACCAAGCAAAGCTGCTGAGATTTCCTATTCGTTCAATATTGCTGCAATCCTTCATGCACTCTGTTGGTCCCGATGAGGCTTACAGGTGTGGAGAAAGTGTGTGGAGGTCTGCCACCCATGTGGCCTGCCTAAGAGATTGCCACATTTCAGAACCACCTTGATTCTGCATGGAAGCGCATAATTGCCTTCTATGGTTGGAAGATCCATATTAGCAACGATTTTATGGACCACTAGGTGGTGCTACATTCCTAAGTGTGACCGCTTTGCCAGTTAATTCCTTTCCTTTTAAAAAAATTATTTTAACTGTAAGGACCATTCATAATCATCAAAACCAAGTGAAACATGGTTTTGATTAAAACAGCCTGTTGGCTCAATAATCTTAGTAATTTTAAAAACATCCTTAATGCGGAAGAACAGTACTACAATGTCAGCTATGGCCTTGGGGCCCATTAGAACAGCAACAAAATAAATAAGGAGGAGAAATGTGAGGTCATGAAAACAAAATTAAGCTAATGTTTCAAATTTTGACAATTACAAATTGTTCTTCGGAGAAGACTTTTCCCCCTTGTTTTTCTTTAAAAAAATTATTTTCAGGCACTAGTAGATAAAATACAAAGAGCATAATTGTACGTGTATGAGTTTTCTCTTGGGGTTAAGCATGCCTTCAAAGCAAACTTGGACGTCATTTTCTTATTTCCCTCCCCCTTGTCTCCAGAACTGGGCAGGCCTCATGCAAACACAGACTTTGTTTTCTCCATTGTTCCTCTGTAAACTTAATTTTAATTCCTTGCAGTGGAATTAAGAGATGATGAGTTGAGAAAACAACCACAGCAACAGTGACAATGGAAAGAGCAAGCAAAAATGAACCAGGGTTTGTTGGGGGGGGGGGATATATTTTTTTGTTTTTGGTAGGAAACAAAACAAGCAGATTTAACGGGGGGAAAAAATCTGTGTTCATTAACATGGCAATATAGTTAATTATATACAGATATGTACAGTATAAAAATGCATCAAAGGCTTCAATTTCCAATCTATTCAAGCTGCAGTGCCCACAGAAAAGCAGCTTGCTTTTCCTCTCCCCTCCCATGTTCCCTCCCGCCCCCACCCCAGACACCCTCGACCCTTTGCCCCATGTATACAGGCAATATACTCTATACAGCATGCAACTTGTAACAAAAAGCAGTGCCGATGCACTGAAACATTCTTACAGAGACACTGGCTGTAATTTCTCATGGGGGGGGGGGAAAGGAAATCTCAGATGGTTCATTTGTACAGCTGTGTGTTGAAAAAGAGGTCTGTCCTTTGTGTGTATGTGAGAGAGAGAGAGAGAGAGAGAGAGAGAGAGAGAGAGAGAGTGAGTGAGTGAGAAAGAGTCCCAGCTTCATACACCTGACCCAAAAGGAGTGCACTTTTGAGAACTCATTTTTCTGGGGCATTCTGCAAGAAGGCATCGCAAACACCCCCCACAAGAGGCAACTCCGGGTCTGCTGACTGAAAGTACCACAGGCAGTTTTGTAGCAAGCTAGAAAGAGCTGACAAGTTTTACTGGCTCACCAGGAAGGTTCTCTTGTTTTAAGACAGGTAAGGATCTTGGCGATCCGTGTGGAGATATTTGAAACAAGGAAGAATGAGAAGACTTTTTTTAAAAACCTAGAAGTTCATGAGTGACACCCAAGTGCTTGACAAAAAGGGTAGATTGTACCACAAGTTTTGTGCGGGTTGTGAAGGTACTCTGGTCTAAATGAAGACTTTTCAGCTTGTCACCTTTTGCAGGTCTCTTACAGTGTGTTACACATGACAAAACCAAATGCTGCACTCTCAACCTGAAAAGGTAGCTGAGAGCTTTGGTTGCTGTCAGGCAAGGACGTAATTGGTAATCTGAATTCACTCAACTTTGGAGGGGGGGCAGGGAAATCCTGTTTTTTACAAGTAAAATTGTGGATAAAATGCTTTCTCACACCTCAAGTCAAGTTTGGTAGGGCCACCAAGAATCAGTCACAGTGGCTTCATGGGCTAGGTGTCAAATATATGGCCCCGGGAAGCTTTTTATCTGGATCTCATACTTGGACTGTCCCAGCATCACCATCAGGTGCTCTCAGCTGCTGAGCTGTAAAGTGACACCTTGGCAGAAGCAGCGCTGCTGAAAGGGTGGCCTGTGTGATAATGGGGCATGCCCATATCTTGAAAATATCATCGGGATTTGCATATTTTTCCTTCTGTCGTTGGTGGCTAATGAGTTTGTAAATAACTGTATTTATTTCTGGCCACCACTTGCTTAATGATGTAACTTCTTGTTTAATGACATCACTTCTGGCCCTCAGCTGGTGCCATGAATGCTTTTCCATCCACTGTATGAAAAAAGTTTGACAACCCTGGGATAGATTCTGCCCAGGAACCACCAGGTGGTCATCCCTAATATCGAACAAAGTATTGATATTTCAACTACAGTTTTACATGAATGCACTTGTAGGTAATATAGGAGGCTATGGATTCAGAAGTAACTCCCAGTTTGCAATATCATTTAGTGAGTGAAAACATTTCTATGTAGGCCATTCCCAATGGTGATGTAACCAAGTGGGAACTACTGTGCAAAGCAGTAAACCGTCAGCTCTTGAGTTTGATTTCTTTTTTTTGGCATTAATTGAGGCTGCAATCCTATACACACTTACTAAGGAGTAGGTAACCAATGGGGCTTACTTCATAGTAGACATGCATAGGATTACATTGCCAGTCCCCATGTTAGAAAAGATGGAGATTTTCAAAAATATATTTTTCTCCTCCTGAACCATGAAATATTTGTTCCCCTTTTTGGTGGTGGTGGTGGTGGGGAAGGGATTTCAATTGGGTTTTGCTGGAAGTTATGTTTTTTTATTCGTATGCACAAAAGATGATTTGAGCAATTATGATCTCAAGACAAGCAAGACACCTAGCACTTAATCTGGTCCTCCACACAAAGCACCTGTACCCATGCTGGTCAATGTTTTGTGATTTTAGTTTCTTATTCCCCAATAAGACCAACTGAGAAGCTACTTTGTGAAGAGAAGGTGCTTTGATAGGAACAGGCAGGCAGGTGCATCATGCATAAAGCATGAAGCTTCCACACAGCCTCACCTCCAAAAATTCACACTGAACATATTTTGCTATGTTCACGTAATAGTCTTCTGAAATATTTTAAGGATCTCCACTGTTTGATTGGCAGATCCGTGTTTCAAGGGGGAGCTGAGGGTGCTAAAGTCAGAAGGTTTTTGAATGACTGGGGATTATGTTAACATAAGGTACATCCTCCATGATATAAGGAGGGGTGACTTTTGACACAGTTGCCCTGACCTAGTTCCCTATATACACACTGATGCACACTCAGAATTCACATAGGTTTCTGCTCTCATTGCAATTCCACAGAAATAAAATAGAAGGCACTAAAAAAATCCAGTGGTATTTTGCTGGTAGAAATATCCCATTACTATGAGGGGTCATTAAGACAGGGGGCATGTACATCCTTACCAGCAAATGCCAGTGCAGAGGCAAGGGATAACTAACTGAACCGTCCCCGTCCCCCCTCAACAGGCACGGGTCATTGTCATATTCAGGGGCTACTAGTTCTTGCCCACTACTGACTGAATGGTTTGCAATTGTTGCTGGTATGGATGTATGTTCCTCCCCTTCTCAATTGCCCCTCCCTGGTGGTGAAGGATGACTGCCGCTGATGGAATCAAACACAAGAACTAGAAACACTGGTGCAAAATTTCCACATCCTTTAGTTAGGTTTGAGCAGAGAAAAGACATTTAAAGGTCACCTTTGAATATTCCGTTGCTAGTCACTCTTGTTCTCCAGGACGCAGCAAAAATGGGTCAAGGTGCTGTTTTTCAGCCAAAGCAATCAATATTTCATTTTCAAAATTGTGTGTCCTGAACACATCAGCACAGAATGAAGAAGAACAATTCATCCCAGGCATGTTACTTGATTGTGAAAGGTGGAAACTCTGGTTCAGTGCTTTGGAGGCTCAGTGTTATACATAATTAGATGTTGTGCAGCAAACACAAGATCTCCAATCAGTGGACAAGAATGAGGGTTACATCTTTTCTCACCTGTTGTTTGTCCTCAAGACCCTTTCTCCCCCAGCAGCTTTTCTTCTGCTGTTTTTCAGCTGGGCTCCTTAACTTGAAAGAAGGCCAGCTTGGAGACAATGACCTCAGGAGAGGTTTCAGAAGAAAAGCCATAAGCAAGGGATGGCCCTGACCTCTGCAGACATGTTAACTATCAAAATTTAATAGTTTGGGTTGGCACAGCAATTTTCAAACACTTTGCCATAAATGTTCCTCAGGTGTGCCGCAGGAGTTTGGGCAAGGGTCATATATTAGTAGGGCTATTGGGGAATGTGAGGCCCTGGCCAGAAGGGCATCAGTTGTCAAAAAAACCGATGATGTGCCTTGACCATTTTAGCACCTTCTCACAGTGCCATGAAATGAAAAAAGGCAGCTTTGTTCATTTCATGCTAGCATTTCACCCTACATTTACAAGTATAGGATATTCCCATAAATGTTTTTGAAGCACTAGGACATCAAAGTTGAGCTGCATAACTGTTCATATTTAAGTATATGGGCTCTCACTTGCAGGTCTGAACAATAAGCGGTTCATTTTTGTGTGTACGAGTATATATATTTGGGTGCCCAAACTTTGGCTCATAGAGAATTACGCATATCCACCATCCACCATCCAGACCAGGGCAGGAGGTCTGGTCTAGAGGGTAGAGCCTCCATTAGTCCAAAGATAAACATCAGAAGGTCACCAGTTTGAGGACACCGGCAGCTCCCTGAACGGCTGAGAATGGCAAGACCTTGAAGCAGCTGACAAAGCCGAGCTGAGTGATTCCACCTGCTCTTGGTGTGAGCAAGAAGCGTCTTGGCTGCCCTCCATGTGAGAGATGGAGCTGCTTGTCAGCCTTTGTGGGAGAACTGGAGGCCAGACCAAAACAGGAAGATCCATTCTGAAATGTTGTTGATTCTCGAAAGAGAGAACCTCTATGATTGTAAAAATCCCCTTGAGGGATTTAGATATGCCTGTCTATGTAAACCGCCTTGAATAAAGTCAGAGGAGTAATCCAATGACCGGAAAGGCGGTATATAAATACCAAGTTGTTGTTGTTATTATCCTAAGAGGGGAGTGTAGTTCATGGGCAGATCCAGAAAAAACAGAATTAAATAAGAAATCTTGTAGGAAGCAGAATGGAAAGTTGCCTTTCTTCATTTTAGCTGATTTCTAGATTGAGGAGTCAAGTGTGAGAGAAGAGAAGCAGCATCTTGTGAAGGGTGGGTGGACACAAGGAGAGACAGGAGGGGCTTCAAGGTAACATGACCTGTAGCTCCTGTTGTTCTTGGCCATAAGGAGTTTATATATGTGGCCCTGAAACTTTGGCCATCCCTGACATAATGTATATATGCATTTATATAATTTAGAGCTCTTACCGACTAAAGGAATTATAGTAAATTAATTGCATGCCATTTGGTTGATTGATTAAATCTGCATATGTTTGCATATGGGTAAAGTGATAGTTCCAAAGCACAGAAGCATACTTTGTTTTTAGATTATGTTCATATGCTTTAGCATTTACTCCTCCTGGCTACTCCTCTATTATAAAGCAGCATGCATATTGATGACACTGTATCAATTAATAATACCAAAATTAAGATGGTGCTTGCCACCTGCAGTTCTTGTAAATTTTTGTAGCAATTATATGTTAACATATGTGAGCATATCTACTGCACAATTAAGCAGGAGCATCATTTTATAGTTTTTAAATCAATCAGTCTGGTTAAGATATATCAGTCCATTATAGCTCTAACCTCCACTTTCAATAGGAAGACTCGTATCTAATAGGAAGACCCACTCTGAGCTTTTCCAAGTCCCTGCAGTGACTCAGAGTGGTCACTTCTTGCTGCTCAGTTTTGCCCCCCTTCAAGTGGCGCCCAGGGCATATGCCCTACCTGCCATACCTTAGATATGCCACTTAACAACCCAACTCTAACTAGGATTAGGTGACACTTTATCACAGTGGAATACAATTCTGTCCTCATAAATTCCCAAACGGCAGCACCCACAATGTGCTGCTGGTGATCAGTTGGGGTTGTGGTTTCAAATGGTGGTAGTGCTGGAAACCCATTGTTACTCTGATAGCAAAAGTAAGCTTCCTTCTCCCGTAGTCTCCCCAGACTTGCACCAGCAAAAGAGCTGGCACAGATCCAAGGAGACCCATTGAGGCTGCAGAGGTTTGCTCCAGGATAAGGGAACAAAAGTTTTCTTACCCTGAGGAGACTTGCATGACTGCCACATCGTTGCAGTTGCATCAGTGGGAAGGGATTTATTTTGGATTGGGTCCTAAGAAATGTAAACATTCAGAATTATACTTCTAGGGCCACGACCTTAGGATAGTCATCTGTGGCTTGCTAGATTCCAGTACTGCCTTTTTGCAAATGTCAATTCCTTGATTTATCATAGACTCGGAAAATAATGTTTTAAAAATAGTTCTGAAAATAGCATTGATGGTCATTTTAATCATTCATCCTAGTCTCTACTAATGTCAGTTGTCCTGTTGTCAGAAAAATTACAGCTTTTAAGATTCCCTCCCAGCCTTTTTATCCCCGGAAACTTTTTCAGTTCTGGGAATTGAGGAGGTCAGGCAAAAATTAGTTAATGGCAGTAAAGGTTGAAACTGAAGAAGGTAAAAGGCTTATTAGTATGCGAAAATGCAAATTGTCAACATCATCTGTCAAAATATGCAAGTGTCCTGAAATCAGTGACTCATATGTATTTTTTACTCTTCTCTGTTAAAGACAAGAAGTAACTTCTGAAGCTGGTTTTATGACTTTTCTTATGTATACATTTTTCTTGTTGATGGCATTTTTTTATCCATTTGTGTGGGAAGGTGAAATTAACATTTGCTGTAGAAATCTAATTCTGCTTAGTGTATTTATATCCCTGTACATATGGTGCTTTATTTATTGTTAAGTAATAAAGAAAAAAGATAGCTCTCCTTCATTTCTGGGGCTAGAAATATCTGTGACTAACAGCATTCTCCTGTAAATGCTTTTGGGGAGACATTAATATGTAACTTATTGATTTTCAGAATGCCTTTTAATATTCCTTTAGATTTTAAAGGAAGCATGACGAGCTAATCTCGAGCACATTTTTAGTGTAATGGAATACAATTTCACACAAGCAGAGCTTTGTGTGTTCTACCATGATGCCATGCAAGGGTAAAATCTTGGGGTCAAACTAATTGTTGCATGTGGCCCAATGGGGGTTTATAGACAAGGTCTGTAAAATGTGAGGAAAACACAACAGAGAGTAGGGGGCTATAGTATGTTGCTCTTATCCTGGTTTTAATCCTGATTACCGGGGACCCTGCATCCACTATTAGTAGTGCTGGGGGATTAAAGCAAAACTGAGTTAAAGCAAAGAGGTTTACTGGTACAAAGAAAGAACTGCAGCCATCATTAGCCAGGCAGAAGCAAAAAAGACAGGAAAAACAACCCAAGGAGGAAGCTATTAAGATGTAGGGAGAGAAGCAACCCACAAGTCTACCAACAAACTACCAGTAAAGTCCTTCCATTGATGGAGGCCAACATTTGCACACTTGCTGACCATATAAGGTCCTTCCTTGCACATGCCCGATCTCGTCTGATCTCGGAAGCTAAGCAGGGTCAGACCTAGTTAGTACTTGGATGGGAGACCGCCTGGGAATACCGGGTGCTGTAGGCTTATACCATAGTCTTTCGAGACTGAAGGTTGCCAACCACTGAAGGGGGTAGGGGGCTCAGTTCACATTCTGTTGCTCCAGCAAGACTTTGTAAATGAAAAACCTTCAGCAGAAAGCAGGTGTTTGTTTTTTTCTTCATTAAAAATTGCACCCTGGTGTGTGTGTGTGTGTGTGTGTGTGTGTGTGTGTGTGTGTGTGTGTGTGAGAGAGAGAGAGAGAGAGAGAGAGAGATTCAGGGTTGGGGAGGGTTGGGAGGGTGGCAGTTCTGATCTGAGAGAGGGCAGGAATGGCAGAGGACCCAATCCTATCCAACTTTCCAGCACTGGTGCAGCTGCAATGCAGCCTGGAGGTAAGGGAACAAATGTTCCCTTACCTTGAGGAGACCTCTGTGACTGCCACACCACCAAAGGATGCCGCGCACGCCCCATTGGCACCGCTGCACCGGTCCTGGAAAATTGGATAGGATTGGGCCCTGTCTTGACCCACTTTCCCTCTCAGAGCTTGACCATGTAGAGGAAAAGGTAGTTTTGAATTCAGTGCAGTTAGGTCACTTGCAAACTGCCCCTACTACTCGAGAAACATTACCTTTGTCTTCATCCCAAAGTACCCTAGTACAATTTTGTTAGCATATAGCAACATATGTAGATACACATATATAGTTGTGTTGACGCTTAAGCACTGGTTTTGCTAGGCAGCTGATTTTGATATTCTAACTTACTTGAGAGGGATGTGCGCTGAGTGACTTGTACCCTGTAGCTATAATGGCATCCTGTCAAATCAGTTGGTCAAGCCTATCTCATGAGTGTGAATAAAAACCCATCAAGTGATGAGTAAAAAAAGACCATCATGTGATGAGGAAAAAAAAGATTTCCTTACCCACTTATTTATTTATTAATATACTGGCAGTTAAAAGAAAGAACATGTTCATGTTCCTGAGTAAATCTTTCCACACTGTAGGTGATGGTGACAATTCCTCCTGCTTTATTGCCGAGCGAGAGAGTAAACAGCTTGGATATACAGCATATCTATATGCTACTTGTTAATAAGCAGGGAAGCAAATAATAAATATTCGACTGTTTGATCACCAGTTTTTTAATTAATGTTTTGATGATCTCCAATAAGAATAAAAGTCAGGATGATAATATTGAGTACTGGCAACAGAGAAAAGATGCAATGATTTTTTTTTTTCCTGATTAATGTGACAGGTAAACTATCATATCATCCAGGTTTATACCAAGAAAGAAAGGAAGTGAGAGAAGAGGGGGGTAGTTTAAATCTTATTGTTTTAAATAAGACCACTTAATTCAAACATGTATCTAAAAAGTTCCCAATGGAGAATAAGGCATGCAACAATTCAGGGTTTAGGAGTATAGTACTGTGGTTTGCTGACAGCTTTTCAAGAATTCACATGGAGGATTTGATATTTCTGATGCTTCTTGTTTTAAAAAGCAAATACAGAACAGTCCATTGGAATGAATGCGTGAACAAACATGACAGCCCCTCTATGTTTTAGGCATTGGGAAGCTGTGGAGATGAACCTGGGGAAGTGGTTCAAGTGTTGGACTAGGACCAGAAAAACCCAGGTTCAAATTTTCCCTCAGCTCAGGAACTCGCTGGGTGAACTTGGGCCAGTCAGTCCTTTTGGTCTGACCTACCTCACAAGGTGGTAATGAGGATAAAATGTGTGTGTATGTGAAGAGAAAGAGAACTAGAGATGATAACTTGATTACAGGTTGGCAACCTTCAGTCTCGAAAGACTATGGTATCGCGCTCTGAAAGGTGGTTCTGGAACAGCGTTTAGTGTGGCTGAAAAGGCCGATTCGGGAGTGACAATCCCTTCCACACTGGGAGCAAGTGCAGTCTGTCCCTGGTCTGTCTCCCTGGCTATGGGCCTTCCTTCTTTGCCTCTTAGCCTCAGACTGTTGGCCAAGTGTCTCTTCAAACTGGGAAAGGCCATGCTGCACAGCCTGCCTCCAAGCGGGCTGCTCACAGGCCAGGGTTTCCCACTTGTTGAGGTCAACTCCTAAGGCCTTCAGATCCCTCTTGCAGATGTCCTTGTATCACAGCTGTGGTCTACCTGTAGAGCGCTTTCCTTGCACAAGTTCTCCATAGAGGAGATCCTTTGGGATCCGGCCATCATCCATTCTCATGACATGACCGAGCCAACGCAGGCATCTCTGTTTCAGCAGTGCATACATGCTAGGGATTCCAGCACGTTCCAGGACTGTGTTGTTTGGAACTTTGTCCTGCCAGGTGATGCTGAGAATGTGTCGGAGGCAGCGCATGTGGAAAGCGTTCAGTTTCCTCTCCTGTTGTGAGTGAAGAGTCCATGACTTGCTGCAGTACAGAAGTGTACTCAGGACGCAAGCTCTGTAGACCTGGATCTTGGTATGTTCCGTCAGCTTCTTGTTGGACCAGACTCTCTTTGTGAGTCTGGAAAACGTGGTAGCTGCTTTACCGATGTGTTTGTTTAGCTCGGTATCGAGAGAAATAGTGTCAGAGATCATTGAGCCAAGGTGATAACTTGATTAATCTTGAGGATAGGGCAGAACAGAACCATAAGCATTTAAGTACTATGCCAAAAAGAAAAGAAAATCAGCTTGTGGTAACTTCAGAGTTTTTTGCCCATGCAAGAGAGACATATGTTGTCCCTTGCTTGTGTGTAAAGGCCATTCAATGTTACATCAAACAGGGCAGTGAAATTCTCTACTGGACTACACAGATCCACATACCAGACCACATGAAACTCTGGGTGCAATCCAAACCCACTTTCCAGCACTGGCATAGCTGTGCCAGTGGAACATATGCTGCATCCTGCATTTAGTTGGGGGGCAGACACAGAGGCCTCCTCAACGTATGGCAATGTTTGTTCCCTTACCTCGAAGTTGCATTACCCTTACGTCGGTGCTGGAAAGTGGGTTGGGATTGCACCCTGTGTGTGTAATCTCATCCATGTAATTTTCCCCTGTGTTCCTGCTCATGTTTCAATTCATGTACCATATGTGGTGGTCTAAAAGGAAGAAAACACAGATGAGAAATAAGAGCAGGAACAAGAACACATAAGGGACACAAAATAAGAGGTTTGGGAGAAGGACTGAGAGTTGTGCAGAAGATTGAATGTCTCTAAAGGCACAATCCTAACCAACTTTCCAGCTCTGGCATAGCTGAAAAAAAGCCCCAAGGTAAGGTAACAAACATGCCCTTACCTTGAGGAGCCCCCCTTGACTGCCTCTCCACTGCAAGATGCAGTGCATGGCACATGGGCACGGCTATGTCAGCACTGGAAAGTTGGTTAGGATTGTGCCCAAAGTCTGACTGCTAGTTCAGTCTTAACAAAGCCCTGAGAATCATGTTATGCTGGAAGGTTGGGAGTTGATACTGTGCTATTCTATCCTGCTACAGAAGCTCAGAGCCACATGTTACAGCTTCTCCCCAGAAATATCACCACTCTAGAAATTGAGAAAATGCTGCTCTGGGGAAAAGCAACAAACTTTCTCTCACATGGATTCTCATTCCATCACTTTCTTTTTTAATCCTATCCTTTCTCCAGGAAGCTCAGGGCAGTTTACAAGGATCTGCTCTTGGTTCCCACAAGAACCTTGTGAAGCAGGTTAGCCTGGGAGAGACTCACCGTCCCAAGACCACCTGGCAAGCTTTGTGACTATGGGGGATTTGAACCTGGATTTCCACAATTCTAAGTTCAACATTCTAGCACCGCCATACTGGCAACAATAATCTTTGCAGCCTGGTGGCATTGCAGGGGCACTGCATGTAGCTTCATTGTGCTGGTTCACATCTGAATATGGCCTTAGCAATCTCAAAGTCAATGTGGCTAGATCTTGCTCCCATGTACTCTCCAACTATAAGGACTAGTGACTTAAGATTTATTAAAACATGGAAACTGGGCTGGGGCACCTTCCTTATGAGGAAAGGCTACGATGTTTGGGCCTCTTCAGCCTAGAAAAGACAGGGGGGACATGACTGAGGGGGGACATGATTGAGACATACAAAATTATGCATGGGAAGGATAGAGTGGATAGAGAGATGTTCTTTTTCCTCTCACATAACACCAGAACCAGGGGACATCCACTAAAATTGAGTGCTGGGAGAGTTAGGACAGACAAAAGAAAATATTTCTTTACTCAGCATGTGGTTGGTCTGTAGAACTCCTTGCCGCAGGATGTGGTTATGGTATCTGGCCTAGATGCCTTTAAAAGGGGATTGGACAAGTTTCTGGAGGAAAAATCCATTACGGGTTGCAAGCCATGATGTGTATGTGCAACCTCCTGATTTTAGAAATGGGCTACGTCAGATGCAAGGGAGGGATGCAAGTCTCTTGTTATCTGGTGTGCTCCCTGGGGCATTTGGTGGGCTGCTGTGAGATACAGGAAGCTGGACGAGATGGGCCTATGGCCTGATCCAGTGGGGCTGTTCTTATGTTCTTATGAAGGTGACATTCTCAGGATGCCAAATGGCACAGCTATACAGAGACCATTATGCTCACCTTTGTGTTACAAACCAATATGGCTTTTTGTGATTAGATGTTTTCAACACGTTTGAAAGTGTTGACTTGTTTACTAGCACTGGTAGTACTAAGGGCTCTGATCACTTACAGAGGACCCACAACATCTTTTGAGACTTGCCTGTTTCCCAAAGATTTTTTTTTAAAAGCTTGTTGAAAGTTGAAAAGTCTGCCCCCACCCACCTTGATTTTGTAGAATTTTGCACTAGGTTTCAACTTCTACTGCCATTCTTGTCAGTCTTATAATTGGCAACTAGTTTCACCTATTGGAAGTGCTATGGGAGTTTTGCCCAAGATGAACTGTGTTCCGCAGAACCATGATCAGGTTGGAAATGGAAGAATCTGATGCATTTGTCAGGCTCCTGGATGAAGTCTGAATCATTTTGGCTGATGCTGAACAGAATTTGATTTATCAAGTTGAATCATAGCACACTTACAAAATTTGCATAAGCCACCAGAAACTTGTTTTGCACACTAGACTATTCAAAGCACTTAAAATGCATTATCTGGTTGTAAACTTTACAACAAACCTGTAATACCTAGTATTAATAACAAATTCAGTGCAATAGATGGATCACCCCCAGTTTGTGGGGTGGGACACAAGTTTGGGGCAGAGGCAAGATATGAGCTGGGATCTGTCTGATTCATGGATTAACTCAGGGGTGTCAAATTCATTTCTTATAGTGAGCCAAATACCATTCATGGCATCTGCTGAGGACCAGAAGTGATGTCATTAAGCAGGAAGTGATGTCATTAAGCAAATGATGTCCAGAAATATATATTTTTTCTCACTGAGGAACTCAATAGCTGCAAATGACAAGACAAAATGCACAAATCTTGATCATCTTTTCAAGATGCTGCTGAAAGGGTGGACTGCATCGTAAGTGGACTCCTCCAGTGCCACCCTTTCAGCAGTGCCACTTTTGCCAGTGTGTCACTTTGGTGGTACTAGAAGAGCCCAACTATCATGCGGGCTAGATAATGGCCTTATGTTTGACATCCCTAACTTAGCTTCTTATGTGCCGCGTTATTCTAGCTTGCTACACTCTTGTTCAGGTGTCCCAGCTTTTTTAATGGGCTTTCAGTGAGAGAACATTCTGAAGGGTTGTATTTCGATTTTGCTTGTGGTGCCCTTGCAGAATGAGCTGCCCGTGGCCAGCAATAAACTAGTGTCATTCTGTGTACCACTCAAAAATCATAGTCCTTGCAAATCTGTTTGCGGCTGCAGACCGTAATTCAATGGAAAAGCAAAAAAGGTCTTCTGCATTGCATAGGAAGCCACCATTGCCTGAGTCAGACCATTCATCCATCTATCTCAGTGTCGTTGACACTGACTGGCAGTGTGGCTCTCCAGGGTTTCACGCAGGAATTTTTCTGAGCCCTGCCAGGAGATTGAAACAGGGACCTTCTGTATGCAAAGCAGATGCTCTTCCATTGAGCCACAGCCCCTCCCTTGTGCTGGAAATGCATTTTCTCGCAGCAAAATGGACTGATTCGCTCCCTCCCGCCCTTCCCGACTCGCACTGGATGGTCACGTGTTGACATAACTTCATTTCATAATCTCCAGACTGGGCTTGGTGCAATTTAACAGCTTCAGAGGAAGCCAGTGCTAATGCATTGATTTGACTTTAATAGAATTTTGCTGTCTATGGCCACTGGCTCGCCGCAGTGCACGCACGCCTCCGTCTTAACCCATCCGAAGGCTCTGTTCGTTTCCAGTTGAGCTCCGTTTGTTTCCAGTTGGATAGGTTAAGCAAAGACAGACCTCACTGTTCTCAATTCACTTTATGATCCTCCCATCATAAAAAATAATATCAGCACCTTGCTTTTCATGTCAGAACTACATTTGAGCTGCTATTCCCTATGCCCATGAGTAAATCCCATAAAAGCTGCCCCGTTGTACTGTCGCTATTTTTCCTTGTGGATGATTGATTGATGGATGAGTGCTGACACTTCAATGAAGCTATTTCGACTGCCATCTCAATCCGATGATGTGAGGGGTATATTTTCTGTCCATGCCTCATTACTTCAGAATGACATTCCTGGAACTTCATTTACTTTTCCCCTCCTTCCCTCAAGCGCCATATTTTTCCCCATCTAGGTTATGCATGCCATAAAAAAAGCAATTTGCTATTATATGTGGCATAAGGGCAACACTTTCCCTAGGAGGTAAATAAGAAGGGGAGGGTTTTTTTCCCCTCTCCTCCATAGTGTGTTTAGGGGTTGTGTCAAAATTTCTCAGAAAAGTGTGACGTAGGATTTTTGTTTATTCTTAGAAAGCTATAGAAAATACTAAATAGATTTGACCTATTTGGGTGTGTGTGTGTGTGTGTGTGCAGGTTTAAATTTTATTTTAGTCTCCCTGTGGATTGTTTTTGTCCCTCTAAGCATTCTCTTTTTCCCCCCAACTATATTTTTGGTTCCATGCCTAGCTTACATTTCATATTTCACTTATGTTTTGAGTAGCTGTTTATGATTTGATCCAGTTTTCCTTTAAGGTAAAGAAACCAATTCTTTAAATGCAAAGATGGACTGTTTCTCATAGGCTGGCTTTGTTGTCTAGAAAATGCTTAGCCGGAGAAAAAGTAGGCTGTGCCTATATATTTAACCCCTACAAACAATGCACTGGGTGATTGGACATTTACCCCATTAAAACGTCTTGGAAGCTTTTCTGAGTTGACTTAGAACCTGATTGTAATCTTTGTAATACAGTATTCCCGTTAATAATAACACATAATTAAGACATCCGTTAAAAATCCATAACGTTAATTTAATGGAGAAAATCTAATACAGTTCTATTGGAATTTTTACGTTAAATTAACTTTAACGGGCTTTTAATGGATGTCTTAATTAGAACTCATTATTAACGTGAATATTCCACAAATTAAAATCAGGACCTCAAAAGTTTTAATGGGAAAAAAGTTAAAAGAACAATTTTTAAACAGAAAGCTTCCTTCTGCTCCCTCCGTATGACAATTTAGCACTTTTGGAGAATAAACTGGAATTTAAAAATATGAAGAAAAGATTGGCAATCCTGAAGTCTGTCTACACATCACTAAGGATATGGAATGATTCTCTTGACCCTAAGGGTTTGCTGTAGCACTGAGCCAAACTGGAAAAGCTTTTAGCTCTTATTACATATCTTGAAAAATACAATAAGGTTTTTTGTTGCTGTTGAAAAGTCACTCGGTTGCATACATCTTGAAATATCTAGCCATGGATATTTTAAATTAAGAAAAGAAAAGCAAGAAGAAGAAGGGGGGGGGGGAACCACAACATGTGTAAGAGATCTGAAACAATCCATTTTCAACAATTCTTTGGCAGCAACATGGTTAACCATAACTACTTAAACAACTTGCTGGGAAGATTAACGCTGTTCTGAGTTTTTTTTTTGGCTCAGAATCTGTTTTAACTTAATAATTCTTGCTGTGATATATTGATCCCTCGTGCAATGACTGGATTGGGCAACCCAGGTGCATCAGTAATCGCTACACTGAGTTGAAACATTTTCCTTTAGACAAACTATCCCAAAGGGGTTATAAATAGGAAATGGACATTACCCTGAAAAGCAAAGCTTCCAGTGCGACTGCATCTTGTGGAACACACTTGGACATTAAACTATGAAGAATTATACTTTTTTTCCCCCTGTCAAGTGTTACAAATTGACAAAATAAGTACATCAATGTTCTCAGTCATTATCCTACTTCAGGGGTACTTTGTTTTAGTGACAGCAAAAAGGGACAGTGGAGACCAGACAGCCTCGGTGCAGTTTATCAATGAAAATCTAATATCGTCCATAAGCAGGGGAGTGGAAATCAATACTTCATTACCAAATTGTTAGTAAGGATGAAGAAGAATAGCTGGAGATTTTTATTATTCTTTTTGGCAGTCTTCTCTCAGTCCGGGTTGTTGGAAGTTCAATGTCAGAAGTGCAGCGGCGTGCAGAGGTGGGCTCAGGGCGGGCAGTCGGGAGAGGAGAGCGGGGGGAGGGGGATTAAGGCATTTGTCCTGCAATCAGAAATAACAAAATAATAATAATAACAACAATAGAAACCACAACACAGTAATTGCTTTGGGGTAATTCTAAATGCCATTCGTTTTGCTGACATGTCTTCAAGTGTACCAGTTTCAGAGGGATTTGAGATTTATAAGGAAACAAGAATGCAGGCAGACAGACAAGGGGAACTCGAGGGCTGCAGCTCAGTGGAAAAGTACCTGCTTTCTATGAAGGAGGTTCCAGGTTCGAATCTCAAGCATTTCCAGGCAACAAAAAAATCCCTCAATGAAAAGCCTTTGTCAGATAACACTGACGGACTGCTGGGATATGTCAACTTCACATATATATGGTAGTGTCTTGTGTTTCTGTGGCTCTCTCTTGAGTTCCAATCACAATACAAAGTTCTGGTTATGAAGCCCAAAGCAACCCAGGGCTACAATATCTATGGAGTGCCTCTTCACATTCCACCATGACTTTTAAACTCTCCTGGAAACACATTACCAAATCAGATTTGTAAGGGTTTGCTCAGAGCATTTGTACAGGTGCTCTTGTTGGTCAGCTTGGATTGGGAATTTCCAGACTGTACGTCTTCCAGAAGTGAGGTAACATGTCTTTATACAAATTGGAATGTGTTGGCTAGGATTGGAGAAAAATAGGGCAGATGAACTAGTACATTGCTACCCACTCTAAATTTTTGGAATGGTAGGCTATAATTCCCATGAATAAATGGGGGAATTTGTCCCACTATTGTTCTAGTTCAAAGAGGTGTTTTAAAGCATGACAAACACCCGCAAAACCTCTAAGGCAGTGGTTCTCACACATTTAGCACCGGGACCCACTTTTTATCTGTCAGAATCTGTCAGGACCCACCGGAAGTGATGTCATGCCCAGAAGTGATGTCATCATGCAGGGAAATTTGTAACAATCCTAGGCTGTAATCTTACCCACACCTACCCAGGAGTAAGTTCCATTTACTTTCACTGTTAAAATAATATACATAGTGTACTTGTTAAAAGTACAGGTCTGTTACATTTCCCCAAATGCAGTCACATATCATGGTAGCATCGAGTCTAATATATTAAAAATAAAATTTTGAAATGAATGGGGACCCACCTGAAATTGGCTCACGACCCATCTAGTGGGTCCCGACCCACAGTTTGAGAAACACTGCTCTAAGGGGCAGTGATAGTGGAGGGAGCAACGAACAATGTCCATGAACAACAATGCTGCTAGAATACCATCTCCAACTTTCTGGAGAGAAAGAGAGAGAGAAAAAAAGATCACCCCCCTTCAGGTTCCGAGTGTCAAGAACTTTGACTAAAAGGCCACATACGTGGTTTCCAGCATTTGACTTGAAAGTAAAACTTAATTAACTTTCTGTACTAGAATGTCAGTGGCCTGAGGATCACAGCTGGCTTTACCACTAGATGGCTGCCCAGGGCAGTACTTTGTAGAAGGTTGAAGGCCTGATCAGATGAAAGGTTTGCTTACAGTTGCCTTGGGAGGTGTGCAGTGCAGACAAGTCCAGCTGTGGGATGTGGGATGCAGGCTCTGATGTGACAGAGAAGCAAACATTCTACGTGACTGTAGACAGAAAATGCAAATTCACTTTTTGGAATCACCGGAGCAGATCAAGATAAACGCTCAATTCAGAAAATCCTCAGAATTGGTTCAGGGCAGGGGCATAGCTACAAGGGTGGTGGCGGGGTAAGTATTGCAGGTGCTGCAACGCACTGTGTAAGCAGCTCTCCCACTCATCATCGGAGCCATTCAAGGCCATCAGAGCCAGAATGGCTCCGACAGCAAGTGGGAAGGGCCACTGACACAGTGAGTTGCAGCATATGAAGTAATTAATGAGCCTCCACTCCTGTAGTTACACCACTGGTCCAGAGGCTTGGAAAATTGGGGAATGTGCTTGGGACCTCCCATCCCTCTTTCTTCATGCACCAATGCCCTCTTCTGTTCCTGGTTTTCTCTACCTATAGTTTGCCCTGTTGTTTGAATTGAGCAGCTGTCGTTTAACACTAACCTATGGAATTTGTGTTGCATAGGACTTCAAACCCCGTTTTTCACATCATATAGACCAGTGTTTCTCAAACTGTGGGTCGGGACAATTTTAGGTGGTTCCCCATTCATTTCAATATTTTATTTTTAATATATTAGACTTGATGCTACCATGGTATGTGACTGCATTTGTGGAAATGTTACAGACCTGTACCTTTTACAAGCTACTATGTATATTCTTTTAACAATGATAGTCAATGGGACTTACTCCTGGGTAAGTGTGGGTAGGACTGCAGCCTAGGATTGTTGAAAAATGTTCCTGCTTGATGATGTCACTTCCAGTCATGACATCACTTCCAATGGGTCCTAACAGATTCTCATTCTAAAACGTGGCTCCCAGTGCGAAATGTGTGAGAACCACTGATATAGACTGAAGGCTAGCATCTACCCAGTTTGAATCCCATGCTCCCAGTTCTCCAAGCTATGCTACAGAGACAGAATATGACAACTGAACTAGGCCAAAGACCATTCTGGTCTTACCTGTTATGTTTTGGAATGAGATGTTCTCAGCTTTCACTTGTAAAATGAAATTAGACTTCACAGGGTTCCCTAGGCAATTAGTGAGTTTCTGAACTGGCCTAAAACTGTTCACACATCAATTAGGAGATGATCACCATACTTTAATTATATTTATATCCAATCTTACATGGGGCTTCCAGTGCTCTCTCTCAACCTGGTTACTGATACAGTTTACACCCATTCCAACAATGCTGTAGCCTCCTGTGTTCCCAGATAATTTATTGGGTCTGATTTCTGATTTAGACCATTAAACTGTAAGTGAAAGGAAAGAGACCTAGGGGGTCCTAAAATTAAAACTTATGATCATTGCTGCTTTGCAAATTACAATTTGATTTTTTTCCTGTTTCATGAATGTGATACTTTTGTGGTAAATATGTCTTTGGATTTAAAAAAAAAACAAAAAACAGACATAAGCAAGTGCGTGAAACTCTAATTGAGCCCCAGGCCCTAGACCTGTTTACACGAATCCCCCAGGCCCCATCACATATTATCCTTAAAATATTATTAAAAATATATACCGCTTTTCAACAGAAAGTTCACAAAGCAGTTTACAGAGAAAAAAACTCCAAAACTAATGGCTCCCTGTCCGAATTTAAGGGACTCACAATCTAAAAAGATGCAAAAGAACACCAGCAGACAGCCACTAGAAAAGACACTGCTGGGGTGAGCAGGACCAGTTACTCTCCCCCTGCTAAATAAAAGAGCAGCAGACACTTGAAAAAGTGCCTCTTACCCAGTTAGCAGATAATATCATAGAATCATAGAGTTGGAAGGAGTCGAATAGGTCATCTAGTCCAACCCCTTTGCAATTAGACTTTGCAATATGTCCTTCCCAAATCTAGTTTAGCCCCCCCTCCCACAAATACAATATTATTTATATCAATTTCAGACATGCTGCTGAAAACTCTTTTATGCCTCTCTGTGGCTTCTGGAGTGCACTTGTGAAAGACCAGAATGCAGTTTTGAATCGGCCTTTTAAATCAATTGATTGACACAGAGAGAGGCAGATTCACAATCGCATTTCAGCCTTCCCGTCATTTTTGCACCTGTGAACAGAGCTGTTCTCCAAATTCTTTCCCATCCCCTGCTACCTGATGCTTTTAACTGGAGATGCTGGGGATCTTGACCCTGGAATCTCCTGCCAGAAGGCATGTGCCCTCCCCCTGTGTGATGTCCCCTCCTCTGTAGAGATACATCTCAGTGGCTGTTAAGAACTAGTTTCATATTTTAAAACTTGGAAGGCTGAGCCACTGAGTCGGGGGGAAAGTGGAACAAAACACAATGCAAATTCAACAAAGGAAAAAAGGATACAACAGAATCAGTTGCTCAGCATAAGCAAGGGGGAAGTGTCTTCTCCTACACTAGCCAGAGGAGTCTGTGTTGACATTTAAATCATAATTTGTGAATGGCTAATGCACGTTAATTTGAAGCAGGGAAAGATTCCTAAATGATATGCAACACACTTTAAAATGCAGAGGTCATTTGGGCCTTCTTCTGTCAGAAATCAGTTTCACAGGCAATGGAATGTCAGCATCAGTGTTTATGGATGCAGTGTGGTGGCTGCCCAAACATGAAAAAGAACTTTTACGCGGCGTGGTCCACACGAACAGCTGCATCATTCTAAAGTGGCATGACTGGAATGCCATCGGATGCTGTCTTGGGCCCGCTGCCTCTGAGCTACAAATAACCCCACTAAAACTCTCAATCTTACCATGCTCCTTGCATGCTGCCCATGAAACTCAGAAATGCAGGGAGAACGCATTGGCAAGGAGCATAGTAAGGAGCAAGGAGCATAGTAAGGAAGGGAATGGTTTGCTTCTTGCTCAAGTGATCGAGAAGCAAATCACTGCAGTTTGCATTGACAGTAGCTGGAGGGAGGCAGCAATGGCTGACTTGGGGTGAAAGGAATCCAAATCCGCCTTTCCCGTTGCAATCTACTGGCAGGTGACTGCATGGACTGGCAGCGTTTATAAGTTGAGCTCCCATACCTCCTGAGGAAGATATTTCAAGATCACCTGCTGACTGTTCCTGAAATTAGCTTTTTTTCCTACTCCTTCTCGGGTGCCCACTTTACTGATGAGCAGCCCAATCCTGAGCTGCCCGGTGCCCAGAGGAGCCGTGGCACCAAAATGGCGACCACTGCATCCTGACCATGCTGGGCAGCTGCCCATGGCTCCTTGGGGGTAGGGGGCAGGCAGTTCATTAGCACCACCCCCTACCTGTACGGTAACCCCTATTTTAAAAGCAATTTTAGCAGCCTGCAGAGGGTGTTTCAGACAAAGCAACCTCCCCGCACCATTAAGAAAAGTAACTGGAGAGAGGAGTCAGGATGTGCATGCAGCTCACTTATTGCCGCTAGACCACAGTGTTGCAGTGAAAGGAGAAGCTGCACTGGCAGAATTTCCCCTTTAGTTTGTCAAGTTCGCGCATGCCTCTCCAGTTCAAGCCTGGCAAGCCCACATCCAATTCACTCCCTTGGTCAGACCTCCCAATCTTCCTTGTTTGCATGCTCCCTTCCTTCTAGAACCTGTCCCATTCCTAGGTTCTGTGAAAGGCTTTGCCTCCATCCCACATTCCCCATGGCCAGGACCATATGATTCATAAGGCTGGCTAGGCCGAAGTCTAGGGGCCCTACAGGAAGTAGGTGTAGTGACATCGCGGAAGATATTGCAGAGGAGATAGGGTGTGGTGTCCACAGTGCCCCTTACTCTAAGTAAAGCAGGGTTAAAGCCCTGGTGGTAGCTGGAGGTGTGCTGCACAGCTGCAGCCACTAGAGGCTAAAGTGAACCTGGGAGCATATAAACAGCACCTGGAGGAACTAGTGGGATGGGTTGTAGGAGGAGACGAGATGAGATGAGACGTGACCTGACTGACTGACCGACCGACCGACCTTGGACTGTGACTGGACTTATTGGCTCTGGAATCTGACTTGGCACCTTTGACGAATTGGACTGGCTTATCTGGAATCTGACCTCGGACTGTGACTCGGCATATTGGCTCTGGACTCAGGATTTTCCTGCTTGATGATGTCACTTCCGGTCATGACATCAATTCCAGTGGGTCCTGACAAATTTTCATTCTTGAAAGCGGGTCCCAATGCTAAGTGTGTGAGAACCACTGCCTTAAGCCATTCTGTCTTTCCAACACTTTTGCCTTGCCAGCCTCCTTCCAATAAGGCACAGTTTCTCCTGATATTAGCCATTGAAGTTCGTTCATAATCATGCCTTCCCATTAGTTCCCCATTTCCTTAATTCTGAGTCTTCTCTGCCCTTCTTTTTTCAGGCCCTCAGCTTTTTCATCTACTGTTCCCTCAAGTCCTGGTTCTCACACAGTCTACTCCCTTCCTTTAGCTATCCTACAACTGGACTCCTTACCTCTTCCTTCTTTGCATCCACCTCTAGGACTTTGCTATTTCCAGTCCCTTCCCACACAGATTCTTTCATTAGTGTTTTTTTTCCTACCCAGCAAAATTTACCTTTCCTTTCCTCCCACAAAATACTTTGTTCTGATAGCTTCATCACCTCTGCAGGATGTTTGTGAATACAGGCGTGTGTCGCTTCACAACCTTCTGCATAATGATGGACCGCACATACAACGGTGGTCAAAGCACAACAAAGAGGCACTTAATGAGGCAGTCAGGTCTTCCACAGTTTGCAGCAGGGTGTCTGTTTACACAACAAAGAGGCTCTTAATGCAAAGAAGAGGCAATCTAATTCCAGCAGCCTGTGCAGCCAGTTAGTGTCTGGCAGGAAGTGTCTATTTACATATCAAAAGCACTAGATTGGGCTGAATGTTCGCTTAATGACCTAATTGCGTAACAACAAGGATCGGAGAACCTATCCCGTCATTAAATGACGTACACCTGTATTCTGTAACACCACACAAGCTGAGACCATTGATGTCAAAATCTTTGGTTTTCCCTTTCAAAAGGAAAGTTATCCTATTCAAAATTTTTCTTTTGCACATTATCGTATATATTTATATTAAAGGTAAATTATATTGAAATAAATGAAATCTATATAAGAGGTCTCAATCCAGAACCTCCCTTTTCCAGCTTCTATGTGGGTTAGAAGTAGGTCAGGACTGTATCAAACTAATACATTTCAGCTAAGCTTTTAAAAATTATTTCCCCCCCCCTTCACTTCCTTTTTAGACTGCTGTGAAATTCTCTTTGCTCATCACTGACAAATTTCCAAAATGAAACATCATGTCAGCCTTTCTCTGGAAAAGGAGGAGTTGGCATTGCTGTGAGACTTAATCTCTGCGTTTTGCAACGCAAAGAATGTACACAGAAATTCATCAGGAGATTGGAAGAAAAATATGCACTTCTGTCAACTTTGTGCACTACAAGGCCATCCTTCCTTTAGCATGGAGACAGCTTGGGACAATCCCTCGCACACTTGCCAGATCTGAGGTGACATGGGCTTACTTGGCTTTCAAGAGCTGCGCAGATGAAGACTGAACTTCAGTAGCTGTGGCTTCTTCCATCACCATGATGGGACAAGCGGCTTCTGTCAAATTTCACTCTTCTTCGCAACTATTAAAGGCTCAGGAACTGCACATCATGTTGAATCTGTCAGCTCTGATCCCAACTGACAGCATTTTGTGAGTGAACCTAGGAAGCTGCCACACACTGAATCAGACTCTTGCAGCACTTTCCAAACTGGCCCAACCTGTGACACCCTTCCCTAATGCTTGGGACCTGGAAGTAAACGGAGGTGATGCATGATGATGACACCATCACTTACTTCCGGGTTTGGAGGCTTGCAGTTACCTTACAAACAGTGGTAAGAAGCTTTGGATGGGTGGGAGAGCATTTCTAAGTGTGTGAAAATCATGTGCTGGAGCTCCCCCTGCAGCGCCAAGCCTTCTCTCACCATTTGCAGGGTTTTGTCACAGTCTCTCTAGTGGGCGGTGGACATCCCACATTCTCCCGATGAGTGCCTTGCAATGCCCCAGGATGTTGCAGTGCAGTCTGTGAAGATGTGGACTATAGGACCATCTAGCTCAGTATTATCTGCATTGATGGACAGTGGCTTTGTCCTACCTGACAAAGAACCAGGGATTATATGCATGCAGAACTTGTGCTCTCCCACTGTTATGGCTCCTCCTCACAAACATAGTCTTTTCTGGGCCTGCCTTATAATCCGAGTCTTACCACCGGTCAATTTAACCCCCAAAGTGTTATTTAAATGAATGAGAAATCCAGTTACTATGTTGATATTTTTTAAAAAAATTGTATTCAGGTAAACTGCCACTGAGTATGAAGGCTCTACAGGTCGTGCCTCGTTATCCACTAGGGTTCCGTTCCGGAACCCTCAGTGGATAAAAAAAAAAATTCAGTGGATACCACATCAATGGAAAAAATAGCTTTAAAGACCCACTTCCAGTTTTCTTGCTCCTCCATGTCATCCCAGAATACATTGGTATAGATGCTATAGAGCATTGAGCCACTAGATGAGGTGAATAAGGGAATCTAGTGGAATGAAATTATAATTATTTAATAGCACGAAGGTGGAAAATTGGATTTTTGTGCTTTTTTCCTCATTACAAGCATTTAAAGGTGGACCTCAGTATCAGTGGTGAGTCAAATCAGTGGATACCAAATCAGTGTATGACGAGGTCCCACCTGTGTTTAGCTTCCACGGCTCGCAGTCCTGGAGAGTTCTGCTCCATGAATTTGTTTCTACGCATTTATTAAAGCTGTCTGTAGAGCTCTGTCACCTCCTGGATCGTGCATTGCACATGGTTGATATGAGTGGTGTGCTGGATGAAAGCATCTGAGAACAGGGCCTCCAAAATAATACCAGATCTGAGTGATCGGTACAACCAGCAAGGCTCCATTGGGGTCCGATATTTCCCTCCTAGCTTGTTTTCCACTGTAATCCAAAGCCTGTAAAAATCCCAGCGAAATTAGTCCAGGAAGAGGGACTCTGCATCTTTGAGTAATGAGACTGGGAAACTGGGAACGCTTTTTCCACTCACTCATTTCTCACTGTACGGCATTCCGATTCCATGACACTCCATAATAAATCACAGCTTATCACTCACATGGGAACGTAACACAAGCTCAAGTTAAGATTCGTTAGTGATTGTAAAGAAGAAACATGAATTGCTCTATATCAGAGCTTTTTGATCATCTTCCGGCCCGCTGCAGGCACTCTTTTTTATTGTTATATTTACTGTAACTGTTGTTTAAGGCATAAATAAAAGAGGAGGAAAGCACAGAAAAATATGAATAATGTAAATAAATTTATTTGTCTTATTTATGCGTTGATGTAAGCATTTGGCAATAACTCTGCACAGCGGTTTGTATCCTGCATCAGAGAGAGAGAGACAGAGAGAGAGAGAGAGAGCTGCACCAGTGGACAGATTCTGGAAGGCTATTAATAGCATTAATGGCTAATGCCTTGCCAGGGAAAAAGGCCTGCTGCTACTTTCAAGAGGAGGCCAATTTGCAGGGGTATGTGAAAGACCACCACCCACAGTGTCCATGAAGCAGCCAAGCACTTTCCAGGCCAAACAACGTTTCTGAACTAAAAGCCCCCTTCCCCAATGTGTGACCTGTCCTCCCTTCATAGTCCTAAAGGAAGGGGTTTCACCCTCTGGTCCTCCTGACAGTAGCATAGCTAGAGCGGGGACAAAACCATAAGTACCGCAGGTGCCACAGCACACCTTGTAAGTGGCCCCTCCCACTCACTGTCAGAGCCATTCCAGATGCAATAGCAATGCACCAGAGATACTGTTTGGTTCCGAAAGCACCTGTGCATTGCCATCGCTGCCTGGAATGACTCTGAGAGCAACTGTGGAGGAGGGGGCTTACATGGCACATTGTGGCGCCTGCAATACTTACCATTTTGTCACCCTGCTAGCTATGCTACTGCCTCCTGATTAAAAAGCAGCCAGTCAAAACTCAGCTGGCTTCTCACCAGAAAGGAGGCTGCCGCCTTTCCTCTGGGCCTAACTGCAGATACAGGATCCGCTGATATGGGGGGCCCCTGTACTAATTTAAACTGGTATTTGAATCATGAGTGGGGAATACTTTGACAAAGGTCACAAAATGGGCATGGGAATACAACGGAAAAGACCTTTTTCCTTAGCTGTTGGTTGGACGTTGTGGAGTAATACGTTTTTCATCTTCTGCCCAGTGATACCTGTAGGGCAGAGGTTTTCAGACTGGGGCGTTGTGACGCCCCAGCCTGAGGGCCCTGGCCTCTTTTCCCTTAAGGGGTGGGGGCAGCCAGGAGGCAGGGAGGAGGCTCAGAGGGCTTGGCTGCACTTACCAGAGCCTCCTGCAGCCCCCCGGGGGTGCAGGGAGCCTGGTGTGACTGTCTGGAGGGCTCCCCGATGCTTCAGAAGTGAAAGTGGAGCGATCGTGCCCCTCCTCCGCGAAACCGGAAGCAGAGCGCGATCGCTCCACTTTCACTTCTAATGGGGCTGCAGGGGCTGCAGTGCACTCCCCAGTCCCCATGCCCCCAGTCCCCATGTCCCCAGGGGGACATGATTGAGACATACAAAATTATGCAGGGGATGGACAGAGTGGATAGGGAGATGCTCTTTACACTCTCACATAGCACCAGAACCAGGGGACATCCACTAAAATTGAGTGTTGGGAGAGTTAGGACAGACAAAAGAAAATATTTCTTTACACAGCGTGTGGTTGGTCTGTGGAACACCTTGCCACAGGATGTGGTGATGGCGTCTAGCCTGGACACCTTTAAAAGGGGATTGGACAAGTTTCTGGAGGAAAAATCCATTACGGGTTACAAGCCATGATGTGTATGCGCAACCTCTTATTTTAGAAATGGGTTTTGTCAGAATGCCAGATGCAAGGGAGGGCACCAAGATGAGGTCTCTTGTTATCTGGTGTGCTCCCTGGGGCATTTGGTGGGCCGCTGAGAGATACAGGAAGCTGGACTAGATGGGCCTATGGCCTGATCCAGTGGGGCTGTTCTTATGTTCTTATGTCCCTGCAGCAGCCGTCCTGGGGTGTGGGTGAGGCTCTGCAGGGCTCCCCAGGTCAGCAGAAGTGAAAGTGGGGCAATTGAGCTCCACTCCTGCAAAACTGGAAGTGGAGTGCGATCGCTCCACTTTCACTTCTGCTGACCTGGGGAGCCCTGAAGACGCTCGACAGGGCTCCCCGCACCCTAGGACGGCTGCTGCAGGGACTAGGGAGTGCATCCCAGTCCCTGCAGCCCCCCTGAGCGGCGCGATCCTGGGGATTGCATCTCTGTTTCCCCCCACCTTCTGTTTCCCCACCCCCACCTCTGTTTCCCTTCCCTGCAAGGACTTACTGTGGGTTTCAAACTCCGGGAGAGCATGAAAACCCCAGCACTGTCTGTTCTAGTGGCTGTCTGCTGGTATTCATTTGCATCTTTTTAGATTGTGAGCCCTTTTGGGACAGGGAGCCATTTAGTTATTTGATTTTTCTCTGTAAACCGCTTTGTGAACTTTTAGTTGAAAAGCGGTATATAAATACTAGTAATTAATAAATGTAAGGTAACAGTGCTTTAGAAACCACTGGATATCATTACTAGGCTCTGTCTTGTATTTTCCTTTCCCACACTTCTGTGTTGTGTTCAAGATAAAGAGATCTCTCCTTGGAGAGATGTGCAAGGCATCCTCATGTCACATCAGGAGTTTATATACATCTCTGTGCAGGGAAAGATCTGATAGTTTTCATTCAGAAGTGATGGAGGATGGTCCAGGAAGTGCCAGTGAACAGCATTTCCTGTCTTCCCTGATCTCGCTTACTACCACTGTCCTGTCACTGCTCTGAGACAAGATTCTTGCAAGTCAAGAAACCCTAATTATCCAGGAGTTATTTTCTTTTCTTTCAATTTGCTTCAGGCCTTTGATTAACCCCTTGATTGTGCAATCAAATCTAAGACTGAAGCAAGTTAAGTGGTTGTCTTGGGTTATAGGTTTCCATTTGCCTAACAAACTACTGGGGAAAGGATAAGTTTTTTTCCTCTCCCCTCTGGCAAGAAAAATCCCAAAGAGCTTTCTTGCACAGGAGAATCTCATCTTTGTATCTGCATGAATTTCATGAAAAAAAAAACGACATTTGTGCCACTATTACAAACCTGAGATTATTATTATTTTTTAAGCAATGCAGGAGTTAGGGCAAATCTGTGTTACGTGCTTTCCTGTGACTCTTTTCTCAATGCAGCCGCTGAGACCAAAATGCACATTATGCTAACGGCATCATTTCTGGCCCAATCAAACACTTACCCCTGTTGATGTAGCAGTGCCAAAATGGTGACTGCTGCATTGGATGGGGGGAATTGCAGGAGTCTCCTCTAGGTATGGGAACAATAGATTCCTTACCTGGGGGCAAGCCTTCACATTGTGAGGCTGGGTCTACTCATACTGGTGCTAGCTAAATAGCTGGCACAGGTCTGCATGGACCTATGCTGTGGGATCAGGTCCAAGAAAGGGGTTAGGATTCAGTGGCCACTGCTGCTGCTGAACCCACCCCCTTCCCAGACTCAATATGTCTACCCTGCCCCTGCACAGATTCATCCCTCCCCCATTCCACCCTTCCCCTCCTGCTTTTTCGACTGACTTACCTGCTCTGATGAGCCAATGATACGGGCCGGAAGGCACCAGCCTTCCCACTCGGGCTCCTAGCAACACACTAAGTAGAGTGCTGTTGGAGCACCTTTTACAACAGGTGCTGACTGTTTTGTGGCAATCAATGCCAGTGGAGGATCCTTACTGACAATGGCTGGTAAGTATAAGATTGGGTTCTTAGTGATGTAAGTCTGTCAACATCTCACCCAAGTGCACGGGGTTTGCTCATAGCTATCAACCACAAAAAGGTACTTGCCAAGCTTCTTCACCTCCAAATTATACCCAGGATCTGATTTGGTCATTTAATGTATCCAAAGAAGATGTTTATAATAATATGTATTCTAAAACCAGAAGCAAAGAAAAAAGCCACTTATCCCTGAGCACTACAAGCAAGTCATAAGGGAAAGTCTGTGAGCAGTGACCCCAGCGGTTCTCAAGGACCGCAGGCATTTATACTCTAGAATCCAGCCACAAGCTAATTCCTGGAAAACATTTGGCTTTGTTTGGACATAAATATTCTCCAGCACAGTAAATGCTGTTAGGGGCCTGGTGACCCCTGCAGGAGTGGAAGGGCAGGATAGAATTTTTAAAAAAATAACTAAATCATGTTATAGTTCCTCAGTGTCCAGTTTTATTCTCCTGGAGAAGACAGGGATACATGGGATGAAGGGGATCTAATGTTCAATATTGAAGTAGGAGGCCCTGAGTTCAAATTTCTCCTGTACTCTGAAGTTCACTGCAGAGTTTTTAGCAAACTATGCCTTCTCATCTACCTGTTTAACTCTCAGAGTTGCACTGGAGGTAAATTCAAAACAAAAAGGACCATTTTGTATACTAAAACAACACATTCCATATAAGTTATCGATAATAAGATATGGTCTGAAGATACCTGAGAGCGTTTGTGTGAGTGCATGCGTGTGTACAAAAAGAATTTAATCACTTGTCCAGGCCAGGATTAGACAATCTATTGCTAATTTTATCACAAAAACATGGTTGGGCAGCTCTTGAAACAGGGAATAAATATTTGACAATGCTGCTCAGGCAACTTTGCTAATGATTTCTGAACAACCTCCAGCCGGGGTCTAAATGTCTTCAATATCCATAAACAACTCTATACTGTCCAATTAGGGAGACAAAGACATAGAGGCTTGTCAGGAAGATTTGCATGGCTAAGTGTCTGAGATCACAGAGATGATGAGGGATTGTTCGAGGGGGAATTTCGGGGTTGGGGGAAGAGAATGCCGCACGGAACGGATGGCTATCATTACAATATTACAGAGTCTTACACCTTCCCAATTACTGGCAGGTTTCATTAATTATGGCAACATTTCCCTAATAGAATTCCCCTCTCTTGGCCTTATCACTACCTTCCCTCTGTATACATAAAACACACAACTCAGCAGCCAATCCCTGCAGAAAAACTGGGCCATACGGCAGCAGGTTCAGAGTACAAAACAAACAACCCCATAAATAAGGCAGCAATTGGATTTGAAATAAAAGGCGGTAGAAAATGGGCTGATAATTCAGACATGTGGGAGCTCCTGAACTAATAGCGAGTGTGTTTGGAAATTTTAAAAAATTGAGTTCTTGGGAGAAATGGCTGCCACAACCACAGGGGGATATGCAAGCTGACATGCTTAAAAGCAGAAAAAAAGAAAGGAAAAGCACTTTTTCCATCCAGGCGGGTGCACAAAAGTATTGGCAGATTGCAAAGTGACAGTCACTTAAGGTCTGCTAGATGGAAGTTTTGCTAGTCAAGATGGGGGAATCGTACAAGGATAGGCTGCAGATACCACCGACTCAGTCCCATTAAATATAATGTTGAGAGAGCATTTCCCTGCTGTCATCATGTTACTATCAACAGCATTATCTGTATCAACTGCTTTTACAATTATGCCTAAAGACTCGTCTTTGCAACAAAGACTCCGCAGCCTCCAAACTCGTTTTCATTTTAAATACGCCAACGAGAGGCTCGACTTCAACCCTTCAGCTGCTTGCCACAATCAACACAAAACAGAAAGACCATGCAAACATTTTCAAATCATCACTGAGAACATCTCTCTCTCTCCCCCCCCCCCCGCCATTCCAAGGACGGCCAACTGTTCCCAGCATTTTCTATTACATTTTCTACCTATTATTACATGTAATGGCATTCCTTAAATTTTAAATTAGCTCCAAAGAATAAAAATAATTGAATTCCTGCTGTTTTGTGTACATAGAGGGTGACAGGAGCTAATGTGATAATTTAAACTGTAAATGAGTCTTCACTTTGTGTTCATTAATTACAGCTAATTACTGAATTACAAACCTTCTTGGTTAGGCACTGTTATGTATTCATGTAGCATGTTAGACCTCCAGCTGGTAGAAAACTGTTTTATAGACTTACAAGCTGACACACTAAGCTACCATAGGAACAATTCCATTCAGGGGGCGGCTGGGGGGGGGGGGAAGAAAAAGAAGGGGTGGAGCAGCTAGAAAACTAAAAAGGATAGAGTGCTCCAATTGTAATTAATGGGGAAAAACAATGAACCATATTTGAATCAGAGAGGGAACTCTTCTGCATAATAAACTGAATTTCCCGAATGTTGTGCACTTACACACATACTTTCATTTGCTGGACTTCACTCCCATCTTAACCAGCAGTCAATAGTACTTCAGTTCTGTACTGCATATGCAGTCATTTCAACGGACATTAAAGAATGGTTCCTCAATCTCAATTACCAGTGGTATTACCAATGGAATTTTCATTTTGTCAAAATGGAACCTCCATGTTAAGAGACAGGCTACCTCTGAATATCAGACGCTGCTAGGGACAGACAAGAGCAGGGGACTTTTGCCTTCATGTCTTCCTCCCATGACTTCCTATCCCTCTCTGATGGTGGATAGAGGGACCACTTAGGGCCAAACTCCATTTGACATTAAACCTATCCTTAGAAAATGAAGTTAATGTGAAAAGTGGACCAGAAGCAGTCCTTTTTTACCCAGGCACCCTCCAAAGAAGCATGCAAGAGAGAGGTTTGGATAAACTGGGCCACTTTATTGAATTAATAGGAAATCATATCTGCAGCAGGGCAACTAAATTAAAAAATCCCATCTGTGTGGTATGCTGTTCAGGGGAAATGGTGCTAACCATCTACCTTCCCCAGGTGATCTGGATGATCAATGGGCATACCACCTGACTCAAGGCTGAACCTAGTTGGGAACCAAGTGAACCTATCATGGCCAACCCTGAAGGGTTGAGGCAGCTGGATATACAGGAACTAATCAGTCAAGTTTTTCGGTACCTTTGCGTATCCCAGCTAGGGGGCTTGCCAGCCAGCCTCACTGATCCTGAGCGGTCCTGATTCATGTCCTGGCCTTGCTGAGAATAGACACCAAACATTCAGCTCCTGCCTACCTGGCCTGTACGACACCTGCTTAAAGTGACCAATTAAAATCCTCCATGGGAAAACCTACATGAATAGTGCTGCCTCCAACACCAGGATGAGGTAGGTAAAAAAACTGCCAACCAACTATGCCAATCTGGCTGATAGAAAAAATTCCTACCTGGGGCTCCCAATTGGGCATCCAGCTAATATCAGACTGTATGAAGGATGGGCGGGCAGGGACACTGCTCTGGACGCAACTAAGAACAGAGAGAGAGAGACTCCAGCAATGCATGCCTTCTGCCCCAGAAGGACCATCTTAAAAGGTTACCTCTGCCTTGCCTGCAGAGGTGGGGCTGGGTAAAGATTGCAGCGTGGGGACGTGTACCACCACAAATATGTGAAAATAAGTGGCGAGAGGACAATCTGACTCAGGAATGTGGCTTGTGTTAAGGGCGTGGTTATTTTCATGCCAAAAATCCCACCTGATGTGGCAGTTTGCCCCCCCCCCCATGGGACAAGTCTGTCAAAAAAGTAAGTATTGTTCTTTCCGTTTTACAGCTGCAGAGCCGAGTGTGTAAGGGAGGGCAGTGCCTCAAGCTACCAAGTGCGAGTTTATGGCAGAGGCAAGATTAGAACTGGGAAAGCCTGAATCACTGCTCACTGGGCCACTATGCAATGTAACTGGTATATCTCACAGAGTTGTGAGGATCAAATGGTGGTGGGAGGGCACCAGGACATCCAGGTGTCCAGGTCATCACCCAGAGCTCCTTGGAGGAAGGATGGGTTGAAACTGTCATCAGTAAATAACAATTATTAATTAACTTTCAGGTTGCAGTTCTGGTCAGGCAAGAGAAATCCATGTGCTTCGGCACCCCCCCTGCATGCTGCCCTAGCAACCTCTCACAATTTTGCTGATGCTCATATGCATTGGGATACATCCAGTGGCATAGCTAGAAAGGGTGCAAAGCACTAAGTCTTGCAGGGAGCCTCACCACAGTGTGCAAGGGGCCCCTCCCCTTCGGAGCCATTCCAGGTGGGGGGGAGCAAAATGGAGGCGAATGCCTGGCCCCAAAGGGGAGCGGGAGGGGCCCCTTGCACGCTGCAGGGAGGCCCCTTGCAGGCTGAGGGCGGGCGGGGAACGGGAGGCGGGGCTGGGATCCAGCAGTTATCTGGATCCAGCAGTTATCTCCCAGTCCCGGGGAGAACAGAGTGGCTTCAAGTCGCTCCGCTCTCCTCGGACTTGTGCCACTTCTAGAGGTGGCGCAAGATCGAGGAGACCCATTGTGGCCAGCAGCCCTTACCCAGGGATAACGGGAAAAGTTTCGCTTTGCCTCTGGCTAAGCTGCTGCTGGCCACAATCCTGCACTGGATACAGTGCAAGTCTCCTGGCTTGCCTGTTCCAGCGCAAGTTAGGATTGTTCTCTTAGTGCTTTGCACCTCCTCTAGCTACGCCACTGGATACACATGTTCATCTGCAATACACATTGAAGCCCTATTGAAGGCTGCATATGCCTTTTGAAGCAACTGGTGTGCATACATCCACTGTGGAGGTCCCCACTTGTTGCTCAGGACTCAGGTAGTGTGCTTCCACACTAGGACCCTTTAGCGTCACTGAGCCATTGCTTTCCCACAATTAGGAAGAAGTGGAATTAAAACTGAGAGTCCACATCACACTGCTGATAGCTTTATATTAGCCAGAAGTGTCCTTCTCCATGACTAAGTAGCTTCTATGATGCCTACTTACAAGCAAGTTCCATTCAGCAAAGATCTTTTAGCATGTATGCACTGCTGAAACAGAGACGCCTGCATTGGCTCGGTCATGTCGTGAGAATGGATGATGGCCGGATCCCAAAGGATCTCCTCTATGGAGAACTCGTGCAAGGAAAGCACCCTACAGGTAGACCACAGCTGCGATACAAGGACATCTGCAAGAGGGATCTGAAGGCCTTAGGAGTGGACCTCAACAAGTGGGAAACCCTGGCCTGTGAGCAGCCCACTTGGAGGCAGGCTGTGCAGCATGGCCTTTCCCAGTTTGAAGAGACACTTGGCCAACAGTCTGAGGCTAAGAGGCAAAGAAGGAAGGCCCATAGCCAGGGAGACAGCCCAGGGACAGACTGCACTTGCTCCCAGTGTGGAAGGGACTGTCACTCCCGAATTGGCCTTTTCAGCCACACTAGACGTGTTCCAGAACCACCTTTCAGAGCACGATACCATAGTCTTTCGAGACTGAAGGTTGCCAACAAGGAAGCCAGAAGTGTCCTTCTCCATGACCAAGTGACTTCTATGATGCCTACTTACAAGCAAATTCCATTCAGCAAAGATCTTTTACAATTGTAAGCCTTCTTTCAGAATGTTGCTGTACTTCCCCATTCAGCCAAGGTGGGGGGGGGGGATTAATGTTGAATTTCCTCTTTTGTTCCCCGTGAGTGAGAGTGTGTGCATTTAAATTACTGGTTTCATTTTAGCTAACATCTATTATAGCTATTTTTTTAAAATAGAAGATAGAAAATAGGGAAGAAAAAAAAAAAGAATGGAAGAAAATCTGTAATTGTACCCCCTTAGCTCCTGGGGAACAAATGCTAAATAGGGATGATTAAGGAGCAATTTAGCACTAATCCACTAGCTATACTGAACAGGGAAGCAATACACTGGACTAAACCTGCAAATAAGTGACCAATTAACCATTTCCCCTAAAAGCCTCAGTACTTCTGTGTGCATGCTGGACAGGCTGGTGCTGAATATGCGTTTAATAGCCAAAAGCACATTGCCACAAATTGGAAAACCTGGGACTGCAGCAATTAGAAAAGGATATCATGAAGATGCCTTGTGAAAAGTGAATAAACTTTTTTCACTGAAAACTTGGGTTAGTACGGAGGTAACTTTGGATGAAGGCTGCCTGTCCCTGAGAAAGCAGTCACCGTGTCCCCTATCCTACATTTGTGCATTTGGTGCTGACTGCATCTTTTCAACAAAGTACAAAAGGTTAGTATTGTGATTAAAAACATGTTCTATTCACTTCCGTGAGACCGACTCTTGCTGTTATTGAAGTATTCCAATGTTTGAACTATAGCCCAAACCGAAAACCAGTCCAGTTATTCAGCTAAATTCTTCCAACCCATTTACTTCAAAGTAAGTAACTCAATTCAGATCATTTTAAGTTTTGCACTCAAAGAAAGACCTATCCCTCAAAATTCCCATGGTGCATTTTTGCAGGGAGTTAGTTTTCACTTCCAGCAGCTAGTTTCCCCTGACAGTCAACACTGAAAGCCACAGGAAAGTTGAAGTGGCTTTCTTAAAATTACGCAGCAGACACTGGAGAGTCACAAAGGGAACCTCTCTCAGTTGATCTTCTGCGTCCCATCTATAACTAAAAGCCATTTTGGACATTCCTAGGAAGCAGTGAGAAAGGAGTCATGGGCTACTATGCTTCTTTTCCCTATGTTTCTGGGACCAAAGAAATTGAAATTCACATTCTACATAGCCAGATGTGTGCTCTGCACATGCATTCCGCTGCTGCAGCAGGGCATGCATCACCCACCTGTGGAAGATATGGAAGCACAGGAAAAGGAAGTGCAAGTCCCTCACACATGTTCTGTGGATCATCTGAAGGGGAACTAAGGGTGCATCTTGATGTGATGCTGGAAGAACTGTGTCTCTAACTTCTATTTTGTCTTATGAGACAAACAGCAGTTCTACATGGGGGCGGGAGAGGGAGGGGAGAGGGGCATGATTATTTTCACCCACCAGACCTGACTGGGGGAGGGGGCAGTAGGGGGGCCTCCAGCATTGAAAAACAGCAGGAGAGCTGATTATGGTTTTTCCAACATCACATTAGTTTGGCCTTGAGTTTCATGGTTTCATTCGAAAAAGACCAGGCTTTTGTGGTGTGGTAACCAGACAGTTGTATCTATTCTGAGAGGGACACTTTGAAACACTTTCTTAACCTTGTATCTTATGAAAAAAAAAAGACCAAACTTAATCAAATTTATCATATTTGTTCTCTTTGACCTGGTTTGGAAATTTTCCCCACTTAACTGGCCCCACATGATAAAAGATGCATCTGCTCATGGGGACACCTGTCCTGACCTCTCCTCTCTTTTCTGGGTGAGTTGGGACCAGTTTCTTTAAACATAATTTGATGCAGTTTGCCCAAACTACCTTTCTACACTGACTGCTAAACCTTCTTCAAAACAGGTAGGGTCAGTTGGGAGGGGAGAATTTAATGGTGACTGAACTGGGGCACCACCCTTATGAGGAAAGGCTGCAGCATTTGGGGTTCTTCAGTCTAGAACAGGGGTGTCCAAAGTTTTTGGCAGGAGGGCCGCATCATCTCTCTGACACTGTGTTGGGGGCCGGGGGGGGGAAGAATTAATTTACATTTAAAATTTGAATAAATTTACATAAGTTTACATACATTAATATACTAGAGGTGGAACTTATATGAATGAATGAAGGTCTTGCAATAGCTCAAGGCCTGTAAAAGACCTTGTACAAAGCAAGGCTGGCCTTTCCTTTGCTGCCGCTACTGCATCACAGACATGAAACAGCAAGCAGTGGAGGAAGCCCTCATCCCACAGCTCATGCGAGAGGTCAAACAGTCGCCCTCACGCTGAGAGCAGCTGTGTCAGGCCAGTGCAGGCTCCAACAAATCTCCAGAGGGCCAGAGACTCATTGGAGACTGGGGGCTCCCTGAGGGCTGCATTGAGAGGCCTTGAGGGCCGCATGTGGCCCCAGGGCCAGGGTTTGGGCACCCCTAGTCTAGAAAAAAAGTGCCTGAAGGGGGACATAATTGAGTCATACAAAATTATGCAGGGGATGGATAAAGTGGATAGGGGGATGTTCTTTGCCCTCTCACACAATACCAGAACCAGGGGACATCCACTAAAATTGTGTGTTGGGAGAGTTAGGACAGACAAAAGAAAATATTTCTTTATCAAGCATGTAATTAGTCCGTGGAACTCCTTGCCACAGGATGTGGGGATGGCATCTTGCCTGGATGCCCTTAAAAGAGGATTGGACAAATTTCTGGAGGAAAAGTCCACCACAGGTTACAAGCCGTCATGGGTATGGGCAACCTCCTGATTTTGGAAGTAGGCTACCTCAGAATGTCAGATGTACGGGAGGGAGCCAGGATGCAGGTCTCCTGTTGTGCGCTCCCTGAGGCATCTGGTGGGCCAATGTGAGATACAGGAGGTTAGATGGGCTTTTGGCCTGATCCAGCTAGGTTTTTCTTATGTTCTTATATCCTTATGTTAATCTGAATCAGACTTTTCTCTCCCTATTTCTCCTCTTTCTCTATATTCAGGGAATAGTCTTTAGCTCTATGCCATTTTATGGACTGAATCAGGCCCTGTTGAAAGGCAAGTCTTCTGCACTATGTCCGCTGCTCCATGTTGCCTGCTTGACCAATACCTCTTGGCTAACCTCTTAACAATAATACTTCATCATCTGTTAATGTCCTCTACTTTAGACTCCTGAACATTTATTGACCTCCTCCAAGCAATATTGTTTTATGGCTTAATAATGTTTTAGTTCTCCACATGTGCCCTGAAAACTTTATTTCCTGAATAAAAAGAAAAAGTGCTTCTGGTTTAAAGAGAGGAAATACCCAGGCAAGTGAAATTAAGTCTGGTCATAAAGTCTGTTCCACATCCTACGTCAAACAGAACTCTCTCGTGAAGCTAATGGATCTGCTCTGTTCTCTGCATCTTAAACTCACACCTGACTTCTCAATATATTGTAATTGCGCATTGATTTGGATAGGAATGGTCTGAGTTGAATTATTGGTGGCAACAGCTATGCCGTTTGCCCATTTGTACAATGTTCTGCTGCAGATCTACGGTCTGAGCCTCCTCGATGTTCCGGCGCAAAGTGGGTTGAAAGAACAACTTCAGTGGCTTTAAAAATGCTAACATCAGGGGTAGTTTCATCGAAGTTCCCTCTCCCTCTGGATCCTAACAGGAGTTGTGAGAGTGAAGGGAGGGTGTCAGGATAGAATCACACCTTCCCTTTTATTCACAAAGGTTTTGAATCTCTTTACTAGCACGATCCGCCGATCCGTAATCAAGGGTTAATTTCACAGCTCGCTGCTTCATCTAGCATAATATCCATTCAGACTAATTAAATCTGTCTAATAATGTGAGCGTCTTTGTCTTTGTTCTTCCCATTCTTTGTTTTACACCCTTCACATCTCATCTCTAGAACTACACGCCATCACATCCTACACTGACAAGCAGAATCCATCCCTAAAATTAAAACATTCCTGACCTATCTGTGATGACAAGGCGAGCAAGCTTCACAGCGCTACGGCCCATGAAGAGAGCTGACACATTTGTTTTTAATTTCAAAAGAGTAGAAAGTGAAGATCTGACCCTGTCAATCAGACCCCGTGACAAGTTTAATCATTGCTGCCCCACAAAATCACGGCTAAATAGGAATGCAAATAATGTATCACAGGGCTCTTATAAATGCTAATCAAGGCGAAGTAATCAACTGACAATTTCACTGATCTCTTTTTTGAAGAAGTCAGTCAACCTACTGTCTCTGGACCACAAAGAGAAGAAAAAGACAAAAGGCAAAGATGCGGTTTCCTGGAAACACACACACACACACACACACACACACACACACACACACACACACACACACACACACACACACACACACACACACATGTCTTGCTTTTGCAGAGCTTAAAAAAATAATAATAGAGAATTCACTCTTTTTGATCCTTCACTGAACTTTAAAGCAAAGCTGTTTTTCAGGAACTTGCAATATTCTGTGTCAAGTGCAGTTTATTAACCCTACCCCAGCAAAGGAAGCACACGGAAACCTCTGTTGAAATAAAAATCATCATTTGTCTTTTCTGTTAATCCGTCTTCAGAATTCTCTTACATCTGAGAAGCCCCAAATGACCTTCTTCGTGGGATGGTGCTACATTTCCCAAGGACTTGAAAGCCAGAAATTTCGTTAAAAAAATAAAAAAGGCAACAGCCCACATGTAGCTATAGAGGCATGTAAAAGAGAGAGAGAAAGAGAGAGAAAAAGATGAATGCTGGCAAGAAGTTATCCTGCATGTTGATGCATGTGTAAATCTCTAAGGAATGTGGCTGGTTGTTCAAAGGCCTGGTTTTGCCTCTCTTTTCAAACACAAGCTTGGTTTGCAGGGCTGGTCCATCCAAGAAGTCAGTTGAGGCAGTTGCCTCAGGCACTAGATTAGCAGGGGTAGATTAGTGGGGCTGTCTCACAGCCCAATCCTAACCAACTTTTCAGTGCCAATGCAGCCATGCCAAGAAAGCACGTGCTGCATTCTGTGATGGGGGCGGGGGCAAGTCATGGAGGCCTTTTCAAGGTAGGGAACATGCGTTCCCTTACCTCAGGGCTGCGTTGCTGCTGCATCGGTGTTGGAAAGTTGGTTGGGACTGGGCTGTCAGGGAGTAAATCAGCCTTCCTCTCTCTGCCCAATCACCTGCACTCCTCCTCTTCCCACTCCCTGGACAGTAGAAGGAAGAGGGGGATAGAAGGGAAGAGGGAGGAGAGGAGAACAGTGAGCCAGAATGTTGAGATGCCCTAGCAGCCCATCTATCTCCTCCATACTTCCTCTTCAGCTCTGGTTCAACCTTCCTTTTCAAGTTCAAGGAGTGGGAAGAACAGCAGCTGGCACATCACTAGATCATCATCAACATTTGACATGTTGCCCCAGGAGCCAGAAGGTATTAGGCCTGTCCTGTTGGCATGAGCAGATATTGCAGTCCAATCCTTCCCTAGAACAAAGAAGATATGTAAATACAAAGGTTTCCCCCTATGTTGTATGTCTGTGTGTTATCTTAGGAAAAAATAGCTCACTATTCAACAGCTGAATGCAGTCACTGACTGGGGAGCCAAACGTCTCTGGTAGAAGGTTTGTACGTATGGTTTGTACATATGGTGCAAAATATAGTCAATGGAATACTTATGGGTGCTCAACAGCATTCTAGCTTTGACAGGGAAGGTTGGAGCTCAGTGGCAGAGCTCATGCAGAAGGCCTCAGGTTCAATCACCAGGCACAGTAGAGAAAAACATCCAACCAGGAGACCATCCACCAGTTCTCATCTACCTGAGACCTTTGGAGAGCTGCTACCAGTCAGTGTTGACAAGATAAGAGCTACATGGACCAATGGCCTGACTCAGGATGAGGCACCTTCCTGCACTGTTCCTATGATTTATGCTGCAGCAAGAGTTGCCAAACATCCCCAAACCTGAGATTTCTGAGGCAGGAGCTGGTAATGTTGTAAGACTGTTGATCCTTGTAGATTACGGGAGTGGGGATTTGGTATCGGATCTGGGTTCAGTGGTAATGACAGAGGTAGCAAAATAGTTCAAGATTAAGCGTTGCCACTTATCCACCTGAGAAAAAAGCAAAAAGCTGCAGAAACAGGGCAGTCTGGCAGACTGGCAACCTGAAGCTGCAATGGAAGCCGGTTTGTTTCTAGATTCAATTTGAAGCCCTGATACTATTCTTTAGAGCCCTATATAGTGTGGGACCAGGTTATATTAAGGATGGTTTTTACCCATGAGAGCCTGCCTGGGCTGCATGGTCAATCTTGCAAGCCCCACTCTCTGGCTCGCCTTTGATTTGCTTGGTGGGAACCAGGGATGGAACTTTTTCAGTGGTGGTGCCACTCTTTCGGGCTGTGTCCTTGGGGGACTTCACTAGACCGCTGCCCTTCCTGCTTTCAACCGCAACTGTTCTATTCTGTGAGACTTTATGTTGAATTTGTATCCGCCCTATTCTGATCTGGCTGCTATCGGTTTTTATCACTGTTTTGACTCTTTGATAATCACTCCATGTTTATTCTTGTTCTTGTCAACATTGTGTGGAATTTGCCTTAAAAAGCTGGAAGCAAACAAACAAAGGTGAACAGTCTTGGTGCTCCATCTAGCTGAGCTAGAAGGAAGGGAAGACTTATACCAGTGGTTCCCAAACTGTTTGCCGTGGCACCCTTCAGTGCCTCAGTGAACTCACAGGGGCATCTGGGGATGTACCCAGTGGCCTCTTTTTACTGACTCTTCAGGCACCATCATGTTAAATTGCAAGATTGTGCAAGATCTTGGGCAATTCAAGATGATGGTGCCTGGGGGAGCCAGGTGATGGTGTTGTCACAACAGGGCGCTGTGACCACAGTAATTTTGGGAACCACTGGCCTATACTCTCTGCTGTGCTGAAAAGCCTTAGCCCAGGGGTTCTCAAACATCTCCCTGCCATTACCCATTTATTCGCTGATGATGGCCACCTTCTCTGGCACCAGGCCGCCACAGGTCTCATAAGGCCTCTGCAGGCCTCTGGAAGCAACTAGAAGTCACTTTCATGAACCCAGAAGTAAATTGGAAGCGACTTGGCCTCCAATTGTGTCTAGATGACTCTGATTTGGAGTCAACCAGGTGCAAGGGTGGGTGGAAGGGCCCAACCCAAGACTGACTGGACATTGGGTCATGACCCACCAAGTACGTTGCAACCCACAGTTGAAAAAGCCTGCCTTAGCCCAAGGCTATGTCAGCATAGCAAAATTCTAGTGATTATTTTTTTCAATGCTCATAGCAATGACAAGAAAAAAGTAGCTGCAGTTTCTACCTCTGACCACTCCACCCCAGACGTGGACATCATTCACTACTTCCTAAGGTTTCTTGAAACAAAGGGCTTCTTTCTTGAGGTGACTTGAAACCTAGGGCCAAAACCTATCCAACATTCCAGTGGTGATGCAGCGATGCCAATCGGGTGTGCACTGCCTGACAGAGGCACTCCCCCCATCCTGTGGTGGGGGGACTGTCATGGAAGCCTCCTTAAGGTAAGGGATCATTTGTTCCCTTACTTTGGGTCTGTGTTGCAGCTGTATTGGCGCTGGAAAATTGTATAGTATTGGGCCCTATGGCTGCAGTCCATTGCATTCGGTCCAATTCAGTCCAATGCAGTCCTTGACATTCAGTCTCACTGAACTCAGTGGGACTTGCTTCCAAATAAACCTGCACAGGATCAAGCTGCACAGGAGATGCCCATGCATGCACCAACCTTATGTTCAACTGCTAGCAGGTTACAGCAAAAACAAGGTGTCGTCTCTTTAGCTTAAAAGCCCTAAATGACCTAGGGCCAAGGACTGTAAGGGCTACCTCTCTCCACATGAGTCTGAAGGGAAGCCTTCCTGTGTATTCTTCCATCTTCTGAGGTTTTGCTTGTGGTGACATGTGGGATGATGTTCTCTATGGTGTTTCCCACCACTTGGAACTCTGGTTGGCGGGGAGGGACCCTCCAGGAATAGCTGCAGTCGAAGCTGGCAATCTTAGGTGCATTATCTTAGTTTACACCAGTGACTTGCAAACTTTAGCACCAGGACCCACTTTTTAGAATGAGAATCTTTCAGGACTCACCGGAAGTGATGTCATGACCGGAAATGACATCAGGCAGGAAAATTTTTAACAAACCTAGGCTGCAATCCTACCCACACTTACCCAGGAGTAAGTCCCATTGACTATCATTGTTAAAAGCATATACAGAGTAGCCTGTTAAAAGTACAGATCTTTAACATTTCCCCAGTGTAATCACATGCCATGGTAGCACCAAGTCTAATATTTAAAAATAAAATATTGAAATGAATGGGGACCCACCTGATATCAGCTTGCCACCCACCTGGTGGGTCCTGACCCACAGTTTGAGAAACACTGGTTTACGCAGTTTACCAGGTTTATACTTCATTCAGCCACTAGAGGTGCTGAAGGTAATGCAATGTAGTGAAATAATTTCTTACATTGCATTACATCCAGCACCTCTAGTGGCTGAATGAAGAATATACCAAGAAGTGCATCTTTGGAGCTATTTTTAGTTCCAAGAGGCTGGGGAACCACCTCATCCTGAGGGCTGGATGTGGACTGCTGACTAGGGTTTGGAGACCCCTGTTTAAAACTAATGATTGTAAGTCACCTTGAGTCCATTACAGAGAAAGGCGGAATATATGTTTTAAACATTTAAAAAAAAACATTTTTTAAATTGTGCATGCAACATCTTATCATGTATTCGTCAGCTCAAACCACAAATGTCTCTGAACATCTTCTACCCCGTTCAAACAAATGTCCCACTCGCATCCCTTAGCACTCTAGCTTTGGCAAAATCCCATTACCATTCAGAACAATTAGCACTTCATTTTTTAAAAAATTGTGCATTGTTTTAATGTTATACATCATTTGATTGCTTAGAAAAACAAATGCCTTTGTTGAAATGCTATTTTAGCATGTTTCCAACAGCATCTTCCTCTTAGGAGAATCTTCTGCCACAAGGACACTAATCCCGCTACCCCAGGGACATTCAGTTCCAGAAAACTATTGTGTCAATGAGTGATCAAGTCGTTGGGAAGAAAAAAAAAATTAATTGGAGTAAAACCAAGTTCAGGCTTCTGCAAGACCTTTAAAAAAGAAAAGGGAAAATAACCCAGAAATGAAAAGCCAGCATCACACATGTGGATTGTGAAAATTTGATGGCAGATTTCAATTGTTTAGAACAATTGTGACAGTAAATATTCAAATGTCCCTTGACTAGCTTCTGTGACAGAAGGTTTAACTTTCACAGCAGCCGAGCAGCCAAGAAAGGCAACCCGAGTGATCCAGCCAGAGGACACGTCACATAATTTTAAGTGGTGTCCCTGGAGGAAACGACAGTCTGAAACTGCTTGAGTGACCTTGTTTCACTGTCCACACTCTGTGTGACTGTGAGCTGGCACAGATCAGCACAGCCCTCACTCAAGCTTCCATGTCGCCTACTGTGATTAAAGAGGCTGAAAGAGATAAATGGTTGCCGATTTTTGCAAAGAACTTCTCCATGTTAGGCCACAATTCGCCCCCTCCCCAAACCTTTGTTGCTGCATCTTTTGGAACCAAACAATTCCGATTCTTCATGTAAAATTCTTCTAGAAAAAGTCGAGACATCAACAAAGGGCTGTATAATGTTAAATTGAAAGTCTCCTAAATAACCTTGCATAAGAAGAGTGATCTAGAAAGACCTGGGGAATTAGGCTCTTGTGAAAATTTATTCAACAAGTACAGCAGACAAGAAATCTCAGCTTTAGAAAAGACTTAATGACACGTATATGTTTGTTAACAGAGAAAATATTCAAGATTCTAAAAATATACCTCACACACAGCCCTTCCCCCAAGAGGACTGGGCCAACAAATGTATATATCCCCCCCTGATTATGCTTTAATGCTATAAAAGCACTGGCACTAGTTTACTGGTTTGCAGGTAAGCCAGAGCAGGAGATGGGAAGTGTAGCGGGTGGGTGAAATGGGGCAGGGAGGGGCAAAACTGGATAGAGAGAGGTAAGAACAAGGAGGCTGTGGGAGGGGTGGATCCAGCAGTGACAGTGTGTGCCAGATCCTATTCTCCTTTTTTGCTGCCTCCCTGCCGCAATTCTCTCTTTAAGAACATAATAACATAAGAACAGCCCCACTGGATCAGGCCATAGGCCCATCTAGTCCAGCTTCTTGTATCTCACAGCAGCCCACCAAATGCCTGAGGGAGTACACCAGATAACAAGAGACCTGCATCCTGGTGCCCTCCCTCCTTGGACGTGCATCAGGCGAAGAGATGGCTCAGGTTTGAGGAGACCCATTGCAGCGCAGGGCTGATGGAGGGGAAATAGATTTGAATCTCCTTTCCCTTCCAAAGCTTCCCTCTCTGTCAGCCCTCTGTAGATACAGTGGGTTCCCCCTCTGCCCCCTCTTTCCCTCTGCTCCTTCTCACTAGACACAGATTTTTGGCATGGCTGCACCGTTGGGTGGCAGAGTGGGGAGAGGATAAGATTGTGCCGGAACAGAACTTTCACATAGCCCATAGACCCAGTGAAGACTATTCATACCTTTAGCTGAGAATAATTGAATGCTGAAGTTAGCAAGGAATGAAAGGTCACATGATGTACATATATGTGTGAACCGGGTCTGAGATGGCTAGTTCATGTGGAAGACAATTGGATTGAGCAAATCAACTTGCAGTCTACAATGCCAATACAATAGCACAGATTGGCCTTGCTAGTAATTGAAAAAAAAGCCATTGTTCTTTAAATGAAGGAAGAGAGCAATGTGAATCCTTTCTTCAGTCCACAGCTTTCTATGTTCCTCTTTCACTTGAGAGTTGAGTTGTTTACCATTATCATATCTTTATTGAAAAATGGGGAACTGAAGAATGGAATATTTTAAAAGGCATCTTTGCCTGCATTGACTCCCCCTGTACATTTGCTGGCAGGAATAACACTTTATAGTTGTTTATAGCTGATTAAAAGGAAAATCAGATGTAGAACACTTACACACTTCTCTGAAATAAAATTTGAGAAAAGAAAAGCCATGTGGTAAGAAATTGTTGTACAGCAAATGCATGTCATTATTGCTTTTCTTTCTGAATGTTAAGTTTTAAATTTATTGGCAGAGCCTGGAGTTGCTCTTCAACAAACGCTGCCTAACGTCATTCAGTGTTTGTTTCATTCCAAAGGCAGTTTCCATGAGAGTTCACATGTCCCACAAGAAGGTGCAAATGCATCATTGGATCAAAATGACCTGGACTGCAGCAAGTCTAAAGTACAGAGCAGGCCATTCACAAGCAACTCCACATTGACTATACTGGGTGGTGTTGTGATTGTGATTCAGTCGTTCCATGTTCCAGGGCAAGTTTTGAACTGACCCCAGGATAGGGGCAGGGTGGTTTCTGAAAAGGAGTGCCTCTTTGGGGCCATCAAAGGAGACAGAAACTGTAACGCAGTGAATTTCAACCAGTGTGTTGTGACGCACTGGCGTGCCGCAAAAGGTTCACAGTTGTGCCATGAGAGTTTGCAGCACAGTGTTGAAAATTAGTGAAAAACTCTTCCAGGTTCTGCAACTCTGCTTCTAGGGCAACTCTCTAGCTCTGCTGATGGAACAAGAGGGACAGAAAATTTGTTCTGACAGTTGCCCTAGAAACAGAGCTGCAGAACCCAGAAGGGTCTCCTGGAAGCCAGAAGTGACATCACAATAGGCAAAGAAGACCTTAGAGCAGTGTTTCTCAACCAGTGGTATGGATACCACTAGTGGTACTTGAGGTGGTGACTGGTGGTACTCCTGGACACCTGCTGTCTGGCAGAGAAACCAGGTATGCAACATAACAAACTGTGGTAGGAGGCTCAGCTTAGTGATCAGAGCTCCAAAGCATGCTTTTCTGCCCTCAAAAAAAGCCCTCCTATCCATTAATTGACAATGATGTCATCACTAGTTACTTCCGGTGGTACTTCGAATACGTGGACTATGTGAAGTGGTACGGTGGAGGACAAACATCGAGAAACACTGCCATAGAGGTCAGTGTGAGAAGAAAAACATTGAAAATTATTGCTGAGCCTTGGGACTATGTTTCCCAAAGGTCCCTGCTGTGATTATAATGAGATTTACTTCTGAGTAGATATGCAAAGGATTGGGCTGTAAGCCTCACTTTTAAGAGTTCCTGGCACTCTGCAACAGCAAGTTGCATATATACAGCCTCACATATACGTTCTGCTTATCCTGTGATCTGGATCGGGGTGGGCAAACATTTTGACAGGAGGACCACATCATCTCTCTGACACTGTGTCGGGGGCTGGGAAAAAAAAATTAATTTACATTTCAAATTTGAATAAATTTACATAAAAGAATACATTAGGAACGGGGCTTATATGAATGAATTTTACTGAGCTTATTTTACTGAGCTTATACGCATGAGAACTATAATACAGGCATGTGGAACTACATGAGAACTATGAACAGTTTGCCACACACCTCTTGCACAGTGAAAACGTACAAACCAAGCCATGAACACATGGAAGTATAACTTGTTCAGAGGTAATGGGGAGGAGGAATAAATAAAGCCTTGGGAAAAGCAGAAAACACGTGGATACTATAAAAGGCCTCGCTCTAATTTGGTCCGCAGCTAGAATGTGAAACCAGATCAGAATGAAACACCTGAATGTTGTGGTTCTTGAAAGAAAGAACCTTCTTTCAATTGTAAAAATCCCTATGGGGATTTAAATAAGCCTGCCTATGTAAACCGCCTTGAATAAAGTCTTGAATAAAGACCAAGAAAGGCGGTATATAAATACCTGTATTATTATTATTATATTATTATTTATCCGGTGGTCATGACTGGCGGTCGTGAGCTAGTACAGGCTCCAACGGTCTCCGATGGACCATCGGCTTTTTGGACACTGGGGGCCGGATTGGGGGACCCCAAGGGCTGCACATGGTCCCCGGGCTGGGGTTTGCCCACCCCTGATTTGGAAGAACAGCTGACTTCCCACCTTCAATATTGGTTTGTAGTGTGCATCGGCGTGGCCTATCTTGTAGCAAGATGCACGGTTACTGCAAAATCTATTGCTTTAATTGCATTAAATGCCCAAGGGCAGCCAGTCAATTAAGGTCTAGAGACTGAAATCATGACTGATTCATGACATTCTTAGATGTCTTCATCAAAATGATACACTGAAAGTCATTTTTTCTTTCTTTCTTTCTTTCATTTATTTATTTATTTTTAAAATTCTAATTTGACCTTAAGCTGATTTGAAATCTGGTACTGTAAGATGATTAAGTTCTGGAGAAACTGGGCTGGCGATGAACGATTAAACAAAGACATATTTTTGTGCCGCAATAAAGCCTCCAATGATTAATTAAGGGCACAATGCCAAAACAAGTGTCTTTGTTTAAAATGCAGTGGACAAGACAGGTTTGGGAAAGTTGATGTCTTAAGTAGGCGCTGCAACATGCTTTTAATTATGTTCAGGAAGAAGAACAAGAACGGGAATTGCCAACTGTTTGGAAAGATAATTTTTTTTTTCCCAAAGAAAGATTAGAATTAAAACAACAACAAACAGAGCATTATTGATTTAACATAAATGCCGTTTGTTGGGCCTTTTGTAATTTCCTTATTAATGTCATCATTCTGGAGTTCATATGCTCCCTTCCGTTAGAGCATTTGGCACTGAGTCAGCTTCTAGCAATATGATACAGTAAACATGGAGCGACTGCTCATATGAAAATGTTTTATTTGCTGAAACTGTACCAGCAAGCAGGCAGTGCAAGCCCTAAATTATTCCAGCCATTTCACAAGCTGATTTGGGAGGAGGAAGCCAGCAGCCATTTTTTTTTTTGGGGGGGGGAACACACAGGCACCACACATGTGCGCGCTCTTAGCTTTGGATGGTGGAGCCAAAGCTGTCAGCTGGAAACAAAGTCCAAAGTTCAGGCAACATCGGTTCTCTGCAGTTCCTTGTCAAGTGCGCTCTGACTGATGAAATAAAACAGACATACACCAGAATCAACAGCAGAGGGTTTGTAGTATCGCTCATTCCTTTGTCATACTTGGCATTGGTGGTGGATTTGAGCTGCAGTCTGTTGTGAGCACAGCTTTCAAAAGCCAACAGGATGACAGTGTTCTTCAAGATGCATTGTAGAAGCAACAGCTGCATCCCAAGACTGGCAATTTACAAAATTATGCAGGGGTTGGATAGAGTGGATAGAAAGATGCTCTTTTTTCTCCCACACAACACCAGAACCAGGGAACATCTGCTAAAATCGAGTGTTGGGAGAGTTAGGACAGACAGAATAAAATATTTCTTCACTCAGCATGTAGTTAAGTCTGTGGAACTCCTTGCCACAGGAAGTGGTGATGCCTTTAAAAGGGGATTGGACAAATTTCTGGAGGAAAAGTCCATCATGGGTTACAAGCCATGATGCATATGTACAAACTCCTGATTTTAGAAGTGGGTTATCTCAGAATGCCAGATGCAAGGGAGGGCACCAGGATGCAAGTCTCTTGTGTGCTCCCTGAGGCATATAAAATGTGAGGTCACTGTGAGGTACAGGAAGCTGGACTAGATGGGCCTATGGCCTGATCCAGAGTAATTGTTCTCATATTCTTAATTCTGCTGTGTCTCTGTGTCAAGAGCACGGCCACCTTTAATCCATTTCTGTCCAACGTTGCATATATGCAGCAGGGATAAAATGTGTACACCAGTGGGCTGAGTAGAAATGGGTTAAGCCAATTGGACCAACTGCTCCCAATTGGGCCCCATGAAGAACGGCTCCCCTGCACTGGGGTAAAAAAAAAAATTAATTATATTTTTAATAATCACTAAAACAAGTGATTCTGTAACTACAGACATGCGTCGCTTAACAATCTTCCCCTTAATGACGCCCCGTATATACGACGGTGGTCAAAATACAAAAAAGAGGTTCTTAATGGGGCAGTCAAGACTCCCATAGCCTGAAGCAGATTGTTTGTTTAAAGGCTCTTAATGTAAAGAAGAAACCATCATCTCCAGTAGCCTGTCCAGCTTGTGAGTTTCTGGCATGGAGTGCTTGTTGTCTAGTGTACAACAAAGGCACGAGATTGGGCTGAATGTTCACTTAATGACCCAATCACATAACAACAGGGACTGGAGAACATATCCCCATCACTAAGTAACACACACCTATATTTACTTTTCAAAGATACTCTACACAGTTTGTTTGCGTGCTTGTAGGCTTACATGTATGCAATTTTATATTAAAGTGTGCTTTGATTCATTTGGTCCATTAACTCACAAACACTTTTTAAGTGGACATTTTTTTTGCCTTCCATTCTACCATAGAAATATACAGTCTATAATAAATTTTATTTATATCTCTAAGATTCTACTGACCTTGGCTGTGAACCTGAGGCCCTGCAAAAAATGTTTCCAGTTGGGCCCTGAAGCTCCTAAGGCCATCCCTGGTCAAGAGTGGCTGGATCATTTTGGACCCAATCCTAATGCAAACGGCTGCATTAATGCTGTAAAGTCGAATAGAATTGGGCCCTTAGTCATTGTACCTGATGTAGAGGTGCAGACAGGGACAGCCCAAGATTGTTCCCACAATCTCCTCCACACTTCCTTTTTCATTCTAGCTCCCCTCCTTCTTTTCACACACAATGGAGTATGCTGAGGAAGAAGAGAAGGAGTAATGGCTCTTTCCATTGTTGCTGAAAAGCAGTGGTGGGCAGGCACTCACACAGAGCAGCAGATTCACATAGAGACACAACTGGAAGGCTCCTCCTTGAATGGGGACTTTGGATTCACAAGAACCTTTAATTTTATTATTTTACTTCTCAAGACACACAGCCGATCATCTCAAGGCATTCATAAGCACCAGGCACAAAGTTTGTCAAATAGTACTTTAACACTTCCCCTTTTTACGAAGTCAGTGAATTTGTTTAGCTCATTGATTTATTCTTTGCCTTTCTGCATAGAAATGCACACAATTGGATTAATTAATTCAATTAGATTTTATTTATTTGTCAGGTTTTTATATTGCCCTTCCTTCCTTTTATATTGCTCAGGGTGGTGTACATGGTTCCTCCTCTCCTTCTGTACTCACAACAACCCTGTAAGGTAGGTGAGGCTGGGCGCAATCCTATCTTGCACTGGAACAGGCAAACCAGGAAGCTTGTGTTGTATCCAACGCGAGATAGGGCTCCACAGTGGCTCAGTTGAAGGTAAGCTTCAAGCGTGGGGCTTGAAGCCGCTCCATACTGCTTGGGAACAGGGGTTGGGATCTGGCATAACAGCCGTATCACAGCCCTGACTCCCACTCCCTGCCTACCCGCCCCTGGGACCGCCCTCCATCCACCCTCCCCCACCCCGGAACGCTTCCCTGCTGCCTCCTCCCACCTCCTCCCCGCCCCCCCAGAGCCTTGCATCTGCTGAGCTTGGCCGATGCAAGACTCGCACTGCCAGCCGCCACAGAGGTTGAATTCAGCCTCCATGTGCTAGCACACCTCCATGTGCTGGTGTGGCTTGCTGTAGATGAGATGCAAACGTGCTTTGGATACAACAAACGTGCTTTACGGTATGTTCGCTACCCTCCTAGTCCTAAATCCTACTTAGGATTGCGCTGGCTCGGAGATAGTGACTGACCCAAGGTCATCCATAAAGCTTCAAGACCTAGCAGGGATTTGAACCTGCATCTTCCAGGTCTAAGTCCAAATCCTGAACCACTACATCATCTTGGCTCTTTGAGGTAGCATAGCTTGAAAAGTCACTTATGGAGACATTGAAGAGGCACAGCCTCTTGGTGACTACCAGGCTTCATGAATTAATTTGCTAACTCAGTGTTCCTATGTGAACCATATATACCTTCAATCACCCATCAATTAATTTATTAGATTGAAAAATTTGATTTCAATCTCTTTTAGTAGGTCAGGATCAGTCTCCTCTACCACCCTTCAGAGTATAAAATTGCAAATATTTACCACTTGGAGTGTGTACATGATATGGGCTATCAATCCAGCCAAAACAATTGAAGCATGAGAGAGACTTCTGTTCTATGAATGTTTTGCCTGCGGCCCACAACAAATGCTGAAAGTGTCAGAGACTATAATAAGCAGCCCTGTAATTATTTCACAAATATTTTTTTCTACCTATGATGTTAATGCAAAGCCTTCTATATGTACCAGGTAACCCTGAAATAACTTCATGAGAGTTTCAATTCTACCCTTGATCTTAATGCAAAAATGTCCGATCTATATCAAATGGCCATTCCACAACTTGTGATCCCCATTACAAGTGGCTGTGTAATCACTTCATAAACACCTTCTTCCATCTTTGATCTGAATACCAAACATCCTATTTTCATCAGCAAAAGGATCGTTTTGGAACAAGCCTCGTAGAGATGACCTCCACATCGTAGCGATGGACCAGGGATCACAATTAAAATGTTAGTGGGCCCTTCTTTGTGGCAAAGACACCTCTGGATGAGAACGACCTTACCAAGCTCTTCAGTGTTAGATCCTGCAATTTTCAAGGGTGCCTCGTAATTATATAGCCAGTGCCAAAGGAATGCAAAGACCTCTCTTGTCTTTCCTTACTTGGGGATTTACAAACATCACACCTATTAGCCTTAATGAGAGATACTGGTGTAAATCTCCCAGCTACAGCAGGGAGACTAAAACCCGCATGACATTTTCTTGCATATTCCTTGGTAATTGTACTAGAAGTTACCGAGCCAGTTCAAAGATTAATTATCAGGTAACATACAGTACTCATTATTTGTGTTTCTCGGGCAGACATTAACAGATAATTATCCCACGAGCCTATGATGTATGCAGGTTTATTACAAGATTATTGTTCCTTGGTGAAGCTACTGAAACAGATTGGTTTGGGGCTACTCTCTCAGGGGAGTCTTGTGACTGTTTCTCATGTGGAGTACTTTGCTGTGTAGCAGCAGGGCCGGTGCTGTGAGCATCTCAGTTCCCTGAGTGGGGTTGGGCTGTTGGATTCTGACTGGGGAGACCTGGTTCCAGCCATTAAACTGATTAGGACCTCTTGGACCCATCACCACCTCTCCACCTAGGCCAGCAATTTTCAGCCAGTGTGCTGTGACACATTCATGTGCCATGAGTCTCCTGAAGAGTCTCCCGGAATCTGTAAGTGACATCACAAGAGGTGAAGACCACCGAGAAGACCGTAGAGCTCAGTGTGCCATAAGAAGAAAAACGTTGACAATCACTGGCCTAGACCATCTCACAGGGTTATTGTTTTATGATACGGTGGAAAGGCAGAGAGCCTTTCCTCTCCTGAGTGGGATAAAATAAAATAATGATAGAAAGTGAGAGGGTGCGGATACATTATGGTTGGCAACCTTCAGTCTCAAAAGACTATGTTATAAGCCTACAGCACCCGGTATTCCCAGGCGGTCTCCCATCTAAGTACTAACCAGGCCTGACCCTGCTTAGCTTCCAAGATCAGATGAGATCGGGCATGTGCAGGGTAACAGTTGCTGTCACAGATAAGACATGTAGATTGTGGCAGCACAATTTTGAGTTTGCCTTCTATGTCAGTACTGAATCCATGGTGCCATTTAGGACAGTGGCTCCCCCACCCATCACATTTTAGGGCCAAATTAGACACAGCATGGAGTTTCTGTAATTGGAATTCCCAACATCTTTCTTAAAAAGCAGTTGTGGGGGTCGGCGGTAACGTAATCCGGTCAGCAGAGTGGGGAGGGGCAGAGTTAAGCCCACACTGATTCCACAAATTTAATTTGTTCCTGTTATTAGTGGAAGGAAGAAATTAAGGCAGAGTTTTACCATGGAGGAGTGGGGTGAGGCTTGAAGATATTTGGATGATGCCATGGTGCAGGGGGGAAAGGCTTAGAACGCCCCCCCCCATGCTGCAACCCTAATCTAAATCAGGTTCTCACACATGCCCCTTTCGTGGTTGCTTTTCATTCATTCATTCATTGTATTTCTATTCCGTCTTTCTCCTGAAGGGACCCAAGGCAAGACAACCTCTTTAAACAAGACAAGGATTTTGGGAATTTCAGCCATGGAACTCTCACGCAACACTTTGTTTGGCCTTCAGACAATACGTAATTATTTCTCCAGATCGCTTATATAGGCATCCCCCAATATTTGCAGATCTGGTTATCCGTGGATCTGGTTATAACCTTTGTTTATGTGGGTTACATTTGCATGAAGCCATGTGTCTTGCTTGAACAACTGCTATAAGAAAAAGCTTATAGCCAGATGAGCAGGTAAGTAGCCTACAGTCTAGAAAGGAGACTGTGGACACAATCCTAACCTGGTCTACTCAGAAGTAAGTCCTATTTTGTTCAATAGGGCTTACTCTCAGGAAAGTGTGGTTAGGACTGCAGCCTAAGAGCAACAAGAAGCAGGAAACAGGAAGCGAACGCTTGTTCTTAGTCTCCCTTCTAGGATGCAGTCTGCTTGCCTGCTCATCTGGCTATAAGCTTTTTCTTACTGTGTGTGTTTGTTGTTAGGTGTCTTGCTTGGACACCTTATCACTTCACACGAATGTATGTAATAAGGCATGTGGGGAGACAGTGCCTCCGTTATCCATGGTTTCTGATATTTATGGGGGCCCCAGGAATGTATCCCCCATGCATACCAGGGGGACACCTGTATTTCTAACACAAACTGTGGGACTATCATTAAAAACACTTAGGTGGCTCTATCTGCTGGGCATGGATCCTTTCACTGCATCAACAAAGAGCCGCTCTCTGACTTGTTGGGATAACAGTGCCACCACAAGTGTTGTTAAAATGCATTTCTTTTTGTTGTTGCATTTTTAATCTTGAATAATATCTGAATGAACTTCTTAGCCTTGGCCTTAGCAGTGAAATCTGACATGGTGCTCCTGCCCTTTTTGATTACAGACTGCCTCTAGTGCTGCACCCTGGCCCTCCATGACAGTGCCAAGCCCATGTACATCCAAGCCCAATAGTACATCTATTGATGGCTATGAGCTGCAACAACTAACAAAACTGAATTCACTGAATACCAGTTGCTAGGGACCAGCAGCAAGAGAAAGTTTATTGCCTCCATGACCTCTTTTACGGGCTTCCTCTTATGTTCTTATGCAAGGAATTTGCTTCACTATGGTTCAGCAAGAATGAGGAGCAGACCAGTAGTCCTTGAGGCCACATGATGTCAAATGGCTTCGTGTGAAACAGGGCTCAATAGTAAACACAGTGATCACTGCCAGGGCTGTCAGTGCTAGAGCAGGTGAGCTTCTGAGCTGTTTTTAATGTTTGTTTTAATGCTTTAAAGTTTTATGGATTTTTTGGGCAGAGTAAGATTGTTTTAACTGTGTTTTTGCTTTCTTGTACCTGACTTTTGTAAGCCACCTTGGGTCCCTTTCGGGAGAAAGGCGGGGTAAAAATACTGCAAAAATAAATAAATAAATAAGCTGTTATTCCATTGCTCAAGTCAGTCCTCCTTGCACAGTGCCACTTAGTGGCTCTTTGCAAAACCAATTAACATCTCATATCTTCAGACAATATACCAAGTTGATTGTCAGGGGTTGTAAGGGGTTGAGGGCAGACATGCCTAGCTGTGCTTCACCTTACATAATTAGGATCTTACTTTAAAAGGCTGCGGCATTGCAAACCTTTCTGATTTGATGCGTCTTTGTTTCTCTTTCATTCACTATGCAATCCTTACGAAAAAGTTTTCACTGACAAACTTCCAGAAAACCAGAACCTGTGACTTTCTGCGATCTGCACCACTCACTGATGAAGTTTAGTTTCAGATGAACTCTAGTTTCAGTCCATAATGAAGACAGGGATAGGAACAATCCTATAAGCTTGTTGCATTCTACTACGGCTTCATTTAGCTGAGTGTGAAAGGAGGACTTACAGGGGGAGGAGGATGAGATTCAAAGTCACAGGAAACCAGAGCAGCAGGGGACTCAGTGTGAGTGCCAAGAAAGCAGTGGGCGAGCTGCTTCCCAGCAGCCGATGTGAACTGGCACCATTGCTAAATTTCCTAGTGAAATTTTTTAGCCTAGAAATCTGATGAGGGCCAGAGAAGCTCTAACCTTACTGCAGGATAGACCTTGTGCCAAGCAGAAGTTCTGTTTAAAGGATAGGCCAGGTGGGGGACTCTTCCCCTAGGAATATGTGGAGAGTGGAGACTGCAGGCTCTTTGGAGTCGAAGCAGATGGTTTCCATCTGACCAAAGAGGTATTACCTGGTGGAAGAGGTTATGGTGTCAAACTCTCTCCTCCCTGATCTGAGATTTTGTGCATAACCATCTGAAGGCAGAAGTTAGGGATGCACAAGTATTCCCCAGTGGCCACTCTGACCTATTTACAGGTCATCCATTTGTGGTGTTTCAAGTGAACCCCTTCAAAAAATCTTTGCCCCATAGTTCCCCTTTTCCAAAAGCCAAGTACTTACCTTTAGAGCTGGGAAAGGAAAAAGAAGGAAAAGACAGCAATAGAGATAATGGCAGGCTCTCCCAGGCTCTCACTCAAACACAGCAATTTTCAGTTTTTTTAATCTCCTGGCACACTGAGCTCTACGACCTTCTCTGCGGTCTCTGCTTCTTGTGATGTCACTCCCAGCTTCTGGGAGACTCTTCTGGGTTCTGTGGCTCTGTTTCTAGGACAACTGTCTGTAGCAGTGTTTCTCAAACTGTGAGTCAGGACTCACTAGGTGGGTCGCGAGCCAATTTCAGGTGGGTCCCCATTCATTTCAATATTTTATTGGCATGTGACTGCATTTGGGAAAATGTTACGGACCTGTACTTTGAACAAGCGACTACGTATATTCTTTTAACAATGATAATCAATGAGACTCCTGGGTAAGTGTGGGTAGGATTGCAGTCTAGGATTGTTGAAAAATGTGCCTGCTTGATGATGTCACTTCTGGTCATGACATCACTTTCAATAGGTCCTGACAGATTCTTATTCTAAAAAGTGGGTCCCAGTGCTAAGTATGTGAGAACCACTGGTCTGTAGGAATGAATTATCTGTCATTCTGCTAGCTCTGCAAAAAGTTGTCCTAGAGAAAGAGAAGCAGAACTCCGAAGAATTTTTTTCAGTTATTTCCAACAACTGTGCTCCAAATTCCCATGGCACACCTGCAGACCTTTTGCGGCACACCAATGTGTCACAGCACACTGGTTGAAAAACACTACCCCACAACCCCTGCTGGACACTGACATTATCTGCACCATTTCTGCTGGGGAGAAGAGCCTTCTACGGAGTGAAACCAGGGTGCTCCTATCGATCTGAGGACCCCCGTAGCCCTCAAATTCATGGAGACAATGCGGTGAGAGATGTGTTATTGTAGTTCTTTTGTTTTTTTTTTAAAGAGTAGCCATAGCCAAGAGCAGCTATGAGAGTACTCATAGGCTAAAGAGTAGCCAAAGAGTAGTGTTGGGGTGGGCGGGTTGATCCAGATCAGAATTGTGGTGCATGGGAAGGGAGTTTAACCCTTTCTGGTATCACAGTTTTCCCAATGAAACACCCTCCCCCAGCTCTTGTTTGCTCTGGGAAGTGAAGTGCCGTTTGTCCCCATATACCCCCCCCCCTGGTACATAGCAGTTTTGGGTGGGTTTCTTTGTTTGTTTCAGGAAAATGGACCTGGAGAAAGAGATAACCCACCTCTCTTGCACAGTGGCATCACTAGGGTTCGCGTCACCTGGTGCGGGATGACAGCGCATCACTACCCATGCAGTGGGCGGGGAAACGCCCCAGTTGGCGGGCGTGGTGATGTACCATCACTCCGCCCCCACTGGTTTTTTGGCTGTACCTTTTGATGGAACAAAGATAGAACACATTCTGCATGAAACTACATATTGATTGATATATAATATGATGGTATTATTCCTCCGTATTATGATTTTAGTGATTATAGTCACTAGTGGTGTCACACCCACCCCAGGATGTCAACTTACTAACACCTTATTGCAGCAGTTCTCAAACTTTTAGCACTGGGACTCACTTTTTAGAATGACAATCTGTCCAAGTCCCACCAGAAGTGATGTCATGGTGGAAGTGACATCATCAGGCAAATTAAAATAAATAAGTATAAATAACACAGGCCAACACACATTTTGCTTCCTTAAACGTCACATCAATTCCTGGGTACATTTGGGGTGCCAATTCCAAAAATGGCATCCGTTTTGCCCTATCACGTCTAGTTTTGGAGACACGGCATAGCCTCTTTAGTGAATAGTTCAAGCAGCTTCCTCATGAGGAAGCCATGGTGTAGGCTTCCTCATAAGGAAGTTGCTTGAACCATTCACTAATGAGGCTATACTATACAGGTGCAACCTATTTATCCACATATTTTTTTTATCTCAACCAGAATGGGGTGGGGGGAATTGAACACACCTTTGCCTCCTTTGCCCTGCTGGTCTCCATTTCAAGGCAGCCCAAAACACTGCAAAAAGGCTCCGCCTGGCACAGGCAGGGAAATAGCCCTGGAGCCCTGGAAGAGGTTCCCCTTGCAAAGGAACAGTAAGACTCCTGGAGCCCCTGAGCCAGCAGAGGCTGAAGGGGGGGGGGGCAGAAAAGCTCTGTAGCCAGAACATGTGCAGCAAGGTGGAGCGCTCTCTCTCTCTGGATGACACACACACACAGGGGCAGTAGTAACAGAGGGGATTGCTTTAAAAAAACCCAGGGAGTGTTTGCTGAATTCCCCCCCCTTCAGACTGAGATGGTGCAGGCTCCAGTCTGCGCAAATAAAACAGCCCAGCAAGCCAAAACAGGAGATTTAGGCTTCAATCTGATCCACACTTTCCTGGGGGTAAGCCCCATTGACTAGAATGGGACTTACTTCTGAGTAGGCAGGCATAGGACTGGGCTCTCAGGCTACAATCTGCACACTTTCCTGGGAGTAAGCCCCATTGACTAGAATGGAGCTGAGTAGAAATGCATAGGACTAGACTCTTAAAAACGCAGAATCCCACCAGTGAAAGAAGTGGGGACAGCTGGCAATTGGGAAGGCTGAGTACTTATTTCTGATGAGTATGGAGGAGGGGGAGGTGAAGGAGTGAAGGGAGAGGTGATTGAAAACAGCTGCCTTAGTTTTCTTCCATCCCCTAGTGTCAAGCTGCAGCATATTTGTGTAACTCTATGCAATTTAGCACGACGTGTTTTTTTTAATTGCGGCAGGTGGTGAAATGGAACTTTCACGCATACAGGCTCCACCTGTATCTCCAAAACTAGATGTGATAGGGCAAAATAGATGCCATTTTTGGAATCGGCACCCCAAATTCATATCAAACCACCATAAAGTTTGGGAAAAACTTTTCTGACCCTCAGTTTTGTAGGCCTGTCTAATTAAAGTAAAACAAATAATTAAATAAGAGGAAGCCAGCCCTGTTCCACCAAGTGAATTTCCTCTGTAGCCTGCCTGCAACAGCATAGCCTGCCTGCAATGTGGAAAGTGCTCAGAGGAAACTGAGCGCTTTCCACATGCGCTGCCTCCGACGCATCCTCGGCATCACCTGGCAGGACAAAGTTCCAAACAACACAGTCCTGGAACGTGCTGGAATCCCTAGCATGTATTCACTGCTGAAACAGAGACGCCTGCGTTGGCTTGGTCATGTCGTGAGAATGGATGATGGCCGGATCCCAAAGGATCTCCTCTATGGAGAACTCGTGCAAGGAAAGCGCCCTACAGGTAGACCACAGCTGCGATACAAGGACATCTGCAAGAGGGATCTGAAGGCCTTAGGGATGGACCTCAACAAGTGGGAAACCGTGGCCTCTGAGCGGCCCGCTTGGAGGCAGGCTGTGCAGCATGGCCTTTCCCAGTTTGAAGAGACACTTTGCCAACAGTCTGAGGCTAAGAGGCAAAGAAGGAAGGCCCATAGCCAGGGAGACAGACCAGGGACAGACTGCACTTGCTCCCGGTGTGGAAGGGATTGTCACTCCCGGATTGGCCTTTTCAGCCACACTAGACGCTGTGCCAGAACCACCTTTCAGAGCGCAATACCATAGTCTTTCGAGACTGAAGGTTGCCAATATGATGCCTGCAACAACACCCCCCCCCCTCCAAAATCAGTAAGGTTTTTAGCCCTAATCAGTGTCCAGTTCAATTTAAGACCTTCTGTTTAAACCAGATCACTGGCAGGATCCAGCTGGCTTTGCAAGTCTCAAAAAAGTTCACCTTATCAGCTGAAGCCTCTGTTTTGATCCTTTTTAGTGGGGGGGGGGGCTGCCTTCTGGAGCATTTGTTGAGCTCCAGTTCCATCAGATCAGAACCATTCTGAAGGCTTCACATTCCCCTTTGCCTGGCCTGACAACCAGCCAAGGCACGCTTGCTTACTCGCAAGTAAATGCGACCGTGTGGCTTAGTTTCGCTTTCTATAGGGCTCAATACATTCGTCTGCTTGGAGGGAGGGACTTATTTTTCAGGTGTTTTTTTGGGCTGCATTCATTGGATCAGGACCATTCTGGTGTCGTTGGATTCCTCTCAGCCTGCCCTTTCTGACAGACTAAAACATGTTTGCCTACTCACGAGTAAACGCGCAAAACAGCTCAGTTTCCATAGGGCTCCATGCATTTTTTGTTCTCTGGTTTTTTGGCCATATCTTTTGATAGAAAGGGAATATTTCACTCTGGTTTTTTGCATTGCATTCTGCTGGAAATTCTACATTCAACGGTATATAACATGACAGTATTACTCCTAACCACCGCGATTTTAGCATGTCACCCCCCAGTGTCCGTCGTCCCCCTGTGCTTTTCACCTGGTGCGGCCCACACCACCTGCACTCCCCTAGCAATGCCACTGCTCTTGCACCACAAGCCTGATTTATATCCTCATCTCTCTGCAGCTATGATGTTGAAAAATAAATAAATAAATAAGCAATGTTTTCATGTGTCTTTTGTACTTTGCTTGTCCCAGCCCTCAGTTTCGCCATGCTCTGTATAGCAGTCTGACAAGTACACAGTCTTCCGGACTCCAATACCTCTTGGATGTATAGAATGGGAAGGTACAGTGAAAAGCAGTGCGTAGGAATTGTGTGTGTAATTTTAATCTGGGCTTTGGAAATATTTGTCAGGTATTAGTCACACCCACTTCACATGCACTAGTATGTCGATGCAAACTGCATCCCGGAATTGAAATAATCCTTCTTTCTGTGCCTTGCGAACACGTGTGGATGGGAGGGAAGCAAGAAAAGGAAAATGGAGCTGTCTCTCTGGCTACAGGGAGGATCAAGCAGCATCTCATTAAAGACCACTTCAAAGATCAGCGCTTCATTTCCATACAAACAAGTTTAAATTATCTTGTGTGAATCTACTGTTAGTGGTTGCTCTGTTCCATTATGCATGAATCCTGGCTGTTTGTATCATGAATATCTGCACAGTGCTCCATTAGCGATTTTCAGTGTTGTGCTAAAGCTTTTGCAAGTGGTCACGTTATTAGGTTAAAGTGCTATATTTTTGCATATTTTGCCTGCCTCCGTGCATTTGTCATCATGTCCAATACAAACCCAAGCATTTAGAACTGCATGTGCAATTACATCCCAGGTTGATACACCTTTTTCTTTGGTTAATTATTTTATTGTATTGCAAAGTGAGGCTGCAATTCTAGGCGCATCTAGTTGGAACTAACCTCCCTTCAACTCAGAGAGACTTCCTTCCTGACTTAGAAGTAAGCTATATGGGTATAATATGCACAGAAAGGGCCTGTTAAATATATGGGATTTGCTCACCATTTGGATTGAAGTTAAGTCGAAAGAATAAACAGACGTATTTCTGAAAATCTGCATGTCTGATATCTTTTAATGCCTGAGCATTTTCACCAGTGACAGCAGGATCACTTTCTAGTATGGTTTCCAGGCATATATGATTTTGGTATTTTTGCTGTAAGTTCAGAATCAGATATATTGTTGAATAAATCAACATGTGTGAATTGCCAGAGCTACATGAGTGAGTACGAGTTATATTTTTTCTATTTTCAGTACACCTTGATCCAATAGGCTATACCAGTGGTTCTCACACATTCAGCACTGGGACCCACTTTTTAGAATGTGAATCTGTCAGGACCCACCGGAAGTGATGTCATGACCGGAAGTGACATCATCAAGCAAGAAAATTTGTAACAATTCTAGGCAGCAATCCTACCCACACTTACCTAGGAGTAAGACCTATTTACTATCATTGTTAAAAGAATATACATAGTAGCTTATTAAAAGTACAGGGACCCACCTGAAATTGGCTCGCGACCCACCTAGTGGGTCCCGACCCACAGTTTGAGAAACACTGGGCTATACCACTGGTTCCCAAACTTTTTAGTGGTTCACTTCCACAGTGGGTCACAACACAATGCTCTCTGTGGAGCAACAATGCTTTCTTGGGAGCTGCCGGAGGCTGCTTCCGGGTTGCACAGGACTTGCAATCCACTACATTGGCCTCGGCAGGCTCCAGAAAATGCCCAGTGGAAGTGACTAGAAGCGACTTCTGGTCAAATCAGAAATTGCATCTGCAAACTGGAGGTATTCTGAGGCCCATGGAGGCCAATGGAGTGAGTAATGGAGTGGGTTGCATGTCTGTTCCTGGCACTGCCCATCTATAAGAGTTTGGGGGATTTTTTTTTAAATCACAAGTGGACACAGTCTGATTTCCAGAGCATCACATCTGAATATGACTGATTCAATATTGAAAGAAGGACTGTTAAATCAAATCAATGTCCAAAACAATGGGGTTCTTTCTTTCAATCTAAAAAGGCAGGGCATTCATATACCGCTCAAGTACCACTTTTGGCTAAGAGCCAAATCAAAACAAACGGTGAGACAAACGGGATGCAGGGGGAGGGGCAAGAGAGGGGTTTGTGGGTATCAGGAAATTGAAGAGGGAGCAGTGATGAGACAAATGGGTAGATGAGCCTCGTCAGCCTGGAAAGGCAGCTCATCTAAGAGAAGGAAAACTCTGATCTCAAACCTCCACTGCCTTGTGGCTACATCCAGTTGTGGAAAAGGCTTCAGGAGCCAACCTCGAGGCAAAATCAGGAGACGGAGTCCCTGAGGCAGTTTGTGGCTGTACACAGTCACAGTCTGGCAACTCCTGCGACGCTGCTGGAACCAACCGTATTGGCTGCTGCCCTTCCATTGGATCATTCCAGCGACGTGGAGAGGGGGGATTTGCTGCATGGGTAACAGCCTATCCTCCATACCTTCATTACCTAGGCTTCGCGCACTGGAGAGGACACTCCAACTTCGCCATACGGCGTCGGCACAACACGGGAAGCAGCAGTTACCGGTTATAAGTCTTCGCTTGATTGGCGTAGAGCGTGAAGCCAGGGGCTGCTTCCGACGGTGGGAGAGATAATTGCATCTCATTGGGCAGCTACCGCCCGCCTTAAGCTGGGCAGTCCCCAGCCAGTAAGGTGTTGCCTCGCCACGGTCCGTTAACCTCACGGGGTGCGTGGGGTTTAGGGTGAAAACCGACAAGCAGATCGACAACTCTGCACCATGCAATAAAAAACTGAAAACTCCTGCCCTAAAGCTGGGCACCTTGAATGTAAGGACAATGACACCTGGCTTCTCTGATGACCTGCAAGAAATAGACGACGCACGCAAAACAGCTGTCATCGACATGGAGCTGAGCAGACTGCAGATGGACATCGTCGCCCTTCAAGAGACAAGGCTGCCAGATTCCGGATCTGTCAAGGAGAGAAATTTCTCATTTTTCTGGCAGGGAAAACCACCAAACGAAACCAGGGAACATGGTGTTGGCTTTGCGGTCAGAAATACCCTGCTGAAACCCATCATCCCACCTACTGTGGGAAGTGAAATAATTTTGTCCCTGCAGCTCCAGTCATCAGCAGGACCTGTCACTCTCATCAGTGCTTATGCACCGACTCTGTCGTCTCCAGCAGAAGCCAAAGACAAATTCTATGATGACCTGGCCACCACTATCAAGAAGATCCCCGTAAAAGAGCCATTGTTCATCCTCGGCGATTTCAATGCTAGAGTTGGTGCTGATAACAGTTCGTGGCCCACTTGCTTAGGTCTGTTCGGCACTGGGAAGATGAACGAAAATGGCCACCGCCTGCTAGAGTTTTGCTGTCTTCACGGTCTCTGTGTCAGCAACACATTCTTCAACATGAAGCCCCAACATAGAGTCTCCTGGAGACACCCAAGATCAAAGCACTGGCACCAGCTCGACCTGATTCTGACCAGACGCTCCAGCCTTCCCAGCATCAAGATCACGCGCAGCTATCAGGGTGCTGCTTGCGACACCGACCATTCCCTGGTATGCAGCAGAGTGAAACTGCAAACAAAGCGACTGTACCACACGAAAAAGGAAGGAAGACCTCGCATTGATACCAGCAAGACCGGGATCAGAGAAAAGTGCAGGAATTTGCACGAGTGCTTGAGGAATCTCTTCCAGGCCCGGTCGATGCAAATGCATCCAACAGATGGGAACATTTCAAGAATGCCGTTTACAACAACGCCTTGTCCATATTTGGCAAGAAGACCAACAAGACGGCAGACTGGTTTGAAGCCCACTCTGAGGAGTTGACACCAGTCATTGAGGAAAAGAGGAGAGCTCAAGCAGCATACAAGGCCTGTCCCAGTGAGCGCAACCTGCAGGTCCTCCAAGCTGCTCGAAGCAAAGTCCAGCAGACTGCCAGGAGATGTGCTAAAGACTACTGGCTCCAGCTCTGTTCTGAGATACAGATAGCAGCTGACACGGGCAACATCAAGGGGATGTATGATGGTATCAAGCAGGCCCTAGGTCCAACACAGAAGAAAATTGCCCCTCTGAAGTCTGCCACAGGCGAGGTCATCCAGGATCGGACGCAGCAGATGGAACGCTGGGTGCAGCACTACTCTGAGCTATATTCCAGAGAAAATGTAGTCACCTAAGAAGCGCTGAACAACATTGAGTGCCTGCCTGTGCTGGAGGAGCTTGACAGTGAACCAACCCTAGAAGAACTTCACATGGCCCTGGACTCCCTTGCCCTTGGCAAGGCACCTGGAAAAGACAGCATCCCTGCTGAAGTCCTAAAGCGCTGCAAAGAGATCATCATCACTGAGCTGCATGAAATCCTCTGTCTCTGCTGGAGAGAAGGTGGAGTACCTCAAGACATGAGGGATGCAAACATCATCACGCTGTACAAGAACAAAGGCAACAGGGGTGACTGCAATAACTACTGTGGCATCTCTCTCCTTAGCGTTGTAGGAAAGTTGTTTGCCCGAGTTGCACTAAAGAGGCTCCAGGTACTTGCAGAGAGCGTTTATCCAGAATCACAGTGCGGATTCCGAGCCAACAGGTCCACCACTGATATGGTATTCTCCCTTAGACAGCTGCAGGAGAAATGCAGGGAACAGCGACAGCCACTCTTTATAGCCTTCATAGATCTCACGAAGGCCTTCGACCTGGTCAGCAGGGATGGCCAAGATTCTCCCCAAGATTGGATGTCCACCCAGGCTCCTCAGCATCATCCGATCCTTCCACAAGGACATGAAGGGCACTGTTGTCTTCGATGGCTCCACATCAGACCCCTTTGACATCCGAAGCGGCGTGAAGCAGGGCTGTGTTCTTGCACCAAACTTGTTTGGGATTTTCTTCGCTGTCCTGCTGAAGCATGCCTTTGGAACCGCAACAGAAGGCATCTATCTCTGGACCAGATCAGACGGAAAGCTCTTCAACCTCTCCAGACTGAGAGCAAAGTCCAAAGTCCAGCTGAAATGTCTGCGTGACTTCCTCTTTGCCGACGATGCAGCTGTCACTACCCACTCTGCCAAAGATCTCCAGCAGCTCATGGATCGTTTTAGCAAGGCCTGCCAAGATTTTGGACTGACAATCAGCCTGAAGAAAACACAGGTCATGGTTCAGGATGTGGACTCACCTCCCTGCATTACAATCTCTGCGCATGAACTGGAGGTTGTCCATGACTTTGTGTACCTTGGCTCAACGATCTCTGACACTCTTTCTCTCGATATCGAACTAAACAAACACATCGGTAAAGCAGCTACCACGTTTTCCAGACTCACAAAGAGAGTCTGGTCCAACAAGAAGCTGACGGAACATACCAAGATCCAGGTCTACAGAGCTTGCGTCCTGAGTACACTTCTGTACTGCAGTGAGTCATGGACTCTTCGCTCACAACAGGAGAGGAAACTGAACGCTTTCCACATGCGCTGCCTCCAACGCATTCTCGGCATCACCTGGCAGGACAAAGTTCCAAACAACACAGTCCTGGAACGTGCTGGAATCCCTAGCATGTATGCACTGCTGAAACAGAGACGCCTGCGTTGGCTCGGTCATGTCGTGAGAATGGATGATGGCCAGATCCCAAAGGATCTCCTCTATGGAGAACTCGTGCAAGGAAAGCGTCCTACAGGTAGACCACAGCTGCGATACAAGGACATCTGCAAGAGGGATCTGAAGGCCTTAGGAGTGGACCTCAACAAGTGGGAAACCCTGGCCTGTGAGCGGCCCGCTTGGAGGCAGGCTGTGCAGCATGGCCTTTCCCAGTTTGAAGAGACACTTGGCCAACAGTCTGAGGCTAAGAGGCAAAGAAGGAAGGCCCATAGCCAGGGAGACAGGCCAGGAACAGACTGCACTTGCTCCCAGTGTAGAAGGGATTGTCACTCCCGAATTGGCCTTTTCAGCCACACTAGACGATGTTCCAAAACCACCTTTCAGAGCGCGATACCATAGTCTCTCGAGACTGAAGGTTGCCAACAACAGGAGCCAAATGACATGATGTGGGAAATCTGTGACAAGGAAGAGTTTCATGTGATTTTTAAAGGGTTAGTAGCAGCTGCAAGGGGATATTGATTGACACGTGGGGGGGGGGTAGGTGTGAAGACAGAAGTTTAGCCCTTTCATCCTGCACCATTTCCCTGATAAAATCACTGCCCCCTCAAACAGGGCAAAACACAAACGCATACCTGTATTTTTTTTGCTGCATGGGTAAAAGCAGGATATAAACACATTAATCTCCCCTCCAGAGCACTAAAGTCCCAATCTGACCTCCCACCAATGTGCTTACAAACTTTTCAAAACATGCAGGAAATCCTAGACGTGGATTTCCCTCCTTATGACTACTTTTGTCCTAAAATTATATCCATTTTTGTATGCAAAACTTTTCAATCACCAAAGAACACTAACCTTTTTATAATGCCTTTGCAACATTTTCCAATGCAATTTTAGGTTGGTGCGCTGGAGACATAGGTGCATGGATAGACATGAGAAGTTGCACATTCAGATTATTTATTTATTTATTTATGTATTTATCCAGCACCATCAAAGTACATACTCTCCTGCTACATCAGCAGTGATGCCTATAAGACCAGGCACTAGTGGAACTGCTAACATAAGCAGATTGCCTGCATTTGGCATGTATAATTATGCATTCACTTTAATGAAAAACCAGGTTTGTGTTTTCAAGCGTACACATGTGTGTTTTAAAAAAGGGATAACAAAAGGGAATGCAGGGAATGTCAGAAAGATGTCCCTTCTACTTTGTCTTCCAATTTTCACATGCCTGGAGATGACTGGCTTTTCATTTTCACCTTTTGAGGGCTATTAAGCCGCTGAAAATGAAATTAGAAAGTAAAATATCCTGCTGCACATTTTAAAGGCATTTGTAAAGTATTTTGGTATTTTTGCAGTTTGTTCTTTTTCTTCCGTCTGTTTTTATTTGTAATGTATATTCTGCATTTTTTTTTCTTGCAGGAAATTAAGATGGGTTTAAGCAAAACAGAAAACCAAAGAATACACCTACATAGAACCAAATCACATAATATGAAGTTGTAAAATCAACATCAGTCTCCAGGTACCTACTGAAAACAATCCTGTTGATTTCAACAGGGCCTCCTGGAATTTCCAAAATTACACTATGTTGGGGGTGGGGAAGGAAACAATCTCCAAGAATGACTTGGAGAAGCAAGTCAGAGAGATGGCAGCCCTCTGGGCGACAGAGCAATGTGGCAAAAGCAGTGCCAGCTTTGGGGGTGGGGGTGGGTGGGTGAGTGGATGGGATTGCTCACACACCCATTTTTCCCCTTGCCCTCACTCCAGACTACAAGTATGGAACCAACCCACCATACCTCCATATCTCCAAGAGCAAAGTGTTTGTGTCTCAGCTCCACCCCTCCTAGAGTCACCTTGTGTTCCACCTCCTGGCCTTTCCCTGTAGCTGCTTACGACCATGCCCAGGAACCAGAATTTTTGCACTCAGAGGTTGGCAACCCTACAGAATAGCCATACTAGAGTATCAAGGGTGATCTAAGCAGCCTCCCCTCCAAACAAAGGAATTCATTGCCTTCCTAAATCGGTTGGACAAACCAGATGTGATTTTTTTTTTCATTTTTGCAAAAAAGAAAAGCATTTTATTTGGGGGAGGGGTGGGGGAGTGGAGTTAACACTCCCATTATTCTCCATCTTGGGGAAAAAGCAAATCCTATTTTGCCTGTCATTGCAGTAGGTAGGGAAAAAAAAATCCTTTCATCCAGCCGTTAGCTGTAAACATTCTGGTGCCTTCTGGGATCAGGCCTCTGTTTCCCATCCCGTGCAGAAGCCATTTTCTAATACTAATGTTTTATACAGACATCTCAGATACAATGCAAACTCCCCCAACCCCAAAGGCAACAGGGCATTCGTTTATAGTAAATCAGAAGTGTCACCCTTGGCAACCCACAGCACTGAAACATTTATTCAGCTTCACGTTGCTGGCACTTGGAATTATTTCTTTCATGCCTGATAGCCAAATTACAATATGGCAGGTTTCCCTGGAGCCACTGGATCATTAGTGCCAGCTCACAACATACTTTCAACTGATATGGCATCGTATGTACAGCTGCCAATCAAAAAATGGGAAATGCAAATGAAGGTGGGCCCATTGGTGTTCAATTACTGTACAGTGAGCTCCTTACAGCTCCGCTTAATGACTGGCAGTCATTGCACTGAGTGGAAGGAAGAGGAGAGAACACAGGAAAGAATTTCCCCCCCGGGGAAGCCAGTTAAGAGTGCAAGAAGTTTTTACATTTGATTTCCATATTTATTCATTTTCCCCCCCTCCCTCTGTGTGTTTCTAAACACGGGGCCGAAAAAATACTTAGCATTGCTTGTTATACAAATACATGAGCTTGTCAGTTGAGTCGGCTGCCAAGGCCACATCAGTTAAAGAAGATGAGGGATTTTGCAATGTTCCTTTCTCGAGAAAGTGTGAAGTTTCAGCTTCGGCGGAATGAACCAAGTATTAACCTTTCCCAAACAGCTTGTCTGTGGGCAATTTTAGTAGCTGAAAATTGCTCTTTCGCAAACCTGATAACCTCTTTGCTTGCAGTTGGAGTCTGTTGAGGCTGCACCACTCCTCAAACCCTCCCACCAGTTCTTCAGATTTAAAAGCCCTGCCATCTCTGCCCCTTTCTACCAGCCACTGGGCACTAAGGGCTTATTTATTTATTTATTTATTTATTTATTTATTTATTTATTTATTTATTTATTTTTATCCTGCCTTTCTCCCTCTCATGGGATTTGATTTGTTTGCCATAGCAGTTTTCTACTGCTGAAGAGGCAAGCCGCTCTTTGACTTAAAAAACAACTTGCCTCTTTGGCTGCAGTTGTGGCACCAATTGAAAAATCGTTGTGTATTGTTTTGGATCCTTTTGCACAAATGGAGTTAGAATGCATTATAAATTAAGGAAATAAATGCTAAATAACACTCTGTATGTAGAACCAGAATTGTAACCTGTACCTGAAGATACAGGCATGGTAACATTTGAACTTAGAAATGACTAAGGACCCAATCTTATCCAACTTTCCAGCTCCAGTGTAGCCACAATGCAGCTCCATCATAAGGGAACACATGTTCCCATACCTTAAGAAGATCCCAGTGACTGCCCCTCCATCACAGGATGCAGCCCATACCCCACTGGTACAACTGCACCAGCACTGGAAAATTGGATAGGATTGGGCTCTAAAGGTGGAAGTCATAATCAATTTGGGCTTCTTTTTATGTTCTTTCCTTTTTTTCTTTTTTTCTTTTTTTTTTTAAAAAAGACGCTATTAAGAGCGTATTTTATGCAACGGATGCAAATCTGCCATTATCCAAACAAGAATGCAAAAGACAATTTAATACATACAACATCATCATTTATATGCCAGGAAGATGAGCCTTACTTTAGTGTTCCGCATTGCTCAAAGATAAAAGTCATTTGCCTTTTTAAAACCCTCCTGCATACCTGCTCATTATACAACCTTATGTAAACCTTATTAGAAGGAACACATTAAATGCAGGATAGACCCAGCAGGAGTCAAGTCTTGAAGCATTTACCGCTTACTCCAGTCGAAAGAATTGTCTGTACAAAGATTGTAGCTCTTGAAAGCTGACCCCAGGAGAAGAAATAGCAAATAGTTAAATAGTTTGTGCGCTCTCTCTCTCTCTCTCTCTCTCTCTCTCTCTCAAACACACACACACACACGCACGCACGCACGCACGCACGCACACACACACACACACTCTTAAAATGAAGAATATTCAGCCTTGGGTGTAATTGCACAACGAATGAATTTATCTTTGGTTGTCTTCCATTCTTATTGAAATGATCTCACATGAATGAGACAGGAGAATTTTTAAGAGCTATTTGTTAAGCAATGAGTAAATAAATAAGTTTACTTTGTTCAGTGCAAGAAAAATTAAATTCTATTGTTCTTAAGAAAAAAAGAAGGTACATTCCATCCTTTTTGTTCCTTTCTTGAGTGAGTTTGACAAAAAGGAGACACAAGCTGGCAGTGCTTAAGGAGGAACACAGCATCTTCAATGCGCACAGATATACCCTGCCTGGTGCCAGTTTGCAACGCTCTCACAGATGAACACTTGGGTTCTTCCATTGAACCAGACCATTGGTCTACCTAACTCAACATGGCTTGCATGATATAAAGCAGTTCTTCAGGGTTTCAGACATAGGCCGTTTTTGGCCCTTCCTGGGGCAGTTAGAGATTGAACTTGGAATTTGCTCTGTCACTGAACTATCGCCTCCCCCAGCCATGCTTATTGTTCAGCATATGAACTGTGGTGGGCATTAGGTCATACGTCATAAAATTCTTTCCCCAGATATTGGCCTTCACTGGTGTAGTGATGGCAGAAAATCCAGTCTGCCAGGTAACTGACACCAAGCTGGCTTCTGGTGCGCATAACCTGATTAACCTTGCATGATTACTCAGAAGTAAGTCCCACTTTCTACAAGGAGCCATCCTTGAAAGTGTGCATAGGATTGCAGTCTAAGAGTGAGCAAGCATTGCTTTGACTGACAGTTGTGATTGTTCTTGCCTTGCCATGTGCTGCCTGGGCCTCTTACTTTAGATCATCTCTGTGCTCCTAACTTATGAGACAGCACACCTGGCACACCACATTTCTCCTTTGTAGAAAGCTGTCCCAAAGCTGCCTTGCTTGTTTGGGGGCTTTGATGTCTATCCGTAACTATGGTGTGCCCCACAGGGCCCCTTCATATCAAGGGAGGAAGCAGCATTCCACCTTCAAAAGAATGACTGTGCAGATTTGGCCAATCCACTGGGGAAAATCTCTCATTTTGCAAAAGGGAGGTGTACACCTCTGTTTTGATCCCACTGCCCAGAATGGCTCCGAAGGGGAGGGGCTGCTTGCACATTGCAGTGAGGCTCCCTGCGGAACTTAGTGCTTTGCACCCCTTCTAGCCATGCCACTGCTCTGGATATAGCATCATACCATGTTTGCTTTATATCCCTTCACCTAGACCAGGGGTGTGCAAAGTTTTTGGCAGGAGGGCCACATCATCTCTCTGACACTGTGTCGGGGGCCGGAGGAAAAAAGAATTAATTTACATTTAAAATTTGAATAAATTTACATAAATGAATTTATTAGAGATGCAACTTATATGAATGAATGAAGATCTTGCAATAGCTCAAGGCCTATAAAAGGCCTTGCACAAAGCAAGGCTGGCCTTTCCTTTGCTGCTGCTACTGCATCACAGATGTGAAACAGCAAGCAGTGGAGGGAGCCCTCATCCCACAGCTCATGCAAAAGGTCAAACAGTCGCCCTCACGCTGAGAGTAGTTGTGTCCAGCCAGTGCAGGCTCCAGCAAGTTGCCGGAGGGCCAGAGGCTCATAGGAGACTTGGGGCTCCTTGAGGGCCGCATTGAGAGGCCTCGAGGGCCGCATGTGGCCCCAGGGCCGGGGTTTGGGCACCCCTGACCTAGACAGATGAGATCAGGGACAGCCAACTTTTCAGCTGTTGCCCTCAGATTCTGGAATAAGTTCTCCAAGGAGATCTCAAAAACAATGCAAGATACATCTTGTTGGAACTACCCTTGCAGTGCAATCCTATACAGGTCTACTCAGTAATAAGCCCCATTTAGTTCAATGGGATGTACTCCCAAGTAAGTATGCATCGGATTGCAGTCTTACTTATGGTATTTTTAGCTGACTGCTACTTTTTTCAGTTATCTGTTTTATTTTTTAAGTAGTTGTGTATTCTATACCAGTGTTCTTCAACCTGTGGGTCATGACCCCAGTGGGTCGCAAAGCCTCATTTGGGGGTTTGTGGCAACAATTCTGAGCCTGTGCAAAAGAGGTCTTGGATCCAATCCAATAATGGTACTACCTTATCAAAACTGAGTTCTTGATATAATCCTCATTTCGCTGTCTTGCCCCACAGCTTGTAAGGTTGGCCCTGTTCAGGCTGCTACCTGACAAAGTTGCTGTGAAATCACAAGAGGTGGGGGGAAATGAGGCAGGGGTGGGTGGTGGCATTGGGTACTGGGGGCAGGATTGGTGAGGGGTCCCTAGCATTCCACTTTATTTGTTTGCTCGTTTGTTTAGGTTGTGGCAGGAAAAAGGTTGAAGGGTACTGTTCTACACAATGAGCATAGTTCTCTTATGCTGAGACAGATCAGTGGAAAATCTAGCCCAGTGTATTCTCTGCACTGATGGAAGCAATTGACAAGAATTCAGACAGGGTTCTTTCCCACCCCTTTATGGAGATGCTGATTGGGGGTTGGATGTGGGGCCAAAGCAGATTTAACTGTGCCGTTGAGTTAAACCTTCCCATCATTTCAGTTGTTTCATGATTCTCAAACTTGTGAGCCACCTTGAACACAGGGGTATCATCAATGCCTTCATGTGTGCACAAGCTGTTCTTAGCCCCAAACTGGAGAGAGAGGAACCTGCTATTTGGGCAGTCAGATGGAAGTTACTCATAGAGCATTCCAACAGTGTTGGGCTATCCTAGAGCCAGCTCTGTAGAGGCAACATAATTCATCCAGTTTTAGGCAGGAACCTGTTCAAGTATAGGATTCACCTGAGAGTTCACAGAGCAGGGTGGACTTGCGCCACCTGCCAGCCACCAGCTGCTGCTGTCACTGCACTGGCACAAGCTTGCACACCGTCACTGCACTGGCACAAGCTTGCGCACTGTGGCAGCAATGCTTGTTGTTGCCTGGAGATGCCAGCCTGCGAAACTTGCTAGCTGCAGGGTAACCCGAAAATCCTCTTTGCCGCATTCTGCTAAGAAACCGAAAATATTATCGAACAGATTTTCAGGTTGACATGAAGGATTCTCGGGTCACTCTCAGAAGCTGTATGAGAAACGGAAAAGAGGAAACTTCACACATTCAGAGAAACCACAAGACTGAAACTTGTTCAGACCGTGTTTCCGTTATTGAAAATAAGCTGTTCCACCTGGCAGATAAGGATTTTGTATTAATATGCTAAACATACCTGCACAGTGACAATGTCCTGTATTTGAGGGAAGGAATATTCCTTCCCCCAGTTCCTTCCCCCAGTATTGATTACTTCTATTTTATCTTGTCATTTTGAAGTATAAGGTGTTAACTCAAAGACAATTTTAAAAAATCCCTTGAGAGACAGTAGCTAGTTGTGGCAAATCAACTATTTGAGTTTCCTTCATCTCGTTTTTGCCCGCATGCATTCTAGAGCAAACAAGATTTGAGCTAGCACAACGTTTTGAGGACTGACCCCTATATACATCAAGCCTGTCTATCCCATTTGTGACCTGCCAAGCCAAATACAAACTATCTTCTACATATGGTCGTCCTCCAAGAGCTTAATCAGAGATGGATGAACTCTATCATACTTGCTTTGCATTGACTTGGAAATAAGCCAATCTGAGTCCCAGAACCCTTAAAATAACTTGACTTGTTTTTTTATCCTTAGACCCTGGAGTTGATTTCCTTCCTTATACCCACAAAGCTGGTATAAGTTGCCAAGGGGGAAATTTACAGGCACCATTAAAGGCTGGTGCTATAGTCATAGTGAAAAGTGGTGGTGGGGGGCACCTATGGCTGCTTTTTGCAATCGAACATATGTCTAAAATATGCAGACAATTGAGGCAAAGTCAGTGTTGCTTTTTCATGTTGATTTTCATCTAATCCAAAATGTCCCACTATCTACATGACCATTTTTAATTTCATTTTAAAAGATGTTGGGAATTTCAGCCATGGAACATTGGTGTCATGTCTAGGTTGGCCATGAAACTGTTGTCCCGTTTGATCTGCACTTCACAGTGTTCCTCAGGCCTTTGGGAACAGTATGTGCTAAAAACAACAATGCTAAAATTTTATTTTTCTGGACCAAAGACACACAGTGGGAAGTTCTCTGGTGCAAGTCCTCTTGAAATATCAGGAATTGCAGCTGCATCCTACCAAGTCACAATAGAGACCCACCTGGCTGAACATTGGTTAACAACTGCTGTCTAAAACTTCAGACAGAAGTAACCTGGTTCCATGAACTGAAGATACAAGAGCGTGAACCTAAAGTGAATCTATAACTGAATTTGGGTTCTCCCGTTACCATTCCTATTAATGGGACTTGAACATTAGAACTTCCTGGTACATAGAACTCCATCATATCTCAAAAGTTTGATCTTATAGCTACCCTTAAATTTATAAAAACAGTCCTCATGTTGTGCCAATCCTTTCCCTGGCCACCAAAAGGTTAAACACACATGTGCATGCATATACGACACAACCCAGCTGGAGTGAAGCAGCCTGTGCATAACTCTCCTTTTGAAATCAATGGAACTTAAAATTCTTAATTTTGCCTGGGTTATGTTCCAGGTCTTATCATATAGGGAACAAATAAAATGAGGAGAAAGGAGGGGAAAAGAAAGCCAATGAGAGGGAAATATAAAGTCACTTCGTGGGGAAAGAGCGTCAATAAAATTGTCTTTCACATTAAAAGAAACGAAAGGGGAGGAGAAAAAAAATCTATATTTTGCCCACTGCAGAATAGAATGAAAGAATGCTAGCATCAATTCCTCCCTCCCAAAGGAGTCAGCCAACTGGAGTAGTGTCATTCCTGTTTGACCCATCATCTCAGCTCAAACTTGCCAGCAAAATGGTAGTGGAGTTAGCATATCATCTGGGGGAGTGCAACAGTGCAGAAGATTCTGACAGCCTTAAGGACGTCTTCTCTTTTACCAACTTGCCAACGGCTGACAGTGTTATGAAGGGGCCAGTAAACACAGCCGTGCCTCCAATTCTAGGGCACCGTTCTTGGTGAGAGAAGGCCAAAGCCTCGGATACTTAGACTGGGGTCAGTTATCTTCATGTCTCCTTTGCCCAGAGGTGCAAATGGGGGGGAAAAAAAATTCATCCCAAGAAAAAAAAAAGTGGAGGTTGGAAACAGAGAGCTTATTACATAGACTAATCTTTACAAGTATCTCCTGGTTGGTCTCACCAGAGCCACTGTGAACTAGTGCAATGGTTCCCAAACTTTTAGCACCAGGACCCACGTATTAGAATGAGAATCTGTCAGGACCCACTGGAAATGATGTCATGACCAGAAGTGACATCATCAAGCAGGAAAATTTCTAACAATCCTAGGCTGCAATCTTACCCACACTTACCTAGGAATGTTCCATTTACTATCATTGGTAAAAGAATATACATAGCAGCTTGTTAAAAGTATATAGCTATAAAATGTCCCCAGATGCAGTCACATACCATGGTAGCATCAAGTCCAATATATTAAAAATAAAATATTGAAATGAATGGGGACTCACCTGAAATTGGCTCAAAACCCACCTAGTGGGTTCCAACGCACAGTTTGAGAAACACTGAACTAGTGAATATAGTACAGGGCAGAGATCTGGCTTTGAATCCCTGCTCAGTCACTCAGAAAATGCTCTTGTTCAGGCTGATTTCTCTGAACGTCAGTCCCTCTGTTTGGAAACTGGTATTAGTAATAATCACCTTGCACACTGGGTAATGGTAATGGTAACAGTTAATTGAAATATGGGCCACACAGGGATGTGCGGATTAAGAAATTATTGCAACACGAACATAATTTTAAGAAGTTCAGAGTGATTAAAAATAATAGTAGAGAAAGGAAACTTGCAACAATGGCAATTTTTTTCTTTCATGCATATACCGGCTAGCTCTCAAAATTCTGTCACACTCTAGGGCAGTGATTTTCAGCCTTTTTCATCTCATGGCACACTGACAAGGCACTAAAATGTTCAAGGCACACCATCAGGTTTTTGACAATTGACAAGGTACACCATGCTGCCTGTGGGAGGGTTCACATCTCCCATTGGCCCTACTAATAAATGACCTTCCTCTGGCACACCTGTGGACCACTCACGGCACACCAATGTGTCACAACATGGTGGCTGAAAATGGCTGCTTTAGGGTGACCAAGAAATATCACTCAGGAAATGGTTATACAGCTGAATAGGTTGGGCTATGAAGAGAGGAGCAGGCTTGATTCACAGTGCCTGGCATTACTAGGGTCAGGCAGCAGGTTTAGACCTTACCGCATGGGATACCTGAGGGTACCCCTTTAGCTCTCACAACAGTGAATGGTTGCCCATTGGGAACATCACAGAAGTGACAGCAGTCTCTGCCCTCCGTCTTTAATACTAGGTAGCCTGACACACACTTTCACTCTCACTCTTACTGACTGTCAGTGCACTCTGTTTCTGCATACGGGTTACAGAAAGGTCTGTGCAATGTAGAAGCCCTTGTTACATCTGCATACCTCCTGTCATAATGATGGGCATTTTCTGGCTGAGAGACTGTTATATAGTGGGTCCATGCGAATAAAGGAATGCAAAGTGATAACAGCTCAAAACATTTATTCCATCTTCAGAACCTAGCAAAATACAAGGCAAACCCCTGGCTTTTTATAGCCTTTAACTCCGCCCAGACTTCCGGTGATTGGTGTAATTGGAACCTTAACTAGAGGGCCAATCGTATGGTAGGATTTTGATCCATCACCCGATTGGCCAGCCATAAGTCTGGGCCAGGGGTGCTCAAAGTTCTTGGCAGGAGGGCCACAACATCTCTCTGACACTGTGTCGGGGCTGGAAAAAGAAAGGAATTAATTTACATTTCAAATTTGAATAAATTTGCATAAATGAATATATTAGAGACTGAAAATGAATGAATGAATTCAATCCAGTTTATGATCCCATTCACCCTAATAAGGGGGGGGGGGAATCTTCATGCCAGTTTATGATCCCATTCACCCTAATAAGGGGGGGGGGAATCTTCATGCCAGTTTATGATCCCATTCACCCTAATAAGGGGGGGGGGAATCTTCATGCCAGTTTATGATCCCATCCACCCTAATAAGGGGGGGGGAAATCTTCATGCCAGTTTATGATCCCATCCACCCTAATAAGGGGGGAGGATCTTCATGCCAGTTTATGATCCCATTCACCCTAATAAGGGGGAATCTTCATGCCAGTTTATGATCCCATTCACACACACACACAAATGGAGGGGGGATCTTCCACACTTTCACATACCCGCCTGCTCACCTGCCCCCTTGCCCTCCCTCCTTCCCTCCTTCCTTTGCTTGGGCTGCCTGCCTGCTTGCCCAGCTGCATGCCTATCTGCCTGCCCATGTGCTGCTGCTGCTGCCTGCCTGCATGGCCAGCCAACCAGCCCTGGGAGACCTGCTTCGAGCTGGGCTGGGCTCCCCTCCCTCATGATGGCTCTCTCTCTCTCCCTCCCCTGGCTCAGGTTGCAGGAGGGGAGGAGAGGGGAGGGGAAGGGAGCCGAGCCGAGCCAAACGGAGCAGATCCCAGCCCAACCCAGCCCATGGGCAAGAAAGAAGAGACTAGCAGGCAAGCACACAGGGTCTTTTACAGTGGGAAGTAACACGAGACCTGCAAGTCTCACGTTACCTTCCCACTATAAAAGGTATAAAAGGCTGGGCTCGTCTTTCCTTCGCTGCCACTGAGCTCAGCGGCAGCGAGGGAGAGCAAGGCGCGGAGCTCCCGCAGCGGGCCAGCGCAGGCTGGGGTGAGGGTTGAGTGCCCATTGGAGGTGGGGGGACCCCCTGGGGGCCGGATGGGGACCCGCAGCTGGCCGCAAGTGGCCTGCGGGCCAGGGTTTGGGCACCCCTGGTCTGGGCCAATCAGTTATGCAGGATTTTGATCCTGCATAACTTACACACATAACAGAGACAATCGCCAATGACAGTTTAGAGAGGTAACTTGCTTTAGCATCTTATTTGCTAGTATGGTCAAGGGGGCTAATGTGTAGCTGAAGTGGGAAAAAAAGGCAAGAAGAAAAGCCCCTGCATAATGAGTGGTTCCTAACCTTCCTCATCCCAGGGCACTCGTAATTATACTGATTTACACAATAGAAAGCTATTTCATAAACATTGCACCCCACGGAAGAGGACTTTTCAGCAGGTCTGGCACTGATGTTATGGAAAAAGTAAAATTCAAGTGAAAGCAAATGGGGTGGATTTTCCTCAGGAGAAATATCTGAGAATGTCCGAGGGATGCCAAACGACTTTCTAGAAAACAAGTGAAACTTCTCTGCTCGTTCCTCACATCCTTTGTTTTAGCTCTAGACACCAGCAGTGAGTAGTGTGTGTAAATCAGCTCTTGCTTTCAAGTAGGCAGGCCTGGGACTGTAGATTTAATTGAGGAAAAACAACAACAGCAACAAGAAGAGCAAGATTGGTTGACAAACTTGAAATGGAGCGTTTCTATTTAAAACCCTTCAAAGATATGCAGATGTCTGTAAAGACAAGTGAAAGAGTTTTATATCTCTGATATATGAGGTTCTGCTGCCTCATCATTTTTTTTAATGTTGTTTTGTGTTTGTTTCTCTGCCGTGAATGTGGCTCTGTGCATCCTGAGAGAGCAGTTCTTTCAGAGGAGATGGTTTAGACCTTAGTGTTTCTCAAACTGTGGGTCGGGACCCACTAGGTGGGTCGCGATCCAATTTCAGGTTTGTCCCCATTCATTTCAATATTTTATTTTTAATATATTAGACTTGATGCTGCCATGTATGTGAATGCATCTGGGGAAATGTTACAGCTCTGTACTTTGGACAGGCTACTATGTATATGCTTTTAACAATGATAATAAATGGGACTTATGCTGGGTAAGTGTGGGTAGGATTGCAGCCTAGGATTGTTTAAAATTTTCCTGCTTGATGATGTAACTTCCTGTCATGAGATCACTTCCGGTGGGTCCTGACAGATTCCCATTCTAAAAAAGTGGGTCCCAGTGCTAAACACCTGAGAACTACTAGTTTAGATGTATGCCTTTCACAAGCTAAAGATGAATGACCTGGATCTGGCTATTTACTTCTATCAGTGACTTATCATTAGGGCTCGCCTTGAACAAATTGTCCTTTTTCTTCTGAAATCTGTTTCTTCTCCCCCTTTTCCCTGTGTTACAGTAATTAATTAGCTGTGTGACATGTTGTCAATCAGCAGAAATACACATAATTAAGAGTTTTCATTGGCAGCAGTGTAGCTAGAGGCTACAGCGCCCCGGGGAGGTGATGTGGTGACATCATGATGTTGTATGATGTCATTGTCACTTCCTGGTTCTCCTCTGCTGAGAACATCACTCTCAGACTATCCTCTCCTGAGGAGACACTGGTGGCGGCGGCCTTGTGAGCCTTCTGATCCGGCTGCCCTTCTCTGGTTCACCTTCTCATGTTTGGTGGTCTTGTGGTCTGGCTGCCGCCCCCTTCCTCCTCCTTTTGAGGCTCAACAAGAGCCTCCACTTGCTTGACTTTAATATAAACTGCTCATTGGCACCTCCCTTCAAGTGCTGCCCAGGGCACATACCCTATCAGCCATTAGATACGCTACTGATCATTGGTTGGAAACAGGGATGTGATTTATACAGAAGCACTTGTAAGAGTTTCACATTAAGGCCAATCTACACAAGAATGCAAAGATGTGGTGCTGAGGGATACTTCCAGCAGCATGTTCCATTTTTTTACCTTAAAAACAGCCATCCAGCGTGGCAATCCTGGTTGAACTGGGACATGTAGGGAGCGATCGGTTCATTCTGGTTGTGTTTGCTGTTTTTATCTTGGAACTTGCCCCTCTGAAATGGCAGTTTGCTTCTACAGCAAAATTGCCACTACAGGGATGAATTCACAAGAACATAAGAACAGCTCCGCAGGATCAGGCCATAGGCCCATCTAGTCCAGCTTCCTGTATCTCACAGTGGCCCACCAAATGCCTCAGGGAGTACACAAGACAACAAGAGGCCTGCATCCTGGTGCCCTCCCTTGCATCTGGCATTCTGACATAGCCCATTTCTGAAGTCAGGAGGTTGCACATACGCATCATGGCTTGTAACCCATGATGGACTTTTCCTCCAGAAATTTGTCCAATCCCCTTTTAAATGCATCTAGGCCTGATGCCATCACCACATCCTGTGGGAAAGAGTTCCACAGACCAACCACATGCTGAGTAAAGAAATATTTTCTTTTGCCTGTCCTAACTCTCCCAACACTCAACTTTAGTGGATGAATTCCTGCTTCAATGGGTTGAATGAGAAAAGGGGATGCACATTCCCCTTCAGACACACCTGATATTCAGGTTCCTTTTTCCAAGCGGTCACCCAGCACAGAGGAAAAGAAACAAGCATTTACCATCCATGAGACTTTTTGACTTTTAATTTACTTTGACTTATCTCTTGATCTTGTAAAGAAACCTGATGTTTGAATGAGTTAAAGAGTTCACATCTTAAGATAAAATCATTGTGTGAAGAAGCACTTAGTAAGACCCAGGGCACATTCCAACTGCGAATGCGATCTCACAAGTCAACTGTAAGAAAAACAGGGAGCCATCTTTCTGCTATAGGATGTTATACTGATCATCAGGGAAGTTCCATCTTGCCAAATGTCAGGCAGTCTTTTAAGCCTGGAAAAAGAAAACGCATCTCCTATAATGTAGCATCACCATCACTCCTCAAGTCCCATCTTCCCAAATGTCAGGCAGTGTTTTAAGCTCAGAAAGAGAAAATACATCTATTTTAATGTGGTGTCATCATTACCCTTGGTTGGGTTGACAGATTGGGACCTTCAGCCTAGATCTTTCACAAGAAGTTCCAAAGCCACCCTTTGCGAAGAAACTGGTTTTAAAACAATGGATGTGGAACTGACACACTCATGCGGTGGGGTGGATGGAAGGTGTCTGGGAGGCCTGGGGAGTGGGTGAGCAGCACAGGAAAAGTTTGGAGGCTAAGAGTCCCACCTCACTCTCCTCCACGAAAGACACTTGCTCTTTCTCTGGCTTACTCTCCAGGCAACATTTTCCAATATGCTGGTGTGGAACATAAGCTAGGCAAGGAGGAGGAGGAGGCTGGCAGGGCAGTGGCAGCAGGAGAAGCTGGAGGAGACTATCAGGTTGTATGTAAGTGCACACACCTACTAGTGTACATGGACGGAGTAAATTAAAAAAATAGGTCGTGGCAAAGGATAGTGCTGCCTCAGGCATGAGTTTGACTTGAGCTGAGTTGCAACTGAAGGAAGCATTTGTGATTTGTGTTTGCAATCCACACCTGTGTGTGCACACTCCACAATTTGTGTGTACTGTAGGCAGTACATGTAGTGCGTGCACACCGCGATCATGGGTGCGGCATTTGGTTCCATATGAATCATAGTTTGAAGCAAAAGAAGAAGAAGAAAAGAATGCCTCTAATTGTCATGATTACTAAGAAAGTCCAAAACCCTAAAAAGTTCTGAACTGAACTTCTGGTGCTCAAGACTGTTGTTTCCCTGTTCCTCATAAACCCTGTCCAGCTCTCTGATGCTCTTCTTTCATCATGTACCTCTTTTCATTCTAGTAGATTCCATAAATACAAGAAAAAGAGCCCTCCTGGATCGGACCACAAAGGTTGATCTAGTCCAGAGTCCTGCTTACCACAATGGTCAGCCATATACTTCTGAAAAGCACACAAGCAGGGCACACAATAATGGCCTTCCCATGCTGCCCCAGCATGGAAGCTCCACCTTGCTATCATGGTTGAGAGCTGGTATCCGACAGATGGTGCAGGTGCAGAGATGGAACTGTGAATCATGTTGGATGGAACTGTGAATGATGGGACTGTGAATCATGTTGCTTCTAACATAACGTTCTCAGCCATGACAGCTAGGTGGAGCTTCAAGAGGGTGACTTGACTTTAGGCAAGCCACCCCCTCTTCTCTTGCGGGGGATGCCACATCTGTCCACCCACTTGCCATCACTATATTTGTCCTCTTGTTCCCCAGATTTGGAAAAAGAAGAGAAGGATGGAGAGGAAGTTGGGAAGAGAGGACAGTATCTCTGATGCTTTATCTTACCGCTCTCCTCTTTTCCACATTCCTCTTTCTGCTCCGTTCCCCTCTTTCTTTCTTTTTCAATCTGGCAACCAAGTGGAGCAGAGGCTGGAACACCGCTAGGTGACGGGGGTGGGGAGCATTTGGCATGCCACCTTGGGCATCAGAAGGACTTGGTCTGGTCCTGCCCTCACCATATCTTGCAGGATTTCAGTCGGAGCAATGTTGCAGTCAGACAATGCTGCCAAACCCCATGAACACTGAGTGCAAGAAAATCATTTCATGTTGGAGCTTCTAACCATCAGTTTTGCAAAGTGACTGCTATTCTTCATGAACAGGAAATGCTGTTAACTTTCTCCTGTGAAGCATTTGCAGTTCACACGGGTTCTCTCACAAACTTTCTGAGTCTGAGCTTGCTGCTTTCAAGTTTTGTTTACACTCAGCATTTTTCTACTAATTTTCACTTTCCCTTCTGTAGAAACCTTGATAAGAAAAACCTCCGTGCTGAATATTCAATCATTCAAATTAATAGCCATTTGCTTGGAATGTTATTACTCTCTCTCTCTCTCTCTCTCTCTCTCTCTCTCTCTCTCTCACACACACACACACACACACACACACACACACACACAAAACATCCTACATCTGTGATTCTAGGAGGATCAGAAGTTCACAGATTTATTCTGCCGCAATTTGTATATCAACCACAAAGAGTGGCATGCCTTGCTTTGGCCATAATGGGACGACAATTGAAATGATACATTTTCATTTTCGAATGACAATGAAAAACACCGAGTAATATACGAAGGCCAAAAATTATTGCAAGAACTTATGAGCAAGTAATTTCCTAACAGCTTTATTTCTTGCTTGCTGTCTTATCAAAAGTGCCCAGGATTTCACTGAAGTGAACTGTTCTAATGAAAAGGAACATTTGATAAACAAGCATGACTGCAAATTCAATTCCAATCCTCATCATTCCAATTGGCTGCAACAAGAAAATAGCTGTAATCTTCCCCACGGTCACAAAAGAAAATGTCCCAGAAAGATCTCCTCGACATGCCACCATCATCCCATCCAGAGCCCCATAAATATGCCAATGTACACGCAGAGCTCTGCCATGCATGAGATCACCCCATTCACTTCAATGGGATGGAAGGGCGGCCATATATGAAAAAGGATAAGTCAGCATGACTGCATGGCAGAAGATGGTTGGCGATAGGGTTGAACTGTTAATTTTACGAGATTAGATTAAGTTTGCTGTTGGCTGCCGTCTGATTCTTGTGATAAACTCTTTTTTCTGTATCATAAGCCAATCTGAGCATTTGTTTTACACTAGAAAAGCAGCATAAAATGTTTTAAATTTTAAAAAAGGAAATTAAATACATGCACGCTTCAGCTGAAACGGTGGTATGTTCCTCGCGAGAGCTGCACAGCCCAATAAGGTACACATTATAACTGAGACAAATTACACTGTAACGTCTTAAATGAAATGTATACAAAAGATGATCCTGTATCATGATGTCAAAGCATGGGATAAATGATCTTTCACTTTAGGGAGGAGAGGGGGAGACTTGGATGGAAGGATGTACATCGTTCTTCCCTAAGGGTTTCATAAAATTTGAATATATTCACATTTGAGATGCATTTTTGATCTGCGGGGGTTCTGTTCTTGGTACCCCCATGGATGCTGAAACCTGCAGATAATGAAATCCATGGGTCAGAGCACCCAGATCTCTGAACACAACCAGGGCACACCTCCAGTTGAATCCAGAGGATGTTCTGAGGCTCCCAGGGTGTTTAGAGGGCACTTCCAGTTTTTGCCAGAAACCAGAAATGCCCTTTAAACACCACTGGGAGGCTTTCCAAGGCCTGTAGAAGACATGCACAGTCCCTGCAAGCCTCAGAAAGGCTCCCAGAGATGACTGGAACAAGTCAGGTCCGAAAGACTCAGCGGGTCCTCAGCTGTGGGTTTGGGACACGTGGTAAGTCCTGTATCTGCAGAGAAAGAGGGCCCACCTGTATCTCCATTTTACAGATGTTGGGCTGAAGCTGAGAGAATGTCTAGAGTGACTCAGTGAGTTCATGGCATGAGATGTGCTTCATAGCTCAGATTATGCAAAGGACAACTGAATACCAAGAACATATCCTGTGGAGTTCTTCCAATGGAGGCCTATTGTGCTTGGGGTGATGAAATCTGAAAACACCTTTAAAATTTAACATCAATACATTCGTATTATTAGAGATATCACATGTGTATCTCTTCCTCTGAGTAGTACTTGCGGGGATAACTCATTGGCACAAGAAACCTTTCGGGTAGGTTAGGCTGAGAGATTGTTGCATGCCTAAAAGCACAATCCAGAGATTGCGCTGGGCCAGCATAAGTCCCTTACGACGGCCTGGGAGTATCACAAATGTGCCACATCACAAATGTGCCATCACTTCTGTGATGACTCCAGGTGTACCAGGACGTGCACCAGCCTCCCCACGCAGGAACAAATTCCAGGACATGTGAGTTCATGCTGGCAGTGGGCTGTTGGCACGGGGGTCTGGGGAAGCTGAGGAGAGGGTGGAACTGGGGTGTTCCAGGACAGGGAGAGGGCAGGCAGTGGGTGGATCAGGCCCAGAAGGGGGGTGAGGCCAGGATCCAGCACTTAGACCAGATCCTAACCCCCCCTCTGGAAGCTTGACCCAGTCCTGGGCTGCTCGAAACAGTACCACTTCTTTACACAGAACACACCTTGCCCCAGGTTGCACCACAGTCAGCACCAACCCTGCACTGGATACAGCACAGGCCACCTGGCCTACCTTTTCCAGCACAGGTTAGGATTGGGCTACCCGGCTATCTGGTTAACTTTGTGACTGAGCAGCCAATTGAACACAATGTCAGAGTACACGGAACAGTCCACTGTGCCATATGGCCTTGTGTGCTGCATCAGAAGAGAATATCCTGGCAGGCAGCAAACTATGGGCTACCTTTTTTGTGCGGTACTGCAGTGCAGACTTCATGGCCTTTGTCTCACGCTTGCCTGAAAAAAGTGCAAAAAAGAGGCCTCTTAAGTGTGCAGATCACCGATTTTCAACTTTTCAAAATCTCACGGCACACTGACAAGGTGCTAAAATTGTCAACTAACATCATCAGTTTTTTTTAAACAACTGAAAAGGCACACTGCACTGCTGGGAGAGGTCTCACATCCCCCAATGGCCCCATTAATAAATGACTCCCCCCCCCCAATTCCCACATCACACCTGCAGACCATTCATAGCGCACAGTATTTGAAAATTGTTGATGTACACTGCTATGCTCTAGGTGCAATTGAGAGCTTTTCAACAGGCTCATGAAGCATGAATCTGTATTATGGCGAAGAATATGAATATTCCAAGGAGCAGCAACTATTCTCCATTTCAGACATTATGTTTTGACAAAAGCAGATTTGCCACTTAAAAGACACTTGACAAGGATCTATAGAAGTTGCACCCTAATAAGCAACTTATAAGTGGATAGGGAGATGCTCTTTACACTCTCACATAATACCAGAACCAGAGGACATCCACTAAAATTGAGTGTTGGGCGGGTTAGGACAGACAAAAGAAAATATTTCTTTACTCAGCGTGTGGTCGGTCTGTGGAACTCCTTGCCACAGGATGTGGTGCTGGTGTCTGGCCTGGACGCCTTTAAAAGGGGATTGGACAAGTTTCTGGAGAAAAAATCCATTATGGGGTACAAGCCATGATGTGTATGTGCAACCTCCTGATTTTAGAAATGGGTTATGTCAGAATGCCAGATGCAAGGGAGGGCACCAGGATGAGGTCTCTTGTTATCTGGTGTGCTCCCTGGGGCATTTGGTGGACCGCTGTGAGATACAGGAAGCTGGACTAGATGGGCCTATGGCCTGATCCAGTGGGGCTGTTCTTATGTTCTTATGTTCTTAAGTATGTCCATATTTTACTGGTGTGTGTTCGCAAACCCATGTATGGTTATACTTCTTGTTCTCATTTTACCTCTTCAAGCATACATTTAAAGGGCGTTAGGTGTGCACTTTTAAAAAGATGTGGTGTGTGAAACAGCCCTGACTTCCCAAAACTACAGAAGCTTTATTCCAATCTATTGGTGATCAGTGTATATAAGTAGCAGACATCCCAAGTTATCCCCTTCAATAAGATTGCATCTAGGCTTTGTACAGGCTGGTCCTTGACATCCACAGGGGTTCCATTCTTGGAACCCCCACAGATGCTGAAAACCGCAGATAATGAAAATCAGTGGTTTGACCTGTTTTCTGATGTGCGTGGGGTGTGTTCTTGCAACTTTCCCGTGTCTCAGAATGCCTGATGGTGCCTTTTAGCAACACTTCCAGTTTTCACAAAAACCTCTGTGGGTCCTCTAGACGTGGCTTTGGAATCCACGTTGGTGGGTCAAATCCATGGGTTCCGAGTCTGCGGATAAAGAAGACCCACTGCATTTTCTACACTGGATTTCTTTTCTTAAACTCTCGTAGAGTCTGTTACATTTTATGTTAATCTAAGCATTACAGTTCCTCCCTGATGTAAGGCAAAATATACAAATAGTGATGCAGCAGAGATGTACCCTTAAATGGCTAAATTCAGCCACCTGTATAAATTACACAAATTTCCAGTAGTCATGGGGAGTGGCATAAAGCTATGCAGGACAGCAAAAAAAGAAAATACTCACCCAGGCACATAAGAACAAAAGAAGAGCCCTGCTGGATCAGGCCCAGGGTTCATCTAGTCCAGCTTCCTGCATCTCACAGTGGCCCAACCAGGCATCTCAGGGACTCCACAAAAAGCATCATCACATCCTGTGGCAAGGAGTTCCACAGACTCATGACAAGCATAAGAACATAAGATGAAGAGGTAGTGCCAGAATGCTTAGCAGGAATGCATAAGAACATAAGAAGAGCCCTGCTGGATCAGGCCAAATGCCCATCTAGTCCAGCTTCCTGTAGCAGCCCCACCAGATGCCTCAGGGAGCATATAAGACCAGAAGACACTTGCATCTCGCTGCCACTCCCCTGAATCCGGCATAATATTTATCCTCGCACACCCCACAGAAAAAGGACATGGGAAACAAACATATAAAGAAAGATTTATTAACAAATTTTTTCATTGGCCCAACTTGTTTCAGAATGTGCCATTTCTTTTCTTTTCAAAAATAAAAACTGAGATGTTTGAATCTTGAATTTAGCACCCAAATTGCGGAGCCAGAATTACAGAATTGTGAGACACTTCACAGCCCACCTAGTATCACAGAAAGCCCAAAGTTGCCAAAGAAAGGTTGCCTCAGAAACACTTTTATTCCAGGTCGCAGTATATTCAGAGTTCTGCCACACTAGAGAGGTACACAGCCAAACATAGTGGGAGTCATCTGGACGCATCCAGAATAAGTGGACACCAAAATAAATAGCACAGGGAGCACTGAGGCGTCTTACCAGCAAATGTACACTTGATCAGTTTGTTTTTGTTCATCATCAGCCTACAGAGTTTCCCAGAGAACAAAAAAGAGAGTTTGCCTTTTAAAGGATTCACAGGCACAATAAGATATATTTACTGTATTTATTGCTGAGATCAAACCCATACATGGATGTCACACTTCTCAAATTCCATCAGAAGATCAGACAAGCAGTCTCTGGGAAGAGGACATTACATCCAGAAAGTTCAGAGCGTACAGGCTTGGAGGGCCATTCTTGTCCCATTTTCTGTCATGAACCCTAAGCCTTTGTTGTCTCCGCAATGCTGATAAATCAATCCATCAATTTTTTTTTCCTCAGTGAAACTCAATCAAGAAAGGTCATGTCAGCGGGAGAGGAACAGATTAAATTAGCATCAAATTAGACATGGAAAGTGAGTTCTGTCAAAATCATCACAGCGCTCAGCACAATTAGAATATGTTAATTATGCATTTCATTAAGGTAGTGCTCTTTGAATGTGAGATGAAATGTCAGTGGTGTAGGCATCCGAAAAAAGGAAGATTGCCAGGCACAACTTTCTCTAGACAATGTGTGACACCTTCATTAACATCAAGAATCACAAGTCTGTCTTGACTTTTTTTGTAAAGTATTAAACCATTAACCATTTGCTGGCTCTCTACCACTTCTCTTCCATCTCACACAGGTTCTCTCTCTTTCTGATTCACCTTCTCTCAAGACCCTGGTCCAGGTAGCTGCTGTGAATGTCCACTGAACACCAGAAAAGATGGCAATCAAGAGAAACCCCCTCCGGATATTTCTTGGGATCATATGACTGTATAAGATGGGCGGAAAGCGAACATGGAAACAGAAGTACATGTGAGCTTTTGAAGAAATGAAGGCTGGTGAAAACAAAGGAAGAGGGAGGAGAAGGAGGAGGAGAAAGCGTGGATCAATGTTATTTTGGCTTCGGTTGGAAGGTATAATCAACCTTGAAGGAGGATGCTGGGCGGGGGTAAGGAGATTTAGAAACTGACATTTGACAAATCCTAATTTGGGGGAATGATTTTGTATATCAAAATGCATGTCTTTGATGCCTTTTTGCAATGTGCTTTTCCAAGCAAATAAAATAAAATAAAATAAAAAAGCAGTGTGAGAAGGACGTTCAGAAGTGTGCGAGAGAAGAGGTGAGTAGAGGAAGGAAAGGCATGTGACATGCATTGTGTGCTGGCTCAAGTTAAGAAATGTACAGCAAACAACAACATCATGAAAGACAGACAGATCACTAGATAGTGATAATGCAGCAGTCATCAATGGCATAGCTGGAGGGGTCTTAAAGCACTAAGTTTTGTAGGTGCCTGAATGTGCCTTACAAGCAGTCACCCCTCCCCTTCAGAGCCATTCGGGTGGTGGGAGCAAAACGGAGGCATCGCCTCCGTTTTACTCCCACTGTCTGAAATGGCTCTGAAAGGCTGCTTGCACGGTGCATTCAGGCACCTGCAAAACTTGGTGTTTCGCAGCCCTCTCTAGCTACGCCACTGGCAGTCGTTACACTTTTCCAGAACCTCCAGTCTCCAAACTTGCTACAGGGTTAGCACAGCTGAATGAACAGCGTCGAGATGGACAATTAAACCGAAAAAGCACTGCCTACATACATACTCTTGGCTTTTGTGATTGGATATGGTTAAGGTGGTTTCAAATGGAGCTGAGCCAAATTTCAGGTCATGGTTCACACTCATTCCCCACCCCCAATGAAACAAACCTTTCCTTTACAGCAGTGTTCCCATCTCTTTGCAAAGGGTGCAAAACTATTTATAATGGGTTGGATCTTGGGGAGGACAAGTGAGCTCTTATCTTTATTGCAAGATTTTTTCCCCCTCTCCTCTTTCCATCCCAGCAGCAGATTGCAGAAACAAGAGCAGCGAACAGGTGTGAAAAAAATGCACACAAGAATTACAAACTAGACTTTTTTTTTTTTAGCAAATGCTTTTGCACGCCTCCCAACAGCAAATTTGGAGTGAAAAAATCACTGCTCACGAAAATTCAATGCCATACTCATTTTCAATGGAAACAGAAAGAGGAGTGATACCAGGAACTGACCCCAAGATTCCAAACTCAGTGACAGATGTATGAGAACCTTTTGGCCCCATCCCTGTTGATATCAGTGTCAGATCTTTCAAGGTATTCATGGCGGAGGATTAGACCTCACAGAAAGACAGATTTCTACTTGGGAGTTAACTATGTGGGAACACAGTCAGTTCTGTGCTGAATTTATTTTAAATTCACAATTATTGTAACTATTACGCAATCCAGTTAACTGCCTAGTGCAGTGTTTCTCAAACTTTCAGCATCAGGACCCACTTTTTAGAATGAGAAGCTACCAGGATCCACCGGAAGTGATGTCATGACCAGAAGTGACATCATCAAGCAGGACCATTTTTAACAATCTTCAGCTGCAAACCTACCCACACTTACCCAGGAATAAATCCCATTTACTATCATTGTTAAAAGAGTATATATAGTAGCCTCTTAAAAGTAAAGAGCTGTAACTTTTGCCCAAATGCTGTCACATACCAGGGTGGCATCTAGCCTAATATATCAAAAAATAAAATATTGAAATAAATGGGGACTCACCTGAAATTGGCTCGCAACCCACCTAGTGGGTCCTGACTCACAGTTTGAGAAACACTGGCCTAGTGCAAACCTATGTACCGCTGTTGTCCATTTTGCACAAATGCAATTTAATACAGAGATCCAAAAGCAGAGCTGTGAATCTCAGTTCCTTTCCTACTCCCCCCTCCCCTGCTCTCATATAATACAAGTGTATCAAAGATATTCAGAGCAACAGGCAACAGCAGAATCAGGTAGTATGGAAGGGAAAATTCCAGTGTCTTTAATGAGTCTCCCCTTGGTTTATCGCAGCTTTTGTAAATCCGTGCCTGCAAACACAGCATAGGTAAATGTTTCTCCCTATAGCTGAAGAGCAAAGCTTGTGATGCCCTCCGGATTCTATTTTAATGTAACAGATTCCTGTTAAGTCAAAGAAATGCCAGCAAAGTAAGAACAGACAGAGCCTACTTCGGCACACATGGCTGGCCTTACAGCTCTGCAAAATCTCTGTTTTCACTGGAGCTAGAAAAAAGAGATTTTTATCATTTGAAAGGGAAAAGAAGTACTTAAACCACAGAGCAAACAAAGTTTACCATTATGTTGGTTCTATCTGCTGGCTCAGAACCCAAAAGCCTTCGGATGAACTGACAGGCTTTGCAAAAGGGTGCATGGAATCTTTCAAGGCCCAGGTTCCAGGGAGACAGCATCACATTTCTGGTCTGGAAGCCACACTGCCTTCACAGGATTTTCTGATGTGACTTGGGCCTCTGTCCGTGAAAATTAGCAGGAGGAAGAGGTCATCTTGCTGTGTTGCAAGCCAGAGATTTGTCCTTGAAACCCCATGCAGAATTGGAAGACAAGACACAGTACCTGCTCACCTCTTTCTGCCTCCCAAAGCCTTTATCTGCTGCCTCTCCATTTCATGCAGGGAACAAAGGAAGAGCTGCAGGTGGGAGGACAAGGAGAAGCCTCAGCTGCCTCATTATCATACAGTTCAGTCGAGGATCCCAAGGTAGATGGGGAGCCCCCAGGTGCAACATGGTAACCCTAACAGTCAAATCCTACCTGGGCTGACTCAGAGTGTGCAGGAGAAGCATAACCAGAGGGAGGTGGCATGGTCAGTACAGCAAGCGCCACATGTATTGGCAACCTTCAGTCTCGAAAGCCTATGGTATCGCGCTCTGAAAGGTGGTTCTGGCACAGCGTCTAGTGTGGCTGAAAAGGCCAGTTCAGGAGTGACAATCCCTTCCACACTGGGAGCAAGTGCAGTCTGTCCCTGGTCTGTCTCCCTGGCTATGGGCCTTCCTTCTTTGCCTCTTAGCCTCAGACTGTTGGCAAAGTGTCTCTTCAAACTGGGAAAGGCCATGCTGCACAGCCATCATGTAAGTGGCTGTTCCCACTTGCCATCAGAGCATGGTTAACACAATATGGTTAACAGAGCATGGTTAACAGGAAATGCCCCAGGTCAATCCCTGTCCTGATCTTCCCCTGGAATGCCCCCTCTGCTGACTTACCTGCTCTGGCTGGGGGCTGTGTTGGCATGCACCTGGAGCTTCCAGCCATTTGTGCTAGTGGCCCTAGCCCATGTGCCATCACAGGTGTGCACAGGTGTGCATCACAGGTATGCACAGGAGGAATGCAACCTCCATCAGAACAAGGCCTGGATATAATTGGCTCATAAGAAAAAGTACTCATTTGAACCATGTCCTTTTAGTTATGATGTAATAGCTGCACAAAGAAACAAAAGGCAAAAGGTGAGTGCAGAATGAAAAGATCCCCTGTTGCTGTATCTTGGAGTCAGCGGGAACTGACCCGACTCCAACCTGCTTGGCTGAAAGGTGAGGTCAGTCTGAGGAATCGAGGCAGCCCCCCCCTTAGGAAGACTTTCAACCTGACCTGCCTACCTGAGAGGGAGGAACTACCCAGATCCAAGGACTCACCCTGCCATGGAGAAGGGATGTGCTCAAGGCATGGATCCCAAGTTGTTCTTGAGCTCTCTCAGGACCCACCTAGCTTCATGAGTCTTTAAAAAAAAAATGTTTATTTATTTACAAGTAATATTTTGTTTATATATTTATTTATTTACAAAAAAAACTCAGATCCATTTCTTGTAATGAGGCAGACCTAATGAATAGCCTCAAGGCTATTCAAGTTATGAGACCCAGTCTTCACCTGCCCCCTCTATCTTTCTGTAATCCATGCTTTCATTTGAGGCTCTGCGGGACTCACTAGAAATCAAGCTGGGCCCCAACCCACAGTTTGAAAAACGCTGGGCTTTTGGAATGTACTGCAGACTCTCAAGCACAGGCCAATCTCACAGATAAGTGGAGGACAGGTTTTTGAGCGAAAAATCATGGAATTTTCTATGACCCTCAGATAACAGGGGCAGGGGTTTAACTTAGGGGGTGTCTGACTATAATTTTGTCTGATTTTTACCAAGGCCAGATCCTGAAAAATAACCTACCAGTAATCATCACCTAAGAACTGTAGTCTCTAATTTATTAAAAACTGAGTAAAACATCATAAGATCATTTTTATTCATTAACTTTAATTCTGGTCTTCACAAACTTTTTGTAAACACTATCAGAGTAAGTGTGCTGTAAACTACATACCAGTAGAACCATTAATAATAATAATAAAAATAAAACTTTATTTTTATCCCGCCCTTCTCCCTAACGGGACCCAGGGCGGCTAACAACATATTAAAAAACAATAGAATTTAAAAAAACATTAATACAAACAGATAAAAACATTTAAAAACACACTACAGGGCCATAAAAACAGTAGTCAGATTAAAAGAGTAAAAGAGCAGATCACCGAGGAATCAAGCCTGTAAAACTAAAAGATGTATAAAAAGTTAAGAAGGCCAGAAATCAGAAGGCTTGTTTAAACAACAGTGTTTTCAGGCCTTCTTAATCAAATCCTTCTTTAAGGTGCCTGGTGTGTTAAGCCAGAGGCTCTACATATAACATATAACACATAACTGGGAGTGTGCAATTCAGTTTACAGCAAAGAGACAAGCAACAAGGACTGAGCGTGAGCAAGTGCAGCTACACATATTTGCAACCCGATTTACTCAGAGGTAGATCCCATTACTTTCCATGGGTGCTATTCTTAAATAATGGTACACTGAATTATAGCCTGGGACTTTGTTTCAGATGGAAATGAGGATTACGTCCTGATGTTTTAAAAACCAGACCTCTGCCAAACATTTGCAAAATGGAAGGAGGCTGCAGAAGGGTCAGGTGTGATCCAGCCAAAGAAAGGGAGGCTTGCTTGATATAAATGCACCGCAGGCACTCGCCCATAAGTTAACCCCACAGATAAGTCGAGGGCAGGCTTTGAACCAACAATCATGGAATTTTCTGTGACCCTCGGATAAGTCGGGGATAAGTCGGGGATTAAACTTAGGGGGGTATCTGACTATAGTTTTGTCTGATTTTACCCGAGGCCAGATCCTGAAAAATAACCTACCACTAATTGTTACCTAAGAACTGTTGTCTCTAATTTATTAAAAACACAGTAAAAGATCACAAGAGACATTTTTATTCTTTTTTAAATTCTGGTCTTCACCACTTTTTTGTGAACTCTATCAGAGTAAGTGCACTGTAAACAACACACCAGTGGTTCCCAACCTGGTATTCAGGGACACTCAACAGGACCTTTAGGGGTACTTGAAAAAGAATGGAATAATGGCAGAAAAAGGCAGGCCATGCTCCAGAATGCAAAGCCTGGAAGGGAGGTAGCTAGTTGGCTGTGAAAGCCCCACCAATAGCTAGTTTTTGGTCATCAATTCATGTATGAACCAGTGATTGAAAACCAGCACAGTAAAAAAGCTGAAACGTAATATGGAAAGTGATCAATCACCCAGAATTTCTCAGCACACTTCTGGTGCAAAGCAGTGCAAAGGCAGAGTCTTCTGTTCTTCAAACAGATGAAAAGAGAAAATATGTGATGAATACATGAAGTCTGGGCTTTCATATGGAGGAGATGAGGGCTTGTCTTACTAATTACAAACATTTTGCTAATAGGAAGGGTACAATTTATGGAAATGGGCTGCCAAGGGATATGCAACTGAAAAAGGTTGGGAACCACTGCAGGAGATCCATGAATCAAATCTACCTTTAAGGTGGACATGAGGAGAACCATGAATCAAAGACACCTTTAAGGTGTCTGGTGTGTTAAACCAGAAGCTCTACATACAACGTGCAACTCATAACACATAACTGAGAGTGTGCAATTTAATTCACAGCAGAGAGAAGAGATATTTGCAACCCCTTTTACTCAGAAGTAGACCCACTGCATTCCATGGGTGTCCTTCTTAAGTAATGGTGCACTGAATTGTAGCCTGGGAAGGAGGATCCCATCCTGGTGTTTCCAAAAACAAACCTGCTTTGCAAGCATTTGCCAAGTAGAAGGAAGGAGAATAAAGGGTTAACTTTGGCTGGAATGTCCCTGGAAAGTAACTAGAGCAACTAAGGAGGTGCCTGCCTGAGCTGAGCAACAGCTCAGTTGAGAAAGGAAACTGTTCAGAGTTGAAAGGCTCTGCCCTCTGATTGACCCAGAGATCAGGCAAAGTGAGAATTGGAGCTTGATTACTTGGCAGAAATTTCACGTACTATACGTGAGTATCTACGGTAAGTGTTGAGCCCTGGCTTACTTTTTTCAGAAGGAAGGAGTGAGAGGGTTAACTTTGGCTGCAGCTTGCAAAGACTAATGCCCTGGTTGACCAATAGCCCTTAATTATCTCTGCATTGTCCTCTTCTTTGGACTTCTCCTGACTGCCTGAACAGCCCTGATCCCTGAGTAACCTGCAGATAAGGCAAGATGATTTACACTTTATTTACTGGCAGAAATTTCTCAGCTTATAGGCGAGTATCTAGCCTATGTGATACAATCAAGTTGCTCCACAAGTCACTGCAGGCAGGACTGCTTGTGCTGTCATTGCTTAACATTGTAGAATTCAAGAGCTCCTGGTGGATCTCTCAACATTTGAACCCAACACCCCTTCTCAAAGCCCTGTGCTAGCTTCTCATTCTTTTCAGCATCCAGTGGAAATTCTTTGTCTTTACTGTTATTGTGCTCCATGGCCTTGGACCTTCACATCTTTCTGGCTTTATTTAAAAAGTGAAATATATAACGTCCCCACTTGGCTTCAGTGCCCTCTAGGCAGCTTACAATTTAAGACAGTTGACTTCAAAAACATGCAAGTTATGCCAAAAACTGAGACATAGTTAGAAGATCTGCCAAGGTCATAATAAAATGCAGCTTAAAAAATGATTTATAATAACAGCAGAAAATAAAACTCCATCACACCAGTTCCAAATGTCTATCTAGTGCAAGGATGTCCAAACTTTGCGGCACGAGGGCCACATCGTGTATGTGATACTGTGTTGAGGGCAGCACCAAAGGGGGGGAAGGAGAGGTTGAGGTGCATTGGTGGTTCTGTAGACAAATAGCTGGCTCTATTTCTGAATCATAAACTGGAAATTTATATACGGATACAGTCCTAAGCATTTTTCACTTGAAAGTTAACCCCATCAAAATCAACAGGATTCACTTCAGAAACAAATGTTTACAGTAGGAATATTCATGTTAAATACACCATTGTTTCTCTTTAAGAAGTTCAACATGTGTCAAGACTCTTCCCGTCATGAAATACACATTGCCTTTTCTGTGCTTTCCCCACTGTGTTAAATAACTCTACCCACTCTCCTCTACTATCCGTAACTTGGAGCTCAGAATCCCCATGTAGCAATCTCCCTTTCTCTTCCTCCAACTTCCCATCTAAAAATACACTTCCGTGAAACCTCAACTGAAATGAAGCTAATTAGAAATGCTTATGCGACCATATGTATTTTTCATATTTCTAACCTGCTCCTAGAAATGGGAAGATACGTTTCTACATGGAATGGACCACATAGAGGGCTAAACCAGGCATTTCCTCACTCTTTATGCTGTGGCACACCATTTTCTGGACCACTTTTCTCCCAGTCCTGCTGAAAACTTTGAACAGGATCCGTACCCACATGGTGTTTGCCAGGACTCAGTGTTTAAATGAGGCTAGTATCTACCCCACAGTGTGATTGCGGGTTTTCCCGCCAAACCATATACCACATTGTGGTTGCAAACTGAGGGTATATACTGGACCATGGTCTGACTTTTCAATGAAGGTAATTCTGTCCTTGAATGGCTGGACAAACTGGACATTGATATTTGATCTAGTTTAATTGTTATATAGGTCCATGTATTATATGCCATATGCTAAATAAATAAATAAATAAATAAATAAATAAACTGGATGTGAACCAGGCTGTGGTCTGGAGGTTGACCTGTAGCCTCGGTTGAAAAAGGCCTCTTCTTAGATGGGAAATTAGCAGCTGCTGGCTAGAGAAAAAAGAATGTGGACTAGCAAGAAATGGATATCATTTGTGAACCAGCCTGGGGTGTCTTTTGCAGATGCCTGTGAAAATTTGGAAAGTGCAAGAGCTAGTTAGCCAGGATGATGATTCCACCATGAAGGGAAACATCTGGAGAAATGAAGAATCCTATAAGTTCCTCTTGCAGAATAACATTTGTAAAAACTCCATTTGAAAAACAAAAAGGGGTTTATGGTCAGCCTGCCTAGATAAACCAGCTTGATTCTATGCAACTGAAATCTATGAGTCTTTGAGAAAAGCAGTACATAATTACTGTAATAATAAAATAAAATTGCTTGAAGCAGTTGGAGATTGTAGCTCACCTCACTCATGTGCTCCTTTACATGTAAAAAAGAAATAGATCTTCACACTCCCTGTTTTATATTTGAATGGGGCAGTGGCATCACTAGAGTTTGCTACACCTGGTGCAGAAGGCCAGCACACCATAAGAACATAAGAACAGCCCCACTGGATCAGGCCATAGGCCCATCTAGTCCAGTTTCCTGTATCTCACAGCCCACCAAATGCCCCAGGGAGCACACCAGATAACGAGAGACCTCATCCTGGTGCCCTCCCTTGCATCTGGCATTCTGATACATAACCAATTTCTAAAATCAGGAGGTTGCACATACACATCATGGCTTGTAACCTGTAATGGATTTTTCCTCCAGAAATTTGTCCAATCCCCTTTAAAGGCATCCAGGCCAGATGCCGACTCCACATCCTGTGGCAATGAGTTCCACAGGCCAACCACATGCTGCGTAAAGACCCCCAATGGACCGCCTCCATGCAGTGGGTGAAGCAACGACCTGAGTGGTGGGCGTGGTGATGCACCATTGCCTCGCCCCTGCTGGTTTTTTGGCTATAACTTGAGATAGAATAGAGATATTTCAACGTGGTTTGTTTCATTGCATTCTGCATGAAATTGCACATCGATTGATAGATAACATGAAGGCATTATTCAAAAATACCAAGTTTTTGGTCAGTGGTGGTGTCAACCCCTCTGTGCATGTCACCCAGTGCGGCCTGCACCCCCGCACACCCTAGCACAGCCAGTGGAATGGGGGCAGCAAGTGAAGTACTGTCACCTCCAGTTTGGCCCTGCGTATGAAGCAACATACCAAGGATGTTGGTATGGATACCAAGATCCAGGTCTACAGAGCTTGCGTCCTGAGTACACTTCTGTACTGCAGCAAGTCATGGACTCTTCACTCACAACAGGAGAGGAAACTGAATGCTTTCCACATGCGCTGCCTCCGACGTATTCTCGGCATCACCTGGCAGGACAAAGTTCCAAACAACACAGTCCTGGAACGTGCTGGAATCCCTAGCATGTATGCACTACTGAAACAGAGACGCCTGTTGGCTCGGTCATGTCGTGAGAATGGATGATGGCCGGATCCCAAAGGATCTCCTCTATGGAGAACTCGTGGAAGGAAAGCGCCCTACAGGTAGACCACAGCTGCGATACAAGGACATCTGCAAGAGGGATCTGAAGGCCTTAGGAGTGGACCTCAGCAAGTGGGAAACCCTGGCCTCTGAGCGGCCCGCTTGGAGGCAGTCTGTGCAACATGGCCTTTTCCAGTTTGAAGAGACACTTGGCCAACAGTCTGAGGCAAAGAGGCAAAGAAGGAAGGCCCATAGCCAGGGAGACAGACCAGGGACAGACTGCACTCGCTCCCAGTGTGGAAGGGATTGTCACTCCCGAATCGGCCTTTTCAGCCACACTAGACGCTGTTCCAGAACCACCTTTCAGAGCACGATACCATAGTCTTTTGAGACTGAAGGTTGCCAACTACTATGAAGCAACAGTATTTGCTCAAGTTCATCTTTTGTCGCCTTTTCAAGTCCCTCTTTCTTCCAATGAATGAACCTGTGCATTTTTTCTCCTTTGTGCATTTTCCTCTGTAGTCAACCCAGATAACGTAAATATAGATTGTAGGTTCCTTGTGGCAGGGATCTGTATTTCCCCTAGGCTTATGCTGCAAGGAGTATCAGTGATAGTGCTATATAAATATAAAACAATCATAACAATTACCAGCTTTGTGCTGTAGTAACCTCCTGCCTGCAGGACTGGAGATTATATAGATTGTCTATCCATCTCCCTCCCCGAAGCACTGACAGTTTGTTAGGCATTGGCAGGTTGCCATAGAAGTCTATAAAACTCAATAAAAACCATACAGCTAAATTGCCCAATTGCCTCTGTCCAAAGGAATAATTCCAAATTCATCACGCAAAATGTCATTGTTAAATGTCTTTAACAGAATGTCGGTGTGTAAGGGGATTATGGATTTACAGCATATGCCTCAATGTGGGATTTGAAAGGGGAGAGAAAAAGACAGGGTTCCTGTTTCCACGAATCTACCTGTCACGCTTTATGTATGCTGGAGCCAGAGTTTGTTTCTGATGAAAATATTATAGCAATTAAAACTCAAACCCATTAATAACCTGATTAGGTAGCCTGTTAATTGCTGATTCTCTCAAGCGACAGAATGGGTCACTTTTTGCCTAATGCGATAGCGTTGAAGAGAAACGGCATTTGGAAACCAAAGAACATTTGCAGGGTTGTAAAGAGTTGGGAGGGTTTGGGGCAGGCAATGATTCATGCGCTATTAACAAGCAGCAACAGTTGCACAATATAATTTCTACCTCTATGGTTGTCAATGCCTCTTGACACGCACATTATCAGAAGTACTTAGGGTTGCCAGCTCACACACCGGACACCAGACACAGTTCTTTGAATCCCCCCACTGCAGCAGGAAGAGAGGCAGTCCTTCCATCAATTCTCTCTCTATTCCGCTCATCTTTTCCCCTCTCATGCCAGCTCTGGTGAGAAGGAATCTTACATTTCCCATCCTATCCACTCTGAATAGGATAGAAAGTGTTTATGTTATGTGGTAGCATGTTGGCCAACCCGAGCCGTGTACTTGTGACATATCGCATCTCATTGTGCTACAGTAAACTCACTGAAACTACATGTGGATTTCTTCTACGTGGACATGATCTCAGTGTTGGAAAACTATAGCGTGTGAATCAGCCCTTAGAAAGCAAAAGTCAAAACAGAATGAAAACAGAGCCGAGTTTTCTGAAACCGGTTAATCCGTGCAGTGGGGTAGCTGGAGGGGGTACAAAGCACTACTAAGTTTTGCAGGGTCTTGAACGCACTGTCCAAGCAGCCCCGCCCCTTCGAAGCCATTCCAAGTGGGGGAGCAAAACTGGAAGTCCTCAGTGGGCCCTCAGCTGTGGATTTGGAGCAAATCTGTGGGTTACTAAACTTTATTATTAATGGTGCTGCATTAATTCTGAGAGAGAGAGAGAGAGAGAGAGAGAGAGAGAGAGAGAGAGAGTCTTAGAGGAAGAAGAATAAAAAGCTGGGGGGGGGGGACACAGAGACAGCCATACAGCAGCAAAAGCTGATGGCTGTAGAAGGGTGGGGTCTCCATGGATAGGCTGTGATCAGCTCTTCAAAAAAACAGTGATTGGAATTGCTTCCATGAGAACATAGCCCCTTTTTACTGATTTATCTCTGTCCATTTAAGTGAATGAGAAGCCCAAGTTTGGCAAAGCCCTGTGTCAGTGTACATTCAAGAGACAATGGCTTATACCTCTCTGTAGCTAGCTGGTATAAAAGCAACTTTATTCAGGAACTGTTCCTATTCCCAGTACTGTACCACTAAGGGCGTAATCCTAACCCCTTATGTCAGTGCTTTCCAGTACTGGCATAGCGGTGCCAATGGGACATGTGTTGCATCCTGCAGTTGAGTGTCACTCACGCAGGCCTCCTTAAAGTAAGGGTATGTTTGTTCCCTTACCTCGGAGCTGCATTGCCCTTAAGTCAGTGCTGGAAAGCACTGACTTAAGGGGTTAGGACTGTGCCCTAAATGGAATAGCCAGCCAATGAGGAAGGAAAGTACAGATACTTCAGAGCAACATTTTCATGGGGTGAACATGGGGTGGAGGAAAGTGTGAAGTCACATCACTAGAATCTACTTCCCTCCAGCTGCTACACTGAAATACTGCATTGGCAAGAACATTAGAAATTTGATTAGGAAAGGTAAAAGAGAAAAGGATGATTAATCCATTTGATAGTTGGATGCCACCTTCATTGGAACAAAATGTAGAGAAGTGTGGAAAACAAGAGGAGAGTTAACCAGAGCATCATGATACAAACAAAACAAAACATTGCTTTTATGATATTGAAAATGATTGTATATATCGTGCTGCTCCATTATGCTTTTTATTTTGCTGCTTTTATGGCATTTTCTATTGTATTCTATTATATTTGATTGCATTTTTATGTAATTTATTTATGTATCTTGATTCCGTGTGCTGCCTGGGATGTCTTTTTTTGCAAGGGGAGAGGTGGGATATAAATCTTTAGATAAATATATAAGCAAATCATGTCACATCATCCTTTTGTGATAAACCCAACAGATGCATTCCCTGTATATCAATATGAATGTTCAAGAAAAGTGTTATTTATGCTAGGAGCTGGAAAACTGTTGTTTGGCTGGGTGCTGGCTGGTGGAAGTGATGGGAATGGTGGTGGCAAGTGTTTCAGAGATGGTGTCCCAAGGCTTTGCCATTGTTCTGCAAGTGCCTTCTGTATTCATGGTGTATTATGTTATAGTATAGATCGGGGTGTCCAACATAAGGGCCAGGGGCCAGATACAGCCCACAGAAACTTTTTATCTGGACCTCAGGCTCTCAGTTGCTGAGCAATGCTGAGGTGTCACTGCTTGAAAGGGTGGCCCGCATGATAATTGAGCTCCCCCATGTCTTGAAATATGAGCAAGATTTGTGTATTTTCTGTTCTGTCATTTGCAGCTAATGAGTTCCTACATGAGAACAGAGTGCTTATTTCTGGTTCTAACCTGTTTAATGACATCACTTCCTGCCTAATGACATAATAACTTCCGACCCTCAGCAGGCATCATAGATGCTGTTCCATCCACTACACGAAATGAGTTTGGTACCCCTGGTATAGATTGTGCTGTGGTCAGCCTGATGGAAGGCTATTGTTGGATGGTCCTGCTGAAGAATCCGTTTGGGTTCAAGCATTACTTCAGGTACATTGGGATGCAGTACAAGTGTGCACCACATCACAATGTTCCAGCAAATGACGGATTACATATACAATGGCAGTCCCATAAGATTATAACAGAGCTGAAAAATTCCTGTCGCCCAGGAGCAACAGGCTATACCTGATTGTCCCACTAGATGGCGCTGTGCACTAAGAATGTTCACAGAACGACAAAATGGTCCTGTGATGAATTCCTCAGAATGCATCCCGTCTGCTTATACCTGTTCCTCCAGGTTCTCACCTATCCTTATTTTTGTATTACAATAGCAACTCTATGAGGTGGAGGAGTTGATCTGAATAGGGACTGAGGTGTGGGCAAAGAAGGTGTTTCACTCCATGCTCTTTCCTGCCAAAAAGTCTGCCTCCCCCAGCTGTTATGTGCTTTCTGCAGCAAATGACACTTTCAAGAGGATTTTCGACAGATTAAAGCAGGGGTCTCCAAACCCTGGCCCAGGGGCCAGATGTGGCCCGCAGCAAGCCTCTTTCCGGCCTGTGGCCAACCTCTTGTCCCCGGAAAGCCTTTGGTCCACTCAACTGAGCATGACCAGAATTGTGCTCTAATTGTGTATGGAGGGTCTTCTGAGGGCCAGAGAGGTTGAATAAATGAGCCCATTCATTCATTTATTCACTCACCTATGTTCCATCCCTAATTTATTTATTTAAATGTGATATTTAAATTTTTTTTCCAGCCCTCCACACCACGCCAGATATTTGATGTGGCCCTCTGGCCAAGAAGTTTGGAGACCCCTGGACTAAAGGATTAAAGCAGTGGTTCCCAAAATGTATGCTGTTGTACCCTTGTGTGCCATGGAGAACTCACAAGGGCACAGCGGGATGTCGCAGGGGACTCTTCTTCTTCCTGGCTCTCCCAGGCGCCATCATCTTGAACTGAGCAATCTCGCTACTCAAGATGGTGATGTCCAGGAGAGTTGCATGATGGTGCTCCTGCTACAGGAGTCCATGACTGAAGGGTGCCATGACTGCAGTCAGTGTGGGAACTGCAGGGTTAAAGGGTAGGGACCACTGCACTATGATCCCAATCCGATTGGATCCCTATGCAGCTGTTTCTCTTAAAAGAAGCTTGTAACTAGATGCGTTTAACTTCACATCTAGTTTGTGAAGTTAGACAGGCACTAAGACAGGCCCTGCCCGTTCCTCACTGCTACATGTTGGACTGGATGGCTTTTTGGCCCTATCCAATTCCCTGGTTCCAAGTTTTGTCAGAAACTAATGGATTAGAACCGATAATCTTTTGTCTGCAGCTCACATTTTAATTCAATTTCAGCTGCCAATCAGAACCCCATCTTTGCTCTCAGGACCGCAGGACTCCAAACAATCACCATGCCTTTGTTTAGAAGCAGGCATTCTTGATGCTAGCTCAGGTCTATTCAAAGAGGTAACTGTCTTACATTGTTCTATCAGGAAGTGTGGGCTTTTAGGGGTCTCCGCCTTTAGACCTTAACCACTCAAAGGCCAATGCAGATTGCAATTGTATTAAAGAGTACAATTGCTTTTGGAAGGTTTTCCAGGCTCATTTATTGCAAGTCTTTTTGCCCCACAAAAAACATCCATTTGTAACAAAGGGAGCAAATTGCTCGGCTATTGTTACCATGCAAGCTCCCCTCACTCTTTCCATTCTCCTAAAGGGCAATCTTTGGATATTTTACAAGGGACTATTAAATCAACACCAGTGCCTGTAAAAAAGAATGCCCAGGGAGTCCACAGATAAAGAAGACACAAGAATCCTTGATCCTTATTTAAAAAGGAGGGTGAAAAAAAAAAATATGGGCAAATACTTTTTCATTTCCATTTTCAAAATACTGCTAATCAGAACTCCTTGTGGAAGAAAAAAGTCATCTAACCATATTTGTCCAAAGGAATTGCCGTCAGATATTCTTGCTTGTTTGTATTTTCATTAGATACACCATTATGTACAATGCGGCTATATGCGTATTCAATACAGGCATTAACAACCTTCTGCTTAATGACAGACCGCATATATGATGGTGGTCAAACAAAGAGTCTCTAAATAAGGCAGTCAGGTCTCCCATAGCCTGCAGCAGAGTGTCTGCATAAGAGGCTCTTAATGCAAAGAAGAGGCAATCAGTCTCCTGTAGCCTGTGCAGCCAGCTAGTGTCTGGCAGGGAGAGTCTGTTTACACCACAAAGGCACTAGATTGGACTGAATGTTCACTTAATGACCTAATTGCATAACAACAGTGATAAGATAACATATCCCTGTTGTTAAGCAGCGCACGCCTGTACTAACAGATACTATAGCCATGTATCTGATCAGCCTGTGGGACACTGGTTCAGATGTAATGATAAACCACAGTTTGATTTACAGCACAATCTTAACTAAATTAGTGATAGTGATGCAGCAGCCCTAGCACATCCCATGGATTCCATGGGGGAATTTTGGCTGCTGGATGTCTCCTCAGGGCAAGGGGACATTTATTCCCCTTGTCCCAGGGTAAGCCCCAGTGGCTGTGGGTCAACTCAGACCTGCACCAGGGATATCGCTGGCACAAGTCCATGTTGATCTGTGTCTGGGGATCAAGCCTGAGAAGGTGGTGGTTAGGATACGGCGCACACCAGTGCTGCCAATCTTGTCCCTTCCAGGCCCAATTCATTTATCCCTGTTGCCACCGCCTCCCCGTCCAGTCCACCCCCTCCCTACCCCTCCTGCAAGGGATGAGTAGGATTGGGCAATTAATGTGAATCAATTTGGAGTGAGCTGCAGATCTTATCTTCCTTCCTCTGCTCTTGTGTTGCCATCCCCCACCTGCCATCTGGTTATGTCACACCATAGTTTATCATTATATCTGAATTGGTAAACTGATCTATCAGTTTAATTATTTAGATAGGTAAATAGAAGCATCATTATATCAGAACTGGCAATTCTACTCACCCCCTATGCCAGCAGAAAGCATGTTCCACCAGCACGGTGCTTTTGTAACAGTGTTAGTACTTGCCCTGTAAACCAAGATTGTAAATCAGTGTTTGATCCTGGTTTGTAATCCTAATTTGAGACCTCATGCCAACCACAGTTTACTAGTTTAGGTGAAACTGTAAACTATCGTCTGCCATAAACCAAGAGGGAGGAAAGAAAGTTTAGGTGAAACTGTAAACTATCGTCTGCCATAAACCAAGAGGGAGGAAAGAAAGAAGGAAATTGCAATACGTGAGGGGAAGAGGGAGAGATTCCAGATGTGAGGCCAAAGCTCATTCCAGGCTTTTCAAGAACTTCCAGAACTGCTTGGAAGTTCTGGCCAGGCAAGCTGGGAAGGAGTAGAGTAGAGGACCCTTCTCTAGCATTATTCTAATAAATACACACTACAGCAGTAAAACCATGTACAGGTGCAGCCTATTTGTCCACGGATTTGTCTCAACTTGAATGGGGTGGGGGTACTGAAAGTCACACACACCTTTGCCCTGCACTGGCATCTTGATCCCTTTTAAGGCAGTCCAAAACACTGCAAAAAGGCTCTGCCTCGACCAGGCAGGGAAATAGCCCTGGAGCCCTGGAAGACGTTCCCCTTTCGAAGGAACAGTAAGACTCCTGGAGCCCCTGAGGCAGCAAAGAGGCTGAAGAGGGGAAGGGGGGGGCAGAAAACCTCTGTAGCCAGAACACGTGCAGCAAGGTGGAGCGCTCTCTCTCTCTCTCTCTCTTGCACGCACGCGCACACACACACACACACACACAGGGGCAGGGGCAGGGGCGCTAGTAATAGAGGGGATTGCTTTAAAAAACCCAGGGGGTGTTTGCCGAATTCTCCCCCCCATAGTGCAGGGAATCACCGAAACAAGCAAGCCTTCCCAGCAAGCAAAGCATGAGATTTAGTCTACAATCTGCACACTTTCCTGAGAGTAAGCCCCATTGACTACAATGGGGCTTACTTCTGAATAGAAACGCATAGGACTGGACTCTTAAAAGCTCAGCATCCCATCTGTGAAAGAAGCGGGGACAGCTGGCAACAGGAGGGCTGAGGATGGAGCAGAGCGGAGGGGAGGGGACTGATAACAGCTGCCTTAGTTTCCTTCCATCTGGAAGTGTCAGGCTGCAGCTAACTCTATGGAATTTAGCACAATGCATTTTTTGTTAATCGCACCAAGTCACGGAATGGAACTAACTCAGGTAAATAGGCTCTACCTGTATTATTTACCAAGGAGTTCACACCTGTGTTTCAGCTCATCTGGCTACATAAAGCTTCTTTATACTGAGCCAGACTATGAGGCTGTTTAGGCCCAGTATAGCCTCCTCTGAACGATAGCTTTCCAGGTTTCAGGGTCTTTTCCCAGCTGCCCAAGATTCTGTAACAAGATTTGCTGGAGACTGAACCCAGGTTCTTTTGCATGCAAGGCATGCGTTTCTCCAGCTGTAGTCCCTCCCCATTTCAACATTTTTCTTAAGGACAACTGATACATCTCTGTGGCATGGTGAAAGTTGGATTTCAGGGTCCACTGTGCATGACGACTCCATACTGGTTTTTTGAACATTTCTGTAGGTGCATTTCTATGATTGCACCAAAATCAAAAGTAGCACCTGTGGCACAAAGAGGTTTTTACCAGCTTAGGCCAGTGCACCAAAAGAAGCCCCTCCTGGACTGTGATAATCTCACCATGGTTATCCATACCCTAGTAATATCAAGTTTAGACTATAGACTAGTCCAAAATATGGCAGCTAGATTGCTAACTGGGTGGTCAGAACACATCTTGCCAGTTTGAGAAAATGTTTGCAGGCTGCTTTGGCATTTCTGGGCAAAATTTAAAGTGCTTGGTTTAGCATATACAACCATATATAGCTTGGAACTAGTGAATAAAAGTGCTGCTTGCTCTTATATGAACCTGCATCTTCTCTAAAATTATCATCAAAGGTGTTCCAGTCATTGGGGCTCAACTGGGTGGCAATGGTGGCATCTGGCTTTGGAACGTATTTTGTAGAACTGTTCCATTAGTGCCAGCCCTCCTGCACTAGACTTTTATTTTCCCAGATGTTTAACGTTCCTCTTGCAATAGTGAGTTTTTAAAGTTGCTTCTCGTTTTAGATCTGTTGAGTTGTTCCTATAACTGTTTATCCTGCTGTTTTCCTTTTGTTTCACTGATTGCTGTATTTTTATTGGTGTTACAAATCCGTTTCATACAAGGCTGTCAGCCAAATAAAGAAAACTTGCAGCACAATCCTAGGCCTACTCAAAAGTAAGTCTCACAGAGTTCAGTGAGAATTACTCTCATGCAAATGTGTATGATTGTAGCCTGACAGCCCAATCCTATCCTCCCTCTCTTTATGCCAGTGGAGCACTCACTGCATGTTATGGGGGAGGAGGCACCAGACAGCCCAGGAGAGCTGAGTAAAAAGACTTTCCTGGTTGGCATCACCTGGTTTCCAATGCTGGTATATATCTGCAGAGACTCCTGGAGGTGGGTCCAGGCTGGCAAGGAGGGAAAAGATCTCAGAATGCAAGATTCTCCCCCCCTCCCACCACCAATCTTTGACCCAGCCCGCTCCCTGCCCCAATCAGCCTACAATCCTCCCTTGCCATTGACTTTTTGGCAATGACAGAGTATGTAGGCGGTTCAGTAACCCAGGTCTTACACTGACAGATCAGCATAAGGCCCTGAAAGAATTAGACCATTTGTCAACTAATTATTTAAGCTTTAATTGTTTCATTAATTGATTAAATCTGAACATATTTGCATATCACTAAAACAGTAATTAAAAAAGAATCCCTTATTTTTAAATGGTACACTTATATGTTGCAACAGCTGCCATCTTAGAAGCGGCATTTCCGCCTGTTTGAGAATGCAGATAGAGTCTGCCAGCTACAGTTTGTTATGCTCTGATTCAATATAGCTAATATTTTAAATTTATTGTCCAGTTAATCAGTGATGCCCCTTTTGTTGACTGAGGACACAATCCTAACTAGCTTTCCGGAAGCAAAGTAAGGGCAATGCAGCTCCAAGGTAAGAGAACAAACATTCTCTTACCTTGAGGAGGCCTCCGTGACTGCCACCCAACTGCAGGATGCAGCACATGCCCCAGCTATGTCAGTGCTGGAAAGTTGGTTAGGATTTGGTCCAATGGGGCATGTGCTGCATCTTGCAGTGATAGGCAGAATTTTCTTCCAATTGCTTTACAAAATGCTGTCTCAGTGCTGTGATGCCTGTGTAATTGTTGCATTTGGTTTTATAATTTTCATATCCTTTATGCCAGTGATACCCAAACTTTTTAGCACCCGCTCTTTAAGCCATTTCTGCCCAGCCCACAGGTGTACATATTTGATCCCTGTTGCACTTATACAACTTTGGGCAGAAATGGCTTAAAATGACACTCTTGTGGGACCCATCAAGCTTTATAAGAGTAAAAAAAAAAAAAAAAATACCAGCTGCTCAAGCCTCTGTTTTTGTCCTTTTCACTATGGTGGAAATGCTACCTTTTGGAGCATTTGTTGCGCTCCATGTTCGTAGGATTGGAACCATTCTAGTGGCATTGTGTACCTCTTGGCCTGCCCTTTGAAGTGAACGGAGGCATATCTGCCTACTCATGAATAAACAGACAAATGCATTTCAGTTTTACTTTCCATAGAGAGCTCAGTACTAATTTTCCTGGTCAGCTTGGGGGGAAGAGACTTCCTTATGTTTTTTTTTGAGGGGGGGGGAATGGGGCTGCCTTCATCAGATTGGGCTATTCTGGTGGCATTGTGCTTCTCTCGGCCCGCCCTTCGAAGTGGACTGCAGTACAGTCACCTACCCATGAGTAAACATGCATGTGTGGCTCATTTTCATGTTCCACAGCAGTGTTTCTCAAACTGTGCGTCGGGACCCACTAGGTGGGTTGCGAGCCAATTTCAGGTGGGTCCCCGTTCAATTCAATATTTTATTTTTAATATGTTAGACTTGATGCTGCCTTGATATGTGACTGCATTTGTGGAAATGTTACACATCTGTACTTTGAACAGGCTACTATGTATAAGCTTTTAACAATGATAGTCAATGTGACTTACTCCTGGGTATGTGTGGGTAGGATTGCATCCTAAGATTGTTCAAAATTTTCCTGCTTGATGATACAATTTCTGGTCATGACATCGCTTCTGGTGGGTCCTGACAGATTCTTGTTCTAAAAAGTGAGTCCTGATGCTAAAAATGTGAGAACCACTGTCAGGGTTCAGCACATTTTCTTTGTCAGCTATCAGCTTTCCCATTTCATGACCCACCAGACATCGGGTGGTGACCCACACTTTGGGAGCAGCTGCCATTTTTATGCCACAGACTGCCGGGGGTGGGGGGGGTGGGGGAGGAGAACCATAGGGAATAATTTGATTTTTTAAAAAAGTTCTGCCTGAGTTAGTGTCAATGGAGCATTGGCAGGAGAACTTCCCTGTGGCTTGGGTGACAATTGTCCTGAGTGACAACTCGAGAAGAAGAAGCTCCTAAAGACTCTCCGGTGTAATGACGGTTTTCTTAGCCGCAGACATTATCGAGTTTGCTTCCAATAAGTTCCTGCCATGAAAAATCTGCCCAAGATCGGAGAGGCAGAAGCTCTCTTTAACATTTATTTATGCGCCTCCTGCACAGGCTGCCTCACCGGCGTTGAGCTCCTGGTTCTCCTCTGCTACGCTACCAGCAGATTAGTGCTCATTCGCCTCTTTTCCGTGCTTCTCTTCAGATCGTTACACATGACAAAACAACTGTCCTAATTACAGCGAGTGTTCCCAGCTCTGTCACCGTGACAATTACTGCAAGGAGGGCTCAATATCTGCAGCCGACAGTAAAGTATTACTGCAGTTGAGTTTGATAGTGCTCAATCGTCCCCGAGAGAATTCCTCAACTCTGCCTGGCTTCTTCTTTCTTCATTTTTGGTGGTGAAAGGGGTGGGCCTCCCTTCCCACTGCTGCCCACTCATCTCTCTCGCTTCCTCCTCCCCTACTGGCCCTGCCGGAGCCACATACACATTCGCTGACAGGGTTCAAAAGTTTAAGGCAGCCCTGGTGATGACAGAGGAAGTGCCACTTGAAAATGTGGAGCTCATTTTTTAAAAGGGAAGGCCATTTGTTGACATTAGGCGAGACATTTTTCTGTCTGAAGAGTGCTCAGGCTTTTCTCCCCCCCTTCTCTCTCTCCCCCCCCCAACAGAGAATGAAGAAATGAACATCAGCTGCAGTGATTATAAACTGACCGTTCCTTTTCCTGGGGAAAAAAAAGGGGGTGGGTGGAAAATGAAGAAGCGCAGTGGGATTAAAACCTTGGATGATGAATAGGGTTGCTACCTTCAAGAAAGCCAGGCTTCATGCGCTTTTAATATGCTGAATGTGCATAGAATGTGCGTAGTTGTGGTGAAACATGCGTGGTCAGGATCAACATAGCTAGGACATAAAGTAGGAGAGGAAGAGAATTGAAGCTAGGCTGTTTTGTGCACACACAAAAGAACATTTGTTCTTATAATGCCAGATGCAAGGGAGGGCACCAGGATGAGGTCTTTTGTTATCTGGTGTGCTCCTTGGGGCATTTGTTGGGCCGCTGTGAGATACAGGAAGCTGGACTAGATGGGCCTATGGCCTGATCCAGTGGGGCTCTTCTTATGTTCTTATGTTCTTACACTTCCTGGGAAAGCTGGTTTCCTTCTCCCCCCCCCCCCAGCTGTTAAGATCCCAGAAATCTGATCACACTGCACTGTCAATCTTTATCACAGGGAGACAGTAGCATAGCTGCAGGGGGGATGGCGCAGTACATATGCAGGTGTCTCCATGCTTTGGGTAAGTGGCCCCTCCCACTTGCTGTTGGAGACAAACTGGGCATCAATGGCAACTGTGTTGCCGTTGCTGCCCAGAATGGCTCTGATGGTGAGTGGGAGAGGCTGCTTACACGGCACATCGAGGTGCCTGCAATACTTACCACCCCCTATAGCTATGCTACTGCTGGGAGCATAAAAATGGCAGGATGGGAGCATGGAGCTCAGGCTTCTGCCATCAGGCACTGGTGCGACCAGATCTAACAGCAGAGAGGACCAGAAGTTGTTGAAGCTGCCAAATTAAGCAGAGTAGGCATTTACATGCGGGTGATAGTTGGGACCGAACCTTTCCCCAATGTGGGGAACCTGCATGTGCATCAAAGATAGAGAATTGCAAGATATCCCAAAAATTGGAGGGTAGTGATTTCCAGGGGATGGGGGAACCAGCAACAGCAGATCTCAATGCCGTCCCTTGTTGGTACTGATTCTATGGAGTATTTTTCCTCCCACTTCTCCCACCACTGCAAATGAGAAGGAATGTGCTGATCCCTGGAGAAGGGGAAAAATGCATCCCTTTAAAATCACAGTTTTTTAAAAAAAACAACTGCTTTTCTTACTGTTGTAGAGAGACAGTCATGCAAGTGATTCCAGGTATAGCCACATCAACCACAGATTTTTCACACACAGAAAAATCCAAAGGAAAACAGTAACGATTGCCTCGCTAATTCGAGAGAGGGCAGCTGGCTGACAATCCATCAATTGTTCTCCTTCATTCCAAGGCAATCGATCCCTCCCTTCCCCCTGAGCACCTGAAAGAAAGATAATCACTTTGCTCTGGGTGAAGGGAGGGGCTGCTGGCTCACCTGGAGAGAGACTGATTGATGGATTGTCTGTCTAATGACTCTGTCAACAGCACAAAGGTCAGCAAGGCTGTTTTTAAAGCACAGAGCAAAGGGACTTTGTTTTTTAAATTGATTTGCTTTAGTACAATTTTTGCCATCCAGGTGAGTTCTGGGAACAGAACTGTTTCGAATAATGAGGATTATACTCCATAATTGTTAAACCTATTGCAAAATGTTGTATGGGACCACAATCCTTGATATATTTACTAGGGAGTAAGGCTGCAATCCTATATACACATTCCTGGGAGTAGGTGCATTGAACATAATGGGCCTTACTTCTGAGTAAACATGCTTAGGATTGTGTTATAAGAGCCATTGAAATCAGTAGAATTTCTGAGATGCCCACTGGGTTGGAATGTAAATATAATGCACACACATGCACATGTGTAAATGTATTCTGCTTACCACGAGTTGGCTTTTTAATATTGAGTTTTAGATGTGTTTTATATTTATTTTTAATGTATTTTGTTGTTTATTATATGTATTTTAATCTTTCTGTAAGCTGCCTTGGGTGCTGTTTGGGGGAAAAAAGGTGGGCTATGAATGAATATTCAGACTGTAGTCCTATGTACACTTAGGGCCCAATTCTATCCAGCTTTCCAGTACCAGTGCAACCGCATTGCAGCCCCAAGGTAAGGAAACAAATGTTCCCATGCTTTGAGTAGGCCTCTGTGACTGTCTGCCCACCACAGCATGCAGTGCATACCCCATTGGCACAGCTGCACCAGCACTGGAAAATTGAATAGGATTGGGCCCTTAGTTGGGAGCAAGCAACACTGAAATAAGAGAGACTCAAAAGTAAACATGCACAGGATTGGCCAGTTATTATATCATATTTTTACTACATTCTTATAGAAAAGTATCAAATTTTTAAAAAAGGATAATTTACCTCTGCTAATTGGGCAAGAGGCACTTTTTCAAGTGGGTGCTTCTTTTTTTCAGCAGGGGGAGAGTAACTGGCCCACTTCACCCCAGCACTGTCTGTGCTAGTGGCTGTCTGCTGGTATTCATTTGCATCTTTTAGATTGTGAGCCCTTTTGGGACAGGGAGCCATTTAGTTATTTGATTTTTCTCTGTAAACTGCTTTGTGAACTTTTAGTTGAAAAGCGGTATTTAAATATTGTTAATTAATAATAATAATTTAGACCAGTGCTATTCAAACTGTTTATGGGGGAATGCCGGAATTTCTGGGAAGCTTATTAGGGTATCCTCAAAGAGGGCCAGACCAGAAAAGATAGCAGGAAATCTGTGATTGAGACTGCAATCTAATATGCACGTTCCTGAGGGTAAGCCCCATTGAACACAATAGGACTTGCACCTGAGTAGGCATGCTTAGGATTGCGCTGTGAGTCTCCTGCATTTTTCCCGGGTTAATGACCGGGGGGGGGGGGAATTCAGATCACTAGGAAAGAACTGTTCACCCTTTCCCATGCACTGTTTCTCCAACCCATGCAGCCCTACCAAAGAAGCTGTTTCCGGGGTGGGGCAACTTCAGGGAAGATAGAATTGGGAAAACAGCCTAAATAAAAAGTTAATGCCTATATTTTTCTTGCTTTGCACGTATTTCCTGCTTGAAAAAGTACAATCTGCCCTGCTGGGACCATTCATTCCTCCCATGCGAGACCTGTAAGAGCCCATGTTAGAGATCCAAGCTGAAGCTGTCTGGAATGCTCAGTCTTGATGTTTGCTATTGCATGGGGGACGGGGATGGGGGACACACACAGAGGCAACTGGGTACAAACATTGCCACATTATGGCATCCCTCACACAATGCTATCTTCATTATACACACATCTCACACAAGCCTTTTCATTTGGATTTACCTATTTTTTTCCCCCCCGCTGGTGATAGGGATCAATGAAATCATTATTTTGGACTACACAGCTTTTTATTACTGTTACAGGTTGGGCATCCCTTATCCAAAGCGCTTAGGACCAGAAGTGTTTTGGATATCAAATTTTTCTGTATTTGCATATACATATTGAGAAATCTAGTAAATGGGACTTACTCCTGGGTGTGAGTAGGTTTGCGTTCTAGGATTGTTAAAAAATTTTTTCTGCTTGATGATGTCACTTCCGGTTATGACATTATTTCAGTGGGTCCTGACAAATTCTCATTCTAAAAAGTGGGTCCCGGTGCTAAAGGACTGAGAACCACTGCTGTACTTTAATACCTCTAAGCTGAAAGAGGAAGCATCTCTTTCCTGTTCTCTGAAACCTGCTGTTGTCTCAATAGAAGAGTCAGCCAGGAGAACTCAAAGAGTTTACTAAATATAATTTCTCCAGTCAAACCAGTAAGTGGTGCTGTAGTGTTAAAAGTGCAACAAAGATTTTTTTTTTTTCTGGAGGCCTTTTTTGAAACCTGGTGTGTGGGTGGGGGTGGGTGGGGGAGGAACTCTGGTCCCTTTGCAAACTACAGATGAAAGTCTCTTAATGGGATATTTGTGCAGTTTGCTTTAATCCCATTTCACATTGAGAGGCTGAGACAATCATTAGAAGAGAATTAAGTGCAAGGAAGTGAAAAGTACTTTTTTTTGTTTGTTTGTTTATGGCTATGGTACTTTTTGTTTATGGCTATGGTACCATAAAGTTATGGCACTTTTTCCAGTTAATGGCTAATTCTCATATTTTTTTTCAAGTGATAACGGTCACTGATGTCTTAGCATACATAAGCCCTGTTTGGAAATGATATGGCTGTCCCTGAGTGTAAACTTATATGTGAAAGGAATTAACATTTATAAGAATAAATATTATAAATATAATAGACATTGTAAATATTTATTATTTATAATGAAACAAATGATTATAAATAAGAGAAAGAGGCACCTTTTAAAGTGGAGACCTCTTATATTGAGGAGTTGTCATAATCATCATCATCTAGGAGTGTAATGACTTTGCAGGATTGTTTTCTCTAATACTCTGCAAGTAACCAAGTACAGTCAAAGGCAGTCAGAAGAACTCTTTATGTGACTAAGGACCCAATCCTATCCCATTTTCTAGCTCCAGTGCAGCCTCAATGCAGCCCCAAGGTAAGGGAACAGGTGTTCCCATAGCTTCAGGAGACTCCTGTGACTACCTCCGCAGCATGGGTGCAGTGCAAGCCCCATTGATGTGCCTGCACCAGCAATGGAATATTGGATAAGAATGGGCCCTAAGATGCCTGACATTGTGAGTATAAATCTGCACGTTCTTGTATGACAATCAGGAACAAAGTAAATGAACTCTGACAACTCACTAGGCATGCAACTGGTGGGTCATGGCACTCCTAATCTTGGTCAAATATTTAATCAGAGCTTAGATGCTAAGCTGCATGTTTGCCAAAAGAGCATCCACTTCCAGAGGATACGGCTTTTTCTGTTGCAGAAAGAGTAGCATGCCTGAACCTGGCCAGCCCTGGCAAGTGGGAATTGTCGATTCACATGTAAGCAGCTCAGTCAGGTTTCCTTAGGCCACAAAGAAACAACCCAGAGACAATAACAAAATAAAGATATTCCTTTTAGTGATGAACTTTTGCAAATATTCCTTCCAGAGTTTGCTTTCCTTGGGAAATGTTGATAAAAGTGGATGCAGTCAAAAAGCCAATTGCTGTATTTTCATTGTTTCATCCCTAGCTCAGAACAAACACACACACATACACACAAAAGAGCAAGGCTGTATTTTCCTTGGAGCAGTTTCATCAGTTATGGAGGCAATAAAGGATTCTCAAACTATGTGATTAGATTAAATAGGCAAGGGGAAAAAAAAAATCTAAAGCCTAAATTATTATGAGAAGCTGTGGTGTTATTCTTGGACAAACTTAAGAAGTAACTCTGGTTGAAAGAATGTTATTTCGGGTCTTTTCAGTTTCTGTTCTTTTTAGTGCTGGACAGTGGGCATAAGAGGCATTTAGGGTTTTTTTTCTAGTAGTGCATAGTTCCCCTATAATCCATGTAGTGGATATCCATTAAAACTATGCCTGATTAGGATCTAAGATGCAACCAAAGTTAATTAATGTTCCTTTATGGTCAGGAGAAGTTTCTCTGTGGGGACTGTTAATAGATTTCCCTGGAGTCTTTGGAACAGTGAAAGTCATCAGGGCTTAAAGAAGGTGACCAAATAGTTTTCAGCTTGGAACAGAGGGTTAGACCGAGGGATGAAGGCATAGGTTTTTTCTCTGATGATCTGATGTAAGGTGAAGGATCTGCTGTCTTACAGGACTGTACATGCTATTTGTCTCTGTCTATGCTCTGTTTGAATGGATATAAGTTAATAAAATCTGGAAAAACACCTATAATTCTCCAGTGCTCCCTTTCATCCATAAGAAGCCCAATCAAGGTAATGTGAGCCCTGGAACTTCTCACTTCTCAGGGAAATGAAGAGAGGGTAGTATTTTGTTCAGGTCTCTACACTGCAATCCGTGCTGGTACAGGTTGCTGAGGGCCCTGTGAGGAAGCTCTGCAAAGCCCCCCCCCCCATGGCACACCTCCCCACCTTTGATTACCACTGCCACTGGGTTCTAAGGGGTCAGCCTGGCCACATGGACCCCTTGATGAGCAGGAGACCTTGACCAGTGCCCAGCCTGGCTGACTCCTGACACCACGTCTGCTTGAAACCCAGAACAAGATCCCACTTCTAAATGTAGAGGCATACCTTGGAACAGAGCGTCTAGAGCAGCCAGTTTCAACCACTGTGGTGTAGCACATTGGTGTGCCGCAAGTGGCCCACAAGTGTGCCAGAGGAATTTGGGAGCAGGTCATTTATTAGTAGGGCCAATGGAGGATGTGAACCCCCCGCTAGCAGCATGGTGTGCCTTGGCAATTGTCAAAAACCTGATGGTATGCCTTGTCAATTTTAGGTTGAAAATTGCTGGTCTAGAGAGACTGGAATGCTTCTTTGAGACATGTTCATTTCTAGTATCAAAATGCTGTCTTAATGTTAGTGAGGATCTCATGGATATTTTGTATGGGCTTGAGACCAGACTTCCACAGCTTGTGACTCTACAAGCCAAAGCAATTTATTTCAGCTGCATATCACAGCTCAGCAAGCGCTCAGTGAGCTTCCTGTTTCAGATGCCTTCCTGACATGCACATGGCTGGAGAGCTATTTTTTGGCTTGGGTGTCACACATTGCACACACCTCATAGAAATCCAAAGCAGCAATAGGGTGTTTTCTAGTAAGTTATACTTCCTTTTCGATGCTCTGGCTGGAGAATTTGTTCAACATCCTTTAATGTAAGTGCTTGAATTCCCCCATTGCCTTGGAAGTACACTGTCTTTCAGGTCACAATCCTAGCTTGTCCCTCGTCTGGCGCAAGTCCCTTGTGCCGGCCCAGGAGGGTCACAAAAGTGCCATAAAGCATGTGTGCGCCTCCACTAGAGTCGGCTGGACCAGTGCAGGGACACGTGCAGGCCGCAGAGGCTGAATCCAGCTTCCATATTGACTCTGGCAGGAAGCTTTGCATCAGTTGAGCTTTGCCGATGCAAGGCTCCAGGGTGGGTGGGAAGGAGGTGGGAGGGAGATGTTCTGGGGTGGGGGGAGGGTGGTTCCAGAAGGAGGCGGATGGGGAGCGGGAGGTGGGGCTGGAACCCGGCTGATATGTCGATACTAAGCCCCATTCCTGAGCAGCGTGGAGCGGCACCAAGCTGCTCTGCTCTCCTCAGACTAATGCCACCTCCAGAGGTGGTGCAAGTCCAAGGAAACCCATTAGGACTGCAGTGGCTTACCCAGGGGTAAGCGGAAGAGTTTCCCCTTATCTCTGGCTGAACCACTTTGGGCTCCTGTCTTGCGCTGAATACAGCACAGGCCTCCTGGCCTGCCTGTTCCAGCGCAAGACAGGATTGCGCTGTCAGTTCTTTTGCATTGCAACCAAAGTCATCTCTGTCCTGTAGGACAGAGATAGATCTGTGTGTCTGAGATCTCCGAGAGATGTTGATAACTTTAGCATCAAAGGGCACTGACCAGGTAAGACAGTTCTTGTATAACTGCCTCCTGTATCCTACCTTGATACAAGCCTGTTCTTCATTGTACTTGCCATTTTGGCTGTGCAACAAAAGTAACAGCAAAATGTTGATAGACAATGTGAATAATGTATATCCTACCCACTGCACCAATGATGCAGAGAATATTAAAACAATAAAAAGGCTTTTCGAATGCCATAGAGATAGAATACATGATGGTTTCAAGCCAGGAAAATTCCATTTTTGTTGTTTTAAAACGATTTCTCTGTAAAGGCTGGTGGACATATATGAACCATAGATTGCTTTCTAAGAGTCACTGGCTGTTCTGCAAGTATAACATCAGTTCACCTCTTTATTTTCTATCATGTTTCGTCTCCACTCGCAATTCTTACAATTATATCCCACCCATCTTCCAAGGAGGACAGCGAGGCATACTTGCTATCTCCTTTTATCTCTGCAATAATCCTGTGAGGTAGGCTGAGAGATAATCTTGCCCCAGATCACTCAGTGAACTTCATGACTGAGTTGGGGTTAGAGACAGGTCTTTGTGCTCCTGGACCAGTGGTCTAACCACTGAACTTACTGCCTCTGCAGACCTCAGGGTACATGAAGGCTGACAGATCTTCAAGAAAAGATGGGTACATCTGTACTATGTATTTTTTCTTTTTGAAAACATTCAAAGCAAACCAGACTTTCTAGGAGCCAGCATGGAGAACAAGAAAGATACTTATATGTGCCAATGAGATGAGAGGTGGAAATGAGGATAAAAGAATAATGGAGGGGAAAACAGGGTGTGGGTCTAAGAAGATTCCATAAAAGAGTGACCCTATAGGGAGAATGGCAGGGTAGAAATTTTTCAAATAAATAAAATGAAAGAAAGAACAAAATAAAGAATGGGAAAGTGGAAAGAAAATCATGTAAGAGGAATAGGTAGGTGGGTCTGACACCCAGCAACAAGCTGGGAAGAGGACAAGGGAAGTGATCTTATTTGGGGTCATATCTTTGGCCCAGCTACCCATGATATGTCCATTTGAACTGGCAGCATCTACCCAGAGTCTTTGGGAGCCACTTTTCTGATCACCCATGACCCGAGATCCTTCAAAGTCCAAATTGCACATTATGTCGAATTTAGCATGAAAGATGAACTTCAAACAGGAAGCACACAAGATGTACACCTTTATTGTTTTAAAACAGGGGTGTCCAAAGTTTTTCTGGCAGGAGGGCCACATCATCTCCCTGACACTGTGTCAGGGACCGGGGAAAAAAAGAATTAATTTACATTTAAAATTTGAATAAATTACATAAATTTACATAAATGAATATATTAAAGATGAACTTAAATGAATGAAGGTCATGCAATAGCTCAAGGCCTATAAAAGGCTTTGCACAAAGCAAGGCTGGCCTTTCCTTTGCTGCCGCTGCTGCATCACAGATGTGAAACAGCAAGCAGTGGAGGGAGCTCTCATCCCACAGCTCATGCGAGAGGTCAAACAGTCGCCTCACGCTGAGAGCAGTTGCGTCGGGCCAGTGAGGGCTCCAACAAATCTCTGGAGGGCCAGAGGCTCATTGGAGTCTCAGAGTACTCAGTCTCATTGGAGACTGGAGGGCTGGGGTTTGGGCACCCCTGTTTTAAAAAAACAACCTCAGAGGATCTGCTGCAGATGTGTGTGTGTGTGTGTGTGTGTGTGTGTGTGTGTGTGGGCGGGGCAGCGGAATAGGTTACTATTTTTCCCTTGAGCCATTTTTCTGCTATAAAGTCCCCTCCCAAATCAGCGATGTGCGGCAAATAGTCCCTTAGGTCAGTAGTTCCCAAAGTGTGGGTCTGGGACCCACCAGTGGGTCATGGCCCAATTTTTGGTGTTTTGCGAAACTGACAGGACAGATTAGGCTATGTACACCAAAGTTTAAACAAGCTGCTTCCTGGGGAGGGGGAGGCACTGCTGCCCAATCACCATTATTGCCACACCCCTTGGCATTTATAAATCAAGCAGCAACCTCTAAAAAGTGTGAGAACTACTTCATTGGAGCAAATAACCATGTCAAGGGGCTTCCTCCAGACCATAAATGCCTGCTATCTTCAACTATCTTCAATCTATCTTCAACTATCTCCCACTATCTTCAACAACCTGATCTCAGTTGCCACATCCAATTTCCAAGTTGTTTATGGCAGCTGGCCCTCTGGAATTTCCACCTCTGGTTTTAATCACACTTTATTAAGCGACCAGTCAATGAATTAATGCACCAGTAATAAGGTAGTGAAATTGCTTTTTAGATGTTAAAACCAAGCCGAGTACAAAATCTATAACAGCAATATATTACCATCTTCCCCCCCCCCCCAAAAAAGAATTCCTATTTGGATTAGATATTTGTATCCCCCACCCTAACTGCACAAGTTCTGTCCCATTTATTTCAATGGAAGATATTTACAATAAGTGTGCTTAGGACTTCAGTTAAAGGGTCTTCACAGTAAAATCTTCCAATGGGAATTTCCACAGTTAAAAATACATATGCAGTTGGAATATTTTTTAAAAGGACCTATTACAGATCTGTGTTAAAAATAACTACCCATAAGAATCGGTAGCAATTTATATCCAACCTGCAAAGCTAAATTACGAAATAAGATGATTCCATGCAATTTAATTCTTAGCAGTACTTCTAATTGTAGAAAAAAAAGTCTGCTGAATGTGCTGAATGTGGGGAGCAGGTTAAAATATATTATTTATTTTGGTTCGTGTTGATATTTACTGCCCAAACAGTAAGCTTTCCATTTATCATGCCACTCCACATTAATTTTTTTTAAATTCACCCTAAATCAGCATCTAGGCCTGAGAAAGAATATTCAGATTACCATCTCATTGCAAACACATTTCATCACAACCAGAAAGGTAATCAAGGCAAAATACGTCCACCGAGTGATTAGGTGTCTCGTGGCCGAATCCTAACTGCCGCTAGTACTGCCAGAACCAGCATTCCAGTGACTCGAGGCAGTTTCCAGTGGTTGAAAAGTGCAACATGCCAGAGTACTCTGGCTAGCCGCTGCTGGAAGTGGCAAGCGGCCACCGCCACATGGCAACCAACTCCAGAGCCGACACCCCAGGTAGGATCGTGCAGGGGGTGAGAAGGAGGCAAGGTGGAAGCAGGTATGGGCTTTTTGACGTACGGATGAGGCAATTGAGTAGCGCCTGCTGGTCTTGCCTCCGTTATCCCCATCCCTGCATTGATCCAAGTTGCGAACAGAGCCTATGGTTGTACAAAATGCTAGGTGTGACTCATGACAGATATGCAGTTTGTGCATTCATAGACTTTGTTCAGAGTTTCAGATCAGAGTATGCATAGGGAGAAGTGATAAGAGAGTGCCATCATGTTCTCCCCATTCATTTCCCCAGCTATATTGCATGAATGGGGCCAGAGTGTCCCCAGTTCAGACCATACTCTGATATGCCTCTTCCTGTGTCTCCTGCCCTGTTCACACCAGTAGAAAAGGCTGGTTCAAAACTGCCTAGGAATAGGTTATGGATGCTGCTTCCTCCATTAACATAACTGTGGAGCAGTGATTTTCAATTTTTTTCATCGCATGGCACACTGACAAGGTACTAAAATTGTCAAGGCCCACCATAGGTTATTTTGGACAATTGACAAGGCACACCATGCTGTTGTTGGGGAGCTCACACCCCCCAGTGGCCCTACTAATAAATAATCCTCCCCCAAACTACCGTGGCACACCAGTGTGCCATGGCACTGTGGTTGAAAATGGCTGCTGTGGAACATTTGAGGATAGAAGAGTTCCGTGTGCTCCATGTGTGTAATAAACTGCTGGACTCGAGCACAAATCAAAAATGATTTCACAACTAATATTTGGTGACTAAGGCACAATCCTATGCATGTCTACTCAGAAGTAAGTCCCATTGTGTCCAATAGGGCTTACTCCCAGGAAAGTGTCCATAGGATTTCAATCTTAATTGTTAGGTTTCCAAATATATTGATTCTGTGAGTTGGGCCAGAGGTTAAGAGCTATAACTCAGAAGAAAAATGTTTCAGTTTTCCATCTGCAAAAATAATCTCTTTAAGCAAAATAACTTTTTCAGAGTTTGCTTTTTTCTTGCAGTCTTTTATGAGTACTATTGAAGCTGATTGAGATTCAAATGCAAGAAAATACGCTAGGCACAATTAAAAGAGTACGAATTTTTAAATGTTTGTCTAACTGAAAAAATGCTCCTCTAATTAGGCAATTAAGACTCAACAAGGTAGACATTATTATTCCGTAAAGGTCATTTCAAATGAGGAAAGGATGCACAACACTGTTGTTAGGGCTTACAAATTATTTTACCAGGCTGATGGCTGCATGTTAGGAATGATCTGTGAGAGTTGCTGGGTGCTACCATTAGACTATCTTAAAGGGGAAGCCTGACCATAGGACAACATTCCATTCTCTTTTGCCCTGGAGAGAAAAATTCTCCTACGAAGTGCAGAATTCTCAGTGGGGAAGTACTTTTCTGCACTTCATAAATTGGCTCTGAGTGATTTTGAAGAGCAGGTCACTTTGATCGCACAGAGCCAGGCGTCTCTATGTCCTTCATCATCTGAGATATGATACTGGCGTAGTAGTGGTAGTACTTAGAGCCACATTGACGCTTGTGATGAAGTGGCATCCCTGCCTCTTTCCCTTGAGCAGAGCCAAAGAGCTGATCTTTCTTTTACCTTCCCGTTTTTGCAGCACTCCAAGACTGTGAAATTGCTGCATGTTTTAGAATATGGGGATTAATTATTACATAGAGGGCACAATTAATGTGAAAGTAACAATAGGCAAAATCTGAATGTACACAATAATTCAAATAGCCTGATCGGCTAATTAATGTCCACTAAGCAACACTGGGAAGGGAGGTTAACACTAAGAAACTGTTTCCACCAATGTTTTTAGCTTCTTTGACAGCAAATATTTTATATTGTGTTGCTTGTGGTTTTGGTAATGAGTCTGAGCCCTGCATAGCAGGAAGTAGAATTAACTTTGTTTACACAGAGTGACACTATCAGCTTGAAAAATCACATTTCCCTGTGAAAATGCAGGATCTGCTGTTGTTGCAAGTAACTCCTAAGGCTAAGGGTATAGGGAACTTTACTGGGAAGTGTAGGTGTCATTTTCACTCACTTTTGATCTCTTCCTATCTTGCTTATCATATGCATGGAAAGTGGTCTGGTTCGGTGTACAGAAAGCTGAAAGACCTGGATTCAAACTTCACTTCTGCTGTGCAGCAACAGCCCAAGGTGATTCACCACCCTACCACTGCCACACACCCCTATAAAACCATGTGGAAGGCTGCAGTCCAGACCCCTGTCTCCCACTCTTCACCTTCTTCCTGCACAATCCCTTTATGCAAAGCACCAAGTGTGGGACACAGTGTGTCCTGATTTGTTTCAAGGAACCATATGAGCATGGAGTGAGGTAGGTGTTGGAGAAGTGAGCTGCTGCCCACCCTCTCGTGATCTTCAGAGCACATGCAGGTTCTTTAAGATCACGATAGCAGAAGCTCAACAAGAATGTAGATTACTAAGCAGGAAAGGCAGCATCAGATTGTGGATATGGCCAGCCTGACCACTAAGAGAGTCAAGGAATCTATAAAAGGGAAGAAGATTTCTTTCAAAAAATGCCCAAATGAGGCATTTTGAGCAGAACAAGAAGGAACACAAACTCTGGCAAAAGAACCAGGAGTGGACAATTAAAAAAAAAAAAAGAATATGAGGAGCACATACCTAAAAGTAGCAAGGCAAATACATCAAAAGTAGGAAAACTGCCAGGGAGGCAGCTGGATCATTAGATAGTGAGGGCATAAAAGGGAAGCTTAAAAGTAATATGGAAATAGCAGAGAGTCTGACTGAGGGCCCAGTCTTATCCAACTTTCCAGTACCTGTGCAGCCACAGTGCAGCCCCAATGTAAAGGAACAAATATTCTCTTACCTTGAGGAGGCCACCATTACTGTCCCCCCCACTTCAGGATGCAGCACATGCCCTGTTGGCATGGCTGCACTGGCACTGGATAGTTGGATAGAATTGGGCCCTGAAGTCTTTGCATCTGTCTCTGTGTGTGGTGTAGAAACAGTGGACAGGGAAAATTTTTTCTCCCCGCCCCCCCCCCGTTCACAACACCAGAACCAAGAGTCATCCAATGATGCAATTTGCGATGGATAGAAGGAGGTAGTTCGTCTTACAGGGCATAACTGATCTTTGGAATTCATTGCCACAAGCTGTGGTGATGGCCACTAGCTTGGATGGCTTTAAAAGGAGATTTGACAATTCTATCAATGGTTACTAGGAATGAGGGCTATGCGCTACATCCAGGTTCAACGTGCAGCATGACTATCGGTTGCAGAGGAACAGCAGTGGGAGAGAAGTGCATCTTTCTGTCCTGCTCGTGGGTCACTATAGGAAACAGGATGCTAGACAAGATGGCCATTTGTCCTGATCCAGCAGGGTTTTCTTATGTTTATACCTGATAGTTTATACAGGAAGGTTTTTTTTTTCCCCATGCATATGTTCATTGATAGAGGTCAGATGTTGCAAGGCAGCTTCCCAGGCTACTGTAGATGTACTAGAGGGCAGGAGGTCTGGTCTAGAGGGTAGAGCCTCCATTTGCCTGAAGATTAACATCCACAAGGTCGCCAGTTCGAGGCCACCGGCTCCGTGCGACCTTGAAGCAGCTGACAAGCTGCAGCTGAGCTGTTCCTTCTGCTCGGAGCGTGGGAGGATGGAGGCCAGAATGTTAAACCAGATCGGAGTGTAACACCTTGAATGTAGTGGTTCTTGAAAGAAAGAACCTTCTTTCAATTTGTAAAAATCCCTGCATGGATTTAATAAGCCTGCCTATGTAAACCGCCTTGAATAAAGTCTTGAATAAAGACCAAGAAAGGCGGTATATAAATACTGTATATTATTATTATTATTACTCACTGGCTCACTATTAGCAAGTGTGATGGATGTCTCCATGAATGCGGAAAACTAAACATTAAACTCAGCTTTGAAGTTCATCACATGCTTCTTACTTTGTTCTGAAGCTCAAGAAACTGGAAGCAGGGCCCTTTCATTCCATGCTAGAAGCAGGGTCTCTTCTGTGGTGGCCAGTAGTGTAGCCAGAGGGTGGGCAGCACAATAAATATTGCAGGCGCCTCAATGTGCCATGTAAGCTGCTCCTGCCCCTCACTGTCAGAGCCGTTCTGGGTGGCGACAGCAGTGTGCTGCCCGGAATGGCTCTGATGGCGAGGGGGAGGGGCCACTTACACAGTGCATTGAGGCACCTGCCTTACTTAGCGTGCTGCCCACCCTCTGGCTACGCTACTGGTGATGGCACCTTTCCTGTGGAATTTGCTAAGTCAACCTTCCAGATCCAGATCAACCTTTCAGTCTCTCCAGACTTCTAGAAAGATGGTGAATCTCTTTTTTGCTTCAAAAATACTTTGCAGCTCGTTTCCCCTGTGCAAATGGGTGTTTTATACTATGTTGAAGCAACTGTTTGCATTTAACTTGCATAAAGGGGTTAAAAAAAGAAGGTTGATGCTGTATTTTTATTTTGGTGGTTGTGTTGTGAGTTCACTCTTTTTGTCCTTTTTATTTTAATGGTCTCCAGCAACCATTAGAAACAGTTTCAGGCAAAACCCCAAAGAAAAAGAAAAATACATAATACATTGTGAAAATGGAGGGTATTGCCAAACTAATGAGGGACAGAGGGACAACTTAAAAATTGGCCCAGATCAGGAATATTTGAAAGATAAGTGAGGAGTTTTGTTTAAGATTGACAACTTCCTGGAATCCAGTTTGAAAATGTTGAATTGTGTGTTCCGCGGGAGACTCTGCATGAACAGTGGGGGGGGGGGGGAGAAATAAACCCGAAACAAAACCTGAGGAGGTTTTTAAACCTTATTTAATTACAGTTTTCCTTCCTGACCGCATTCTTTACATGTAAATTGTGCAGACATGGGATCCTTGTTTAAAATTGTCGCAGTTTCTGCTCTGCGTCGTCAAAAGGCAAAGCAGGTGAATTTGGTCTTGCAGATGATCCCATCCGCATTCAATTCAAATTAAAAAGAAATAAATTAATCACGATATTCTGAGAGAGTCCAATCAGCCAACGAGTGACGATCACCATGGTAACCGAGCTCCTGGTGGCCTCTGTCGGCTCAACTAGTGGGGGCCTTCCCAGTGTCCCCCCTTCACCCCCCTTTCCATGGAAAGTTTTCAAAAAAAAAAACAACAACCTGATTTAATATTATGATATTTTAATCTCTGACTGCTAAGCAGGAAATGTACCCATCTTGGCGGCGACAGTACATTCTTTTTCCAAGAAGATTTTGCCTTCCTTGGCAGACTCTGACATGATTATTATTTCTATTACTTTGCCACTGAAACTCAATAGAAATCTTATGCAAACAAGCAGTTGGTATTTTTGTCAATGGAGGCGGCTGAACAGTTTCACAGCTACTAATGAAGGGCAAGGAAAAATAGTATCGAGCAGCGTTGTTTTTTAAGGGTTGGTTCAGATGAAACGAACGCACTTGCATAGAGAGGCAGGCTTGGGTAGACAAATGGGGCACTTTTTCTGCACACTGGTCTGGCTGTTGCATTTAAGTGTAAATAAAAGTTCCATTTTACACAAATACCTCAATATATCTGCAGATAGCGGTTCTCAAACTGTGGGTTGTGACACCCTTGGATCGCAAGCTGACTTTTGGTGGGTTGCGTAATGCCTCCCAAGCTCTGCTGAGCTTCCGGGTTGCCAAGCTTTCTCACTGCTGAGGTTTTGTATTTTTTTAACACAGAAAAAGCCCATCTCTGGAGCATGTTTTTGTTAGTGAGAACATGACGCAACTCGGCCCAGAGCCACTCTGGGCGCCGTCGGATTATGGTCTCACTGACAAAAGCACTCTCTGGAGCTGGGCTTTTTTTTGCATTAAAAATGCAAAACCTCAGCAACTCAGAAGTTTTGGCAGTAAAGTGATGGCATCATCAGGCCACTGCCAAAACTTCCGGGTTGCCAAGCTCCCTGCTGAAGATGGGTCATGGGGCTAAAAAGATTAAGAACCTTGGGAACCAGGTGAACTGTGATTAACCATAATAATAATAATAATAATAATAATAGAAAGCCTACAGCCCAATCCTATGCATGTCTACTCAGAAGTAAGTCTTACCAAGTTCAATGGAACTTACTCCCAGGTAAGTGTGCATAGGATTGCAGCCTACGGACCCAATCCTATCCAACTTTCCAATGCCAGTACAGCTGCAATGGAGCCCTGAGGAAATGGAACAAGCATTCCCTTAGCTGGAGGAGGCCTCCGTGAAAGCCCCCCTACTACAGGATGCAGCGCATGCCCTGTTGGCATGGCTACACCAGCGCTGGAAAACTGAATAGGATTTGTTCCTTATGCTCCTATTTTTCAGACTGGGGAGGCTCATTTTGAAGGTTCATCTGTAGATCAATTCATGACTTCAGTCTTTAAGCCAGGGGTTCTTAAGCTTCTCAGAAGTAAAACTCCTGAAGTAAGTTCTTGTGGGGGAGGGGGGAATGTTCACGATTGCAAACCAGAAGTGGGTCACGATCATTATTTTTACAGTCTCCGCACTCTGGTGGGTTGCACAATCCTGAAGATTGCGTCGCTGCATTCTCCCTTCCCAGCCCCTTACAGGAGCGAAGACAGAGGTCCTCAGGCTGTGTGTCACAACACCCCAGTTTGAGAACCTCTGCTTTAAGCTAAAGAACAAAATCTTCAGTGCACTGTGAAAGAGGCCGTGGCAGAGTAAATCAGTACAGTGAACAGGACAGAGTAGACACGTCAGCAATGTGTAAGGGGAACCAGGTCCGTAATCCTTGGTGTGAGTTTAGAGATACTAGGGGTATCCCTACTTTCATCCATAAAATTGTGGGAGCTCTTGACTATTACTTTTCACACAATACTAAAATAATTAAAGAAATGAAGTTGAATATTTCACTGAAAATTCTAGCAGGGCGTTTTGCAAGGGGGTGGAATCAGAATTTGGATGCCATTCAAGATTGGGAATTCTGCAGCTCGGGCCCCTCCACTTCCTTTTGTCACTCGTATTTTTGGTAACATGCGGAAAACGTTTCTGCAACATGTCTGCCCTCGAGCAAAATGAATAAATATAAAACCGAAGCAGATCTTACACTTGCAGGCAGAAAGAAGCTACAGCCCAACAGCACAAAGGAAAACTTTGGAGTTTGATGTAAAATCAGATATTTATATATTTACTCATTAAGCAAAAGAACATACACAATGGGTGACAGTAGAAAGGCGATGTCAACAATGCTGTAATCATGGGTGACTCCCCCCTCCAGGGGAAAAAAAATGCCCCTTCAGCAAATCCTACTTCAGTGACATCAGCTGCAGCAGTGCTTGCTATGCCAAACATCCAACAGCCTCAGAGGGACTTGTTAGCTCTGAATGCATGGCTGGCTCCTGGTTTGAAAAGGTCCTGGGTGAAATGCCTACCAGTGGGGCCCCCCCTATGTTGGTGTCCCCCATGTGGATGGGCCCTCACTGGCTTAACAGGTATTGGGAATTGTGGCAGGCAGTGGTAGAAGTGGTGTTCTTCAAGATCCACAGATTGGCCATGATGGGCCTACCTGGCAGTGATGACTGCTTTCAGTGCTAGCAGAAGGAGATTTCATGTGAATTCCCCCGTAATGTCCCTGACATAGATGCATTCCACTGCTGGGGGCATCTGAGGGGTGGTTAAAATAGCGGCTCATAAGAACGTAAGAACAGCCCCGCTAACAGTAATAATATACACACACACACTATATATATATATATATATATATATATATATATATATATATATATATATATATATATATATAGCTTCCTGTATCTCACAGTGGCCCATCAAATGCCCTGGGAGCACAAAAGACAGCAAGAGACCTCATCCTGGTGCCCTCCCTTACATCTGGCATTCTGACATAACCCATTTCTAAAATCAGGAGGTTGCACATACACATCATGGCTTGTAACCTGTGATGGGTTGTTTTTTTTTTTGCACCGGCACTGAGAGGAGTGCCAGCAAGAAGAAGATGGGAAACAGAAAGGGTACAGTGGCAGTGTAGGCATCAGTGTCCATGAGCACTTCTGGGAGGCCAAGTCTGTCCTGTCTAAGAACACCATGTGATGATCTCAGTCCTGCAGCAAATGCTCCCCTGCCTCTCAACATGCTATCTTACAAGTTCTACAGGAAGTAGCCCCACCTGCCCTCCTTTAGGTTAAGGCCACTTGCGGCCCTTGAGGACTCCCACTGCGGCCCTCAAGGAGTCCTCGGTCTCCAATGAGCCTCTGGCGCTCTGGAGATTTGTTGGAGCCTGCACTGGCCCAACGCAACTGCTCTCAGCGTGAGGGCGACTGTTTGACCTCTCCCGTGAGCTGAGGGATGAGGGCTCCCTCCACTGCTTGCTGTTTCACATCTGTGATGAATTTGCGGCAGCAAAGGAAAGGCCAGCCTTGCTTTGTGCAAGGCCTTGAGCTATTGCAAGACCTTCATTCATTCATATACGTTCATCTGTAATATATTCATTTATGTAAACTTATGTAAATTTATTCAAATTTTAAATGTAAATTAATTCTTTTTTTCCCCGGCCCCCGACATAGTGTCAGAGAGATGATGTGGCCCTCCTGCCAAAAACTTTGGACACCCCTGGGTTAAGGTGTCAGTTCTGCACACTGCTTCCCATTTCGCTAAACAAGTGGGAGTCAGCCCAACAATGAAGGTCAGCAGGACAGAGTCAGGAGAAGCCCTGACAAAGAGGGTTGTTCTAGTGCGAAGAACAGCCAGAGGGATTGGGTGTAAAAGCAATCTACGTACCATTTTGGCTCTAGATAGGGTAGAAACTCTTTTGGAGGTTCTTTGCTGCTGGAATGGGTAGAACCTTTCTCCCCGAAGTGTTAGCTTTGCAAAATGTTTGGTACACAGGAGAGAATTAAAACATGCCAGAGTCCTGCCTGCAGCTTGAGGGGTTACAGTCAACTCTACCAATTCAGGGCTCCACCACTTCATTCTGCTGCATGTGTAGATCAGGCCATTGTCTCCTGCCTTGTACATCTCCTGGACCTGATTTCATTCTGATGCTTTCATCTTTCTCCAGGCCTGATCCTGCAGACATTGGTTATACCCCCTCTAGGTCTTGATACATTCCTTAAATATTCCTGGCCCACAGTTCCTAACATTTTTGGTTGTTACTGTTGAGGATAGGTGTGCTTATTCTTCAATAAGCAAGTACTTCATCACAATGATGTAGAAATTCAGTGGTGTGTGGGGTCTGCTTGTGTGTGGTCTAGTGGCTGAGCTGGAATGAGGGTATATGTAACATTATATATACCATTAATGACCATTAACTAAGTTTATATTGTATAAGATGTCTGTGTGGATGGCTAGCCTTCATCAGCGCAGGCTCAGAAGTGCTAAAAAAAAATGCTTACTGTGCCATTCCAAGGGGCGTTGGCTGTCATTTTTTTAAAATTCTTGCTTAATACATATGGTGAAAACATATTGACAAATTACTTGCCATTTCCAAAATCTGAAAGCGCTCCAAAGCTACGCGAAAGGCAGATTGAAATATGGTCACAAGAATCTTTCTCTAGAATGCGGGTAGTGAGAGGAACAACAGCAGAAGCTCACCATGCCAAATCCCACAGTTTTCTCTCTCCCTCCCCCTGCTGTTAATCAGGGGAAGGGAATACAGTACAACAGCACGTCATGATCACACAGTGGGCAACTCTATCAAAGTGTTCAAGAAATATTAGACAACTCCTTTATGGTGAAGGATTCGGGGAAGCCAAACTAATGTTTCTGTTCCGTGCCATGAAACATGCACATTTGCAGAACTAGGTCCATTTCACATGATCATGGTGGAATGGCTAGATGTGATGCATTCTGGGATATCCTCTGTGGCTGCAATCCTATGGGAGTAAGCCCCACTGAACTCACTTCTGAGTAGACATGCATACGCTTGGGCTGTAAGACTGCTAAGGGAGCAGTCTTGCAGCCCAATCCTCTCCGAAAAGCACCACCGATTGAATGCATGTTCCGATGGCGGAAGGATCAGGATCCAGGTGGAAGTTCCTGGATCCAGCGTTCATCATGCAGTGTCATCACACTAGCTGATACTGCTGGTTAGCACAGTGAGGCCACCAGCATAGTTGCTGGTAGCTGCGTATGCTTGCCAGCAGTGAAGACAATGTCTGCCGGTGCCCAGTATGATAGTGGTGGGGGCAGGTGGTAGGAAGGGGAGGAAAAGGATCGGATGGGACATTTCTGGGAGGGGAGGGGGCGGGAGTGGCAGGATTGCTGGCATTCACATGCAGGCATATCCTATATGCCTTCACTTTCACTTTCTCTCTCTCTCACTGTCCTCGGTTGTGCACTGGCAAAATAGCTGGTGCAGAACCAAGGAGACTAATAGGGAAAGTGGAAACTTTACCCATGGTTAGGTAAGGAGATCTATGCAACTGCCCTCCCACCACAGGATGCAGCACATGCTTCCTTGGTGCGTCAGTGCAGGGTTTTTTGGATAGGATTGGGGCCTTCACATCCACAATAGCACACCATCATGATGTTATTGCAGAGTTAAAGGTAACATCCCTGGCTATTATAGAATAACTAGGAAAACCATTTTGCCATGCATTTGAGCACGCATCACCACTTGCTGTGTTGTAACATTTTCCTTACGGGATAATACAGGTGACCTACTGAGCCTAGATTGAGAGGGTTCAACTGGAATATTTTAGTCTTCTGTACAGATTCAGATACTCACCTTACCTAAGGGTCACATGCATGCACACTGTGATGAATGACCACTTGATAAATGGATGTCTTGTCCATCTGCCACCAACACTGAGACCTTTTCTACACACACACAAGAATGAAATGTAAGAACATTAAGGTAATGGCAGAATGGTCTATATCTAAATGGAGGGGGGTGCTGATCTGAGTTTTTAATGCTTTCAGGATACAAACTCTTTCATCTAGACAACTAGCAGAGATTGCAGGGTTGTTTTTTTTTTTAATTTTCAGGCAGCATTTTTTAGAAGATCATTCAAAACTAGAAACCTATATTACACTATATATATTGTGTGTGTGTGTGTGTGTGTACATTAGTTGTTTGTTTGATTTTCTTTGTAAACAGCTTTGTGAACTTTCTGTTGAAAAGCAGTATATAAATACTGTTATAATAATAATAATAATAATAATACACACACGCTATGTATGTGTGTGTGTATATATATATATATATATATATATATATATATATATATATATATATATATATATAGTGTATATAGTGTATTACACTATAGTGTATTTAATATATATTATAATATATACATTATATTACCCTCGAACACAGTAACTCACAAAACAAATCTTAATTGTTTCCGCATCAATATTTTCAAATAATCCCACGGGCTGAAAATCAGAAATATAGGGTACAATCGATTGTCTTTCTTGTCCTGTCCCCCCCCCCCCCAATTCCTTCTCTTTCTGGCTTGCTTCATTTCTTGCTTTGATTGCCCCTTGTAAAACAATCGAGATGGAAGGATATGATTTCAAGATGACAATGACTTTCCCACCAGAGTGGAAAGCAAAGGATAGGGAGAGAAGACAGGAACTGTTTTGTAGCGGTTCCGAATAAGGGTTATACCTCCTCAACGTATATTCAACCATAAGAGGAGTTGTGCATCGAACCCTGAAAAGTTACTAGTAGGCTACAATATTTGTGAATGGCACAGCAAACAGACAAAGGTTATGATTGTTTTTAGTTCATCAAGCAGGACATCCACCCTGAAATTCTGGCACCTTCCCGAATGCTGCCTTCTACGACAGTTGTTGAGTCAAAATGTTACACAATTCGCCTTCTCCATATGTAAACCTGCTAGCCAATTCCAGTCAGACCACAGGCTCCCCTAGCCCAAGATCATTTCCTCTGCTGCCTTTCATATCATTGGACTGAAACCATCATGCCTGTCAAAAAGCCAGCCCTGCAGATGAAAGGCCGGTGCATTAAGACAGCACATAATTGTTAGCCTCTGAGTTTCTGACATGAACCATTTTACTCCAAAGAAGACAGTGGGGAGATTTTCAATCCCCCCCCCCATTTCTTTAAACACATTGCCAAAGCACCACAGTTATCCTGGATTAAAGTAGAATGAATGAAATACTACTAATAATAATTCATGGTTTGCTAATTAAAAGTAATATGTTTTCCCCGTTTTTGGCAATTTGATAACATAAAACACTTAGTTGGGGGGCCACAGGGGGAAACTAGCTAAGATGGATAAAAAATGTTTTGTGTTCACCCAAGCAAGACTATGTTAATGCACATTATCCCATTAATGCACATCAACATCGGGAATAAGCGTACCAACGCGAGCAAGAAGCATACACTTATCATCATTTGATAACATGTTTAATGACAGATTGACGGTTGATTTGCAAATGTGAACTGGCATCAATGTTGCTAACTTGAGCTTCTGCCGCCTCCTCTGCTATGCCAGCATATTTATGTGCATAATTTGATTTTTGCAGCCGCACTGTTAGTACATTTTTAATATTAACTATGCAAGAACAGACAGCCGAACTTAAGTTGCACTGATGGTTTGAGTTCATTAGATTGAAAAAGATGGGCCGGGGATGACAAAGATGGAGATGGCAGGGAAACATCAAAGAGGCAACACTTAAACACCCTCCATAGTGAACAAACGGAATGAACACATTTCACATTGTCAGCTGCAAGTGGGGCCCTTACACACACCAGAAGAAATAAAAGGGTTTTTTTCTGTATGTGCGCGCACACACACACACAGAGTCCATTTCTACCTAAATCCCATGCGGTGATGCAGTGACACCAGTGCAAACTATGCTGCATCCTATGGGAAATTTTTGGCTGCTGGAGATTTTCTTGGGGTAAGGGGACATTTATCCCTCTTGCTTCCGACTTAGACCCAGCAGTTGCTTATGGGTCAGCTCGGACATGCACCAGCAATATCAGTGGTGCAAGTTCAAGTTGATCTGTGCAGGCAGACCGGGAACCAGTGCTGCCACTCTCGCCTCCACCTAGGCCTGATCCGCACATCCCCATCCCATCTCCTCTCCATTCCAACCTCTCCCCACCCTCTCCTTGACCTCCCCCTGCCCCTGCACTGGACTTACATGGTCCAGTGGGCACCCTAGTGGCCACCGGCGTGTGTGAGAAAGCTCTGGCCTTCCCACCGGTACGCCAGCTCTCTGAGCTGTCTCGAAGTTCTTTACGGCAGTTTTGCGACCGAACACGCGGGCAGAACATGTATTCCATTGGCACCCTTTAGTAAGAATTGGACACACACACACACACACACACACACACACACACATCTTCTGGGCATTTTTTAAATTTAATTTTGGGCATCGTGACAGAGACTCAGAGGGAAGATACTCTGGCCACACAGCCACAATGTATCTGTTTCTAGTGAAGAAACTAGAAACTGGATAGATTCCTTTTCTGGTTTACATTTACCATCATTATACAACAATGGTGAAATCTTCAATTCATAGTGTCTGCCTCTTTCGTAAGAGATACTTCACGTATTTGTGCGTGCGTGTTTCTTGTGCAATGATGTCATATTGGCCCTCATTCAATTACTGCCATACTGTGCTTTTACATGGAGTCCATTTAGAAGGTGCAATTTGGAGATAATCCTTCCTCTTTTAAACAATCCTCAGTTATATGTTTTGGAAAATAATGCATAAACATAAGACATTTGAGTCAAGCTGGTATCAGTGTTGGGAGAAAATCCGTTTACAATGTATCAATGCAAGATTACAAATCAAAAGTTTACCAGCGATAGGACTGGAATCTCCTTTCTGAAGTTTTCAATTTACAAATAGCTTTTTGGCCATTGGTTATCTATTCTTTTTATCTTAAAAAAAAAACAAAAAACTATCACATAGTTAGGAAAATTGGTGCACACCTTGATTTGCAACCAAAGGCAAACATAAACATGAAGGCCTTATCAAGCTGTTTCAGTTCGCCAAGGTAAAAAGCCACTGAACCTGAGAAAGTCAACTTTATTGACAGTGCATTTTGCAACATTTTATCATTCACAACTGTTGTTCTGCAATGAATCAGGTACCAGGCCTTGATATGTTTCTAGTATGAAATCAATTATGATATTCGCTGGATGACCTTGGGCATGTCACTCACCCTTAGCCTTTGATGGCTGTGAGGCTCAAGGTTACTCTAGAAAGATTGGGACACAAACATATACCCTTCAAGAACAGTGACTTTGCAAATAGAAAAGAATCAGTCTGGAGCTTAGTCATTTACAAGCTATTATCATAAGAACATAAGTATCTCATTAAGGTGTGAACACCGTTGGTTAGATCCGTATAATTGGCTCTTCACTGTTGGAATTAACCCCCTTTCACCTATTGCTTTGCATGGCCATGGAACTGGTTTTCAAACATTGGGATGCTTTTGCATGGCTGCAAATCGCAATCGATTGCACTGTACCACACCAACAGTTTTTTGTGTGGAAAAGAACAACTCCTGCCTTAGCAGAGAATCTGGATCCAGTGGTGTACCTGGGGGAGGGCAAGAGGTGCAAATGCCCTGGGCACTGCACTGAGTGATGCTTGGGGTGGGTGCTGCAACTTGCTCCCCCTGGGGTATGCTGAGAACCAGGCTGACAGTGGCCACAGTCTAGCAGCCACTGTTGGCACAGTTCCACACCACTCTGAGTGCTTCCCTCTTCTCCTCCCGTTTCTTCTAACAGGAGGAGAGGAGGGCAGCGCTCATGTCAGTGGGGAACCGTGCTGAGAGTGGCTACACTCCTGCGGCTACTCTTGACATGGTTCCCGACCACATCTGAGGGCCACCCCTTCTCCTTCCCTTTAGAGAAAGGGGAGGAGAGGAGGGCAGCCCTCAGAGTGGCGAGAGGCGGCATGCACCTTCTCCGATTTCAGAGGAGGTATGTGCTGTTTCTGGCTCTGATGGAGTCATTTGTATCACTTCTCAGTGGTGTGAAAGGCTCGAGCGGAGCTTTTTGACACTGTTGGAAGTGGCACCCAGGAAAGAGGCGTGCACCGCTTCCAAGAGACGGGTGGCTCATGTCTCCTGGGTGTTGCTTCTAGCCGTACCAAAACACTCGGATGGAGCCTTTTGTGCCACTTAGAAGTTGTGCAAAAGGCTCCTGCCTCTTTCCTTCCCCCTTTTCTTCAAATGGGAAACGGAGGGGGCACTCATGCGGATGTAACTGTGGTGACAATGGCATCACTGCAATTCGTTCCGGGTCAGGGATGGGGGGTGTCCTGGCAAAGACAGAGGTGGCCCTGGGCGGTGAAAAGCCCAGGACCATCTCTGTCTGGATCGCATGATTTTTGGTCAGAAAATGAAAATCAACTACTAATAATGTATGTCACTAGGACTCTGGAGAAAACTCCCACCTGTCTTTTGAACTGACGAGGATTAAATTGATAGCTAGTAATGCTGTGAATAATCTTGGACTGAGGAATCCCTGCCCTGCCCATGTGAAGTCCTTCAAACACTCTATTGTGATAGATCATTCTGGATATCATTTCCTCTATTGGCAAACTCAAGTGGTTGAGTTGCATCAGCTTGGATGCAAAACAGGGCCACCCAAAAATTATGGTAATGCCATACTTGGGGGACTTTCTAGGGGCATTTGTCTCCTTGTCCTAGGCTAAGCCACGGCAGCTGCTATGAGTCAGCTCGGACCTGCACCAGCGATATTGCTGGCGCAAATTCAATTGACAGCAACTGTTACCCTGCACATGCCCAATCTCGTCTGATCTTGGAAGCTAAGCAGGGTCAGGCCTGGTTAGTACTTGGATGGGAGACCGCCTGGGAATACCGGGTGCTGTAGGCTTATACCATAGTCTTTCAAGACTGAAGGTTGCCAACCAAATTCGCATTGACCCAGGCAGGTGGGTCAGGTCTGAGAAGGTTTGGATATGGTGCGCTCTGTCACCTCTGAATCCACCCCCTCCCAGGCTCAATCTACCCACCCCCTGCCCCATATCCTCCCCATTCCACCCAGTGCCCTGTTCCACTCCCCTGTGTTGAGCTTACCTGCTCCGGTGGACCTCCTGATATCCACCAACCTTCCTTCCAGTCCGCTGGACTCTTGCGCTACCACAAAGCCCTTTATGTCTGCTTTGCGGCAGCCTGTGGCAGTGAAACACATGTTCAGCTGGTGCTGGTTATAGGATTAGGCCAAAAATGTCTGTCCCTATTTGAGTGCTTTCGTGCAATTCCTTGCTTTATTGAAAGGCAGCTTCTAATGATGAATTGTTGGAGAGAATGCTTCATTCTGGCTGTTATTAATGTCTAGGTATTTGTTGTACCCTGCATTAATTTTCCTGTGGTGTGGCATGATAAATTTGAGGCAGTAGTTTCAGCACAGAATTGTAATTTTAAATGTTGTGTACACATTCACATCTCCAAATCTCTGGCAAATCAAAGTAAGCCAATTTTTCTTTTTGTAGACTTTCTCGTTTGCCTTCTTGAATCAAGGGGTGATTAGACAAATAATTTAAATGAAACCTTCCTGAAGGAACTTCAAAGAGTGCCTGAACAAGCACAGTAAAGCAGCTTAGGTGCGCCTCTGATGTATACCTGTGGACAACCAACCAAGCTATATCAGCTGTGCTCTACATCACTCCACGCATATCTGCTCAACAGGGGTTAAATACATGGATTGGGGGTATGTACAGACACAGGAACAGTGTTGCTGGCATAGAGTTCTCTATTAGTTTTATAGATGGTTAACTGAAATGGGCAGCAATTGTTGTATTGCTTGTTGGGATTTGAGCTCAGGTCTCCATTGCCCGTGTTCAACAGGTTATCCAGTCAGTTGCATTGATGTCTGCATGTTCGCCATGGAAAAAGTTCTCAAAGGTGTGCATGCGTGAAAGGAGAGACATGGTCTTTTGACTCTATCCCAGCTCCTGGTCCCTATGCCTATGGGAGAAACTAACACTCATTTGTAGCATCTATTCCATAGACCAAGTCAGTGAAAACACTTGGACTGAAGTCAAATTGGGTCTCATGACATCTTTTATGCAACAAAAAACTTAATGTTTCATAGAATGCCCATTGGATATAACCCTCACTTGTGATCTTTCTGTTTCCACATTAGCATCTACATTTTTGTGCTTTCGGTGATTGCATAGTGTGGGGGACGCTTGCTCACCTCTAGCATGGTGAGGAGAAGGCACTTCTCTCACATCCAGTGTTTACGCCTGTTTCATTGTGGCAGTGTGAGACTTCCCCCTCTGAATGCAGCATTTTACATGCTCATTCTTAGCTGCTGATAATTGATTGTGGGGCCATTTACGCTTTCCTGGTGTAACTTTAGCCCAAAGAACAAATAACTTCTTGATTTTTAAAGAGGTGCAGGACAGGCTATTGCAGAGTAAATGAATACATCATACAGAAGGTGGAGTCACGTATTGCAGGGGTGGCGATGTGCTGGCATCATAAGAAGAATGGCCTGCATTACATCTGTGAAATGTTGTCTTTCTCCAGCGCATTGTTAACAGATTCATCTGGATCAGCTATGCTCATTCCCAGAATGTGGAAAGTGAATATATTTAGTCCTTTATTTACACATTTGCCTTTCCTTCCATGTTGTTCCATCCTGTCCCTTAATGCAATTGGCTGCTCTTTTGGCAGTTAGAAGCACATGGGATCTTAATATATTGTCCTCAGTGCACCTTTGTGGTGTCTCTTCTCCATTATTCCTGTGAAGGTGCCTTCCCTTCTTTCTTTCCTTAGCTTTAAGGTATGCAGACAAAATAATTTTCGTCTTCCTATCAGAATAAGGGCATAATCTCGACACATAAGAACATAAGAACATAAGAACATAAGAACAGCCCCACTGGATCAGGCCATAGGCCCATCTAGTCCAGCTTCCTGTATCTCACAGCGGCCCACCAAATGCCCCAGGGAGCACACCAGGTAACAAGAGACCTCATCCTGGTGCTCTCCCCTACATCTGGCATTCTGACTTAACCCATTCCTAAAATCAGGAGGTTGCGCATACACATCATGGCTTGTACCCCATAATGGATTTTTCCTCCAGAAACTCGTCCAATCCCCTTTTAAAGGCGTCTAGGCTAGACGCCAGCACCACATCCTGTGGCAAGGAGTTCCACAGACCGACCACGCGCTGAGTAAAGAAATATTTTCTTTTGTCTGTCCTAACCCGCCCAACACTCAATTTTAGTGGATGTCCCCTGGTTCTGGTATTATGTGAGAGTGTAAAGAGCATCTCCCTATCCACTCTGTCCATCCCCTGCATAATTTTGTATGTCTCAATCATGTCCCCCCTCAAGCGTCTCTTTTCTAGGCTGAAGAGGCCCAAACGCCGTAGCCTTTCCTCATAAGGAAGGTGCCCCAGCCCCGTAATCATCTTAGTCGCTCTCTTTTGCACCTTTTCCATTTCCACTATGTCTTTTTTGAGATGTGGCGACCAGAACTGGACACAATACTCCAGGTGTGGCCTTACCATCGATTTGTACAACGGCATTATAATACTAACCGTTTTGTTCTCAATACCCTTCCTAATGATCCCAAGCATAGAATTGGCCTTCTTCACTGCCGCCGCACATTGGGTCGACACTTTCATCGACCTGTCCACCACCACCCCAAGATCTCTCTCCTGATCTGTCACAGACAGCTCAGAACCCATCAGCCTATATCTAAAGTTTTGATTTTTTGCCCCAATGTGCATGACTTTACACTTACTGACATTGAAGTGCATCTGCCATTTTGCTGCCCATTCTGCCAGTCTGGAGAGATCCTTCTGGAGCTCCTCACAATCACTTTTGGTCTTTACCACTCGGAAAAGTTTGGTGTCATCTGCAAACTTAGCCACTTCACTGCTCAACCCTGTCTCCAGGTCATTTATGAAGAGGTTGAAAAGCACCGGTCCCAGGACAGATCCTTGGGGCACACCGCTTTTCACCTCTCTCCATTGTGAAAATTGCCCATTGACACCCACTCTCTGCTTCCTGGCCTCCAACCAGTTCTCAATCCACGAGAGGACCTGTCCTCTAATTCCCTGACTGTGGAGTTTTTTCAGTAGCCTTTGGTGAGGGACCGTGTCAAACGCCTTCTGAAAGTCCAGATATATAATGTCCACGGGTTCTCCCGCATCCACATGCCTGTTGACCTTTTCAAAGAATTCTATAAGGTTCGTGAGGCAAGACTTACCCTTACAGAAGCCATGCTGACTCTCCCTCAGCAAGGCCTGTTCGTCTATGTGTTTTGAGATCCTATCTTTGATGAGGCATTCCACCATCTTACCCGGTATGGATGTTAGGCTGACCGGCCTATAGTTTCCCGGGTCCCCCCTCTTTCCCTTTTTAAAAATAGGCGTGACATTTGCTATCCTCCAATCTTCTGGCACTGTGGCCGTTTTGAGGGACAAGTTGCATACCTTAGTCAAGAGATCTGCAACTTCATTCTTCAATTCCTTAATAACCCTTGGGTGGATGCCATCAGGGCCCGGTGACTTATTGATCTTTAATTTATCAATGAGGTCTGAAACATCTTCTCTTTTAACCTCTATCTGACTTAACTCCTCGGTTAGGAGGGGCCGTTCGGGCAGCGGTATCTGCCCGAGGTCTTCTGCCGTGAAGACAGATGCAAAGAACTCATTTAATTTCTCTGCCATCTCTAAGTCTCCTTTTATCTCCCCTTTCCCTCCCTCACCATCCAGAGGGCCAACCGCTTCTCTGGCGGGTTTCCTGCTTCTAACATATTTGAAGAAGCTTTTATTATTCCCCTTAATGTTGCTGGCCATGCGTTCCTCATAGTCTCGCTTGGCCTCCCCTATCACCTTCTTACATTTCTTTTGCCACAGTTTATGTTCCTTTTTATTCTCTTCATTAGGGCAAGACTTCCATTTACGGAAGGAAGCTTCCTTGCCCTTCACAGCCTCTCTAACTTGGCTGGTTAGCCATGCGGGCACCCTCCTGGATTTAGTGGAACCCTTCTTTCTTTGCGGTATACACCTCTGCTGGGCCTCTATTACTGTTGTTTTAAGCAGCCTCCATGCATTCTGGAGAGACTGGACTCTTTTTACCCTCCCTTTCAACCTCCTTCTAACCAGCCTCCTCATTTGAGGGAAGTCCGCCCGTCGGAAGTCAAGGGTTTTTGTTAGAGATTTGCCTGGTATTCTTCCCCCAACGTGCACGTCAAAACGGATAGCAGCATGATCACTGTTCCCCAATGGCTCAGTAACGTTTACATCTCTAACCAGGTCCTGCGTACCGCACAAAATTAAATCCAGAGTCACCTGTCCTCTGGTGGGCTCCGTGACTAGCTGATCTAAGCCACAGTCATTCAACACGTCAAGAAATCCGGTTTCCTTATCGTGACCAGAACACAAATTGACCCAGTCAATATGAGGATAATTGAAGTCCCCCATGATTACAACCCTGTCCTTCCTTGTCACCTCCCTGATCTGTTTCCTCATTTCAAGGTCCCCATCAGATTTCTGGTCTGGAGGACGATAGCACGCCCCCAGTATTACATCGCTGCACAAGCCTGGTAATTTAACCCACAGAGATTCTACGGTGGAGTCGGACCCACCTTCAATCTCTACTTTGCTGGATTCTATCCCTTCCTTAACATAAAGGGCCACCCCACCTCCAACACGCCCCTGCCTGTCCCTCCTGTAGAGTTTATAGCCCGGGATTGCGGTATCCCACTGATTCTCCACATTCCACCAGGTTTCCGTTATGCCCACTATGTCAATATTTTCCCTTGTCACCAGACATTCCAGTTCTCCCACCTTTGCTCGTAGACTTCGGGCATTCGCATAAAAGCATTTATACACGGAATGCCCCAGGATGGGCTGCTTATTCGCTCCTTTGTCCCCGCATCCTCTCATTGGATGGACACTTGGATGGGCCAGTGCAACACTCATTGGACACTTGGATGGGCCAGTGCAAGTCCCTTGTGCCAACCCAGAGGTGCCGCGAAACTGCCGTAAAGCACTTCGTGCTATTGTTCTGGCCTCCCCCTTCCAGCATGGCTTAGGATTGGCTATAATTCACTATGAGAACTTTTGGATCTGTTGTGGAATTGTTGTCATTATCAGATTAATCAAGGAATCAGGAATTGATTCTGCTTTATATATTATTACATACCAGGGATGACTAAACCTGCTTAACATAAGAGCCACATATGATAAACTTCAGATGTTTGAGAACCGTAAGAGAGATGTTTGAAAGCTGCAATATTTACGAAGCATTTAAAATTCTTACATGTATTTAATCACTATGAACATTAAACTTATCCTTTAATCCATTAGATGCTCAGTTTGTATCTGGTGAATGTGTAAAGTGTGAGCATTTCTTGTTTACCTTTTATATTAATTATGATCCAAGCACAAGCCCAGCTAACATAGTTTCCAGAGCCATACATTATATGTCAAAGAGCTGTGTGTGGATAATGAGTCATGGTTTGGCCACCCTGTTATATACCAACAATGAAGGTTAACTTGAAAGCCAGTGACATACCGAAGATCACCCAATGAATATAATAGCTTAAGGTAGACTTGCCTTATCCATGCCCAAACCCAAACCCTGTACCCTAAACCATACTGGCTTTTCACACAAAACTGCATGGAAAACCAAGCTGACCATCATACTGTACAGTTGACTAGTTATAACAGTTGTTTCACTGCATCTCCAACTCTCCCAACTTAGGGAAACTGTTTTGAGGACAATGTGAGTTATGAGTTAGAGCTGGAGTAAAGCAGCAGCTATGCAGCTTGTCCAGAAGCACACAATGAAGTCAGGTTCTTTATACCTCTCTCTGACCATTTCATGCTGAAGAAATGCTGACCATTTCATCCTTTTTTTTTTGTCTATGATTTGTATTCTTGAATTGTTTATTATTTTTGTTCTAATCTATTCTGAACAGCGCAATTCAGGAGCTATTCCAACGGTTCTTAAACCGTGGGTCTGTGACACAATTTTTGGTGGTTTGTAAAACTGACAGGGCAGATTAGGCTAAATGAATCAAGGGTTAAACAAGCTGCTAAGTTGGGGGGGGGTCACTACTGCCCAATTTCCACTATAGCCCCACTCTTGGCATTTATAAATGAGGCAGCAGCCTCTAGGGTTTCTAAAAAGTTTGGGAACCAGTGGGATATTCTATTTATCGCTGGCGGAGAGAAAACTGTTGCTTTCAAATGTTTGGGTTGCATGGATTATGCTTCTATGTATGGCAAAATGGATCAGAGGACTGAGACATGGCCAGATGAAATGAAAAGCTCTCATTTGTCCAAAACAGGATCCTGGTCCTGTTCACATGAGTTATTTCATAACACTGTTCTAAATGTAGAGCACTGATAGATATCAATGCTAATTGCATTATAGATTCAGGTGAGGGGTGGGATTTTAAACATAACTTCTCCAATGATGATCTGTTGCGATTTTTGCATTCTTGTAATCAATCCGCAGTTGGGTTTGGCTAATGATTTACACGTACATCATTGCACTCTGTTTCACCCCAGTTTGCTCTGACACCAAGTTGTTACATTTATGGATTTCAAATTTATTGACATCTGACAACTGCACGGGCTCTCACCTGACCAACAGGAGCCTCTACTGCAAATGGGAATAATTGTGGAAGATTTCAACAGCCATGGGAACAGCAAAGACAGTCATTAAATCATATTGGAAAAACAATGCGCTCATACATTGCTAATAAATCTTCTAGTAGAACTCTGGACCACTGAGTGGGGATAATCAAAGGTGGGGGTGGGGAGAAGAGAGGCTTAGGGGCATCAATTAAAGTTAAAGAGAGCAACTCAAATCTGAGCCTGGTGGTATCTTTGCTCTTTGAGTCCAAAGACAGACGGGACATGGCAGGACAATTTTATTGGAGTGAAATCCCTACCAGATATGCATGGCTTGATTTATAAGCGCCATGAGCAGGGGAGTGTGCTCAGCCCCAGATTATTCCATACAATATGCATGTGGGAGGTAAAAGATACAGAAAACATATGGCAGATTCTTATTTTTTCCCAAGCTGTGCTTTTACACAAATTTTCACTATGCTAATTAATCGTGATGACTTTTTCCTTTTTTCTAAAGGCGAGAAATATGGGTTTGCAAACCTTTCACCCTAATCTTTTTTGGAATTTTGCGAGAGTTTATTTTAGTTCCTTTTATTTAGATACTGAAACCGCAGTTCCTGAAAGAATAAATGAGAATTTTTTTATTTTTTTTTAAAGCATGGGTCTCTTGGGTTGATATCAGGGTATTCATCCTTGCTAAAACAGGTATAAATCCTTCTGTGCAATCATCCCTAGAAGCAACATACTGAGAAAAAGGATGTTCTTTTCACAGTAGACACTGAAGTGCAAGAGGTACTTGATCTCATCAGTGGCCTTTGGTTTAAGGTGTTATACAAAGTTTCACCCTCCCCCCACTTTTTAGCATCTAGATCTGGATGGTCCAACACATGGTCTATGAGGCCCTTTTTGGCAGCACTTGAAGCACAGCCACCACCCACCACCTCCTCGTGCTTCCATGGCTTTTTGATCTCCCTACTGCGCCATTCCAGCAAAGAGAAGCAGAAACTTAAATGGCACAACAGGGAGATCAAAAAGCTTTGCTGTACCCACTGCCACCTCAGCTTGAGCCTGTGGAGTGACTTTGGTGACTCAGAACCCAGAACTGGCAGTGACAACATCACGTCACTGCCAATTACTTCCATGTCTGTGCACTCAGGGGTGACGAGTTTCGTGTCCCCCCCCAGCTCTTTAAAGTTGAACCGCCCTGATCTAGATGAAACTGTTGGGATAGATTATCTGAGGATTTGTCGCTGCTGTCACCGATGTGCTAATGACACCAAGTTGTACATCTCATAGTCTTCTCCAGATGAAGAAACTGAATATTCTGAATTAGTGTCTAGAGAACGTGAAAGTCTTGCTGAGACCAAACAAACTGAAATTAAACCCAAACGAGATGGAGGTTCTTCTGGTTAGGTGACCTGCAGATATGGTGACAGTGATGGTGGGTTGTCCTGTTCTTGATGGGGTTGCATTTCTCTTGGAGCACCAGGTCCACAGCTTGGGAGAACTGCTGATCCAGTTTTGTCCATAGATGTTCAGGTGACTTCTGTGGCCTGTAGTGAGTTTAACAATCTTCAGCTGATGCTCCATTCCTGTCTCAAGCAGACCTGCCCATGGTTGCCCATGCCTTACTTTACTTTGAGTTAGACGGCTGCCTCTGAAGAATGTTTGGAAACTCCAGCTAGTACAGAATGCAGCGGAAAGGGTTTTGACGGAGTTGAGGCTTTTTGATCATGCTATATGCCTCTGTTATTTTGCCTGCATGCATTGTCAGTGTGCTTTTAGACACTTCAAAGTGCTGCTTATTGCCTTTAAAACCCTAAACAGCTGAGGACCATCTTCTCCAATCACAATCTGTCCTTTCTGTAGATCCATTTAGGGAGGCTCTCTTGCAGGTTCCCCGTCTGTTTGAGGTCTGGTAAGTATGACCAGTGAGGGGGCTTTCTCAGTGGTGGCCTCTGAGTAATGGAACTCCTTTCCCCATGAACTGTGGTTGGTAGCCTCCTTGATTATATTCTCTTACCAAGTGAAGGGCTTTTGTTAGTCTTTTGCAGACTTTTAAAAACATATTTTTCCTTTTGGAATTAGTTTGGCAGTTCTCCCTTAGTTGTCCTTGATTTAGACTTTTTGTGTGTGTGTGTATAATTCTGGTTTCCTATTGTATTGTAAAAGATAAGAATTTTTTGGAAGTTGCCTTGAATTCTCATTGAGAAGGGTGGGATATCAATTTTTAAAGGTAAATGAAACAATCAATAAAAGACTGCAAGCATTTGGGAAATGCATCCTGAATTGCAGGTATAAAGATTAGCCAGCCTTAGCCAGAGTTCCAGGTAGTAGATCTGGATGCACATGCTGGTTCTACAAGCCATGACTAATTTAAATTTGGGAGAAAGAGTTAATTTAATAGAAACAGACCCAGAATAGCAATAGGGTGCTAACAAAATTACAAATGTATTGCAAGGTCAAGCTGCTTGAATACTCCAGAGCAGTGGTTCTCACACATTTAGCATTGGGACCTACTTTTTAGAATAAGAATCTCTTGGAACCCACTGGAAGTGATGTCATGACTGGAAGTGACATCATCAAGCAGGAAAATTTTTTATCAAACCTAGGATGCAGTCCTACCCACACTTATCCAGGAGTCAGTCCCATTGACTGTCATTGTTAAAAGAATATACATAGTAACCTGTTAAAAGTACAGAGCTGTCACATTTCCTGAAATGCAGTCACATACCATGGTAGCATCAAGTCTAGTATATTAAAAATAAAATATTGAAATGAATGGGGACCCACCTGAAATTGGCTCATGACCCACCTAGTGGGTCCTGACCCACAGTTTGAGAAACACTTCTCTAGAGCAAGAAACCATACCCCAAAATCCACAGATACCACCTGCAATTCATGCTCATTGGAAGGTACCGCTAAAAGTAATGAATGGAATTCAAAAGGAACTGAATAAGATGGAAAAACTGAAGGCAATTGTTGGAATGGAAGAAATGATATAGTGGTCAATCCAATATATTGCAGACAAGCCTGGCAGTGGCCAGATAAGAATATCATATATTTTGGGCTCAAAATATAAGAAGAAAGACATTCTGAGAGAACATTTGGAACTGCCTACATCCTATATAAAAATCTTCTTGTAGATACTTGTCTTGTGTGCTCCCTGAGGCATTGGTGGGCCATGGTGAGATACAGGAAGCTGGACTGGATGGACCTTTGGCCTGATCCAGCAGGGCTCTTCTTATATTCTTATGTTTTGAAACACGTTCCTGTTGTATATTCTAATATCCAGCAGAACTATGCTCAAACTATGGTCAAATATCCAGAAAACTATGCTCAAATAGAAAAAGAATGTTGACAGTGGGGGTTGGATACAGAAGATTCCATTAATTTACCTATGACAAACAGTGATTGTGGGAAGGGACGACTCACCACTGGAAACAATTTTCATTGAGCTTTAAGAACCTTCAAGTATCCAAGGAAGAACTATAGAAACAGAAACCTCAGGTGAGTGTTTTTGACCAAAGAAGTCGCCTTTCTGATGCTTGACTTTTGGCATACATTGAACAAAAAATGAGCACTGTATATTCTGAAGAAGTTGATTTTGTTGTGCACGTCAAGATGTCCCATCTGCCTATTTCAGAACTGAAGGAATTCCAAGCCGCTCCTGCAAATGGCAGAGTTTTGCAAATCCTAAAAATACTTTTGAATGGATGGCTAGACAGAAGAATTTCAGAAGATAGCCATGCTTATTAGAACTGTCGGAAAGGCTTAAGTACAGATGATGGATTCATTTTTAAAACTGATTGAGTCATAATACCAGCAGGATGAAATATTGAAGACATATACAACAGTGAATTGCAAACTAAGTTTTGTAAAAGAAAGGCTGGAGAAGTGACTTATTGACAGGCACGTGTGCCAAAATTAATACTTGGTACACTTTTACCAGATTGCTAACATTTAAAAATAAAAACAAAAGGCATTTAAACAGTATTAAGTACTCTTATGAATGTCAGCGGACTCTGTAATTCAAACCTCCTGTAGTTTTGTTGCCATGACTGAAAGGTGAAATTGAGCAGCCCAATCCTATGCCACGGCACTGCCGCAAGGCACAGCAGCACCAAAATGGCCGCAGCGGTGTCCTGTGGGGCCGGGGCAGCCACTGGAGTCTCCTTGGGGTAAGGAAACAAATGTTCCCTTACCCTGTGTTGAGCCCAGGTGGCCCCAATGGTTCTCCTTGGAGCTGCACCAGCTCTTGAGTTGGCGCATCACTAAGGAGGTTTATATTGGGCTCCTTGGCTCAGGAGGAGGCATAGGTTACTGCCCACCCCCCTGTCTGGCCTGATCCTCCCTGCCCAGTTCTGCTCCTCCCTGCCTTCCCCCCACCCTCCCCCTGCCCCAGTGCTGGTGGTGGGGCTGAAAGAACGTGGTAAGCCCAATCGGACCCTTAGTCCTCAGATGTCACACAACAGTAAAATAGTGGTATTTGAGAGGTATGTTTGATAATTGCTAGTTCTCCTGCAACCTAATAAATATAGGGAATATTTGCTTGAATAGGGAGATGCAGTGGTACTGATAACCAAAACGTACCGGGGTAGCGTCAGAAGGTCCCTAAATTGGGCATTGGCTGAGAGCCCAAAGCACTCAGAGGCCCACCTGATGAGGCCAACTCCTGAACATTCTATGCCAATGGCAGTGGTACACAGTGTGAATCAAAAGGTGAATGGGGGTGTCATGGGGGCCTTAAGCCAGGGCTGTGCCCCAGGGCCCCCCAACAATCTCTCACCAGCATCAAAAAGGTGCCTTGAATGGGTGAACAGAGGGAAGCAGTTCTGGGGAACACAAGCAAAGCTTTGAAACGGGGGGTAGCAGCCATTTGGAGATCAGGAAGAGATGCAGAGCCTTCAATAAAGTTTATTCTGGATTTCTTTCTCCCAAGGCATAATTTTGTACGGTTAGCAGCAGCAAATATTACTCTGCACTTTTGGAAACGTCAGTCTCCAAAATGTCAATGGTGTTTATCGTCATTCCTCAATAATCCGAGACAATGGTTGGGAAGGAGCATATATCACTTGGAAATCTCTGCCAATCCCTCCCCCCCTCAAGCATTGTCATAAAAAAGTATAAATTCACATTAATAATGAAGTGCATTTTCCACAGAAGCGGCTGTGTATTTCGGGGTGAGCAGCGAAGGCAGCAGTTGCTGTAGTTTCTTATTAAAGAACAGAGCAAATTCTCATAAATCTAGTCTAAGGCCAAGGAACATGCCTGGCCTGACAGTCTCTCTCTCTCTCTCTCTCTCTCTCTCTCTCTCTCTCTCTCTCTCTCTCTCTCTCTCTCTCACACACACACACACACACACACACACACACACACACACACACAATTAAACATTTACTGAAATGAAATATATGTGTATACTGCCAACCTATCTGAGATTTTTGTTGAATCGATTAACTCTCTGGCTTTAACATGATTAACTGATTGATCAGCTTATTTATTTATTTAATGCACTTGTACCCTGCCCTTCCCCCCAGACTGTGAGTGCCCTTGTCAATTAATCACATTTCAATACATATACATATAGCAGTCTCAAAGAAAGCAATTCTTCTGAGAGTCATCGGGAGTGAAACTATGTTGGCTGAAGAATAAAATAGCTTACAGTTCCAAGCTAGCGAAGAGCTTTAGATCTCAACCAGCAGGAAAAGTTGTCTTTAAGGATCTGTTTGTTATCATAGGGAGAGGGGAGCCCATGCATGGTTGTGTGAACTTCATGGAGTCAGGCTCCTCAAATCCTATCCTAGGGTTTTTGCTTGATACCAGGTCCAATAACTAATTTATTATTATTAACAGTATTTATATACCGCTTTTCAACTAAAAGTTCACAAAGAGGTTTACAGAGAAAAAATCAAATAACTTACAGAGAAAAATCAAATAATTGAATGGCTCCCTGTCCCAAAAGGGCTCACAATCTAAAAAGATGCAAATGAATACCAGCAGACAGCCACTAGAACAGACAGTGCTGGGGTGAGGTGGGCCAGTTACTCTCCCCCTGCTAAAAAAAGGAGCACCCACTTGAAAAAGTGCCTCTTACCCAATTAGCAGGTAACAACATATTTGTTGTGTATATGTGAAAAATGTTTTAAAAATTAACCCATTTCTGCCCAGCCCACAGGTGTACACATTTGATCCCTGTTACGTATACGAAACGTTGGGCAGAAATGGCTTAGGTAAGTGCAAAGAAATGCTTGCACTAATGGTTGGCAACCTTCAGTCTCGAAAGACTATGGTATAAGCCTACAGCACCTGGTATTCCCATGCGGTCTCCCATCCAAGTACTAACCAGGCCTGACCCTGCTTAGCTTCCAAGATCAGACAAGATCAGACGAGTATGATCAAAGCTGCAAGTGATTTGATGAATGGAGATGTGATTTTGGGTTTTTTTGCAGATTTTTGACAAAAATGAGAAGTGCAGAAACAACAACAACAACAACAACAGTATTTATATACCGCTTTTCAACAAAAAGTTCACAAAGCGGTTTACAGAGAAAATCAAATATCTAATGGCTCCCTGTCCCAAAAGGGCTCACAATCTAAAAAGATGCAAAAGAATACCAGCAGACAGCCACTAGAACAGACACTGCTGGGGTGAGGTGGGCCAGTTACTCTCCCCCTGCTAAATAAAAGAGGAGCACCCACTTGAAAAAGTGCCTCTTAACCAGTTAGCAGGGGTAACTTAACCAGTTAGCAGGGGTAAAACCAGTTAGCAGGGGAAAGCTGTGTTATTGGTTTTTATTCCAAGGGCACACTTTTATAAATTATAATCACTTTAAAATTGTACTAAGTAGATGATATAAGGTGGTATAGTGTCAGCAGATGCAGACACAGTCATTACCCATCCAGCCCAACCAGCCTACAGTGACCATATGTAGAGGTGTTAGAAAACAGTTTTATTTTTTCCCAGATTTCGAAGGGGTCTTTCTTTCTTTCTTTCTTTCTTTCTTTCTTTCTTTCTTTCTTTCTTTCTTTCTTTCTTTCTTTCTTTCTTTCTTTCTTTTACAAAAATGAGAAGTGCAGTAAGCAGTGTTTGTGTGCTTTTATTTCTTTATCATGGAAAAATCACACCTCTAGGTATCGTATCTGGAAGATTTGGGATAGGTGAATGAACAACAGATTACAAACCAAGAAGCACCCTTACCAACCTAAGCAGATCTGCGTCTAGTCAATATCCAGAAACTCTCTGCCTGCCATTTTCCATTCCATGATGGGAGAAAGCTTAAAAATAAATGCAATGAATAAGTGCATGAAAATTTATAATTTACCAAGTTAATTGCATTGACCTCCTTTCAGTTGTGCTTGTGTTATTCTCTGTTCTAGACAGCCAGTACAGTGTAATGGTAAGATTGTTGGATTTTGGCCAGACTGACCTGTGCTCAGATGTCCATTGAGCCACAAGGATAACTCGACAACTACTCGCTTTTGGCCTAACCTTCCTCACAGGACTGTTATGAGGATAAAATAGGTTACAGAACACAGATCTGTATATGCCACCCTGAACTCAATGGAGTAAGGAATGGGAAACATGCACGAATCATCACAATAAAGCACCACACTGGTTGACGATGCCATAATTTTCTATGCCTCTGTATCAGCAGTACACACCTGCAAGTGAAAATGTCCATTCCAACTTATGAATCTGGCTTATACTGAGTCAGACTGGTGGTCCAAGTAGCCCAGCTATGCTTGTTCAGACTAGCAGCACCTATCCAGAATTAGAGATGGGCATCTTTCCTAAATCCACCTGGTAGGGATTGATCCAATGATTTCCTGCATACAGTGCATGACTTCCTCCACTGCACCACAACCCTTTCCTCTAATCTGTTTTGCCCAACCTATACGTGTTGAGGGTACAATCTGATCATTTCCTATGGACCTCCCCCTAGTCTAGCCCAACCAAACTGCAGTGACCAATGCACAGGTGTCTTATATATTTTAGGCCAAATTAGATGTTATATGGGAGTTCCATGACTGCATCAGCTGTTATATTAATTAAAGAAATGCTGCTTTGGGGGAGGCAGGTCTGAAAATACAGTTGGACCAATATGGTTTCCCTGGACCATTTTCCTGATCAAAACTGCCTCTCTGGTTGCTATTTGGCCAAAGGGGCTGTTTGGCCAAAGGGGCCATACATGCCCATATTTCAGATATCCTGTATACCAAATATCCTAAACCAAATGCCCTGTCCAAACTCCATCTCCTAGAATGTGTAAGGTGTCAAGTTTTAAGACAACGACATGAGCTTTTCTGAAAAAACAAGTCACAATATATGAACTGCCAGAATAATACCAAAAAAGAGAATGTTATGCATCTGTAGCTGAAACATATGTGAAAAAATTCAAATATATAGTTTGACTTTATTCAAACTGTGTCCAGTTAAACACATCATTCCATATCCCAATCCACTTGAGGAACCGTTGTATCCGGGAGAATGTCATCTGATACTAAGCATGCTGTTTCTTGGCAGAAATAATATGGGAAGTGAAAACTTAAAAGGAAGTGAGGCGGATATAACAGCCCCAATATTTTGCAGTAAGTGAGGTAACCCGGACCTTGCCTTTCACCTTTGCTCATTTTATTACATCTGCCCAGCTGCTGGAGATAATCCGGAGGTGTCCTGTTTCACTTCCTCATCCCCCAGCATCCCACAGCCCTTTGCCAGAAGCGTCAAAGTTCAGGAAGGCAACACACTGGGAAGAGAAGCAAGGCAAAGTAGAGAGCCAAGAGCACACCCACACATCGAGAGGGAGGGGTACCGGATCAGCAAGTGGTGAAGATATTTGCCAAGAAGAGTTGGCTCTGCATTACGTCTTGGACATGTCTATCGTTATAAAAAGGTGATGCTTTTATGCACTTGGGTAACTGTCCACGTCGTACTGCTGAGTGCCTACATCTCAGCATCTTATCTCATGTTACTGCTGCTAGACAGACTCCCCTGGGGGCTGGGGATAAGAATAGGCCCTCAGTTTGGCTGTACTTGTCGTAAGAGGCGACTAAACAGCCACTGGGTAGATGGGGCTCGTCAGCCTGGGAAAGCAGCTCATCTGAGAGAAGGAAAACTCTGATCCCAAACCTCCACTGCCTTGTGGCTACATCCAGTTAAGGAAAAGGCTTCAGGAGTCAACCTCGAGGCAAAATCAGGAGCCGGAGTCCCTGAGGCAGTTCATGGCTGAACACAGTCACGTTCTGGCAACTCCTGCGACACCGCTGGAACCAACTGTATTGGCTTCTGCCTTTCCATTGGACCATTTCAGTGACGTGGAGAGGGGGGATTTGCTGCATGGGTAACAGCCTATCCTCCATACCTACTTTACCCAGGCTTCGCATACTGGAGAGGACACTGTTCCAGAGCCACCATTCAGAGCGTGATACCATAGTCTTCCGAGACTAAAGGATGCCAACAGCTAGACAGACTGAGTCATGCCAGGACTGCTGTAGGCCACCTACCCGATGCTGATTTTGGTGCATTCTGTGGGTTCTTATGAAGCCAAAAGACAAAAGATCATTTTGAGTATTTTCTTCTTCTTTTTCTTCTTGCATTTAAGCAGTGGTTCCCAAACTGCTGGAGTCATGGTACTGTGTCCCTGCTCTTCTGGGCACCGCCGCCTTGGAACACGCGAGATCTCGTCCAATTCTCATGAGATTTTGCAAAAATCACACACGTTCTCGCACAATCCAAGATGATGGCACCTGAGATTGCTGGAAGAAGAGGCCACTGGGAATATTATGCAGCACCCCTGTGACTTTGCTGTGGTACCCTCAGATATCGTGGCACGCAGTTTGGGAACCACTGAATTAAAGTGAGTAAATATACACATTTTGAACAGAAAGGAAGCATCTGTCAAATTCACCAATAGAGGAAGGGGTTTGCTACCCAAGATGAACAGCAAGTGTGGGATGCATGTATTTTAATAAATAAAATAAATACATCCTCATTGTTAAATGGCGAGGCAGAGAATATGATCATTATAACTAATTGGATGGTCCTTTTCTGGAAGCATTTGACTATCAGCTACTGGGGGCAAGTGAGAGAGGATAGCTGTTGTCTTCTTGCCCTGCCTATAGGCTTCCCAGAGGCATCTCACTGGCTATTGGTGGAAACAGGATGATGTGGTCTGATCCTAAAGGATTCTTTCTGTGTTCATTTGAGGCATGAGTAATGGATTCCTAAGACGTGGGAAGAGCTCAAGGAGCAGTGCTGCTTTCCAAGTAGGCTGCTGTAAGCTCAATAGTCCGTCTCTTCACAGGAACATAACTAGGTCTGAAGAAGCATAAAAATGTATCAGCAGAAATTGATCTGTTTTACAGAGGAGATGAGTATGGCTCATTTCATATGTTATGGTCTCCATGTGGTGGGTCCCAGAAAATACATCCACACAGCAGTGCTCCACACAGAGAAGTGTAATATTTTGAAAGTCAAAAACTTTGGGTCAGCCCAAAGAGCAGATAAGGCCCCATGGCACTGCCACATATCACCAGCGTTTGTTGCCAGGAATGAACTAGATGTCACAACTGCATTGATGCCACCACTATTTGGGAGAGGGTCACAGCTCAGTTTCAGAGTGCATGCTGTTCACATAAGGACCTGAGCTCATTGCTAGGCACTTCTGTTGAAAAGGATTCTGGGGAGTCGCTACAAGTCCGAGACTAGAGGCTCAATCATCTGGCTCCATAGGGCAGTTGCATATGTTCATGAAAAAGAGCAGCAGCACCGTGTTAAGTAGCCATTCCCTCTCGGTAACATCAAATGCGTCTCGCCTCCTGTCTTGGCCTTATGACGCCAGGCAGTTAGTTCCCTGCGAACCAATTCTATTTTGTTGGCAGCCCTACGTCTTTTGAAATGTTTAGATCTGCCCTCCTACAAGACCCGAACACATGCCTGCTATTTCAAAGGGTGAGAAATCTACAAAAAGGAACAAAAAAAAAAAAAGAAAAAAAAAAAGGTAGGAAAATCAACCCTTTCCAAAAGTCCTACATTTTTATTTTGGTATACTTAACACACACAGTTATCTGCGTGTCCTATAGATAATTTAACAAATTGCTTTGCAATCCTTACAGGGTGTGGTATAAATGACTGATTTAAAACCCCTGCATTGTTCCCCTTGCATTGTTCTTCATCAAGTTGAGTCATTTTTATGTGAAGTGTCAAGCTCTTCTAACAAATAACTGCTGCCAGACAAATCAAGTTCCTCATCTTAAAGCTATGGCTAAATAGTTTATAGCTTTAATCTGCTCACTGAGGTGTGCAGTCTATGACAGTAATTATAAATGCAAGGAGAAATTATAGCTGAATGCTTTAACTGCATTAGGAGCCATTTGATGAACATTCATGATTGCCTGCTCATTTTCAACAATAGAGGGCATGTTAGTGTCAGTGCATTAGAGGATTTTTCAGTTCTGTTTGGCTCTTTCTTCCATTTACCACTGAATTGTCAGTTGTCTCCTATAAAGTGGGGAGGGGAGAAGAGAAGCACCATAGAATCTTTAAACTTGATGGGTTTTTTAAAAAGCGAAAAGACAAAGGATGAAACAGAGGGAAAAACACCCCTGTTTATCATTACGCTTTCCCCCCTTTTTTTTCCTCCGTAAGTTCCTTGTTTTCAAATTGGTTCATTTCAGAAAGCTGCCTGTTTACTTACCAAAGACTTCAGGGAAAGAAATCTGCTTCAAATCCTGTGCAATCTGAGAACAGATTCAGCCTGAGACCTGTACTGCTCCAGAACTTGTAATGAGAGAGCCTCTGAACATGTGCAAAGTGTTTTATCTCGAACACCAAGTAAGCACGTCCTGTCCATGAATATTACAGTGAGAATTTACTAGAATCAGGGAACCCAAGGTCAGGCAAGTCTTGCTATGAAGTTGGCTGGAGCTCTGGTTGTAGTGCTGCTCTCATCTTGACTGACAACTTGAAATCACAAGAATGTAAGGCGAGTACTGTTAGGATCAGTACCAAGGATCCAGCTTATCCTGTTTCCAGCAGTGGCCAGATAGGAGCTTCAAGGAAGCCTTTAAGTAGGGTATGAACAGTTTTCTTGCCCAGTGTTTGACCACCTGCTCCACCAGTTATTCACAAGCTTATCAGGAAGACCCTTTCCTAAAAACTGACAATGTTTAACCTACATTTTATCCATCTGAAACCCCGTTCCACTCAAGCTGTGCATATTTCAAATGTTTTGTTTGGTTTTGTATTTTAAACCCTGTAGGCTTCCTTGTGAGGTTTTTAATCTAAACGGTGGAACATAAATCTCTTAAGTAAATAGAGACAGTAAGGCTTCATTCATCTGCGTGTGGGTAACTGAATATCAAATCTGGATCTTCAGGATGATACAGGAAGACACTGGCTTGGTTCAGAAGATAACCTAAACCAGCAGTGTTCAATTGGTGTGCCACGGGAGGTCCACAGGTGTGCCACAAGTGTTCGGAGCACAGCAGTTGAAAATCACTGAAAAACTCTTTCAGGTTCTGTGGCTCTGTTTTTAGGGCAACTGTCTGTAGTAATGAATTGTCTGTTCCTCTTCCTCCGCCAGACAATTTGTTGCTACAGACAGTTGCCCTAAGAACAGAGCCTTAGAACCCGGAAGAGTTTCCTGAAAGCCATAAGTGATATAAGAGGCAAAGAGGTGAAGATATATTTTTAAAATATACAGACTGGAAATAGGTATTTTTAAAATTTGGAATATCCCAACATACTTTAAGCTTAGTCTGTACACATGGTTGCACCTCCAAATGATTGTACATGCCTTATCAGAGATGTGAGGTTTTTGGTCATATCTTTGTTCGTATATTGGCCAACTATGTATTACCAGCAAAAACTGAATTTTATTGTATTATGTGAATAGTATACACACTCCCCCATTTGGAACAAAGACAAAAATACAAGAAACAACTCAATAGGATTCTTTTCCCACTTTCAAGAAAAGACCAGATTCAAACTTTGGAGTCCTGTTTTTTTATAGCACAGCTCTGAAGAGTTTAGTCAAACTGTACAGCTTAAAAGAAAACCTCATAGGATCGATACAATGTTATTCAAAACAGCCCATCATTTCACACAATTTGTGCTATCATGCATACCAACTGAAATTACAGTTCCAGACAACCATCCCTTCACGCTCCCATTGCAGTTTAAATATACATTCCTTCTGAGATACTCAGATGCAGACTCACATGAATATATAAATTAAAGCCGTATACAAAAATGTGATTAACAGGTTTAGGGCACCAACAATCAGCGAGAGGCATGAAGAAACTGGAGATATTAATGTTGAAAACCCCCAAACTTGTTCCATGCATTTTCTCCAAGTGAGTTACACTGTATCCTTTTATTCTCAATTCAGTAGAGCTTTACTCCCTCGGTAAGTTCTTGCGGGAGAGGGGCTAGGGCAGCGACGCGATCCCAGGAAAACGGAAGTGCTTTGCGCCCGCTTTTAGTGAAAGTTTCAAGCCTTGGGTAGCGCTGTGCAAGGCTGCCTGCACCTCCTGTAGCCTGCTGCAGCCCTACCTTCTGAAAGTAAGTGCAAAGCACTTCCCCTCACCCCCCTTAGTGATGCGATCCTGGGTATCGCGTTGCTGCCTCCCTCCCCTTCCCCTGCTCCTTAAAGGGACGGGGGAAGCGTTACACAAACTGGTGGATGTTTGCAAATGTTGCAGTAGGAAATGTTGCAGTAGGAAAAGTGGAACTCAGTGGAACTTACTTCTGAGTATACATACATATAATAAGGCTGTGAAGACTGCAAGGGTGAGTACTGTATACTGACCTGGAATGTAGTCCTGAAAAGACCAGAAAAGTTGTGGCACACCGAAATAAATAGTTGTATCTGAGTAAACTACCCTACCTGTTTTGGGTTATCATTGAGCTGCCATTAAATTGCTCAACTGTTAAAAGCCTAGGAGTTCTTAAACCCTGGTTATATGGTTATTTCATATATTAAAGCAGATGCCTGGACAGAACTCAATACACATACAACAACAACAACAACAACAACAGTATTTATATACCGCTTTTCAACCAAAGTTCACAAAGCGGTTCACAGAGAAAAAAATCAAACAACTCATGGCTCCCTGTCCCAAAAGGGCTCACAATCTAAAAAGATGCAAAAGAACACCAGCAGACAGCCACTAGAAAAGACACTGCTGGGGTGAGGTGGGCCAGTTACTCTCCCCCTGCTAAAAAGAGGAACACCCACTTGAAAGAGTGCCTCTTCCCAGTTAGCAGGGGTTATACAACTAGTTATACAACTAGTAAATAATCAACACTGAAAAAAAATCTAGGCTGGAAAAAAGGCTACACAAATATTTTCTCCTACACTTTCCCATTTTTTTAAACTCTTTTTTTATTATCAAGTATGTAGAATTTTAAATTGTGGCATAATGGGTAGATATAAACCAGTCCCCACAAGGGAAATAATGGACCTTTCCTGAATTTTAAAACATTCTGGATATTATAATAACGCAGCAGCAATACTCAAAACTGTATGTCCGGAAATCAGCTATTTAAAATGAATTCATTTTGAGTGTGTTTTCATTGCCTTTTTTACCATTGGCTTTTTAATGACTGTGTTTTACTAGATAAGTGTCCAAAGACAGCGTCATTACCTTTGTACTAAGGGACCCTTGTGCAGCTGTGCTCTGTAATTTGGATATTCTCAATGGCACTAGAACCATAATCGTTCCACTTAGCCAAACCCTAAAGTCAGTTGGTTATTAAAAATGCCACACATTTATAGCTTTGGACTCTGCCAGTGCAATACGGGAGCACTTAGCATACTTCTGTTTTGTGGAGTGTGCTATCTCAGTGCCCGCTCCCGTGTTTGAACAGTACCTTGTTATGGAGACTTTAGTGGGTGATGGTGCCCATCCCTACTAGGAAAAACTTCACAAATCAAGCTGCTGTTCAGGGTATTGGAATAAGGGCCCAATCCTATCCAACTTTCCAGCACTGCTGCAGCTGCAATGCAACTCCGATGTAAGGGAACAAATGTCCCCTTACCTTGAGGAGAACTCTTTGACTGTCTCCCCACCAAAGAATGCAGTGCACGCCCCATTGGCACAGCTGCACTGGCACTGGCACTGGAACATTGGATAGGATTGGATCTTAAGTCAGTTCTTTATTTTTTTGGTCAGTTGGCGACCCTAGTTGTGCATACTGCTGGCAGTTTGAATTAGAGCACCAATCCCATAGTCCAAATGTTAAGAGGGGGTCACCCTCATGCCAGTCCTCTGAGTCCACACAGGTGACCAGAATCAGCACAGGAGGCAGAACAACCATTGTATACAGCAGGGCTTTTCAAACTGGGGTGTCATGACACCCCAGCCTGTGGGCCCTGGCTACTTTCACCTTAAGGGGTTGGGGCAACCTGGAGGCAGGGAGGATGCAGTGGCGTGATCCCTAGGATTGCACCACTCAGGGGGGGCTACAGGGGCTTGACTGCATGTACATGAGCCTTCTGCAGCCTCCTGGGGGTGCGGGGAGCCCTGTGTGACCTTCTGCAGGGCTCCCCACAGCTTTGGAAGCGGAGCGATCGCACCCCACCTCTGCTAAAGCAGAAGTGGAGTATGATCGCTCCACTTTCACTTCTGAAGTTGCGGAGAGCCCTGCAGAAGGTCATGTAGGGCTCCCCGCACCCCTGGGAGGCTGCAGGAGGTTCAGGTACGTGCAACCAAGCCCCTGCAGCCCCCCTGAGCGGTATGATCCTGGGGATCATGCCACTGCCTTCCCCCTGCCCCCGCTGCCTCCCCCTCGCTCCTGCAAGAACTTAGAATGGCTCAAACTCTCCAGGAGAGTTTAAAACAGTATTTTCAGGTATACAGTATTATTTATTTTAAAATATTTATATGCCACCTTTCCCCTCCCTATCAGGAGGTGCTGAAAGCCAACTGAAGTCAGAAGCTCTCTCTCTCTCTCTCTCTCTCTCTCTCTCTCTCTCTCTCTCACACACACACACACACACACACACACACAATCATCCTATTTGTAGTGGTGGCATCTGGGGGGATTCCTCCTTTGCAACAAACATTCTGCCACCTGCAATGATTCTTCTATTGATTTCCTCTTTGGAAGGAGCTAATTTACCTGCATTGACTCTTGAACAAATAAGTTGGATTCCTGTGCAAAAAAAAGGGGTGCCCCTCCACATGTGAAATTCAGGCTTGGGATTACTGCTCTGTAAATGACACATGCAATACTCACAAGAACCGTGCTGGCTTTATCACTGCTAACATATCTCTGTAAGATAAGTTTCAAAACTATTTGCATATACAGGTTGAGACTAATTATTCACGTGGGTTCCGTCCCAAGCACTCACGTGGATAACAAAAAACGCACTATAGCAAATCAATTTAAAAAACAAAGTTTCTTTGCTCCAGTGATTGAAAAACAGCCTTGCCGACCTTTTGACTCTAAGATAAGAGTCATTAAGAAGACAATCCATCAGCACTTCACTCAGCCCCTCCCTTCACCAATGCAAAATGATCACCTTTCTTTCACTGGTGATCAGTGAAAACCACCTTCCTTTCACTGCTGGGGGAAGGGAGGGGTTTGCAGGCGAGAGAAGGATTGATGGATTTTCAGCCAGTTGCCCCCCCCTCTCTCTCTCTCATTAAGGAGGCTATTGTTAAAGGACTGTTCAGTTTTTAAAACTGATTTTAAAGGGATGCATTTTTCCCCTTCTCCAGGGATCAGCACATTCCTTCTCATTTGCAGGGGCCATTCGTATTGAGTCAAATCTGTGCATAAAAAATCCGTGTATAAATAGGCTGGACCTGTATGTAGAAAACCATATACACTCAATAATATGTATTAGTTCCCAGCAGAGGACCTCTTTCTAGGGCATTCACTTGGTTTTGTTGATCAGGAGTTGTCCAGATTGTGTTTATTTGGCTTTTCAGATGGCATACTTCTTATTACTTTAAAATCATGAGATGTCAGGTTTCAGCCTTGTATGTCTGAAACCTGCATCAACCTAATAGTGTATGTCAAAACATTAGAGCTTTGTTCAGACATTCAATAACGGGTTGTGTTGAAACTAGATAGAGGGGAAAGTGGCCCACCTTGTAGCCATGCATATCCAGCACTGATGTACTCTGTAGCTATGCCCCCTTCTTGCCCCAGATCGGGATTTTTTTTTCTTGTGATCAGAGTGCTGGCAAAGCATGACTTAGATCTAAGTGCATTCTTGAGCTATTGGTCTATTTCAAGAGAGAAACTAGCAATTTTAATACAAATTTGTCTATGAAATCTGCCCATTAAAAAATGTCAACTTTGTATTAAACATTACTGAGAACGGTCGCACCATTCATGTCAGTGCATTCATTGTGCAAGATCTCAATACTAGCCCTGTGGAAAAGCAAAATTGGAGATGGGATTGCATGCAAGGCCACACCAGTAGAAACAAAGGTCATGATCCAGACAAGTAAATATGGGGTCATTTTCTTCTAGGAAGGATCTTGTGTACAAAATGAGTAGTGTATAATGGCAATGAAGGGATAGTTGCACAGGTTTTTCACACCCAAAGGACACTGATAAGTTAGCCAAAATAAGTAAAGAGCGAGACCTGGTGTGTTTTTATATGTGACAAAAAGAATTTATTATTACACAAATGGATCTATGATGCCACAGGTTGATCTAGAATAATGGCTAAAGAACCAACTTTGGGGGGAATACAGGCTTTCAAATGTATCATATAGACTTTGGTCTAGATTACAGTTCCAGGCTGTAGAGAATTTCAGACTTTGAAGATTAAGACTGTCCATATGGTGGCCTGTGAAATGTCTCCAGATTGTTATATATTTTTCTCCGTGAATATGTGGAGAACTTTAGGTGACAAATATCAATTCAGCATGGCATATGCAGGGGAAGAGGAGTTTCTTAAGCCACAGTAGCATTTCATAGTCCAAAATTCCACTACCTACACCTGCTATACTCTGGAGTTTCCAGATTCTTGACATGATGTTAAACATGCCCTTATACTTCTGTGTTTCTTTTTAACAGCCTTTGGAGGACCCAATTCAAATCAGGACTGTGGCATGGAAGGACTTAATCCTGTCCCTTCACTGTGGTCCTGCCAAGGTTATCTTCCAAGCTGCTCTTTTCCCCAGGAGGTAAAAACCCCAAGCTGCTATTTGTCCCTCCTTCAAGGCCACTGTGTTTTGAGGGAGAAAGAGTTAACCCCACACATGCCACAGCCCTCCTCCTGCAACAGCTATTTAATAAATTAGAAAACAAAAACAGGAGAGCAAATAAGTTTTAGTGTCATTTCTAATCTGACCCTTTATTATCTTTTAGATGAGACGTGAAGAAGTTGTAAGAATGAGGGAAGCTTGGAAACTTCAAGACACTTTGGATGTTCCAAGAGAGGAAATGTGACTTGAATTGCCTCTGCCTGTGATTCTTAGTCTTGTATGGTGAAGGTGAGGAATGTGCATCTCCCCCTTTAGGTTAGGATGACATCCAGCAGCATGGGTTGACCAAGTCCTTACTTTTTCTATCACAGCCCCTTGTGCTGCAGAACTTTTAACAGGATGTTTTCAGGACACGAGAAAGCAGCAGACAATTTTATATATAAAAGACGTCACTCATGCTTCCTCTGCTTTTTTTTGGAATGATCGAAGCAGATTCAGACTTATCCCACTCTCCTACCTGTGTTATATGCTTTGGATGTGACTGGTCACAAGACATTCCTTAACCTGGAGTGCTTCCGTTTGCCACACTGAGCTTGTTTCTCCAGTTCCTGTTTTTCTTTTCCAGTCGTACAACCCGAGACCCTTCAATTGCACATGAAATGCTACAGATCAGGCGTGAGATCTCATGCATACAAAGCATGTACTGTACCACTGAACTATGGGCCCTCCCTATAGCATTGCATCCGAAATAGGAGGTTGTCGGTATTCATGTTGCAGTGCTCTTAAAAACACAGATTCGATATACTGTACTATCAACAGTGGGCAACAGAGGGAAAAGCAAAGACCCGATCCTTGAAACCAGAAGGTAACAATAACAGAACAGAGAAATCCCATGTTTGAAACTGGACACTTAAAATACATGACGCTGTCATTTGATTTCCTGTGACTCCTGCTCACATGCGCAGACAAGAGAAAAGGGCGGCACAGATCCTTAAAATGTTACAAGCAAGTACAATTTCAATAGAAGCCATTAGAATGAAGTGCTCATCATGCTTGGCTTTTCAAAAGCAAGGTTAATGGACTGATTAGCTAAGTGGGGACATGGAGTCAACAGCAAGCAGGGTTGCCAAATCTTTTCTTTTCAGTGGATCCTGTGCCTTTAACAAGCAGCATGGCTGAGCAAAACCCATGAAGGGCGAAGCTTTTCCCATTACAGAAATACACTGATGGGAGAAGTTGCACCTGCTAATTCTCCCCCTCCCCACTATGCTGTGGTTGCAGACAGATGAGTCTCCATCCGGAAGGAAAATGGAAAAATTAGCATCATAGTTTTAAGAAAGCAGAAGTGCTGTAAGAGCCCTCCTTGTTATAAATATGACATCAAAACTCATTTTGCAGTGAAGGCATACATACCTTGGGAGTTATTCTTCGTCCACTTCTGCTACAAACTGTGAATGGTGTTCTGGTGACTTGCTGTGTGTTTTGCTTAGATGAAGTTTTACTGCGTGTTTGCTCACAAATGTCCGAGAGCACAACTTACATTTGAACTTAGAGTCTGTGTCCTCTTCCCCAGGTATTGTCTCAGGAGACCTTTGAACTGAAATTCTAGAGATTTCTTGCTCTACCTTGGTTTGCTGCTCCACTGCCAGCTTGTTCATGTCTTTCATTTGGAAACCTAGATGGGATTCTAAATGGCTGATGTACGTCGACGGGGTTCTAAACTGAGATGCACAGTCACTGCAATAAAAGATGGGGTGCCCTTTGTCCATATTTTTCAAAAACTTGGTCCCTCCAGTTTTTCTAAGTTGGTACTTGACATTGGCCAACCAATGGCTAATGGTAGTCATGGACAGTCCCGTAAATTTGGATATCTGCATGCGTTCTTGAGGGCCCAAGTCTGACAATAAATATTTACCTTCAGACGTTTGGAAAAGACTGGAAGCAAACTGAGCTTGCAGAATCAGGAGATGCTGAGGATTCCAGTTGGATTGCCTTCCCTTCCTTTTGTGCAAGGTGGAGACTTCTGTGGAGACATCTTCAAAACGCCGGACATCCATTTCCAGTTTCATCGATGGGATCCTAGACGCGGCAGCAGGTTTTGGCGTGGTAGCTTTGGGAAGAACTTTGACCATGTCTGCAATGTCAGACAGTGCGTGTTTCTGAGGTGGGGAGGTGCAAGATTGTGCTTGAGCAGACTCGACTTTCTTGCTTTTTGATTTGGTGAGGTCTATGGGCTGATCGTTGTTTTCAAACACGTAACACCTGGATGCATGCTTGGGCAGTGTTGGGGAAGGAGATAAAACTGGTTTCTCCATCATGTTTAAAGTAGGTTTGTGGAACATAGAGACTGAACTCGAACTCGGGCTGGAGTTTGACTGAGGTCTCAAAGGCTCATTTGCTTTGCCCAAGTGGTTGTTCAGCACAGATTGTAGGGCACTCAGCGGGTTTAAACAAGGCAGGTCTGAAGGGTGGTTAGTGGCCGCACATCCATTGCTGAGAGACGGTGTTGCCGACTCTTTTGTTTTTAATTTTTCCTTTTCCTCCTCCCCTTTTGCTTTGTCCTCCTCCTTCAAAGGACTTGGCTCGGGCTTTTTGGGCTCTAGACACACCTTGGTTTGAGGGGAAGATTCTCCTTCATTCTGAGAGACGGGGGCAGCGTCAACTTTACTGCTCTCTTTAATGTCCTTTTGTGCTTCCTTTTTGGTGTCTGTTTCCTTCTTTAGTTGTGAATACTGGGCCACATTAGCGGAGACAGGAACCAGGGGCATGACTTTCCACTTTGGAGCTATAGGCCTCAACTTATTTGCCACAGTCGGTCTGACTTGCAGAACTTGGGACCCTACTGGCAAGGAAGGTTTTGCTCCTTCTGAGAGCTGATAGGCTGCATGGATGCTGGGATATGCGCTCCAGCTGGGTGCTCCATTTTGAGCTTTATTGATGGCTGTAGTGACTGTGTTTTCTAAAGACTTTAAAATGTCTCCACCACCCTTTGAAGCATCTTCCAGATCCTCCTCCCTAAGGTACTGGTATTTCATTGTAGGATCCAGTGGCTTTTGAAGGGTGTCTTCATAGTCTTCGTTCTTTACTACCTTCTCGTCTTTGTTTGTCTCCTCAGGCTTATTTTGCTTACTTTCTTTCTTTAGCTCTGAGACAGGAGCTGTGGAATCTGTAGACGCATTACTGGACGGTTTTGAGTGTGAGTGTTGGCCATCACTGGCTGGTGCCTCAGAAAGTGACTGCATTTTCTCCACAGCCAGCGGATCCAAAACCAGTTGTTTCCCTTTCTTCGAGGCAGAGCTTGTGACTTTCAAGAAGTGGCCTGTGACCATCATGTGTGTGGTGAGCTGTTGCAAAGTGTCGTGAGAGCTCCCACATTCCATGCACTTCAGAATCTGCGATTTGCAGGCCTCAAACTGCCACGTGTAGCTGGCACCATTCTGGTAACCGTAGCGATTGTTAGACGACAACTGCAGATTTGCGTTCTTCTGGGAAGAAAAGCCGTCGGCAAACGACCCGGTGGTAGAGTCCGGCGAGCAAGGCCTGTTAATGTCAAAGACACGTTTCTTAGCGGGAGTTACCATTTTGGAAGAAATGGTTGGGACCGGCTCCTTCAAAGGCACTTTTTGGTAATGTTTTGTTTTGATCATATGAACGCTTAGATCTTGAAGGGAGTCAAAGGAGTCACCACAGAACATACATTTCAGAACTTTCTGGGCATCTTCTTTATCCATGTCCTGAAAGGCCCTTTTTCGGGGCTTGGAATAACTTGTAGGCCTGTGCTTGTCTTTTTTATGGTTGTCATCTTGGTAGTGTCCGCTCTCATTCATATGGACAGTAAGCTCTACCAAGGTGTCGTAGGCAGCGCTGCATTGCCTGCACCGAAACCTACTTGCACCAGTAAATACAGTTCCACACATTTTGCTGCTCTGTCTGTAGAGCTGGACTGAACTGAAGAGGTTCGGTTTGGAGACGGGCCTCGCTGGTAAGCTCTGTTGTAGGCTTTTGGTCAACGCATCCTGGTGCCAATCAAAATCATTCTTATTCACTCCGTTTCTGTTGTCACAAGCCCTCTTATCAGAATTAGACAGCTTGAGCCCAAGCCCTAAGCCTGTCCAATAAGAGTCCGAAAGGATGTTGGCGTAGACCGCCGTCATTTTATCCATGCAACTATGTGCTTCGCTTGGAAGTTTGGGGTGCACGTTTGTTTTGGGTTCTTGTGTCTCCCTAGAGCAAAGACTTTTAATGTCTGCCACCTGGTCACTAGCATCACTTAACAGTGACTCATTTTCAATGTCCTGGTTGGAGATATGACTTACTGGAGAATTCTGGTAGCTAAAGTTGCCTTTGGGATCAGGGCCCATGTCATGTTCTTCATCAGTGCCAGGGTCATTGCTACCTTGAAGGTGAGCAGTCGAATTGCTCTCATCATCATCCTCTTCCTCCTCTTTTATGTCTTCCTCCTCTTTCAAGTCGTCCTCTTGGGCGTAACCTGGAAAGGAACAGCAGTACATGAAATATAAAACTAAAATATGAACATTGCACAGTCACTTTTCTAATCTGGGCATTTGCTTTCCTGACTGGATCTTGGTTTAACCTTTTACTTTATAGACTGTTAACACAAGAAGTGAGAAAGCTGGCAAATCTTGCTGGGTTTTAGTTGCAGATGATCATAATTCTTTCTAACTCTGAGAGATTTTGAGTTAATAATTTTCCTGCTGCAACAGTAAAGCTCTGACCACGTCTTAATGGAACAGTGAGAAAATTAATATGTGAGATCATTTTCAGTCCCCATTAAAATGATGTGATCAAATGAACATTAGCCTGCTGTAGAAAATGACAACTGACCAAGGAGCAGAAATAAAGTATCCAGCTCAAATTTTCCTGCTTCTGAGGATTATTCAGGTATAATAATATTGTGCATTTGATCAGCTTAAAAGAACTATATCAGGATTCTCACATATAGGCTACTGACGCAATTCAGACCACTTACTCAGGAGAAATTCAACCACGATCATGGTGCTAAGTGCATATTAGAGAACACACTTGAAATACAAATTCCATTAATCTAAGAAGCCACAAATCTTAGTTAGAATATCTTGAGAACACTTCTAGACTGACGAAATGAAATAATATTTCTATGTCATTGTGTACAGATGCTTACTTTCCATTTTTAGAATCTTTCACAGCCTAGCAGCCTGGTCAGAAACCTCACAAGCCATGGCATGCATACTCTGTCAACAGCTCTGATTTTACACCAAGTGATTGAGTTTCACAGCTGAGGTGCTACCAGTGAGAAGGCCCTGAAGATGGGACAGCCAGAACCAAGCTTCCAGGGGTGTCATCAAAATCTGGACAGGTTCGTATGGACCTATGTGGTCCTTTAGATATTTTGATTTTATGATCCCCCAGATCGATAATGCCTCATGTTGAATCTTGCCACCTATTTTTGAGGCAGTATTGATTCCCCTCTCATGAACACAGGGAGTTCTTCTGTTTGTTGGCACTTTTCCACCTGGTAATCTTTGTCCGTTTAAAGGGACCTACGGATAGTAGCAAACATAACAGCCAGTAGAAACCCCTCCCCCACAATACAGATAGAATTTTCTGCTTAATTAGGCTTTGACATGTTTACTATAACCTTTGCAAAAGAGGAACTCATGCTGAGAGGTCTTTTTTTTGAGACTGCTTGTTTGTCAGCATTGCACATACAAACACAATCGAGACAAACTGGGAAGGAAACGGAATGGAAAGCGCCATCAAAAATTTGCCCAACAGCTGCTGAAGCCTATTGAAATAATCCCTAAAAAATGCCAATAACCTTAAAAAAAAAAACACTGTTTAATATCGTATATTTCAAACCACTCGCTTTCCTTAAATCATGCACGTGCTTTGGGTATTTTATTAAAGGACAGCAAAAGTCCTTTAAAATGCAGACAGGCAGGTTGTTTAATGAATGTGAGTGGAGTTCTGTCTGTGATTTCCTTAAGACGGTTTCACCACATGTAAATCTTCATATAAATTGAAATGCGCAAGATTAATTCATTGAAATGCTTGATTAGCAGAAGAGATTCTGATAGAGCAACAGACTTAAAAAAAATCTACACATGTCACGCACATGGTGGCAATGCTTAAGTAATAAATTAAGACCATTCTGTGCAATCAGTTTACTGCACCAAAACGCCTTCATCAAGCAAGGGCAGTCTGGATGCGGAAAGAAGCTGCATAAGAACATAACATAAGAACATAAGTACAGCCCCACTGGATCAGGCCATAGGCCCATCTAGTCCAGCTTCTAGGGTATCTCACAGCGGCCCACCAAATGCCCCAAGGAGCACACCAGATAACAAGAGACCTCATCCTGGTGCCCTCCCTTGCATCTGGCATTCTGACAGAACTCATTTCTAAAATCAGGAGGTTGCTCATACAAATCATGGCTTGTACCCCGTAATGGATTTTTCCTCCAGAAACTTGTCCAATCCCCTTTTAAAGGCGTCCAGGCCAGTTGCCATCACCACATCCTGTGGCAAAGAGTTCCACAGACCAACCACACGCTCACTCTTATGGTGCTAAAAATGGTTGAGCAATTCCTTGATTTTCTCTTTGGCTTTATATTTCAAAATAGTGGCAAAACCATTCCGGGATCGGGCAGGGGAGATGTTGGGCAGCCCAATCCTAACTACCTGAACTTTTCATGCTGCAATGTAGTGGTGCTGAAATGGCCTCTGCTGTATCCAGTGCAGGATGAATGGCTGTTGCAGCTCTCCCTGAGGTAATGAGATATTTGTCCTCTTCCCATGAGTCCCAGGAGCCACTATGGGGCTATTCAGACTTTCACCAATAAAATTGCTGACGGAACCCTGTGTTGGGAAATCGGGCCTTGGAAAGGGGATAGGATTTGGCGGTAGTCACTGCTGCCATTCCCACCTTCCTCCTGGGCTTGATCCACCAGAAGTCAATCTTATAGGCCTTTTAGGATTGTGCTGTTAATCATATAATGGGCACTAAGCAATAGGCATCCTCCAGGGCAGGGGTGTCCAAACATTTTGGCAGGAGGGCCACATCATCTCTCTGACACTGTGTCGGGGGCCAGGGGAAAAAAGAATTAATTTACATTTAAAATTTGAATAAATTTACATAAATGAATTTATTAGAGATGGAACTTATATGAATGAATGAAGGTTTTGCAGTAGCTCAAGGCCTTGCACAAAGCAAGACCAGCCTTTCCTTTGCTGCCACTGCTGCATCACAGATGTGAAACAGCAAGTAGCGGAGGGAGCCCTCACCCCACAGCTCAGGTGAAAGGTTGAACAGTCGTCTTCATGCTGAAAGCAGTTGTGTCGGGCCAGCACAGGTTCCAGCAAGTCTCCAGAGGGCCAGAGGCTCATTGGAGATTGGGGCTCCCCGCGGGCCTGATTGGGAGCCCCCGAGGGCCGCATGTGGCCCCCGGGCCGGGGTTTGGGCACCCCTGCTCCAGGGTTAGCTTTACCACGGTTCATAGAGAATACATCGGAAATTTGCAGAACAAGCTGGTTCGTATGGAATACAAGGAGAGGATTTCCCACCTCTCCCCACGGCTCTAAAAGTGTTACATCTGTTTTAACCATTATGGGCACTGCAAACCGGAAGCTCCTCTGGGCCAAAAAAGATATGGGAGAAGGTGCTGTCCCAGCCACGCAGCACAACTGCGGCACTGTGTGATCCTTGACAGCCTTCCAACTTGTCCTTTCCCTTCTGCATCCTCGTGTCAGGGCTGAACCACTTGCCTGGCAAAACAACTCATAGGAACAGGTCGTTAATCAGCTTAAATAATCATAGTACTTCACTTGAGCTGAATTGTGGGCTGAGTATGTGGTGTTCCATTTCTGAATGTTAATGAGGGAGGCCTAATTTTTCTTCTTTGTTTTAAAAACATGCACTTTTTCCTGTGAGGTTCTCCATCACTGAATGTTATTTTCAGTCAGATACTCTCTCTCTCTCTCTCTCTCTCTCTCTCTCTCTCTCTCTCTCTCTCTCTCTCCGCTTGCAACAAGATTTCTTAAAATATACATGAATAGCTCTGTCCAAGTCTGGAAAATTTAGTTTTGGCCAAGAAAGGGACACTGAATCATTTGTCCAGAAAAACGCAGCTAATCCATGCAGAGCTCATATGGCATCTGCATTTTTTTCATTCATATATATCCCAATTTCCCTTAAAATAACATTGCTACAAAAGCAATCTCACAACGCTTGGAGGTGATCTTGTTTCCTTGGCTTCTGGAAGGAACTCTTAAACATCTTTTGTCATCCCCTCCCCTCTTTTTGGCACAAGACTGTTTTCTTTCTTTAAAATATTTCATGCAGATAATGGATAATGACCACTTCTCATTGCTTTCTCTTGAAAACGTCTAACTACATTAGCTATCCAAAGGCAAATCCTAACCTGGTTCATTGTTTTAGTTCCTGGTTGCAGATTCATCTCATTTTATTATTATTTGGGCGGGGGGAGAGGGAGAAGAGAGGCAGAAAAGATAAATTAGTGCTGGCAAGAAAACTCATTTTAACTTTACTGTATAGTCCTTATAGCAAACACAAATGGAAGATAACCAGCTTGAAACCCCGAAGTGTATTTTTGCAGGCTCTCAATGCGGCTTGTGCCGAACTCCTGTGAAAACCCCGCTGAAATAAGGGAAGTGTGATGCAGGCCAGACTACACTAAAGAACCTTTCGGGGACTAAAGCAGTGGTGCATAGAAGTAAGAATAAAGAAAATGCATGCCTAAAACAATAGGATCCAGCTTTAAAATTCAGGCGTGTTTAATGATTTTTCTCAATGACAGACTAGGCATCATTTTGAATACATCTTTGCCCTTTCATGTTTGTTTGTTTTTTTAAAAAACAGAGGAGATGATGATGATGATGATGATGATGATGATGATGATGATTAACAGTATTTATCTTTTCAACAAAAGTTCACAAAGCAGTTTACAGAGAAAAATCAAATAACTAATGGCTCCCTGTCCCAAAAGGGCTCACAATCTAAAAGATACAAAACACCAGCAGACAACCACCAGAAAGACACTGCTGGGGTGAGGAGGGCCAGTTACTCTCCCCTGCTAAATAAAAGAGGAGCACCCACTTGAAAAAGTGCCTCTTACCCAATTAGCAAGAGTTACCCAATGATCTGGATTAGGACCACAGTGAAGGAGTTTGGGGTTTAACCCTTTCTCACCACACCACAATTCCAGTGAAGATCTCCTTTCCCATACACACACTGCTGCTTGCTCAGGAGAAAAACTGGTGGCAGTGGCTACTGCTAGCCTATGGCGTATATGTGTTTTCCATCATAGTGTGTGTGTGTGTGTGTGTGTGTGTGTGTGTGTGTGTGTGTGTGTGTGTGTGTGTACAAGAAAGGGTGGAACCCCCTTCCCTCAATGCTGCAGTCCTAATCTGGACTACATTACAGGCTGCCTGCATTACCCGCGGGTTCAGAACTCATGGATTTGATCATCTGCTCTGCTCCAACCACCTTTGGAGGTGTACTGAAACCCTTAGAAGCCACATGTGGTCTCCACTGGCCTCAGAAGGCTTTCTAGGACCTCTGAAAGGCCAAAAATCGCAATTTCCAGTTGAAAAACGGAAGTCACAATTTTTTTACCTTCTGGAGTCCTCAGGTGGTCTTCTGAGTACCAGGGAGGCGTCCCAGTCCCTCAGAAAGTCCTCCAAATGCAACTGGAATTTTAGGTGCTCAAATCTGTGAACTTCATCATCTGCAGATTTCGGCATCTGCTGGGGTTCCAGGATGGATACCAAGGATACCGAGGGCCCACCTGTGTGTGTGTGTGTGTGTGTGTGTGTGTGTACACATACATATAAAAGAAAAATAAAATAATGCTTGACCTTTTCTCCAAGGTCACAGGTAACCCTTGGTAGGTTTACACTTATCCATGCCATTTAATGTATGCAAATGAAGGTATTTACAGTTGTATAAACACAGGCTAAGCACATACACGAGTGCATTTGACAAGTTCCACTCCTGTTACCCTTAAACATATGATGCTGCTTACTACTGGTCCATCTGCCTGAGGGTGGTTAATGCTGGCTTAAGAACATAAGAACAGCCCCACTGGATCAGGCCATAGGCCCATCTAGTCCAGCTTCCTGTATCTCACAGTGGCCCACCAAATGCCCCAAGGAGCACACCAGATAACAAGAGACCTGCATCCTGGTGCCCTCCCTTGCATCTGGCATTCTGATATAGCCCATTTCTAAAATCAGGAGGTTGCACATACACATCATGGCTTGTACCCCGTAATGGATTTTTCCTCCATAAACTTGTCCAATCCCCTTTTAAAGGCGTCCAGGCTAGACGCCATCACCACTTCCTGAGGCAAGGAGTTCCACAGACCAACCACACGCTGAGTAAAGAAGATTGAAGCTGCTCTTCAAAGCTCAGGCAGGGGTCTTTCCCAACCTACCTGGAGATGCTGTTAAGGATTGGACCTTGGAGCCCCTGACCGCTCTTGTGTCTCCTGTCTCTGTTATCTTCCCTACTGCCAGCATTTAGGTCATAAACTCTTGAGCAGGGGTGTCCAAAGTTTTTGGCAGGAGGGTCACATTGTCTCTCAGACACTGTGTCGGGGGCCGGGGGGAAAAAGAATTAATTTAAATTTAAAATTTGAATAAATTTACATACATTTACATAAATGAATATATTAAAGACAAACTTATATGAATTAATGAAGGTATTGCAATAACTCAAGGCCTATAAGAGGCCTTGCACAAAGCAAGGCTGGCCTGTCATTTGCTGCCGCTACTGCATCACAGACGTGAAACAACAAGCAGTGGAGACAGCCCTCATCCCACAGCTCACGCGAGACGTCATACAGTCTCCCTCAAGCTGAGAGCAGTTGCATCGGGTGTGCTCCAACAAATCTCTGGAGGGCCAGAGTCTCATTGGAGTCTGGGGGCTCCCTGAGAGCCACATTGAGAGGCCTCGAGGGCTGCAAGTGGCCCCAGGGGAAGGGTTTGAGCACCCCTGCTCTTCAGGGTAGGGTCTGCCTTAAATAAACAAAATATAGCTACTGGATGACTGCCTTGAACATTCTGTTGAATTTCTGTCTTCACAGTTATGGTCTAGTTCAGGGGTGTCAAACTTGTTCATACAGCAGGGACAAACAGCATTCATGATGCCTGCTGAGGTCTGGAAGTGATGTCATTGAGCAGGAAGAGATGCCATTAAGCAGTTCACAAGCACAACTGAGCATAAATTCCTCACTTCGGAACTCCCTAGCTGCAAATGACAGAAAATAGACAAATCTTGATCATATTTTCAAGATATGGGGGAGCCCAATTATCACACAGGCCACTTTTTCATCAGTGACACCTCAGCACAGCTACGTAGCTGACGGTAGCTGATGGTGGTGCTTGGAGAGCCTGAGGGCTAGATAAAGAGTTTCCACTGGCCCTGATGTTTGACACCTTTGGCCTAGTCCATTATGAACCTGGTGGTGCACCACTTTGAACCTGGTGGTGCAAGAAGCTATTTAATTGTAGGGCCAAATGACATGTGACAGTAAATACATTGTGGTGTAGTTACAGACTGGCATAGGGTCCAATCTTATCCCACTTTTCAGCACCGGTGCAGCCCCAATACAGGAATAAATGTTCCCATACCTTGAGGAGGCCTCTGTGACTGCCTCCCACCACAGGATGCAGTGCAGACCCCACTGGCATGGCTGCACCAGCACTGGAATTTTGGATAGGATTGGGCCCATAGACTCTTGTACAGGAGTTGCACAGGGCCACAATTTAAGAACATAAGAACATAAGAATTTGCATCAGCACCACAGCGGGGAGATAGATAACTGTTTCCCTGCTGAAACTTGCCTCTGTGAAATAGCATTGTAAACCTGAAGATGCCGTTTGCTACAATGCTATACATTTCAAGCATCCCCTCCCGGCTTTTCCTGCACATTGCACATGGAAACAGCTTACAGTCAAAAAAAAGCATGCAATATATAATAAAAACAAATGAATGAACATCCCAAAGCAGAAGCAGATGCATGCAAGACTCTACTTCTGGAAGATGCTTTCTGTTCCCTTGCTTCTGCGGCAGCTTCCTTCTCATGATACCTCACTCCTGACTACTGGGTGGGGCTGTGCAAAAGTTGTAGGTTGTGCTCACACAAGGCAACCAATGCATTCACCACAAGGGGGAGCCTTCAGGCAGAAGCAAGAGCCACAAACAGAGCAGTGGCCCTTAATTTCTGTTGCCCACAGAAGTCATGATGGTTGCCTGCTCAAGGCAAATGGTGCGTTGTGCAAGCTTGTATGAGTGTGCGGCGCTTGGAGCTTTTGGAGAAGCAGGCAGAGAAGGTCACAGGGCACTGCTTTCTCACATGCATGGACTCAACCCTGTGGCTAGTGCACGGCAGCCTACCATGGGTTGAACTCCTGGTGCCTGCTTTTACCCATTAAACTTTGGGAAATAGTTTGTCCCCTTGGACCACAGTTAATCCCAGGTATGTTCTTGCTTATCTCCAGTGAGTTGTCACTAGCTATTGTCCAGAGGTGAGATTACAGCTGTATGCAGATATATGTGGCAATTGCAGGGACCAAATGGAAAGGCAAACGGGGCTCCTGTACCTTTGCATAATTATAGAGAAGAAAATGTGATCAGGTGTGGAGCTTTCATCACCCCTCCATGACAAGGAGAAGCACCTGCCAAAATCTCTCTTTTATACAATGATTTAAAAGTCCATGCACGTATCCCACTGTACGAGCTGAAGTATGTGTAACTGAAATACATGCATTTTCTTTCCTGTTTATGCCCACCTCCCATTAATTTCTCTTCCTCTGTGTCACATTTTAGCCTGTAAACTCCATGGGGCAGGGACCTACCCCATTATACTTTTTAAAGTGCTGAGCATTTGAGGGTATAATAACAAGAACAAGAATAATCATCCCTGTTGTCCCTTACATCTGGCTATTAAAGCAAGCCTGTTGGATGACTGATACTTTCTCATAGGAGTTAATGCCAGAGGCAGTCCACTCCTAACCAGGGCTTATGGTGGCATAAGAACATAAGAACAGCCCCACTGGATCAGGCCATAGGCCCATCTAGTCCAGCTTCCTGAATCTCACAGCGGCCCACCAAATGCCCCAGGGAGCACACCAGATAACAAGAGACCTCATCCTGGTGCCCTCCCTTACATCTGGCATTCTGACATAACCCATTTGTAAAATCAGGAAGTTGTGCATACACATCATGGCATACACATAATGGATTTTTCCTCCAGAAACTTGTCCAGAAACTCTCACTTGTATGTGAGAGTATAAAGAGCATCTCCCTATCCACTCTGTCCATCCCCTGCATAATTTTGTATGTCTCAATCATGTCCCCCCTCAGGTGTCTCTTTTCTAGGCTGAAGAGGCCCAAACACCGTAGCCTTTCCTCATAAGGAAGGTGCCCCAGCCCCGTAATCATCTTAGTTGCTCTCTTTTGCACCTTTTCCATTTCCACTATGTCTTTTTTGAGATGTGGCAACCAGAACTGGACACAATACTCCAGGTGTGGCCTTACCATAGATTTGTACAACAGCATTATAATATTAGCCGTTTTGTTCTCAATACCCTTCCTAATGCTCCCAAGCATAGAATTGGCCTTCTTCACTGCCGCCGCACATTGGGTCGACACTTTCATCAACCTGTCCACCACCACCCCAAGATCTCTCTCCTGATCTGTCACAGACAGCTCAGAACACATCAGCCTATATCTAAAGTTCTGATTTTTTGCCCCAATGTGCATGACTTTACACTTACTGACATTGAAGTGCATCTGCCATTTTGTTGCCCATTCTGTATGGCAGATCTTGAGCTCCACTGCCATAAGTCCTGGATCAACAATGCAACAGCTGCACTGCTGTCAGGTGCACCAGGGCTACCAGCACAAATGGCCGGAGGCCCTGCATGCACGGCCGGCTCACAGAAACCTCACTGGAGCAAGTAGGCCAATGGCAGGGGTGGTTCAGAGGAGGATTGTGGGTGGTTCTGGGTATGGAGCAGGAAAGGCCAAGGGGGTGTTTGGGGGTCAATCTTGGTGGCAGTCGTACGTGCCACAATCCTTTCCCCTTCCCCACCCTGAACCACTCCCTGAGTCTCCTTGGACATATGCCAGCTAAATAGCTGGTGCAGGTCTGAGGAGAGCCATGCAGGCAGCCTATGGAGGGGTACATATAAAAATGTTTTATTTTACCTCTCCTGAGCATTCTGGTCCCCGCCCCCCCCCCAGTATAAACCACATACCCCATCAGCTGCGGTGCATGCTGTGGGCTGGCGGACGTTAGGATTGTGCCCTAAGTCTCACTGGTCTACAATTTATATAGAGTTCAAAATGCGTTTTCTTTTCTCTTCTTGAGATACCAAGCGAAAAACAGGCCAAATTCCCCCTCCCTCAACTGTGTGTAAATATAGGTAGGAATATGTGCGAGGAGTAATGACTCCTGCTATTAAATAGCTAGTAGTTTGGTTTATTTGATATGAACTTGGTGTGGTGTGTGTGTGTGTGTGTGTGTGTGTGTGTGTGTGTTTTTAAGTACCACATGGTAAGGCTTTGAAACTTCAGTTTGTTAAAAAAAAAAAATGTAACAGCCTTACAGCCTTTGAAGTCACTGCTGATATAGCTCTGAACAGATCCATTCAAGTTCAACTAACATCAGACAACTGTTTAGTGTATCAGAGGCAGCCACAAAAGCAAGGATTTCATCAATATTTCACAACAGCCTCAGGGAAACTGTAGATTGCAATGCTGTAGGGCAGCTAATGGAATTACACACAAGGGTTTTGTACATTTAAAATAAGCAGCTACTAAAAAAAAACACCTCTCAGTTTGATAGAAACTGTGTAAAAACTGCAGATGGGGAAACAAATAGCTACCAACGTTTACCCATGTCAGGCTGTTAGGTCGTTTAATAACAGGTATTTTTCTTTATTGTTATTCCCCCCTCCCCAAATAAGGCAATAATAAAGATTAACATTTATGAAAAGTAGCATAAAAAAATAGTAGAGACAAATGAATAATTAAAGATGCTTCTGACGAATCTGTTTGCCATTGTATGGCCAGAAAACAAGCTCGCTACAGAAGGGAGTGTGTGTACGTGTTCACGCAGAAAAAAAGGCTGAGCGTGACGATGTGGGCACTTGAAGGGTTTTGATCTCACCGCGAGAAAACATTGACGTGCTGCCTTGGAAGGAACACGCTTCCCCACATACGTGTACAGCCTCTGAGCGGAGCTGATGTCACGTCACGTTCGGTTGGTTTTAGGATATTTACAAAGTGGGGAAAAATGTGATCCTCGGCAAAAGGAAATGTATCTCGCAGGGTAGTTTTAAGATCAGCGTTTTCTGCATGAATCTATCAGAGTCGAGAATTCTGCATACGACACATTTCCGATTCTAAAATTAGATCCCCACCCCACACCGCATCATTTACCGAATAATAAGCACTGATGACCTTTCGTGCAATTATATTAAAATGCTTGCACGTGGCCTGGATCGGATGACTTCTTTTGGTTAGTGCCACTTTCATAATAGCTTTTAACTTTATGATGGTCATTCGTAGCCAAACAAAATAACCATTTGCAAAATAAAGGGGGGGGGGTAGAACTGAAATAATCAGGGAGCCGGTGGAGTGTCAGGCCAGCTGTGAGCTGGAAGCTCCGGATACAAAGGTAGTCTCAGTCATAAATTCACCTGGTTGCCTTGGGCCCCGTCTCTCCGCAGTATGGAGAGTACCCCTATCCACAGTACGGGACTGGCCGCCCTCAAAGAACCATTCTCAATGTTCCTGAACTCTTGAAAATGCACTATAAAATTAGTGACAAATTCTTCACGATTGACTGGATATGAAAACATAGAGCAGCCTTATATTGAGTCAGACTGTTGATTCACCTAGCTCAGTGTTTCTCAACCAGTGGTACTCATACCACCAGTGGTACTTGAGGTGGTGCATGGTGGTAGTCACAGGACTTCCAAGCCCCTGCCACCTGGCAGTGAGACCAGAAATGCAACACGAAAAGCAGCAGTAGGAGGTTTGGCTCAGTGGGCAATGCTCCAGCATGTGCTTTTTGCACACTCAGAAGCTCTCCCGTCTGCCCTGATCCTCTTATCAGTGCTTGTTGCATTGTATCTGGCCTCCCAATCTGGAGGATATGGATGGAACTTCTGGTGGAACTTCCAGTAGGTGGACCATGAGAAGTGGTACAGTAGGGGACAAACGCTGAAAAACGCTGACCTAGCTTAATCTCTACACTACCTGACAGCAGCTCTTCAGGGTTGCAGAAAAGGGTCAAATCTCAGCCCTTGGCATTCCCTGCCCAACCCCTAATAGAGGTTCCTCAGCTGCACAGCAGAACAGATGCCTCTCCATTCACACATGATGATCTGCCCAGTAGTGTAGCGTGGTAAGTATTGCAGGCACTGCAATGTACCATATAACCAGTTCCTCCCATTCACCGTTGGAGCCATTCTGGGCAGCGACTGCAATGTCAGTTACGTGGCATGGTGGAGGGGGGGTAGTTACACAGAGTGTTGTGTTACCATGCTGCTCCCCTGTAGCTACACTACTGGAGCTACCTGTGGTTAGCACACTTTGCCTGCGGTACTTTCAAATACGGAAGGTTGTTCAAAGAATAGTTGACTTGAATGGCGCATCAGTTGCATCTAGTTCAACCAACCCGGAAAGTCAACGTGGCTCTCATCTGCTTGAAATCTGCTAAATGCTTTGTTGGCGTGTGGTATTTCAGGACGGGCTTTTAAAATTCCAACATGTCTCACTGAAAGCTGCCCCCGCCTATTTTAGATTTAATTTCATTCTGATATATTTTAACTGCTTCTCGCTTCCCCCCTCCCGCCTTTCTTTCAGGAACACACTGTAGGAATGGCGGTCCAAATGAACCCTCTTTCATTTCATACTAAACATTATCGCTTGCAAACGCTGACTTTTGACCATTAGGCTTCTGCAGTTATAAGCGTCTCGCTATCAAACCACGAAGCCGGCATGAAGGTCATTACGCCGGCCAGGGTCTTTCTTCAACTAACTTCTCAGATCTGTAAGCAATAAGCAGTTGTGAGAGATTGATACGATACTTTGTGAGTAATTTGGATGAACTATAACACCAGCTCGGTAAAGTATTATAATTTTAAATGTGTCCAGAAAATAATTGAAATTCTGGTTTAAGCTTCCTCCTTAATGCACAGCGCTGGGCATATTTAACAGCTGACTAGTTTAGTATGAGCATTGCTTTACAAATGAGGTCATATTGTTTTTAAGAAACAATATCGCTATCACACACGTTTGAGGAGGAAAAAGCAAGAGATTAGGGGAAGACTTTTAACCTTTCTGTCTCTTTCCATCTCAGTTGACGGTGGCGATTTAGGTTCTCAGGATTGTTTGAAGACAACATAGGAGGTTCTGGCATTTAGGAGAGCCTCGGTAATGAGCGAATGGCAGGCGTAGTCTCTCTTATTATAACTCTGTCAGAAAATCTTTGTTCTACATCACTCCATCTTTGCAACACTGGCCAGAGATGGGAAAGGTCAAAAAACATTTCCCTTCAACATACAGTCTCCCCATGTACAGTGTCATTCCTTGAGTCACACAGAATAGGCAGAATCCGTAGATATTATCGGAAAGAGCAGAGCCCACATAGGGGCTCAGGAAGTTTGACTGCTGACATGATGAGTTCCCAATGGGAATTCCTTTGCAAATAAGCAAGCTGTACTTCAATGCGGAAACCACGTTATTTACAGGTACAAGGGGCCTAGTTTTGGTTATTATGTTCCAATGGAACACATGGCATGCTTAGGGACACTCTCTTCTATAGCTGGCCAGAAGGCATCAAGAAAAACAATTCCACCTAGTGCAGAACATAGAAGACTCTAGTTCCAGTAACGGGTTATTGGATCAAAAACAGATTTTTCTGTTTTTCTTGCAGAAGCCGCAGCAGGCCTCTTGGGCCATGAATGATTGTTTGACACTCAGAACTCAACAAGTAATGCATTCCATTACTTGTGTCTCCATGCTAGGACATTGTGTCTCCATGCTAGGAAAAGCCTAACCTGTTAACTCCTAACTACAATACAACTGTACAAAGTACAGAACAACTTTTTAATTTGAGAGATTGTAATTCTGTACTAGATGGTGTCCTGTCTCTTTAAGATAAGGTCTTCAAAACCAACAGGAGTATTTTGTTGGTTGAGGGTCACCCAGAGCATCTGATGCTCCCAGAGCATGGGTTTTTAAAAAATCTTTTACAGTGCAATCTTACGCATGTCTGCTCAGGCAGGGGCCCCATTATTTCACTGGGACTTACTCCCAGATGAGTTTCTATAGTATAGCATTGCAACCTTAAACTCTTACTGCATGAGTAGAGGTGTTTGTTTCCAATGAGTAAGATAGGTTTACACCCGAAGTCTTACTGAGCACAGTAGGCTTATTTCTGAGTAAGGTAAATAACACCATTTTCAAACACCTCTACGCATGAGTCTGCAGAATGGATTTCTCCCATTTCAGAAGCAGTCCAAGAGATTTGCCACCCTTGCAAGTATGCACACTGTGCCTCCTCCAACCTGGCATGCATGTTAATGTGCGCACCCCCACTTTCTGCTGCCACTGCATTTTCTTCCTTCTCCTCATTCATTCACATATTTAGAAAAGCAGATTGGTGGGCAAATAGAGGCTAGGAAAGAAGGCAAGGCAAAACTAAACCTGTCCCCCACCTTCTTCCTCTGCACCGTCCTATTTGCATTAAATGCATAAGTGGCGCATGTTTGGCTCCCAGCATGCGCCATTCATTCTCTTTATTTCAACCAGGATAATGGAGAAGGAGGAGGAGGAGCTCTGGATCACTGTGCTCCATGTCTCCTTGGTCACCTGGCTGCTTTCCTAAGCAGCTGGGTAGGTGGGGAGGGGGTGGGAGAAGTAGCATTTTTCCCCCTTTCTCCAACAGTGCTGAAGGAAGAAGTGGGCTGCCACTGTCCTAATCCACTTCCCCTTCACTTTCAGCAAGCTAGAGGGAGCTTGTTGAAGCGAATGGAAGGCTGGAAGGAACAGGCAGTGGGAAGAAGGGGCACCCTTTGTCAGTTCACTACTCCTTTCAATGCACTGCTTGAAACAGCTGCTTCAGTCAGCCTTGTCACTCCGCCAGCCCTGTTCAACCTTTCCTACTTTCCGGTTTCACTTGGAGAATTTCTAAAATGACTTTTTGAGTTCCTGCTTCAGCATTCCTTCTTCATTTCTTCTCATCCTTTAGATTAGCACATATGCACCTTGATTAAATCAGTTCAAAGAGTCACAAAAAGGTGATTACACAAAGCATCAGCTATCTGCAGTTGAGAGGGAGGTTGGAGAGGGAGATACGGACTGAAAAAACTGCAGCAAACTGCACATGGATAGAGATTTGAGCCAAGTCTAGAAAGAAAGAAAGAAAGAAAGAAAGAAAGAAAGAAAGAAAGAAAGAAAGAAAGAAAGAAAGAAAGAAAGAAAGAAAGAAAGAAAGAAAGAAAGAAAGAAAGAAAGAAAGAAAGAAAGAAAGAAAGAAAGAAAGAAAGAAAGAAAGAAAGAAAGAAAGAAAGAAAGAAAGAAAGAAAGAAAGAAAGGGAGATTGCAATTGCATCTGATTTGATGCTATTCTAGGAGGAAGCAAAAGATTTTCCGAACCCTGCAGTCTGAGCACAGATTTATTAGGGAGAATTTTCTAAGCACCCTTAATCTGTACAGGAGGTTCCTTAATCCGGAGATATTCCAAGGAAGATTCATTTACAGGGCAGGCCCCAGACCTCCCAGTGTCTGAAGTGGCAAGCCAAATGCTACCCCCCCCCCTTTCCTGGTGACGTACCAAATACTTTCCTTAGGGTTCAAATCGACCCAATTTTCCAGTATTGATATAGCAGCAATGCAGCCCTAAAGTAGGGGAACAAATGTTTCCCTTCCTTGAGGTGACCTCGACTTCCCGCCCACTGCAGGATGCAGCTCACTGCCCATTTTCATAGCAGCATCAGTGCTGGAAAGTTGGCTAGGATTGGGTCCTTACAATCTTAGAATTGGAAAAGCATCAGGAGGACAGAGCAGAAGAAGAAGTGTAGAGAACAGTGGTGGGCTAATCACGGGAGTCCAAACATTTTGGCAGGAGGGCCACATCATCTCTCTGACACTGTGTTGGGGGCCGAGAAAAAAAAAGAGTTAATTTACATTTCTAATTTATATAAATTTACATAAATTAATACATTAGAGCTGGAACTTATAGGAATGAATGAAGGTCTTGCAATAGCTCATGGCCTATAAAAGGCCTTGCACAAAGTAAGGCCGGCCTTTCCTTTGCTGCCACTGCTGCATCACAGACAAGAAACAGGAAGCATGGAGGGAGCTCTCGTCCCACAGCTCACATGAGAGGTCGAACAGATGGCCATCACGCCGAGAGCAGTTGTATCGGGCCAGCATGGGCACCAGCAAGTCTCCGAAGGGCCAGAGCTCATTGGAGACTGGGAGCTCTCAGCGGGCCAGATCTGGAGTCCTTGAGGGCCACAAGTGGCCCCAGAGCTGGGGTTTGGATACCCCTGGGCTTTGTCATTGATGTTTTAACCTACCACTCTGCTCCACACTTCTCTTCTGCTCTGTTCCCCTAACCCTTTTCCAATCCACAAAGTGAGATCAGTGGAGGCTAGTGGGTAGACAGAGGCGGGCACTTCTCACCAATCTGCTACCTGAGAACCCTGCCTTGGATGATCTGGCCTGTCCATGTAAAAGCTCTCTGCATCTTATTCTGCCTCAAGCTGTCACTCAAAATTTATCTCACAGAATTTGGCATCAACTGCAAATGCACAAGGTTCCATTTTTTTTTTTTTTTGTACCTCAGCAATGGGAAACAAATAACAAATATGATCCCTGGGAGAGAAAAAAATCAATAATCACGAAAGGTCAGTGAGTGACAGAGGGAACAATCCAGCTGAAGTCAATGGTAGATCACCCAGTGTGTGTGCATTGCACCAGGAGACAAATTTATATGACAGTTTCCTTTACATTCCCATCTTTTTTTTTTCTCTGCTGTGACTTGTCCATTTCGTATAGTGATGTGACAGGCACACATTCTACAGGTGATGTTTTGCCATAACTGGATGTTGATGTTCTGCAAACCTACACTTGAGCAAGTGCAGTAATTTACATGATTCATGTGGTTGTTTATAACTTGAACCCGAAGATCAAGTTTTGGTCTACCATATTTTAGAGAGTGTGGTACCTTGACACAAAAAGGTAACAACTTAGACTATTCTGTTCTAATACTGCTTCAGATTGGCTCCAGGGAATTTGATAAGTTCTAGACACTTCCTATAGATACCAGGAAATAAGTGTACCTAGACACTCTCAGGCATGAGCTACAAGTTAGCCTTTTTTTTTCCCCTGGCAGTCATGGTCTTGCACACCAGGACTTCAGATTATGTTTCCCCCACAACCTCAAACAGCTTGGACCATTGTGCCGTGTGGCTTCTTGTATACAAAGACTTTGTATGACTACAAGTGAATACAAAAAGCTACACAGCTGGATCCCCCATCAACAGAACAGATCCCAGAATATGCAGGAGGCAACGGATTTGGTCTCTGGTTTATAGAGAGCATAGAAGAACTGCCACCAGATCTCAGAGGCAGGGAATGGCATCTCAAAAGCATGGTGCGTGCCATATCCTATCCCCCTTCACAGGTCAGAACTGCTAATATGGTTCCATTTTGACTTGTGCCAGTGATTTAGTAGGTTCAGGTTCAAGTAGACCTGTTGCCATGGCTGGGGCTTTCCCCAGGGCAAGGGTACAAATGTCTCCTTACCTTGAGAAGAATTCTAGCCTGCTGAATTCGGGCATAGGATGCAGTGAGTGTGGTCCTGTTGACCCTGCTGCATTGACGCAGGTTTGGAGTGGGCTGTCCATCTGGAATGCTCTCCCTAAACTGTTCCACTGAGCTGTGGTGCCTGTCCTTGCCCCCCATCCCTTTGAAAATAGAGGCAAAGGCTTGCAAAGAAATCATAACCTGTCACCAGAATGGCACCTTTCATGGGAGAAATCAAGTACTGCAGGAAACCCATCAACAGAACGTTCACAACAAAATTCCCTCCATATTTATAATGTACTTGAACTCCTGTAAATTCTTTCTGGGGATTGCCTTTCTGGGGACAGCAGGACAAACACAAGTACACAAGAATAAAGTCTGGTTCTAATAAAAAAAATCTCATTTTAAAAAGACACACAAAAAATGGACAATAAAACGAGACTGGAAGTTACCATGGAAAAGAAGGCCCTGCAAATGTTCATATATCATCATGTATATAGCAAGGGACATTATAGGTGGGGTTTTGGGTTCTGTTTTCTTTTGCTTTTTCAATACCATAACAATTTCTATCCCTTCCATTTTATTTCCTTCGCTGTAATATAATTGTGACGCTTGAAATCTCAAGCACGGTGCCTTCTTGAAATGGAGCAGACGCACCTGGGATGTTGTTTATTAAGGCATCATTATGTGTCTGTGGTGGCATCATTTATATCCTGCGAAGAGACCATGCCAGGTCAAGATCAACACTTTTGAGGGACCCATTCATCAGGATTGAGCAGGTGGCAGGGGCGGGATAAGAAATCACTCCAGAAGGAGCTCAAGCTGAAATGGATGGAAGGATGAAAGTAATAAGAAAGTGATCAGTGAAAGTATAAACAACAGTCAATAAATCAAAGGAAGCCAACCATGGAGTGGAAATCAAATAAAAAAGGATTTTTCTTTAAATGCAAGCTGGGCCATGCAAGCTACTGGGGAATTTTTGAGTCAGTCTGCCTATAATCTTTTGACCATGAATTCTTGCTGGAATCTACAAGGAATGGTGAATGGCCAAGAATGAAGCGATGTCAGAAGAATCCACAATGGCATGGATCAAAATAATGGACATTTCAAGGGAAAAAAAAACATGTGAGTAAAAGTCAAGTCCAGAAAAGGAGAGATTTGTGTGGAAAAAAAACAGCTCTGCTACAGGGAATGCCACCCTGGGAAAGCTGGAATTGGACTACTTTGAAGAAGCAAGAACAAATGGTGAGGCATCAGTGGTTATGGTTGGCAACCTTCAGTCTCGAAAGACTATGGTATAAGCCTACAGCACCCAGTGTTCCCAAGCGGTCTCCCATCCAAGTACTAACCAGGCCTGACCCTGCTTAGCTTCCAAGATCAGACAAGATCAGGAATGTGCAGGGTAACAGTTGCTGCATCAGTGACACTGAAACAATAATGCCAGGCTCTGAAGTGACTTAAAGGTCATCCGAGAGCAGGACTGTGAGTGAAGGAAATGCATCTGAAATATATGAGCCAAATAATCGAATAAAGGCCTCTTTAACTCTAGTCAGAAACTGGTTTTCTGGAGAAGAGAGCAGATATGCAGTACTTGGAGTACTTCAGCAGTACTTGGAGAAGAGAGCAGATATGGATTGTCACAGGTTCTCAGCTCCCATTTCCAAACCTTCCCACCTGCATATGCTGTTGCCACAGGTCTGTGGGCCTGTGGCCAACAGGTGCTCTGCCCTTGAAAACCATTTGGAGACCTCAGTTGATGCATCTGGGGGGGCCTCCTATGTATGCCACCATTAGCTGGCAGAGAGGCAGATGGCCTTCTCTGTGGCACTGCCAAAGCTGTGGAACTCCCTCCCACTTGAATTAAGAAGTGCACCCTTTGGTGGGGGCTAAAACTTTTTTTATTTCATCTGGCTAGTGTATTTTTTTTTGCACTTTTTCACAGTCTGTCACTTGAACTCGTACTGTGCATGCAACAGGTTAAACAGCTGTAATGACACAGGGCCCAATCCTATCCAACTTTCCAGCACTGATGTAGTTGGACCAATGGGATGTGCATGACATTCTGCATTGGGGGAGTGAGTAGTCACAGAGACCTCATCAAGGTAAGGGAATGTTTGTTCTCTTACCTTGGGGTTGAATTGCAGCTGCATCGGTACTGGAAAGTTGGGTAGGATTGGGCCCACTGTCACTTGCAACTTCCTGTGGCTGCAGACAGACAACTCATTTTCAGACCTGAAGACAGTATAAGAGAGGCATCCTTTGCTTCTTTTGTCCTATTGCTCTCTCTGGTGAAACAGGTTTTGCACGTTTTTGACATGCTGCAAAAACCCTGCTGAGCCAACCTAATTGGCCAAACTAGATGTTAGTTGAGCTTCTCAGTCAGAGGGAGGTTTAACACCTAGAAACGATCAGGAAGAGATTCTCTCTCTCTTTTTTAATAAATAGAAGCCATGAGGAGCCCAATTTGGCGTGGGACTGTGGTGCATGGGGAAGGGACAGTAACACAGTTCTCTGCCTCCCAAAGCGGTTATTTGCCCTTAATTAACTATTTGTTGCAAAACATACCTGAAAAAGACTGGGGAAAAAAAATTTGTGAAGCCTTCCCTCTTGTTTTGGTGGACGTTCCTCAAAGGCAGGGAGGGGAAACCTTTCTGGCAAACGGGCCAGATGTTCGTTAATGACATCCTCACATTATTGCCAAACTTCTAGGTTGCTAAGCTCTCAGAAGTGGCTGCACAGAGCGGCACAGAAACTCTGTACACCTGGGCAGGCAGCTCTGCTGTTCCCTGTCCAGAACACAGCAAATGGAATGTGATGCTGACCTCACAAGCTGAGCTGGGTGCAAACTGGATGACATTGGGTGGCGGTTCAGATCTGGCTTGCAGGCCGTAGGTTGCTGACCCCTGTTCTCAGGAGGCCATGGTGATACACCCGAAGGAGTTCATGGTGGAGCAGCCTATACATGATGTATCTTTTTTATCATCACATTGGCCCTGTGAGGAAGGTCAGGCTGAGAGTGAGTGGCCTAAGGCCAGCCAGTGAGCTCCATGTCTGAGTGGACCTTTCACCCTGCTGACTCCGCACTGCCCACTCCCCAACATGTGCGGTCTGATGACCTATTGCTATTGCAATTATCCTGGTAGGCTACCACTAATTGTCTGTCACAGCTCCATTCATAGAGCACAGCAAACCCTGAATACTCTTCAAATCATCACAGACTCATTCCACTCCATATGCCTTCATTTTCGGTCAGCTGGCAGACATTTTTGCGCTTTGCTTCTCTGCTGCTCTTTACTTTGTCATTTACACTCGATGTGACTCGTATTAATTGGAGGCATTGGGCCAGATGCCACCATCGTTCAGGCACCAGCATCAAGCTCGAGCCAACTGCAACAAGATCAGCCGCAGAGTTCCCCTGGTGACAGCCTGTGCCATCCGCCAACAGCACGCACAAGCCCCTTCCAACTCCTTGGCGATCACTAGCCAAAACAAATTGAGCAGGCAACCATGCTCATTTTCCCACCATAGTCCTTTTGCTCCCATATGGAGGAGGCATCTCAAGCCATATGCATCTCGCTCTGACATGCTGCAAGATTCTCTGCCCCACCCCAGCCGAAAATACATTACGTGCAGCCAAAAATATCTCCAGTTCTTTCAGCGATGCCAAGCAGCCAAAGATACTCTCACCTCGGAGGTATCACCTGCTCTCCTTCCTTCTGTGAATAATCACACTTTTCCCCCTTTGCCTTTGACACAGGATAAAACTGCTGGTGTTATAGGAAAGAGCCAATTAAAGGTCAAAAATTCAACTTTTTTTTTCTCCCCTCTTCTGTTCTACCCTGTATAAATGTACTTCTGTCAAAGAGAAGCAATCATGCCTGAAAATGCACTTTATAGGGGCTGAGAGAGAGAGAGAGAGAGAGAGAGAGAGAGAGAGAGAGAGAGAGAGAGAGAGAGAGAGAGAGAGAGGATCAGTTTCTTGACTTAAAGTATGTAACATTTAAATATCAAAGAAACTTTGTTTTCTAATGAGAGAACTACTGAGGAGGGGAGAAATGAATTATATGCTTGATGTAGACTGAAGGCTGGGAAAATTAAGATCATTTCCCATGGTGTGAATGCACTGATTTCAGTTTGTGAGAGTAAATTAAACCTTTGGGAGAATTTGTCTTCCATTAAATTGAACAGCTAAACAGGCACAGAAGATTTTAATGTCACCACCAACAAACCCCAAAGGTTAGACAAAGAAAACAACCCCCCCCCCCCCAAGTCTTTTTTTTTCTTCTCCTTCCTTTGGACATTTCTTTCTGCCTCAGCAAAAAAAAAAAAAAAGAAAAAGAAAAAGTAAAAAAAAGACAGGGGGGAGGATTGTAAATGTATGGAGGAAAGAAAGAGGCAAGTCTTGAAAGATCATAATTCCATTGCTATACCATATGCTATTAATGTCTGTCAACACTGTTTAGCCAGCAACTGCTGACAGAACCATATTTGCTATCTAAATACATCATAAATAAATCAGTAATGAACTGCTTTAGTAAACCTTCTGCACTGATTGGAAATACAGATCGAGTAAACAAACTCAACGAGGAGCGCTTTGCAATGGGAAGGATCTACAACTGTTTAGTGTAAATGACAAAGTCACTCACACCTCTCTCTTGCCTGGCATGTTAAAAGATGGGTAAAGGAAGATCTTGATGGCAAAAGCGTTTAATCAATGGGAGAAAAATGTGCCTGTCAGTGTTCATCATAATTTTTTTTAAAAATTTTTTTAATGTTATCTTCACAGGGTGGGGGAAAGGAGTGGATTATTTAGCAGCAATGACACGCATAGCCAGGCAAAGGGACTGGCAGAGGGGGAAGATGGGTAAAATGGAAGGGAAAAAATATACAAGCAGTACAGAAATATATTCTGGCTACACAGTATGTACTTTTAAGGACTGGTTCACTTGTATGTGGGAATGAGCCATCAGAGATCAACTGTCACAGGCCAAGCTTTTGTGTCACACAGCCTTAAAACTGTGCTTTTCAAAGCCACCAGGTCGCACATTTGGCTGTCCCTTAGTGGGAATGTATTAATTAAAAGCATATCTTGCTTTCCTTCCATCAGCGGATTCAAGGCAGCACACACCAGGTTATCAATAATAACCCATTCAGGCACTGACCAGACTTAGACCTGCTGAGCTTCAGCAAGGTGGCTGCAGTATCTGCCCGCAGACTAAAAACCTGAACCGTTCATGCTGCAGAGTAGAGTTACTCTGCTGTATACCAGAGCTGGCATTGGCTACAGCGCTGAAGAAACTGAACTACAAATATGCGAGCTCCTCCCACTATCTTCTCAGTCTTAGCCTCCCACCTCTAAGAAGGAAACAGTCATAATGACCTACCTTTCAGGGGTGGTGTAAGAATTACAGCAAGATAAAGTTGTGGTCGGCAACTACCTCAGCTTTCAAGGGAACTGGAGAAGTTCCTCAAGGACAGGACTATAGCTATTAATCATGGCGCCTGTGACCCTCCAGTACATTTCTGAGTACTAGTTGCTGGGACAGCAATAGGGGGGAAGTGCAAGGACACTCATATGTTGCTTGTGGGCTTTGTGGAAGCTGCTGTGAGAACAGGACACTGGGCAAGTGGCCAGTGGCATAGCTAATGCATTTGACACCCAGGGCAGTTGTCACCCCCTCCTCTTAGTTGGCAACCTTCAGTCTCGAAAGACTATGGTATCGCGCTCTGAAAGGTGGTTCTGGAACAGCGTCTAGTGTGGCTGAAAAGGCCGATTCGGGAGTGACAATCCCTTCCACACTGGGAGCAAGTGCAGTCTGTCCCTGGTCTGTCTCCCTGGCTATGGGCCTTCCTTCTTTGCCTCTTAGCCTCAGACTGTTGGCCAAGTGTCTCTTCAAACTGGGAAAGGCCATGCTGCACAGCCTGCCTCCAAGCGGGCCACTCAGAGGCCAGGGTTTCCCACTTGTTGAGGTCCACTCCTAAGGCCTTCAGATCCTCTTGCAGATGTCCTTGTATCGCAGCTGTGGTCTACCTGTAGGGCGCTTTCCTTGCACGAGTTCTCCATAGAGGAGACAAAATTTTAATGTCTCCAACTGACTTCCTATTCCCAGTGCAATGCAAAGACTGTTTTCGGAGCCTAAAGTCCTAGAAAACGATGAATACAATAGTCATATGTTATATCGGTCATGACATGAGAATGGATGATGGCCGGATCCCAAAGGATCTCCTCTATGGAGAACTCGTGCAAGGAAAGCGCCCTACAGGTAGACCACAGCTGCGATACAAGGACATCTGCAAGAGGGATCTGAAGGCCTTAGGAGTAGACCTCAACAAGTGGGAAACCCTGGCCTCTGAGCGTCCCGCTTGGAGGCAGGCTGTGCAGCATGGCCTTTCCCAGTTTGAAGAGACACTTGGCCAACAGTCTGAGGCAAAGATGGAAGGCTCATAGCCAGGGAGACAGACCAGGGACAGACTGCACTTGCTCCCAGTGTGGAAGGGATTGTCACTCCCGAATTGGCCTTTTCAGTCACACTAGACGCTGTTCCAGAACCACCTTTCAGAGCGCGATACCATATTCTTTCAAGACTGAAGGTTGCCAACTATATTCAAGGTGCTTATACCTGGGAACTCTTGGCTAGGAAAGTTGACCCTGCCCATGCTAGAGGGTCAGCTCTGCATGGCTATGCCATGGCTGGAGATTTGGTGGGAACAATGGATAATATCCAGACAGACAACACCATAGAGCTATTAACTTTGGTAGCTAGATGGAATCTTTATGTTTAGAGCTGTAGACAAATGATCAGGGACGATCATCCCTTTCAGTCCCTGCTTCAGGACTTCCAAGCACACAGCTGGTTGCTGTTAGAACACTGGAGCAGACCAACCTTGTTCTGAGCCCCAAACAGGTAATTCTTATATCCTTATGGTTGTGCGATTATAATCGCACAGTCTCCACTGAGCCCAGCAATGGTCCTTTTGTGGTCCCCGTGCACCGAACTGTCCTTACATTATGAGGGGTACGATCTGCCCTGTGGCCCTCTCTCGGGCTTCTTACTGTGCTGAAGCAGCAGCAGAAAGTACACGCATGCCCTTGGGTATAAAGCTCCAGGCTATGGTGAGTAATGATGGGACAAGCTGCTGACGGTGGTACAGCTTGATTGATGATTTTGCAGTACAGTTTCCACATGGTTTTGATGCCGGAGCAGGTGAAGCGGTTTTGAGCAGGACTCATTCTGGCAGGCAGGCTTCGTTCACATCCAGCCCTCACAAGTGAAGCTAGCTGGGGGGTCCTTGAGAATAATACGACGACTAATAATACGGGGAGGGGAGAATATATAGGCATAAATGCCTTCAAGGTCAAAAATGCCAAAACATGCATGGATCGGTGACTCTCTTTAGTGAGAAGAAATTGCCGGGGCTAAATGCCATTTATTCAGTAAGAGAAAAAAAGCTTTAAAAGTCATATAGCACGCTCCACTTATACAGGGTGCATCAATTCAAACTCATTTTGTCCAATATGAGAGATGGATAGTATAAGCAAAAGCTTTACGGCTTAGTTTTACACAATCACGGCTCAGAGGTTATTATTTTAGGGCTGCTGTCCTGAGATAAGTCGCTCTGGGCCGGGTTCAGATGTAGCCAAGATTTCCCGGTATAAGAAGAAGTATCAGGGATCTCTCAGAACTGAAACTTGGGCTTTCACCCTCCCATATTTCCCTTACCTTTGCACGCCATCATACTCTCCCTGACTTCCAGTTTGAGACAAATCATGGGTTGCCCTTACATACATATTGGCAGACAGTGGATCGCGCTTGCCACACATGTTCACACATTCAAGGAATTGAAAGCTTTTTTTTTTTTTTTTGGCTCCCCATCTTTGTTCACAGCCCTGCACCATTCACATAACATGGGACTGGCTCGCATCTCAACCAAAATGATTTAGGGCACAATCCTAACCAGGTCTACTCAGAAGTAAGTGCCATTTTGTTCAATGGGGCTTACTCTCAGGAAAGTGTGGTTAGGATTGCAGCCTTAGTCTTTCTCAGACTCATACAGTTCCTCTATCACCCTCCCATTGCAATCTGGTTGCCCTTACATGCCCTGCCCCCCCAGCCCACTCATTGTTTGTGCAGGTGAGGCAGGTAACAGAGACATAAATCAATGCCCAGTGCAGAGAACTGGTACCTTGGGGTGGGGTGATGAGATGTAATAGTAATAGAAGTGATTTTATTCTGGTGCAATCAGACCCAGTGGCATCACTAGGATTTGCTTCACCCGGTGCGGGAGGCCTGCGCGTCACCCCATGTAGTGAGCGGGGCAACGCCCCAGGTGAGTGTGGTGATGTACTATCGCACCACCCCCACCGGTTTTTTGGCTGTACCTTTTGATAGAACACAGATATTTCAATGTGGTTTGTTTCATTGCATTCTGCATGAAAATACGCATTGATTGATATATAACATGATGGTATTATTCCTCCAAATTCTGATTTTAGTGATTTTGAAAACTTGTAGAGTCTCTCTCTCTCTCTCTCTCTCTCTCTCTCTCTCTCTCTCTCACACACACACACACACACACACACACACACACACACCCTGTGTCAACTTACTAACAACTTATTGCAGCAGTTCTCAAACTTTTAGCACTGGGACCCACTTTTTAGAATGAAAATCTGTCCAGGACCCATTGGAAGTGATGTCATGGCCAGAAGTGACATCATCAAGCAATTAAAATAAATAATTAAATTAAAATAAAATAATTAAATAAGGGGGAACCAGTCCCACAAAGTGAATCTACTCTGAAGTAAGTCCTATTGTGTCAATGGGGCTAACTCTCAGGAAAGTGTGGGTAGGATTGCACCCTGTGAGCCCAATCCTATGCATGTCTACTCTGAAGTAAGTCCCACAGTGGTCAATGGAGCTTATTCTGTAGTCTGCCTGCAATAACAACCCCCCAAAAAGAATCAGTGAGATTTCCAGCCCTCCCCAGTGCCCAGTTTAAAGTTCTTCTATTTCATGCATATCAAAATAAAGACCCACCTGGCTTCACAAGTGCAAAATAGAAAACTTTCCCCTTACCTTTCAAGCCTCTTTTTTGTTCTTTTTAGGGGGGGGGGGAGGCTGCTTTCTGCTGGTGGGAAACTTACAGCTCGGCACTCAAGTGACATGTCATTCTGGTGCTTCAGCACCTACACCAGCCCAGCATCCTTACTGCCTTACAGCACATTTTGTGTTTCCTGGAGTCAGTGGTTTGGCGCTCACAGCGGTAGCCTGATAGGCCTGATAGCCTGATAGGCTGTTCCACAAAAGCCAAAAAGAGTCTTGTAGCATCTTACCAAGACTAACCGATACATTTCAGCACAAACTTTCAAGGATTGGCCTTTTCCTTGCTGGTGGTCTTCAAACAGAGGTTGAACAGCCATCAATGGGGAATGCTTCAGCTCTGGATTCCTGCATCAAGCAGGGAGTGGGCTAAATGGCCAAAAAGACCTCCTCTAACTCTAGGATTCTAAACACCAAGAATAAAATATAGGTATCACTGGTTCAGTTTTATTACAAGAAATACATGTCTAGGCTATTGAACTAGCATATGGTTTTTTAAAGTCCAAATTAAAGGTGACTGCCTTGGTGTCAATTAAGGCCCCAGCACATTATACCAGAAGAATAATCTTAAGTAAGGTATCACAGAGATTATCTGCTTTAATTTATTCCCAATCTTATTTTAGTAGCACAGGTTTTTTTATTTTTTGTCCCAACTGGTTGGAAGAATTTAGGATGGAATAAAATGAGCGCTAATTTATAACTATACCTGTGACAGACAATCCTTAAGAAAAAGAAAATGATCTCACACAAGGACAATTAAAGTAGTTCTCAGTGTCTCTTATTAATCCCTTCAGATGCATAACTCTTTACTCTGTTTCTGTTCACATCAGAGTGAAGATATTTCCCTCCCTCCCCTCTTGATAAGTTCTTTTTTATTCACCAGATTCACAGAGGATTGGTAGGTGGAGCCCTCAGTATAAAAAACTGGTCCCTTTACACAAAGGGTTATATGCTTAGAATCTGTGATATTGCCCATTTATTCTGCCCTAGTCAGCAGGGCAACCTATCTGTGCTCAGCAGTAGAGAGAGAGAGAGAGAGAGAGAGAGAGAGAGAGAGAGAGAGAGAGGAATAAATCATTGTGAATGAGTGTTAATCTGTTGATCCTGCATTTACTAGTCACCTGGAGTTAGGGAACTGACTACTAAAATAACAAGATGGGAAGAGGAGGATGCAAAGGCTATGGGTGGTCATAGTGGTGGAATGAATGGGTGGACTACGATCTCACCAAGTCATGTACAAATATAGATGCAGAGTCTCTTTTGATAGTATTATTAAAAAGCATCTGCATCCACTATCGGACCAGGTTCCCTGAGGTGCCATTTGTTCTTATGACAACCTGCAGAGATGGCTGGAACAGGCTTGCTCCTAAGTAGCATCTGAAGAAGAGCTTGTGCAAAAAAAGAAACAGAGGCAGCCCATCAGGGTGACAAACATATATTTTACAACCTTTTGCTTTATATGCAAATATATCTTCTCTCTCTCTCTCTCTCTCTCTCTCTCTCTCTCTCTCTCTCTCTCTCTCTCTCTCTTCTACATATATTTACTGGTTATTTGTATAAGCTTTCCTAGGCAAAACAGCACCATGCATAATTCAGGGCTCAAATTGTCACAAACAACAGGGGAAGCACAAGAGAGCCACTGGTTAATAACTCCTAACAAAGAAAGCTGCTGGCCCTTGAATGTGCCTGGGATTTACTCCCCCTGATCTGGATGCCTTGCTTCTTAATCCCGGATGTGTTTGATGTGTAATTCGGGCTATCCTAGCTCTGTAATGAGGAAAATGTTTTCTGCATATGGTCAGGAGCCTTCCATGTCATGTGGCTTTCTCCAGAGGTGCCATGCATTGGGTCCTTAGCCAAAGGATGCCTACAAATGAGGTCTGAGGAACTTGACAGACCTTCAAACAAAAGTGTAGTCCTTGCTTTCCCCTTAGTTCACTTTTACTAACTACTTTTTGGTGGTTAGTAAACAAGGTAGTTAGTAAACGAGAGTGACAGAGGAATTGATTTTTGTTTTTTTTTAAACTTCTGGGTAAGCCAGGGAGTTTAATCTCTTGTTTTTGATTGTGAGTCTGGATAGACTGTAGTGTTCTGAATTAACAGTCTTATGAACCTGCTTTATACTGAGTTGAGCCCCTGGTTCACCTAGCCCAGGGTTGTTTCTTCTGGCTCCCTTGAATAGACAGAGGGGGTCTCTTAGTGTTGTTACCTGAGCTCTTGTCTACTGGAGAGGCCAGAAACCGAACCCAAAACCTTCTGTATACAAATTAGGCATTCTGCCCCTGAACAACTGCCCCCCCTTACGAAAGCAGCCCTGGAATAGTCTCCAGGTGTGCCTGACACTGTTTCTCACCAGTATGGAGAATGGCAAAGTATTCTATGAGTCACATCATGGGCATGTGGAAAGCAATTTTTTTTTTTTTAACACAGAATATGTAACTTGGCTTTCTTACGTGAACCATCTCAGCCCTTACTTGTGAAGAAGACACCCAGATGGTTCTTGTTTAGGGTCACCCAAATTTTAGAGCTGGCTACATGCACCACAACTGATCCCAGGCACTGAAAATAAGTCCCAGGGCTAAGCCCTAGATGGAACCTCAACATGTGCTCTCCCCCCCCCCAATATAGATGAGCATTAAAAAATATAACTCTATTTAGTCACTTCCTGCATTTCAAATTGAAAGTAAATTTTTAAAAAAGAAGATGAATGTACAATATTTCTCCCCTTTTTTTTCAGTGTCAGCCTTCTGGGCTTACGTTGGCCTAGAGAGGGTATAAAATGCACTGAGAAAGGGATAGTGGACACTTGGTTGGAGAAGCAGAGAAGCAGGTGGGGGGGAGGTGATTAGCCAACTGGCCCAAGTTGTCAGTGTTCATGCACTGTGTTTCAGGCTGGGGCACAAGCAGTGGTACAGAAGCATCTCCCCTGCTGCTTACACGTTTCATTTTTTGCTGTCTTCCTGTCCACAAAAATAAAAGGAGGTGGGGAGAGGGAGAGGAAGAAAGAGCTGCTAATTTATAAGGCCTGAAATAGCAGCTGCTAATGGGCTTTTGCACTCGTTCTTTAGTCACTGCAAGGTCACAGTCAGAACTGGCCTGTGTTTGATTTTAAAGCAAAATCCAGTTTTTCACATCTATCTGACATTTATTAAAAACACACACATACAAACGAGCAGAGCTTGGAAGAGAAAACAAAAGGTAACACTGGCACACAGTTCCTGCCTTCTGGCATCTGTCCCTGGTAAATAGCTGTGTCTTTTCTAGGGGATTTTGGAACAGCTTTTAAAAGTTGCATTAGCATGCATTAGAATTATTACAATATTTCCTTCAAGTAGCTCTCAGTGGAGCATATATGATTCTACCTGCAACCACCTTGTGTGGTAGTATGACTGAGAGCAGATGACTGGCCCAAGGTCACCCAGTGAGGATCATAGCTGATTGGGGATTATGATCCTAGACCTCCTCATTCCTAGACTGGCACACTAACCATCACACCGCACAGGCTTTGAATTGACCATTCTCCAGGCTTTATTCTCCTTCCCTGAATACCAGAGGCTGATGCCTCAGTCCTATTGGCACTTATCACCGCCTGAACAAGAGCAGCCAGTTCCACATGACAGCAGGCTCCAGATGCCTGCTGGCCCCAGTGAGTACGCGTTGGGGGTGGGAAGGAGGCTGGGAGTGGGTAGAACAGGGAATAAACTGGGGCAGGGAGGAGGGTGGATCAGGACCAGGAAGGAATGGGCTTGGTGGCAGCAGCATCCACCAAATCTAAACCCCCTTTCCTCCACAATCCTGGATCCATCTGGGCTTGCACCAGCTGTAGATCTGGCACAGGTCCAAGCAGACCCAGTTGCCTTGTATAGGCCTACCTCAGCACAAGTGAACAAATGTTCCCTTATCCTGAAGAGACTTCCAGAGGCCAAACTCCTCCATGGAATACAGTGAATGCAAAACTCCTCAGGGAGTTATTTAGGATTGGGCTGCCCAACTGAAATCCTATGCACACTTATTTGGAGGTGAGCTCAATGGAACGTGTGTCTGAATAAGCATGAACTGGATTGGGTAAATTATCTGGAGCGTCTGCATAATGTGTGAAAGCACATGTGCCTGAACACTGCAGCGCATCATGCAGCACTGTTACCCTGCACGTGCCTGATCTTGTCTGATCTCGGAAGCTAAGTAGGGTCAGGTCTGGTTAGTACTTGGATGGGAGACTGCCTGGGAATACCGGGTGCTGTAGGCTTATATCATAGTCTTTCGAGACTGAAGGTTGCCAACCATCATGCAGCACACAACCCATCTTCTCACACCCCACAGTTGTTGGAATTCATTCTGAGAATTATATTATATTATATTATATTATATTACAGAAGAGTATGGAAATGCATAAGATTATCTCGGTTTTCAGTGGTGAAATGCTGAAAGGTAGGCATTGCTATAAATGCTGAAAGGTAGGCATTGGTCAGTCTGTGGAACTCCTTGCCACAGGATGTGGTGCTGGCGTCTAGCCTAGACGCCTTTAAAAGGGGATTGGATGAGTTTCTGGAGGAAAAATCCATTATGGGGTACAAGCCATGATGTGTATGCGCAACCTCCTGATTTTAGGAATGGGTTAAGTCAGAATGCCAGATGTAGGGGAGAGCACCAGGACGAGGTCTCTTGTTATCTGGTGTGCTCCCTGGGGCATTTGGTGGGCCGCTGTGAGATACAGGAAGCTGGACTAGATGGGCCTATGGCCTGATCCAGTGGGGCTGTTCTTATGTTCTTATGTTCTTATACGGTTTGGCAGGCCTGGGAAATATGAAGGGTGGAGCTATGCCCAATTAACATTTTACAGCATTTTGTACTAATGATTGTATTACATAAAGAGATTAATTGCTGAGACGGCTGGAATTTTGTCAGTTTTATTGGCTGCGGCGATGGGCATTGTGCTTGCTTTTTTTTGTCCTGCAATGGAAAGGGCCTCCCCTCCCTTCACCACCTCCCCAACCCAGCCCTGCCCTGTGCTGAGAGGGTTAATCGAGATGAGTGACAGCCTTTCTGCATGATTTACAACTTGGAACCCTGTAGTGAAACCAGTGCTTGATGGATGATCCTGAAAGACGGAGACTAACCATAAATCATGTCTTTGAATCATTGACAAAGATAAAGGAGGGGAAGAAAAGGCACTGGCATTGACATTCATTCTCCCAATAATGTACATTGACTAGTTACAATACAGAACCTTAATTAAAAAAAGACGACTCTGGAGTCGTCACCTCGGTGGGCAGGGAGTGCTACTGTGGACATGCTCTCTTCCACTGCAAATAAAAGTTCACCAGAAAGCCTGAAACATTTGTCAAAGAGAAATGGGAAACCGGGTGTACGCTGAAACGGCCACCTAGCAGTCCTGCCCCAGTTCTGCAAAGGCCCTTTCCTCACTATGCTAGTGGGACACGCAATTGGGATAGGAAACTCAGTAACTGTTGACAGCTAAAGCCTCCCTGCCCCTACTGTGATTCTGGGGTGCTTTCGCAACCCCGCCTGCACCCTGCTATTTGTTAAAGAAAGAAGAAAAAACAATACACTCGGGACAAACACACATGCACACATATCGATCAATATGTACAGGGTGCCTACAAAGATTGTGTGGATTTGGGATTGAAACCATTTAAACCTGCAAAGTAGGGACTTTGTGGTCACGCTGTAGTTTGGCCTACAGTTATACACCATATTGTAGAGGTCAGCTGCTAAAAATGTACTTGCTCGGAACTGTGTGTGAAAACTAGAGCTAACATTAATTTGGTGGAGGGGATTCTCACTCAGATGTTGACTTGGCATGTGGCTGTCACCAAACCCCATAAATAAAACTGAATACAACCACAGGTTGACAGTTGTTCACATATGATAGTATAAAAGGAAAAATAATCACATGTGCAGTGGTCCAAACTGTTTATGATTGGGATCAGATCCCAAAGCAAAATGCCAAAAAGGAGGAAAAAACTCCCCAGACATTTTTCAGCACTTTCCCCTGAAGATTCACAGCCCAATCCTATTCACACTTTTCTGGGAGTAAGCCCTATTGACTCTAATGGGACTTACTTCTGAGTAGACATGCATAGGATTGGGCTGACAGCCATCTCATGTGAAGAGACGTAAGGACTGAAGAGAAAAAAAGCTATAAGGCAGGGGTTCGCAAAGGACAGCCTGCAGGCCAGATCTAATCTGAGTTCTGCACAACTGCTACAACCAGGATGACTTGATGGCATCATCTCTGAATGTCCAGCCCCTTTGCCTGAAAAGGTCGCTGACCCCTGCTTCAAGGCAACAGGTTAAGCACTCAACACTGATGCTTAACCATTCATAACAAAATCACATCTATTTAAGTCAAATCTGCGTGGCTTGGGCCACCACATTAACCTTTCCATTCCAGTATTGTAATCTTCCACAATAGGAGAATTCTCTGGGAGAAAAGGGGAGTGCCTACCTCTTCACCTTCTTCCCGCTTGGAAGTAAGTGTTGCATAGATAATCTCTGGAAAGAAATGGGGATTTAATAGATCCATTTGGGTAAGCCACATATTCAATGTTGGTGCTGAACTACACAAGCATTAAGCCTGCATCATCTATCAATCTCACAGTTGCATGCCATCTAAGTCTACCGAGTATTGTTTCCATCTCACCATACAACAAGCAGCAAGTCCTCATGAATACTGAAGAGCTCTCTAAACACAGCACATCTTTTGTTTCTAAAGATCTAGGCAGTTTGGAGTGGCACAATTTTGTCGCTGTAAAATGCATTTCCGAAGAATGGTCCCTTGCTCCTCCCAGTGTCCTGTTTTTCTGTGTATAAATGGCATAAATCATTCCTTTTAGCATTAGGAACATTCAGAAAAGCAGCTTCTTACCAAATCCTGTTTATATGAGTCATTAATATGTCAATCATATGGTCACATTTGTTGGTATTTCAAGTACGCTGTATATAAAAACAACAATAATAAATTGGTTTAGGTAAATCCAATATCTTCAGTTCACATTCTTATTTAATATTTGTTACTTCATTCTGAGAGCAAAGTCATCTATAAAACAGGAAAGTGTTACTCAAAACCAATAACATTTCTTGTGGTGTCTGAAAGACGAAAATTTGACCGTCTTGCAATCAACAGATTGTTTAGGAAGTTGCCTTAGACGGAGTCAGACCATCTATCCAATATTATCTGATCTGAACAGACAGCCGAGGGGGCAGCTCCAGAAGTGGACAGATTTCCCAGAACTACGACCTAAGATTCTTTAATAAGAGATACCAGGAACTGAATTTGGGACTTTATGTATATGGAAAGTATGTGTACCGGAATGGAGCTATGTCCCCTCCCCTTTTCTGACGATGACAAAGACTGTCTCCTTTGAAAACTCATGATACAGTCTAGGTTGGTGGCAGGTTCTTCTGGGTCCTGAGACATCACAACCCTAGGCAATGCTGCTGTGTGCATGTGTGCTCATGTGTCTCGCTGCAAGGCTTTCTGCCCTCTGTTGCCTTTGGTTGGCAACCTTCAGTCTCGAAAGACTATGGTATAAGCCTACAGCACCCAGTATTCCCAGGCGGTCTCCCATCCAAGTACTAACCAGGCCTGACTCTGCTTAGCTTCCAAGATCAGACGAGATCTGGCATGCGCAGGGTTCCTATTCTTTCTCCTCACTCCCCCCCCCCCCAGCTTCCCTTCCTTTTTTTCTCCCTGCCAGCCCACCCTCTTGCTTAATGGAGTGGTATGGGTTGGCAGACAGCTGCGTGGGTAGCTCAGAGAGTGAAAGAAGAGGAGCTACTCCTGGCTGCCTAGGCTTCTTCCTACATGGCACTCCCTTTGATACGACAGGGCTAGCCACTTGGGAGCAATTCATCCCCTTTGGCCAGTGGAAATGTAGGAAGAGAAGTACCCATATCAATCTTTCATGGGCACCTCTATCTAACCCCCTCTGCTGACCAATCAGGGTTATTCCCAGGTGGCCTATGCATTACTGCAGGGACTGCCTCTTCACAGCAACCCCTACGGCTGTCTCATGGGTCATAGTATCCTAGAAGTCTACGGGAAGAGCAATCCTAATTTGCACCTGAGCCAGCTTAAGTCCCTTGCACTGGCTCCTAAGTATTGTGAATAGGCCTTAAAGCATGATTGCAACTACTCAGGAGCTGGCTAGGCCAGCACAAGAATATGTGCTGGCCTAGCAGTGCTGGACCTGGTCCCAGAAAAAGTACATTTGTGCCAGCTTGGGCAGGCTGGCACAGGGGGCTGGAGAGGATGGTAGGACGGTGGTTCAGGAGGTGCATCAGGCCCGAGGGGGTGACTGACTGTGGCGGCGCACACTGGATCCTAACCCCTGGCCCCTGCCCAACTAGTGTTACATGGGCCGCTCAGATTTGTGCCTGTGGAATCGTGGGCACAGATCTGAGTAACCCCATATGGCTGGCTGGTGCGCTGCATGGGGTAAGGTAAATAAAATCCCCTTCCTCCAAGTTGTGCCCCAGCTGGCACCTACCTTGCTCTGGTTTCAGCACAGGCCACTTGGCCTGCCTGTTCAAGCACAAGTTAGGATTGTGTCCTAAGTCACATATAGAAGGAGGAAAATATTAATTCAAATGATATTGTCTTAAGATGCTTCTAGGCTGCTAGAATTTGCATGGCAACTACCTGAGGGCCCTTGTGTGGACATGTCCTACACAAGACCCTACAGCTGGCACTGTCCATGACCACAATCATCCATTTGTCTTTCAAGAGTGACAACACTGTCTCATACACTGTCTCAACAGTCCCGAAACAGGTGTAAAGAAACAATGAAAATAGAATGCTGTTATTTACAACTAAATCAAAGGATAAATAAATGACCTGGAGACAGGGTTGAGCAGTGAGGTGGCAAAGTTTGCAGACGACACCAAACCTTTTCGAGTGGTGAAGACCAGAAGTGATTGTGAGGCGCTCCAGGAGGATCTCTCCAAACTGGCAAAATGGGCAGCAAAATGGCAGATGCATTTCAATGTAAGTAAGTGTAAAGTCATGCACATTGGGGTAAAAAAATCAAAACTTCACATATAAGCTGATGGGTTCTGAGCTGTCTTTGATAGATCAGGAGAGAGATTTTGGGGTGATGGTGGACGGGTTAATGAAAGTGTCAACCCAATGTGCGACGGCAGTAAAGAAGGCCAATTCTATGCTTGGGATCATTAGAAAAGTTATTGAGAACAAAACGGCTAATATTATAATGCTGTTGTAAAAATCAGTGGTAAGGCCACACCTAGAGTATTGTGTCCAGTTCTGGTCGTCACATCTCAAAAAGGACATAGTGGAAATGGAAAAGGTGCAAAAGAAAGCGACTAAGATGATTACGGGGCTGGGGCACCTTCTTTACGAGGAAAGGCTACGGAGTTTGGGCCTCTTCAGCCTAGAAAAGAGGCGCCTGAGGGGGGACATGATTGAGACATACAAAATTATGCACGGGAAGTATAAAGTGGATAGAAAGATGCTCTTTACACTCTCGCATAACATTTGCACCTAGCTTGCCATAATTTTTCCATGCACTTCCCCACTTTTAGGCAATCTAAAATGCAACCAAAAAAGAACTATAACTCACGGTGAAGTAGCAATTGGGGATGGCAAAGCAATGTGTCTGAGGCATAGCATGGCAGGCAATAACATCTGCCCAAGTTATTGGAAATGTCTGGCCCAGAAATCAAGTTGCAAAATCTCCTGGCAGGGCAGTGACCGTCCTTCCATTGCTTCCAAGACTTTGCTTTAGGAGGAGAAAGGCCTCAGAGAGATTCAGATCCTGAATGGATAGCTTCAATTTCTTTTTGTTTATGGCAAATGCCAAACAAAATCAAGAAGAGCAGGGAGAAAAGGACAAGTTCCCAGTAGGAGCCGAACCTTGATTGTGGTGTGCCAGAAGATGTAAAGGGTGGAAAAAGTTATTCTTTTTGGCAAGCAAAATATGTTTTGGCTACTATTGCTCCATGGATTAACATAGGTGGAAGAAATTGAATGCTGTTTCATCCAAACTATCCCCATTTGCCACCCACTCCCGATCCCTTCGCAAATAAATGTACATAATTTTGACTCCTGGTAGCCAACTAAAGAGTTCTGTGCTGATGTTCAGGCACCTATAATTTCAGAAATAAGTCCACGGTTGATCTGTACTAATCCCTTTGCCAACAGATTACAAACTTCCTCAAAGAACTGAGGGCCCAATCCTAAAGAGTGCGTGCCGGCTTACTGCCAGCATGCACTGTCCCACATTTGCGGTCCCTAGTTCCGGTGGAGTGCCGGTGGTAGCCCTGTGCTGGCCGGCACTAGGCTAGTGCCAGTGGAGCAGCAAAATTCCACTGCTCGGCAGTTGTGCAAACTGCTGGGCAGCGAAGAGGTAGGTGGGCATGTGGGGGGGAGGTGGGGGGAGGCATTCCAGGGTAGGGGGAGGTGAACAGGGGGCAGGGAGAGGGCAAGGAAGGGGTGTGCTGCGGGGAGGGAGCAGGGCAGGTGGGACCGATGGAGCTTTGCTCCACTGGATCCTGAGCCGCCGTGTCAGGCCGTCCCCCCGAAACGAAGACTCTGAATTCTACATCGATTCTTGTGTCATCATGGAATGGAGTAGCCCCATTGCGGGGCTACCCACTTTACCCAGAGGAAGGGGACAAAAGTCACTTTCTCCTGAGGAGGCAGCGGTGGCTGTCTGGGTTGTGCTGGATGCAGTGGCAGCCATTTTCGGCTTCGCTGCAGCCCCCACTGGGCAGCTCAGGTTTGGGCTGTGAGTTCAGGAGAAATGGGTTCTTCCTGTTTTCAGCAGAAGAAGGCTGTGCGGAGTGCTGACAGGTTGGACTTGTGACAATCACAAAGCCAGTCCTCTCTGCTTGGAGCCCTCAAATGCTACAGATTGGGTTTTGTTGTTGGTTGTTTAAGAAACAGCACCAAATAATCGTTTGACCAAACACACCAGGAGCCTGCCTTTTTAGCTTTGTTCTAAGGCTCTGCCACCACTGGGATCCACCCCCTCCCGCCCTTAAAATTTCCAGCTTCTCCACCCTTGAAATGTCACCCATACAACTTTAACTGCACCAGCACTGTGTTTGCCAAATGCTGTTGCACATTTATTTATTTAGTTCAAATTTGTAGCCCACTTTATCCCCCTCTCTGACATTCAGAATGGCATTCAATTGGTGAGAAACCAATGTGGGGCCTGTCAATATTTGCCCCGGTAGCCTCAATATGCATGGCAGCAGTGCATCTTTTCTAATGCTTCAGCAGTACTTACAGCAGCAGGCCAGTACTTCCACTACTGTAAGTGGCTCATAGGATTGTGCTGTTAGTGGACTAATAGTTGTCTGTGAGCCAGCGGTGTGATGTGGCTGCAAAAAAAGGTAAATACATTGCTGGGTTGCATTGGTGGATCTATGTCGTCCAGAGCACGAGAAGTAAAAATTCTACTGTGTCCTGGAGTCAGGCTTTACTTGAAATACTGCATTCAGTTTTGGGGCACCATGACTTAAGAAGAACATGGATCAGCTGGAGCGGGTTCAGACAAGGGCAACCGGAATGGTGATTGGTCTGACTGGGACAGTGCCTGGTTTCTGTATCTGCTTCTTAGAGCCCTGTTATAAGCAAGCAGATTACAGGAATGATGCACCGGTTTTAATGGCAATCAATCCAGGCATGCATAACAAACAAATAACACCAGTGCAGCCAAATCAAACCACATCCACTTAACCCCATGAAATCTAACATGGAGAGTATATATGTGTTGACACCATTGGTGCTACCCAAAAGAGGAGCAAGGGCAATTATTTGAATGTGGAAAGGATGTAGGATTACAGTCTGAAAAAAAAACAACACTGTTGTTTGCTTGAAATGGTAGGCAAGATGGTCCTTTTTTTATCCTTACAAACACAAACAGAAAACACCCACCCCCACCATGCTGTGAGTGGCATGAAAATGCGAGCATTTTAGCTGTTGAAGGCCCTTTTGTGATTCCTGAGAAGGAATCTGTAGGCTCAATCTGCTGCTATTTGTCCTGACAGTTTAACTGCTGAGACAAAACTCGGTGCCAGAATTTTCAACGTACTCTTCCTACTAATAGGAGGCGAGGAACAGGGAGTCTTCTGAAAAGTGTATCCATTTACACAATATTAATTAGGCTCATCATTAAGGATGGGCAGACCCAATTGGTTCCATTCCAAAAAAAAGTGTTGGCAGGAGAGCAGAACTGTTCCATTCTGCCGAGCCAAAACCTACGAAGAGGATTGCAGAGACTCGAATGGATTCGGCAGGCCGCTCCAATCGTGGACTGCGCCAGATCGCAACCTTACATGCTTTGATTCTTGAATGTGGCGAGGGAAGGCTGTTTCAGTGTCTCCTTGCTGCAGTCTACGTAAGAACACAAGAGCTTAAGAAAACCCCTACTGGATCAGGCAAAAAGCCATCTAGTCCAGCATTCTGTCTGCCATAGAAGCCCACTAGCTAACCTTGGAAAGTCCACAAATTGGAGAGAAAGGCATACTTCTCTCCCACCTTTGTTCACCTGCATCTGGTCTTCAGAGGCATACTGTTGGTGATCCTGGAGATAGTGTATAGCCATCATGATTGAGACACTGATATCTGTCCTGCAGTGGAACATCCCTGGGCCAAGTTGCATCCTTACCTCACCTGCCAGAGGTTACCCCAAACACCTGTGTCTCAAAGGTCTCCAGGTAATTTTGGAATAGGCTTGGAACTTTGGGTTCCAGTTCCAAGCTGAACCCACTTCTGCATCAGCTGGTATTTGGGAATTCTAGCCCAGTTGGGTGGCATTTAGCAGCATCTCTGGTCGTTATGAAAAAAGTCATTTTTCACAGCGCTTTGGCCAAGGGCAAATTGAGATGCAACGTGCCACTTCTTTCCCCTAACAGCTTGTTGTTGTTTTCCAATAAGGCGGCAGAGACCACAGTCAAGTGTGAGAGGAGTGACAGGGTGGGGAAAAGGACACACTGCCCACATGTTTCTTTCCACTCTTAAGTGCAGCCTCCTGGACAACTTTTCATTAAAGCACAGCCCATCGGGGGGAAGAATCACATGCGTCAGGTGGCCTCAATTTGATACCTTCTTCCTGTTTCCATCTTTTGACCTTACATGTGCTCCTTTAAACCTTGACAAAATGTCTTTTGTAAGCACAATTCTAACCCCACATCTCCGTGTGCACGCACGTGGGCACAGACACATAGATACGCCTTTCAGCATTCCTGTCCTCTCACCTTAAAAACAGCCTTGAGAACTCTTCAAGCAAAGGCAGCCATGTGGAGCTGGAGCGGTTTCCAGATTTACACAGGCCTTTTGCGAGCATCCTGTCGGGTGTTAAAAACCCCTCAGCTCCTTTGTTAGGACCACCCGGCTAGTTCTGAACCACATCTGACAAAATGATACTGTTCACTTCCAGAACCCATCACACAGTTATTCTTGGATAAAAGGTAAAGCAAATAGCAGCCAACTGCTCACTGCTGCAGAAACAAAGACCATCAAGCTATTTATCAGAGCTCCAGACAACCAGTTTGCTCGAAGCCCAGCCACCTCTCCTATTACAGCTTTAAACGATAACACGCTATAATATCACAAATGACAAATGGAACCAGGGGCCCTAACCTATGCGCGATCAATATCTGCTCTGAAATAAGAACCATCTTTAAAGTATTGACAAAAAGAGCAGGAATACATATAAAACAGCAATTCTTGGGTGATTTGTTTGGTATGGCCACTGTCAACATTCATTTGTCCATGACAGGTTTTTTTTTGTTTTTTTTAATGGAAGCGGCAAAACTCTAGGATGTGTACATTTTCTCAAAGCATTCTTGTTGCCCACTGTCTACTTTTGCTTTTACAGGAAAGCAAGCCAAAATCACTGATTTCAATGGCTTCTTCCTCTGTGGTTTAAAAATGGTTTTATTCTTTAGGCCTGGAGGCAGGATCTTCTGCTGTAATTGCAGCTGCACTGCATTTTTTCAACTAAAGGTTTTCCATGAGAAAGGAGGTGTTTGGGGTGCCTAAAACCCCACCCTATACTTTGCTTTTTTATGCCTCTTGGCAGTTCTTCAGCACTATTTGGGGCTGTGTACTTCACCTAACCTGTGTACTTCAGTACTCAAGAGCACCGTGGCAAACTCACAGGGCAAACTCCATGTCTCTGGAGATGTCCCCAGAGAACAGAGACCTCCTCTTATGAACCTCCTCTTATGAACCTCCCCAGAGACCTCCTCTTATGAACAATCCTGGGTATAGCCATCTTGAATCGCATGAGATTGCACAATATCTTGTGTGATTCACGATGACTGTGCCCGGAAGAGCTGGGCACTGCCATCTTGAATCATGTGAGAACTTCCACAATTCAAGATGGCAGTGCCCAGAAAAGCCAGGCAATGGTACCACAATGACGAGGCTCCATGATCACATGGCGCCATGATAGCAATAATTTTGGGAACTATTGGTTTGGAGGGTTGGTTTGGAGGGCGTTTTTACTGCTTACCTTCTTTCAGGCTGCGTGATCTCAACCAAGCAAAGATCATCTAACGAGCATGATGATATCACAGCAGTAAGTAGCACATCAAATTGAACACTGTTTAGCAGAATTCTAAAAATTTACATTTTTTTCCTTTTAAAAAAATTCCAGCTTTTTCTCCCCAATCTGGCACAGCACTATTCTTTCCTGTGGTTTTTGCTAAAAAAAAAAGTCACTAAAAAGTGTGATCCTACCCATCAGGGATCATAAAGTGAATGGGATGGCATCACAAATCCAATTTGGCTCTGTGACAGCATCCCTGATGGCAATGGAGAATGAGGCTGTCGAAACATGAGGATATGGGACTAAAGCCTGCATGCATAATAGTCGCACGTGGGCTTCGTTTTAATTATGGCATGGAAGTGACTTATGTGTTGGAACTCAGTATTGCGTGAACCAACTCTAAGATCCATGTCACACAATGTTAATGACACGTTTTGGTTGGCAACCTTCAGTCTTGAAAGACTATGGTATAAGCCTACAGCACCCGGTATTCCCAGGCGGTCTCCCATCCAAGTACTAACCAGGCCTGACCCTGCTTAGCTTCCGAGATCATGGTATAAGCCTACAGCACCTGCTATTCCCAGGCGGTCTCCCATCCAAGTACTAACCAGGCCTGACCCTGCTTAGCTTCCGAGATCATGGTATAAGCCTACAGCAGCTGGTATTCCCAGGCGGTCTCCCATCCAAGTACTAACCAGGCCTGACCCTGCTTAGCTTCCGAGATCATGGTATAAGCCTACAGCACCTGCTATTCCCAGGCGGTCTCCCATCCAAGTACTAACCAGGCCTGACCCTGCTTAGCTTCCGAGATCAGACGAGATTGGGCATGTGCAGGGTAACAGTTGCTGTAAATGACACGTTTTACATTGTTCATTTCATCATTCACATATTTTCTTGACACTGAAAGTTCCAAGAGACATAGTAAGGTAAAATAATAAGAGAGGTGTAATAGGCCAATACTGTACTCTCTCTGAGAGGTCATGTTTGCAGTTTGGGAGTGCTCCTGACCCAGATCCTGGATAAGCTGGTTGTAGCCCTGGCAAGGACTCTTTTGGAAAGTGTCAGCTGGTGTACCAAACGCACCTTTTCCAAGGAGAGCAGATCTGGTGAGTGTGATGCAGGCCTCAGTCACAATCAGAATTGGTTATTGCAGTGTGCTCTGTGTGGTGCTGCCCAGGCCCATCCTTGAGGTTAGTTGATGTGGGTTTCATTAATGGTGGATTGTGAGGGTAGCAAGAAGGCAGCAGTTTTGCATGCCCTTCGCCATGAGTCTACCACTGTCGCTGTTACCTCTCTCCAGCCTGCTGCAGGCATGAGTTGTAGTGATCCACTTTTTATCTGACGGTTGGCAACCTTCAGTCTCGAAAGACTATGGTATAAGCCTACAGCACCTGGTATTCCCCAGCAGTCTCCCATCCAAGTACTAACCAGGCCTGACTCTGCTTAGCTTCCGAGATCAGAGGAGATTGGGCATGTGTAGGTATAAAGTGAGCAAAAAGCAGATCATTGGACTCCTTACCTCCTGACGCACTCTCTTCAAATGTGGAAATGCAGGATTTCTGGTTTTATTCAGCAGGGCCACAGGAACGAAGGAACTCCTTCATTTGCATGTAAACTGGAAGTCATGTACTTTTCACATTTGAAGACACTGCACCAGGAGTAAGATGAGAGTTGTGTGTGTGTGTGTGTGTGTGTGTGTGTGTGTGTGTGCGTGTGTGTGTGCGTGCGCAGAGGTAGCAGTGGCAGATCTGAGGCAGTATCAGTTCATGCCAGCCCTGGGGCTATCCTTGCGGAAACTACAGCTGGTACAAAATGCTGTAGCATGTGGGAACCCATGTTCCTAGTGGAAACCCACGAGTGGGAAAAAATTAGTTGTATAGCCAGGATGCTTTTCATTGCCACTATGTTTTTGATCGGAAATGCCTCTCCCCACATGAATATGACCTCCTACTTTGATCAAAAGCTGGTGCCCTGCAATGTCTTCTCCCACTTTTTAAGATTAGATGCACAGCAGGACCTTTTCAGATGTTGGCCTCCAGGCTTTGGGCCTCATTGCCTTGGAGGCTTGGTTGGTCCCTCTCCACTTCGCAAATTTTTTTGCTTGCACAAGCATTTGGTTGTGTTTACCCTCTTTTGCTGATGTAGATTATCTTTTTGTTCCCTTTTATTATTAATTTTTTTTTTGTTTTTACTTGATTGTATTATAACACTTTGATTATATATATTTTTGTCTTTAACAGAATGAAAGCCACCCTGAGGGCCTTTTAAGAGGTGGAAAGGCAGCATACAAATGCCCGGATAAATAAAAAATAAATAAAGCAATTACTTCTCTGGAGTGAGGCCTTTTGACTGTTAGCAATTTCCTCTTTCAAAATTTAATAATACTCCATTGTACAGTAAAGAGACTTATGGTAAGGTGTTCAGCAGACAGCAGGCTCCACTTACATCAGTCATTCAAGTATCTCAAAAACCCTGATGCAATTAATTATCCTAACTGAGACACAGCCAAATTAACAACTTGCCAACAATAACAGAAGAAGCCAGTGCAACCCAATAGAAACAAAATCCAGATGGAGCTCGCATCTCTGTCACTGTTTTGGAAATATATTTTTTTCAGCTTTGTCAAGGCCTTTGCTTACAAAAGGTTTCTGAGGTTGGCCAAAAGTATGGTGGTGATTTCAGAGCCAGTATTGTTCTGGAATCTTTCATGTGATCCAGTTCCATGTGTGGATCTCATGGTGCGTCACACCGTCAAGGTAGGGTCATCTGAATCAATGCTGTGGTATAGAAATCAATAGCAGCACTGGTACAATGAAGCACAGGTGGAACCAAACTACAAGGTATGTAGTTGGAGAAAGTAGTTTGGCCATTGGCGTGTGTGTATGTGAAGGAGTCATGCTGGGGACCTATGAGTGCCACCCCTTAGCTTCCTGATTGCAGCCCTGAATCTCAAAGAGCTTGGAAACCCTATGCAGAACTACACTCTGTATAGGGTGATGGAGTACTTTGACGGAGATCTGCTGAAGGGGAAAAAGGAAAATAAAACCTCCATTCTACAAGACGATGCTTCTTTATAGCTTCAGGTAGCAATTCCTAAAGCACTTCATTAAGAATAATGTAATTAAAATCTCACTCTAACTGGCCTCCAAGGAGGAACACCGCAGACCCAGCTGGCCTTGGAGAAGATGAACGCTCTGGAGTAGTGATGCTGTGACTGCATATTACGTGCAGGTGACAGGAAGACTGTCCTTTCCAATCCCAAAAGGTTGGTGGTCTCTCACTAATTTTACATCGTTGAGTTACAACCATGTGTTGATCATTATCATTTATGAGGAGGGCATGTTGTGCTAGTACTGTCTGTTCCTCCTGGCCCCTTTTCAGAGGGCAGCTGCAGAAACTTCAGTGGAGAAAGTTGCCACTCAGAGCCTCCAACTTGCATTGCAAGCTACTGTAGGAGGAATCCCTGCTTAGTAGCTGTCTTACACAGAATCAGACCCCTGGTTCACCCATCCCCGTAGTGCCGATTTCAGAAGGCAGCAGCAATCTAATCTCCTGCTACCTGATCCTTTTTAAAACTGAGCTAGGGAATGAATTTTGAACCTTCAGCACACAAGGCATACATGCTGCCACTGAGCCATGGCCCCCTCTCCTGAATTAAGCAATCTAGCCAATGCTGACAGCAGCTATACTTTTGTACTTGCTGTATGCAAAGCAAAGTGTGCAAAGCATTTTCCTACTGAGCCATGGCCTCTTCTCACTTCCCTGTGCATGGTGCAATGGGATTAAGATCAGCTGAACTCAGTGGGGAGGGAATGTGGTGAGGGGAGGGCAGGACCAATGAAGCTCAGCTCCACTAGATCCCAAGCTCCGAGTTGGGACCCGTGGCCCGACACAGAGCAATTCTGCAGCAGTTCTAGAGCTGCCGTAGAATGGAGTACCCCATTGCTGGGCTTCTTCCTTTACTCGGGGGAAAGGGCAAACATTCCCTTCTCCCAAGGAGGTGGTAGTGGCTGCCTGGGGTGTGTTGGATGGCACCGCAGCCATTTTTGCCACCGTGGCAGCTCCGCACTCTGGGCAGCTCAGGACTGGGCTGTTGGACTGTTAGAGCACATGCTTCGCATGTTGACTATTCCAGGTTTAGCACCTGCTTACTCTGGATAGGAAACTCTCTGGCTTGTGGAGGTGCTGCCAGTCAAAGGAGACAAAGCCAAATGAGATAGATGGATCATTGGTCTGACTCAGTACAAAGCAGCTTCATATGTTCAGGGCTCAGTATATTAGGAAGAATCTCACTGGAAGAGCAGCACTGCCTTTCCTCTGTCTAAGCCATATTTATCTCAAAGGGGACTCTCATATATCATGGCTGTACACTCCTGGTAATTTCCAAGAGAGATCCTCCTTTGGAGGCAACCACATTTGCTCTTCATCGCAGTCAATAGTGATTGAAATTGATGAGGCAGTTGAGCACAGGCCGTTTGTCAATCTCGATCAAGACAAGTTGAGGGTAGGGTCACTGTTCGTACAGAAAGGAAGGGAAACACACTGCTCTCTGTAAGAATGCCACTGAAAAATTATTCTGGGATTCACTGCACACATGTGCAATGGGCAAGGGGCAAATCTGCCCCGAGAATGCCTAAAAGTATGTGCCGGTGTTAGGAAATCTCAAACCAGTCCTGTTATGAGAAGGTGGCGCAAGTCCGAGGAGACCCATAGGGGCAAGGGTGCCTTACCCAGGGGTAAGGGGCAAAGTTCCCCCTTGCCTCTGGCCAAGCTGCCTTGGGCCCCTATCCTGCACTGGATACAGCACAAGGCTCTTGGCTTGTCTGTTCCAGTGCAGGGTAGGATTGCGCCCAAAATGTTGTGGAACTGAGGCAGGTGAGCAGGGAGTGTCAGGACTCCCCCCACACTGTTCCAATCCAAATTGTGCCTTCCTGTGCACTGGAATAAAAGAGTTTGATTGAAAGCCAATGGAACTTTTTTCTCCAATGAAAATGGGGAGTTGGTTGGCAACCTTCAGTCTCGAAAGACTATGGTATAGGCCTACAGCACCCAGTATTCCCAGGCAGTCTCCCATCCAAGTACTAACCAGGCCTGACCCTGCTTAGCTTCCAAGATCAGGGATGTGCAGGGTAACAGTTGCTAAGTTGGCAGAAGTAAAATGGGGAGTGTGGGGGAAGAATTGGGAAATAAAATCAACCAAAATTTTCCTACCCCAGTTATAAAAGCTCCATAGGATCAATATGGATTGCAAAGATGTGGTCAAGGACAGGTAGGGGAATTGGGTTTGGAGTCTATCAGTGAATAATCACTGTGGATACATTTATGGAAGGGAAGACGGCTTAAGGCAGAAAGAGTAGACAGATCACTGCGAATTCCAAGTTAGTGCTGGATGGCGATATTGAGGAAGTAGTAGGAAATGGCTGAGAGGGAGTGAATTAATAATAGCTATGTAATAATAATTTACATGACTAGATAATTTAGCTTCCTGGAAAAGCCATGCATCCTTACAACGGGAGTTAACCTGCAGTCATTTCTTGTAAAGGCACAACAATGGGTTAAGCTAACATTAAGGCCTAAGTGGCTACAGGCTGATTCATAGGAGATGTTTTCACACAGCTGTGGGCTGGACTACATGATAAACTACCCACAAGTTTGACAGGATAAAGCACATATGTCTCTGAAGCAGATACATGAGCTTCTGACAGATGATGCTCCAGAGCACAGAATAAGCATCTAGTTTTTGGAACTTGCGATGTGGCAGTTGCTAAGGTAACAAAATGTAGTACTGCTTTTTTGAAAAAAGAAGAAAAAGAAGAAGAAGAAGAAAAAGATCAGACAAGTAAATGTGGTTGCAGACCGGAAAAGAACAATCTTCCTATTAGGAGAGCCCTAGGAGCCTGTTTCAGCCAATATTGGATAGGGGTTTCTATCAGTCCCTATGAAGGCAATATGTCATAGGAAGACAGGGTAATTCACACGTTGTGATTCTCGGAGCTGGGGCTGCCCTAAGCAGGAAGCACCGTTTGCGGTGCTTAATTCTTATTAAGAAGAAATATTGGAGGTTAAGAATATCAGGAAGCCACATTCTGCAATCCAAAAGTGCTGTCTACCAATCCCAGGTGCCTAAGAACAGCCTGTGGGAAGAGGTGCTCATCTCCAACCAGTCTGCTATTCCATTTCTCCACCTCTCCCCCTCTTGTGCCCCCTCCACCATGTTACAGGACCCCCATGACCTATGCTCCTACAAGATAGCGAAGTAAGGAAATAAAAATGTTAAAAGAGTCCTATTGGATCAGAACTAAGTACCAGTCCAGCATCCCGCTTCTCACAGTGATAGATCTCTCAGGAACCGATAGACCTAAGTTTGTAAAATCAGGAGTTGCTCATTGACATTCTACCACCAGGGTGCCTGCCCATTAGAGGCATTTATGGCATCTCTTCAGTGACCAGTTACCTTAATTAAAAAAAAAAAAAATTAAAACATTTTGCTTTTGGGATGCCTACCTCCTGTGCCTGTATAGCAGTTCCTTGAAAATTTTTGCCCTCCTCCAACTGGTGTTTCCCCCCATTGTGTTCCCTTTTAAAAAATTTTTGTAGTATTGTATTTTTTTAACTCTATTGTATATTGTATATTTATTAATTTATTTGTAAATCTATAAATTGTAAGCCGCCTTGGGCATCTGCTTTCAGCGGAGGAAAGGCAGGGTAGAAATCTTTTAAATAATGATAATAAATAATAATGTGTGGTTGTGAAGCCTGGTCTTATCCCCTGGTCTTATCCCCAGGTCTTATCCCCTGGGGGCTGGGGATAAGAATAGGCCCTCAGTTTGGCTGTGCTTGTCGTAAGAGGCGACTAAACAGCCACCGGGTAGATGGGACTCGATAGTCTGGGAAGGCAGCTCATCTAAGAGAAGGAAAACTCTGATCCCAAACCTCCACTGCCTTGTGGCTACATCCAGTTATGGAAAAGGCTTCAGGAGTCAACCTCGAGGCAAAATCCGGAGCCGGAGTCCCTGAGGCAGTTCATGGCTGAACACAGTCACGTTCTGGCAACTCCTGCGACGCCGCTGGAACCAACCGTATTGGCCTCTGCCTTTCCATTGGACCATTTCAGCGACGTGGAGAGGGGGGATTTGCTGCATGGGTAACAGCCTATCCTCCATACCTACTTTACCCAGGCTTCGCTCACTGGAGAGGACACTGTGTTCCGGAACCACCATTCAGAGCGTGACACCATAGTCTTCCGAGACTGAAGGATGCGAACTGAAAGGTTGTGAAGCTCAGCTAGTTCTCAAAGCATGAACAGGAGAGCTAGTTTGGAAGGCAATGATCATTCTCACCTTAGAACAATGGCAAGAAAAACAAAATCACGCCTGCTCTTGAGAGGAGTTCCCTAGTAAGGTACCATATTTGAAAAATATGGAGCTGTGCTACTGGGGCACAGCGCTGCCAATCAATGCATTGGGTTGGGTGGCAGGTGACAAGCTTCCATTTTTCATTGATGGAAAGCTGGAAGCTGATGCAAGTTGAATTGTCACTCTGCTTTGTGCAGCTAAAAACAAAATGCTGTGGATGGGGGCCAAGGATGAATTCATACCTCTCCAAGCAGGTTTCTGACTCTGAACAAGACCTGCCTCAAAATCTGAGAACCTTGGGAGTGCATTATATACATTTTCCATAGCAGTGGGTGAGTTTTGGAAGGTAATTCTCTAAAATGTCCCAAAGAGTCCTCCTTTGTATGCCTTCTGTAGGGAGTGCAAACAGCTTTGTTTGGTCAAGTGCATTTTGTAATGATTCAACTGTTTTTATCTGTCCTGTGATTCCATGTGTATTTTTCTGTCACTGATGTCAGTCGCTTTGATGTGTCCATTTGGGAAAAAAAAAAAAAAAGAGGGATGCAAATTCTGCAGTGAGAAAAAGTATGGAAATTTGTCTACAGATTTGAGAACTTGATACAGATTGCAAGATCTGGGAGTTTCTAGTCATAGGATTTCATTTATGTGCTGCAGTCTAGGATATTCCTGCAGAAGCAAGTTCTAATTCTGGACTCTACCACTTCAGGTTACAGCTAGAGAAAACACATGTGAATACTTCAGCGGCAAAAAGAATCCTGTGCAGCGTTTCTCAAACTGTGGGTTGGGACACACTAACTGGGTCACAAGCCAATTTCAGGCGGGTTCCCTTTCATTTCACTGTGTGTTTTATTTTTCATACATTAGACTTGACACTACCATGGTATGTGACTGCATTTGGGGACATGTTACAGATCTGTACTTTTAACAGGTTGGTATGTACATGCATGCTCCGGTATCCGTTCCATGCAGGTTCCGTTCCACAATCCCCCATGGTTAACTGAAACTGTGGATACTGGTGAATGTCTCCCACTCTCTGGAGGCAAGAGGAGCTCAGAGAAGTCCTCCACAGTCTCTGCGGGGCTCGAACTGAGACTGTCAATGAAAAAAAAATAACTTCTGTTTTTTTTTGTAAAACTGGAAGTGACTATTTTAATGCCTTAATGCTGCAGTCTCTGCTGGGCTCAGAACAGAGCTCCCCTTACCCCTCAAGGGGGCATGCGCTGGGAATACATGTGGCGGTCCCCATTGACCCGATCAGCAGATAAGTTAATTCACGGTTACTGGAACTGTGGATACAGGGGCCCCCTGTATATGCTTTTAACAATGATAGTCAATGGGACTTAATCCTGGGTAAGTATGGATAGGATTGCACCCTTTGGCATCTTTGGGGAATTTTTTTTTTTTTTTTAAACAGATCAGCAACTGCTTGGGAGGATTAGGAGGGTTCTTCTTTATTTTAAGTAATTTTTAGAACTTATACATATTGTAAACTTTTAATTTACTTGCATTCTTTCTTTCTTAATTAATTAATTCATTTGATTTTGCCATGTATGGGGTTAAAAATTTTCCTGCTTGATGATGGCACTTCTGGTCATGACATCATTTCCAGTGGGTCCTGACAGATTGTCATTCTGAAAAGTAGGTCTTGGTACTAAAAAGTTTGAGAACTACTGCTGTATAGATATAACCAGGATGACAGGGAGTCTCTCAACCTAGGCTTTTCCTTAACACACCATGAGCTTGTTTTTCATGTGTGCTCCGCAATCTCCACCCTGGTTTAATTCAGCCAAGAAAAAGCACTTCCACTTGATTCTGATTGTAGCAATTGGTACCATGGTAAAGCTAAAGCAAATACCTAACTTACCTATGGGAAAAAAAATGTCTCTAGACCTGACAGGTAATTCAGTATGCTTCTCATAATACATTATCTCTCTGTCTCTATGACAAGTGTAGTGAACATGATGCAAATGAACACTGAGGTAGGGAGATTCCAGAAGACACTCTGAAAGCTCAGAGTCCAACTTTTCTTGCCTGTCCAGAGGGATAAGTGGTGCAGTGAACACTGGAACTGTTCAGGCAATTGCAATGCCACAAAGTGAAGAAAATGGAAGGGAACAAGGTTAATTTATAGAAATTATTGAGTCACCCAATAAGTAGAACATGTCATGGTAGCTTTAAAAGTAGAGGAGTAATTAATTTAGAATCTTTGTTTTTCCCCCCTAATAACCAGAGAAGATTATCAGTAGTTATAATTGTTTTGATGTCCTTAGCACCAAGAGAACTGCAGTGTTCAAATGGAAGGGAGAAATTATGAGACTGTTAGCTAGTCATACAAGACCGCAACTGGGTTCCTTACAATTGTAGCTCTGCCAGGCAAACAGACAGCCCAATCCTAAGCTTCCCTAGTGCCCAGGGCTACAGTGGCCCCCAAATGGAGACCACTGTATCCTATGGGGCAGGGAAACAGCTCCAGGTATCCTCAGAGTAAGGGAACAAATGTTTCCTTACCTCATGTAGCACCCAGGAAGCCCCAATGGGGTCTCCTGAGATCTGCACCTGCTATTGATCATATCAGGATACAGCGGCAGAGCCTGCTTTTATCCACTCCCCTCCCGGGCCCGCTCCTACCCTCTCCTGGCCCTTCCCCACCCAGTTCTGCCACCTTCCTTCTCTCACCCTAAACAAGCAATACTTACCAATGGGAGCCCTCGGTGGCTATCCTGTGGCACTATGAGCCTGTGTCGACTTATGCCAGGCTCAGCACTGGTGGGGCACCAGTACTGCTGGTGCACAAGTGCCTTAAGCCAGCGGCCCTGGTGGAACACTGGCGCTGTGGCCCATAGGATTGGGCCCACACTGTGGTCTTCTTGTGTTATCTTGCACCAATGTGGAAAGAAATTACATTTAAATGTTGACCACAAGGAAGGCAGAGGTTGGATGCAGTATTATTTCTCCACCTCGCTCAAACGATTTTGCACAATTATCTTTACACTTCTTTCTCTTTCAAAGCGGTTTCTTCAGTCTTGCACCTACATAAGTATTTGCGCTGGTATACGAATAGAGAGCATGGATCTATACAAGTACTATATCAGTGCAGAGCTAAGGTTCCTAGAAGATTTACAGTTTCTCAAAGAGTGTGTGTGTGTTGGTGTGTTGTGGGGGGAGCAGATACTATGAATAAGCTCAGCAAGAGACAGTACTTCAGTGCTATACAAAAAGAAATATCATCAGATATTATGAATGCATAATTCTCTGGACTGTAGTCATAACAGCAACTGTAGCTCAGTTAACCCCTGCTAATTGGGTAAGAGGCACTTTTTCAAGTGGGTGCTCCTTTTTTTTTTTAGCAGGGGGAGAGTAACTGGCCCACCTCACCCCAGCACTGTCTGTTCTAGTGGCTGTCTGCTGGTGTTCTTTTGCATCTTTTTAGATTGTGAGCCCTTTTGGGACAGGGAGCCATTTAGTTGTTTGATTTTTCTCTGTAAACCGCTTTGTGAACTTTTAGTTGAAAAGCGGTATATAAATACTGTTAATAATAATAATTAATGGCTCAGCCCATAGTCTGCATGTAAAAGGGCCAGGTAGGGTTTGAAAAGGAGGGCACAATCACTGAGGGTTCAATCCTGAAGACCACGTGCTGGCTCACCACCAGTGTGCAGTGTCACAAACATGCCGTAAGGCATACCTGTGATACTTACCACCCAGCCAGCGGGGTGGGAAGGAGGCGAGAGGGGGAGAGTCTGGTGGAGCTTAGCTTTACTCTGCACTGGGTAAGTAGGTGGCTTAGAGTTGAGTAGCCCCATTGTAGGGCTGCTTACTTTACTTGGAGAAGGCGACAAATGTCCCCTTCCCCCGAGGAGGTGCAGGAGCCCCCTGCGGCTGCCTGGCACCTGTAGGATGCACCGCTGCCATTTGGCGCTGCTGCAGCCTTGGGCAGCTCAGGACAGGGCTGTCCATCCAGGTAAAATTTTTCAATTTATCAACAGAATTCAATAATCTCCTAACCTAATCCATGAAGAAAGTATTGCATAGGTTGATTCAATACTTTGCCTGCTGCCAGTCTGCTAAAGACCAGATGGGTTTAATTCCTCTGGTTAATTTGTTAAATCCTTATTTGGTAAAATGCATCATAATAGAAGCTCTCTGTGTTCCAAGTCTACTTTGGGATTTAACTACAATATTAACAACATCTGAGTTCTAACCAGCATAATCATTATTTTACATATTATGTCTTTGTCCCACTCTTTTTCCCCCCAAGGAGCTCAGGGTTGCAAAAATGAGTCTATCCTATTTTATCTTCTCCAACTTTGTGAGGTAGCTTAGGGTGAGATATAGTGACTGGTCTAAGGGGAGCTTCAAGGTTTGAGCAGAAATTGGAATCCAGGTCTCACTGACCCGGGCCCAGCATTCTAACCAGTGCTCTATTATCATAATGTTACTGACTCTGTCTCTTTGAAACTCATTCTCTGGACTGCAGGGAAAACTGCATGTTAAGCTACAGTGTTAATGTAATGAAACATTAACAGCCCTCTCTCCCTTACAAAGCACCCTTAAGAGGAGATATTTAGCCTCAGGAAGGATGGAGGACTTTATCTTGTCCAGCTATTCTGTTTTCTCCTGAAACTGCCCCCCACCAGTCATTTTTACCCCACCAGTGTTGAGGACCTCAATTGACATCATAATCCCATGGGGTAACCACTTGTGCTATACAGACAGTGAGATCCTGAGTTGGAATTATTGGCAGTGACTGTTATTATCTCCTGCCCCACGACTGCTGGAAGAGTTGTAAGCTACATATTGTACACATCTAGGCTGTGTTACAGAACGAACCAGCGGACATGATACTCAGTCAGGTGACCCAGTAAACAGAGTAGTGATGTCGTCAGAAGTTCCACCATGCCTGGAATAAAATTAGCGCTCGGTCACAATACAAAATGGAGCACCATGTTCCCTGAGAGTTCTTCTTCAGCTTAGATTGTAACCGAAGCACCTGTGCCTCCTCCTTCACTGCTGGCACCTTGAGTGCCCCAAACACCAACATCCCAAGTGCCAGGGAAAGTACGTACATACCAAGGATCCAGATATCCTGGAAACCCTTGAATTGTCAGCTAAGAACATAAAAAAGAGCCCCGCTTGACCAGGCCAAAGGCCCATTTAGTCCAGCTTCCTGGTATCTCTCAGCGGCCCACCAGATGCCTCAGGAAGTACACAGGACAACAAGATACCTGCATGCTGATGTCCTTGCATCTGGCATTCTGAGGTAGCCTATTTCTAAAATTAGGAGGTTGCACATACCAATCACAGTCTGTAACCTGTAGTGGACTTTTCTTCTAGAAATCTGTCCAATCCCCTTTTAAAAACATCTAGGCAAGACGCCATCATCATGTCCTGTGGCAAGGAGTTCCACACATGATGGGTAAAAAATATTTTTCTTTTGTGTTTTATAACTCTCCCAATTGTACGACTCAATTGTAGTGGATGTTCCCTGGTTCTGGTGTTGTGGGAGAGGGAAAAGAACTTTCCCTCTGTCCACACTGTCCAACCCCTGAATAATTTTGTATGTCTCAGTCATGTCCCCCCCTCAGGCACCTTTTTCTAAAGAGCCCCAAAGGCTGTAGCCTTTCCTCATAAGGGAGGTGCCCCAGCCCAATAGTTGTGGTGATCGAGACATGAGGGAAAGATGAAGGTCTCACAGACTTGGCCATTGCTCCCATTAGGTAATTGGAAGGGATGGGGGCTGTGAAGCAAGGTTCAGAGATTTGTGAAGGAGTAGAGGAAGACATTTGAAAACCCATCACACTCTCACAGTCCAATCCTATTCGTGTGATAAAGCTATTGGATCTCATGGGCTGCCATCATAGTAGCTGCACCGATGGCGTGCAGCTTGCTTCCAACTGTGTAGCACCCCATAAGCTCTGTGTCACAGTGGCAGGCAGCACACTAGCCACTGGAGTCAGTAAAGTGTAGGTGATGGTGAATCAGGCTGGGGCAGATCTCAGCAACAGTGCTGTCCACAGATCCAGAGCCCTTGTCCCAGCCCCAGGCAAAATAGCTGGCATAGGTCTGAGTAGGCCCACAGGGAACCAGAAACTGGTGAAGGAGATAAGTAAACATTTTCTTTACTTACCTCCCCAGGCTGGCCTCATCAATGCATTGTGCAGGCTGGCCCTGGATGCGATTGGGAGAGATATAATTTTGAGTGCGAAAAGGAATTGTCTGCTTTGTTGAGCCCGTTTTCCAATCAAGCTGAGTGGGGAATGCCCATCACTAGAGAAACCTGTTGTCAAGATCACATTGTCTTCTCCTGTCCATTTCCTCGTTTTGTCCTCCCTTTTTTCTCTGTCTGCTGTTACAAGCAGGGCTCCAGGTATGCCTCACATCAGGCAAGGAAAAAGTGCAGACAACAGGACTGGGACAAAAATGAGTCAGAAAACTTGCTATTTCTCCATCATCTTAGGATAAAGGGAGAAACTCTGAATTGGAACCTCAAAACTACTTCAGGATCCTGCACTGGTGTCACAAAGAGGAAAAACTGATGCCCTCAAATGGGGGAGACAGGAAGTGCTTTGTTGTCAGTTATAGTAAATGAAGGACAGATTTTTGTGGCCAGATTTGTGCATGCAAATTTGTAGTTTTCTAATCAAAAACCCATCACAGGCCTGTTAAAAATGTAAACATGAATATCAGTTCTTGGAGAAATTTTCATCAGTGAAGGCAGTAAAGACATATGTTTCTGATGAACTTTTTGGTGCCTTATGGTATGGGAACATTAGTGAGTATCAAGGTATGCCTTTCTTCTGTTCTTTGTGGCACATATAGATTTCACATAGAGCTCAGATTCAATTAATTTAAATTAATCATTTGTATAAACAGTCTAACAAAATTTTAAAGGGTATTAAACACCCTGTTTTATAAACATAACACTTAATTTAGGGGAGAAAAACATTTAGAAGGTAATGCATTTAGGATAAGTGCACAACACATGAATATAATAAATGAAATTTTCCCAGTTTAGAAAATGAATGTAATTAATTAACATTTAAATTACATTTTTAATTGCAATCATGCCCTCCCAGGGGACTCATAAGGGACCATAATTGCAATTAAAAGCATGTGGATTAGATAATAAAACAATGCACACTGTCTGAAATGTGCGATTTAAAATGGAAAGCAGACATTGTTATCGGCACATCTAACTTAATTGTAGCCATAAAGCAAATGTGCTGTACAAAATAAAATTCACATACGGGAACATTTAATTCTTGAATCTCTTAAAGGGGACACGCTTCAGAGCACATTTTATGTCAGGTTCTGTTTGAAACAGGCCCTTTAAGGCTTTCAAATTCCAGCCTGGTGCTTTAATGTTTTTGCATTAATAAAAACATAGTGGAATGTTCCCTATTAAAGTATACAGATACATTTAAGTAAGAGATGAGACCGAGTGTCTAAAATGTAAGTCGCATAATTATAGCGGACTGGATGTCTCTGTATTGCAGCCTGTTAGCGGGTTGGGGGGCAAGAGAGAGTTTTAACGGGTTCTGGATTTCCTTTCTGCAAACTGTACAAGGATGGGATGCAGGGAAGAGATATTTTTAATGTAGGTATTTACTCAGCTGTAAATGCTTCCCTCTGTTGCCGTAATAACCTCTCCAGATACTGGACTCGTCCCCCTATTATCATATTGACAATCTGCTTTTTCTCAGTCTGATGCCATTGCTTTTTGATAAATACCAAAGGCTTCAACCTTAGTGCTATTAATCGCCCATCATTCACTCACTTCCTCTTTCATCACCGCACAGGCAGTGAAAAAGCCCTGCAAACCCAGGACGAGGGACACAAATTAAAAGTCCTGTATGGAGACCATATGTTCAAGTGTGCTGCAAGCCATCTTATCAGACTTACAAGCACCTTTAAAAGCATGTAGGTATGAAACAGAAGGGAGAGAGCTGAAAAGGTCACGCTCATTTATCAGGAGGACGCTCATCTGGCTAGGTGGACAAAGAGAAAGAAGAGAAAAACGGCTGTTTTCAAAGGGCAAAAGGCTATTGCTAAGTTTACTCAGTCAATCTGGCTTGGCGATACTTCTTTGCCAGCATGGCTGGGGACTGGACTAAGAATGGGACAGGAGGAGATTGTGTTCTCAAACAGGGCAGGAGAATTGCTAAGCAGTGCCCCAGCCAAATAACACTTAATTCAGTTGGAAACTGCTTTGCAATGGAATCTAATGCCCAGTGGTGTAAGTAGGGCAGAACCTGACGGGTATCTATCAGACCAACCCATGATGTTGAGAGGACCACTGCTGCTACTGCTACCCCCTACCCCACTTGCTGACTGATAAGCCAGCCAGGGCTGACCCACCTGGGGTGTGGGGATCAATGTAGCTCCATCCACCACAGAGGTTCTTTGCCTAAGGACCTTTTCAAATCTGGTTGGCCTTGAGAACCAGCTACTTCACAACATTGTTTTTAACAATGGCCATCCCAGAAAGCTTATAATTTCATAAGCAACCACAGTAAAGCACTTTGAAGGTTTCCTTTTGAAAAATTCTTGCCTTTCCCTCCCCCCCATGACATGAAAATTCCCTTTGAATTTTAGTATTAAGCAGACTTTGCCACAAAATTTTAATTTTTACAAATTGAAAAAGTAAGCTTGTTTTTCCTAACTTGTGGAAGCTTGCTGGGATGAAGTATGAAAACGATGATGTATAATCTCGATAGAACCTGTGTCTATAAGCTTTATATTTCACTGCATCCTCAAACCGGAATCAGCGATAGGGAAAAAGATAGGTGCTCAGTTCCTTCCATTCTGTAAACTCTCCTTTTCAAAATGATTGGAAGACCTTGAAGTTCCTCCATGCAGTCTTTCTCGCTAGCTCTTGCTACAGTAATTGGACAGCACGATATATATACAGTCTAATAAATAGTGATTGGTTTTGAAGGCAATGGGGGAACACCATATTTCTTAAGGGTGAGAAAAGTTACTGGGAAAGTGAAATGAGGCTGAAAGCCCAATATCACGATCAGAGGCAACTTTTTAACCCAAGGCTAATATTTTGCAGAGCTCAAGGAAAAAGTTACCATTCACTTTACACCATTTTCTCCAAAGAAAAAACAAGAATAGTATTAATAGTGCACAGTCCATCAAGGTGGGATGTATGTGTTGCTTCAGCCATTTTGAAACCTTGGGCCATAGTGAGCAATTTTGTATTATTGAGGGTTGATGTGTCACCCATTGGAGCAAACTATTGAGACGAATACCACTACTAATGGCTGTCGGCAGATGTAAGGAATTTTGGGTTGATTAATCACCTGCTTTCTAGTCGATGGATTAAATTAACAGAAATTTGCACATTAACTCAATGACAATATAAATGCCTCTTATAGGCATACTGAAGGAAGTTCGAGGAAATTTAACAAACAAATGCTGCCACTTGTGCTTAGACAGAAATGTCATTTTAATTTTTTCCTCCCTCATTCCTTATTGCAGACAAACACATGCAAAAAAATAAAATAAGCTATAAGAATTAAGTGTATTGTAATTTGCAGCACCGTGCGTTAATATTTATTCTCGGCATTTTCAATTGCTGCCAACTAGAACTTTAGCTGATTAATCCCTATTAGATTGTGCTTGTGACAGTTACGCTTCTGGCACTGAACTAGTTCATGAACATTCCAACTGTTTGAACAAAGCTGTTTGCAGTCCATCTTCTGTGATAGAAGAGAAAGCTGTTGGTCGGGCTGGGAAAACTTCATGGAGACCTGAGAGAGTGGAGCCACTTCATGGGGCAAATTGCAAGCTGGAAAGAGGTCCCAGCGATCTCAGTGGTAAGATGGTATCAGAAAGGCACAGGATGGCTAATGGCAGCTGAAGCAGAAACATTATGGGTTGGCTCTGAGAATACCTCTTGCAGCAAACTGTCTTCATGTGATTAAAAACCAAAATGCATCATGAGCACAATCATCATCCTGGTCCTTGCCCTTGTTCAAACCTTTCCTCCAAGCAATTTAAGTAACCTTACCTATGCTTGAGGTGAAGGGTGCATGCCCATGGCACAGTCATGTGCTTATTGGCATGGACTTAGCGGCACTGTTTGCTGCTAGAAGTAGCATCTAAACTGGCCCATGGAAACACTGGATGAGGGGGACAAGGATTCAAAAAGAGGAAGAGCTAAGAAGAACGTAGCACTTAGCCAAACCCTTATAGGCCTGTGCTACAAGCAGCTTCTCCCCTCTTTTTGCCTATTTTTCTTTATCTTTGGGCACTTCCAATCCCTTAGAGCAGGGATGCCCAAATCCTGGCCCGGGGGCCACTTGTGGCAGGCCCTCGGAGAGCCCCCAGTCTCCAATGAGCCTCTGGTCCTCCGGAGACTTACAGGAGCCTGCGATGGCCTGACGCAACTGCTCTCAGCATGAGGATGACTGTTCAACCTCTCACCTGAGCTGTGGGATGAGGACTCCCTCCACTACTTCCTGTTTCATGTCTGTGATATTGCTGTGGCAGTGAAGGCTGGCCTTGCTTTGTGCCAGGCCTTTTATAGGCATTGAGCTATTCCAAGACCTTCATTCATTCATATAAGAATTCACATAAATTCTCTAATATATTCATTTATGTAAATTTATTCAAATTTTAAATTTGTAAATTAATTCTTTCTTTTTCGGCCCCTGACACAGTGTCAGAGAGATGATGTGGCCCTCCTGCCAAAATGTTTGGACACCCCTGCCTTAGAGGTTTCTGTGATGGTCCAAACTCCTAAAAGCTGCTAGGTTGTAGTGGTTTGACCTTCCAACATGTAGTTGGATGTGTATTGCTCCTTCTCTATGTCTGACTTTCCTCAAGAGCAGTGGTTCTCAAACTTTTCAGCACTAGGGCCCACTTTCTAGAATGACCCAATGGAAGTGATGTCATTAACCTGGAAGTGATGACATGGCCATGTGACATCATCAAGCAAGAAAATTTTCAACCCCCTCCCCCATATGACAATATCAAGTCTAAGTAAAGTTTAAAAGTAAGTTTAAAAATTTATTTAAAATCAAGAAGAGCCCTCCAAACCCACCCAAGCAATTGCTGATCAGTTTAAAAAAAAAATTCCTCAAACATCCCAAAGACTGCAATCCTATCCTGTTAACCTGGGGTAAGCCCCATTGACTATCATTGTTAAAAGCATAAAGTAACCTTTTAAAAATACAGACCTGTCTTTTTCCCCCAAATGCAGTGACATACCATGGTACCAACAAGTCTGATTTAGTAAAAAATAAAATACATCTTGAAGTGAATGGGGACCCACCTGAAATTGGTTTGCAACCCTTCTAGTGGGTCCTGGCCCATAGTTTGAGAAACACTGCCCTAGAGTCCTAGTCACCCCTCCTATTGAGTTTGGCATGTGCCCACCGATTGGGCAGCCAAGCCCACATGCCAAGGTAAAATGGTGGAATGAAGTGGCCAGGTGGCTTCCCTTCAACCAACTGGATGGCCCTATGACATAATCAAACCTAGGTTTCTTGAGATCATGTGCAAGGAAACTTGGATGTCTTTTGCAAGGACTGCCATTGGAATTCATTTCTGGTTCATGGAAAGCAGTAGCATCTCTAGGGGATGCGGGTGGTGAGGGCTCTAAGGGTGATGAGCACAGTGGGGTGAAACCGCTACCGGCCAAAAGTTTTTAAATCTTGGTACTTTCAAATAATACCATCATGTTGTATATCATTTGATGTGAAATTTAATGCAGAACGCAGTGATACAAACCACACTGAAATATTTCTATTTTATAAAAAGTTAGCAAAAAAAAAAAAACCCAAAAAAACCAGGGGATGGGGAAATGGTGCATCACCACGCCACCAGCGGGGTCTTTACCCTGCCCACTACATGGAAGGAGCCCCATCAGGGGGGTGATGAACTAGCTGCAAATCTGAGTGGCGCCACTGATGGAAGGCGCACCTGCTTATTCTCTAGTACAGGGGTGCCCAAACCCCGGCCCAGGGGCCACATGTGGCCCTCAAGGCCTCTCAATGCAGCCCTCAGGGAGCCCCCAGTCTCCAATGAGCCTCTGGCCCTCTGGAGATTTGTTGAAGCCCGCACTGGCCCAACGCAACTTCTCTCAGCATGAGGGCAACTGTTTGACCTCTCATGTGAGCTGTGGGATGAGAGCTCCCTCCACTGCTTACTCTTTCACATCTGTGATGCAGCAGCGGCAGCAAAGGAAAGGACAGCCTTGCTTTGTGCAAGGCCTTTTGTAGGCATTGAGCTATTGCAAGATCTTCACTCATTGATATAAGTTCATCTTTAATATATTCATTTATGCAAACTTATGTAAATTTATTCAAATTTTAAATGTAAATGAATTCTTTTTTTTTCCCCTGGCCCCCGACACAGTGTCAGAGAGCTGATGTGGCCCTCCTGCCAAAAACTTTGGACACCCCTGCTCTAGTAAATGCAGAAAGCCAGGATGCCTGGGACAATGGAAGTAGCTTGCAACAGTAGCTCACACATTTCTAGCTAGATGTGTTTGCAGAACTCATTTTTTTTGTTTGTTTGCTCTTTTTACTCCCAGCCAGTTTGCAAACTTTACTCTGTAGCTTGGGGTTTTATGTGCTTCCCTTACAGCTCAAGCCGAAGCATGTCACATTAGTAAGTAAATCACTTTATGGTCAGTGGGGTGTACTCCAAGGTAAATGTGCATAGGACAGCAGCCTTAGGTACTCCCCCTGCTGAGCTTTACTAGTTTCTGCATCCAGTTTATCTCTTTGGGTCCATCCAGTCAATTTCAGATATTTTTCATCAAGGCGCTTGCTGTACTTCTCTACCCCTTCATCACTTTGTGCACTCCTTTATAAAGAAAGGGTTTTAAAGAAGCCCTGTTAATATTTTGATTCCTTGCCTACCTTGTCCATGTTCACTGCTCCCTGTCGCTCCTTGGACAGCAAATCTCGTATTTGCACGGTTCTGAGGAGACCTACTGGTAATCAAAAGGTTTACAGAGAGGTAAGGGAAAATAGTTCCCTTACTTCTCCCAAGCCTTCCAATCAGTTCCTACCACCACAGCATGCTATGGCAGGGGAAAAAAGATAGGATTCCTTGTTAGTTGAGTACAACTGCAATCTAGTTCTACAGACAGCCTGTTCACTCACCCCAGCAAAAACTCAGTAGCTGATACTGGTTACCTTTGCAGCACTGCCCAGTTCCTTCTTGCACCACCAATAAAATTATAAGCATGGCTATGCACCACATGCCAAACTTTTAATAGTCACAGTCTGCCTGTGTGTGGTCCTCCCCCCCCCCCCCAAGAACAAAAGCAAATACAATTAGGAAGAAATGACCTGGGATAAGATGTTCCAAGATCATGGACATGGTGTGCCTGATAGTTTTCTATTTGACTTTTTTTGGCTATTTTATGCCAGTTAATCTACAGAAGCAACCTTTTTAAAAAACCTCTATTTAGAAGCTTTGTAAAGCAAGGCCTAGTGAAGATCATCGCACAGTCTCTTTTCTCTTTTCTGTTCAAAGTATTCCCTTGGGCGAAAGGTGTTGGTTACCACACTCATGGATCTCTTAGCATTCTCTCTGAAAGCTTCCTTACAATGTTTGAAACAATCCAGTGGAATGAGATGACTCGAATACAGAAGTATGTTTTCAAACGTGCTACCACCAACTGAAGATACCGTCTAATACTTGGCCCTATGAGTTTCTGTAGATATAGTAAATCCCTTTTTTAAAAAGTGCCAAACTCAGGATCCAAATGCATAAATAATACTTAGGACAGTTTTAAGGCATGCCACTAAATTTGATGAAGTCAAGAGATGGGCAGGATCAGAGGCCTGTGAAGGTAGGGCACATTTTACAGCCCTTGAATTAATACTTTGACTGCTTTTAAGACACTCTCTGTCACTGATGGATTCTCTGTGACTCAAGATTTAAGACCCTGGGCATGTGCACTGGTTATTGAAATTCTAACCTGCACATCATTCCCAGCACATTTGGACTTTACATGCCAGTGATTTATGGCAGCCATTCTCAATGGGAGCCACATGACCCCCTGGGGAGCCCTGGCACATCTGAAGGGGGCTACAGACTGAAAACTGTGGATTTGGGGTTTATCTGTTCATACTGTGTCCTTGTTTGACAGGGAGGCCGTGGAACCTGAGAAGAGTTCCTAAGGTGTCATAGCCAAAAACAGTTACAAATCTATGGTCTGGAAGGAAGCTATGCTGACATGCAAGTACTACATGGTGGGCCACACAGAAACCTACAGGGACAATAGGAATCAGGTCTTCAATGATCTCTGAGCAACAATAGGTGGGCATTAGTAGCTTGTGTTTCACCATCCAGGTATGGCCAATGGGAGGGACTGTAGAGAGACCAGCTGAAGAGGCTTTCTTGCACCATTAGAACAGAGCAGGTCAGCTGATCTTCCCTGCCACCTATAAAGGTTCCTGAGACAGGCTTTATTGCCTGGTTGAGCAATGAAAAGACCAACTTGTGCTGCCTGCAGACTTGTCTTTGTCTTGCCCCCTCACTGACTGCACAAGAGCCAGGTCTGTCAGGAGGTAAATGCACCCAGTGTCTTGATTTAATCAGGTCTTAGTTAAGACAAGTACTTCCCTACTTCACTGGACAGTTGAGAGGATGAACATATTGAAGCCTGGAAATGCTGCACTAACAGGAGCCATAGACAGAAACTATGTCTCGGAGTCAATCGTCAGGCAAATTAACTCCCTCACCATTTTACTCCTCCAGTGAAACAGATTTGAGACACAAGGTACTCCTTAACTGTGGTAGACTTAACTTTTGCTGATCCCATTAGTTGCCCAATTGGGCAAAACACAATTTTAATTGCGTGCCAGGAGCTGAATTTTTCTTGCTCCAGGCAAATAGTTAACCACATCAGTACCTTTCCTAGCATTAAAAATGGGTAAGCCCTGGAAAGTACAATAACCTTTGGGTTTGCTGCTGCAGTGCTCTGTTCAGTTCAATTTAATTTTGATTGTCAGAAAATAGGGGCACCTGTCAGTATCCAGGTAACAGAGGGATTTTCTTTCAAGCATCACTTCTACCTGTGGGGAGGAAAAGGTCCCTTTTTCTTAATCTGAAAAAAAGGAGAAATCTTGACAAGGTGGAACTCAGGCATTGCATTGCACTGTGTAGCAGTGGCTTACACTGGTTCACGTCTTGTCATATGACAATATAACATGACACTAAACCGTATGTACATTACATTGGAGATTTATAAAACAAAAGTTCCTGCGCTTTGGAAGTGGAAGGCCCTGTACCACAAAATGACTTGGGCAGGACTAGACTCAAAGCAAGCCATTCCAAATTACAGATGCAGCCTATAAAATATGCAGATCCAGTCTTTTAACGCAAGCACAAACTAGTAAGACAGGAACTTTTCATTCCAACCAGGATTCCGAGTAATGGAAAGGAACTTTGTAACCTTGTGCTTTGATTTTGTTTCTTAATTAATTTCAGGGATGCCAAGAAAATGGCAAACAGAAAACATAGGGTAAGAGGGAGGAAGAGAGAGGAAAAAAATCCAAAGAAAATAAAGGGAGAGATAAAAGGCAGAGGAAAATGAATTCTTAATTATTTATTAGATGGTTCATTCGCTCACACCTGCATTACTGAATTACTGTTTTAACCCTCGAGGTTCGTTCCACAAGCTTGACCCAGGTTGCAGCGTTAGACGATTTCCTTTGCTTTTGTCATACCTCATTAATTTCATCTGCTGGTTTTTTGTTTTTTTTTAAAGAGGATTCAAGGTAGGAGCTATTAAACGTATCAGGATGATTGCTGATCAGTCTCCTGGGAGACTCCTCTTCTGACAACCAAAGAAACGTCATTTCCAAAAGTGAGATAACAACAATTATATGACCAGCACCTGAACTTAGCCCTTATCTCTCAGTGCAGCCAAAAGGAAATACAACCCATGCTGAGGCCAAATCCTCTGGTCACGGCAATCTGGAGGGTTGTGTGATGTTAAAAGTTAACATGTCCTACTCTTGGAGGCCTTGGGCAGCTGTTCTATCTGACTTGTTTCCAGTGCTTTAAAGAAGAACACGAGAAGAGTTGTGCTAGTCCAGAACACACATGCATCTGGTGCAGCACCCTACTTCCTATGTCGGCCAACCACATACCTCTGGGAAACCCAAAAGCAAAGCAACATACAACCTCACATACAAAGTTTGGAAGGCTCAAACAAACATACAAATTTTGGAAGGATCTCTCCAAACTGGGAGACTGGGCAGCAAAATGGCAGATGTGTTTCAATGTAAATATGTGTAAAGTTATGCACACTGGGGCAAAGAATCAAAACTTTACATATAGGCTAATGGGTTCTGAGCTCTCTGTGATAAGACCTTGGGGTCCTTGTGGACAGCTTGATGAAAGTGTTGACCCAATGTGCGGCGGCAGTGAAGAGGGCTAATTCCATGCTTGAGATCATTAGGAAAGATATTGAGAATAAGACAGCGAATATTGTAATGCCTGTACAAACCAATGGTAAGGCTACACCTGGAGTAGTGTGTCCAGTTCTAGTTGCCACATCTCAAAAAGGATATAGTGGAGATGGAAAAGGTGCAGAGGAGAGCAACCAAAATGATTACTGGGCTGGGGCACCTTCCCTATGAGGAAAGGCTACAGCATTTGGGCCTGTTCAGTCTAGAAAAGAGGCACCTGAGGGGGGGCATGATTGAGACATACAAAATCATGCAGGGGATGGACAGAGTAGATAGAGAGACGCTCTTTTCCCTCTCACAAAACACCAGAACCAGGGGACATTCACAAAAGTTGAGTGTTGGGAGAGTTAGGACAGACATGTAATTACCCAGTATGTAATTAGTTTGCAGAACTCTTTGCCACAAGAAGTAGTTATGGCATCTTGCCTGGATGCCTTTAAGAGGGGATTGGACAAATTTCTGGAGGAGAAGTTCATTATGGGTTACAAGTCATAGTAGGTATGTGCAAGCTCTTGGTTTTAGAGGCAGGCTGCCTCTGATTGCCAGATGCAGGGAAGGGCACCAGGCCACAGGTTGTGCCTGTTGTCTTGTGAGCTCCCTGGGGCATTTGGTGGGCCACTGAGAAATACAGGAAGCTGGACTAGATGGGCCCTTGGCCTGATCCAGCAGGGCTATTCTTATGTTCTTATGTTCTCACACTATTTATTAAAAACTGATAGCCCAAGAGCCATGTTACACATTCCTTGTAATATAAGGTTTGGCCCTAAGCATCTGATCACCCTAGCACTGCTATGAAACAGGATATCATGACCTGCATTCTACCTGTCAAAATGCACAACTTGTGTTTACTTCCCAACATAAAAATGGAAATGATAACTGGTGCTAAGAATCTCACAGGGAAGGAAGATAAAGACTTCAGTCAACAAGCTATCAGAACGTTAAAGTGCTCTCTTTATTATTGCCTGAAAGCATCCCTAGCTGATTAACTTAGGCCTGTAACTTGACCCAATACAGGGTTGATGCACGTGACCGTTTCTGAGGCAGTAGCAAGCAAGCTGGGATCGGTCATAAAGCAAGGTTGTCCATCACCTTGAGTCCCGGAATACATTGCTTCTCAGTTGCGTCCAGTTTAGTTGGTCCCAAGCTGTGCAGACCACAGGCTTAAAGATCTGGAATAAAAGATACCATTTCCCCCAAATCAGTGAAGCTTGGCCTAGCTAGGCACATCAAAAATCCAGAGGACTGGAAAACTATTCTGTATCTCAACAGACAAAAGGCATAACAATAAAATCATTTCGTGTAGTCCGCAACTCCTTCCCCAGCCAAATACTGTGCTATTCCAGCTCTTGACATATGTTACCAGTGACCCTGAATTATGCTGACTCCATTTTCCATGCTTTCTTCCTGCAGAGCCAAAACTGTGAACAGAACTCTGATGTCTGCACTTAGATCTTTTAAAAATCATTTCTTCCCATTTAATCTGTGATGGGGGGAGGGGGGAGAGAGAAAGAGAATGTATCCATTTTTTTTGTGCAAGTGGTGATTTATTACATATTTTGTAGGCAAAACACTTTTATCTGAAAGTATGGGTCAGACACAGGAATAATGTAACCAGAGAAACACTTTCCGAAACATTATAAATATTGCACTACATACAGGGAAGAAAGGGCTCTGCATTGTCAGAAGTGACTAGCTATGCATGAATGTCGAAATACGTCAGATTTTGGCAGAGCAAAAACTGCAGCAAGACTGGCAGAAGGGGAAAAAATGACTTCTCTCTTTTTTTTCTTCAAGTGCAGATATTTGTTTAAAAAAAAAATCCCACGAGGGCTTATTAGAGAGAATGCTTTTATTGCTTAATTCATAGAATTCTCTCTGTCTCTCTTTGCAATTTCCTAACTCGTGGTTCAAAATAATTTAATATCAGGTAAGTGGTTGCTAGCCAGTCACCCAATATTTTTCAGCACTAAAACATGAAGTGGGGTTTTGGGGGAAAGGATGAAAAGGTTTCAGAGCTGACCTTAAGATTGGTGGGGTCTTAATCCACCAATCCACAGACAACAAATATCCCTTCTGCCACCGCTATGCCCATGGGTGGCATCAGGGTTCAGCCAGGTAGGGCCCTGGCCAAGGGCCCACACCTAACAGAAGGCCCACCTGGCTGGGGTGGGGGGTTGCCTCTGGGCCTGAGCAATTTGTTACCAGCACTTCCTATGCAAAGAGGAGATGGAAGTTCAAGTCCTGCTTTGAAAAAATGTGAAATTGATTCTCACCAAGCAAAAAGCACCTTCAAGGAGGGGCCGCAACTCAGAGGTGAAGTGTACACTTTGTGTCCCTAGTGTCCCAGGTTTGATTCCTGGCATTTCCAGTTTACGAAAGAGGACCTTAGCAGGCCTGACAAAACCAGTGCCTGAATCCTCTGCTTCCCCTTATTATATTTGTAAAAGTGGAAGTGCCCCAAACTTCCCTTCTCACTGCCACTGCTGCCTCTTTCAATGTCTGCCCAACTGGTTCTTCAAACAGGTTGGCTGACAGCCGAAGAAGATTTCTCTTCCACTTTTAGTATGCTCCCACCCAGTCTGTTTGAAAACGAGGCTGGTTGGGCACTTGGGGAGGTGGCAGTGATGGGCGTGTGATCCAGTTTCAATGGAGAGCAATTGATCTGCTGTTTTCTGCAACCACTGTGAAGCAATGGATGGGCCAATGGCCAATGGATGGGCTCAGTGTAAGGTAGCTATCCCATGTTCACAAGGGGAGAGGAAGACTTTCCGATTACCTTTGTCCTAATGGTGGTGCTGAGCAGAAGACACAGCAAGCAGAAGTTATTTTCCCTGTCAATCAGTCAGTATTTTAGTAGTCAGTTCAGACAGTGATGTGAAAATCCAGGAAAATTCAGGTTCTGCTAAGCTCTGGGCTGGTTCAGATGATATTCTACCCATTTCAGTGTGTGCTCATGGACCACTCAAGACCTTGCCCATTCCCTCACATCTGTGGGGATTTGGGGCATTTCCTTTAATCATATGAGGGCAGTTTGTCCTGCAAGGAGGTTTATGGGCATGTGTACAGATGTGGTTTGGTAAACCACAATTAAGAAGGTACATGCAAGGAGGGACCAGGATGTGCATGCTGCATGAGTGCACACATCTTTTATCACATGGGGCTGAATACGATAGGTAGTGTATCATTCACACGTCTGTCAATAACCAACCAACTTCCACCCTGATTAGATAAGCTTCCTGGCTAGGCTCCTAATATAAAGTTGCCAAGAGCTTTGTTTAGTCTAAAGGATGAAAGGGCTCAAGGAAGCCAGAAGACTGGGCTAGACTGCACCTGAATACTACACAAACTTCATGGCTAACTACAGAAACTTTTTAACTCCAGTTTTCCTAGGTCAATGCCAATGCACTAACCACTATAGACCATTTTTTAAAAATTTATTTCTTTGTATTCAACACTGAACCATAAAAATAGAGGGAATATTTAATGTGAAGGGCAGCCCAGTCCTAACCTGTCCTGGAGCAGGCAGCCTGGCGGGTCTGCCCCACATTCAGAGCAGTGTTGGGGTCAAAAGTGGCTCAGCCTGGGGCAAAGGGAATTGCTTCACCTTACTGAGGCAAAGAGGCAAAGAAGGAAGGCCCATAGCCAGGGAGACAGACCAGGGACAGACTGCACTTGCTCCCGGTGTGGAAGGGATTGTCACTCCCGGATTGGCCTTTTCAGCCACACTAGACGCTGTGTCAGAACCACCTTTCAGAGCGCGATACCATAGTCTTTCGAGACTGAAGGTTGCCAATATACATACCACAAGTAAAGCTGCAGCTGCCCCAAGGAGGTTACTCAGATCTGTACCATTTCAAGAGGTGGCACAAATACGAGCAGCCTGGAGCTGCCTGGGACCAGGGTTAAGATCCAGTACAAATGCAGGATCCTAGCGCCGCCCGCCACAATTGCCTCCCTCCTCCCCATGCCCCCCAGATCCCCGCGCCATCCTAGCTCAGTCAGTGCAGGCTCACCATTGCACCAGCACAACAGGTTTCGGGCCAACGTCCGGAGGCAGTGGACATTTGTGCACTGGCCTCCCTCCTTTTAAGTCATATTGAAAATGCTTTATGGCACAAAGCATTTCATTGGCCAGTGCAAGGAACTTGCGCCGACCCAGGTCACTTTCTGGATTGCACCCAAAATCAATTTTTTCAAAATGGGAAATTTTAAAAGCAAAAACTCAGAAAATTACTACATTAACCAGAGCCGCAGCTCTGAGCAGTGATTAAGTAAAGATTTTTTTTTTCAAGTTTGAAAAGAAGCAATTTATTGCATTCATTCTCCTATGTTTGTTTATTCACAGGCTTCTTGGAACTGCATTTTTAATATACTGTGTGTGTGTGTGTATTTTTATGTATAACTATGCAAAACAGTGTAAATGAACATCTAGAGCAATGAAAATTAAAATAAAAGCCCGCCTTTCTCTTGAACACCAGAAACGCGTACACACACAGGATGCAATATATATAAATAACAAAAACTTGGCATAATCACACTCTATTTCCTCCCTTACTGGACTATAAAAGAAAATGTGAACCTATAACAAAAAAACTTAATGCAAGTCAGATATGAAATAAATAAAATCCACAATGCTTCAGATGAATTTGAACTATCTAGGCTTTATCAAAACATATTGGAAAAACTTGTGATAGAAGCAGGAAAATCTTTGCGTATAAATTAGAGCCATGAAAAGATTTGCAACTTCAAACAAAATGTACAGTGGAAACCTGCAAAAAAAAAAAATCATTCTATCCTTGGATTATATATATATAGTGTGTGTAGATATATAGTGTGTATATACATAGCTGCATGGGTAACAGTCTGTCTTCCATATCTACTTTACCCAGGCTTCGTGCACTGGAGGGGACACTCTGTTCCAGAACCACCATTCGGAGCGTGATACCATAGTCTTCCGAGACTGAAGGATGCCAACAATATATATAGTGCAAATAATACTCTACATTTAAATTGCCCCTTTTATTCCAAAAGATACCAGTGCTGTTTTTTAAATGTGAATGCAATTCATTCACATGCAATAAGTTCACACAGTTCCTGCAATACTGCCTATGTCCACGGGTAAAGGGAAGAAAGACGTGTGGATTGCTGCACCCATAGTGCGTTGCTCTAGTATTATCGTTAATTAATGCCAGAATGCTCTTTAAACATTCACCATGGTGCCGAGGGGCCAAAAATTATATTTATAAGAGGCGTGCCAGGATCATCCAGGACTCAAAGTAGAGGTTTCTGGGTCTGTGGTAGGGTGCCCTTGTGATGAGGCCCTCAAGACGTCGGAGGAATGCCTATCTGCCCTGACGGGAGGAAAGAACACAACATGCCCAGACCAGAAGGAGCTTTTTACTTCGGCTCCTATGCAGACCAGCACCAGCCCAGAAGTGTTATTACTGCATTTGATTACTGTACTGTACTTTTTAAAATTTGTAAGCTGCCTTGGGGGCCTCTGCGGAGGCAGATCCATAACTTTATAGTGTGGTACAGTAACTGGTTCAGGCACTTTGAAGCCATTTCAAATAGGGTTAGAGACATTTCATGCAGAAATGTCTGATCAATACCTAAGCTATAACTACAGTATATCTAATCTATAATTGATTTAAATCTCCAAGAAAATCAGATATTAATGTTTCAGTTTGCTCTGCCCTCTATCCCTTCACTTGGGTCAATGCCAGCAGGCAAATGTTGGGACCCCAATCCCAGGCTTTGCCTGATCAACTCTAGCTTTCAGGGTACAGCATAGCCACTTTATATGCTGATTCAAGCAACTTCCTCATAAGGAAGTCAACGCCATGGCTTCCTCACATGGAACCTGCCAGAATCAGCATAATGTGGCCATGCTGTACCCCCAAAACTAGAGCCAGCGGGGCAAATCCAATGCCATCTTTGGATTCAGCACCCCCAGAATACCCAAGAATAGGTCTAACTTTTAAGACAACATGTGTGTTGGACTGTGTAATATGCAGTGGCTCTATTCCCAGAGGAAAGTGTCCTCAGTTGGTCACCACTGAGAGATGAGTGGGTGGGTCCAGCCACTTACAGAGGCCTCAGGCAACTCAGATTAAGCCACTTCTGCCCAATGTTGCATATATGCAACAGGGACCAAATGCCTGCATCTATGGGCCAAGCAGAAATGGGTTAAACCTGCTACAGCCCTATGCACACCCACATTCAAACTGTGCTTCCTTCTTCCACAACTCAGTCTGTACTCTTTAAATAAAATATTCCCCACTTAAGGGAGCCAACAAGAACAGGACTTACCCTGTTTAGACTGAATGACTGGGGTGGGGGGCAGGAGGGAGGAGCTGCAGTGCAAGGAAAAGCAAGAAGCCAGTGGCAACCTCAGCTCAAGAATCCTTCATCCTGGTTGCTGGGCAACAGCCAATAGCTGGACAAGCCTCCGGAGGCCTTCCAGTCCTAGGCTTGCCAATTGCTCTGGCTGCCCTTTCTTGTCAGATGGTTCACTGGGAAATAGAATTTTTCCAGCCATAGAGTGGAGAGGAGCTGTCAAGACCCTCTTAGAAGGATCACCCAAGCACCCAAGGATGGTTTATTACTGTCCTGGTTTTGAACTGGTTCCTCTGTGTGTGTGGGGGGGGGGGGCGGTGCCATTATAGTTCAGAAGCAACCAAAAGACAGTGGGTTCATGTTCTGGTTCACTTAAAGAAAAACCTCTCTGGACTAGTTTTAGGGTTCAGGTTTGGGTTTGGGTCTGGTCAATTCCCTGATGGACGCAGAGTCTGTCTGTGCAACAACTGAACTTCAATTGGAAGCTTTTCAAGCATCCTGCCCCCCCCCCCCGCCCCGCTCTAAGATGAGAAGCTGTATGTAGCAAATAAGCAAATGAAGGGTGCTAGTCCTCAATAAAACAAGATTAAGGGCCAAATCCTATCCAACGTCCCAGCACTGAAGCAGACATGTCAATGGGGCATAAGCTGCATCCTGCAACGGGGGGGGGGGGCAGTTGCTGAAGCCTCCTCAAGGAAAAGATTGTTCCCTTACCTTAGGGATGCATTGGTGCTGGAAAGTTAGATAGGTTCAGGCCCTAAGAGCCACTCTTATCCCAGGAGAAAACATTATCCATGTAGCCAGCAATTTTCTTCCCTAGACCAGCTGTTCCAAAAGTCCTCAATGAGAGGAGGAAAGGGAACCACCTAAGTGCTTGGGGGGGGGGGATGGCAGCGATGCAACCCCCAGGATCATGATCATGCCACTTCCAGGGAAAGAGGGGGTTTCTGACTTATCTGCAGGTAGCAGCAGCTGCCAGGGGATGCAGAGAGCCCTGTGCAAGCCTCCACAGAGCCCCCCAAGCCTTAGATTCACTAAAAATTGCAATTGTGAGGCACTTCCAGTTTTGTGATCACAAAGCTGGTCGCAATCACAATTTTTAGTTAGTCTGAAGCTTGGAGTGCCCTGTGGAGGCTTGTGCAGGGCTCCCTATACCCGCCTGGAGGCTGGCGCTACCTGCAGGTAAGTCAGAAGCCTCCCTCTTTTCCAGGCAGCAGTGTGATCCTGGGGATCACATTGCTGCCTCCTCCCACTCCCTTAAAGGGGCATAGGCCAGTGCTTCCCAGGCTGGTGTGTTGCGACCAAGTAGGGACGAGATGAACAACTACAATTTTCTTCTTCAGTGCTGCTGCAAGTAGATGTCCCAAACAGGCTGCACACGTGAGATAGAAAAATGCACTGAGTGGATATGCAAGACGACATGGAATAAACCAACTTCTCTGGAACCATGATCCAGAGAAGTATTAGAGTGTTTAGAGAGATGTTTGTGTTTTGGATTGGTAAACATGGCGCTCAGTAAATCCTGTTGCAGGATGTTCAACAATATTTTGGCTTTTGAAGAAACCACATCTCCAGGCGGAAGGGTGGAAATATTTCAGTGGAAGCGAAGGGACAGGTTTTGTCCATCCCTAGCATCAATAGGAAAAGGAGTGAAAAGCAAATAAACACCCTCACTGTACAGCAGTGGACCAAAGAGATGACATTGATGCCTTCTGCCATCTGTTGTTTCCCTTGAGATTTACAAGTCCATGACAAGTCATCAGTTTTCCATATTTTTTTTCCCCAGAGGCCCCATGGGAAATGTTTCACAGGTAAGCCTTCAAACAAAAACAAACAGCAGTACAGGTGTAGTCTGCTGAGAGTGACAGCGATGGCTTCTGTCACCCCACAGAAAGAAATGTCATCAAAACCACATCCAAGGCTCTGAGGCCTCGTTTTCTGTTTTGCTTTTTCTAGTGTTAGAGGCTGGATACAGCAACATCTATTTTGCACGAGGGATATGACATTTAAGCCATTATTTTTTGACCCAATCCGCTTCACATAGGAGAAGACTGCAGCCGTGGTCCAGAATTTCTAAAAAGCAAACTTCAGAGAGGAGAAAAACAACCCATTTATCTTCACATCGTGCAAAACGTATTCCTACCCTCTGCTTAAGAAAAATAACAATAATTTAAAAAAAACAACAAACCAACCCAAACAACCCTATGTACTTTCAAATGCCAAGAATAAAAATAATGTTGAAATAATGTAAAGCAGTGATGAAAATGTTCTAATGTTGTGTGACACTTTGTGAAAAAGTCTATACCTAAACGAACACCCAGGAGAAAACATGTAACAATTGCATCACCCGGCGTAACTGAATTCACAACTAATCAGTCGCCCTTCTTTGAGTGTATGAATATAGACAACGGGCTTAGCTTACCATATGTTAAATGTGGGAAAGTTTACTCATTTATTTTTGTTGTTATTGTTCTAATGTTATTTTACTAGTACAGAACAATCATTGTCTCAGTATAATGTCTTTTTTTTTCCCCCTCTTTAAAGTGCTGCAGTACAAATGCCTGTGGGTGGGACGGGAGTCTTCTGTGGCTGCTGTTTCTCCACTCCTAGTTATTGACATATTCCCCTGCTATGAACTAAAGACATTTGTTCATCCTGTTGTTGTCCCCCCATGCATTGGTGCAACCTTTTGTTCCCGATTCTTTATCTGTGGAAGTCAATGGCTTATTCTGCTTTCATTGTGTCAAAGGTCAACTCATACAATAACATATTGGCATCCAAAACACACACACACACACACACACACACACACACACACACACAAGCGTGCGCGCGCGCGCACACACACACACACACACACACACACAAGCTTGTGCGCGCACGCACACACACACACACACACACACACACACACGTATTCAATAAAATATTTGACACCCCCCTCCAATTTGGAGAGACAGACTTGTTTTCAAAATTGCTTTAAAAAAAACTTTCATAAAATGCAAGGTTTTTGAAAAACATGTGGCTATATGCCAGTCAAGAGCATTTATGTGTTAAAGCTCCTATTAAGCACAGTTCTCTGCATGCAGTGATTCCATATGCAAGCCCAGGGAATGGATTTTGTCTTTTTTTTTTTTTTTTTACCTAGTCAGGCCAGTCCAATCTGCCACCAGAAAGTGGCACAAGCCATGAAACATATCAGGGCCGTTAAGTTGGCGATGTGTGTTTCGTGGGGAGCAGGGGAAGTTTCTGAGTTGATTGGAGAAAGGGCAGGGGTAAGAAGTGGCCTAAACGGGGTGGATCATAGTAGCAAATGAATATGCTGGATCCTGTCCCCCATTTTTCAACTCACTGCACCCCTTTCCCTCCTCAAACTCACACCAGCTGGCATAATAATAATAAATAATAAAACTTTATTTTTATCCCGCCCTTCTCCCTAACGGGACCCAGGGCGGCTTGTGTCTCCCTGGCATGTGTCCAAGGAGACCGGTAGCCCATCAGAGGGTCTACCCAGAGGTAAGGGAAAAATATTTTCTCTTACCTTGAGCAGGCTTCTTGATCACCCCCCCCCCCCCAACATTCATTCCAATGGTGCGGCATAGGCTTGGGCTGATAAGCTCCTCTTCACCTACCTTTTATCATACCATATGCATACAAACATCACTTCGTATACCTAAGATCATATTTTTTGGGTAAAGAACAATACACACATGCAAAAAAACCCAAAATATTACAAGCATATGATGAATGCTTGCAATTTGAACTCCAAGAAGACAAATGAAAAAGATGAGCCCTTTTCAAAACTCTTACCATAAAATCCCTTTTGGCTATAGTATACCTTCCCATTCAGTGTCACTAACTTTTTATTACTAATGCATGCAACCATCTAACATCAAAAATGTGGGGGAAGTTTTACTACTTACATCCTAATCTTCACCACTCACGTGAATGTGTGGCAGAAAAAACCAACACCACTTGTGTAGTAATATGAACAACTGGGCAACCACATGGCAGACAACCCTAGAATGTGGTTGTATATACTGGTGCTTAATGCACCAATAGAGTTAGAGCCTATATTCTTTACACATGATAGCTTTTCATTGAATGGAATAAAAGTTCACATGAATATGTTCCTGCCTTACCTTGTTGGCAACCTTCAGTCTCGAAAGACTATGGTATCGCGCTCTGAAAGGTGGTTCTGGAACAGCATCTAGTGTGGCTGAAAAGGCCAATTCGGGAGTGACAATCCCTTCCACACTGGGAGCAAGTGCAGTCTGTCCCTGGTCTGTCTCCCTGGCTATGGGCCTTCCTTCTATGCCTCTTAGCCTCAGACTGTTGGCCAAGTATCTCTTCAAACTGGGAAAGGCCATGCTGCACAGCCTGCCTTCAAGCGGGCCGCTCAGAGGCCAGGGTTTCCCACTTGTTGAGGTCCACTCCTAAGGCCTTCAGATCCCTCTTGCAGATGTCCTTGTATCGCAGCTGTGGTCTACCTGTAGGGCGCTTTCCTTGCACGAGTTCTCCATAGAGGAGATCCTTTGGGATCCAGCCATCATCCATTCTCACGACATGACTGAGCCAACGCAGGAGTCTCTGTTTCAGCAGTGCATACATGCTAGGGATTCCAGCACGTTCCAGGACTGTGTTGTTTGGAACTTTGTCCTGCCAGGTGATGCCGAGAATGCGTCTGAGGCAGCATGCAGCGTTTATGCATATTGAAAAAGGAACATGAAAAAGCTTGCTTTCACAGCATATACCTTTGAGCACTTTTGCCCCCTTGGGGGATTTTATGGCAAATATGCACACGCATTTGGAAATGGACATGGGTGACTCCGTGACACTGAACAGAATGAGGCAGCCTCAACTCACCTGGAATTCCACCTGCAGACTGCAGCCCTGGGAGCACACTGGTCTTTGCACTGGAACAAATGCATTTTCTGTGGCATGTGTCCTACCGATGGCAAATTAATTTTACCTGAAGGGAGTTGCCCTTTAACTCAACATTGCATCACAGTTAGCTCTCCATCAGAGACTAGTTTACCTTTCATTTTTTATCTAGCCATTAGAAAAGATATGCAGCTTTGAGGAAGACTTGGTAGATCAGTGGCACAGTAACTGCTTTGCATGTACAAGGTCCCAAGCATAATTTCAGTTATCTCAGATAGGGCCAAGAAAGACTCCTGGAGATCACAGCCAGTCAGTGTAGACAAGTTTGACCTACAAGGGCCAATAATTTCGCTCAGCTATTTTGCCAGCGTGGACTTAAGAAACTCCTTGTCAGGCTTTGCCTTTCCCCCACCATGTGTCATAAGGCAAATGTGTCATAAGGCACATTCACGACACCTGGAGAGGACAGACCACTGGAGCTGGGCCCAGTACTGGATGGACACTGTCCAGAGCTCTCATTGTGCTGTGGGCGGCGTCCGTTCAGTGCTGGGCCCAGCGCTGGCTGTCCATCCTCTCTGGGTGTCATGAATGTGCCGTATGACACATTTGTGACACCCAGCACTGGCGCTGGAGGTCAGCGCTGGTGCTCAGCCCACACAGAATGGGGCCCTAAGCCCACAAAGGACTGGGCCACTAAGGCAGTCATTGCTCAAATCCATGGTGGTCCATTATTCCAGCATGATGATTCACCAAGGCTAAGGGGAGCCTCTCTAAGCTGTGAGGCTGCCACCCTTGCAAGAAAAAAAATGACATGAAATAAATGAGGCTGTACAGAAAAAAACCCAAACAAATAGGTCAAGACAGTTCAAAGACCAGCCAGATGGCAATCCTGCTTCAGATGGGTGAAGACCATCCACACAATCATTTTTCATGTGTTGAGGTCAATGCGACTTGACTTTTTCCGATGCTGCTTTTGAGCACAGAAGTGGGATTTTTTTTTCCTCCCAAGTTATATTACCTTGGTGTGAAACTTGGCGTCTTGGATATGCGAGCAGGCCATTTGGAATTTTCTTGTGTACTTGCAATATAGGAAAGTGTAGCCATTGTTCTGTTTCAGATGTCAGCAAGTTCTGGGTGTTTCTGGGATTGCAGCAAGAGAGAGACTTTGTATTCTTTTCTGTTCATCTTTTGGGCTCAAATGGTTGAGCCCATTCATTCCATTGAAATGAATGGGAGTTGCTCTTTCAAGGTTCCCATCCACTGCGGCAGGGTTAGCATGGGAGAACTAGCATGCCATCTTTTTATTGGGAAACTTATGTGCAACAAGTTTGGGATACATACTCAGCTGTAATAAACACAACTTGTCACAGAAAAGGGAAAAGAACATTGGTTTAAGAAAAAAAAAATCTTCCTCCGCCTCTAAAGCTAGAAGAGTTCTAAAAAACAGAACGGAAGGTGCTGAAATTAAGATGTTATGGTGCTTTTGGTAAAAATTCCTTATGCAAACAGGATGTTGTAAATGTCTCTTTGAAAAGGGGCCTTGTATCAAGTCTCAGTTTTGCCCTTTGATTTATTAGGCATTTCAGCTGCAGACCAAATAGGCTTTCCTGTTCCTGCTAGCTTCCCGCTGCAGTTTTCAAGTCATTATGCTCAAAGACATACATGCCCCTGTAAGTGCAAAGTCTGTTACAGTGCCCTAAATAATATGTGATGTGAGAAAGTGCTGTTAAAGGAGTTTCCTGTTTGGGTTTCCTTGCTGGCACTCCAGCTGAAATCTCAAAAAAGAAAAAAAAAAAAAAAAGGCACACATGCCGTGTGCATACGATTGAGACAAAACACTCCTCCCCATGCACTACCCCCCAAAATGGGTTTCAATATTTGTCACACTGCCTCTTTAAATGCCCCTGGCAAAAACTTTGGCTCGCTCTTTCTCCCTCTCTCTTTTAAAAATGTTCCTTCTTTCTCTCAGCCTGTCATTGACGGTAAGTGCAATCACATTACACACAGCTTTCTTTGGAAAGTCCCCTTTTTAATGATCTGGCAGCCTGTAGACACTGACTGCTTCCAGAAAAAATTTCAATCCTCCTTCCCACAGCTTCCACCAGCGCCAGTGATAAATGACACCTGTCATTCTGTCACAGACAAACGGCACAGATGGGAACCTCAGTGATGTATGGCTCACCCGAACAGGAAATCAAGCTTGGGTTTGTTGTGGTTCTCCCCCCCTCCCCGCCCGCCCCACTGAAAAGAGCTGACCAGGACAGTGTCCTGAGCTTGTTCCAGAGAAAGAAAGAAAAATTAGAGAGGCACACAGAAGGTAAAAGAGATTTTGTGTGTGTGTGTGTGGTTGTAACCTCACGTCAGTTGCTGTTTCTCAGTATAACAGCCTGAACCTATCCCTGAGCTGGCCTGCACAACCTGCACAACCTGTGGGCCAGTTGGTGACCAGGCAGGCCTGGAAAGGTAAGAAAAAATTATTTACCTCTCCAGTCACTCTGTGGTCCCCCTTAGGACCTACTCAGATCTATGCTGGCTCTTTTGCTGGTGTAAATCTGTTAGGGTGAAAGGAGTGGGTCAGAACCGGGGGTAGGGGGATAGAAATCAGTGGATGCTGCTGCCGCCAAGGTCTGCCCCCTCCCACCCTAATCCTCCTCCACTACCGCCATAACCGGACCAACTGCCTTCCAGCCTTTGCACCACTGGCAGCACTCCATAAGAACATAAGAACAGCCCCACTGGATCAGGCCATAGGTCCATCTAGTCCAGCTTCCTGTATCTCACAGCGGCCCACCAAATGCCCCAGGGAGCACACCAGATAACAAGAGACCTCATCCTGGTGCCCTCCCTTGCATCTCGCCTTCTGACATAGCCCATTTCTAAAATCAGGAGGTTGCGCATACACATCATGGCTTGTACCCTGTAATGGATTTTTCCTCCAGAAACTTGTCCAATCCCCTTTTAAAGGCATCCAGGCCAGATGCTGTCACCACATCCTGTGGCAAGGAGTTCCACAGACCAACCACACGCTGAGTAAAGAAATATTTTCTCTTGTCTGTTCTAACTCTCCCAACACTCAATTTTAGTGGATGTCCCCTGGTTCTGGTGTTATGCGAGAGTGTAAAGAGCATCTCTCTATCCACTCTGTCCATAGACAAAGGACCATAGACCAAAGGACAGGAGTACACTGGTGAACCTTGAAATCCGCACAGATAGGATTGGGCTATGAGCTACCTGATAGAAACTCTGTTCAGCCATTCATTCTGAGTAAAATAATTACACATGGAGGGGTGGGTTTGCTCTGCCTCCTGACCTGGCAAGCTCTGTCTTCGCCCCTGATATTTGTTAGAACATCTGCCCAGAGCCTCCACGCACACAGCTGTTCCCATAGAGGGCTTTCTGCACATGGCTGGGGCCTGCTGTTCATTCTATGCAAAACAAATGGTTCAATAGGGCTTTGAAGATATAATGGAACAAACTCCATGCACCCAACCACAGGGAGTGGTCCAAATAGACATGTTCATTAGCGGACAGACGCTGTTCCCAACAAAGTGCTTGTGTCAGTGGGTTATCATCACCGACATAAAACACAGACAGAACTTCCATTTCATGTCACTTCAAATGTGATGCTTTTCCGTGAAGCCAGTTCATACAGTTCATCTGCCAGCAAACAGGTATGGAGAAATCAAGAGTTAGGCATGCACGTGTGTGGATCAGGCTGAAGCACCTTTCAAAGAAGGAGGGGATACAAATGCGATAATTATTTTGTTGCACATCTGGATCCCTTAGAGCAGGGGTGCTCAATAGGTGGATCATGATCTACCGGTAGATCGCGAGGCAAAATGAGTAGATCGCGGAGTGCCGACCTCCCCCCCTTCAGGTGCCTCTGGGAAGAAACGCTGGGAGTAAGGCCCATTGTACTCAATGGGGCTTACTGCCAGGTAAGTGTGGCTAGGATTGCAGCCTCACAGCCTAATCCTAGGCATGTCTACTCAGGAGTAAGTCCTGTTATACTCAGTGGGGCTCAAGGTACACCAACATACATTGTACACATAAATGTTATATGTTATGATGGCGCAAACATTGTAAAAAAACGCTGGTAGATCTCCGGGCCTTGCTGGGTTCCAGAGTAGCTCTCGAGCCAAAAAAGTGTGAGCACCCCTGCCTTAGAGGGATGGGGGGAGGAAACGTTCCGACACTAATAGTCCAATCCTATCCCCATCAGCCCATAGCACCACATGTGTTGCATGCTGTGGGGGGGGGGGGGCAACCAGATGGCCCAAGAGAAGTAAGTAAAAATCCTTTTTACTCACCTCCCTACAAGCCACCTGGCCTCCAATGGATCTCCTCAAATCTACACCAGCTGTTTTGCTGGCATAAGTCTAAGGAGACTCCTGGGGGGGTGAGGTTAGGTCAGGAAGGGCAGATAAGTTCTTCATGTGCACTGCTGCTGCCAAGATCCTCCCCTTACCACCAGGTTATTACATACAAACTCTAAAGCAGTGATGTTGCTAGCGAGTTGCGGGGATGCATGGACCACACCAGGTGACGCGCATGGGGTGGGGGTGACACCACTAGTGACCAAAATTGCTAACATTGCAGTTGGCAGGAATAATACCATTGTGTTAATTGGATGCGTAATTTACAGCAGAATGCAAAGAAACAAACCACATTGAAATATCTATATTCTACCAAAAGGTACAGCCAAAAAACTAACAGGGGCGGAGAGATGATATAACACCATGCCCACCACCCGGGGCTTTGCCCCGCCTACCACATGGGAGGAGATCCATCATGGGAGTGACATGCTGGCCTCCCGCAGTGGGTGACAAAAACCCCTAGTGACGCCACTGCTCCAAAGACAGCAACACAAGAAGGTGGGCATAGAGTAGTTCTAAATTCTACAGCTTTTGGAATATCCTCACACCCCTGAGTGAAACAGTAGACAACGTTTAACAACACCTTAATTAAATGTTAGTCATGCTACACAGCGCTAGAAAACTTGCTTTGTAGGCCACTTCTGCCTATTGGCCACCTCCGACGTAAGCAATACTAAAGTTATCATCTCACTTGTGTGGTTCCTTAAAAAAAAAAAAAAAAAAGATAACATGACTGGTAAATAACTCAACATGGCCAGGAAGGAGTTATGGCTGAAATGCTTGACCGTTCCTTGTTCAGAGTCATGTTGGCTTCTCAGGAGAACAGCTTTGGGATAACAAACGTGAGATATCCTGGACAACCTTGGAATCTATCCTTCCCTCTCTCTCAAACTTTTTAAAGTTGAAAAAGACGACATTCTGATTACCGTGCCAATTTATTCTTTCCCACAGTTTCCAAAACTCAGCATTCTACCCCCCCCCCCAAAAAAAAAATCCTCCACAAGTTGTTCTGCTTTTCTCATTATCATCTCCTCCAAGAAGGTCCTTGATGGCAATGAATGGCAAATTTCTGTGTACCCTACAGCAAATGTGTGTGCCATATGGCTGCATCACCCGGCCCCTTTGCTTTCTCCAGACACTGCCTTTCTATTGCTCTAGAGCGACCCAGTGATATTCTGCGCGGCAGACTTGGCGTGGAACACAGGAAGATAACAGGCCTCCCATAATATCGATGAGCCTGCTCCAAATCCGACTCAACTCTGAGAAAGTTCAAACCCCGATCTGGAGCCAAATGTCTCTGCACAGACACATCTCCCTATTGTTTATATTTAAATGCTGCCCCCTGATGATCTCTCCTCAACTAATTAAGTGCAGGAGCAGGACAAAAAAAGAGGAAACTCTTTCTGAGTGAAACTTGGAACGCCAAGTGAACCGAAGCACCTGGGGCAAAGCCTCTTTTCTTATTCTGTTTCCTGAGGATACAGCTGAGCCCAAGTTTTCTGGCAGGCACGGACAACATTCACTTTGAAACAGATGCTGATCCTCACCCAAAACACTGAACTTGGAACTGCAGTTTCCATCCCGAGTCCTCCGCCTGGGAGGAAGAATGTCCCTGGGAAAGGAGAGATGTGGCTGCACTGAGATAATGCTTTTCTGTGGAACAGCTGAAGCCTCACCTGAAAACAGGCCATGAAGAAGCAAATGCGGTGCAGCTGCGGCATCTTGGATCCGTCAAATCCATGGATTTGACTCACAACGCACGCCAGCAGATACCTGGGTCCAAATTTAAAGCCTTTTAAAACAATACCCAAGTCCAACATTTTCACCTTTTCGTGGACAAGCCATGCGGTTTCCAAGACTGTAGAGCTGTTTTGAGGACTGCAAGACCCACTTACTGGTTGCACGGAGGTTCCTTTGTCCTCCCAGGCTTACCCTAGTATGCATCACGATTTTGGGGCTTTTTTGTTTTTAAGGGGCTTTAAATTTGAACCTCAGTATCTGTGGATTCCATATCGCTGCGTTCAGAACAAAACCCCCATGGATACGAGGGTCTGACTCTATTCCTCTGGGCGAAGGGAGGGTGGCTGGCTGGCAGATCGGACTGAGAAGGGGGCAGGGATGGTGGCAGCAGCTGCCACTGAATCCTATGCCCCCTCCTTAGCCAAGCCACCTGACACAGGCATCTTTAGTTCTGGGCCTACTAGCTGAAAAGACCCATTGGTGCCATTGGTGCTCATCCTCTACCCAGGATAAGGGAACAAATGTCCCTTTACCCCAAGGAGACTTCGGTGGCTGCTCTGGCCCTGTGGGATACTGCGACAACCATTTTGGCACAGCTGTAACTTGCAGTGGTGGCGAAGCTTAGGATTGGGCTGCCTGATGACTTTCTATGTTCCTATGATTTTTCAGGACTTATCACACTAACGGTGCAATCCGAGGCATGTCTATTCAAAAGGAAAGCATGTCTATACTCCCAGGAAAGTGTGCATAGGATTGCAGCCTGAGTGGTATAAGAACAAAAAGCTATAGGAGAATTATGGGGGTACATCACTGCGTGGTGACATTTTCTTGTAAAAAAAAAAAAATGGTTATGTATTCTTAGAATGAGATTATGAGATTCTCTGAAAATGAATGCAGGCTGGTGTTACTAAATGAATGTTAGAAAGGAGTTGTAATATGAATTGACGGGTACATAGGTAGCTAGCCCGCACCTCGATTTACAGTGGCTTTAATGGACTTTATTTGCATCAATACTCAATAGGAAATGCATACAGGAACCTGTTATCTTCGGTTATAGCAGTGTCAGTCATAGCTTAGATTTGCTTCAACCATTCACTGTTTTCATCTAAAAAATCTACCCCAATCAGAAACTTGGCAAAATGAACTGCATCCAAAATAATACAATCAAATATCCTTAAGAACAACAGCAATGCCCCATGTCAGCATTTGATGTAATGTAACACGCAACACAATGTGATGTGACACGACTCAAACAATATAATATGACACGACACCACGAGTAAGCACAACCCCCCCTTTTTTTAGCTGAGAGATGCTCATTATCGTCCGATGTCTGATCTGAATGTTTTGTGATGGACTTAAGTGGAGTGAATGCTGTTACAATTTGGCTGATGTCATGAATTTAATGACGGTCTGGATTCAGCCCATGTTGTGGCAGCCATCTAAAATCTTGTGTCCTTTCAAATCAGTCTTTAAAAAAAGATGACAGGGCCCAACAGCATTGTCCTAAACTAGTGATGTTTTTGGATCACAGTTTAGTATGCTAGAACATTGTTTCTCAAACTGTGGGTCGGGACCCACTAGGCAGGACAATTTCAGGTGGGTCCTCATTCTTTTCAATATTTTATTTTTAGTATATTAGACTTGATGCCACCATGGTATGTGACTGCATTTGGGGAAATGTGACAAATCTGTACTTTTAACAGGTTACAGTGTATATGCTTTTAACAATAATAGTAAATGGAACTTACTCCTTGGTAAGTATGGGTAGGACTGCAGCCTAGGATTGTTAAAATTTTTCCTGCTTGATGATGTCACGTTTGGTCATGACATCACTTCTGGTGGGTCCGAACAGATTCTCATTCTAAACTGTGGGTCCTGGTGCTAAAAGTTTGAGAACCACTGTGCTAGAATATTGCATCAGGAAGAGCAAACAAATCTCAGGTTCATGGCAGCCAGGCTCGATCCAGAAATTAATCCTTACCTGGTAAATAGTCATTATAAAAATGTCTCTTACATGAACAAAAAAGATACATCCACTATGGAACAGACTGAGCTTCTCTCCCCAGTTTTGGCATAGAGGATCTGTGGGAATGTGCATTCCTGCTTTCCCCTTAGCTGCAGTTCTGTTCTACCAAACTTTGTGATCTGAATTGTATTACTTCTACTGTTAGTACACTAGCTCATAAGAACATAAGAACATAAGAACAGCCCCACTGGATCAGGCCATAGGCCCATCTAGTCCAGCTTCCTGTATCTCACAGTGGCCCACCAAATGCCCCAGGGAGCACACCAGATAACAAGAGACCTTGTCCTGGTGCTCTCCCCTACATCTGGCATTCTGACTTAACCCATTCCTAAAATCAGGAGGTTGCGCATACACATCATGGCTTGTACCCCATAATGGATTTTTCCTCCAGAAACTCGTCCAATCCCCTTTTAAAGGCGTCTAGGCTAGACGCCAGCACCACATCCTGTGGCAAGGAGTTCCACAGACTGACCACGCGCTGAGTAAAGAAATATTTTCTTTTGTCTGTCCTAACCCGCCCAACACTAAATTTTAGTGGATGTCCCCTGGTTCTGGTATTATGTGAGAGTGTAAAGAGCATCTCCCTATCCACTCTGTCCATCCCCTGCATAATACTCCCTGAGCTACAGACGCCTCTGTCAGTGCTTTTGCACAGGTGTAGTACATCCTTTGGTGATGTTTTCAAGCAGTGTAATAGCACTGGGCTGGCAAGAGCCAAATGTGTCAAAAACTACGTATGTCTTGACGTTCTGAACCGGTATGTACACAGGGGCCCAATCCTAAAGTCATCCAGCACCAGCGCTGAGCCCTAGCTGAGCCTGGGAACTGAGCCTGGTGAGTAAGGTGCACTGATGCTAGGCCCATGCCAGTCAGGTGCCAGGCTCAACACTGGCAGGATGTGCAGCCACCAGGAGTAAGTGCAACCAGGGTGGGAGGGGGTAGAAATGACAGAGCTCTGCCATATCCTAAACTTTGTCGGGCCAGGAGGTGGCACAAGTTCGAAGAGAGCAGAGCGGCTTGCAGTTGCTCTGCGGTGCTCAAGAATGGGGACTAGGATCCCAGCCCCACCTCCTGCTCCCCACCCGCCCCCGGGACCGCTCTCCACCCGTCCTCCCCCTGCCCCGGAATGCCTTGCTCCTGCCTCCTCCCTGCCTCCTCCCGCCCTTCCCCAAAGCCTTGTGTCGGCTGAGCTTGGACAACACAGGCCTCTCCTTTCAAGTCGGTGTGGAAGCTGGATTCAGCCTCCATGGGCCAACGTGCAAACCCTGCACCTGCCCAGCCAATTCTTCAGGAGGCACAAATATGCTTTATGGTACGATTGTGACTTTCCTGCGCCGGCCCAAGGTGCAGTTTGGTTTGCGCCCTTCATGTATTTGGTTTAAGTTTTTCATCATTTAAACAGTTTTTAAAGATTCTGAATGCTTTAACTGTTGGTTTCTTCTGGAAACCACATGAAAGGCTATAAATATAAATAATAAAGTAATATAATAAAAATAAAAAAAACCAAACTCATTGCAAAAGCATCACTGAGTTGATGACCCCCCTTTTGAATACTGCTTGTCAATCAGTTTTGGAAGGCTTCTGGCAATCTGTGAAGCAGGCAATTCAGATGACCAATTTGCCATCAGCATGGTGAAGTCCATTGGAGGGAAGGGGAGGGAAAGGGAGAAAGCAGCAATCACCTGGACTGTGATCCAGTATTCACAGGAGGGATCCATTCTTGATTATCCAAACAGTTCTTCAGGGTGAATAGAGTACCCAATTTAATCAGAAACATATTCAGAAGCATTTCTTGTTCCTGTCTCTGGTAAAATGCTGTCCTGATATTTCCCTCTTTTGCCTTTGGGGGAGATGCTAAGGATGCCTTGTTAAAATCTTTTTGCTCTGCTCCCAAGGAGTTACATTTCTTGGGCTCCAGTACTATACACACTTACTTACACTGAACTCAGTGGGCCTTACTGCTGAGTAGACTTGCAAAAGATTGTGCTGTGAGTGAGGGATGGTAGCCTTTTTCTAGCAAGCAGATGTACAAATACATATTGAGACTCTAAATACCAGTGTGCTGCTTCCCTGGTGTACTCACCCCATAACTTTTTCCTTTCTATTACCTGCATAACAACCGATCATGCTATCTTGTTGCTGAATTTGTTGGAGTTACTGCTGTCCTAGAATAAGTACAACCAGATCCACTGTGCAATTAAGGGGCACAGCCCTAACCCAGCACTGACATAAGGACAATGCAGCTCTGATGTAAGGGAACAAACATTCCCTTACTTTGAGGAGGCCTCTGAGAGTGGCACCCAATTGCAGGATGCAGCACACGTCCCACTGGCACCACTATGCCAGTGCTGGAAAGCACTGACATAAAGGGTTAGGATTGCGCCCTAAATCTCTACTACCCATTTTTTTTAATAAGTTCATGGTACATTCTTAATGTACAGCATATGGAGAAGAGCTTTTGGCCATGGGAACTAGTAAGGCACCCAGGCAGTGATCCTTGTTCTAAGATAAGAAGAGGGCTGTTACAAGTACATGGTGCTTAGAATGACAAGTTAGAAATGGGACACCAAAATCCCCACAGAGTCATGAAGCTCACTGGAAGACCTTGGGACTAGTTACCATCTTTTAGTCTCAGACTCTGCTACCTCACAGGGTTGTTGTGAGAAAAACAAGGGGAGAGGGATTTCTTTTTAGAGATTAGCTCTAAAAGGCAAGATAAAAAAAATAGCATGATAATACCCGCAAGTTCCTATTTTCACCGGTAATATTTTGAAAAGAACGGGTTGGTTGGAATGCCATCTCTGCTCACGTCACGTACCATCACTTCTCACATCAGGCCATCACTTTCCATGTCATGCAGCTGGTGGGCAAGGCTCTCTCCTCCAGAAGCTCATCCCTCGGTACACTTGCTCATCTTTAAGGTGCCACTTGATTCTTTATCCTTCACGAAATGTCCAGTAATTTCGGACGTGAAGTGCTAACTCAGCTTTCAGGTTGCATCAGTGTTATGTCCAGCAGATCTTGGCATGTCGCGCTTGCTCAGCCCTCAGCTCATATCAGCATAAACACTTCATCACAGCTGACGTGCTGAGATGCTAAATGAGAATAGCCAGTGCACAAAGAGGTCACTGGGAAGTTAACCAAAGGGGACGATGAGGGACAATCCACACACTGTACAGCCTGGTGGGGTGCAGAACACGCAGAGGGTGAATCCGTCCCCCAAGAATGCAACCCTTGGCTCTGTAACACCATTTTATTTTTATTTTTATTTTTTCCACAGCTCTGACAGTTGAGTTCTAAACAGTTAAATATGAAACTGTCAACAAGGGCCTGTCTTAATAACCAAACTTGAGGCCTTTTATCCTGGAAGATTTATGAAGTAATTTTAAAGAGGCCCAAGCAAACATCTGTCAATAAATTGAATGCCGGCTACAGGATTTACAAGCAAGACAAGAATTTCTCATTAAGTGCACATTAGCACTGTGGGGATCATAAATAGTAAGAGGCCAGGATGCTGAGCCTCTCAAGCTGTCATTAAAACACTATCTAAGAACTAATGAGGAAGTGATGGAAGGGTACTAATGATCCCTCAGGCTCCTTTCGTTCGGTGGTGAAAAGAAGAGCAGGCAATACGAGATCTCAGGCTGCCAACGCCGAAGCCTTCACAGTACTGCAGAAAGGTTGCAGGGAACAGCAACACTGTGGGTGCAACACATGAGGGAGGCAGCTTCTGAGATTGCATGTCGCTTCTGAAGGACAACTAGAGTGGAGCAGCAGTGGCCAGGGAGACAGGGAAGTTGGCAACAAACAGCCAGCACTGAGTCGTGACCGAGAAAGAGGAGGTCACCGAAACCTTACCGACAGCGATAAAGCCTGCAGCTGGGAATGAACAGCGCTGCCCCAGTGACTCCCAAACTGTGAGCCGTGGAAACCAGCCAGCAGGGTTGTGGAATCTGCGCAAAAATACCTGCCCTAATGGGGAGCTGCAGTCAATGGTGTAGTAGGTCAAGGGAGCTGCCAGTCAAAAAAAATTTGGGAACCATTGCTTTAAACGAATGCAGGGTGATGATGTCATTGACTATTGCAGATGCCTCCAGTCAACAATGCACTGGTCCAGTGCTGCTGGCACCATCCTTCCTTCTGCGGCCTCACAGGGACAACCACCAGGGAGGATGTACCATCCCAGCCCCAGTAGAGGCAGCAGCTGTTTGTTTACTGCTTCTCTCCCTGCCTTATTTGCCACTGCTGGAGCTGGTGTAGTCTAGTGGCTCACCCCCACCCCCAATCCAGCTGGAGCTATAAATGTTTCGGAGCTGGATGGGACTGTGTGCGCAGTAAGGTGCTCTTCAGCCCTACTCAGCAGCTGGGGCTCCCCACATCTTGCCCTTATTTTAAAACCAAGAATACTCTACCTGCTGCTAGACAGGAGGGGGCTGGATTTTGTTTGACAAGGGGGACAGATTTATGCTCAGCACCCCAAATTGCAGTGATTTGCAAAGATCTCGCCCCAAGTATAGTGTTAATCTGTGTAGGGTGGGGAATGCCTGACTGCTCCTGGACATGCTGTCATGCTTGGAAGAACATCTGCCTAGCATTATGTTGGCACATTGTTTAGACATTGTACTGAATGTGCAGACATTGGAGGGTGAAGCCAGTGTATTCTCACTTTTCCCTCTGTGCTCTTGATACAGAGCTTGCAAACAATAAACCTGTTTCTCCTTCTCTCCTGTGGACAGGTGGCAAAGGCTAATCTCAGGCTATTTTGGAGAGCCACAGGGCTCTCATAAGAATATAAGCCCTGTTGGATCAGGCCAAAGGCCATCTAGACCAGCTTCCTGTATCTTACAGCAGCCACTAGAAGACTCAGGGAGCGCACAAGACAACAAGAGACCTGCATCTTGGTATCTTGTTGACCCCCCTCCCCCCAATTATTAAGTGTTGCTAGTGACATCTCTAGACCCAGTCTCATAAAGCTCACATTTTTGGATCTTTCTGACCTGGAATCAGGTCAGTTGAGGTCCATAAACAAGTGCACGGACCTCAACTGGTTATTACTGAAGACAAAAACCCATAAGAACAGCCTCACTGGATCAGGCCATAGGCCCATCTAGTCCAGCTTCCTGTATCTCACAGCAGCCCACCAAATGCTCCAGGGAGCACACCAGATAACAAGAGACCTCATCCTGGTGCCCTCCCTTGGGCACCCTAATCTGAATTTCAGGAAATCATTGCTGACTGCAATTTCAAGGCAATATTCTGACATGTTAGGACCACAGATTCTACCCATATTCCTGTTATTAATGAAAATTTGGCAGGAACCGGACTCCAAAGCAGACTCCTTAATGATATTGTTTCTAGAAGAACACCACCACCGCTAACGTATTTATGTCAATAATAATAATAATAATAATAATAATAATAATAATAATAATAATAAACATTTTGATTTATAAGTAGCTCCAGTGAATTGGCATTTAAAGTGAAAGATGTTGGAAGATCCTTTCTCTCCAGCTCTCTCTGCAATAGCTGAATGTTAAGACTGTTCCAATTACATTAATAAATATACCTTTCTCAGATTTCTATCTACAAGGAAATGTAAATCATTGTAATTAAAGTGCCAATAATGGGCACATTTTCAAAATTTAATGTTATATTATTATATAAGTTATCAACAAGTTATTACCCACTTCCCAAACTGACTCCAAAGGATCACAGCTAAAACATTCAAACACGCAACCTCTTAGATGAGGTTATCTATAAACGTTAATGGTCTTTAATTTGTACTTAATTTATACTTCTCCTCATAGAAAATTGCCTCCTAAGAATTAAACCTTGGCTCTGCAAGTAAAAGCGACTAACGACAGTATACATTTCAGAACTTTTGCCATTAACCTTAACATTATACTGTTGCTGATTCTCCTTTTATTTCCCTAAATCAAGAGGAACCTCGATGACATTGGCACAGCTAAATGTAAAAATCAGGGAAAGTTCAAAAATGGCCCCCCGTTTTTGTTTTTTTTAAGCCAAAGTCAAGATTTTTTTTTAAGCCATTATAAAGTATCAGCAACTTTTAAACCAGAAAAAAGTGACAAAATTTCCTTTAATGTCATTAGGCAACTGTATATACCTGGCTTGTGTTAGAGCAAGGTTCTTTTCCCTTGACAGCCCATGAAAGAATCCTGCCCTTCCCATCATCTACTTCTCACTGCAGGTACCACTGTAGCTCAGGGATAGCATCTGTATAAGAAAGGTTGAGAATCTGCTACTATTAGCAGTTTAAGGCCCTAATCCTAACCAACTTTCCAGCACTGGCATAGCTGTGCCAGTGGGGCATGTGTTGCATCCTGCAGTTAGGTGCCAGTCACCAAGGCCTCCTGAAGGTAAGGGAATGTTTGTTCCCTTACCTTGGAGCTACATTGCCCTTTCCTTGCTGCTGGAAAGTTGGTTAGGATTGTGTCCCAAAGCAGACAGTGGGAGCAAATGGGCAAGGAAGCCAACAAGCCTGCAAGATGTGAGGCATTGTGGGTGTCAACCACTCTGAAAACCATGATGGGTGAAAAGCTGTATAAAAATATGGTTGAAAAGCAGCATATATCCAAGTCTGACAGACAGACAGACAGGCAGGCAGGCAGGCAGGCTGAAGCTATTTGAATGAGTATAGTATTGATGGCTCTTTTGCTGTTCAGCAAGGGAAAGAGTAAAGACATACTGCTAGTCCACAGGACATCAAGATTCCGTATCCATGCAAAATTTTAATATCATAGTCACTAAAGGCTACCAAAGTCACTAAAGTCTCTAAAGGTTACCTTTGTAGTGGAAGATATGAACTAGGTCAGTGTTTCTCAAACTGTGGGTCAGGACCCACTAGGTAGATCGCAAGCCAATTTCAGATGGGTCCCCATTCATTGCAATATTTTATTTTTAATATATTAAACTTGATGTTACTTGATGCATTTAGGGAAATGTTACACATCTGTACTTTTAACAGGCTACTATGCATATGTTTTAACAAAGATAGTGAATGGGCTTACTCCTGGATAAGTGTGGATAGGATTGCAGCCTAGGATTGTTAAAAATTTTCATGCTTGACGATGTTACTTCCAGTCATGACATCACTTCTGGTGAGTCCTGACAGATTCTCATTCTAAAAAGTAGGTCCCGGTGCTAAAAGTTTGAAAACCACTAAACTAGGTTAAACCGCCATCCAATACATCTTTATCTTCATCAACAGTTGTGAGATGATGACTATGCCATGACTTTAATCCAATTATTTTCAACCCTTTTCATCTCTGACAAAGAACACTGACACACTGGCTCACTGACAAAGAATGAAAATTGTCAAAGCACACCATCAGTTTTTTGGGCAACTGACAAGGCACACCATGCTGTTGGTGGGGACTCACATCCCCTAATGGCCCAACTGATGAATGACCCTCTCCCAAACACCCATGGCACACCATTCACAGCACCCCAGTGTGGCATGGCAGAGGGGTTGAAAATGGCTGTACTAATAAATGTCCCTCTCCCAAATTTCAGTGGCACACCTGGAGACCATTTTTGGCACACCAATGTGGCACACACAGCACAGTGGCTGAAAATGGTTGCTTTAACCCATTTTATGGGTCCCATTCAAATTACAGGCAAATTCTAGTCATGTTCTAGAGCCCAATCCAGTGCCAATGAAGCTGCAATTCAGCCCTGAGGTAAGTGAACAAAAATTCCCTTATCTTGAAGTGGCCTCCATGTCTGCCCTCCCCACAGGATGCAGTGCATGCCCCATTGACAAGGCTGCATCAGCGTTGCAAAGTTGGATAGGACTGGGGCCGCAATGGGCTTAATAAAAAGGATAAGACATTAGCCCACTGTATGTTACTTCTCCCTCTGAAATCAGTGGATTCACATACTCTTCTCTTTATTTGTCATGCTGTCAGTCCAAACTTATCCCCCATCACATTACAGCATGCAGTCATGCCAATGGGGAGGTGATCTCATCACCTGCTCAATCAGCTGTGGGTTTCCTTGATCTATGCCTGCCATTTTGCTGGCATAAGTCCAAGGATTTCAGGAAAAGGATCCTGGTGCAAGTTGCTGCCACTGGATCCACTCTCCTTCCCCAACATGCCTGCAGTTCCTCACCTAACACACCCCATTACTCCCCTCCCTGACCACCATCCATCCCCACCGACAACTCACTGGCACTGGTGGAGTGTACTTGAGTTGTTGCTGAGTGTGCCACAACCCTCGCCATTTGCAGCAGCAGCCTGGCAGTGCACGACAGTGGCCCAACTTTCATGCTACCATAAGGCACCCGGCACTGCCAGAATCCTAGTTCCAGCAGCACAGAGAGCCTATAGGATGAACATAAGAACAGCCCCACTGGATCAGGCCATAGGCCCATCTAGTCCAGCTTCCTGGATCTCACAGCGGCCCACCAAATGCCCCAGGGAGCACACCAGATAACAAGAGACCTCATCCTGGTGCCTTCCCTTGCATCTGGCATAGCCCATTTGCTATGCTTTTCTTTCCAAGGAGCTCAGGGTAGCCTACATATTTTCCCTTTTAAGCAATCAACCATTTTGAAGTAGGTTTGGTTGGCAGAGAAATTAATTTGCTCAAGGTCATCTGGTGGGATAATTTAAAGCCAGGTACAAATCCAATCCCAGCTTGATGAGAATGATAAAAAAGTGGTTATAATCGACACATGGGAAAGAGTGGGATGGTGCTTGCTGTCCTGCCCCCAACCTCTTCATATTCAACTGATCTTCTGCATAGAGCCTAGTGAATGTGCAACACACTGTACACACATAAGCTCTGCACAGAACATCTGGGCACAGAGTCTGGGAGTAAGGGCAGTGGGCACGATTCTGCTCCATGGGTTTAGTCACCAAGATTAGCCATCAGATAGGGCTACCCTAACACACAATATAATATTAGCTGGGTGTATATAAGAAATATCAATACCAGGGTATTCTGATTGCCGGTTGTGCTGCATGGGGGAGATCAAGGCTTTAGTATCTTGATCAAGACTGTCTACTAGTTCAAGGACATAGACTCAGAGCCAGGTGGCCAGGCCTCTAAGACTCAGAGCCAGGTGGCCAGGTGTTGTAACCGCCTGCAAAAAACTCGAGATGCACATTTTTCTGGCCCCCTCCCTTTTTTGTCTTTCTCTCTAGCTAATGCTCATCTTCTCAGAGCTCCCACAATAACACTGATAAAAGATTCACTATGTGGTCTTGAAGGAGCTTAATGCAAAGACCTTCAGCGTGCACAGTTGTCCTGCTTTTAACTTATTTCTGCAAAGCAGGTACTTTTGAAACCACGAATTAGAGAAAGTGGCCTCGGGCTAAATCGCAGGGAGTCCCAAATGAGTGTACCCTTTGAGGGGAGAAGCAGTGAAGAAGAAAATGAAGATGACAAGGCTGTTGCTTCTTAATAAACATTATCACATTTCCAGCCTGTATTATTTATTACTTTTCTTCCACTGATTTATGTTCTAAAGCATTTAATCTAATATGTATATCTGTATGTACAGATATACATATATTTTATTCTGACTTCTGCCTCTTTAACAAATCTCGCCTTAAAGCTCCTTCTGCGCTTTTGCGTAGCCAAATTAAAATATTAATTTTGGCAATTTTCTTACTCCCCCCCCTCCCCATTTCCAGTAAGTCTCAGGAATATGATTAAATTAAAAGCATGAGATTGAATCTTGTTATGTTATAAGGTTTCAAATTAAAATAGAGCATCGGGCTTCGATCCAACATATTTGTTTGGGCTGATGTAAGTAAGTAAAGGTTGCTATTCTATGTACACTTACTTGGGAGTAATTTGATGGGATTTACTGCTGAGTAAACTGTTACCCTGCACATGCCTGATCTCGTCTGATCTCGGAAGCTAAGCAGGGTCAGGCCTGGTTAGTACTTGGATGGGAGACCGCCTGGGAATACCAGGTGCTGTAGGCTTATACCATAGTCTTTCGAGACTGAAGGTTGCCAACCAAACATGCATAGGAACAGGTTGTGTGAAATGATTTAGGACCCAATTCTATCCAACATTCCAGTGCTGATGCAGCCCTTAGGTAGCCCCAAGGTAAGGAATCCAATGTTTCCTTACATTGAGGAGGCCTCCGTGACTGCCCCCCTACTGTAGGATATAGTGTACACCCTGTTGGCCCAGCTATATCAGCACTGGAAAATTGGATAGGATTGGGCCCGTATTTAATTATTTTAATGTTGTTTCCTCCAAACAGTGCATATAGTCAAGAACCCCTTTTGGGGCAGAAAAAAAAGCTTATGGGCACAACTCAGCCAAATGTTAATCCCTTGTCGGTCCCATCAAATTCAGTGGAAATGAAGCATGTACCTACACTTCTTTTATTATGCCAGATGCCAAAGTCTACAGCTTTGTCTGGATTGTGCTTGATGCCCTTGCAAAAATCTTAAATACAACCTGAAAAAATGAACATTCCTCCATATGGGTCCAGATGATAAAAGCTCTCAGACATCTTAGTAACCTGTTAAACAAGACTCAAATGCAGACCCAGTTTTCTTGGTTCATGGTTGGAGATTTGTTGCTCTTTGAGAGTTGATGCTAGTGCCACCCAAGTTCATCAGTAAAACAAAATTAATAATGTAGGAATGCTACAATTACACCTTCAAACCAGGGAAGAGAAGGTGGAGAAGTGGCAACAAGACAGTTGATAATTGAATGAAGAACTTTTGATGGCTCATATGCCTTTACCAATTAACTGATTAAATTTAAACTTGCATTTTACCAAAAACTAACAATGGTTCTTTTTGAACTAGTGAATCTACATCTACATCTATATATAACTGCATATCTACCCTTCCATCTCAAAACAGGCCCAAGGCAGTTTCTATCAGTACAATGATAAAAGCAGCATACATGTTAAATACAAAACACACTGCAATAAAATGCCACAGATAAAAACAGGGCTGTCAAGTCAATATTCACAAGCCAAGTAAGGAAGAGAGAAAGAGAAAAATTCAAATCATTCATAGGCTTTCAAAACAAAATGACTTTAAGCTTCTGCCAGAAAACAAGGGAGGGAGCCAGACAGATATCTTGGGGCAGGGAGTTCCAGAGCCTGGGCAGAGTTACAGAGAAGTCAACTCCCCCATCCCAACCAACCATACTTCTGATAATGGGAGGAGAAAGTTCATTAGGTATTCTGATCCCAAACCATTTAGAGCTTCAAAAGTAATAACCAGCACATTAACTTCAGTCCAGACTGACTGTAAAGGTCTGGGGGAACAGTCCTCGAACACATGCTATATATAAGGTTTCTTACACTCTTGGGAGGACAGAACCCTGATTATTAATACCTTATTATTATTAATAAATACATTATTTTTTTCTATATCACTTTTCTTTTTAGTAAAGCTATGTGGGTCACAACAGAGTGTCATGTTATAAAGTGGGACCCGGTGTGAAAAAGCTTAGGAAGCACTGCACTGGACGCTTCGTCATTAACGCTGGCTGCATGGGCATACTCTACTAGCTACTCTGTGGATTCATCACCTTCACCTGGCAGCAGAAGGAATGATAGACCTGCTGAGTTTGGCATCCACCAATGGATAGGTCAAATCCTTACATCTGACTGCAACCAAGGTTCAAAGGGCTTACTTAGGTGTTCCCATCTTTGAGTTAGCCAATTAGGACAATGGGAGCTGGCACCAGAGGAAGTTGTTTAGGAAACCTGACCAAACCTCCTCCAAGCACTGACAAGAGTTCCCTGTCCATTGTTGATTTCCCCTGGAGGTGAATGTGGAAATTTAACCTGAGTAATTTTCCAGGCAGGGTCAATATCATTTGATACACTGATTAGATTATAGATTATATCATATTATCAGATTATTAGTTTCTTTTATTTGACTCTTATTTTCATCTGATTATGTCTCTTTTTTATTATTTTCTTTTTCCTTTTAAATAAATTCTTGCTAATTGTACACATTGCTTATTCAGTTTCAGTGCTGCAGGAATCCCAGACCTTTGGATATTCACTAGGGCAATGGTTCCCAAACTGTGAACTGTGGCTCCTTGGGGAACCAGCCAGGAATCCTTGCAAACCCCCCCTCCCCACCCTATACAATATATAGAATGGTTAGCAACCTTCAGTCTCGAAAGATTATGGTATAAGCCTACAGCACCTGGTATTCCCAGGTGGTCTCCCATCCAAGTACTAACAAGGCCTGACCCTGCTTAGCTTGCTAGATCAGACGAGATCAGGCATGTGCAGGGTAACAGTTGCTGTACTACAGCCCTAATGGGGAGCTGTGGCTAGTGGCCCAGTAGATCGAGTTAGCTGTCGGTCAAAAAAGTTTGGGGACCACTGAACTAGGGTGAGGATGGGAGCCGCATTTTCCACCTAGATTTGGGGTTGCAAATTCTCTCTCCTGGTAGCAGAATTATATCTATTTGTAGTTCCTTTCATGACTGTGATACACGCTGCATGCTTGATTTATCCTTGTCATATAAGATGATACATCTGAATGCATTGATCTATATTTATCCATGCCATATATGATCAAATAAGAATACATGTACAAGTAGAAGTGTGTAATTCTATGCACACTTACCTGGTTGCAAGTCTCATGGAACTCTATGGGACTTGCATCTGAGTAGACATATACGGAACTGTACTGCAGATTTGTTACTCTTATCTTACAGACTCATTTAAATTTGAAAAATTGAAATGCCTGGCACCCCCACCTCAAGTCTGGGGCTGCTATTTTACCATGGAATGGGTTTGGTGTGGAATAACAGGAATCGTTACACTGACCCCAAGTTTGTGTGCTTGGGAAAGAGGACTGATCACAGTAGCTCATACAATAACTAGCAAGTGTGGAAGGATAGAAGCTTTAGAAACAAGGATATGGAGTTCCATCAGCAGAAGAAACCACTCAGTAAGATGTGGAGGCGAAAAATTTCAGTGCTGCTGAGGTAAATTTGTGGCAGGTGCCTAACTTTGCAAGGGTGAAATGTCTTTGTGATGAAAAGCCAGGATTTTGGATGTTATATGGACAACTTGAGGGGTAAATTAGTGGTTCTACTGGGAATTTTGCACAAACTTCTCAACATTAGTTTCCACATCACCAAGTAGGTCACCATCCCCAAAAAGGGGGAGTAAAAGGAAGCTACGAGAGGGCTGGCAAAGAGAATGCTTGAATCCTCTCTCTCCCCAAATCTACAATAGAAAGAAAGGAAATGATGAAATTCTATTTATAAGGTGGTTTTTCCAGGGTTAGAAATGTTTATATACCTCATGTAAATATTGGAAGGCAATCTCCATGTAGGCCAGCAATGGAACCACCACTGTGTTTACAAAGGCTGAATAAGTGCTTTCCTGGCTCGAGGCCAAGACAATCGAAATGCCACAGGATAAAGCCCACAGCCAGACTGGCAGTCTTAAGTAAGGCGAGCTCTTGTCTCTGCCTTGATGCCTCACCCTGCCTATCGGAGCTTAATTAGACAGCTCTTCATGTCATCCAGGTTTCCACTGTTTGTTTGATAAAGACCAAAGTAGATGTGGCTTAGCCTCACCTGTCTGTGGCTTCTCTGGGCCGGGTGCCTTCAACTCAGTGGCATAGCTATCCTCCTCATATCCTCATAGCTAAATTAAAATTTTAATTTATCATTAAAATAATATAAGTTTATAAAATAAATAATAGAAGTCCAAAATCCAGCACTGCTGTTGCTGCTACTGCCTCCTCCTGGCCCAGCTTCCAGCAAGCTCCACTCATCCTATTTGCTTCAAACAGGACTGGGAGAAGGAGCTGCAGGAGCTGCAGGAAAGCAGAGGAGCTTTGAAAGGGGAATCGGATCCTCCTTCTTAACCTCTTACTGGGTGGAAAGGAATAAACAAGGGAGTTGAGCAGAATCTGCATCCCATCGAGATTACGCAAATTGCACAAGTTTGCATAATTAATACCTGCATAATGCATTCTGCAATTTTTTCCATTTTGCATACTTCTTGCTGATCGTGAAAGGGAAAAAAAAAACAGAACTATGCAGGGCAATGAAATGGTTCCACCTCTCCACTACCTCTCTTATTCAGCTTCAGAGATCTTGTTTCAGAAATTTCAGCAGGCATTGACCATGCACTTCCATGCATACCAGTATAGGGCCCTACCATGCAGCAGGGACGAAATAAGCATGAATTTGGGAGAGTGGCAAATTTGGACCCATCCCTCTGCTCACTCACCCCCATTGCCACCAGTAGGGGGCACCCCACGTCTTCACCACCTCCTTTTCTGTTTCCTCTTCTCTTTCGTGGCTGCCACCGTTACTGGACATATCACTTCTCTCAGTCACTATTAACCTATCAGCAAGGCACAGAGGTGGCAGAGCAAGAACAACAACAATGTCCTCCACAGTCAGGGAATTAGAGGGCAGGTCCTCTCATGGATTGAGAACTGGTTGGAGGCCAGGAAGCAGAGAGTGGGTGTCAATGGGCAATTTTCACAATGGAGAGAGGTGAAAAGCGGTGTGCCCCAAGGATCTGACCTGAGACCGGTGCTTTTCAACCTCTTCATAAATGACCTGGAGACAGGGTTGAGCAGCGAGGTGGCTAAGTTTGCAGATGACACCAAGCTTTTCCGAGTGGCGAAGACCAGAAACGATTGTGAGGAGCTCCAGAAGGATCTCTCCAAACTGGAAGAATGGGCAGCAAAATGGCAGATGCGTTTCAATGTAAGTAAGTGTAAAGTCATGCACACTTGGGGAAAAAAAAAATCAAAATTTCATATATAGGCTAATGGGTTGTGAGCTGTCTGTGACAGATCAGGAGAGAGATCTTGGAGTGGTGGTGGACAACTCAATGAAAGTGTCGACCCAATGTGCGGCAGCAGTGAAGAAGGCCAATTCTATGCTTGGGATAATTAGAAAAGGTATTGAGAACAAAACAGCTAATATTATAATGCCGTTGTACAAATCTATGGTAAGGTCACACCTGGAGTATTGCGTCGAGTTCTGGTCACCACATCTCAAAAAGGACATATTGGAAATTGAAAAGGTGCAAAAGAAAGCGACTAAAATGATTACTGGGCTGAGGCACCTTCCTTATGAGTAACTGCTACAGTGTTTGGGCCTCTTCAGCCTAGAAAACAGGTTCCTGAGGGGGGACATGATTGAGACATACAAAATTATGCAGGGGATAGACAGAGTGGATAGAGAGACGCTCTTTATCCTCTCACAAAACACCAGAACGGGGACATCCACTAAAATTGAGCATTGGGAGAGTTAGGAAAGACAAAAGAAAATATTTCTTTACTCAACCTGTAGTTGGTCTGTGGAACTCCTTACCACAGGATGTGGTGATGGCATCTGGCCTAGATGCTTTTAAAAGGGGATTGGACAAGTTTCTGGAGGAAAAATCCATTACGGGTTACAAGCCATGATGTGTATGTGCAACCTCCTGATTTTAGAAATGGGCTATGTCAGATGCAAGGGAGGGCACCAGGATGTAGGTCTCTTGTTGTCTTGTGTGCTCCCTGAGGCATTTGGTGGGCTACTGTGAGATACAGGAACCTGGAGTAGATGGGTCTATAGCCTGATCCAGTGAAGCTGTTCTTATGTTCTCATGTGCTGTGCAGCCAAGACTGCCCTCTTTCCAACCATCATCATCCCAACTACTTCACGTCAGGTGGCAAAATATCTTGGACAGCTCCAAAAGTATAGCATGGCAACCATGAGGCCAAGGAAGATGCTCTCTTAGAAATGAAAGCTGAGGTTCTTGGGAAGATGCATTCTGCACTAAGCATCACATTCTCCACTTTTTTCTTGTCCTGCACAATTGCAGACTGCAATATATGTATATATGTGTAACTCTGTAACAACTTTCTTTCTTTCTTTCTTTCTTTCTTTCTTTCTTTCTTTCTTTCTTTCTTTCTTTCTTTCTTTCTTTCTTTCTTTCTTTCTTTCTTTCTTTCTTTCTTTCTTTCTTTCTTTCTTTCTTTCTTTCTTTCTTTCTTTCTTTCTTTCTTTCTTTCTTTCTTTCTTTCTTTCTTTCTTTCTTTCTTTCTTTCTTTCTTTCTTTCTTGTCAAATGCACTATTTGTCCTTAAGATCTGCTGCTGTCCAGTAAATATACAACTTGGTTACTAACTATGCCTGCTGCAGAATGATACCTTTGTGGACACTAAAAACAATTTAATGGTGTGTCATAGTAGCAATTCACTCTGCTAATAGCCCGGCTCAATAATACTCCATTGCATAAACCTCCTTCAGAGTTCTGACAAATAAATTCACCTTTATGCACTCTGCAGCAAGCTCCATTTCACTAACAAATATATTTCTCCCTTATCCCTACAAATAAATATCCAGCATCTCACTTTTACATTGGCTGCCTCTCTGGATGAGGTCAGGGAGGCTGTATTTCTCCCACGTATCACCTTTCTCCATCGTAGCCTTAGAGACAATCAGTTTTGAACCGGCACATCAAATCATAGCAAGGGGAAGGAGAGAAGGAAAGAAATAAAAACCTGGGGGGAAATATATGTGTGATTTGATGCATTTCACAAGCAGCAATAACAGCAGTGAAAAGTTTAAATACTCGGTATGTGCAAGCAACATTAAATAAATGTTTATGGATGTTGCTTTTGCAAGCATAAGCATTTAAGAAGCACAAACATCCTATTTTTTCTCCCCTCTGAGTGTGCTGCACAGGTATTGAGCCCTCCAATAGTCACAAGTTATTCATTTCCCTTAAGTCTCTCAAACAATGAGGAAGCCATTCTAAAGCCCCAACTTATGGGGAGATACATCTAACCCCATGCATCGAACCCCATGCTGTTCCTATGCAGGTGGGTAAAAAAAGGCGTGCAATGTCATAACTGTAGATAGCAGACTCCAAAGTGGAGACCGCTGCGCACCGGTAAAGCCGTCCCCAGCATGGACGTAACTTACTTTTCCTCCCGTTCATGTCGTAGATTGTCCCTGACCTTCGTGCTGGCCAGACATGAATTCCTGGAAATCCAAGTGTGAAGCCAACTGGGGAGAAAGATCCTGGAAGCAGCTGGCGAGCACAAAGGTCGAGGGTGATCTGCAGCGCGAACAGGAGGCTCTCCTGTGGAATGGCAAGCACTGTTCAGGCGGAGGAGAGATTAGGTTGAGCACTAGATCTGGCTCATGGGCCAGAGTCTGGAGAGCGCTGCTATAGCAGTAGTGCTTGTGACACTTAGTTTAACTTATAATTTATTCCTAAGGAGGCAATTCAGTTACTAAGAAAGCTCTATCCTGCTCTGGCTTCTGTCCATATTTGGTCACAGAACCTTGGTTGTAAAGGTTGGAGACACACATCTCTGCTTCAGCAGTGCATGCATGCTAGGGATTCCAGCACGTTCCAGGACTGTGGAACTTTGTCCTGCCAGGTGATGCCGAGAATGCATCGGAGGCAGCGCATGTGGAAAGCGTTCAGTTTCCTCTCCTGTTGTGAGCGGAGAGTCCATGACTTGCTGCAGTACAGAAGTGTACTCAGGACGCAAGCTCTGTAGACCTGGATCTTGGTATGTTCCGTCAGCTTCTTGTTGGACCAGACTCTCTTTGTGAGTCTGGAAAACGTGGTAGCTGGAAACGTGGAAACGTGGTAGGTGGAAAACGTGGAAAACATTAGTATACACAACTGTGAAGGGCAATATCTGTTTCCTATAACTTACAGGTCTCTGAGGAAATGAGTCTGTCTCCAGTCTTGGGGCCAAAGGACATGTGACATAATATACATCATAGGACAGTTACAGGTTTACTCATGTGTAGGAGCCATGTGAGCCTGCTGTTGGAGTGGGGAGATACCCTGGTGTTTTTATGACCCTGGTGTTTTCCTGCTGAAAATCACCACGATCAAGCAGCAATTTAACCCTAAAAAAATGCCACTGTGGCAAACCTAAGCTTGAGTCACATAGTGATGCATTGAGAGTCACATGTTTGGTCCTTAGTTGCCAGCATTGATTGATGATGTTGATCCCACTGTGACAATAATTAAGTTATAGGTGCACCTCCCAGTATTTCCAGGTAAGGTTGACAAAGACTCCTCTCTGAAGCCCAAGAGAGACCTGTCTATCAGTACAGATCAACAGTCTTCAACCTTTTTCATCTCATGGCACACTGACAAGGTGCTAAAATTTTCAGGGGACATCATTTTTTGACAACTGACAAGGCACACTGCACTGCCAGTGGGGGGAGGGGCTCACATCCCTATTGGTTCTACTAATAAATGACCCTACCCCAAACTCCTGTCCATTGGCGTCACTAGGGTTCACGTCGCCAGCGTGTCAACCACCATGCAGTGGGTGGGGCAACACCCCAGGTGGTGGGCATGGTGATGTACCATCATTCTGCCCCCACTGGTTTTTTGGCTGTACCTTTTGATAGAACAAAGATAGAACACATTCTCCATGAAATTACGCATTGATTGATATACAACATGATGGTGTTATTCCTCCAAACTGTGATTTTAGTGATTTTGGTCACTAGTGGTGTCACCCCCCCCCCGGGTGTTTACTTACTAACACCTTATTGCAGCATTTCTCAAACTTTTAGCACTGGGAACCACTTTTTAGAATGACAATCTGTCCAAGACCCACCAGAAGTGATGTCATGGTGGAAGTGACATCATCAGGCAAATTAAAACACATAAGTATAAATAAAACAAATAAACAGAAGCCAGTCCTGTTCCACCAAGTGAACTTCCTCTGTAGCCTGCCTGCAATAACACCCCCCTACCCTACAAAATCAGTAAGATTTTCAGCCCTACCCAGTGTCCAGTTCAATTTAAGAACTTCTGTTCAAACCAGATCACTGTCAGGATCCACCTGGCTTTGCAAGTCTCAAAAAAGTTCACATCAGCTGAAGCCTCTGTTTTGATCCTTTTTAGTGGAGGGGGGGCTGCCTTCTGGAGCATTTGTTGAGCTCCAGTTCCATCAGATCAGGACCATTCTGGTGACTTCACATTCCCCTTTGCATAGCCTGGCCACCAGCCAAGGCACATTTGCTTACTCGCAAGTAAACACAACCGTGAGGCTTAGTTTCGCTTTCCATAGGGCTCAATACATTTGTATTGTATTGCATGGAGGGAGGGACTTCCTTCTCAGGTGTTTTTGGGGCCTGCATTCATTAGATCAGGACCATTCTGGTATCACTGGATTCTTGTCAGCCTGCCCTTTCCCAGGGACTAAGATAGGTTCACCTACTAATGAGTAAACACGCGATTTACTCAGTTTCACTTTCCATAGGGCTCCATGCATTTTTTGTTCTCTGGTTTTTTTAGCCTTTACTTTTGATAGAAAGGAGATATTTCACTCTGGTTTTTTGCACTGCATTCTGCTGGAAATTCTGCATCCAATGGTATATAATATGATGGGGTTACTCCTAACCACCGTGATTTTAGTGTGTCACCCCCCAAGTGTGCGTCACCCCCCTGTGCACATCACCCGCTGTGGTCTGCACCCTCCGCGCAATGCCACTGCTCCTGCCACATACCTGCAGACAATATATGACACACCAATGGGCCACAGCACACCAATAGAAAATCACTGGTATAGATAATGCTTTTGAGTAAGTTGGAAAAGCAACTTCATGAAGAGCCCCCCACCCATCAACAACTCGTCATGTGATTGCCTTGGGTCCCCTGATGGGTTATCGGTAGAAGGATGTGCCACAGTAATGTCAGAATTGTTGCCAATGTCTAGAATGGCTCTCGGTCCCCTCTTGGTAAGTGGAAGCATTAAGGACCTACCTCAGTGTTGTCTGGAGAATGAACAAGATAAGAACTGTAAAATATGCTTCAAAATGAGGGTAATCATAATAATATAAACTGAACAACAATAAAAGCATCCTATAGCTTTAAGGCATACTCAGGATGACAGCCAAAAAGGACTTATTTTTGGGGGGGTGTAGCAGAAACTATTTGTATCGAAGATCATGAGTAAATAAGTGCATCATGACAATTTCAAGCATCTTTTATGATTTGATTGTCAGTAACGAGGCCCACAGGAGAGTGATAAATGTGCGGCATGAAAAAAATATCTATTTCACTTAGATGGCAAATTATGCAACTCAGTGCTTGATAGCACTTGGCAAAATACAAATGTAGCTGAATGGAATTGAAATTGTTGCTCTTTGCCTAAGACACAGGTAATATCGCCAGGGGTCCTGTCTTTAGATATTTATAAGAGATAAGAGTTTAAGTAATAGTAGCAGTAATCCCAAATTACTGTTAAACATTGAAAACATTCTTACTTTGTTACAAGGTGTAATTTACACTTTTCCCTCTAATGGCTTATGTACAGAAAAATGATACACTAATGCAATTTTTCAAATTTCGTTACCTATTTTTTTTTGCCTGTGTTGTAAAATTATATGCTCTTCTTTCCTGTTTGTCAGTTTTCAAATTCCTTTTAATGCCATCTCCACAGAGTTTTGTAATTTCACTTCTTGTCACTGAAGTTTCATGAACTTTTTTTTCAAAAAGGTAAATAACACGTTTCAAAGTTAACTCGGAGAAAAAGAAGATGCTGTCAGTTCAGTTCTGGAAATCTTTCACATGATTACTGAGCGATCACCCATACCATATATGCTGATACCAAGAGCTGTTCACAAATTAACACTAGTAGATGGGCAAACTTTGCCCTTATGTTGTACTAACTTGGAAATGAAACAATTTATTTCTGAAAAGAAACAGCAAGAAATCATTTCATTCTCTCAGCCACTATGAACATTGGAAAAGTTCTCACCCTGCCATCCCACCAGACCTTCAAACCTCCTAAGTATTTTACTCAGTCATTCTTCCAGCACTGGTGGTGGACCTCTGAGAACATGAGACCCTTTCCTTCCTTCCAACAATGCCTCCGGCGCAACTAGTGAGCAGTGAGTCTGAAAGGTTCACCTTTCCCTCTATTCTTCTACTATACAAAGTTTCAGGGGCTTTTTCTCTTCCTTTTATTGTTGTGACCTGACAACCCACCATGTCTGGAAGGGTGATGCAGTGCCTATCTTAGTTGTAGTCTTTCCAGGGGCAACTGCAATGACCTTTGCTTTCTTCATTCTGACCTCTGCACTGCTGCTGTTGGAGGAGTAAGTAAAATAACCATTTGGATGGCTGGTGGAAACGAGAAAACTTTTCTGAACTTCAAGCTCGGATATGAGTTCTGTATGCTATGGACGTTCCTCTTTTGAAGGGGAATCTCCATGATTTGTATCCAATCATGCCCTGAGAGAACTTTGCCAACATCTTCAACTCAAGCAAAAGAAAATGATTAGGATTATCCTGAACAATTAATTTTATTTATTAATGTATTTATTCCATCATTATCAGTAAACTATGTCATACTTCAAAGGCTTTCTTGAATTTAAAAAAAAGAAGCCTTAATCTGCCTGTTTAGAGATAACCTATCTCTGAATGCCTGGTACAAGAGAGTGGCAACAGGATACAGGTATCATGTTGACTGCAGTGCTCCCTGGGACATCTGGTGGGCCACTGTGAGATACAGGAAGCTGGACTAGATGGGTCCTTGGCCTGATACAGCAAGGCTCTTCTTATGGTACCTTCTGCCCTATTAACACACTATGTTCAAAGTGTAAATAATCCATGTTAGACTGTGCACGAGCAAGTTATTCACACTATACATTCAATTTACGTACAGCAGTATATGTAATCCATATTCTACATTTGTGAGATCAGTAGTCTGACTTTTAAAATAAATGCATGTACATCCTTGCAAAAACTGCCTACGTGAACATGGGCACATGTTACCATGTAACATGTAAATAGCCTAAAAGTCACACCTAAAGAGTTACGCACACAATGAGGTTCATGTCAAGCTTCATAAGGAGACCCGGGGCCCAATCCTATCCAATTTTCCAGTGCCGGTGCAACTGTGCTAATGGGGCATGCACTGCATCTTGTAGTGGGGCAGCAGTCACAGAGGCCTCCTTAAGGTATGGGAACATTTGTTTCCTTAACATGGGGCTGCATTGTAGTTGCACCGGGACTGGAAAATTGGATAGGATTGGGCCCCTATTGTGTTGAAGGAGATAGGCCAGCATTTCTCAATGCTGTCCCTAGTGGGATAGGAACCACTAGGTGAATCATGAGCCAAGTTCAGGATGGCCGTCATTCATTTCAATGCATATTTATTTTTAATATATTAGACTTGATGCTGCCATGGTATATGACTGCATTTGGGGAAATGTTACAGATCTTTACTTTTAACAGGCTGCTATGTATATGCTTTTAATAGTAATAGTCAATGGGGCTTACTCCTAGGTAAGTGTGGATCGGATTGCAGTCTTTGTGATGTTACGGGAATTTTTTTGAAAACAGATCAGCAACTGCTTGGGAGGGTTAGGAAGGATATTCTTTATTTTAAATAAATGTTTAAACTTCTGCTTATTGTAAACATTTAATGTACTTACTTACAAAATTAATTAACTTGATTTGATTTTGTCACATGGGGGTGTTAAAATTTTTTCCTGCTTGATGATGCCACTTTTGGCCATGACATCACTTCCAGGTTAATGACATCAGGTGGATCCCAACAGATTGTCATTCCAAAAAGTGGGTTCCGATGTTAAAAAGTTTGAGAACCACTAAGATAGGGTGTATGACTTGGACTGACCTGGGTTCAAGTTCCGATTTAGCCATGAAGCTCAGTGGATGCTATTTCAGTCGCTATGTGCAGAAGAAAAGTCACCAGGTTGACTTGTTCAGCTTTAATGGCTGCATTTAAAACACACACACACACACACACACAGACTCTATAGCTGCCAGTTTTATCTTCGAGTTGTTCTGATTTCATTGTGTGTAACATGTTTTCATTTGTGCGAAGCCTCTTGGGCTATGAGAATGGCAGAGAACACATTCTCATAATTAAATAGAATATCATAAATCATATAGTAAATGTAAATTTATATTTAAATAAATATTGTGAACTGCTGCAATATGGATTAGGCTCTTCTTTTAGCTGCACCATGATGCTATACCCTGAGCTGAGCAAACGGTGATGAAGGAAACTATTTAACCTGATATCTCTTCTTAAGCCAGCTTTGGCTGTTTTGCAAAAGCTTTGCGCTTTCTAAGGCTGAAGCACAGGTGTTCAGAAGTGAAAGGGGGCAAAATTGGCCCGAACTTGTTCTGATTGGTGGCTAGTCATCATGACTGTGAACAAAGAGGATGTCAGGGCCCAAAATATCTATTGATTTATCATTGTTTGGGCCTTGCCCTGAAAGGCTCAGATTCCAAAACTTGGAGTACAGAGCAATTGATATAGATAGGCAGGCTGAATACATTTTCAATTAAGCACTCCCCTTGTTGCAATTCATTGTGACTTCTGTAAAGCAGAGTATAAGCAAGTCCACACACACACACACCCCTCTAGTAGTTATGCTGGGGATTTGTAATTTATAAAACCCAGTTGGCGAAAAGTTCATTCCATTTCAGTTTGATCCTGTGACCTGGTAGATCGGATAACATGATTTTAGCAGTTATTTTCAGATGGAGGCAAAAGGTCTGAATGGGCTCATAACATTGGTGACATCTGTTCATATTTTTTGGAATAAATTGTTGTGAGAGAGCGATTGGCAACTCGTGGCCTCCAGGTCAGGGAAGGCCCATGGGATTCTGGTGTTTGGCCCACCTACATGAACATCCTTGCTTATCAAGGTTAGTTGGGGTTAACACTTCATGTGGGTCAGGGGCGTTCAAAGTCTGCTAGTTACGAGATAGTCTTGCATGGGGAGGAGTGATGAGAGGCAGGTGGTGATGTCAAATGCACCATCCCTACACAATACTGTGATAGGAAGAAGAGGGGACACCTTCTATCTGACTCAGATAGGGCATGTGAGATTCATCATTTGATACTTTAACTCATCCTTCTTCCAAGGAGTCAGAGGAGTCTGACACAGGGACTTATTCCAACAGAGGTTAGGCAGAGACAGAGAGAATGCTCCAACACAATCAAATATGCTTTATGACTGAATCCAGGTCTTTCCAGTCCAAGCCAACACTGTGCCCACCACCATACTGTACAGTTTACTTTCTGATCACTGAAAAAGGTAAACAGCGCAGTCAGTTTCTCATAATTTGGTTTTGGGTAAATCATTCATCAACTCAACTCGCTGTTTCCAAAAGCTTCCTCATTAGAAGATGTATTCACTGAATTGCATTTTTTTTAAAGCTTTCACAGCAATCTGCTTTATATTACATGCATAGCAAAACAAAGAAGAAATTTCCTTCTTCCTCACACTTGCACATAAAAAGAAACAGAGAATTAAGTTCACATATCTAGTGCTAAACCATGTCCTTAACCTCATCGTCCCTTGCTTTGCAAGGAATCTTGAATCATCTACTTCTGCCATAGAACAAGAGGGTGAGATGAGGATCAAATGATTGTGACATCTTACTGGATTACTCGGATTGTGACATTTTATGCATGTTTATTCAGGAATAAGTCCCATTCTATACAATGGAGCTCACATCCAGCTAAGTATAAATAGCAGTGGTTCTCAAACTTTTAGCACCAGGACCCACTTTTTAGAATGTCCACGACCCACCAGAAGTGATGTCATGGTCGGAAGTGACATCATCAAGCAAATTAAAATAAACATTTATGCATAATTAAATTAAAGTAGAACAAACAATTAAATATGGGGAAGCCAGCCCTGTTCTATCAAGTGAATTTTCTCTGTAACCTGCCTGCAATAACACCTCCCCCCCCCCCAAATCAATAGGTTTTTCAGCCCTACCCAGTGCCCAGTTCAATTTAAGTTGTTATATTTAAACCACATCACTATCAGGACCAACCTAGCTTTACAAGTATAAAAAAGAAAAAAATTCACCTTCCCAGCTCAAGCCTCTCTTTTATTCTTTTTATGGGGGAAGGAGGCTGCCGTCTGGAGCATTTGTTGAGCTCCATTTTCATCGGATCGGAACCTGGTGGCTTTGCATTCCTCTTTGCTTGACCTGACCACGAGCCAAGGCATGTTTGCTTACTCGTGAGTAAACGCAAACATGTAGCTTAGTTTTGCTTTCCACAGGGCTCAATACATCCCTCAGCTGGGAGGGAGGGACTTCTTCCTCTGGTGTTTTTTAGGGGCTGCGTTCATCAAATCGGGACCATTCTGGTGTCGTTGGATTTCTCTCAGCCTGCCCTTTCCAACGGACTAAGGCGAGTTCACCTACTCACGTGTTAGATGGCTCAGTTTCACTTTCCATAGGGCTCCATGTATTTGCCTTCTCAGCTATCTGCTTCTCAGCCAAAGCTCTGCAACCCACCAAGTGGGTCGTGACCCACAGTTTGAGAAACCCTGATATATAAGATTTCAGCCTTTGTTCAGGACATGCTTCTGTCTTTTTTACTTAGCCTATGCATCAGGTGTTTTCCTGTTCCTCTTGAAGGGCAGCTTTTCAAGTTACATTCTGTAGGTGGGCACGTGTACAAGCTCATATTTCCGACAGTCTATGTGACCAACAGCAAATACATCCACAATACTGGAATACAAAATGCTTGCATACAGTATCTGCTGCAATGGGTTCATATCTATACATTAACAATTCCCCTGGGACTTTCCAGTCTAAGTCACGTCCAAGCTGGGAGCACATTCTTCTGTCCATGTCCTCAGTCACAATATCACAGCAAAATACCGTATTTTTCGCTCCATAAGACGCACCTGACCATAAGACGCACCTAGTTTTTAGAGGAGGAAAATTTACTTTTAAAGTAAGCCTGCCCTTCCCCTGTGGCGCCTGCGCAAATGAAGACCTTGCTCCCGGTGCGGACCTTGCCCCCTTTGTTCTCCGCCTGCCCTCCCCCTGTGGCGCCTGTGCAAATGAGGACCTTGCCCCTGGTATTCGCTCCATAAGATGCATACACTTTTCCCTCCACTTTTTTTTTGGGGGGGGAGTGCATCTTATGGAGCGAAAAATACGGTACCTAGAAAGTTCCACCAGTGTACCAATCCTGGACTATGCTTGTGTAACTGCACCAAGGGGATAGAACTAAACACTTTCCCAAATGCTTCTCTGAGGCATTCTGAGGTTTGCCAGAGCCAACGGAGGGAGTCACAGGCCGCAGCATGACCCAGAAGTGGCTTTCAGAGACTGCCCCACAGGTAGCAGTTTGTGACACTGTGGTTAGGAACACCTTTTTAAAAACTTTTTTTTTACTTTTTAAAATGTTTTTAAAGGGAACACTTGTTCCCTGGCATGACCCAGAAGTGGCTTCTAGAAGTGTCACAGACTGTCCCCTGACATCCACGGAGAGTCAAATCTGCAGCTGCCAAGACCGCAGATGGCGAGGAACCACTGTATAAGGTCAGAGAGGACTGCTTCGGTTGTCCTCATAGATGGCCAGCCCTATAAGGTGGATAAAAATCAGTGATTAAGAACATGTTTAAAAATCAAATTAGTGCAATTGACTTTTAATTTCAAATACAATTGCTCTCTCTCTCTCTCTCTCTCTCTCTCTCTCTCTCTCTCTCTCTCTCTCTTTCTCTTTAAATATGATCTGGTTTAATTAAATCTGAGTGTAATACAAATTGACATCAGTCTACATATAATCTCTTAAAACTAAATTCCTTGTAACTTGGTGTCAAATTCATTGACGTAGGGTGTGGGGGCAGCAGGTGAGGCAGCTGCCCCGCCTTTATCCATGGAAAAGTTCTGCAGCTTCCCTGACTGCTTACACCTGAGAAAGCTTGGAGGAGTAAGTGGCAAAGTGGTAGTCCCTGACTACCACCAACCCACCATAAAAAAACAAAACCAAATGCAAGTTCATTGTGTTGTCATAGTAAAGATATCTTTCTGCTAGGCAAGAAAGGGGAATTAATAAGAACTGCATAGAAATTAACAGGGATGTACACAATCTCTGTGCAGCCTAGCAAAGTAAAGATAGTTTGATTTTTTTTTCTTTTTAGTACAACACACCAATTGTGCAGTCTATCCCCCTGAGCCATTTATGGCAAAATATTTGCTGCTTTTCCTTTTATTAGTTAGCTAGGCATAAGCAGCAAAGTTGACATGAGCTATAAAATAACTTGGTTGCTTTACAAATAGCTGTGGATGCATGAATCCGTCTATAGCAGCATACCTACAGTATATGGATTTCACCATTGCAGCTCTCTCTCTCTCTACCCAGGGATTAGGACGATGTGGAGGAGACAAGGTTATCAAGAACCTGGTGGATCCAACTGAATGCTGAGAATGTCAGCTTTCATCTTGAAAAGATAGTGTATACCATCATGGCTGCGAATAAGGAAAACAGCTCGCCCTAAACCTCTAGATGCACTGTAGATTTCTAAAGGTGGTGGTTTACTAAGGGGTAACACAACATGGTGTGCATGTTACTACTTGGTGATCTGCTCAGCTCTTAACACCCTGCCAAGTGGTAACAAAACTGGGACCAGACAGCCGGATTCAATCAGAAAGTAAGCAAAGCAAGAAGTAGCTGAATTCTTCTGGCCACCTGTTAGAGCCAACCAGCTGTTCTACTCCGTGGTTACTGCTGACTTTGGATTCACCATAACGTGAGAGAGATTGACCAGAAAATTCCTCTCTGCCTGCCTTGGGAAGATGGGCCCTGGCAGAACAATTCTGCCTGCTACATTATGCTTCCCTTGTTTTACTGGACTACCTATTGGCACAGCCTGTGGTGTACATGCCCATACAGCAAAACTATGGGTCAGGTTGTTAGTATAGAATTGCAAGTGCTTCAGTGGTACATTTTAAATGTTAGTTACAGGTCTGAATCATTGCTAGGGTGTTTCTTTTTTTTGGGGGGGGGGGAGGGCCATTAGACTTCTTTCTTTTTAATTTTTTCAAACTTTATAATTCTTTTTTCTAAGCTTTGCATTAGGGTAGGAAGGAAGCCAAAACATTATAACAATTTAGACTTCCACTCTGAAAAAACCACTCTCTCTCTCATTCACTTACATTTCCAAGCTCAGCGTACAGAACTTCCTCTCCAGACAAGTGAATATTACATATGTCTGTTTTGTAGCGTCTGCTTTCATCTGTGGTGTATTGTGTCTGGGCTCCAATGCTTGTGGCGACTCAACTCTCCTTCACGCAGTTTATGGGTTGTGGGTTCCAGAACAACACGCCAGTCTGTTTTATGCTGCTAAAAGCTCTTCACCAGGTTGAATCGATGCCCAGAAAAGCTTTTTGTGACATTTTATCCTTTGACAATTTTCAGATGAAAGTGACTATCAGAGTTGCTCGCTTGACACAGTGGCAAGACGAATGATGGAACTAAAGAGAGTGATTTCTAAAGGGAAGGGAGTCCTTGGTTCAAATCTCCCCTTAGCTATGAATTTGTTTGGTGGGCACTATTTCTCAGCTTTGCCCACCTCCTGTTGTTAAGAAACTGTGATTAATGAGGGGAATGAGAGTGGCATATTAAAAATCACGTGAACGCTCTGCAGACGAGCACAGAACACATGGGAGGCTGAAGGCATGGCTGGGGAACGCTTGACTAGCCAATGGACTCCCCCATTCTACCTCTCCAGACTAAATGCCATTTCAAAGTAGGCAACATGTCTATTAACAGAAGCAGTTCTTTTGTGCCGTATTTTAATCTTGGACTAAAGAGGACTGAATTTTCACAGATTTTCACAAGATTTTACTCTCAAGTCAAATCCCGAGGGTGTGGACCTCTTCAGCATTTTTGCCTAAGCTTTACCTTTCACAATGAATGTCTGTGCTGAGCTTTAAGGGATATGGTTGTACCACATATACCCAGTGCAGCCATTTTAAAGATGGGGGCATTCTGCAGAATGGCATTATTATGGTTAGGTACTAAATGAAATCTATGGCTATTATAAATACAAAGCAACATGCCAAGATGATAGTGTTCATGCATTTCAAGGGAAAGTAATCAAACAGAGGTGTGGACAACTGAAATGTGCCAATTTATGTATGTGAAGTATCCAGGCATTCCTTGAGTGTATGGAAATTGGAACCAAATCATGTCTTATTGTTTCAGCTCTTGCTTAATCTGGAACATTCTCATCTTACAGCAACTCTTCAAGTTATGCTGAGTTTCATGCTATGTCATAGACTAGATATGAATTCAAGCCTCTGACTCTACTGGCTCATTACGGAAACTGAGTGAGCTCCCATGTCATCATCATAAGCCATGCGATGAACTTCTGTGAATGTTTCACCAAATCCCTGAGCCAAAGCATTACGAGGAAATCATTAGCATATCAGGAATGCAGCTGTATAGCCAATAGTCTCACCACTGCCAAGTAATAAGAGAGGGAGACACCAAGGTCAGCAAGAGGCAACAACAAATGCTGGCTCCAAGGGCAAGATGGGTCTGCTCCAGGGTTTGTTTTATGGCCTGTAAATTAACTCTAATCAACAACGTGTCTAAATGATTTTTTTTGCATATTAGCCATGCATAATCAATTACTCCCCAAAACATGGAGCATCTCCTGGACGGATACACTGACTTAATTGTGATCTTGACACATTGCCATAGGGACAGATGTCTAAGATCATACCATTGGGATTTATGGCACTTCACAAAGTAGCATAAGCAAAAGACAGGTGCCTGCCCTGAGGAGGTTACAATCTTAAGCACAAACAAAGGTGCAGGCAGAGTTGGGTATGGAGTGAATGCAATGATAGTTAAGCTTCATGCAGTAGTGTAACTAGAAGGGGCGCAAAGCACTAAGTTTTGCAGGTGCCTCACTGCGCCATGCAAGCGCCCCCTCCCCCTCCCCTTCAGAGCCATTCCAGCAAACACATCTGTTTTGCTCTAGAGTCTGGAATGGCTCAGAAGGGGAGAGGAGGGGCTGCTTGCACGGCGTAAAGGGGGCTTTATACCCCCTCTAGTTACGCCATGGGCTTCATGCTAGTGGGAAATGCAAATTGTGAGTACAAATCAACATCCCAAGATAGTGTGCTCATGCACTGCTTAGACATAAACCTCAGTGGGTGGTTAAAATACTATTGGGTCTGAACCTATTCAATTTTTAATAAAGGTAAGCCCCATTGTTTTTAATGGAAGATCTTTAATCTTCCCATTGAAGCCAATAGGATTTAGCACTGCTTAACATGAAAGAGCTTATCTTAAATGGGCTTGTCACCACTGTGAATTGAGAGTGTACAACAGAACACACCCAACATTCTCCTCTGGATGCATATAGCAGAAGTATTTTTCTGTATCTGACAGTATTTGATCGATAACATGCAATGATAATTAGCATTTGACAGCTGACACTTTATCCCATTTTTATGAGATTTCATATACAAAGACTGCCAAACAATCAAGACATTGCCAACTAGTCTGAAAGCACTGAAATTCTGAGTTAGGAATATTAACATTCAAAATGTGAATTCAAATTTGAAGTAAGCTTGTACAAGACTGGACTGTGTAGGCTAGCATACAACTCCCTCATGGATGGAAATCAGGAGTGCAGATGGTCTGTTCACAGAGTGGGCCTTGCAGACCAGATGAACCCAGGAGGAAGTTCAATATCCAGTGCCTTGACTGAGCCTTAAAAGAGAGGAAATGCAACATGGAGGAAGGGGAAAAGAACCTAGGTCAACCAACCTCTCTCCTTATGGTCTATTCCTCTCAGCAACTTACTCCTCGCTCCACAGGTCTCCCACATTCTGTCACTTATAACTGGTCCCCCCCTTCCCATTTTTCAATGTTTTACCCATCAACTTACATGCCAAGGATCCCCTGAAGATCTGCTACTCTGTGATGCTGGAGAACTCTGAACTATATCAGTGGTTCCCAAAGTTTTTTGACAAGGGGCTCCCTTGACCTAACTGGATCACTGACCACAGCTCTTCATTAGAGCTACAATCCTATACATCAGTGCTTCCAAAACTTCTTAGAGGCCCCACAGGCTATTACCTGATTTATCAATGCCAAGGGGTATGGCTACAGTGGTGATTGGGCAGCAGTGCTCCCCTCATTAGAAGATTGTTTAACCCTTGATGCACATAGCCTAATCTGCCCTGCAGGTTTTCGAACCACCAAAACTTGGGTTGCGATCCACTGAATATACTCAGTCCACCTACAGCACCATTGTTATATCTGGACTTTCAGAAGGCATTCGACACGGTCCCTCACCAAAGGCTACTGAAAAAACTCCACAATCAGGGAATTAGAGGACAGGTCCTCTCGTGGAATGAGAACTGGTTGGAGGCCAGGAAACAGAGAGTGGGTGTCAATGGGCAATTTTCACAATGGAGAGAGGTGAAAAGCGGTGTGCCCCAAGGATCTGTCCTGGGACCGGTGCTTTTCAACCTCTTCATAAATGACCTGGAGACAGGGTTGAGCAGTGAGGTTGCAAAGTTTGCAGATGACACCAAACTTTTCCGAGTGGTGAAGACCAGAAGTGATTGTGAGGAGCTCCAGAAGGATCTCTCCAGACTGGCAGAATGGGCAGCAAAATGGCAGATGCGCTTCAATGTCAGTAAGTGTAAAGTCATGCACATTGGGGCAAAAAATCAAAACTTTACATATAGGTTGATGGGTTGTGAGCTGTCTGTGACAGATCAGGAGAGAGATCTTGGAGTGGTGGTGGACAGGTCGATGAAAGTGTCGACCCAATGTGCGGCGGCAGTGAAGAAGGCTAATTCTATGCTTGGGATCATTAGGAAGGGTATTGAGAACAAAACGGCTAATATTATAATGCCGTTGTACAAATCTATGGTAAGGCCACACCTGGAGTATTGTGTCCAGTTCTGGTCGCCGCATCTCAAAAAAGACATAGTGGAAATGGAAAAGGTGCAAAAGAGAGCGACTAAGATGATTACGGGGATGGGGCACCTTCCTTATGAGGAAAGGCTATGGCGTTTCGGCCTCTTCAGCCTAGAAAAGAGACGCCTGAGGGGGGACATGACTGAGACATACAAAATTATGCAGGGGAAGGACAGAGTGGATAGGGAGATGCTCTTTACACTCTCACATAACACCAGAACCAGGGGACATCCACTAAAATTGAGTGTTGGGAGAGTTAGAACAGACAAAAGAAAATATTTCTTTACTCAGCATGTGGTCGGTCTGTGGAACTCTTTGCCACAGGATGTGGTGATGGCGTCTAGCCTGGACGCCTTTAAAAGGGGATTGGACAATTTCTGGAGGAAAAATCCATTATGGGGTACAAGCCATGATGTGTGTGCGCAACCTCCTGATTTTAGAAATGGGTTATGTCAGAATGCCAGATGCAAGGGAGGGCACCAGGATGAGGTCTCTTATTATCTGGTGTGCTCCCTGGGGCATTTGGTGGGCCTCTGTGAGATACAGGAAGCTGGACTTGATGGGCCTATGGCCTGATCCAGTGGGGCTGTTCTTATGTTCTTATGTTCTTATTGTTCAAGCCTGCTGGGCCTCTCTACCATCTTTCCGAACTAAGGACCCTAGAACACACTCAACAATCCCCTGTGGTGACACACTGCAGGGAAGGATCCATAATGGGTGTGAGAATCTGTTATTCAGAGAAGCTTGTTCTCCATGGCAAATCTTGTCATTGAGAAACCTCCTGCTGGGCTTCTGAGAATTTCCCACAGAACACAGTTTGAAAATGCACAGCTTTGTAGGTCACAGGGGAGAATGTGGTCTAAAAGTATTTGGGGATTGAACCATTTCTTCTGTCCTTAGGGGTAGGAGGGTGCTGTATCACAACTGGAAGAGACTGGAAAGCTAGTGCTGATAGTCTAGCAGTGGTGTAATTTGCTCTCAGTGACACATGAGAAGGAGAAGGGGCATAGTCAAGGGGGGTGAGACGGACAGAGGACTGGGACATTTCCTACAGCAGAAGCAGTGACAGAAGCAGCAGGAATGCTCAGGTGCTGCCTCTGAAACGTCTGTCAAAGGTGCTCAGCTGAGAAAAAGCATCAGGGCACAATCCTAACCAGGTCTACTCAGAAGTAAGTCCTATTTTGTTCAGTGGGGCTTACTCTCAGGAAAGTGAGGTTAGGATTGCAGCCAGAGTCTCAGAAAAGGTAATCTGGGAAATATGCCTAGGTGTGAGTTAATATCTAGGCTATTGTCTTTCATAAAGGCTATCTGAGAGTCAGTGCATAGCTCATATTACAGTAAGGGCCTAATATTATACAACGGTCCTGAACCCCGTTGTTAACTGGCACACGACTATATCATTAAGTTTCAAAGCCAGGGAAAACTCAAAAGGATCAAAGTTGATTTTTGCTGTTGTTGCTGTTGTTGAAATTTTGTGGGATGTGGCTATGGGGAGGAAGTTCATTATAAACTCCTGCATTTCCAAACGTACCAGTGCACCACGGACCAGGGGGCAAGCTATTAGGTTCTGTAAAACATAAAGGGTGGTGAAGCCTCAACCAGAACACACTGCCCCAATCCTCTAGGAAACATTAAGCACTGTCCTTACCCAGTCTGACATATTACAAGTGTCATTTAAGAAAGAAAAGAAAAAAGCTAAAAACGAAACGGAACGAAATTCCATTCGTTACTCTTTTATAAGGCCAGCTTGGGGAGACTGAAAGCAGTATTTATAAGGTGATGTTGACAGAAACCAGGCAATCAGCCTCACGCAATACAAATTCAGGCCATTTAAAATGAGAATAAAAATCCAAATCTTTATCCTTGAGATGGGATACAATTTGTACAATTTCTCAATGCAAGTTTCCAAATGCGTAGGCCTATAAGCTCGGTGAGGGGCACCAAGCCCCAGGGAATTAATTATCCAAAAAATAATCATACAAGGAACCAAATATTACATGTCAGCAGAAGTCTCTTTGCCATGCCTGTTCAGAACTTATAAATCATGGCACAGATTGCCATGACTTGTAAGTAATCTTTCATATGGATAGATTCATAATGCCCAAGGTCAGTGGTTCTCAAACTTTTAGCACTGGGACCCACGATTTAGAATGAGAATCTGTCAGGACCCACTGGAAGTGATGTCATGACCGGAAGTGACATCATCAAGCAGGAAAATGTTTAACTATCCTAGGCTGCAATCCTACCCACACTTACCCGGGAGTAAGTCCCATTTCCTATCATTGTTAAAAGTGTATATATAGTAGCCTGTTCAAAGTACCTATATGTTACATTTCCCCAAATGCAGGCACATACCAAGGTAGCATCAAGTCTAATATATTAAAATTAAATATTGAAATGAATGGGGACCCACTTGAAATTGGTTCGCGACCCATCTAGTGGGTCCCGATCCACAGTCTGAGAAACACTGCCTTGGTGACTGACTGCCCAAGCCTATCCTCCAACACTGGCACTGATGCAGCCATGCTGGTCGAGCGTGAGCAATACAATGGTTGGCAACCTTCAGTCTCGAAAGACTATGGTATAAGCCTACAGCACCCAGTATTCCCAAGCAGTCTCCCATCTGTCTCCCAGCAGTCTCCCAGCCGCCCTGGGTCCCTTTTTGGGAGAAGGGCGGGATAAAAATAAAGTTTTATTATTTTATTATTATTATCTAAGTACTAACCAGGCCTGACCCTGCTTAGCTTCCAAGATTGGGCATGTGCAGGGTATTCATAAAGCAGGTAATGCATCCAATGTAATACAGCTTTTCCAAAAAGCAACAGAAGCACATTTGAACACAAGACGGTCTTGGAAGTGAAGGCAGCCATCAGTGTTTCTTTCTGTTGATTTGCTTGAAACTCTTTAATCACAGAATAGATATTTATCAGGTTACACATTTTACTGTTCAAATGACTACTAACTGAAGAGGCTCGTTCAAGCTCGTTTATACCCCACTTATCAGTTTCCTCTTATACACCACTTATCAGTAGCGCAGCCAGAGAGACATCACTGTCCAGAATGGCTCCAACTGTTACTAGGAAAGGCTAGTAACATTACACATTGTGGTGCCCGCTGTACTTACTGTGCTGCCCCCACCTCTGGCTATGCTACTGCCAGTAACGGACCTGCCCCTCGCCGCGCACTGGGGCAGTACAGTACTTTTACGTTTATTGTACTTATATCCCACTTTTCTTGGAAAGCTCAGGGTAGCTTACAAGGATCCTTTCAGTAGTCTCACATCCAGAAACCAATTTGTTTGAGAAGGGTCCATAGCTCAGTGGTAGAACACATGTTCAATACCTGGCATCTCCATTGAAAATGGGCTGGTATGGACAAAAGGCACTTGAGCAGCCCCCAATGTGTGATGAAGAGTGTGATGCCCCTGTATAACCATTAGGGTGGGGTGGGGAAACATACAAATTTCATCCATTCACATGTTTCAAATGCTGCATTCAAGCAGTATTTTAACTGCATAATTTGGATGTTCCAGCCTTCATGTGACTGGTGGGCATACATGAATGCAATCAACTTTCCAATGTGCACTGAGAGACAATATCCAGTCTAGCTTCTGTACTAGATAGGTCACTGCCTGACTTAGAATAAACAGCTTTATACATTTACCCTTCAACAATCCTGCGACATTGGGAGCTCTCGAATCCTTTCTTGGTTCCGTAAGACCCCTGACTGCATCTAGGAGTTCAATGCCCAAACGCTACAGCGTTGCTGAATCTAGAAATACTGTACACAGACAGCGTGGTAGCCAGATGCCACTTTCCGCTAACAAGTGGCACTACGCAATCTTTAAGCTAGTGAGTTATAGCCGCAAAAGCAAATAAATATTAAATAAGCAGCAGAGGGTCAGGCAGGCTTGTAAGATGCACAGATACTATGGTGATTCGGCCCAAACAAAGTACCAGCTAGACATTCATTTAAAATGGCTAGATAAACAAAAACTACTTTGGAAAGATAAACTGCAAGTGGAGGCAGAAAGAGGAAGGCAGAGGTGAACAAATAGGCAAATATCCTGATTTTTTTTTTTTTAAAGGAAAGAAAGAAAATTCCCCTACAGGTTCAGCCGATAATGTCAACAAGCATCATTCTTCCTGCTTTTTCAGTATATGTCAAGTCCTCTATTGCCTCTAATCTGTTGTAAGCTATATTCTCTATAGACAGATATAACACCAGAGGAGAGCATTAAGACCACCTATTCATATTTTTTTGACATCTGAAGTACAGTCAGACCTCAGTAGGACTACAGCATTTGGCTCAGAGTGGATCTGTGATCTTATCTAATATGCAATCCCGCATAAAGGAACTGCTGAGCAGCACGAGAGTTGCATAAATATTAAACGATTGAGAATGGTTAACTCTTTGGATGAGATGCTTGCCTGGAGAGAGGGAGAGTGGGAGAAAGAGAGGCAAGGATCGAGGGATGGAGGGTGGGCTCAGAAAACGTAGAGCGATTTGTCTAAGGAATGGAAAGTGAAGGGGACGGCATATGGAATCACTGCAGGCTTTTTAAAAACAGAGAACTATATCTAAAGTGAATTTCCCTTGAGTGTGATTCCAAATGAGGGCATGATGCGGGTGTAAATATATAAGGTGCAGTTCAGAAAGCGAATATATATTACAGGCTTGGCACAGGCCTTTGATGACTCCGGGGGGAAAAAAGACACAGGCAACCAGAAAACTTGTTATTTTGTCAACAGATATGGGATATGGATTAGGCACGGAGAGGCTGCCACATTTCTGCACTGACTTTCGGTCATCCCCATTTACATTCAAAATGTTAAGACTCTAACAGCCTAGTCCTATTGGGCTTTAGTGCTGGGGGAACAAGTGCTAACTGCAGCAAAAGTGTCGTAAAGCGCTTTCCTGCACGCTCAGTTGGGAGCTGCTGGGATGCTGATGGAAAGAGTGGTACCCTCCCATCTCTGCATTGTTGGCTCTCCACCACCTGCTGCAGCAGGTAAGGCAGTGGGTGGAGGAGGGCAGCATGGGGGCAGGAAGGGGCAAAACTAGATGGGGAGGGGGCATAACAGGGGCAGAGAGGCTGCAGGAGGGGTGGATCCAGTGGCAATGGCACACACCAGATCCTAGCCCCCTTTCCTGCACCCTCTCCACCCCCTTTTCCCACTATGATTAGTGCAAGTGAAATTGCTGGTGTGGGTCTGAGGAGACCCCTTGCGAAGCAAGAGGCTCACAGAGGTGCAAGGTGATTTAAATCCCCTTTTGTTTTTGAAGCCTCTCAATTCTTCCACTCCCCTGGGCACAAAGTACCCATTTTTGGTGTGGCTGCACCAGCAGTGGTGGAAGGCTAGCACCGGGTTCTAACAGCACAATCCCATGCATGTCTACTCAGAAGTAAGTCCCACTGATGTACTTCCAGGTAATTATGTACAGGATTACAGCCTAAACATGCTGGACCCCTTCTTTTCCACAAATGCAGCTTCACCAGAGAAGATATAGTCCACAAAATATGTCACTGTTTTGAACATTTTCATCTTAGCCAGAGTGTGCCAGCTGGTGGAATCCCAGAGACAGCACATTTCTAGAAATTTTGAACCATTTTCCCCCCTGCATTTATTTGGATATTTAGGGAAAAATGGAAATATATGCAATATTTACTTTCTTACCAGATTCAAACTTACTATACTAGTTGAACAACAAATAAAATTGTGTTTTGGGTATTTTCGCAAAATAGAAATGTGTACATTCCTTTGCTTTATTTGAACAATAATTATAAATACACTCAGAAGTAGAGGTGGTTCCGCAATCTCCTGCAGTTCAAAGTACTGACACATCTTTGAAATTGTTAGTCATAAAATGGGGAGAAGGTTGAAAAAAAACAACGATCAACTTGCTAGCAGACAAAAGGATTCCCTCCCCCCCCCCCCGATATCTGGACTTAGACACAATCCTCTCCATAATGTCAGCATTATCCCGAACCGAACAAACAATGCAAAAAAGAGGTGGCAGCTAGATGAGTATGTACATCAGAAGCAATGATCCCACTTTCAAACTGCTTCCCATTCTTTAGAAAAAAATTAATTAGTGTCTTCCTTGCAGATCGCAGTGTTAAGGACTATCAGAAAATCTTGATATTGGGTTAAACTTCATATTTTATAATAACACTGAACACTTTAGCAGTGCATCCTCATCACATATAGCAAGTGCCATAGCAACTGTGACTAAAACTAGCCACATGAAAGCCAGATCATGTAATTTAAACAATTGAAAATAAAATAGCCTTGGAAAAATACGACCATCTCAAATTTCCTTCCCTAATTGGAATCCGTTTCTGAAAAACGCGTCACGTCTGATTCTGAGCTCTCATTTTTATCGCCATGGGCATCAGAGACTGGAAGGTTTGCACGGATTTCTATTATTTAGACACATCGAGCTTGTTTCCTGATTTCTATGATTTGTAAACATGGGCCTGTTTGTTTCACATGCTGCAGAAGATGGAGGAATCTGAAGCAGACAAGAGAATTTGATTGCTGTGCATACCTACAGCACAGAGAAACTGAAATTGCTTAATGCTGGAGAGGTAGTTATAAGCAAGTATTTTGAAGGAATAAAGGCCACCTAAACTATATTTTAAAGGCTTGCTTCAACAGGCATTGTATCATACCCATCACTCTAAAAGAGAAAATATTTCATAAGAGGATTTTTTTATGTTCCCTCTTTCCCCAAAACTCCAATTTTTCCATTAGAAATAGTTGTGTTTTTTTTTAAAGTGTCAGGAAGCCGTTTCAAAATTGCCCATTAAATAATACAAAGAATAGCTTTTAAATGTGTCCAGAGTCAAAATGAGCTGAGTGTTTTTTATCTGAGGCTTTTTTTTTTTTTTTTGCCTTGCACCTTTCCCTCCCATTAGGGAGGTACTCAAAGCACATCATAATAAAAATAGCATATATTAAAAACGGCACTTAAAAGCAGAAAACAAAAACAATGGCCAACAGAAGAAGCACCACGAGGGTAACAGAAGGCAGAGACTAAGCTGCGGTAAATCATGAGAAAGACAAATGGAATTTAAAAAGTGTTCGGCTAGTGTTGAATCTGGACAATGAAGGTGGCAACCACAAACTGGGCAGCCCCAGAGAGAAAGCCCTTCCTGTGTTGCTGCCAGGCACACTTCTCTCAGAAGTGGAACATGTAGAAGGGCACTTTCTGATTATCTCTGATGGGTTGATTCATGTGGGGAGAGGGGTCCTTTAGACAGTCTGTTTTCCAGCCATTTAGGGCTGTTAAGTTTAAAATGAGCACACTTGGAAACATTCTTGGAACCAGTGGAGATGGAACACCACAGATGTGATATGCCAGTCAGCAGCCCAGTAGCAGAATTCTACATTAGCAGAAGTTTCCTAATGGTTCTTAAGAGCAGCCCCACATAGAACATTTTAAAGCAATCCAAATGAGATGTAACCAATGACTAGACATCTGTGGTAAGGACCAGTGGCGTTGCTAGGGGGGTGCTGGCCGCACTGGGTGACGTGCACGGGGGGTGTGTGACACCACTACTCACCAAAATTTTTAAAATCTTTGTATTTTTGAATACCATCATGCTATATATAAATCCATGTGTGATTTCATGTAGAATGCAATGTAACAAACCATGCAGAAATATCTCAATTCTATCAAAAGTCACAGGCAAAAAACCAGTGGAGTGGGGCAATGGTGCATCACCTTGCCCACTGCCCAGGGTGTTGCCCTGCCAACTGCATGAGAGGAGGTCCATCATAGGGGTGATGTTCTCGCTTCCTGCACTGGGTGATGCAAATCCTAGTGATGCCACTGTTAAGGACTGATTGGCCTACAAAAGGGTAGAGCTGGCACCCAAGCTTACACTGGGTAAAAGGACCCTGGGTCACAGCCAACACCTGGGCATCCAGATCAAGGCAGTTGCAGAAATACTTCCAAGTGGCAAATCTGCTCTTTCAGTGGCAGTACAATCCCTTCCAGAACAGGGAGACAATCCACAACCTGGATCCCAGGTTTTCTCGCTAACATTCATTTGCCTGATCACCTCTGATGACTATCCATTGGCTCTGGACAATCAATCAGGAAAGCTTCAGACATGTAGAATCATCCGGTGGAACTGTACCATGTAGTTTAAGGCAGGAGAGCATTGCTGTTGCTGACTGTGCAACCCTCCTGATTTTAGAAATGGACTATGTCAGAATGCCATGTGCAAGGGAGGGCAACGGGATGCAGGTCTCTTGTTATCTGGTGTGCTCCTGGGGGCATTTGGTGGGCCGCTGTGAGATACAGGAAGCTGGACTAGATGGGCCTCTGGCCTGATCCAGTGGGCCTGTTTTTATGTTCTTATGACTGGAATGGCTCTGACGGTAAATGGGATGTGCCGCTAACATAGCACATTATGGCACCTGCAATATTTATAATGATGCCCCCCCATAGTTACACCACTGCTTCAGGCAGCAGATTGGTGGGGCACACCTACATCTGTCCGCCAACCTGCCTCCGCTGTTCCTTGGGAAGGACCTGATATTCACCAGGCCAAAGTCAGCCACTAGTATCTGGAGGTTACACACAACAACTCCATATTAGCAGCTGTGGAATCACTGACAGAATCAGTTAAATGCTTAAAAGAGCTAAGATGACATGTGAACCTGCTTTCAGAGACCAAAGACGAAGAAAAGTAGCAGCCACTCTGAGAGGCCTAGTAGGGGATGGTCCGCTATGCAAGTTTTCCAGAAGTAAGCAGAGGCAGTGAAAGAACAGAAAGCAGAGGAATAAAACATTCTTTTATCACCGATCTTGACAGGCATTATATTGTGCTACAGTGTCATTTGTTTAGTTACTGCTACAGCAATTGCTGTGCAGAAATCTTCGAAGCAGCCATATGGCAACTCTGAATGGAAACCATTATGCTTTCCGTGAGTAACCCACATGCTGCAAAGGAGAAACAGCCTCCTGTTGCCATCCTGTGGCCGCAACTTTGGCTAAGTACAAAATCTGGGTGATCCTGAGAAGCCTACTGGCTTCTCCTCTCCCTTATAATGTTTTTAACACCAGTGAAGCTAACCCTAAGGCTGTCACGTCACATTTCAGCAGTGGCAAGAGAACAGCGGTGGAGATGGATGTCTTCTCAGAGCACTTCAACAGCAAGGACTTTTACGAAGCCTGTAATAGCCACAGAGCAGCCCGCCATCTTTTTGTCCAGGAAAGGATTGTGCACCTTCGTATGCAGAGCTGACACACAGGCCAAGGTAATTGCTTCCTTGCAACCATCAACAACTGCAGGGGGCTCAGCCATGACTATGCAGAAGCCAGGACTTGCTTCTGAAACGCAAAGCACTTCCGAGACATATTATTTTTACTTTATTGTTTGGTGCATTCATTGAAGCACAGCAATACCACCTTTCCATATCACAATTCCCAAGGCAGTATACAACATCACTTAAAACAAACTTAAAATATAGACGCTGTGAAAATAACAGCAAATCAGTAGCAGACAGTAACACTGAAAAAGAGTAATAAAACCAACATGAGGCATTAAAATTATTATGAGTCACAGAAAGCTCAGGAAATGAAAGCATTTTCACCGGATGTCTATGGGCCAAATCGCACATTATGATAAAGGTGTGTCCTGGCCTGATTCTTTTAAAAAAAAAAAAAATTGCTGGGGGGGGGGGCACTTGAAACAGGTCAAAACCACAGTGCAGCAGCAGGGAAGTCAGGCTTTAACACTTCTCCCTGTTGCAGTTGCTTTGGCTTTCAGTGGAAGACTCTTTTATATTGTAAATACCGTGCCAGTGCATACATTTAATGTATAATGTGATTGGATCAAAGTTGCACAAGAGAGTGAGGGGAGGGGAGGGGCAAGGCCAGGCTAGGTTGAGCCATGTGGACAAATGAGACAGAAAAGGGCTTAGAAGTGAATAAAATGAGAAAGTGTCATAAGCTAAATCAGCCATTTTCAACCACTGTGCCATGGCACACTGGTGTGCCGTGAATGGTCTGCAGGTGTGCTGCAGGAGTTTGAGAGAGGGTCATTTATTAATAGGGCCATTGGGGAAAGTGAGCCTCCTATCAACAGCATGGTGTGCCTTGTCAATTGTCAAAAGACTGATGGTGTGCCTTGACAATTTTAGTACCTTGTCGGTGTGCCATGAGACAAAAAAGGTTGAAAATCACTGAGCTAAATAACAGTCAATGAGAATTTGCGGCATATTAAGTGCTTATCAAATCCACACAGTATACTGTATATGACTAGCTACTCAGAAGTAAGCCCCATTATGTTAACTAGGGCTTTCCCCCAGGAAATATGTATAGGATTTCAGTCTAATTGTGTTACATCACTGTTATAACACTACCTTGTTGCTAATTTAATGTACATTATTAATTTTTGTAGGTTATACTATATATAGTATATTATATTGCTTTACTGCTACAAGTATTGTACTAATTGATTCAACTGTTGTGTTCAGCTGTTGACAGTAATGGATTGCATATAGCCTTTTTTCCTAAGTTCTGCTTCTCTCCCTATGCTTCAAGGGAATGTCTGCTATTTTATGTTATTTTCTGCAAGTGCCATATGTAGACATCAACTGAGTCCAGCTTTTGCATTGTTGATTTTTTTTTAATGCATTAAAAAATGCAAAGGCACTTGCAGAACTGTTCAGTGGTGGTCCTGGGGAGGTTCAGGGGGGCAAAAGCCCTGGGGCGCCATGCCTGTGGGGCCTGTGGAGTGGCACAGATGTGTCTGCCACTGTGCTGCCACAGCTGCCTCCACGTGCCCTCTGGAGCCCTTCCGAGGGCTGGGGAGGCCCCCCGTGGCATCTGCTGATCCTCCAAAAGCCTTCTGAGGTCTTGAAAAACCAGAGGAACTGTTTAACAGTCTCTTGGTGGCGTCTGAAGGCTTTCAGACAGCCAACGGACATGACACAAGACTCTGTAGTAGAGACAAGTCTCCTCTTGTGGGGGAGGCAACATTTTGTAGTCCTGTGCCCCAGGTGGCATAGAGGCCTGGTCTGCAACTGGAACTGTTTTCTTTTTTCAGACATCAATCCGGGGCGGAAAGGAACCTTTGGGTGGAATGCAGTGGAGTGCTTCCCAATTACCCCAGTTGCCCTCAGATCATTACGTCAATGTTCAGGCATCAGTATTCTGGGGAGAAATTTAAGACAGAAGAGGCAGCAAGGAGAATGGATCACTGAACAGAGCAAGAGGCCTTCAGGCAGTGGAGGGTGGAGAAGGCAGTAGGAAAAGTGATAGTTGTAGACAGGGATCTACCAGGGAAGAAAGGGAAGAACATAGATGGTGTTTGGCTGGGTTGTGGAAAACAGGGCGTGTAGATATCAAGTGTTTGCCTACAAACTAAGGAAATGGCACAACACTTGGACGCTCTGCAGTGGTTTGTCAGCAGCCTTTCAAAGAGGCTTCAAGTGCAGTCATTGTGGACAGATTTGATCATTGAAGGTGAGATGTCCAGACAAAAGAAAAAAGTCCATGTTTTACTTTTCTTTTGCACTTTTAAGGAAATGTTTCAACTTCATTCAATACACCCTTTGCCTCTCCTCACCCAAACACCTCACCCCAAATATGTCTCACAAGGAGGCTTGTACTGAGACCTTATTCTGCTTAATCACATTTTACAGCCCCAATTTAACAGGCACTTCCCTCTTAAATTCCAGTCCCTGTTTTGCTTTTTAGAAGCATGGTTTGCTGTTTTACTGCTCACATTCTCAGCTCCCCAATCAAGTCGGCCCGTGTACCAGAAATGCTGAAGGGATCACGCAAAATATAATTGCCCTAATGCTCTGCATATTTATGTTGGAAACCTTTTTATGAAGTGTTACTTTAGAAAAAAAAAAGTGGGGGGGGGAGAGAAAAGAACGATCAGTTCATCTTTTAAAAGGAGTGATTGATTGCTGCCACTCAGCCATTTCTTCATTCTTGGCTCCTCTCTTAGCCTCTGTAATAAGTTTTTCATGAACACCAGGCTGCTATTAAAGAACAGTATTCATCATAAGCCAAGCAGAGAGCAAGCAGACTTTGATGGGCACAATACCATATTTCAATCCACAGTGTCCTTTCAGTTCAACTTGATCTGCTGCCTCATTAGCAGTAAAGCAAAAATACACAAAGCCTTTTGTAAACATTAATCATAAATGTGCAAAGAAAACAACAACCCCTCTACCCAACACAACCCACTCTTCTACATACTAAATTACCTATTACTGAACTCTCCAACTGATCTTGTATAGCTGCAAAATTCTGTTTGCTTTCAACTGCAAGAGAGGAATACTTAGGTACAGCTCCTGGAGATGTCTTATCAGCAGAATGGCTGAATGCAAAAGAAGACATTTTTCCCCCCCTTTTTCTTTGTCTTCTCAGCTCGGGTAAGAAATAGAAAGTCCTGCAGGACATGGTAAATTGGAGCACACAGTGTGAAGTTTAATTTTGTGGCACTGCACTGGAGTTTAGTGAAGGTGTTGCTGGTGATCGCAAAAAGCTTTCCTGCTGACTTGCTAGTTATGGGCGCAAGATGGGAATTCAACTTACTTTTTTTTTCCAAGTTACACTCAATGAGCAAAGCAGACTTCCAGCTAGCATAATAGATGGCTGGAGTGAAATGGGTGGAAAAGAGGCACATCCCTGGTCCAGAGACAGCATGAAAATTGCAAGCACAGCCCCTTAGGAATTTCAGGCGGTTGTTGCGAGGACATTGCTCTCTGGTGCCCTATGCAAATCCTCGCTTGCATTTATGCACTGCAAAGTCCTGACAGGAGGATCCTAATGGATACTGGCAAAATGTCTGAAGTCTACATCATAATTTCATGAAAGGGTTTCATTGCTACCAGTGGACTGAAAGCCTTCACACTTCACAGGAAGAAAGCTATATATTGTCAATAGAGCTCTTCTTATGTGAATGTGTTTGCCTAAACTGCCAAGAGCTAAGAACAAGGGTGTAGCTTTCATGAATAAGCTCAAGGCCCTTTCTGAGAGCAGCAGGATACTTCCAGGTGCTTACATGAAAGGCTTGAAAGTGATGGTCTTCTCCACCATGGTCATCCTCGGTAGGTGCAATTTGAAGTTACTCTGCATCTGTGAATGGAGGGTCTATTGAGATAGATCGCAGAAGCAACAAGGATACTAACTAGAAGCACCAACTAGTAGTAGTTTTTTCAGACAACACATACGGAAAGACCTGTGCCACTACAAATTTCACTTGTCTGTATCCATTGTATTCTTCTGCTTGGTTATTTTTGATTCCCATGCAGGTAGAAAACTGGAGCTTGAGAGTGAATATAAAGGCCACAGCTAAGACCTTGATTTGGTATAGGAATTAACTAAACTGGGGAAATCCTCTAGGTGGTGGTCCAGTTGTCTGCAAAAACCAGTAGCCAAACCCAACAAATCCTTCGGCACCTCTGTAACCTGGGACAGTTACTGCCACTGCTGTCTTATTTATGGTTTGTTACTTTAGGAAAGGAGTGCAACTCCGTGATATGACATGGCGCATTTGGGGTTAGATGGCTCAGTCATATGCTCTAGTTGCATATGACTCTAGACCACAGTTGCTCTAGACCACAGACTTACCTGGGTGGCTGGAAAGGGCTCACAGCGAGGCCAGTAGCTAGGAAGCTTGCAGACCTGAAAGCAAGCTGAGCAAGCACTCACTCATCTGATCATGCCTTGGCTGACACAAACAAGCACACAGGGGGAATATATGGGAGAACAGGAAGGAGACAGGAAAGGGAGGGGGCAGGTCAACTGGTGGGGAAACTACATAAGTGCCTGTCTGTGATAAGGAACCTTATGGGGGATGAGCTGAGGGAGGTAAGCAGGCCTGGCTTGTAGGGCTCCAGCAACAAGCTCCCTGCTGTATCCATTAGGCTGACTAGGCTGAAGCCTAGGGGCCCTGCAGGAGCTAGGGGCCTGTCAATTTACCTGCCCTAATGTTAAGGCATAAGGCCCAAGTCGGGCTCTGTTGCTAGCAGCAGACGGCTACGAGCAGTCCGCCCTGACTACAGGGACCCAAGCTGCAGCAATGTGAAGCACCCATGAGGGCCTGGCGTAGCCCGTAGCACAGGGGGCGGTTGGCAAGCTGGAGCCAAGTGGCACCTGCATAGCTGGATGCCTGGCCCTGCTTCCAGGGGTGGGCGGAGTGGATGTCACAGTGCTGAGCATGTACAGTGCACTGGAGCCAAATGGAGCCATTTGCTCCAAGTGCAACCTCCATGGCTGACCAGGGCTCTGCGCTGTGGCATGAGCTGCCTGTTGGCACACCCCTTCCTTCCTGGTTAACCAGGGGCTCCCCACAGCCGTAGTGTATTGCTTTCCTGAAGTGTTTCGGGGGGGTGTGTGTGTCCAAAAGACCTGAAAGCCTAGGGCTCAGCCATGAAAACCTAGGGGCCACTATGGGTTAATATGGCCCTTCCCCTAGAAGGCCTCTTGCATCCCCAAGGTGGAGAAGGAGACAGTTCTGAGGTGACACTAAGGGTTCTGCCTGCTCCACAGTGGTTTACCATCCCCACAATTGCTTAGTCCTGAAGGAGGTATGCTTCCTCAGTGGCGTGGACCTCTCGCTGAGGTAACTTGGGGCTGCAATACTCTTTACAAGTGGTGGGGTGGCCGCAAAGCGCCTTTACAGCAGCAACGGAGAACATAAGAATAGCCATGAATGTAGTGGAGTATTCCAGGGGACTGAACCCTAAACGTGCCACCAAAAATGGTGCACTATGAATCTGTTGACTTTCTGGGATTGCCCAGGAACTGCATCTGAGATCTCCTCATGAGCTGCTTACAGCCCACAGGCCAGAAACCAGCAAGCTCTGCTATAAACAGATAGTGAGATAAAGCTATAATATAGGTATTGTACAGACATAATAAAAAACAGAGTAGTTTTCTCGAAGTCATACCAAACTAAATGCCTGGAGTTTAGCGGAGTAGCAAAACACATATAACTCATTTTAATTTTATTTCCGTTTAATATTCCTTGCTTTCCCTACACGGTCTAACTCATGGAAAATAATTCTAATTGAATTCTGAAGCAATAGCAACAGTCTGTCTGGATGCATTACTCTCACAAAGCCTAATCTTGTTTCGCTGCTAATCTAAAATGAGTGTCTTACTTTGGTGCCAAAAAAACGAAACAAAAAGGAATACGGAGTACAGTATTACATCAAAAATGTGTTTGGAAAAGTACTTCTTTCCCCAAAGGAACATGGAGATTTCGCTTTTGCACAACAGCACAGTCAAACGGGGACTAGGAAGTATAGTATTGCTCGTCAGGGAGGCATTTGTAAAAGAGCTTGCATCATTTTCCTAGAAAAGCCTATGTGGCTGCCTCAGAATAAGACCATTGGTCCTTCTAGCCCAAGGGTTCTCAACCTTCCCCCTGCTGCCACCCACCTGTTCTGCAGTGGAGGGCACCACCACCCACATCCTTCTCTTGCTCTAGGCTTCCTGAGCCTCAGAAGGCCTCCACAGGTATCTGGAAGCAACTAAAATTCACTTTCATGAACCTGTAAGTAAACCAGAAGTGATTTTCCAGCTGCTTCTGGAGGCCTGCGGAGATCTGGTGTGGCCTCCAATGGTATCCAGAGAGCTCCAATTTGGAGCCAACTAGACACAAAGGCAGGTGGAAGGGTCCGACCCTAGACCCACCAGACATTGGATAGCAAACCATAGTTTGAGAAACGCTGCTCTAGCCTACAATTGCAGCTCTCTGTCCTGGGCCAGAATTCCTGTTGGACCCACCCCCCACCCCCTTAGCTGGAGACTCAAACTAGGATCTTGTGCATGCATGGCCTGTATTCTATCTACTGAGCAGTAACACCCCTTAAGGAAGCAAGAAAGCAAGGGAGATAGCACATTCACTTTAAAACCTAGCAAAATTAAGACTTCACTCAAACCAGTTCTGTCTTTGAGAATTAAAGCATGAGGAAGCCCCAGCCCCTTTAGCTCCATGAAGTTCTTGACATGTATTGATCACATTTGCTCACCGTTCTTCCTCTACAAAGTTCAGGGCAGGACACACAGAACTGTCATATTTTATCCTTAAAAATGGTTTGAGATAGGTTCCGCTTGCCTGACTTTGTCATCCATTCAAGACCTGGCTATTTAGGCAGCCCTTTGATTTGTGATGTTCAGTGCGTTGTTTATTTGCTGGCTTTCTTCTTGTTTGGGGGATTTTTTTTTTTCCAGGGCCTTCATAATTTGGTCCTGTTTCTTTCATTTGTTTGTGATTTAATTCTTGTGCGTAGCCTTGAGCTTTTGTTTGACTGGAAAGGTGGAATCTACATTCCCAAAATAAATAATAATAAGTAAAATAACTTAGCACTTGGGTGGTCAAGCAAAGGCAAGGGCAGTGTACTTGAAGGGAAGAGAGGCGATGAGGTATTATATCCTTGGGGGCAAGAAGGAAGAGGTTTCAGGGGTTCCGATAACTGAATTTCACAAGCACAGGATAGATTTTCACATATCATACTGTACTCATCTATAAACTGTCTACAACCGAGATGCAGCTGTCCATGCAAAGGTACATATTACTGTGTGAATGACTGTACCTGGGTTTTGACTGCACCCAACTGTTTCCCGCTATTTCCTCCTTTCCTGAATAGGAGGGATTGATCTCAGAAGTGGTGTTGGCATTCCCCGTTATGGTGGGTCTGGGGGATTTCAACATTCATGTTAAGCCCTCCAGTGTGGAGCGGCTCAGGATTTCATGGCAACCATGATAACCATAGACCTGTTTCAAAGAATATCTGTCCTGATGCATTCGGCCTGTGACACACTTAATTTGTTGTTTATGACTGAAAGGAGGAAGGTGGTTTGTGACCGAGAGATGTTAAATTAACTTCCTTGACGTGGACATATCATTACTTGGTAGGGTTTAGTTTTTATGTACCTTTGAAACTTTGAGACGGGGGTGGGGGGCCTGCCCCCAGGAACTGATGGTTCCTGCAGGATTCTTGACTGCCCTGCAGATGTTTCTTGCTGCCCTGACTGCAGGTTCTGTTGCAGTTTGGTTGACCTCTGGAGTGAGGAAACGATCTGGGCTGTAGACACCATCACTCATAGATATCCTCTCCTTTGAAGTAGAACTAATGTTCCTTGGTTTTCTAATTAAATGGTTTGGGTGATAGTTAAAGTCAAGATGGGGTAAGACTTTGATCACACAGATCTGTTTCATGTGCTAGAGCAGAGGTTCCCAAAGTGTGCATTGCAATACCTTAGGGCTTTGCTGCACACCCACATGGGCAGGATGTCCCTGGTGACCCCTGCCATCAGTTCCCCCAGGTGCCACCATCTTTGACCTCATGAGATTTCATGAGAGCCAGATGGTGGCACCTGGCCGAGCCAGGAACAAGAAGCTGCAGGGGCTTTGTGACCCAGGTAATTTTGGGAACTAGAGGGCTAGAGGGTTCGTGTTAGGGCCTATTTCACTGCAATAACACTAGTGAAGAAATTATACTTCTCTGTCACCACTGTGACAGCTCAAAGCTATCCCTGTGTAGCTTTTGCGAGTGGTTAAATGCTTTTTTTACATCTTGGCTTATCAGGAGGTGAGGAGGAACCATCAATAGTCTGCTGCTTGTCCTGTTTAAAAGGATAGTTTTCCTTTTATTCAGTCCCTGGATGTGGACAGGTTGCTTGGTAGTCTGAAGGCAGCCACTTGCCCCTGGCCCTGCTTGGCTACTGAAGGAGGTGGGGGGGGGGCACAACAACTGATTATATGGGTAGAAGAGACAGTGAATACCTCCTTAACAGAGGGTAGGGACACACTAACTTTGAAACAGGCTATTGTAAAACCTATTGTAGTAAAAAAGAAAAAAAGCCTTTCCTGGACCCAACTAATCTAGGATCCTGGGGGGGGGGGGAGTGGGAAACCATGTGGAGGATATATACATGCACACATGGATAGACCCAAAATAGATTTGTATCCAACTTGCCATTTTGAGACAAAGTGTTTGAGAAAGTGGTGGCTCTCCAGCTCCAGGAGGTTCTGGATGAAACAGCTTCTGTGTATCACTATCAGTCTAAATTCTGGCTTGATTTTGGGACTGAATCTGCCTGGATCCCCTTGGTGGATGAACAATGACAGGTTCTAGATGGGGTTTGTGCATCCTTTTTGATTCTGCTGGATCGTTCAGCAGCCTTCAATACCATTGAACGTGGTATCCCTTGAGATAAGAGGGAAGACTGGAAGTCATACGGGAGGGAGGGGCATGAGTGGGAAGCCATAAGGAGGGAATGTATATGCACACATGACTGGGGTCCAAAATCACCAGTGCAAATTGATGCCAGGGCAAGGAACTTGAATTTTTTTTTTCTGTTATCCTTCTCTCTAATCCCTTATTTACTTGGCTGATAGCCAGGGCACTCAGCCTGCAAGGTCTTCAGACTTTCATCTTTCCTGGAAGGGAGATATTAGCCCACTTTCTACAATCAGGCAGATTCTTGGTTTGTTTTTTAATCTGGTGCCTGCACTGTAACATAAAACAATGGTTGTGTTGAAGCAGGAAATCACCATTTAGATTGACCCTAAATAGTTGAAGTTTCCTGCTCAAACTGGAATTCCTGCTCAAAATGGGGCTAGTCAGCCTGGGAAGGCAGCTCATCTGAGAGAAGGAAAACTCTGATCTCAAACCTCCACTGCCTTGTGGCTACATCCAGTTATGGAAAAGGCTTCAGGAGTCAACCTCGAGGCAAAATCCGGAACCGGAGTCTCTGAGGCAGTTCATGGCTGAACACAGTCACGTTCTGGCAACTCCTGCGACGCCGCTGGAACCAACCGTATTGGCCTCTGCCTTTCCATTGGACCATTTCAGCGACGTGGAGAGGGGGGATTTGCTGCATGGGTAACAGCCTATCCTCCATACCTACTTTACCCAGGCTTCGCGCACTGGAGAGGACACTCTGTTCCAGAACCACCATTCAGAGCATGACACCATAGTCTTCCGAGACTGAAGGATGCCAACTCAACTCTCAACTCAACCTGCTCAAAGCAGGAAGCTAGCAGATCTGGATTTAATATACTGTTGAGAATTTTGGATTTTTATTGTCATTCTCAGCTATCCAAGGGATTTCTGCTCCTTGAAACAATTCCATCCCTTTAATCAAACTTTTCCTTCTACACTGAGTTTCCTCCCCGAGATCTAATTGCTCCATACATCCTTTAAAGCTTCCCTCAAAGCTTCCCTTTTCCATATCCTTCCCTATTTTTAGTATAGTCTTTTATTCCTTACATTTTGCTTAAAGTACCTCTGCAAATGTTATAATCAGACTGTACACAGAACTGGGATGATTCAATGAGAACTGATTCATATACGCAAGTATGTTAGTCAGTCTCTCATTGGATTACTCAGTGCTTGAGAATGGTGCAGATGTTCTCTGCAGGTAGGAAGAAACTATGGTTCATTGAATCATCTGAATGGTGACCCACTATTCATTTGTGTATCTGTGCACATGTGTGGGTGAGTCTGTATGGATCTGTGTGTTGTTGGCAACCTTCAGTCTCGGAAGACTACGGTATCGCGCTCTGAATGGTGGTTCTGGAACAGCGTCTAGTGTGGCTGAAAAGGCCAATTCGGGAGTGACAATCCCTTCCACACTGGGAGCAAGTGCAGTCTGTCCCTGGTCTGTCTCCCTGGCTATGGGCCTTCCTTCTTTGCCTCTTAGCCTCAGACCGTTGGCCAAGTGTCTCTTCAAACTGGGAAAGGCCATGCTGCACAGCCTGCCTCCAAGCGGGCCGCTCAGAGGCCAGGGTTTCCCACTTGTTGAGGTCCATCCCTAAGGCCTTCAGATCCCTCTTGCAGATGTCCTTGTATCGCAGCTGTGGTCTACCTGTAGGGCGCTTTCCTTGCACGAGTTCTCCATAGAGGAGATCCTTTGGGATCCGGCCATCATCCATTCTCGCAACATGAACGAGCCAACACAGGTTAGTAGCATAGCTGGTGGGGTTAGTACTGCAGGCGCCACAATGCACCATGTAAGCGGCCCCTCCCACTAGCTGTCCGAGTCAATCTGGGCAGTGATGGCAATGTTTTTAGTTGGTGACTTTGGATGCCACACATGTGTGCATGTACACTTCCTCCCTATGGCAATCACTGTACAGCTGATTGCCTGCATGCTAGAGGGTGACTAACAGGAAGCAGGAGTGCCTGCCAGCTCTTCATTGAAGCAAGATTGTTAAACAATGGACAAAAAAAATGTGCTGCAAGCACTTCTGCTGCTCAACTAAGGCAACTGTAATGGGTGCATGCATGTGGGGGTGTCACTATTTATACAGTATTCCCCTATATCTGCAGTTTCTGATGTCTGTGGGGCCAGGGGGAGGAATGCATCATCTGCGAATACCCTGTGCCCGCCTGTATTTGGAGGTGATAAAATTCTGTCTATAGAGATTATTCTGCGATGGCTCATTCACACATCCAAAATATCCCAGTAGTTAATGAGCGATAAACAAGCATGTGTGAATTATCCCAAAGTGCACATGACAGCAACCTTAGCAGGAAAATTCCACTCTAACATCAATAAAGGCAATGAAAAGCATCAGATAATATTTTTTTCCTGTAGTAAAAAAACCAACAACATAGGTGAACATTGTGCTCATCGACATTCTTAGCATTACTCCTGCAACTAAAAACTTCCTGCTCATAAACTTCTCTGCCAAGAGCTATACATGTATGGTCATGACATTTCACATTAGCAAGAGCAAAAATGCTAGCTTTCAAGAAATGTCTCATGTGGACATTTTCCATTTCCAAAAGTGGGTCTTTTTCATCCAGTCATTTCACTGCACTACATGGAAAAACTCTCTCTCTCTCTCTCTCTCTCTCTCTCTCTCATACACACACACACACACACACACACACACACACACACACACACACAGAGAGAGAGAGAGAGAGAGAGAGAGAGAGAGAGAGCAATTTCCAAACACACCGTGTTTCATGAGAGGGAGGGAAGCACACTTTGGGAACAATTAAGTTACCACCTTGGATGCATCCACTTGCTCACTATGCTCACCAGTGTGCAGAAGTTCCATGTAGCATCAAACTGCGCTCTTTGCAACCTTTAGGACTTCACAGAAGCATCACTATTGCCCAGAAAGCATAGCTCCATCCCTAAGCCCAGATGACAAAGACAGTCTCTGCTTGAAAATCTCCAATGATGGACAGCGCAGAACTGCATGAGACAGGCTATTCAAGTACCAGTGTGCTCCTTCCACTTGCTCTTGTCTAGCCTACTCCCTGTAGTTTCAACCCATTGGTTCTAGTCTTACCCTCAGGAACCACAGAAAGCAAGCACTCACTTTCTCCTTTGTGACAGCCCTTCAGATAGTATCATAGCCTTCTCTTCTCCAGGCTAAACATACCAAGCTCTTTCAACTGTTCCTCATAGGTCTTGGTTTCCAGACCCCTCACCATTTATTTGTCTTCCTTTGAACTCACTCCAGTTTATTGATATCCTTAAAACAAGGTGCCTAAAACGGAACACAGATTTGCCTAGCGCAGAGTGAAACTGTCGCTATCACTGTTTGGGTTTATTACACCAGTGGTTCTCAAACTTTTTAGCACTTTTTAGAATAACAGTCTGTCAAAACTCACTGGAAGTGACGTCATGGCTGGAAGTGACACCATCAATTTAGGCTTCAAACCTAAGCAAGATCAGCCAAAGGTCCCATTACACACTGTGCTTTACACACTGTAATTTGGCATAGTTTGGAATTCAAACGTTCCAGCTCAGAAGTTAAAGCAGAACACAGACTTGGACCCTTCTCCAACCACACAGCCTTCCCTCCTTTCCAGCTTTCCCCCACCTATTCAGGGCAAGCCACCATGCCTCTCTCCCACTGGGAGCCTGCCCTGCTCAGCAGTTGTGTACCCCATATTTTCAGCTCTGTATTTTCAATGGCGGCTGAACTAGACAGTAAGCGACCCACCTGAAATGGGCTCATCATGTCCCACCTAGTGGGTCCTGACCCAAAGTTTGAGAAACCCTTTATTACACCTTCCAGTCAGGGAGCTTAGGCTAACATTCAGAGCTCTCACTCTATTAAGTCTCAAAACAACCCTGTGAATATTATAAGCTGAAAGAGAGGGGGGGGGCTTTGAAAAAGAGTCTTGTTGGTCTTGGCCAACATTCTCATCACTATACTATACAACATTGCTTCTCTTATGAAGAATAAGAGTGAACCATGTCTTCAGTTTTAATCTGGGGGGAGGTATCCCAAGTATCACAAATCTGAGAAATTTCATGGGGTCCTAAGATGACCATTTGCAAGAGTGAGTGAACTAAGGGCCCAATCCTGAGCAGTGCGTGCCGGCTTACCTCTGGCGTGTACTGTCACAAACATGCCATAAGGCTGCCAGTCGAGCGCTGGTGGTAGCCTGGCGCTGGTCAGTGCTGGGCGAATACTGGGCAGCTGCTGGAGCTCTGCTACTCGGCAGTTGCGTGGACTGTCAAGCAGCGTGGAGGCATGGGGGCCGGGCAGGAAGGAGGCATGCAGGGGGGAGGGAGCGGGGAGTGAGGAAGGCAGGACCTGTGGAGCAAAGCTCCATCAGTTCCAGAGCATCCGTGTTGGGCTCGCCGCCATACACAGAGGCTGTTTTCACTGCCGACCTTCGGGTTGGCAGTGAATCGAGTAGCCCCATTGCGGGGCTACTCAATTTACCTGGGGGAAGGGGACAAAAGTCCCCTTCTCCCAAGGAGTCACCAGCAGCTGCCCAGAGCATGCAGGATGCAGCTGCAGCCATTCTTGGTGCCATTGCAGCCCCGCGCGCCAGGCAGCTCAGGATTGGGCTGTTAGTCAAAATGGGAATATTATAATTTTGTATCTCTTTCTTTCACATCCCTGAAGCTCTCCAAGACTTGATAGTACTGTAAATCGGATCCTTTGGTTGGCATGATTCAACAGAATCCCAGTTTACATTGGTGATGATACAGCCCGCCCTTTTGCTATGCCTTGTTATTCTCTGCACATGTAACAAAATGCTAGGGGATTTGACTTTCTCATAGGTAGATCACCAGTGTTCTGCTTCTGGGACTAGAGTTGTTTATCAGGATTTGGGGATAAAAGCTGGATGCGATCCAAGTTCATTACTGAAGCCTGTTTTTGCAGTTGAAACGGGCTAAGCCTAAACATTAATCAAATACGCTAGAGAAGGATTTTTACAACTGTCCAAGGAAACAGTCAAACCACAACATTGGCCTCACAACTGCATTAAATTTGTGTCCCTCTGCTTCCAAATACCTTTCAGAGCAATGTCAGGAGCAAGGGAAACACAGGCTTGATAGAAATACTTTTAAACACAGGTGTGTATGCTCTGCCTAAAATCATTATCTCCTTTTGCAGACTGTTGCATTCTGGGAGCTATTTTTAAACAAAGAATGTAGCCGTTTATGAGTCCTCTCGAAACAAGGACTGGCGCCCAACCACTAAGGACTATGCGCAATAGCACACTCATACTAGGGAATACCATGCTGGGAATATTATTTATGTGCTCTTTCTTGCTGCCATTCCCTCTCTCTCCTCCTTTGTCCCCTAGGTCATGTCTTGTTTTTTTATGACTCCATCTAGGGACAAATGAGTTAGCAACAGATTGTTTAATCGTCTAGCATGTAGAGCCATTGTCAACAACTAACAGACAGACTAGGTAAAGACTGTTTCTCCTCGTTCATAACAGGGGAAACTACTTGACTACAAATCAACAGCCTGACTCCAATGGCCCAGGGAATTTCAGGGGTGCAGCGGGTGTCCACAGACTTGCATTGCCCTGGTCCCAAGTCCAGTAGCTACTAGGAACTTGAGAGAAAGGGCATGGAGATAGGCAGCTGATGGGAGAGTCTGAGGGCTGGATAAAGAGTTTTTGGGGGCCATATCTGGCCCATGGGTCTTATGTTTGACACCCATGGTCTAGAGTAGGGGTGCCCAAATCCTGGCCTGGGGGCCACCTGTGGCTCTCGAGGACTCCCAATCCAGCCCGCAGGTAGCCCCCAGTCTCCAATGAGCCTCTGGCCCTCTGGAGACTTGCTGGAGCTCATGCTGGCCCAACGCAACTATGAGGGCAACTGTTTGATCTCTTCCGTGACCTTCATTCATTCAAATTCCATCTCTAATATATTCATTTATGTAAATGTATGTAAATTTATTCAAACTTGAAATGTAAATCAATTGTTTTTAATTCCCTGACCCTGACACAGAGTCAGAGAGATGATGTGGCCCTTCTGCCAAAAAGTTTGGACACTCCTGATCTAGAGGGAGGGCCATTGCAGTTGTGGACCTCCCATTGTATTAGATGGGGCAAATGCCCCAAGCGTGAGTCTCTAGGACCCTGTGGAAGCCTCTCTGAGGCTCCCAATGGGGTCAGAAACTGTGCTTCTGGTTTCCCGGAAGCACAGTTTATAGTGTTGGGGAATCTCAGAGAGGCTTCCCCGATGCAGCCTTGGGTTGCGTGAGGCTCCATGAGCCTCAGGTGAATGGGGGGGATTTTCGCGCAGGGTGTCAGCAACAGCCCACAGGGGAGGCGCCATCGCGGACCTTTGTCCCGGGGCGCAGGGCTGGGGAGGTTCTGCCGCTGGGCCATTGCTCAGTAGCTGAGCGCATGTTGAAAGCAGAAAGTCCTGGTTTGTTCCTATAGCACAGCCAGAGGGGGTGCAGTAAGTACAGCAGCACCACAGCGTGCTGTGTAAGTGGACCCTCCCACTCACCGTCCGAGGCATTGGGGAAGGGATGGCAAAGCACAGGTGCTGAACAAATGCACATTGTCATCGCTGTCCTAATGACTCTGTCAGTCAGTGGGAGGGGTTGCTTAACCGGCACACTGCAGTGCATGCTGTACTTACCGTGCCACACACACACCCCACTGGGTACTCTACTGGTTTGTTCCTCAGTATCTCTAATTAAAAGGACTTCCGATAACAGTGATGAGAAAATCTCTACCTAAGATCTGGTGACCTGCTGCCAGTTAGTGAAGACAGCACTGGGCTAGACGGACCAACACTCTGACTCAGTAGAAAGAAAGCAGCTTCATGTATTTCAGCTTGTCAAATGGCAGAATCTAAGTAAGAGAACAAGGAACTGCAAAGAGTGATAAATTTCCTCCTGGTTAACATAAATCCTGTGTATGGTCTTCTCCATCCATGGAGTCTTTCACATACATTGCCACTTTCTTTTGTGACATAGTCGATGTAATCATGAGGTCTAGTAACTTGTTGCTTTATAAAAATTAAGACAAACTCAAACTTGCATTTTAATCTGCCACTTTCCTTCTCTTTGTGTTCTTCTCCATGTGTTTTTCTCACTGGAATCAGGACTAATTGGTAATTGGCATACAGAATACGATGTTTGGCCTAAGGGCTATTTACATTTTCACAACCATTTGTTCTAGTTTGTATCATTGTTATGAATACTCTTAATAAAATTTAGTGGAACAGAGAAACAGAGGGGGCAACCCTTGTTACCGAGCCTTGGGTTACAAGGATGTCATTTTTCCCCCAGCAAAGAAATGAATCCAACAAAGTAACCTCAGTGAAAAGCAAAGTGTGTTGTCTAAAATCAGTCTGCAGATAGTTGCCATTTTACTCAAAGGAACATACTTATACCATCCTACATCATACACGCACCATCCAACAACAGTGGAAGTCCAAGAGAAGGAGGGAGAGAGAAAGAGGTAGGAAGTCAGCCAAGCCACAACTGAGGGTCAGTGCTTCTGAGGCTGGCTTAACTATTGAGAAGGAAGAAGAATCTTGGTTGCCAAGATCTGATTTCAAAAATTTTGGAAACTGACCCAAAAGTGGAGCCTGGAGAAAGCCAGGGGTCAGGGCCACATAACATCTCTAGCTATATTCCTCTCCTCCTTTACACTGTGTCTTAGTTCAAAAATACCCTGTGGGAATCATTGAAGAGAGAATGATAGAAACACAGAAAGCTGCCTTAAACCATCTAACTGTATTGGCGGTACAATGACTGGCAACAACTGTTCAGATTTTCAGGAAGGGGTCTCTCCCAGCACATTGGGGTTGAACCCAGAACCTTCAACTTGTAAAGTATGTACTCTACCACTGAGCATCCCATAGTCTCACATGTTGTGCTGGGGCTAGGGTCTATGACCCATTGCCCTAGTACTCATGCACTAGGCTACACAGTTTAAACATGCACACTAATTGGGCATGATGAACTAACCACACCAAACAATCTGGCAACAAGCACAGTGGCAAAATATCAGACTGGGCCAGTCCCCCACCCCAGTTGGTTGGCAGCACTACACCTGGGCTCTTGCAGCTTAACATCAGATCGACTTTGAAAGAGTGCCAAAGCAATGCTTTAACCACAAGACAATCCCTGTGGCAGCTGAGATCTATTGTTTGCCTTTCCACACTTTGAAAGAATTCAAAAATCTGAAATGTTTTCACAATTCACAAAGGTTTCCATTACTTTTATTTTCAAATGCTGTTCAGGTAATTTAATTTCACATCACATGAACAGTTCCTGTCCAAGCTATCAAGACAATGATTTTTTCTCTCTCTCTCTCCACTAATGAACATCAGGTGTTCTGTCTTTTATTTCATCTCAAATTAAGACTTGTCCTTTTGAAATTTCTTTAGAGTCCAAGGTCTAAGGTCTGTTTCTTTTCTCATTTTTTTCCCTTTAGCGCTGTCTGTGGTTCACTTTTATCAAGAACAATATTTGATGTGACATTCTTGGACCTTCTAAGAATGGCTTTTAAGCGTCTAGTTCATTTTCCCTGCCAAAAACATTTTTCAAATTGTATTTTTTAAATAAGCAAACACACACAAGGACGAAAACAACTAATTTCTCTCTTCTTGCTTGGAAAGCAAATGGACGTGAACCAAAATGTAGATGCTTGGATTCATTTCCCCCAAACAGAAATGAAAATGTTGTCCTTGGTGTTATCAAGACCATGAGGTTAGATTTTGCGTTTCAACGGAATGTTGAAAATCCCAACATTTCTGGTGTACATCAATCATGAAACACAGATTTCTTTTTTGTAGAGATCTGACCACCTTTCATCTGCCAGTAACTATGGATCGTGACCCTATTATTTCTAGCAAATAGTGAGCTTAAAATTTAAATTGGATGCAAACATCATACACCCAAATATCACATTTTTTTAAGCCATCTGCCGCAATCCAGCAAGGGTGAACTCAGTATGGAAACAGCAAATATTGTATGATTCTTTCAACACTTACACATTGTCACAAAGAGCCCACTTTATTAAATGCACGAGCTGCTCTCCAGAGTTAAGTTCATACACACCTTGCAATAGGGGGGAAATGGTTGTACAGAGCGAAACCAAGCATATTTAGAAGCAATAGGTGTGTGGCATTTCTTCTTCTTAATACTATTAATGACATTAAACATAAATAACTTAAAACATTATATTTGTTGTGGAGAGAGTTGATAAAAGATACTTAGGACCAGGGGGATATACAAGGAAGCTGAATGAAGAGAGATTTAGCAAGAAATGGCAAAAGATTTAGGGCAAAAGAAAGCAATCCCATAATTAGCTTGAGGAATTCATTGCTATGAGTTGTGATGATGGCCACTAGCTTGGATGGCATTAAAAAGAGATTCAACACATTAATGGAGGGACGGTCTATCAATAGCTACCAGCAGGGTTTGCTCTGTGCTACTTCCAGATTCAGTGGTGGTTTGGCTCTGCAAAGAAGCAATGGTGCAAGAGAAGCATATCTTTCTCTCCTGCAGAAATGGCTGGTAGGCCTCTGTGGGGAAAAGGACTAGATTGGTCTCATCCAGCAGAGCTTTCCTTATTTTCACAGTCTGCCATGAGGCACATAGCCCAATCCTATTGGGCACTTATTTCCAGTGGCAGAAAGAGCATTCTGCAGTCACAAACAAGCCTTCAACAGCATATGAAGCCACATGCTGCTGGAGCATCAGCAGGGAGGTCACAATGGCTTCGTTTGCAGTGACAACTCCAGAACCAGGTAAGTTGGCAGGGGAGGTGGGACAGGGTGGAAGAAGAGCAGGATGAGGAGTGGGGGAAAGGCAGAACAGGGCAGCAACTGCTGTGGGGTGGGAAGGATGGCAGATCAGGGGATGGAAGGGTGGCTGGCAGCAGCAGCCACTAAATCCAAACCCCCTTCCCAGACCCAATCTAGTGTTCCAGGTTAATAAGGACCTGCACCAGTGATTTCACTGGCCAGCAGACCAGAAGACCCCCTCTACACAGCAGAAGCTTACCCCTCTTTTGCAACCTCTATCGGTGTGGCTGCATCGGAGGAGAAGCACGGAACTGGGCTGAGAAAATGCAAAATGGAAGAGACTTATTATGTGTTCCATCGTCACCCCTCACTCACAAAACTGTTGATGTTCAATTGGATGTTCTCCTCAATGGAAGAGGTTTTCATGCATCACACAGTCTACTGCTGTGACAAGAATGTCTTGGTCTATTCCAACATAAGTTTTAGGGATGTACATTTGAACATATTTTGACTGCAAGGAAAAAAAATGCAATTTATCAAGCCTGTTGATTCAACAGAATTGATAAAAGTTCAGTGTTCCTGTGACAAGCTTTCATCAGGCTAGAACAGACAATGGTAGAGAACTGGGCAATCAATTCCATGACAGTTCGCTGCATTTATTAGGGCATATGCAACTCATTATCAAATCAATATTTCCTAATATGTTGCCCAAAATAGCTGAAAGAATCTATGAAAATGTCCGTAACTGTCATCTGAACAGGAGGAAATAAAATCCCACTTTCTCCAAGGCTTGCACTAAGCAGAATAATGGTGTGTTTGTGCCAGCTTTTCTCTGAGGGGTTAACTTATGTCACAGGAAAAGCTGATGCAATTCACACAATGTTTTGGACAGAATTACTGATTTCTTCTCCACTCCTGGATTTTGTGGTGGGCAAGTGAGTTCCTCTTTAAAGAGTTTCTAAAAGAGGAAGTCACTTCTTGTGATGTTCCATGCAGAGCCAGACCCCCGCATGTCAAACGTAGCATGATTTGATCATGCTCCAGTCTGCCTCCTTCCCAGCCAGTTTTGCTGTGGGATTTCATTTATGGGAAGGAGATTTGTTGGCTATATAGGACTCTGTTTCAAAAAGCTCTCCCTCTCTAAGCCACTTGTTAGAGCTCTTCTGAGCTCTTTTGTGCTTTGCTGGTCCCACACCAACCAAGTGCTAAAAAGGAGAGCAGAGCACCTCCCTGTTCAAAAGCAGATGATCACAGATTCAGTCCCCAGCATCCATTTAAAAGGATACAGTGAGATGGAAGTCCTCTGCATGAAATTTTAAAAGTAAGAATTTAAAAAATCCTGGACGTATGTGAAAACAGACACTATCGTATAGAACTGAAAGTGGTTCAGAAACTGGCAACTGAAATGATAAGAGAAGGACCTTCTCAACAAAGAAAATCTACCGTTTAAGTCTTTTATTATAGACCCAAACCACCAAGCAATGCAGTAGGGACACAATAGAAGGTTATAAAATTATGCAGAAAGTGAAAGGGGATAAATTGTTCTTTCTCTCTCATAATAGAAGACGTTGGGTGTCATCCAATGAAACTGAACAGAAGGCAGATGATTCAGAACAGACCACAGGAGAACAGTAGAACGGTCCATCTTCCCACAACACGTAATTCATTTACGGAATTTGCTGCCACAAGATGGGGTGATGGCCTCAAGCTGTGCTAAGGGACTGGAGAAATTTGTGGTGGTGGAGGAGAAGTCTACAATGATTAGCTATATGGCTATATGTAATCCTCATGTTCAGAAGTACTTGGGAAAGGGAAAGAGGAGTATCAAAGAGAGTTTGCAGTGGAAGCTGACAACTGGGGAACATGGACATTACTTGCATTACATTTATCACAAGGGCATATGCCACTTTTCTCAAATCAATAAGGAAGGAAGGATGTGTCAGAGAGGCCTATGGGCCCCACCATGTTCCTGATGACACAATTGGGGAGTGTGATGGGGCCCAGTGCTGAATTTGGGCACCATATTAATTCAAATAATTTTGGAATTATTTTAAATAGTATACCAGTGGCGGACTTCCCATTAAGAACGATGGGGCAAATGCCCCAGGCATGAACCGTTAAGGCCCCACAGAAGCCTCTGAGGCTCCCGACGGGTTTGAAACTGTGCTTCTGGTTTTCCAGAAGCACAGTTTATAGCATTGGGGAACCTCAGAGAGGCTTCCCTGACCCAACCTGGGGTCACGCAAGGCTCCGTGAGCCTCAAGTGAGTAGGGGGGGCAGATTTCTGCATGCGGCGCAGCGACAGCCCATGGGGGGCACCATTGCGAACCTTTGCCCCAGCACAGGGCTGGGGAGGTTTGCCACTGGACTATACTGTTTAATTAGGCCCATATCCAAACTGAGACAGGGAGAGTTCACCCATCATGATAATTTCCTCTCCTGCTACATTCTAGTTTTGGTTTCCTGTGACCTGCTTTTCTGCAGCTATTTACCAGGACAAAGACCATCCTTTGACAAAAATATAGTGCTTGCTTGGAAGGAGGGTCAGTAGCTGAAAATGCTACATTTCAATGGACGCAGTTTAGTATCTTCATCCAAGGTGGTTTTACACCTAGAAACTTGCAAGCAATTTAAACATTTCATCCAACGGTCCATTTGTTTCAGGAAGACCAATTATGACACACCAGTTTTGATGCGAGAAAGCTTTTTAGCTAAGGCGTTTGTAACGTAGACATCCACGCAACATTAAAACAACAAAAAAGCGCAATTGATTAAGATTTGAAAACCGTTGGCAAATGTAACTCCCTTAAAGCCCATAAAGTTTTGAAGTCCCCCATAGTATCATGTAGTAGATATTCTTGATGCAATCAGCATGTTCTACACAGGTAATTACTTTTACTACTAATGGTACCTCCCACTCAGTGAGGAAGATAAGAGGTTCCAACGCTACTTAATCACAATGCTTCATTATTGCTTCACCACCTACTGGGTAAAACAATTCGCTTGCTCTATTCAGTGACTCTCACAAATGAGAAAAATTTATTAACATGTGAGAAAAACAGCACACACTTAATCTGCACATGGAAGAAGATCTACCCTGAGCCATTGAAAAATATACAGCAAAGCTGGAACTATTTCTCCCTAGATTCTGTTGTTCAAAAGCATAGGATTGTCTTCTTTTTTTTAAAGCAAGACTTTTGTCCAAAATAAATAAGCAATAAATTAGAACAGCTACAATCACAGTGATTTGCTGTTTTCAGTTGGAGTTTTCTGTTTTTGTGTGTATGTGTAATTCTTCTTAAGCTTTCTTGGGACAGAACACTATATATGCACAACAGATGTCCATTCTTCTGCCGTGGGCCATTGTATGACTTTCTGTTTCATTGTGAATCTGATGAAGTAGGTTGCTGTACATGAAAGCTCATGCCCAAGAAACCAGTTGGTCTCTAAGGTCCTTGAATACTCTCTGGCCACAGTCCAAAGGGATGCGTACCTGTGGGAGGGAAGAGCATGTGCAGCTGGTGCTTTGTTTTCTGCTTTTGTCACAAGAGACAAGCCATTGTTCAACTCAAAGAGAGAGAGAGAGAGAGAGAGAGAGAGAGAGAGAGAGAGAGAGAGACTTTTCTCCTTTATGCACCTTAATGGATAAACATTTTGGAACATTGCTATCTTGTAGTAAGCATGTCGATGGACTGCAATCTGTCTGCCTGGTCAAACTAATCCATTCAGTTAGTCTCTGTGAAGATAGGAAGCCATGAACTAGCTTAGGAGATAGTTCAAGAATTGGCATTTGTTTGTGAAATACTGAAATTTAAGGACACCGTCCTTCTTGGTGCTAGGGGAAAGCCCAAGTGCCAGGGACTGTCTTCAAGCTCTAAGGTGGAGTTATAGTTCAAAGTAGATGGCATATTTTTTCATGCAGAAGTCCTAGGTTAACTCTCCTGCAGTGCAGAGGGGCACAAAATACCTATACTAACATGGATAATGCTTTGAACATTCACCCAAATGTTTCAGCTGAAATACTACTTTGGGAAGTATCTTGCAATTTGGATGTTTATTTTAATTTAAAAATTTTAAATTTTTTTTTTAAGACTGTTCCAAAACGTACGTAGAAACACAGGATCCAGTGAGTGCATATTGTTGATTATCAAGATATAAAGGATGGAAGTTTTTTTGTTGTTTTTTTTAATGGAGGGGGAAAACATAAAGTTATTTAAAAGTCTACTAGTCTACTCCCTGTAGACTAATAGACATACAGCAGAAGAATCTCATGCAGACTTTAGGCATCTCAGCCCACTGAAATCAGTGGCCTTCAGGATGCCTAATTCCACATACGATTGCAGCCTCAGCTCTGTGCTTCTGTTTTTTTAACTAAACAAATGGAAAAATTGTTTTGTTTCAGTGGATTTGAAACTTCTGCTGCCCCTTGGGAAAACAGTTCCCATTACTTTAAACACCTCAGTGTCTAGTAATTGTTCACAAATGTGTCAGGCTACCACTAATTTAAGTCCTGTCAGGAATATATCTCAAGCACCAGCTTCTTCCAGTCAGCAACTTAAAAAAAAGAAAACACGCCCACATGTCAATTACGGGAAGAGCACCGGGAAGAGTCTTTTGTTCTGAATTTGTGTACACAGGGAAAAAAAAGGCTTCTTTCCTCCGTAACAACTGTTTTCGAAAACCTATATAAATGTTTATGTGAACTATCCTGCAACGGCGTTTCACATAAGCAATAAAAAGCAAGTGCGTAAAAAACAATCTGTGCGATACTTGTTGGCAATAAATGTATATTCTGAAGGAGCCATATATTCAGTTGTGAATTATTCCTTCACAGAGGTCTGACCTCAAAACATTTAACTGTTGCCCAGTAAATCAAAATGATCTACTTCCGCTATCCATGGGTTATTCCCTCATTTCCATGTCATGCTAAGCATATAGAGCAGCCCATGATTATCCATTCATAGGAAAGGAGGCAAGCAGGTAAAAGATATAGGCCACAGAGGGGCAGGAGAAAGTTCATCCAGAGGGGATATATATGAGTGGACATATCTTTTCCACCAGTTTTTATTTTTCCCTTACAAACTGCCTGGCAGTAAATGTGTCTGTCTGATACAGATGATATACAAAACTAGTTCCCAGCGGTGATCTCTTTCAGAGGGCACTTTAAACAAGGGTTATGTTGAAACTGTGTTTGGTAGTTCCGTTCATCTTCAAATGAAGCTGCCTTTTTTAAAAAAAGTTTATATCCCTGCTCCAAAGCATTGGCAGTCTTTGAAAAGGCAACCTGACAGTAAATTGATGATCTCGTGGCAAAATGCTTCCATTATGTAATGATGTAACCAGGTAGCAATGAATGGAATTGGCTGGTGGGGTTCAAGGAATGGTGGGTAGATCACCTAGCAAACAGCTGCTGCAGAAATTCAATTGGAGAGTGATGGAAGAATAGGGGAAAGCAAACAGGTTTCAGAACGCTGAAATTTCAGGAATGTGGGTTTTGAAGACCTTTTTGAAGACTTTTAAACAATCTACACTTGTATAAAGAACTCCAAGGAAGCAAAACTTCATTACTAATATCCCTTCAAGGAAAACTCCTACAAACTGAGTAAAATTGCTACTAAAATCAGAGAAGCCAAATCCTACCAAATAAGATCCTGATAATGATTTTGATACTAAATAAGTAAGTCTAACTGTAAAGAGTTGCATTTTGAGTGATAGGATCACATCTCTTGTTTTCAGTTTGATATTTCACAGATCAATAAACAGCGATGAGCTGGACTGGATATACACAAGATTGCCACAAAGATGACTACATCAAGAAGGAAGTCAATCAATTGGGTTAAAAGAACTGGATGGAATGTACGAGGTAAAAATCCCAAATCTACCCCAAAACCTCGTAGGTAAAAAATCCAAACCCCAAAGGTAAAACTAATTACACTTTCTAATTAGTAAAAACCTACCCCAAACCTCGTAGGTACATAAGAACATAAGAACAGCCCCACTGGATCAGGCCATAGGCCCATCTAGTCCAGCTTCCTGTATCTCACAGCGGCCCACCAAATGCCCCAGGGAGCAAATCAGATAACAAGAGACCTCATCTTGGTGCCCTCCCTTGCATCTGGCATTCTGACAAAACCCATTTCTAAAATCAGGAGGTTGCGCATACACATCATGGCTTGTACCCCATAATGGATTTCTCCTCCAGAAACTTGTCCAATCCCCTTTTAAAGGCGTCCAGGCTAGACGCCATCACCACATCCTGTGGCAAGGAGTTCCACAGACCAACCACGCACTGAGTAAAGAAATATTTTCTTTTGTCTGTTCTAACTCTCCCAACACTCAATTTTAGTGGATGTCCCCTGGTTCTGCTGTTATGTGAGAGTGTAAAGAGCATCTCCCTATCCACTCTGTCCATCCCCTGCATAATTTTGTATGTCTCAATCATGTCCCCCCTCAGGCGTCTCTTTTCTAGGCTGAAGAGGCCCAAACGCCGTAGCCTTTCCTCATAAGGAAGGTGCCCCAGCCCTGTAATCATCTTAGTCGCTCTCTTTTGCACCTTTTCTATTTCCACTATATCTTTTTTGAGATGTGGGGACCAGAACTGGACACAATACTCCAGGTGTGGCCTTACCATAGATTTGTACAACGGCATTATAATATTAGCTGTTTTGTTCTCAATACCTTTCCTAATGATCCCAAGCATAGAATTGGCCTTCTTCACTGCCGCCGCACATTGGGTCGACACTTTCATCGACCTGTCCACCACCACCCCAAGATCTCTCTCCTGATCTGTCACAGACAGCTCAGAACCCATCAGCCTATATATAAAGTTTTGATTTTTTGCCCCAATGTGCATGACTTTACACTTACTGACATTGAAGCGCATCTGCCATTTTGCTGCCCATTCTGCCAGTCTGGAGAGATCCTTCTGGAGCTCCTCACAATCACTTCTGGTCTTCACCACTCGGAAAGTTTGGTGTCGTCCGCAAACTTTGCAACCTCACTGCTCAACCCTGTCTCCAGGTCATTTATGAAGAGGTTGAAAAGCACTGGTCCCAGGACAGATCCTTGGGGCACACCGCTTTTCACCTCTCTCCATTGTGAAAATTGCCCATTGACACCCACTCTCTGTTTCCTGGCCTCCAACCAGTTCTCAATCCACGAGAGGACCTGTCCTCTAATTCCCTGACTGTGGAGTTTTTTCAGTAGCCTTTGGGGAGGACCGTGTCAAACGCCTTCTGAAAGTCCAGATATATAATGTCCATGGGTTCTCCCGCATCCACATGCCTGTTGGCCTTTTCAAAGAATTCTATAAGGTTCGTGAGGCAAGACTTACCCTTACAGAAGCCATGCTGATTCTCCCTCAGCAAGGCCTGTTCGTCTATGTGTTTTGAGATTCTATCTTTGATAAGGCATTCCACCATCTTACCCGGTATAGATGTTAGGCTGACCGGCCTATAGTTTCCTGAGTCCCCCTCTTTCCCTTTTTAAAGATAGGCGTGACATTTGCTATCCTCCAATCTTCTGGCACTGTGGCCGTTTTGAGGGACAAGTTGCATATCTTAGTCAAGAGATCTGCAACTTCATTCTTCAATTCCTTAATAACTCTTGGGTGGATGCCATCAGGGCCTGGTGACTTATTGATCTTTAATTTATCAATGAGGTCTGAAACATCTTCTCTTTTAACCTCTATCTGACTTAACTCCTCGGTTAGGAGGGGCCGTTCTGCCGTGAAGACAGATGCAAAGAACTCATTTAATTTCTCTGCCATCTCTAAGTCTCCTTTTATCTCCCCTTTCCCTCCCTCACCATCCAGAGGGCCAACCACTTCTCTGGCGGGTTTCCTGCTTCTAACATATTTGAAGAAGCTTTTATTATTCCCCTTAATGTTGCCGGCCATGCGTTCCTCATAGTCTCGCTTGGCCTCCCATATCACCTTCTTACATTTCTTTTGCCACAATTTATGTTCCTTTTTATTCTCCTCATTAGGGCAAGACTTCCATTTATGGAAGGAAGCTTCCTTGCCCTTCACAGCCTCTCTAACTTGGCTGGTTAGCCATGCGGGCACCCTCCTGGATTTAGTGGAACCCTTCTTTCTTTGCGGTATACACCTCTGCTGGGCCTCTATTACTGTTGTTTTAAGCAGCCTCCATGCACTCTGGAGAGATTGGACTTTTTTTACCCTCCCTTTCAACCTCCTTCTAACCAGCCTCCTCATTTGAGGGAAGTCCGCCCGTCGGAAGTCAAGGGTTTTTGTGAGAGATTTGCCCAGTATTCTTCCCCCGACGTGCATGTCGAAACAGATCACAGCATGATCACTGTTCCCCAATGGCTCAGTAACATTTACATCTCTAACCAGGTCCTGTGTACCGCACAATATTAAATCCAGAGTCACCTGCCCTCTGGTGGGCTCCGTGACTAGCTGATCCAAGCCACAGTCATTTAGCACGTCAAGAAATCCGGTCTCCTTATCATGACCAGAACACAAATTGACCCAGTCTATATGAGGATAGTTGAAGTCCCCCATGATTACAACCCTGTCCCTCCTTGTCACCTCCCTGATCTGTTTCCTCATTTCAAGGTCCCCATCCGATTTCTGGTCTGGAGGGCGATAGTATGCCCCCAGTATTAGATCACTCCTCAGACCTGGTAATTTAACCCATAGAGATTCTTTGGAGTCCGACCCACCTTCAATCTCTACTTTGCTGGATTCTATCCCTTCCTTAACATAAACAGCCACCCCACCTCCAACACATCCCTGCCTGTCCCTCCTGTAGAGTTTATAGCCCGGGATTGCGGTATCCCACTGATTCTCCGCATTCCACCAGGTTTCTGTTATGCCCACTATGTCAATGTTTTCCCTTGTCACCAGACATTCCAGTTCTCCCACCTTTGCTCAGAGACTTCGGGCATTTGCATAAAAGCATTTGTACATGGAACGCCCCAGGATGGGCTGCTTATTCGCTCCTTTGTCCCCACATCCTCTCATTGTGCCAAACCGTCTATCACATCCCATCACGCTACCTTTCCCAATTTCTTCTCCTGCTCTGCCTTTGTCTTGTTGTTCTCTAACCGTCCCATCCTCATCCCATAGGGTAAAAACCCCAAATCTGTCACTACACTTTCTAATTAGTAAAAACGTGAAATCCCAAACATCTTCAGAGACAATATTAGTAATGTTTTAACTCAGTGGTTCTCACACATTTAGCACTGGGACTCACTTTTTAGAATGAGAATCTGTCAGGACCCACCAGAAGTGATGTCATGACCAGAAGTGACATCTTCAAGAAGAAAGATTTTTAGTAATCCTAGGCTGCAATCCTACCCACACTTACCCAGGAGTAAGTCTCATTTACTATCATTGTTAAAAGAATATACATAGTAGCTTGTTAAAAGTACAGGTCTGTAACATTTCCCCAAATGCAGTCACAGACCAAGGTAGCATCAAAACTAATATATTAAAAATAAAATATTGAAATGCATGGGGACCCACCTGAAATTGGCTCGCGACCCACCTAGTGGGTCCCGACCCACAGTTTGAGAAACAGTGTTTTAACTAGTTAGACTGCAAAAGCAGTGGGTAGTTCAGTACAGCACTTTCTAGTTCCTACTACTCGAAATCTCCAAAGATGCTTCGAAACTTTATGTTGGAAGTAGCTGGAACTGGGACACCCCCCCCCCCCCGGAAAATGCTTGGAAGTTTCATGTTTTTACTAGTTGAAACTAATTCTGACAGATTTCACATTTTTACTGAAACTTACACACAAATCCCTCGATAGAAGCCTTCTGCCTTGGTGGACAATATACATATACAGTCATGCATATACAGTCAATATACATATACAGGCTCACACCATTCCTCATTCATGTGGTGCCAGGTGCAAGTACAGCTAAAATTGGATACCACATGAGACACTTATACGGTGGGCCCAGGTGTCAGTACTGGGCTTCTGTGTAGCACATAGAACGTGTACACTTACATATCACTTCTAAGTTTTTAACATTCATTATCAAAGTAATATTCACCTCTTGATAGATTTCAATCTCAGCCAATAGCAGGGGACTCATTTTAAACTTTTACCATGCTGTGCAGAAGGTTCCAAGTTTGATCTGCAGCATCCGTAGTTAAAAAGCTCAGGAAACTAGTGATGGGAAAGAGCACTGCTTGAGATGTTGGAAAGCTTTTGCTTGTCTGCTTTAGATTCTTGATCTACCAGTTCAAGGTCAATAATCTTGCAGTTGTAATCAGTTTCTTAAAAATGGCAGAAATGCAAAGTTGGTCTGTTTAGGTAGACAGTTTACAATGATATCTTTACCAGACAAAAATTCTTTAGGGAGCCTTTTCTCCTGCAATTCCATTCCTAATCCTCTGATATGTTTCATAAAATGTCTCTCATAAACAGGTTCTCTTTTGTGTATGCACAAGCAGATCGGAAAAATGCATCTAATAAAACATATTTTGGCATTGTATTTGTACCACAACCAATTTGCTATGCATCTATCTATCTTGAAAATACAAAGTATGTGCCGTACGTATGTCATTTATTGCTATTTCTTTTCTTTATATGACTTCTTTCCAAAGTGGTGGACTTATAGCGTAGCTTTAGGGCATCTCAGAATATAGTTATGATGAATGAAAAATAGCAGAGCCCAACAGAACTGCAACACCACATCTTCATAGTTTATAATGTTGTTGGAACTGTTTTATGCCTTTCTCTGCACTGGATGATAAAGGCTCTGCTATGCAGCAAGCAGCATCATCAGATGTAATGGAAGTCAAGGATTCTCAGCCTTTCATTGTTCATGATGCTGCTTTCCACTGTTCCACGGCAGTACAACCTCTATCTGAATTGAGGCATTTGTGTTCTAAGAACATAAGAACAGCCCCACTGGATCAGGCCATAGGCCCATCTAGTCCAGCTTTCTGTATCTCACAGCAGTCCACCAAATAATAATAATAATAATAAATAAAACTTTATTTTTATCCCGCCCTTCTCCCTAACGGGACCCAGGGCGGCTAACAACATATAAAAAAAAACAAATTTTAAAAACATTAATCCATAACAGATAAAAACATTTAAAAACACATTACAGGGCCATAAAAACAGTAGTCAGATTAAAAGACAGCATAAAAGAGCAAGTCACCGAGGAATCAAGCCTGTAAAAAAAAACTAAAAGATGTATAAAAATGTTAAAAAGGCTGGAAATCAGAAGGCTTGTTTAAACAACAGTGTTTTCAGGCCCCGCCGAAAACTCTCAAGAGAGGGAGCCATTCTCAAGTCAAGGGGAAGGGAGTTCCATAATGTTGGTGCCACTACCGAGAAGGCCCTATTTCTTGCAGCCGCCCCCCGGACCTCCTTGGGTGGCGGCACTTGCAAAAAGGCCTTCTCTGATTACCTGAGAGGGCGAGCCGGATTGTACGGGAGTAGGCAGTCTCTAAGATATCCTGGCCCAGAGCAGTATAGGGCTTTAAAGGTCAAAACCAGCACCTTGAATTGGGCCCGGAAACGAATTGGCAGCCAATGTAGCCCCCGGAGAAGCGGGCTGACAGAGTCAAACCGCCTAGCTCCGGTGACCACACGGGCCGCCGCATTCTGTACTAATTGTACAGGGAGCACACCAGATAACACACCAGGGACCTCAGGGAGCACACCAGATAACAAGAGACCTCATCCTGGTGCCCTCCCTTGCATCTGGCATTCTGACATAGCCCATTTCTAAAATCAGGAGGTTGCGCATACACATCTATATATTCTGTAAATTTGAATATTCCTTAGAGACTTTTGAATAGACAAATGCCTCAAAAATGTAAGGTAATAACAGATTACATAGCACACAAATGGGAAAAAAAGGAACGTAAATTTCCTTCTAGACATAATGCATTCTCATTGCAGAACTGGTTCACAAACCTTTCCTGCATTTCAGCTTAAACCCCACAGACTTCAGCCTGTGTGCAGAGAGGCAGTCTTCTTTCAGCCCTAAATTCTGCCTTGTCTGCATGTGTTTCTGGAAGTTTTGCCAATTGTGTCATGCTCTGCATTGGTACAGTTGAGCAACACACATTCACAACATGCGAGGTATGTCGGAGCAAAGAGCTAACATTTGCACCCCAGCAGCAAGACACCAACAGCATCAGGTTATCTCTCCACCAGTGAGGACAATGTGCAGTTGTATGGAGGTGTCTCTAATTTTAATTAGGTTGGTTTGCATCTCTTTAAAAAGCCAAAGGATCGTTGGTTGACATCTACAGTGAAGATCAGATCGTACCAGCATTTTGTATTTGGTCTTAATAAATAGGAAATAATTCAATCACTAAGTACACTGGAAATTCTTTGTGCCTAGGGATGCCGAACCAACTGCCCCCCCAACTCCACAGCACTCAAGGGGTAAAAACCCTCGTAAATCTCCCATAGTTCAAAAGGCATCTATCATTGCCTTTTGCCCCATACAAGGGATGATAAATAACATGCATTCTCAATGCAACCCCATTATGTATTCCAAGCTAGGTGAACTATGAGATAAGACATTTATCCTTCTCATGAGGATATCTGTTCATATTTTTGCACTGCGTGGAAGGAACGTATGGAGCTGAATGACTGATGATGATTAATGCATTATTCTATGGAGCAATATGGTTTCATCTGTGCTGCACTGTATCAAGTAAAATGTGATCAGGTGGCAATACTTAAAAAAAACAAACCTTAAAATTGAATGAAAAAAATTATAAACATCAACATGTGTACAAAAATAAAGATCCCTATTGTTGTCGGTGAACACAACTCAACAACTGTTTTTAATTATTTGTTCATCTACTGGCAGAAGTGGCATACCGAAGGCTTATGGTGCCCAAGGCAACGCTTGACGTCATGATGCAATGCAGTGTCATGACACCATAAGTGCACTTGCACTCCAACTGCTTCCAATTTGCACTTCAACTGCATCTTTCTTTCTTTCTTTCTTTCTTTCTTTCTTTCTTTCTTTCTTTCTTTCTTTCTTTCTTTCGCATGCTTCATCTTCTGGCCTTTCACAGCCTTCAGGACATCAGCCTACTCAGCCCCACTTGTGCAGCAGCCAATGAGGTGCTCCTATGTTCTCTGTGGGCTGTGGCAGAATCATGAGACAAATCAAGTCAGGCACAGAGTTATGTGATCATCAACAAAATCATGCAGGTCACCTCTGCCAATATGATTAAATTGCAGTGGTCACAATGATCACAAAACTCTGTGCCTGACTTGATTTGTCACATGATTCTGCCACAGCCCACAGAGAACATGGGAGCACCTCATTGGCTGCTGCACAAGTGGGGGCTGAGCAGGCTGATGTCCTAAAGTCTGTGTGCCTTCCAAGTCAGTGGCAGCTGACGTGCAGACAGGGTAGCCAGAGCGGTAGGGAATCTGGCATACATTCTGAGGTCGGCAAGGTCAGGCGGTGAGCCAGACAATACTCATCTGGGTTGCTGATGCTGGCTGGCAAGTTCCCTGGCTGGATTGGGCAGAGAACAACAGTGGGTGTGGCCTCTGGGGTATCTGCATGTTCAGTTGCATCAACCCCTATCAGATGGTGCTGACAAGCTCTTTCAGGCGATGATCAAGGGGCCTTGGAGCCGGGATGTGATCCCCATATAGCCCAGGGGAGGTAGATGACTAGTGTTATGTTCCCCAAATTAGTAGACCGGATGTGGGGGGTGTTAAATTGATTATGTCCTGCTACAGGTTTTTTGATTGTATTAATAAAGTGACCCTGTATGCCAAGCCTTTGTCTAGCGTGCTCATTTCACAGTTGCAAGGGTAAAACATGAAACCCCAAAACAGCAGGAGTTAAGGGAACAGAAGGAAACCATATAGCATTGGAAAAAAGTGCAAATGATCAGGACAGTGAATATTTTCTGGTTCACTGATTACATTGCATCGGACAAAGTACTTCAAAAGGAATACTGAAATTCCAGAATATTTGGCATAACTCCAATTCTTTCATGAACAGAGAGGGTTCACTAAATTCTCTTTGGAGTCTTCAAAGAGCCAGGAAGATAACACTAATGCTGCTAATTCAAGATAATTAATTGTGCAATCCTATGCGTATTTACTCAGAAGTCCCACTGAATTCACTGGGATATACTCCCAGGTAAGTGTGTTTAGGATTACTGCCTAACAGCCAAATCCTAATCGGGCTCCACAACAGTGAAACAGCAGTTCCATCGTTGTAAATGACCATTTGATGACCATTCCAAAATCACTAATTTTCCACAAATTTCGTTATCTGTGGGGGGTCCTGGAAGAGATCCCCCACGGATACTGAGCGGCCACTGTATTCCTTAATGCTGTTGTTTGTACTGAATTGGATTATGCACTTATCTGTTGCAATAGGGCTGTGCAAGAACATTTTTAATTTTTTGTTCACTTTTGGGTTAAATTTTGTGGTTTTTATCCATTCCATTTTTCATTTGTCGAATGTTTTCATTTCATTCCTATTTGAATTTTTTTTAAAATCCCTGCAAATAAAATTAAATGTCAACAAATTGGGCTCCCCAAACAGACTCTCCCACTCAATCTACAATTACAACAATTCATTTTGGAATGAAGGGAACAGAATATGAATGGGGCCCAATCGTATCGAGTTCCATTTGTAATTAAAATTAAGGCATGAGCCTGTTTCTTAACACTGATGTGAACGAGATAGTCTATTCTTGCATGGTGTTCCTTTTACATGTTGGATCTTTGCTGTACTTTGGAACATAACTTTGCAAAACCCTTGTATTTTGCATTTAATTAACTTACACCAGGTTGCCCCACAATTATGATAAAAGCCAGGGTACCTTCTTTCTGAGTTAAACTTGGAGACACATTTTACCCTTAGCCTAAAAGTCTTTCTGAGCATGTCAGAACTGCCCACCTTCTTACCGTACTTCTGTGAGAGTCACTGTTGTGGGTGTACCTCACTGAAAACAATTTCAGCTGCCACTTCCTAGTTTGACTGGATTATTAAATCACATAGGGTGCAAAAAGGGGGGGAGGTATAGCCCCCAGTGGAGCTTGTTGAAAAGGAGACAGATGCAGATCAATGACTCACTCAGTGTTGCACCAGGCCACCTCCCCTGGGAGGATGCAACTTTGGCCTCCTAAGTCCTATTCATTATTTAACAAATATGCTTCTTACAGCACTGAATACAGCTTCATGTATTTAGGTGTATTTATTTTAAATCATAACCTTCTGACCTGTGGTTCCCTTTGTCTGCAACAGTTGTTTCCATCCATCAAGTCAATTCATTCTTTTTCAAATCCCTCTCAAAGTACTTCCTGAAGCAAAGGTCACTGTTCTGCAAAGCTTTCCGCTTGTGTTACTCCCAGTCACAAGCCTGGTGCATGCGCAGACCATCTTCCAGTGCTTTGTGCCAATGTATTTTAATAGCTCCACATTTTCCCTTCTTGTACATGAATTTCTCAGCAAGGGACGCGTAAGCCTGAGCTCTCTCTGGAGAGAAGAAAGGTTCTCTTCCATTCTTGTTTAAGCTTTAACTCTGCAACGCTTGGCTCATGTCAATTCAAGTCAGCTTCTTAAGCTTACTTGTTTAGCAGTGCTGTCCACAGGCCCTGCCAAGGTACAGTATATGAAATAAGTTCCAAAATGGGGCTCTGGGGACTTCAGAGAACTCTGTATTTCAAAGATAGAATTCTAGACATTGAACAGGCTTGGGATAAAGTGCATATTTGGGGAAGGAAAAACATTTCCATGACTTTGACCCTGAAAACATTAATTTCAAGAAGAAGGAATCACATACCTGAACGTATGTTCACATAGCATGAAATCCTGCAACATGGCTAGTGTGGGGAAGAAGTTCAAGCTATAACCCAAATCACATGGCCACATTGGTGTAGCTCAGTGTTTCTCAAACTGTTGGTCAAGACCCACTAGGTGGGTCACAAACCAATTTCAGGTGGGTCTCCATTCATTTCAATATTTTAGTTTTACTATATTAGACTTTATCCTTTTGTGGTAAGTGACTGCATTTGGGGAAATATTACAGATCTATTCTTTGAACAGGCTACTATGTATAATAATAATAATAACAACAACAACAACAACAACAACAACAACAACAACAACAACAACAGGTATTTATATACCGCCTTTCTTGGTCTTTATTCAAGACTTTATTCAAGGCGGTTTACATAGGCAGGCTTTATTTAAATCCCTTATTAAATAGAGATTTTTACAATTTGAAAGAAGTTTCTTTCTTTCAAGAACCACTACATTCAAGGTGTTTCATTCCGATCTGGCTTCACATTCTGGCCTCCATCCTCCCACGCTCAGAGCAGATGGAATAGCTCGGCTTCAGCTTGTTAGCTGCTTCAAGGTTGCACGGTGCCAGTGGCCTCGAACTGGCGACCTTGTGGATGTTATCTTCAGGCAGATGGAGGCTCTACCCTCTAGACCAGACCTCTAGACCAGACCAGCATATGTATATGCTTCTAACAATGATAGTCAATGGGACTATCAAAGCAAGCAGTGGGACTATCAAAGCAATGGGACTACAAAGCAAGATGGGCAATGAGAAGAAAAGTGCTTGACAAAATTTTTCCCAGAAAATACTTGAAAAACAATGTCACCCATTATGACTTGGCTTGACTGTAGCTCAAAGGATCCAGGTCAGTCATTTTTTTTTTTTTTTGGTAAACATGTTTTCCAGGTAATACACAGGATTAAGACTGATGAAATGCTTAGGGACTGGTTATGTTAATGTCTCAGCCATCATCCTTCCCAGGAGTTACCAAAGTGACAGTATATAGCTCATGTTACATTACACACATCACACTCTTCATTTAATGATCTAGCTTGCTTCATCCCCAAATATTTGGAGTGGGTTGAATAATCTAAAACAGGGGTCTCTAAACTTTTTGGTCGACGGGCCACATCAAATATCTGGCACAGTGTTGAGGGCCAGGAAAAAAATTAAATATAAAATTTAAATAAATACATTAGAGATGAATGAATAAATGAAAGGGCTCAAAGGTCCAGGACTTCTCCAAGCACCAACACAGACCAAGAAATAAAGCACACACTTAAATGGACTCCCATTCCCCCACTCCACAAATACAATTCTGGTTGTGTTTGGTCAACTGATCCAGAGGCTCTCAGGGAATCAGAGGCCAGCTGTGGGCCAGATAGAGACTCTCCACGGGCCGTGTCTGGCCCCCGGGCCGGGGTTTGGAGACCCCTGATCTAAAACAGTAGTTCCCAAACTGATGGGTTGCAAACCACCAGTCTGAGAAGCAATGGCCAATGTCCTTTTAAGGGGATGGGGAGGGAGGGAAGGCAGCAATGCAATCCCCAGGATCGAGCTGCTACCAGGGACAGGAGGGGGTTTTCTACTTATCTGCGCCCAGTGCTGAAGTTCTGGGGGTCTGGGGCATGTGGGGAGCCCTCCACAGTGCTCCCTGTGCCTGCAAAAGTGTAAAAAATAAAAACGGGCACTTAAGATTTTTGCGGTGAAACAGGAAGTGCCCCTTTTTCTTTTTTTCACTTTTGCAGGCACAGGAGCCCTGCAGAGGGCTCCCCGCAACCCCCAGACCCTCCAGGACTGCAACACTGGCTGCAGGTAATTAAAGAACACCCCTCCTGTCCCCGGCAGCAGCGCTGCCCTGGGGATCACATTGCTACCTTCCCCCTGCAACAACTTATAGGGCTCCCAACTCCCTTTGTAGGAGTTTGGGAAGCACTGGTCTAAAATAAATGCATAAGTATTGAAAGGTGGAATTAAAAAAGATCCCAGGTAAATACAAAAGGCATATTAGAATGTTTGCCTGTGCATGTTTACTCATGTTTACCATGCATGTTTACCTACTGTGTTTAGTAGGATTTATTCCTAGTAAATTTGCATAGCATTCCACTCTTAATGTAACGTGAGCTATATACTGTCAATTTGGTAACTCTTGGGAAGGGTGATGGCGGAGACATTAACGTATGCCTCTAGGCAATTTTTTTTTCCAGTTTGCCTCTTGCTGAGCCTCATTCCTCTTCTTGGCTAAAGTTTTTTTGGGAGAATGTCAGAGGTAGCACCTGAATGCTCCTCCTGGTGACATCAACACTCCTGCTTTAGACGTGCAGTGATGCTCCCTCTGAGAACACCCCACTTTTAAATTCTAAGGATACTTCACATTTCCGTCTTTACACAAAAGCCTTGTTGTACAAAAGAGAATTCTGTATCAGTGACCACGTCATTGATCACGTTCACTATGTGAACATAGTATTTACAGAATAAACATGTCCAAATATAAAGCCAAAGGGATGTATCCTGACACTGTCTTCCACAAATGGAAAACAGTTCCATTTTGCAAGAGGGAGAGTGACAATCTTTGATCTGCCCACAATTCCAGAGACCCCTCCTCACCTCCCATAGAATCAATCTCTAGAGCAGGGGTGCCCAAACCTCAGCCCTGGGGCCACTTGCAGCCCTCAAGGTTTCTCAATGCGGCCCTCAGGGAGCACCCAGTCTCCAATGAGCCTCTGGCCCTCCGGAGATTTATTGGAGCCCGCACTGGCCCAACACAACTGCTGTCAGTGTGAGGGCGACTGTTTGACCTCTTGCGTGAGCTGTGGGATGAGGGCTCCCTCCACTGCTTGCTGTTTCACATCTGTGATGCAGTAGTGGCAGCAAAGGAAAGGCCAGCCTTGCTTTGTGCAAGGCCTTTTATAGGCCTTGAGCTATTGCAAGACCTTCACTCATTCATATAAGTTCATCTTTAATATATTCATTTATGTAAACTTATGTAAATTTAATCAAATTTTAAATGTAAATTAATTCTTCCCCCCCGGCCCCCGACACAGTGTCAGAGAGATGATGTGGCCCTCCTGCCAAAAACTTTGGACACCCCTGCTCTTGAGGGTCCCCCCATCCTCCAGAGTTGTTTTTCAAGGATGCAGAGAACTATCTGGCAGAGGAAGGAGCAGGAAAGTATGTTTCCATCTTTATCACTGGCACTCTTGGGGATACAACCCAAAGTTGGTCTAGTGCAGGGTTCACTTCCATCAACTGTTGGTCAGAAGTCATATTATGCTCATTACTTGAAAAACAAGGCGGGGGGGAGGAATGTTACAAAATAAGAGCCAGTGATTTTTAACTTAGACCTGGAAGATTGAGGTCTAAGATCCAGTTTCAAATCCCTGCTAAGCCACGAAGTAACCTTGGGCCGGTTGCTATCAGCCTAATCTACCTCACAGAGTAGATTGGGAGGACACAAGGAAGGAAGGAACCATGTACTCCACCCCTGAGCTCCTTGGAAGAAAGTCAGTATTAACATGTGAAAAATAGATAAATAAACAGGGCCTGTGATCACCCCAGCACAAATTGGATTGGAGCATTGCCTCTTTTCTCCATTTTTCTCCTGGAACAAAGAACTGCAGTTGAATTAAATGTGCAATATTAATTACCGTGTGGGAAAGCTTTATGCTTAACATTCAAAAATACTATCTTGATAAATGGTGCCATTATGATCAGGAATCCCTTGCATCAGCCTCCTTTCCAAAACAGCCCTTAAATGTGTAACAAATTTTCGCAGATGCTAATAAGCAAAACTATGGAGCTGATGGAGGGAGGGTAGCGTAGAAGAAGGGAGTTTTCCATGGAGTCAAGAGTTTAATACATTGTTTTAATACATTTAAGAATTGCTGGTAACCTCTCTGCCCTTCGACAAACTCTTCCAATGACAATGTACTATAATATTTTATATTACACATGCATACAGGCATGCTGTTACTCTGTATTTCAGTCCTAAAAATAGGATATAAAAGATCACTGAAAGAAAATGTACAGGTCCTAAATGTATTTCCAGTATTTAAGGTCATTATTTTCTAGTCTTAGACTAAAGAAAAATTTTATGTGGTATAATAATGACACATCTTCTGTCCTTCTTCTCACATATGCCATTCCTAACTACGGCCAAAGCTACTCACCTTGTTTCATGTTTATTTTCCTAAGTGTTGAAAAGTGCCTCCTGTTTTCAGTAATTTTTTGACACTTGTTGCAAACACTTCCAGGTTGTTTTGATGCTGTTCTTCTTGAACCAGTTTTCTTCCATTGCTTGTGACAGCCCACATGATTTTCTCAATGGCTCTGCATCGCTATGTATGATGGCATAACGAACATTCATAAACAAAATCATGTGGTTCACCCTAGCCAGTCAGGTGGAAATTGGACAAATGGGATCAGGACTGTGAAGGTGAAAAATGGTTCACAGCAGGAACAACTAGGGTAGGAGTTCCCAAAGTGTGCACTGTGAGACCTTAGGGCAGCGATTTCCAACTTTTTTCATGTCACAGTACACTGACAAGGTGCTAAAATGATCAAGATTTTACCCGAACGGCCCCTCCTAACCGAGGAGTTAAGTCAGATAGAGGTTAAAAGAGAAGATGTTTCAGACCTCATTGATAAATTAAAGATCAATAAGTCACTGGGCCCTGATGGCATCCACCCAAGGGTTATTAAGGAATTGAAGAATGAAGTTGCAGATCTCTTGACTAAGGTATGCAACTTGTCCCTCAAAACGGCCACGGTGCCAGAAGATTGGAGGATAGCAAATGTCACGCCTATTTTTAAAAAGGGAAAGAGGGGGGACCCGGGAAACTATAGGCCGGTCAGCCTAACATCTATACCGGGTAAGATGGTGGAATGCCTCATCAAAGATAGGATCTCAAAACACATAGACGAACAGGCCTTGCTGAGGGAGAGTCAGCATGGCTTCTGTAAGGGTAAGTCTTGCCTCACAAACCTTATAGAATTCTTTGAAAAGGTCAACAGGCATGTGGATGCGGGAGAACCCGTGGACATTATATATCTGGACTTTCAGAAGGCGTTTGACACGGTCCCTCACCAAAGGCTACTGAAAAAACTCCACAGTCAGGGAATTAGAGGACAGGTCCTCTCCTGGATTGAGAACTGGTTGGAGGCTAGGAAGCAGAGAGTGGGTGTCAATGGGCAATTTTCACAATGGAGAGAGGTGAAAAGCGGTGTGCCCCAAGGATCTGTCCTGGGACCGGTGCTTTTCAACCTCTTCATAAATGACCTGGAGACAGGGTTGAGCAGTGAAGTGGCTAAGTTTGCAGATGACACCAAACTTTTCCGAGTGGTAAAGACCAGAAGTGATTGTGAGGAGCTCCAGAAGGATCTCTCCAGACTGGCAGAATGGGCAGCAAAATGGCAGATGCGCTTCAATGTCAGTAAGTGTAAAGTCATGCACATTTGGGGCAAAAAATCAAAACTTTAGATATAGGCTGATGGGTTCTGAGCTGTCTGTGACAGATCAGGAGAGAGATCTTGGGGTGGTGGTGGACAGGTCGATGAAAGTGTCGACCCAATGTGCGGCGGCAGTGAAGAAGGCCAATTCTATGCTTGGGATCATTAGGAAGGGTATTGAGAACAAAACGGTTAGTATTATAATGCCGTTGTACAAATCGATGGTAAGGCCACACCTGGAGTATTGTGTCCAGTTCTGGTCGCCGCATCTCAAAAAAGACATAGTGGAAATGGAAAAGGTGCAAAAGAGAGCGACTAAGATGATTACGGGGCTGGGGCACCTTCCTTATGAGGAAAGGCTACGGCGTTTGGGCCTCTTCAGCCTAGAAAAGAGACGCTTGAGGGGGGACATGATTGAGACATACAAAATTATGCAGGGGATGGACAGAGTGGATAGGGAGATGCTCTTTACACTCTCACATAATACCAGAACCAGGGGACATCCACTAAAATTGAGTGTTGGGCGGGTTAGGACAGACAAAAGAAAATATTTCTTTACTCAGCGCGTGGTCGGTCTGTGGAACTCCTTGCCACAGGATGTGGTGCTGGCGTCTAGCCTAGACGCCTTTAAAAGGGGATTGGACAAGTTTCTGGAGGGAAAATCCATTATGGGGTACAAGCCATGATGTGTATGCGCAACCTCCTGATTTTAGGAATGGGTTAAGTCAGAATGCCAGATGTAGGGGAGAGCACCAGGATGAGGTCTCTTGTTATCTGGTGTGCTCCCTGGGGCATTTGGTGGGCCGCTGTGAGATACAGGAAGCTGGACTAGATGGGCCTATGGCCTGATCCAGTGGGGCTGTTCTTATGTTCTTATGTTCTTATGTAAGATATGCCATCCAGTTTTTGACAATTGACAAGGCACACTGCAATGCTAGTGACAGATTCACATCCCCCATTGGCCCAACTAATAAATCACCCTCCACCAAACTCTCATGGCACACCTGCGGACCATTTGAGGAGCACCAACGTGCCATGCACACTGGTTGAAAACCTCTGCCTTAGGGCATTGCAGCACACTCAAAGGGGCACGACAGGATGTTGCCAGTGGTTCCTATTCTCCAGATACCATCCTCTTGGTTCTAACAAAATCCCATGAGATCCAAGATGGTAGTGCCCAAGGCATCACCATTTTGGATCTCATGAAATCTCACAAGATTTGGGCACCACTATCTTGGAACTCACAAGATTTTGTGAGATCCAAGATGACGGCACCTGGCTGGGCTGGGAAGAAGAGGCCGTGAGGGCATCATGACCCAGCTAAGTTTGGGGACCAATGAGTTAGGGGAACAGTGGGCACCAAACAAGAGCAAGAACTGCTATACTTGGCAATTTTACCTTGTGAACATAAGAACATAAGAACAGCCCCACTGGATCAGGCCACAGGCCCATTTAGTCAGGTGTCTCTTTTCTAGGCTGAAGAGGCCCAAACGCCGTAGCCTTTTCTCATAAGGAAGATGCCCCAGCCCAGTAACCATCTTAGTCGCTCTCTTTTCCACCTTTTCCATTTCCACTATGTCCTTTTTGAGATGTGGCAACCAGAACTGGACACAATACTCCAGGTGTGGCCTTACCATCGATTTGTACAACGGCATTATAATATTAGCCATTTTGTTCTAACTGGTCTAACTGGCTGGTCTGGTCTAATTGGCATATGCTATGAAAAAACCAAAAACCTTTCAAAGAAAATGGTCCCAATCCAGTGTCAACTTCTCCTGTGCAAGCCCTACTGAAACAAGTCTCGGGAGCATGTCAGTATTGTGGTTGATTCATTCATTCATCTCAACAGACCTAGTGTGTGGGACTTTCAGAGGTGAATGGTGTCTCTTTCTTCCCTTGGTTGTTATTATACTAATGTACACACATGTAACTACAGACTTCAAGGACTAAAATCTAGGCTTGTAATTCAGGCTTTGTGAAGGATAAAAAAAAATGGCCATGATTACTGTTTTGAAGAAGCCAATTTCCAAAAATAATTCCAGACAGTTGAATGGAGTTCAGGAGGAAGATAAATTGGTAGCTAACTTGATTATAAGGCTCCCAGAAATGTTCACCTGGTATGTATATCAAGTTGTTCTTTTTTTTTCTTAAAAAGCTCAGACATTGTTTTCGTTAAAATTTATGGGAAGCCAGAAGTTTGAAAGACTTGTGTCAAACCAAGCCAATGGTTTGGCTCCATTCTTCAATTCAAACCCAAGCATTTGGAGCTGAATGTACACACACGATAAAGCTGTTTAAAGAAATGATATACACAGTGTCACTAGACCACCAGGAATAAATGCCAGAATATTTTACTTGGCTGTATCCTCCTCTGGCTCATCCTCACTCATAGAAATAAAACTGAGCCAGTCTCGAGAATTCTCCAAGAGTCTGGCTTCACTTATGCTACTCTACGCATTTCCAGTGGAGAGCCGTAGAATATCTATCCAAGTTGCTCCTTAAAAATATCCCTTTCCTAGTTACCAAGAAAGATGGTTTCTAGTGTACTCCTTGGTCGTGCCGAACATAAGGCATGCACTGCATCCTTGAAAATGTCAACACCTTGGCTCCATATAAAGGCTCTGAATTATTTCTAGAGTTTGCAGAGAATTGGGAGCAGTCCATGACATTAAGGAAGCTTGTGCAATTATTTTTTCTTAACGTATTTACAGAGCAGTGCGATGACACAGCACACAGTTTCTAATGCAGTGTATCAAGTACTAATAATAGATAAAATAATCCTGTGGCCAACAAGCTCTGGGGATGAGCCAAACAAAATTACGAACTTCTGACAACAATCTGAAACCTCACCATTGGCGCTGATGCAGCCATGCTCACAAAGTGCACAATGCAACCAGTTGTGGGTGGGTGATCAGGAGACCTGCTTGAGGTAAGGAAAAATGTTTTTCCCTTGCTTCTGTGTAGGCTCCCTGATGGCGTGTGGATGTCCGTGAACCCATGCCAGCTATATAGCTGGTGTAGATATGAGGAGAGAAAGGGAGCCCAGTGGAGGGACAGGATCCGGCATGTGCATTTGCTGCCAAGATCCACCTCCACCAGCCTGCTTCCCTCCCCATGTCCTCCCCTAATCTGCCCAGAAACTCTCCTGCTTTCCCTCTTCACACCCACAGAATGCCCCCTACCAACATACCTGTACTGGTGTGGTCAACAGCCCGCACCGGCGCAGTTCCAATGCTGCCGTCACTTTCCAGCAGTAGCTCAGACTGGCTGGGTGGCATTTTGTGCTGCGTCTGTTGCGGGAGCTTTTGTGAATGAGACAGTGAGACAAGCCTGTCACTGCTGTAATTCAAAGATCAGATGGACTCCTCCATAGATACCTGAAACTGTGGATACCAGGAACGCCTTTAAAAAGATAAAGGAAAGTTTTAAAAATCTTGGTAAAACAAGATTTTAAAAAAATGTTCCCCTATCTTTTTAAGAGGTGTCCTTGGTACCCATGGCATTCATGGATAACTGAAACCCGATACCGAATCTGTGGATACCTGAACATGCCTCTATATACATAACAACATACTGGGAGTACATCACTTGGTAAAGATAACACAAAAATCCAGAGTTGGTTCATCGGTGTTTAATGAAGATGACAACATTCACCTTGACAACCTTAGATATGTGGATTGTTCTCAAGATCTCATTAGCTTGTACAGCAAGCACATAAGAACATAAGAACAGCCCCACTGGATCAGGCCATAGGCCCATCTAGTCCAGCTTCCTGTATCTCACAGTGGCCCCACCAAATGCCCCAGGGAGCACACCAGATAAGAAGAGACCTGCATCCTGGTGCCCTCCCTTGCATCTGGCCTTCTGACCTAGCCCATTTCTAAAATCAGGAGGTTGCACATACACATCATGGCTTGTAACCCGTAATGGATTTTTCCTCCAGGAACTTGTCCAATCCGCTTTTAAAGGCGTCCAGGCCAGATGCCATCACCACAACCTGTGGCAAGGAGTTCCACAGACCAATCACACGCTGAGTAAAGAAATATTTTCTTTTGTCTGTTCTAACTCTCCCAACTCTCTTCCAACTCTCCCATTAGCAGACAAGCTGGGTAAATTGTTGACCTACTTAACTGCAGCGGAGAAAGACTGTTTAGTTTTTAGTTTGCATTTTCAAAGAGTCATTTGTGTATGATCTTACAGTGTACAATATATTTCAATCAAATGTTAGCATGCAAAAAGGAACCAGCTTGAAGCGTCCTCTTGCATCTATTGGGAATTGACATAACATTGTATTGAAGACAGGATGGTAAGTCCTTGAAACAGACATTTACGTGAAGATTTGCTTTAGAAAAACATTTTCAGTAGTAACATGGCTGTATTTACAGTCAGTATTAAACACCCTTAGTTTTCTTTCTTTATGTGAGACACTATTTGGAGATTTTTGCTTTCCACTCTCATGGACTCAAGCTGGAAACCGTAGGATCTGACACTAGAACCTTAAGGGCAATAATAATTGTGTTTTTGCTTTTGTTACTGTTGGTGGTGGGTAGATCTCTTTATGTATTTATGAAATGTCTAAGAGTGGAACCAAACTGGGTCATGTAGCAAGAGAAGAATCTTGAAGAATCTGACAGATCATGGACAGCCTCCTGGGGGGGATGAAGATATATGATATTTCTTTAGAAGTTAGCGCAAGAAAGTTAGTACATGAAGTTAGCACAAGAAACAAGATGATGAATGAAAACTTGGGACATAATCCGAATGAATGCCTAAAGGCCACTGAAGTCAATGGGGCTGAAATACTTCGAGTGGGAACTTCCACTGGGATTTGGGTGCACTTAAATGTCATTTGCTTGCATCCATTATCTAAAGCAGCCATTTTCAACCACTGTGCCGTGGCACATTGGTGTGCTGTGAATGGTCTCCAGGTGTGCCACAGGAATTTGGGAGAGGGTTATTTATTAGTAGGGCCATTGGGGGATGTAAGCCCCCCAACAGCAGTGTTGTGTGCCTTGTCAATTGTCAAAAAACTGATGGTGTGCCTTGAACATTTTAGTCCATTCCCAATGTGCCATGAGATGAAAAAGGTTGAAAATCACTGATCTAAAGCCAGGATGACCAAATGTAATGGAGGACACAGTGTCTATACCTTTAACTTTTGTAGAGAAGAGGGATTTGGGCAGGTGCAGCTTCCATGTTGAGCTGCACATGGCCAAATTCCCTCTTCTCTACAATAGTTAAAGGTAGAGGCATTCTGTCCTCCATTGTATCCAGTTTGTCTAAAGCTAAGCAGAATCTTAAAAATGCAAGACATGAATGTAACAGGTACTTATCTACAGACATGCTTGTCGTACCAATACAAAAGTGGTTATAACTAGTGGTGACTCCCTTTCGACTGCACACTTGTTGAAAAATCCAAGTAAGATGCTGTATAATGTATCAAATGACCCTGAACCTCAAAGGATGTTTGTTTTTGCCCAATGGAGTACCCTTTCATATTTCCACAAATATGTTACCATATAAAAAAATTATGATAAACTATTGTGCAAAGAGTGGTTGATAAATGGGCCCTGACCTGTACTGACTGCCTTGCCTAAGCTTGACTGACTTGCTTGAGGCTACACTCCACTGAGACATATTTCCAATTGAACCTGCACAAGACTGGGCTGCACAAACTTTTGTTGGCTTGAAACAGCCATGAACATTAATCAACTCCTTTGTTGGGACTGTCCAGTGAGAGTCAAATGAAAAGCATTCCTACTTCCATTATCTTCACTTCCATCATGGTTGAGCACCAACCTAGTTATGCCTCTTTTATTCTACAATGCTATGCCATGCCATGCGCCCCCATGTCAAGTCACCTCCAGTTAGAAGCTCCATGCAGCAAGCTACGTTCTACTCTTTGGGCCATTTATTGAATGAGACACAAAAGTGGGGAACAGCAACTTTGGCAGCTTCATAGAAACAATTGTCAACTTCGACCAACCTGGTTGAAGTAAACTTAGCTGGAATGACTAGCAGATCAAATTCCAGGAACCCTTTCCTTTGACAAATGCTCACATTCACCTTTTCATCCTTTGAGAATTTCAACTTCAAAGACTTCATTTTGGCATCTTCATCTAATGCACTTTGACAACCTTGACTTTGCTTAATTTGCTTTGACAACTTTGACTAGAATCAAAGCAGACATTTTGTTTTCAGTGCTCTTGCACATGTGACAAACAGTCGACCAACCCCAAGTTATATACACAAGGTTACATAATGCCTAGTTCCCATCATGAAGAGCACATATTCGTGAGCTATGAAGGAGAAGCTCATCAATAGCAAACACTATCATTGGTAATGATTGTGTGTGATGCTAACACTGGATAAAGAGCCAAATATGATATATAGCATTTATATAGCACTTGAAAGTGCATCACATACACTAACAGTAACCTAAGGTATTGCACCCTGCGGGCACATTTCCAAAGAGGTTAACAATAAACAGGTACATTGGGACTATTATTCCCAGTATGCTTGCCCACTATATATTGCCCAAAGCTACATATGAGTTAATGGCCAAAGCAAGATTTGAACTAGTGGTTTCCTGAATCACAGTATGGCCTTCTCACCATTATACCACTTTAGCCCTCAATTCAAAGGAACCGGACCATTTAAGAAGTGAATTCAGTTCCAATTCAGGTTCATCAGTATTTTTGACTCTCTGGTTCCGTTTAGTTCAGGCACTACCAATCATATCCCCCATCACTCCATAACAGCAGATGTGCCAACAGAGAGCATGCTAGAGGCTATTGTGGGGGAGTGATCAGGTGGGCAGTGAGAGGTAAGTAAAAAAAAAAATTTGCTTACCTCCAGGTAGGATGCCCAATTGCACCAATTGCATGTGGGTCCAAGGATATCAGTATCCTTGGACCCATGCCAGCTATTTTACTGGCATAAAGTTCTAGGAGAGGAACAGGGTGCGGTCAGTTGGACAATGGATAAGACATGATATGTGCTTTTGACATGAGATCCACCATTTCCAGCCTGCTTCTCTTTCCCTATCCTCCCACCTCCCCACTTCGAACCTCCCATGAATCACTGCCTCTGCCACCTACTTAGTTTGGCATAGCATTGGTGATTCTGGTTTAAACATGAAGTCACTGATTCAAAACACTGGTGCAATGTTTGCACTGTCAGCGGATAGCTCTGCTGTTGTAAATGGCCCATAAGATTGGACTGCAAGTTTACAACATGGTTTGGTAACTGCTTCAGGTTGTTTGAACAGGTTTTGAACATATTAATACATTAGATACGTTTCATGCAGAATAATGTCAGACTCTTTTGCTTGGAATATATTTGTATATAATGAATACAGTTATAACTCTTAAACTTGAGGAAAAAATATGTCTTATTTTTAAATTATTTGTGAGTTTCTCTTTTTCATAATTCAGAACTCTTATTTCATATTCCAATCTATTAGCGCTGGAAAGTTGGGTAGGATTGGGCACCAATTCAATGGATTCCTGTGCCAGTTTTTACACTCCCTTGAGTTTAATAAGCTGCTTAGGAGGTTCAGTGGGAGAAGCTGCTGGAGGATAAACAATTTGATAAACCTCCAATGTATGTGCTCCATTGATTGCTTGTGCACCCTGCACCTTGGTAGAACTGAACCAGTGCGCTTAGGACATTTTAAAAGATTGTGTCGTGGCAGAGACTGCCTGCAGCAGGAAAAAAAAATTTGTGTATCAAGCATCTCATCAGCTTCATTTCTCTTAAAGTACTGAAGATATAAGAAGTGAATAAAATAAAGCCCATGAAAATGTTATCTGTGCTGAGCAGTCCAGACTGTGAAACTAGGGATTACGAAATACATTTTATATCTGCAAAGGAGAAATTACATCAGCTTAGAAACAAATCTGTTTTTCTGAAAATTCAGTCGAATTTGGTGTTAAGGAACTATAATCTATGTATAATGATGCCAGGTAACCTTGCACTGAAGCAATATAATGTGACCTAAGCTAAAACCTGCACATATTTGAAGAAGCTGGCATCTTGTTCTATGCGCTCCAAACCCACGTGACTGATGCATTCATCCCTCACAATACTGCTGGTACCAGGTTGTTGGAGACCCTGGGGGAAAGCCACTGAGTCTTCCCATGGCACCTCTCATGCTCCAGTGGTGCATTAAGCATTGCAACTGCTACCAGTGCTGGGAATTCTGGGGTTAACTGAGCATGGGCCATCCCTATCCCATGGGGATATTGCATTAGAGAAATTCGGTATGCGTGGACTTGGTGCAGCCTACCACTTTTTTTTCTTTGTATTATACACAATAGCCTTCATTATGATAGCTAGTAAGAGGCAGGAACGTTCAAGTCCATTGTGGCTACACTTGAGTCCCAAGTTCATGCCCACGAGTGTACATGAGTCAGCACAAAAATGTGTTTTTGCGACTCAGACTCTAGTCACCTGACTCAAGTTCCCATCCCTGGTAAGAGGAACTCTGAGGGGTGCCATGACAGAGCACCCACTAAAGAGGTGCTGTGTCTGTCCTCACATGGAACCCCCCCTCAGAGTTCCTCTTCATTTTGTGAAAACAAAATGAAAACACATAACACTGCTTTCTGCACTTCTGGTTTTTGTAAAAAAAAAATAAACATACAAAAATCTGAAATCTGTGAAGAAATAAAATCATTCTTTAATACCTCTACCTATTCTCTAACACCCCTACATATATGTGGCTGCATCTTCAGACACAATACCACCTGTATCACCTACCTAGTACGCTTTTAAAACTATAATAATTTATAAAAAATGTGCCCTAGGAATGAAAACACATAACACCACTTTCTGAACTTCTCACTTTGAAAAACACCAAACTTGGTGAAAAACATAAAAACCATTTTCACCCACCTCTAGCCATGGAGAGCTACTTGCTCATCCAATGATAGCTTTGGAAGGTAAGTGTTGCCTACACCACGACAGTGCCCCCCAAGGTGCTGCATTAATTTATGATGACTATACACTTATACATGGAAAAGTTTGAAAGTTTGCTTATAGGCAAAATGTACATGAGAGCAGTTAAACATGTCCCGGGTATCTGGGCTGAGGGTCAAGTGACATCCCTTTTCAGCTGTACCTCAGATGACAGGGGTGTCCCACAGTAATCAGTGCTGGCACCAGGTTGCTGGGGACCAGGGCAAAACCTTGCACTGAGACTTTCATGGTACCCCAATGTGTCCCTGGATGACACCACTGGCACTAGTATTGATGGTCCATGTGTTGATCTGATCTGGTGGGCCCCCTGTTGAATGTGGGCCCTCAGTCAGTGGTCGACTTCTGGTCAACTTCTGATGTCACCTTTGACAGTGTATTTACTTTGTACCATAGAGTCAGACATGACTGTGCAGGGGAAACCTTTACATTTGCCTTTTAGGACTTAATGGAAGCCACTGAGTGTCAAGGGTTGTATAACTCCATCACATTACCTGGATAATCATGTCCTGGGTTTATAGTGTCCATCTCTTCTGTGTCTCATGGCATTGTGATTATAATTCTATGAAATCCAGCCTCCCTCTCCCTACTCTACAGTTTCCATGGTCCACTGCTCCAATGGAGTTGGCTACAGCAGCCACCTTTAAGAATCAGAGGCATACCCAGATAGCTGCTATGGCCACTTCCCCCCAAACTGAGCACATTGCCTAGCCTCCAAGAATGGAAATTCTTTGCAGGTTGGGGATCACATCATGCTGTAGCCAGGCAACTGTCTTGCACTTCTTCCCTTCCTGGTCTGGACCAAGTGAGGCAAGATACCTTATCTTCAAGGAGTATGAAAGTGGCCATAGTGGCCTAGGCAATGACTTCCTGCCTAGGTTCTAGTATAGTGATTTTTCAAACACCGTGCCACAACACATTGGTGTGCCATGAATGGTTCACAGGGGTGCTGTGGAAGTTTGGAGGAGGGTCATTTGTGTTAGTAAGGCCATTGGGGAAGTGAGTCCTCCCCCCCCCCCAGTTGGCAATGCAGTGTGCCTTGTCAATGGTCAAAAACGTGATGTGTGCCTTGACAGTTTTAGCACCTTGTCAGTGTGCCATGAGCTGAAAAAGATTAAAAATGGCTGTTCTAGAATCTAAAGGAACAGGTCCACACACATGTATGTTAAGGAAACTGCTTTGCACCATCTCTCGTGCAAATTGGTCTTAATATGACTGTTTAATTTTCAAATTTATTGCAGAATATTTTATCTTTGGAAGATGTCAAAACTATCCAATTGAAAAAAAAAATTGACTAAGGGGCGTGTCGAGGAGAAACCGACTTCTTTTTATGACTCCAAGGCTAATTTGCTCTTTGTACAGCTGTAGGAACATTTGAACATTCTGAGAATGTTCTGAACATTTGAATGTTCTGAGAATGTTCAAATCAAAACGTGGTCCAGGCACGCCAAGGCAAGTCCATTAATGGGAAACCCTTTATTGATATCCTTCTTGGTAGCCAACAGCATCATTGACAGCATGGATGTATCAAATGGATGCTTTAAATTTGGCCAACAGTGGAGTCTTTTGATGAGTTCAAGTACAGGGCTTCACATTCATACAGTTCCCATGCTAGCTGCATATTTTAGCATCATGTGTCTTCCACGTGCAGTCAGATTTGACAGATATAAACTCCAGACCTACAGTACATGCATATATAGTATGGATATTTTTAAAGGTATGGAAAGAATCTGAAGACACTGCTGCATCTGTTACATATGCAAACAGGAAACTAAGCCTTACTGTATGGATTCTGGAGGAACAGAAGCCAATTCTGCCTTTTCAGACATTCGTGCCATTCTTGTTACCTTCCAAGGACAAATGAGCAAATCTATTTGTAGAATTTGGACTTCCATCTGCATTTTTAATGCAGTACTAATGAAATAAATATTGAGCCAACAAGACGGAGCCACAATTCAACGTGTTAAAAAAAAAATTGGAATCCAGCGTGCATCAAAAGGCCAAGATATAAGAAGAAATTGTAAGGAATCATAGTAAGAACTTTGGAAAGTAAAGAACAACAAATCATGTCCTACCACTGGTGGTGTGTGTTTCTGGTGAATAAGATAGGATTTCAGTCCAAGTCTTACTGAACACAATGGGCTTACAACTTAGTAAAATAAGTTAACCATTTTACAAATGCCTCTACCTACCACTGAAACAAGGGCCAATGATGGTTTCAAAAGGTGGAGTTAACTGGTGAAGGCTGCAATGCTATGCACACTTTCCAGAGAGTAAGCCCCACTGAAGACAATGGAATGTACTTCTGAGTAGGAAGCATACGATTGGGTTCAAAGTTTCGGAATGGCTGGAAGAAGGAAATGAGGTTCCTCTTGTGAGATTGTGGGTATTCGGCCAATAGTTCAATTTCTGCTTATCTTCTTAGCCCTTAAATCCATGAAAACTAGAAGGAGATTACTTTTATAAGACCAAGGAAAGTATAGAGCCCCCTGTTCTGTTCCTGGAACATCTGCAGATAAGGAAACTCACAGATAATTAAATCTATGGGTTTTGGGAGCCCTGTAATCCTCTGGAGGCAAGGGAAACTGTGCTCCCCTCACCTTTGGAAGATGTTCTGAGGGCCAGGGAGGCCGCATGCAGCCTCCCCTGCCCTCAAAACACCTTCTGACGTCTCTGGGAGGCCTAAGAAGGTCACTTCCAGTTTTACGGAAAAACCAGAAGTGATGTTTTAAGGCCTTAAAACAGGAAGTGACCTTCTAAGTTCTCCCCAGCCCTCAGAGCACCCTCTGGTGGTGAGGGTTTGGTCAATAAAATGACCAAAGCTGTTTTCATCCCAAAACTAGGTCAAAAGTCAAACTGAAAAGGATCCAGATGATTAGTCTCATTCAAAAATCTGGGTGTAATTGTGGGTAGCTTGTCACATGCCAGCAGTGGTAGCCCCAGATGCCAATGAGCATCCCATCTGTATATAAAAAGGCACATCCAGCTAGTTCAATAGGGCTCAGAGAAGTATCATAATGTTGGTGGGAATGATGTGCAGGCACATCAGCAACACATGTAGAAGTTTGCTTTGCTCTTGCTAGATCAGGAAGTATTTGCTCTCCAGTGCAAGACATTTTATTTTCTAAGAACAGCTTCATGGATGAACACATTTCATTTATGTCTTCAAAGTACAAGTGTATAAAGCAAACAGTAGGAAACTCTCTTGGTCACCTTGTGAACTTTCTGAAAATAAGTCGTGAAGGAGGTCATTTACAGTCTTTTCTGCTATTAATGGACGGGTTTAGCACTGACAGTAAGATGCAAGTTCCCCTTTGATCTAAAAAAAGTACCTGCAAGGGGAGTGGCTCTAATCTATGTTGGAACTGCAGGAGGGGGCTCTAAAACTTTTCCCACAGCATTTTCCTGCCAAAAATCACCCCCTGACACAGCAATACCTCCTCTGATTCATGCTGTTATGTGAATAGGTCATTAAGTGAACATTCAGCCCAATCTGGTGCCTTTATTATATAAACAGACACTCCCTTCCAGAAACTAGCTGTCTACACATGCTAATGGAGATAGATTGCCTCTTTGTTGCATTAAGAGCCTCTTTGTTGCGTAAGCAGACACTGCTACCCACCGTCATATATGTGGTCCAGCATTTTAAGCGGAAGGTTATTAAACATCGTACGCCTGTATTTGCAGCCAGTCCTGAGCTGGCTTATCTTCTTTATATGGCAATCAAAGAGTCACTTTGAGTCCACATTTTGGAAATGTACAAAGGAATTTTGTACATTTTCAAAAAGTGCTGCATTTTGGAATTTGTGTTAGGGCTCAGTCCTCGGACGCTCCTTTCTTTTTTGCTAGAGCTTCATTCTGAAATGCATCCCTAACCAATAAGCAAAGCGAAAGAAACTCTTCCCATCTGGTTATAGGGGAAAGGCATTCAGATTCAACTGTCTTTTTCTCCAGACAATTTCTTTTAGAAACAAAGCGCTGAGAATCCCTTTTTTGTTTAGCTGTTAAAAAAAATGCTTTCATTTCTTAAAAAAATAAGATAAAATAAAATAAAAAAAAGATGTTTTCTTTTGTGGTAGTCCCAGCAGCAGCATTCATTATTTTTCCTGTTGATCTATTGCTGTTCCTGGGTTACGTTTGGTCCTGTGAATTAAACTTGCATTTAAGAGACGTGGACTGAAGCCCCAAGCTTTGTTAATTGAATGGTTCTGATTGGCAACCAATTAATGTTCCAAGTCACTTATTGGACTGTGGATGGGCAGGAGGGACAACAGCATTGGCTCGTCCCACTGACTTACTACCATTCTAATGGAAACAGAGGTGAAGGCCACCCTTCTCCTTCCTCTTTCGAACAGCAAAGGCAGTTTTGGCAGAGCCTTCGCCCCCATTATGAAGTCTTTGCTGCACACTCTGACAACCAGATTACACACTATATGGACCACTCTTCCTTAAAGGAATGCATCTAAGTATTTACTATGTGGTGCGGTGTCATCACCTTGTGTGTTTTTCTGACCTGACTCCACACCAATGGCTGCCCCTGGCATATGCGGGAAAACTCACCATGTGACAATGCCATAGAATGGGGGGGGGGGAATCCTGGAGAATAATGTAGGGAAGGGTTTCTGCAAGCTGGCAGAAAGAACATCTGAAAAATCATATATAAGCCACTCAAATTCAGAGGAAGTTTAACTGTGATCGATATTAACCATTTGTTGTGGTTGCCATTCTTATGCTAATCAGGTGGTCCCATTAGATAATTACTTCTTAAGATTATTGGTTACATTTCTATCCCATCCTTTCTCCAAGAGCTCAGGGCAACAGACGAGGTTCTCCTCTATTTTTACAACAATCCTGTGAGGTATATTTGACTAAGACAGCACTTCTCAATCTTATTAGGTTCATCACACTCCCCTGCACTGCAAATACAGTGCATGGCTCCTGGAAGTGACTGGTGATGATGACATCACCATGGCATCAACACCAGTTGACATCACCAGTTACTTCTGGGGTTCAGAGACCCACGACGGACCTTCAAACAACAATAAGAGACTCGGGGCTGACGGGCTTTTTAAGGCATGTGAAAACCATATGCTGGATGGGCATACCGCTTCTACCGCTGTTTGGAACTCTACCGCAAACTTCTACCGCTGTTTGGAACTCTGTTGCAGGTCTTGTTGCCAGTCAGCTGATGGGCTGCAATGCTCCAGGGTAGTGCCTTGTGACACCCCACAGGCATCGCAACACATAGTTTGGGAACTCTTGGACTGGTGACTGGGATAAGATCACTCAGGACACAATCCTATGCTGGTCTACTCAGAAATAAGTCCTATTGAGTTCAGTGGGACTTACTCCCAGGAAAGCGTGGTTAGGATTGCAGCCACAGTGACTTTCATGGCAAGTCATGGAATGGAACCCAGATCTCCCTGTTTCTAGTCCCACTCTAACCACTACATCACACTATCTTTCACTTGTAGTCTGAAGCATGATGGGGCACAACACTGTCTCCCTTGCCTTCCTTAAAAGACATGACTGTCAATCAGTTGTTTCAGGTAAGGCACTTTAAAATGTAACTGTGGGCCAGACAGAATCCTTATATGGCAGTACAGCATATCATCCCTTAGGTGCAAGATAATCCGTTTTGACTCAAGAAAGAATGAAAGAGCTTCAGGAAACAATACATATTCTGTCCAGCCCACATGTTAACAACAGAACAAGAACCACATGTATCAAAAAACATATTCTCTACTTCCCGAAGAACTACAGCATTTCTAGATATCCAAACAAATCACTGGACTCGGGGACCTCAATTGCCGTGCCCACTCAAATTCCTGACGGATAGGCCTAATGAAATTACTAAGTTTGCCTTCTTATTTCTGGCATAAGTCAGGATGGCATGTCCAAAAATTATTCCACCAGACATGCTCTGCGGATGTGATGGGATTAGCCAAATTTCAAAGCTTATTTTTGACCTCCAGCAGAAAATTGAGCACATACGCTATTGAAGCCAACTGGGACTACAGAACATCAAGTTGATTCATCAAATTAGCTCAAACATAATTGTGCTGCATGACTGACTATGGAAGTTGTCAGCTATAAACCTGTCAAATAGCCATCAGCTTTAATGTTAAATAGAGAAACAAAGTAATGTTGTTCAGAATTTGACGTTTGTTGGACTTTAGCCTCTTAAAGGCTGCTATCTGCTTTGTTTCCTCTTAGAAGAATCTGTAGTCTCAAACGCGTTCTTGATAGATTGCAACAGACAAAAGGCACAAACACGCCTCGCAAGAAAGACCAGCCTCAACAAAGCAGATATACAGCTACATTCTTTATCTTAAACGTGAATTAATTCCAAGATAACGATGCAGTGCTCACATGTTCAAAGAACTTTCCACAAACATGGCATGAGTATTTTTTTACCCTTTGCCAGTATAAATGTAACTTTTTTTTCCTGGATGTCATATTTCCCTTCCTCCCCATTAAAAAAATACTAGAGAAACCTCTCTCTCTCTCTCTCTCTCTCTCTCTCTCTCTCTCTCTCTCTCTCTCTCTCTCTCTCTCTCTCTCTCTCTTTCTTTCTGTGTGTGTGTTGAGCACTGAGTATGTTCTAGCTCAGTGGTTCTCACACATTTAGCACTGGGATCCACTTTTTAGAGAATCTGTCAGGACCCACCAGAAATTATGTCATGACCGGAAGTGACATCATCAAGCAAGAACATTTTTAACAATCTTAGGCTGCAGTCCTATCCACACTTACCCGGGAATAAGTTCCATTTACTATCATTGTTAAAAGCATATACACAATAGCCTGTTCAAAGTACAGATCTGTCACATTTCCCCAAATGCAGTCACATACCATGGTAGCATCAAGTCTACTATATTAAAAATAAAATATTGAAATAATAATAATAATAATAATAATAATAATAATAATAATAATAATAATAATAATAATAATAAAAACTTTATTTCTATTCCCAAGTCAAGGGAAGGGAGTTCCATAACGTTGGTGCCACTACTGAGAAGGCCCTGTTTCTTGCCGCCGCCCCACGTACCTCCTTAGGCGGCGGCACTTGTAAAAAGGCCTTCCCTGATTACCTGAGAGGACGAGCCGGATTGTACGGGAGTAGGCAATCTGTAAGATATCCTGGCCCAGAGCAGTATAGGGCTTTAAAGGTCAAAACCAGCACCTTGAATTGGACCCGGAAACGAATGGGCAGCCAATGTAGCCCCCGGAGAAGCGGGCTGACCGAGTCAAACCGCCTAGCTCCAGTGACCACACGGGCCGCTGCATTCTGTACTAATTGCAGTTTCCGCACCGTCTTCAGGGGCAGCCCCACATAAAGTGCGTTACAATAATCTAACCTCGATGTCACCGTAGCATGGATCACCGTGGCCAGGTCTGCACGATCCAAGTACGGACACAGCTGGCGCACCAGCCGAAGCTGAGCGAAGACCCCCCTAGCCACAGCCGCCACCTGGGAATCCAGGAGCAGCTGCGAGTCCAGGTGGACCCCCAAGCTACGGACCTGCTCCTTCAGAGGGAGTGCAACCCCATTCAGAGCAAGCCGATAATCCAGCACCTGCATCGAGGATTTCCGAACCAGGAGAGCCTCTGTCTTATCTGGATTTAATTTCAGCTTGTTAGCCCCCGTCCAGATCCTCACTGCTTCCAGACAGCGCTCCAGGCCCTCAACCGCCACCCTGGAGTCTGGAGGAAAAGAGAGATAAAGCTGGGTGTCATCAGCATATTGATGACACCCCACGCCAAACCCCCGGATGACCTCTCCCAGCGGTTTCATGTAGATATTAAATAGCATGGGGGACAGAATTGAACCCTGTGGCACCCCGCACCTCAATGGCCAGGGTGTCGAACAGGCATCCCCCAGCACCACCATCTGGGACCGACCTTCCAAGTAGGAGCGGAACCACCGCAAAACAGTGCCTCCAACACCCAGCTCGGCCAATCAGCCCAGAAGGATACCATGGTCGATGGTATCAAAAGCCGCCGAGAGGTCCAGCAGGACCAACAGGGACGCACTCCCCCTGTCCAGTCCAAATAAATGGGAACCCACCAGAAATTTGCTCGCAATCCACCTAGTGGGTCCCAACCCACAGTTTGAGAAACACTGTTCTAGCTATATGCAAAATCAGCCTCCAAGGGACAATAGAGTTGGCTAACCAAGCCATTATTTAAAGTCTGAAAATCATCATTTTATTTCCAAGTCCAGTTTCAAAGCCTTTTCAGATCCTCTTGCAGTCATAATAATACCTCTGGAACAAATAACCGATCTCATGAGTCCCAATACCTCCCCTGACCCATGAAGAAGACCCCATCCCTCCCCTAAATATCTCTATCTAGCTGTTACAGCCACAGCAGCACCTACCTGCCCCCCACCATGTTACAGCATGCAGCTGTGCCAATGAAGATTGTGTTCCATGCTGTGGTAGATGAGCATCAACCAGCCTGCAGGAGGTGAGTAAAAAATATTTTTACCCTGGTAGGCTGCCTGATCATCTATGGGTCTCCTCAGACCTACACCAACCTTTTCACCTGTTTAAGTCCGAGAAAAGAGAGGCAGCTTGGGAAAGAGGAGATCGAGATCCAAGATCCCACCGAGATCCCATCCTTCATTGCCTCCTTGCCCCCTGCTCTCCCTGGATCCTTCCCCCAAATCCTGATGCCCTTCCCCACCCATAAACACCTCCACCACCAACTTAATGGTACCAATGGAGGCCATTAGAGCTGTTGTTGCATGCACAGCACCACTGCCCATTTGTGCCTCATGCTGCCAGAGCACTAGTTCTGGCAGTGCAAAACCCCAATAGGATAGGGGCTTGTGGCACATACACCCTTCTTTCATTCCCTCATTTGGGGTTATTCAGTCTAGAAAAAAGATGCTTGAGGGGGGATATGATTGGGACAAAAAATTATGGATAAAATGGATAAAGAGATGCTCTTTTCCCTCTCACACACCACCACAACCAGGGGACATCCACTAAAATTGAATGTTGGGAGGGTTAGGACAGACGGAAGAAAATATTTCTTTACCCAGCATATAATTAGTCTGTGGAACTCCTTGCCACAGGTTGTGGTGATGGCATCTAGCTTAGATGCCTTTAAAAGAGGATTGGACAAATTTCTGGAGGAAAAAAGTCCGTCACGGGTTAGAAGCCATGATGCGTATGTGTAACCTTCTGATTTTAGAAGTAGGCTACCTCAGAATGCCAGATGCGACTGAGGGCACCAGAAAGCTGGTCTCTTGTTGTCTTGTGTGCTCCCTGAGGCATGTGGTGGACCACTGTGATACAGGAAGCTGGACTAGATGGGCCTTTGGCCTGATCCAGTGGGGCTCTTCTTATATTCTTATTCCTTTCCCCTCTCCTTGGTCCCTCCTCATGCAGCAGCCACAGGAATGACTCACACACGCTGAGGGAAAGCTCTACTTGCCACTGCTGTAGCCAGATTAAAGGAGGATAGAGGGAGGAGTACGTAGGTGGGTGGGCATGAGTTTGCTCTTGCAATCTGTTGCAAGAATGAGTTGCTCTTGCTCTTGCAATGAGTTTTGGAATGCAATCTGTGGTAGAGGACACCGTTAAGGCTATAATGAAGGTGACCATTATGAGTTGCTGAGTTTTGTACTCTGCGCCAGAGAAATATGAACTTTGGCAAGATCTCTATGCAGAAATATTTCCATCTTATCATGACTCTTGCAATGCTACCATGTCACATTTCAGTTTAATTGCTCAGATCAGCCTTTGAGAGGCCTGAGAGTTGGTTTTCGGCCAGGCCTAAAAGAACAAAAAGTACCCAACTTCTGCAAAACGTCTCCACCAAGTTATTTGAAAAAAAATTCTAATTCCCCACAGATGACCAGGTGAATGGCTATTTACAAGGCTCCTGTGCTCCTTTATGTGGGGAAAAAAAGCCTGAACTTCAGGTGCATCTGTGAACCAATGACCATCATTTTTCTGCTCTGAATTCTGCCCATGCCAATTTCTGACAAGCTTTGCGGAGGAAAAAATAATAATAATTCTGGCACTTTTTCTTGCTCTCTTGAATCAAATGAGATTTAAACCTTACTAATTGTAGAAATAGATTTCAAAATGCGACAACCAACATGCCAAAGACAAAGAAACCAGGGAAGGGATGAAGAAAGTGCAGCCCCCTTCCCAGCCTTTCCAAGTCTGTTTCCCTCACGTTTTTCCTCAGCAGTGACTCGAAAACACCTCAGGCTTGAGGAGCAACCATTTCGGAACAAGATGATGACAGAACAGGTGCAACTTTCCCACCAACTGTAGCCGGGCCTCTGATGTGGAGATGATATGCAAATTACATTCATTACATGCAATTAAAGTATGCACAGAAGCTGCAGCCCTCTGGCTCAGGATGCGTTCCTAACCTGGCCTTTGGTTCTGAATTGGTTGCTCCCCCACCCCCACCCCTGAAATAAATTTTTTTTTTTTTGTGCAAGGTTAGGCAAAGCACATGCTGGGCTTTCACACTGCAGGCCATTTGCTGCCACTGCGTCAGCCTGATATCCTAACAGCCGTACCTGTTCTGGGTGCTAGTCCCCCTCTCCCCCTCCCCTTCCTTTTTAAACAGATGCCTGTAGCTTTTTTATAATTTATGGACTAGGCAGAATGCTATGGTCTGTAATGTGTCAATGTGTATTACAAGGGACCCTTAGCCCACTGCATATTGACATGATAGACTGTAAACTAGTCGCTCTGGCTAAGTCATGATGATTTAGCATGTCAGTGCATCGTGAAAGAGCTTCCATCCATGGACTCCTGACAGGATCATTTACAATGATGCAGGAAAAGCCTATTATGCCTTGTTGTACATGAAGAAAGGAGATTATTCCCAGCCAATCACCCATTGGAGGGATACGCCACCTCCATTATGCCATCATCACAGCTTCATGACCCAGGGATAGGGGCCCCGGAAAAGGGGAAGACTCTTTGGGGCAGGTACCACAGAAGGTACTTTGCTACCATAACCCAGAGTGCAAGGATGCAGCATTGCTTTGTCAGCTATGGAATGGAAATAGATTTATTTGGATCTCCAACTGGGCCAGTCCTGAGGTTTAGAGGTAATAATCATTTTTAACCGTCCTTTAATGTTTATTTAGCTTGCAACAGAATGTGATGCATGCATAGAACACAGGAGGAGGCCAAGGCCATGGGGCCATGGGGTTTAGGATCTACCTTAAAAAGGCAAGAAAGGGGTGAAGGGAGAGAAAAAGGAGGAAAGCAGACAGAGTGGTATGATGGTTCAGGAATTGCACTTCTGGTGAATGCATTTGGAGACAGAGGCCCCTGACATGGGAAAAGGAGACAGCTGGCAGCCATGCTTTGCTTGGGCAGAGACTCCTAGCAGTAGCTTGTGTTGGATCATGATTGTGCCAGTGGATCATGCTGCCATTACAAGCCTCTTTGTGCCGAGACACAATGGTTGCACCTGGACCTGAAAAACAGGAAGCTTCCTCCCATTCCCCATACTTGATTGCTCACATTCTGCTGGTGGCAGCCCTTAGACACAAGCATCCTCAAGGGCCATGATCAGTCAGGGCAGTCATTAGCTGAGGGTCCATTCCCATCAGAGGACTTATCTTTTTGGCCAATCCTGAGACCTTGGTTCTGGCCATAGTGGTCACCCTGCCTGCCCAACCCCTGACCACTAAACCTAATGCATAGTTCTGTCAATGGACCCCCCAGCAACTTGGCACTAACATTGAGTATCTGTGCCCGTGACTCTAGAAATAGCGCCAGAATGCACAGCCTCCCAAATACTTCCTGTGGAAGGAACTGAAGGAGCAAAATGAAAGGAAAGCTTGTATCGCCATGTATAGAAAGGAATGTAGGATATGCGATCTGCTGCTGACCTGTACCTGTACACATTCAGACTACAGGTGGGGAGAAGTCAAATATTTTACTATGCCAAGGAGGAGACTAGGCAAGAACCTATGGAAACGTGTTGTGTTTTAATGTGATGGGAGCATTCAGACATTCAGTTCATCTTCTGATGTGGTACATTACTGCCACAGGCATCATGTGAGGCTGCTGGTCATGTAGTTTTGAAAGTTGCTCAGGTATAAGAGTGACTTAGGAAGGGATCTTCAGATGCCCTGTTCAAAATAAAGCAAGCATGAAATGTGTAGAGGTTTGGGACAGGGCGTAATCTTTATGCCCTTGTCTATATAACATCACTTGGTTGGCAACCTTCAGTCTCAAAAGACTATGGTATAAGCCTACAGCACCCAGTATTCCCAGGCGGTCTCTCATCCAAGTACTAACCAGGCCCGACCCTGCTTAGCTTCTGAGATCAGACGAGATCGGGCATGTGACAATGGAAGGGAGACACCCACAAGCAGACACTTAGAGTATGAAAATGAAGAGCAGTTCTTTTAAAAGGAAACTTCTCCTTCATGTCACTAATAAGTAAATATGGGTAGAAGGAAGTTCACCTCTGTGTGTGTGTGTGCGTGCGCGCGCGCGCTGATGACAAAAACAGTGGCAAAAAGGTAGTAATATGGGACACACCTACACTCAGGCCCCAGGGAAGTGTGCATTTCCATGTCATCCTCCCAACATCCCTCTGTGGTAGATTAGGCTGAGAGACAGATTGTCTTGACTTGCCCAAATCATCTCAGTGAGCCTTGCAGGGATCTGAACCCAGATCTCCCTCCTTTAACTTTCTATTCACTAGAAGACCACACCAGAACGAAAAGTTCCCACCTGGTTAAATTACTACAGGAAATCAATCCAACAGAGACAAGATCCTTAACGGTTCACCCAGAATCAAAGCTGCTATCACAGCCGTATCAAGAACCCAAGACTTAATGGATTTCTCCAAACCGGTGTGAGCTTCATCCCTGCAAATCGCATGTATTGATTTAGAAGAAGCACAGTCCCCCAAAAGCCAACATGCTGAAATAAAAAAAAAAAAGGTGATTGCTTCTCTCCATCTTCTTCTGGACTCCTTCAAGTTAAACTACCTGTAAACCAAATCTTCTCCTCCGTATGCCAGTTACTAGATTGAAGCCTGTCTCCTCTCTCTCTGCTTTTTCTAAAGAAGGCTGAACGATAAACCCCTGAAAGGGACAATTGCAATAGAAAAGCTGACAGACAATGAGCACCAGTAGGGCAAATGCATGGGAGGAAGAAAGGAAAAAAAAAATTAAGGCAGCTGGAGTGTGTATGTGGGGGAGAGGCTTCGCTTTCAAGTATATGCTATGAGTTTGCATAATGTCATACTGTACAGTCTAACATTAAGGTAAAATATCTGTAGGACATTTTGGATGTTTGCCAACAGCGGGATGTTCGCCATGGATTTGTAGCTCTTGGGAATCAGTGCCCAAATCCTGTTTTTGGAAGGTTTCCCCGTCACTAAATTCCTAATCTTTTATAGTATTTTTTTTGTCCAAAAAAAGGGATAAACACACACACACACACACACACACACTCAGACATTTGAACAATAACAATTTGATAGTCAGGCCTCCCTCCCCCACCTCTTTCTTCCACTATCTCTCTATATGTTTTTGACTAAGCTCTAACACAACCACTGTGACTTGAACTATGATGGCTTTCAGTATTAACGTTCATAAGATTTGTCACTGTCACATCTTGCTAACACTTGGCGCATCTCATTTTCTGAATAAAATGTATCACTGTTTAGTGGCAAAAAATGTAAATTACAAGAAACCTAATCATGTTCGAGAAACTGAGAATATATGATCCCCGAGCCCCTCAGCACTCAGGGTATAATGCGGAATGCTTACCAATTAAACACAACAACACAGCACTGCAAACCTATGGGACAGCAACATCAATCGCCCAGAGCTCATTTATCCCCATTCTGTATAAGTCCTATGGATTTCCAAGGGTATCTTCTCAGTTGGATGCAAGAGATAAAGCATAAGAACTTGTCCAAGGGGAGTCGGAGCTAATAACTTTTCAACCCCATTTAAGATGCTTGATGCTTTCTTTACATCTGGTTAAAATGCAAAAGGATGCTAAAATAAGAGGAGAATATAGTAATTAATGAATCCTCAATACTTCCAGATATTTAATGCTGTCTCAAGACTATCAGGATACATACGCACGTACACACATATGTATGAGAGAGACCTAGAGATAGATATGCAATAATGGCCCATTATACATAGAAATGCAATGCAAAATGCTGCTGAGGATTTAAATGACTCTGGAACAAGTTGCTTCATCCAGTTTCAGCAGCTGGCAAATGGTACACCATTGGGCTATGTCAGAAGGCCAGATGCAAGGGAGGGCACCAGGATGAGGTCTCTTGTTATCTGGTGTGCTCCCTGGGGCATTTGGTGGGCCGCTGTGAGATACAGGAAGCTGGACTAGATGGGCCTATGGCCTGATCCAGTGGGGCTGTTCTTATATTCTTATGTACACCGAAGAGCTTCAGCATCATGGTCAAAGAAATCAAAGTTATGCAACATTTTTGAAAGCCCCCTAAGAAACAGGAATCAGTTCTGTGGCCCTATAGCAAACAACCACACAGAAATGGCTGCATCAGGGACATTAAACTTGTTTCATACAGAGGGCTGAATTAGCATTCATGGCACCAGCTGAGGGCCGGAAGTGACATCATTAAGTAGAAAGTGACATCACTAAGCAGATGATAGCCAGAAATAAGCACTCTGTTCTCATAGAAACTCAGTAGCTGCAAATGACAGAAGAGAAAATGTGCAAATCTTATTCATATTTTCAAGATATGAGAAAGCCCAATTATCTAGCTGGGAGATCCCAATTATATGGGGCTGGATAAATTGCTTCCAGGGGCTTCATTCAGCCCACAGGCCTTATGGGCTACATGGATAGGGTTGGTTGTCTCTTACAGAGGCTCCTATGCAAGTGCTTTGGGATCAAAAGGTTTAGCAACTAGGTATTGCTTAGACTGAGTCCAATAACTTGTTTTGGGAGGCGGATCACTTGCGTTTTGGTGCCCAGTGTGATATTAGTGCTTTTGTGTCTCTTATATCTCCTGCCCTGAGTAGCACCTTTCTCTGGAGACAACCATACATCTGGGAACAACTGGATGTGATTTTGGCTTTTTTTACAGAGCATCAGGGAGAAGAGTTCTATGTTAGTTCTTTCTCTGATTTCTATAGCCAGCTTCCTGTTGCAACTATAAGAACACAATCAACTTCTGCACTTAATTTCAGCCAAGACTTGCCTATCACACCCCAAAAAAAATTTTTTAGGAGCTAGTCGCGAGGCTAAAAAACTCACAGCCCAATCCTAATCTGTGCTGACACAGCAGGGCCACATGGCCTCTGCTGTATTCAGCACAGCATTGGAGTAGGCTGGAGGTCTCCACAAGGAAAGGGATATTTTTCCCCTTATGCTGAGTAATGCCCCAACCTGCCCAATGGGGCTACTTGGATCTGTGTCTGCTAAGTAGCACTGTGTAGGACAGGGGTGCCAAACATAAGGCCCGGGGGCCTGATGTGGCCCCTGGAAGCTTTTTATCCAGCCCTCAGGCTCTCAGCTGCTGAGCAGTGCTGAGGTGTTACTGCTGAAAGGGCAGCCCACATGAAAATTGGGCTCTCCCATATCTTGAAATATGATCAAGATTTGCATATTTTCTCTTCTGTCATTTGCAGTTAATGAGAACAAAGTGCTGATTTCTGGCCCTCAGCTGCTTAATGCTGTCACTTCCGGCCCTCAGCAGGTACCCTGAATGCTAACTTCGGCCCTCTGAATGAAATGGGTTTGACACCCCTGGTGTAGGACATTCAAGCTCAGGAGGGAGGTTAGGATACAGCAGAGGCTTGCTGTACCGATCCTGCACCCCTCCTAGGCCTGATCCACTCCCCTACTGCCCCTCCAAGGCCTGGCATGACTCTTAACTCCATAAGAGGCCGTTTGTCTGGATGCAGTGTTGACGGGGGGAGCACAGGCCTCCTCGCCGGTGCTGCTTACTCTCCAGGTGCTGCAAATGTGCATTTGGAATGTTTGCAACACCCTCATCCTCAGCAAAGAGCCCAGTTTGGATGGCGCTGTCAGTTTACTAGTCTGCACACGGAACCATCATAAGGTCAAGAGGTCAAAACGGAAGTCATTTGTCAGTATTGTTCAGACATTGGTAGTGGTATGAAGAACAGCATTCCACAATTTGGGGGGGGGGGGGTTGGCACCTCAGGTGTAAGTTTCAATTTTCTAGCCTCCAGCCTCCATTCTAGCATGTCACTTAAAAAAATGAAAGATTTCAGTCCAGAGCACCAGGACCATCATTTTGAGTTTTTGTTTCAGATACAATTGTGTGTGCAGAGGAAATTGGTCTGGGTCTTAAAACATGATTGTATCTGAAACAAAAACTCAAAATGATGGTGCTGGTGCCACACAGTGCGCATTATCAGTACATTATGGCCGCATGGCAATCTGCTGCACAGGAATGATTACATACATGGGGTTGCTTGTCATTTACAGATGCCCCCATGCAAGTGGTTTGGGATCACATGGGCATTAAAATCACGCTTGTGACCACACAGTGACTATTTTTATGTCTTTTATTTTAAGGAGTACAGAGAATAATGGATGTACACATGTAGGACCAACCCGAGACCTCCTCCAAAAGCAGCCCCCTTTACCCAATGATGTCACAGCCTCTTCTCTCACTTTCCAATGCTCAGCACTCTCCTCCTCACCATATTCATCTTCCCCTCTATTATCTTCTTCCTTATCCGATCTCTGGAGTGGAACGAGAAGAAGTGGAAGCAAGTAGGCAGACAGAGATGTGCATCCCCCAATATGCTACCTGATCCGGAAGTGACAACCTTCTTAACTTCACTTTAAAACAGGAGCATCGCCTGGACTCAGCACTCTTGCCCCATAACTCCTGCAAGTCGTTGGACTTCACAATGTCACTACCTCACTGTAGTCTGCCTTCTACCAACAGCTGCCAAGAAGAGGGGGAACTCTTTACCCAGCAATTGACTTCCATCCTGCTTCACCAGGAACCACTGTGTCAGGCTGTGTCTCTGACCTTCTACATTCTACCAGGTTCCACTCCAAACTCTCCAAGTTCCATTTTGGACGTACCCCAAACTGAGCAGTACGACTGCAAAATAACAAGTCATCTGCTAGGGCCATAGTTCAGTGGTGGATGCATGACCAAGGTCCAATTCAGGCTTGGAATGACCTCTGTTTGAAACACTGGAGTATCTGTGTAGACAACAGTGAACCAGATGGAGAGATGGTTTGACTGAGAACTCCTCATCCATCCCATTCCTGAAGCTCTTTAAAGGATGGGCTCTTTTCCCTCCTGTATAGTACACATTTCACATTAAAAGAAAGGTCTGTGTGTGTGTGTGTGTGTGGACTGTCTCTGGGCAAGCTGCAGACCACACCCTAGCCTTTCTACAAAATTCCCAACTCCATTAAAATATGTAGAAGATATATCATCGTGAGGCATGATGAAATGGGATTGAGGGTGAGAAGTGCCTACAAAGGAGCTTTCTTCCAATGAAAGCAGGAAAATTAAAATTACCCTGCAAATGGATTCATTTATGGTCAGCCTCTAACCCCTTCCAAATAAGTTAGAATCTTCTATTAATAACTGGGTTTGCTATTACTAATAGCTGAAGCCGATGGCAAGGCCTACCTGTCCTGACTAAACTGCTTAGTAGATGTGTTAATGGACATTATTGCTGCCATAAATTATCTTCCAATGCTGACAAAAGGAGTAATATAAGGTGTACTTTTTTTTTAAAAGCACTAGCCAAAGCATGGCTGAATGATTGAGTCAGAAAATGAACCATACCTTGGGGTTAGCAAATGATTTTTCATCAGCCAGCAGGCTATTAAGCACACCAGGATAATAAACGGATGATTTTAGTGGTAATTCTATGAGGTCCTCATCTTTCCCATTTTAAAATTCCATGTTACTTTTAAAGGATCCACACATTATATTGATTTACATGGTGGAGGAGTGAGCCAATGATGTCCTTTGATGTCAAAAGCAGCACATTATTATTTATCATTGAATCCTTCCCTCCCTCTCTCCATCCTTTCCCCCCAAATCACTCTTTCATGAAACATTTGAAAAATACCTCTGGGCGCCACGTCACACAGCTCTCTTAGAAGAAATGCTAGCTGGGTTTCATTTTGCCCTCCTTCTCAAGTCCACTTCCCTCACTCCTGCTTGGGTGTTGCAGCATGCTGCTAGGAAAGAAGAATGCTTGCTCTTTCCCAACACAAAATCCACACTCACCCAAAGTGGTAGAGTTGCAGTTTAATTGCACTGCTAATATGAAACTGACCTCATGCTGCTCTAATTTCCAACACTAGATTTATAGGGCTTTCGTCACAGAGATACAGAAGTAGAAGTGTACCCAGTTTGGGCATCCAATCAGTGCAATGGCCAATGGTAGTCTTTAGTCTAATTCTGGAAGTTCTATCACTATGCACTCACAACAGAAAAGCTGCAATGTCCCCTGTCTGCCTTGAGGATGTATTAAGCAGGGCCGGCTTTTAGGCAATTGGGGCTATTTAACCCAATCAGGCCGCACGCATGATAGGGGCCCTGCACTGCCCTTCTACCCACTGTTGCTTCCAACCGACCAGAAATTGGGTCACTTAGGAAGCAGCTCCAGCCCACCACTGCTTCCAATTGTCCCAAAATTGGTGCCATGCAGGTGGCAGCAGGTGCACCTTGCTCTTTCCCCACCTTCACACCTCCTGGTACCATCTTCTCCTCCATCTCACTTTGCAATGGGGGCTGCTTGGGATGGGGCAGTGACAGGCAAGAGTCGGGGAGTACTGCGGGCTGGGCGCATGCTCCCTCCCTTCCTCCCTCCCTCCGGCTGACCTCCCAAGCACCTATCTTGCACAACCACTAAAGATATAGGAATCCTATCCACCGGCACAGAAGTAACAGATTTTGTTTTTCTTGGTCTGATTCCATTCAAGCTAAAAGCTAAAAAAATTAGTAGAGGGGGTTCTGCAATGCAAAATTAGAGGGGGCCTGCAAAAGTGTTTCCAGTTGAACCCCGCAGATCCTTAGGCCAGCCCTGGAATTAAGAATGAATCATAGCTTCAAAATTTCAGTATGCTTGGATTCAATGCAACTTTAGAGGATTGAATGTGACATTTCAATTTCAAAATTTTTCCAGATTCTGAAATTTGGTTCCTATAACGATATATTTTAAATAACATATATTAGACATTGTTGATTCATGTTAAAGCATTTACTTATTTATAATATTTGCTGGCAACATTCTTTACCCCAAGAATTGAAAGGAACTTATAGAGACAATAAAACTATCTTTAAAAAATCAACATTCTTAACACAGCAATTACAGAATAGTAAAACCATCAGTAAAAACTAAAAGGTGGTACAGAATGTTAAATTTGTCAGTTTGGCATATGTAGTACAGTGCTCTTCTTTTGCACCTTGCTTCTTTCTCAAAAACCTCAAAATCAGTGTTTCTTAAGCTGTGGGTCAGGACCCACTAGGTGGGTCACGGACCCATTTCAGATGGGTCCCCATTCATTTCAATATTTTATTTTTTAATATATTAGACTTGATGCTACCATGGTATGTGACTGCTTTTGGGGAAATGTGACAGACCTGTACTTTGAACAGGCTACAATGTACATGCTTTTAACAATGACAGTAAATGGAACTTACTCCTGGGAAACTGTGAGTAGGATTGCAGCCTAGAACTGTTAAAAATCTTCATGCCTGATGATGTCACTTCCAGTCATGACATCTCTTCTGGTGGGTCCAGAGAGATTCTAAAAAGTGGGTCCCAGTGCTAAAAGTTTGAGAACCACTGCTCTAAATTATTTCCATAATTGAGAAGGTTTAAACATCTGAATTTTTTTCAGTTAACTTGAGCTTGAAGGAATTGATTGAGAATCCCCCCTCAAAAAAAAGAAGAAAAAATCATGTTGGCTGTCCTGCAGTGCACCTCATCTCACAATTAGAACTGGATGTGCAGCTTTCTTCATAGACTGCTTCCGATAGGAAGAAAAATGGGTTTCATTCAATTGGGTGCTACAGTTTTATCAGAAAAAAAAAATGCATATTGTTATATTCAGAATTGGTCTGCATTTTATATTGCTCCATGTGGTAGCCATTATCACTTGGTAAGCCACCCATGTGCAACAACTCATCATGCGGCCAGGGCAATTTTCTTTGCACTGTACAAACCGTTCTGATCTTTGGTTTTATTGGAAATGTGTAGTGGAATATATCTTTGATGGTTGTCTGTGTAATGAGGGTTGATGGAAAAGAATTGTTTGATGTGTTGTCAAGGGCTATATGACAACTTCTGTTGTGGCATTCCATGTGGGGTGGCTATTAGCACATGCAACTCATCACTTGATGTTGCAGTACCCAAATAATGACCATGCATGTGCTAACAAATCAAAGTCTGGAACTATACATGACATGAGCCCTGGGATTGTGGCTAAGGCTAGAATCCTTCCATTGAGTTGATTCGTTTAGAATTATTTTTATTGAAACATACGCAAAAAAAAAATAATTAAATACAGACATTACAGAATAAAAGCAACTGCAAGTTTATATGGCACTAAAGCAACAGTTAAAACAGCACTAAAAACAATTATGTCTTAAAATCTGGAGAATGTTTTAAAAAAAATATTTGTCTAGGTCCTAAAGGACAACAACTTAGGTGAATTTGCCTGGGAAAACACACAATCGAGAAGACATTCAGGCGCTATTCACCTCACTTTTGAATGTGTAGATATCCAGAGAAATGTCTCAAAAGATGACTTTAAGTACATCTGAAGTATGAATATGTGCACTGTTTCAGTTTCACCTTTCCCTGTAAAGCAGCCATTTTCAATCTTTTTCAGCTCAGGGCACACTGTCAAGGCACTAAAATTGTCAAGGCACACTCCCAGTTTTTTACTTACATTAAATTACTACATTACAATTAAATTTTAATTAATATAATCAATACAATTAAATCATTACATGACAAAGGGCACAATCCTAACCAGGTCTACTCAGAAGTAAGTCCCATTTTGTTCAATGGGGTTTACTCTCAGGAAAGTGTGGTTAGGATTGCAGCCAAAGACTGGGGGCGGGGGATGTGCCTGTTATATATGCAAGTTATGCAGGATCGAAATCCTGCATAACTGATTGGCCCAGACTTATGGCTGGCCAATCAGGTGATGGATCGAAATCCTACCATCTGATTGGTCCTCTAGTTAATGTTTCAACTGCACCAATCATGGGGAGTCTGGGCGGAGCTAAAGGGTATAAAAGCCAGAGGTGTTTGCCTTGTGTCAGATTCATTGCCAGGTCCTGTTTTAGGATTGGGCTTTTGGTTGCACTCTTTTTTCTCAAATACAGGAGCAGGCAATTGGCACTTCTCTCTCCTCCTCTCCCCCACCCCACCCCCTCCCACAGGCACATTCCCCCCTCTTCTCATTTGCAGTTAGCACCTCTCCTTCCGCCCTTCCCCTCACTGGTCCACACCTTCCAAAGGTCCAGAATCACTTGCCTCACATTCCCCCCTCCCCAATTGCCTGTTCCTGTATTTCTGAAAAAGTGTGACCAAAAGCCCAATCCTAGGCATGTCTACTCAGAAGTAAGTCCCATTATAGTCAATGGGGCTTACTCCCAGGAAAGTGGGGATAGGAGAGGATCTTGAGAGCCCAGCCCAGGCATGTCTACTCAGAAGTAAGTCCCATTATAGTAAATGGGGCTTACTCCCAGGAAAGTGGGACTGGAGAGGAACCTGAGGGCCCAGCCCAGGCATGTCTACTCAGAAGTAAGTTCCATTATAGTCAATGGGGCTTACTCCCAGGAAAGTGTGGATTGGATTGTGGCCCAACACCCCTCCTCTAAAGGGCAAAGGCAAGGCAGGAGGGTCCCTTTGGGGAGCTGCAGGCAACTGTGGCAAGGAAAAGGGTTTTTGTGGCTGCTGTACTCAGCAGACTTGCTGGCTTCCTACCTGCTTGCCTGCCCCCCTCCCTTCTCACTCACTCCGCCCAGACCTCCTCCAGGCTCTTATGGCTGCCCAATCAGCACCAGGGGCAGGCAACAAGGGACTTCAAACCCAATCCTAGGCATGTCTACTCAGAAATAAGCCCCATAATAGTCTCCAGGGCTTACTTCCAGGTAAATAAGGATCAGGTTGCAGCCTTCCTCTTGCTGAGCATATGCAGAGTTCTTTTTTCTCAGTTCAGTACTGAGTATTCACAAGCAGTTGCAAAACACCTGTGACTGATGCAAACCAAAGATTTGACTTCCCAGAAGGCCTTTTCCCAGTGCCTCTTATTTTATGAATTGAGAACGGAACATGCTGATTTTGAAGACACCAATCCTTAAGATTTTAAAAGCTCGAAACCAGGCAAGACTCAGCATTTCTTGCCAGGGGGTTATTTAAATGGAGACTCAAAACACAAATTTGGGTGCTGTGAATGTACAAGGGAAAGAAAGTATTCTCACACAGGAACACATTCCACTGAGGATACTGTATTTTACATGTTGCTGTCTTTCTTCATTTGCTGCAATTATTATTATTTTTTTTTCAAAAATAAAATTTACCTAGCTACCTGGTAATTACATATTGCCTGATACAGCTCTGTAAGCAATAATTTTCCCTTTGCTCTTCTCATACATAATCTGGGGGATTCTTTGCATATTGTGTGTTTGCCTTCCTGGATATCTCCCCCCCCCCCACTCAACCAATTGTACATTGCCCCCCTCTTTTCAGTTGAAAAAACAGTCACTGCCAAAAGCTTGCCAGTCATTTGTTTAAGGAAACAGCATCTGAATAACTTTGGATTCTAGTTACCTTTGCTAGGGGAGTGACCCAAAAGGCAATCACTCTTGTAACTACCCAAAGTGTTGCCAAGATGATAAGAAGTGGGGGAAAATGATAAAGCAACAAAAGGGATACATTTTGAGCAGGCAACAAGGGACATCATTAATTCACAAGGCCCTGATTAACTCCAGCAAGAGACTGTAACAGCCAGCAAGAGAAAGCAGCAGACAGAGACCAGGCAGAAAGAGAGGATTGCATCTGAGTGGCACAAACTCCAATATAAGTGGTGTTACAATTGTGCTACTATCAGCAAGTTGTCCTCACAACCCATTCCAACTCTTTTGCAGCAATGTGGTCTTGCTATTACACCGGGGTAATGCTGCTTTGACTTTTACACCCAATTTTCACCCATGGATAAATGAGATTAGGCCTGGAATGGAAACATTGCAGTCTATTAATTAAGTAGCCTGCTGCAGCCAAAATCCACACAGCACCAGGCTGGAGCAACAACCGTTCCCATCCATAGGGTCCATGCCAGCCGAGCGGTTTAAGGACGCACACAAATACTTATTCTTCTAGCTATTCAAGTGTGCAAAGCACTTTCAAGTCGCTGTTGCATTAATCTTCCCAGCATCCCTGTGAGGCCGACAGGTTAGCAGTATCATTGTTCCTTATTTAATGATGGAGAACTGTCCAAGCCTGAGAGTGTGGGCTATGGCAAAGGCACACACTGTAACCCTTGTACAAACATGGAAGGTTTCCCAAGGCCTACCGGCTGGGCCGGTTTTGCTTTGCTTTTCCCCTGGGGGCTGGGGATAAGAATAGGCCCTCCGTTTAGCTGTACTTGTTGTAAGAGGCGACTAAACAGCC